>NC_132852.1:24395489-25827489 GCF_048164855.1 Canis lupus baileyi
CCTCCAGCCTTTTCTCTTAAGGTCTTCAACTGATTGGATAAGGCTCACTCACATTATGGAGGGTACTATGCTTTCCACAGAGACTATAGATTCTAAAAAGAACCCTTCAGAGCAAAATCTAAATTGATGTTTAATCAAGCAGCTAGGCATGATAGCCTAGGCATGTTGACAATAAAGTTAACCATCAAAACATGTAAATGAGAAAATGGGCAAAGACCCTAAATGAAACAAGGACAACTAGGCCAAGATGTGGTTTTCTAGAGGAAGAGCAATCAAGCCAAAGGTAGAAAGACTAACCATCTTTGGGTGGGAATACAATAGTGGAGATCAATTCAGAGAGGGGCTGAGCCTGCATGTCTTTGCACCACTGTAAACTTTGGACTTAGTGAGATGAGAACACTTGGGCACATGATCTGACTTGGTTTTAAAAGGATCCCCCTAGCTGCTATGGTAATTACAGAGTGTAGGGAAATGAGGACAGGCATAGAGAGCAACATTAGAAGATATGGAAACAATCTGGGGAGAAGTTCTTGGCAGTTTGGAAACAGGTTGGTAGGTGTGTTCACCGTGAGAAGAGATGAAGACAAGTGGAAAATGATGGTGTGATTGTTGGGCTGCCAGCTGAGACCTAGACTATCCGCACTGGAAATCTTGCTTCTTGAGGGCTTTTATAGCTTTCAGTTGAATGCCTTTCTTCATAGCAGAGAACTGAGTGACTCAGCTTGTCAATGTACCATTACTGCAGATCTTCTCTGTGTTTTCTGATAGATGGATCCCTTCAGCCTCAGAGCTTCCAGAAGAGACTCGGAGAGGCTAGAACCCATAACCAGTTGTCTATAGCTGCCAGTAACCTTGTCTGGGGTTCTGAGTCTCTTCCAGGTTACTCCAAGGGGTCATACAGGCAGTATCATGTGTTTGCGGGGGATTGTGGGGATGGGGGTGTATGTGAACGTGCAGATACCGATGTGAAAATGGTGGGGAGGCACTGTATTATTTTAGAGTGAACCTCTTCCCCCACTCCCACCCCTCCGCCTATCACCTGTGCCTTTAGCATTTCTGTACTTATTAGTGGATTACATTTATAGGATTTTTGTTGTATACCATGCACTGTTCCAAGCGTCTTACATGTATTATCATATATGACTTAAAAGATAATCATATTCAGTCTGCACAAAGAAAAGTGACTTTCTGCAAGATGTTTATCGATAGATGGTTGATGTGAAGATAATTCTTCTCAGAAGCTGGAACTGATCTTGAGTCTGTCACTCTTGTATGGTCTCTTTCATATGTTCAATCTATTCTCCATGTTGCCACTCCTCTTTTTAGATCCTGTTTGTCTGCCTCCCTATTTATTCTCCCTGCTGTCATTCTTGTCTAGTACAATGCATACAATTCTTCTCAGCTTTCCTAGAAAGCTTGTCCTCTACTGAGCATGTTACACAGGCTCCTGGCCAATTGGAGCCCCTCCTGGATCATAAACTGGCCAATCACATTGCACCCGCAATCACATTTCAGCCTCTGCTGCTGTGGGTCCTAATAATCTCTGATGAGCCATAAGGCTCCAAAAGGATAGACATGTTTTAGCAGAGATTTCTCTTTATTCTGTTGTCATAACACCTAGAGATCCTAAACTCATGTTCTCTTTCTCTAGAATTTTTTAAATTATGAGTGGGTTTATATTAGGTACCATTCATGTGCACCTGTTACTAATCACATATCATTATCAGGAGTATACGAACTATGTCAGGCACAGGCTGTGCTAATAAAGCAGTCCGGTTGTAAGAATTACAGCGTTTTGTGTGTGTGTGTGTGTGTGTGTGTGTGTGTGTTTGTTTTTATTTTTTAAAGTTTAATCCCAGTTGGTCAACATGCACTTGTACTAGTTCCAGGTGTAGGATATAGTGATTCAGCACTTCCACACAATACCTCGTGCTCACTACAAGTGCCCTCCTTAATCCCCATCATCTATTTCACCCATCCCCCTCACCCACCTCTCCTCCGGTAACCACCAGTTTTTTCTCTATAGTTAGGAGTATGTTTCTTGGTTTCTCTCTTTTTTCCCTTTGCTCATTTCTTTTGTTTCTTAATTTCTACATAGGACTGAAATCATATAGAATTATAACACTTTTATTAGATGAATATGCCAATAACTACCATATGAGCTACATTTTGTTCTTTGTTCTACATGAATAAGTTTTTTTTTTCACTGAGAATTGTTTGCAATTAGATACATAAAACCACATTGATAGGATTCTTACTTTATTTGGGTTTTAATATCCATGAAACAATCTAGGTATTACAGCATGCTTTGCAATATGGCAGGGGGATCACAGCATGCACTAAAAGTTCATAGATTTGTAGGAATAACTAATGAAAGATCCCTTAAGAAATGGGTCTCACGTTATAGATAAAAGTGGGTGTACACTTTGATTTTTCTGTGAAGTGCATATATCACCTATTCAAATAAGTAGCGTATCCCTTATGTGTGTGTTCTGAACTGCCTAAATATATATAAGTAGTTAAATAATGAAGACAAGTAGAGAAGTAAATAAATTACAGAACTGAATAAAATTTAAAGTGACTGGAAGGGAGCAACAAGGATAAAGATAAGTCATTTTATATTTTTGTCAAAACGGGCAAAAATACAGACATGAAATAGTAGACCAATATGTATGGATTCAGAATAAAGTGACTTTGTAAAAGAAAAATACTTGGTTAGAGTACCACAACTTTTAGATGAGCATGTTGTATTACATGAAGAATTTGCAGCAGCTACTTCCTTCAGTGTAAGACCTCTCCTTCCCAGTAGGGATCTGCTAGGAGGAGCACATGCAGCCACAAGGCACTGGGGATCTCTCACAGTGTTCAGGTGAAGAGCATCTTCTAGACAATGACTGAGCACAGTGGATTGGCTGAGGCATGGTCATTTCTACCCCATCTTCGTGCTGAATCTAGCCCTCAGGCAGTCCACACAGATCTCAGGGCTGCATCCCCAGTGTCCAGGTCTGGTTACTCATTCAGCTCTCCTTCTTCCTCCTTCTCCTTTCACTAGTGTCAGGCCTGCATCAATGGCTTAAAGTTCTTGACTACTCTGCTCCCCTCCTCTTTGTCTATCACAGACATTCTTCACAGTAAACTTGGACTTCTGACCCCTTGGCATCTGATTCCTGGAGAACTTTAACTGACAGGTTTCCAAGAGCCCTTCTCTCCACAAAATCTCTCCTCTGACAAACCGGAATATTCACCCATACCATAAGACTCCCTAATAACAAACAGGTGTGTTTTGAGATGAATTAGTAGCCATTTTTTTTTCCTTTCAGAAAAAGGCAATTCAACAGTTAAAGTGGTATATAGTATCAGTCAGTTGAGTGGAACTTAGGAGAGGTTGGAGACCAGCGAGGTGAAGTGAGGTGTGGATAAGGTAAGACCTGGTATGTGTGTGAATTGTAATAATGGACTGAACCAAGTGGATTCACTGATTGGAAGTTGACACATGGTGACAGCTGGGGTGCCTTTGACAGAAGTATCTCTGTTTCACAGGAGATATTGCATTAGAGAAGTTTTGATGACTACCTTTCAAACGTCACAGTTTGCCTTGAAGCACTTCTAGGAAGCGATTTAGCCCAAGAATTAAGAACTGATCTTACTGACGGCGTTGAGAACCTTTGAAAGCCACGGTGAAAAATCTAGTTCAGACCCTAACTATGATGGACAGTGACTGGTATGTTGAAAGTGTTTTAGTAATCTCTAAAGAATTTGATCTGTAATGAAAAAAGGTATGTGGTGAATATTAAGTTTGGAACAGTAGCATGAATTTCAGTGACTATTTTTCTTGAAATATTTAGTATTCTGTTTTTATTTTAATAGTCTCTTTGCTCAATTTTAACATGCTAAAAGGAAATCCCCATTTGCCTACTAATATCTGCATATGCATGTCATTAGAAATATATTCAATATTTAACTCCTAATCATATAAATTGATAATTCTGGAGGGCCCTTAAGAATTAGAAGGCATCATATGCTCTTCTAATACATTCTAACTCTAAGGAAAGATGTTTAATTAATTTTATCAGTTGAAATGTTATTTAAAAATGTATTTCTTTTTTAAGATTTTATTTATTTATTCATAAGAGACACAGAGAGAGAGGCAGAGACATAGGCAGAGGGAAAAGCAGGCTACATGAAAGGAGCGTGATGCGAGACTCGATCCCAGGACTCTGGGATCACTCCCTGAGCTGAAGGCAGATGTTCAACCGCTGAGCCACCCAGGGGTCCCTAAAAGTGTTTTTCTAATTAACAGGAGCTAACATTGTATTAATTTAGCCACTTTTAGGTTCTTATAAAACGTTTATTTCTCAAGATGAAAATTTTTTTTTACGTAAGTCTCAAATAACTATGACAGAGCCATGACAGCAGCACCATTTTTAGGTGACACTGAACAAGTGGGCTCAGAAAATTATTGACTAAATTTACACAGAGTAATCATCTTAATGATTTTTGCTTTTATGGTTTTTTTTTCTGACAGTCACAAATAGATTGAACTGACAACCTTTAAAACATCAAATTAAGTGAAACATTGACTTTCATATGTCACATGAGAAATTTATGATAACTTTCCCATGCTGCTAAAGAATGATGGACACTACAGTAATTATAAGTGTCAAGATAGTAAAAATGGCGTTTGATGCAAGAATTATTATTATTATGTCTTTGTTTATGATGAACATGGATATTTGCTGTGCTCATATTAATAATAACCCCCGAGTTTCTTCCATCATAGAGGCCATTGAGTAGGGTTGAAGCTTTCTAGCATATTCTGTGCTTCCAAGAAAATTCCTGCTAGCTTGCCTCTAGTTAACTAGATGCTGCACCTATAAAAGAGCATGTGAAGAGAACTAGAAAGCACAGAGAAAGAGAAGATAGGGATATAGTGAAAGAGATTACACCAACTCAAAGGTTGAGGAAGAACCTAAGTAAATTTAAATTTATCAAGATATCCCAGGAAAATTTAACCCTCACAATAAATATGCATGCAAATACAAGCATATGTCATGTTAGAGCATGCATTAATGTCTATAGAGCTTATCAATTATAATTTTTTTGCTATGAGATATATAAAATGACCATTGTTTAGCATCATTTTAGCAGTAGAAAGTGTTAGAGCATTATTAAATCCATTGTGAAATGTGAAATATAAAAATCAAACTTAAATATGGTAAGAGATTTAATGAATTTCAACCCAGAAATTACAGTCTTAAATAAAGGGGCATTTTAATCAATGCACTTCTTTTGACATTAGCACCCGTGATACTACATACTGCATACCTATGCAAAATAAATCTATGTGATGCAAGAAAAAAAGTAAAAATGCACATATTAAAAATAACATAAACATTTAAAATCAGAAAAGGCATCCTTTTATTTGATATACTAGCTTTTAAATTACATTGATTATAGGATAAGTGCAATGTATAAGAAGCTAATTCAGGCTCCTGACAGAAAGAACATAGAAAATGCATGTATCACATTTAATTTGTTTTTACAGCAAGTTCCAGGCAATCTGAGCATGAGAAAGATAAAACAAAATTATGTATTTCCCCACTCACGCGTGCATTCCATCATTGTCCTACTCTGAATACCAGTTTCACCTGCTTAGTCCTCCTCTCAAGTATATACAATAAAAGTTAATCACCCTCATGCCAAATGCAGGTTTTTATGAGACTCTAAAATCTGTCCCCCCCCCACAAAAAAAATAATAATAAAATAAAATCTGTTCCCACCTTTTCTACCAAACACTCTCTCCTACCAGTTATCCGCATTGCTGATTTACCTGTTCACCCCTCTGTTCTGTCTGTGCTGGTTCAAGAATAGCTTCAAACCTCTATAGCCACAAATAATCATCCTACCTCCATTTCCAGTCACTGATACAGCACTGGTTTTCTGCGCTAAATTAAATTTCATTTCTTGTTTTTACTTATCATAGTTTCAATTCATACAAGCTTCTAAGAGAAATTTTGGAATATTCAGAATATGTTGAAGCATGGACAAGTAAATGGGAGACCACTAAATCAGAATTCTAATGCCCAGAAATAGTCATCTTAATTCCTTTAGATTCTATCCTTCTATTTCTATTACATGTAGCTGAATGTTTTCTTAATTTAGTGAGTTTATGTGGCAAATACATTGAAATACACTGAGCAAACAAAAGTCACTGTGCTTTTTATCAGAAAGCTCCTCTGTGTGGCTCTGGTATCAGAAATAAAATTATATCTAGTGTTTTCATTATGTCAAAACTTGCCTGTCTCTTGGTATCTTGTGGTTTAGTTTGGCTTAGTCTTTTTTAGCATCTTCTGGAAATAGAAATGTATAGTTATTTTAGAACTAATACTTTAAAACATCATGAGAATGTTTATTACTAATGTCGCCTACTAGACTAGTAGTTGAAAAAAATACATATTCAAGGTAGTTCTGGGACTTAGAATAAAAAGAAATATGCAGAACTTGAGTTCAAAGATGAAAGCAAATTATTTGTTTTATAATGCTAGTTTTCCTGGTGAAAGAAGGGCAAATTATAAATAGAATTTTTTGATGGCAAGATTTTATATATCCTATCAAAAGTTGATAAAAGATGGCTCAACTTCAAAATTTCATTGCAAAAATTAAAGTAGACTCAGAGGAGCTGTTGTAGTTTTACTTTTAAGGAGGGGGATGGACTCCTATGCCTTCTTTCTGATATATACATGTTAAGATCTTAGGAAAGAAACGATGTTGCCTAATTTCTTTGTGTTTTATACAAGGTAAAACACTACTTTGGATACCTCAAAAAACCAGGTTACACAGGTGAGGAGAATACTTTCCCATTTTCGGTCAACTTTGATTTTTGAGACATGAGATAGATTCAGTACCTTTCCATCGTTCGCGTTATTTTATTTTATTTTTTTTTCTAGTAGTTTCTCTTTCATGAAGAATATCTGGATGTCCTGAGGGAAAACTACATTGATTTCCTTCAATTGAACATTGTTTCCTAAGTAATTATATGAGCCATCTCTCCCTGTCCTTCCTCGGATTTCTGTCCTAGTTTTGTATAGTGTTGGTTTTCATCTTAGCTAGTTGGGGGACTGTGTCGAGTGTTCTACATATGCCATGCAAAAGCAGATATTAAAAGGTGTTTAGGGGATCCCTGGGTGACGCAGCGGTTTAGCGCCTGCCTTTGGCCCAGGGCGCGGACCTGGAGACCCAGGATCGAGTCCCACGTCGGGCTCCCGGTGCATGGAGCCTGCTTCTCCCTCTGCCTGTGTCTCCGCCTCTCTCTCTCTCTCTCTGTGTGACTATCACAAATTAATTAATTAATTAATTAAAAAAAATAAAAGGTGTTTAGCTGCAGAATGTTGAAGCCACACTGTTTTAGAATCTCAGCTGACCACACATTAAATGGACAATCATTATCCAAATAAGACGTCTTTATCACACATACTGTGCAATCATGAGACTGTACAATCTTCCCTGGATTCAAAAATCTTGTTTTAGAAACAATAAAATGGAGCAACAAAAAAAGGTGCAATTAAAAAGAAGCAGATAGGCAGGGAATAGCTGTAGGTCGCTACAGAAGTGAAGAACCGATCCGGATGCATTTCAGCTTCATATACAGAATCCTTTGGCAGAAGATGTGCCTTGAGCTGTTTGGTTCTTCTCTGCACAAGGTAGCAGTTTAATTGGACTGGTAGAAAGTTTCCCACCTTCTATAGCCTTTTGCAACAATCTTTTATCTCCTAGAAACTAAGGAAAATGCTGCATAGTGGAAGAGGGGCTGACATTGCACCATGACGGAAAATAAGGGAACATTTACTTTTAGTTTTATTATTATTGTATGCTTTGTAATCCCTCAGGACAATTGGAGAAGGAAATAATTTGGAGGCCACTGCAAATAATGATGCCCAAGGAACAGTCTACCCACCTTTCCATGATCTTCAGAGGAATGATTCCTTAGTCAAGGCTCCAAAATTCTTCCAAGTGCCCTCGAAAATCAAAATGAGGAAAAAAAATTTTTTTGTATGTTTTTAACAGAAAATATTTTGAATTTAAGTCCTCTGAGATAATTACTATCATGAGTAGTAGTAACTAATTAATGTGAGTGTATAAATGAAAGAAATAGTAGGGTATAACTTCTGATATTCAGTTTGACAATCTTATTATATGTTAGCAATTGAGAGATGTCAGGCCAATCAATGATGTATTCTTGAAGTACACTACTTATTTGTAAATTTAAGACAACAGAAAACGTTTACAGGTATTTATCTGCTTGCTTTATTCAATTTTTAATACAGAATCTTGTTTCAATATTCTCCAATTAATGATCTGATCTGATACATTACCTTTTAAATTAGTCATCTAACAAAAGTACCACAAACATGAAATAATGAAATTATTTTCAGAATTGTTACTAAATTATACACCACTCTATTGAGATAAATACAAATGGCATGATAACTAAGTGTAACCCTAAAATTTAGTGCACAATTTCCAAGAGCAAGGACTAGTATACAAGAAGTCATCTTTTTAAAGGACACAAAATATACTATTCTAAAATTAGAACAACCACTGTCCTTAGGATTGCAAAATAATGCTCGAAGGGATTTGCCTACTTAAATAAAAAGGAAAAGTTAAACATCAAGCACCAATGCCTTCTAATGTTACTGATCTCTGAGCTCTCCTGGCATTCATAAACCGTGATAGAAAATTCATTTCATGCTTGTCTACTCTGATAAAACTCATGACTGAATTGTTTAAAAATGCTAAAAACAGGGAATGATTATAGGAATGCCCCAAAGTATGGGACACATTGGAACAGAAATAAGACTTTTGAGTGACTATAATATTGGCCTACCTTCACATGTCAACCTAACAAGGATCTTGTTAAACATGGATATAGTAGATACTTTGACCACGCAATTTAGGGATAATACATGAAAATTATAGCATTACTAAAAATAACATTGTCCATAGGCAAAGGTACATTTAGAAAATCATCAAATGTTAGACTTCATTGATCCTGATTCTCCTCCATGTTCCCCAGTTACTGAGACTAGAATTCTTCTCTAGGATTCATATCCTGTCTGCATGAATTTAAGGCTGAAAGAGTATTCTCTATTACTTCTATATGTATCTCTTTTTAAGGACTATCACTTTTTATTCTGAGGATCTTAATGGTGAATAAAACCTACAGTGTTGAGAATAACAGGCTCTCAGGAGAAACTGACTTCCAAATCGTTCTTTCCTTATTTTTCTTCCATAATTCTCTAAACACTTTTTAGCATTCTCTGGTTTAAGTTCTTCTTCCACTAATCCTTTAAACGTGAATTTTCCTCCTTGTTCTGTGCTCAAACTTTTCTTCTTCTTCAGTACTTCCTTTTCAACTGAGAGCTACACATTGATAACTCCATTTTTTTTTCTGCCTAGGGAATATTTTTCTTAAGTTCTATATTGTGAACTGTTGGGCATTCCTACCCCTAACCTAAAAGTATCAAAGCTTAATTCATTGTTTTTCTACCTACCCTGACACCTATTCTTTTTTTCTTCATTTTTTAAAGTTTTTTAAAGATTTTATTTATTTGAGGGAAAGACAGAGAATGAGTGGAGGGGAGGGGCAGAGGAAGAAGCAGGCTTCCCACTGAGCAGGGAGCCAAATGCAGAGCTCAATCCCAGACCCCAGGATCATGACCTGAGCCAAAGGCAGATGATTAACCGACTGAGCCACCCAGGTGCCTGCTATTCTTTATTTTTAATCATAATAAGTAAAAGCTACCATTGCCCTATTCTTCTAAGCCAAAAGAATTAGAGGTTTAAATTTAAAAAGTTGTCCCCAGTAACTAGAATCAAATTAGTCATGAAAATTGATAATTATGTCCTCACAATATATGGAATTATTCAACAATTGTTCCATCACCACTGTCAGCATCATAGGTGATAATTACCTTATTTGCACTGGAATTTCTACAGTGGAATAAAAATGGGTTTATCCAATGCTAAACATTGTTCCCTTGACTTCATTCTTCAAATTGTAGCCCAGATGGACTTTCTGAAATAAAATTTGATTAAATCATCACTCTGTTTAAAGATTTTATTGTTCTCTAAGTTGTTTTTGCAATGAAGTTCAAACATATTAAGACCATATCTAATATCCTATAGAACCTGTCCTTTCCTTTCTTCCAAGCATCACTACCCACTAATCCTTTTCTTCTCCTTCTTGTTGACAGTTTCACTATTTGCTTTATTCATGTAGAATAAAGATAAAAGTTTTTGCTCATTGCTATTGTATGCTTAGTATACAATATTGAAAGTGTAAATTTCATATCTGTATCACTGAAATCAAGAGTATCTATTTTTTTAAGATTTTACTTTTATATATTTGAGAGAGCACCAGAAAGGCAGGAGGAGTGGCAGAGGGAGAAGGAGAAGCAGACTCCCCACTGAGCAGGGAGCCCCACACACTGGACTTGATGCCAGGACCCTGAGATCATGACCTGAGCCAAAGGCAGAAGCTTAACTAAGTGAGCCACCCAGGGGCTCCTGAAATAAAGAGATATCTTGAAAAGGGGGGATGCTTATTTCAGAATCCTTAGCTCTTCCTGAAATACCTGGAAAATACAGGCTCTCAATAAATCTCTGTTAAATATTGATTTAAGAAACTAAAGATATACATATACTATCCAGTAATTTAGGCACTAGAGGTAAAGCTCTTTAATTAGAGAGTTTGCTATTGCTTCTGGTTTGGTGATTTTATTGATATAATAATACTGACTTGGAATTAACTTCCTCAGTGTTATTTTCCCTCTTGACTACTTGGTATTTTACAGATGTCTATTTTGACATCTCTAATCACTTTAAAATAGATACATAATATTGAAAATTGAAGTGAAAACAACCTAAAATATTTTTAAAAATTTTAATTTCATGAGAGCTGTTAAATCAAAAGATACAAATAAATTAATGTTATTAAAATCTGCTCACTTGTATGCAACTACTACAAAAGGTCTAAATTTGAAGCATTTTTTGGCTTTCATTTAGTTTTCCCTAAACAGCTGAGATAATAAATGTCCCAATCATTTTTCCCCAGTCCTATGCCAGTAAAATTATCAATATTTTTCCTACATATTCTACTCTCTGACCCCTGATTCAATTGGAGTTAATAGTCTTCTTTGTCTTTTAGTTTCTTGATATAGGCTCATGACAAGAAAACCTAAGGCTATAGTTACAGTTCTTGAAAAAAATTAAAATATTACTTATAGAAATTCAATTGGAAATTTTGGTCTAAATTTGGCAAGCTTAGGTCAATGACCTTTAAAATCTTTGACTGCTATTTACAGGACAAAGTACTTTTATTGTCACAAACCAGAACATACAGAAGCTTATAAGATTAATAAGATTACAAAAATGTATTTAATCATTTTCAATGAGCATTTAAGAAAATACTGATGATTAATGATGAAATTGATTGTATGAGCCAATAATGGATTGTACTTTGCAGCACATAAAAATAACCTTTTATCATCTGATTGATAGTAATGGAGGCCAAATTTTTATTTTCTCACCATTTTCTATATGAAAGGTCAGTAAAATTATAAAGCTCTATCAAAATGCATAGCATCTTACTGACAGTTATATATAATCATAATGTTTTATTTCAATAACTAAGCTGCCTTGACACTTCTAACTAGAGTTAAGTCTGTCTTTTGACAATAGGACCTGTTGTGATAAACAGGCCTAGACACTGGTCTAAAAAAAAATTGACCATTTCCTTTTATGTGTATATTTCCCTGACATCCCCTCTACTTATTCTTGCTCTAGTGAGTATCCATTCTTTGGGGTTTAAGTTAGAGGGCCATTGTGGCCTAAGAAGTTGGGAATAAGCTCAATTGTATCCTGTAAATTGTTGGGAGAATACGTGCACTTGCATGCATTGTAGTTATCAAGTGATCTATCTTATAATCGTGGCGGCTCTTAATTTCCATTTGCCAGAATCAATTGCTCAACATATTAATTCTCTTCTGTGTATATTCCTAGTACGTGTGTGTGTGTGTGTGTGTGTGTGTGTGTGTGTAATCCCTACCTTCTACCAAATAGGCAAAAACAGCCACAGTCTTTTACAATGTTCTGGATATAGGTTATAACAGAAAGTGAAGCTCCCAAACTTCTGGAGATTTATTTTGTGTTACCCCTTAAAACCTTTCTGCCTTAATAGGGTTGAGGAAGAAGCATGATCTCCCCACATTCTCAGAGGATATGTGGAGAAAATGCCATAGCACTCCAAGAGCATTTTTCATACACATTTTTTTCTTTATTTCTGAATTCCATAGCTGAATTCTTATCCTTATATTGTCTGAGGATGGCTGATTAGTGTCACAAATTGACTTTAGAACTTTTCTTTTATGTTTATAATCCTATAGCTCCTTGTTTTGAAATTTTGGAGAGCTGACACTTACTGTCTTGGATCCTTCACTGCAAACAAGAAGAAAGAGACCCATTGTAAAATTCCATTGGACAGGCCTAAGCCATATGCCCAAACTCCCCCTCACTTAGGACCAAATTTAGCTGACAAGAACAAATGACCATATGGGGCTGAAGTTGGAGTTCAGCATTCCCACTGAAGGGGAATAATTTGAGACAAAAGGATTGAAAAGTGAAAAAAGTTCAATGATTTGGTATTTGGCAATGAAACATTTGCTTATTCATATGCTAATATTTTCTATGGAATTAGAGTATCAGTTTTTCATTGAGCATGGCTGATGTAAATTGATTATTATTGACACCAGAGATGCCCAATGCTTTCAATACTATATGTAGTACTGCTACATATTTGTGTCATACAAATACAAGGATTCTTGGAAATCCTATTTTTAATTGTATATGCTATATTGTTTTAGTATGTGCTACAGGGAGATAACTTCAATTTTGATTAGATATCAATGACAACCAAATCCTCCACATACGATTATAGCTTTTGATGGCTGGAAGAATTTTCCACAGTCTAGTGTTCATCTCTGTGTAGTCTAGTTCATATTTCTCCTTCAACACCCAAATACTTTTACTAATTCATATCTTAGGGCACATTTCAGCCACAAAGTAATGTATGATCCTGCATCTCTTTGTCACCATTCTAGGTGAATTGACACAGGGGGAGATGGTGGATTTCCTAGGAGCCATTTCTACACTGAAACAGCTACAAGTAGCTTAATGGTACATGATGCTGTGTAGCACCATCCCCTAAAGCCAAGCTAAATAGATCCCTAACTAACTTTCTCCTATCTGTATATTAGAAAGTACCCATGGCCACTCACTTCAACAGCATCAGAAGGAAAGTGTGATGGAGGGAAATGCATGGAGCAGAGCACAGGCATTTACTAATTATAATAAATTATTTAATTTTTCAGATTTTCAAAAAGCTATAACCTTAGGAACACATTGCAGACCACTGCCAACTAGGAAATGGGATCTATGATTGTGAGGGCCGCTAAAACTACTGCTTACTTAGTTTCAAGGAAATTTTGTCATTAAAATGTAATAGAAAGATCAAAACAAGATTTTGCATTTCTTCACTTAGAATATAGTTTACTGATGCCAGCTTATGAGCAGAGGAAGAAAATGCACGATTCCTCACATGCATAGATTCATACCTATGCATGGGCAAAGCTGGATCTGTTGTGAAGAACACACAAATACAGGTTATAAGTCTTTATCATCCAATTGCTTTAATTATTTTTTTTGCCAAAATGATTTGTCCATACAAAGCTATTTTAATTTATACTTCTTTTCGGTTTTAAAGTGTAAAAATTAAAGTCCTTTTATAATTTTTGCTCACAAAATTATATATTTTTAGGGAGAGAAAAACCTATTTTGCTATTACCAATAGTCCTGTTCAAAATGAACTTCTGCTTTGTAAGGGACCACTTATTTAGGGAGTGTTTCTTCCATTTCCTATTCTAGAAACTGTGAGGACATAGAGGAGGAAAGATAATCCATATTCTCTGGAACACTACCCAGATACTCTAGGGCCAAGTAAAGGTATGGCTATGTCATCTACAAAACTCTTTTCTCTATCAAGCATAAAGGTAGAACAGCTACCGGGAAATCTAAGGTCTTAGGTGAAATGAGGCACAGTATATTACAAAGTTTATGGACAATGTCCAGAGTGATTTTGTTCTTTAGGAAAGCTCCCGGATCTTGGTGAAAAACATTTTACATTTTGAAGCCCAAGCATAAACTGTAGTGAAAGTCTCAGCAAAGGGCTTTTCCTAAATTCTCATGAAATCAATGGAATATATTGCATGATACATAGAACACTAAGGGAAATTTCTTCTTTTAATTTTTATGCCAGAATTCTGTGGGATCTCTATAATCACGACACATGTATTAAGATCCCTCCAAGCAGGTCACTGTATTTATATTTAGATGTTTTAATAATTTTAATAAAATATGTTACAGTTTTTGTAATTTTGAGATATTAATCAACTAAGGTATAATTATTTTCATTTTCTTTCCTCCAGTGGAATTAATATCATGGTTGAGAACATCAACAGTGAAATCATAGAGTCCTCGAAACAAATCTTGGCTTCATGCTATTGAAGAAATTTTAGCAAAACACTTCAGTTCATATTGAAAAGGGTGATAGTCATACACACATGAAGGCCTCAGACATTAACATTAAGGAAGTATAGAAATAATGTTATGCCCTCAAAGGGATTTATGTTTTCATATGAATAAGCTTGAAACATTTTTAAAGTATTTGAATTTGCTCCAAGAGAAAGAAAATGTACTTTTGATACTTTTTATGTAATCTATAGTTATCCTGACACATAGTCTTTTGGCAAAAAGTTTAATCTTCAACATTGCAAATGTATGTAAGAAATTCAAATAATTTGGAAGAAGTTACATTTCTGATTCATTGGGAAACCACCATATTTTGTTTATTTTT
The DNA here is from genome assembly GCF_048164855.1 of Canis lupus baileyi. Lineage (NCBI taxonomy): Eukaryota > Metazoa > Chordata > Mammalia > Carnivora > Canidae > Canis > Canis lupus. The sequence goes on from NC_132852.1 coordinate 24,410,458, forward strand.
ATAAAAATGTTATATCAATTTTTAGCATATATATGTAATATACATGCAAGCTGTTATAATTATCTAAAAAGAGGATAATACTGCTTTATACCTTGAATATCCCATTAAAATATGTGTTCTAAGTATATTAATATCAGTATGCACAAATCTTTTATTTTTTAAAATGGCTATGATTTTTTAAAATATTTAACTTTCCTTTTTGATAAATATTTAGTTATTACTAATAATTACTGTTAGACAAAAGAGTTCGTTGAATATCTTGTGCATTTGAAACATCATAAAACATGCTGGTAACTTATTTGGGTCTTTGTGAATATATTCAAAAGGCAAGTATTGGGTTTTTTTTTTTTTTCTTATCTGTGTCTTGGTTTTTTTCATGTTAGCCATGTAAAATCAATTCAATACCATCCATTCCTATGCTTTAAAACAGTTTTTAAATATAAATAATGGATTTTTTTTTTGAGATTTTTCTAAAACTTGTACCCAAATCATTTTGCTCTGGTTACTTATGAAGGAAAGGAGGTTCATGTGCTAGGGCGAGTACCTATTTCTATTTCCTATTATTTTCATCATATTTTAACTCAAATTTTATTTTTAATATATTCTATACTGCCAAGAATTTCTTTTTATATCCTATGTAGCGTAAAGGAAAGAAAATTTCAGTTTCTTTTTGTAAACTTAACAATGACTATCTTCAAATCTTTAATTAAATAAAATCATAAATAAATAAATAAATATAGAAAGGTAGTTTCTCTTCCAATCTCTCTCCAAAAGAGAATGCTAATATGCTTTAGCTTATCTCAAAAGATTCATTCCTCAGTTTTTGTATATTAATCTGCAATTCTTGTATCAAGTTATTTTTTAAATTTACACTTTACAGTAGTTCTGCCACCGCCCAACCTGTTATCTGTGGTTTCAGTTACCCATGCAGTGGGAAAGCAGATGATCTTTCTTCTAACACGTGGTCAGAAGGTCAATAGTAGCCTAACACTAGTCACAGTACCTAGTCATTCACCTCATTTCATCTCATCACGTAGATATTTTATCATCTTATTTCATCACAAGAAGAAGAGTAAATACAGTACAAGATATTTCCGGGATCAGTAGATAACAGGCAGGATGGGAATCTTGAATATGGTATATTATAGGATATAGACAATGAGCAACACTTAATAAACATTGAAGAAATGAATTATGTTCGTGTTTTAATCATTTTCTAAGTGCTTGTAGAAAAGGCAAAAGAAAACTATTTAGCTTGTCAATTTCTGCCATTTTAGATGTCTAAACTTATTTTGCCGTCACACTTGAATATAGATGGACTCATTTAAAGCTAGATATTAAAGCAAATTTTTTCTCAGGATTTTTCTTACTTCCCCCACCATAAAATTAGTCTGAATCCTCCAGAGAAACAGAACCAATAGGATATAGATGGTATAGATATATCCCACCACACTTGTAGGATGTACGTGTGTGTATATGTGTAGTCAGCAAGCTGGAAATCCCTAAAAGCCAATGGTATGATTTCTGGATGAGCCTAAAAGGCTGAGAATAAGAGAGCTGATGGTGTATATTCCATTCTGGGTCTGAGTCTAAAGACAGAAGACCAATGTCCCAACTCAAAAACAAGCAGAAAGGAAAATTTCTCTTAACTTTTTTGTTCTACTAAGGTTCAATGGATTGGATGAGGCCAATGTGTATTTGGGAGACCAATCTGCTTTACTTAGTCTAATGATTCAATTGTTGATATGAATGAGAAATTCCCCCACAGACATACCCAGAATAGCCCTGTTGAAAACAAAAGAGATTTCCACTCTTTTTTTGAGATTTAAAAAAAAAATGAAGTAAAATTAATACAGTGTTATATTAGTTTCTGATGTATAATGATTCAACAATTCTATTTATCAGTCAATGCTCATAACCATAAATGTTCTCTTAATTCCCCTTATCTACTTACTCAATCTCTCACCTATCTCCTCTCTGGAAATCAACCAATTTGTTCTCTATACTCATGAGTATGTTTTGGGGAAATATACCTCATAATAAAGACCATCTATGAAAAACTCATAGCTAATATCATTCTTAATGGGGGGATGCTGAGAGCCTTTCTCCTAAGGTCAGGAATGAGACATGCATATTCACTCTCATCACTTTCATTACACATAATACTGGATGTCCTGCCACAACAATCAGACAACAAAAAGAAATAAAATGAATCCAAATCAGGAAGAAGTAAAACTTTCACTACTTGCAGATGACATGATACTATAGATAGAAAATCCTGAAGACCACCAAAAAAACTGCTAGAACTGAGAGGTTACTTAAGTCACAAGATACAAAGTTTGCAGAATTTTGTTTTGCATTTCTACACATCAATAATGAAGCCACAGAAAGAGAAACTAAGAAAACAATCTCATTTATAATTGCACCCAAAATAATAAGATACTTAGGAATAAACCTAACCAAAGAGGTGAAAGGCCTGTACTCTGAAAACTATAAAATACTGATGAAAGAAATTCAGGACAATACAAAGAAATGGAATGATATTCCATGCTCCTGGATTGAGAGAACAAATAGCATTAAAATGTCTGTGTTACCCAAAGCAATCTATACATTTACTTCAATTTCTATTAAAATACCAACAGCATTTTTCACAGAGCTAGAACAAACAATCCTAAAGCTTGTATGAAACCACAAAAGACCCCAAAAAATCAAAGCAATCTTGAAAAGGGAAAGCAAAGCTGGAGACATCACAATTCTGGACTTCATCTTGTATTACAAAACTGTAGTGATTAAAACAGTATAGCACTGGCACACACAAAAAATAGAAACCTAGATCAATAGAATAGAAAATCCAGAAATAAGCCCACAATTACATCATCCATTAATCTTCAACAAAGCAGGAAAGAATATCCAGCAGGAAAAAGTCTCTTCAACAAATGGTGTTGCAAAAACTGGACCACTTTCTTACACCATACACCATACACATAAGTTCAAAATGAATTAAAGATATAAATGTGAGACCTTAAGCCCTAAAAATCCAAGAAGAGAAAACAGACTAACTTTGACATAAGGTGTAGCAACTTCTTTTTAGAATGTCTCCTAAGGCAAGAAAAACAAAAAAAGGCAAACATAAACTATTGGGACTATATCAAAATAAAAAGCTTCTACACAGCAAAGGTAACAACAAAACTAAAAGACAACCTATGGAATGGAGAAGATATTTGCAAATCACATATCTAATAAAGAGCTAGTATCCAAAAAAATGTAAAGAACTTTTAAAACTCAACACCCAAAAGCCAAATAATCCAATTAAAAATGAGGAGACATGAACAGACATTTCTCCAAAGAAGATATCCAGATGGCCAACAGACACATGAAAAGATGCCACCATCACTGATCATCAGAGAAATGCAGATCAAAACCATAGTGAGATATCACTTCACACATGTCAGAGTGGCTAAAATCAATACTGCAAGAACAATAGGTATTGGCAAGGATGTGCAGGGAAAGAAACACGCGTGCACTGTTGGTGCAAATGCAAACTGATGTAGCCACCATGGAAAACAGTATGTAGGTTCCTCAAAAAGTTAAAAAAAAGAACTAGTTTATGATTCAGAAATTGCACTACTAGGCATTTACCCAAAGAATACAAGAACAGTAATTCACAGGGATACATGCACCTCTATGTTTATAGCAGCATCATTTACAATAGCCAAGGTGTGGAAGCAGACAAGTCCCATCCATTCATAAATAGATCAAGAAGATGTGGTATATATACAAGGAATATTATTTGGCCATAAAAAGAATGAAATCTTGACATTTGCAATAACACAGATGAAGATAAAGAGTATAGTGCCAAGTGACATAAGTCAGAGAAAGACAAATACCATATGATTTCATTCATGTGGGATCTAAGAAATAAGCAAAGGGAAACATAATAGACAAAGCAAGAAAAAGACTCTTAATTATAGAAAACAATTTAATGGTTATCAAACGGGGAAGTAGAGGGCTGGGTTAAAAATACGATGGGGATTAAGGAGTGCACTTGCCATGATGAGCACCTCAAGATGTATGGAAATGTTGAATCACTATATTGTATAACTGAAACTAATATAACACTATGTTAATTAGTTGGAATTAAAAACTTTAAAAGAGTCTTTTTTTGTTTGTTTCTTAAATTCCACATATAAATGAAATCATGTTGTATTAGTTTTTCTGACTTAATTTACTTGCATTATACCTTATAGATCTACCCAGGCTGTTGCAAATGGCAAGATCTCACTTTTTTTTTTTTTTTTTTTGGTATGGCTAAGTAACACTACATTGTGTGTGTGTGTGTGTGTGTGTGTGCGCGCGCTTGTACACACCACATATTCTTCTTTCTCCATTCATATATATGGATACTTGGGTTGCTGCCATATGTTGGCTATTATAAATAATGCTACAATTAACATAAGGGTGCATACATCTTTTTAAACTAGTGTTTCTGTTTTCTTTGGGTAAATGCCCAGCTAGTAGAATTACTGGATCGTATGGCTGTTCTATTTTTAATTTTTTGAGGAAACTCCATACTGTTTTCCACAGCAGCTGCACCAGTTTGCATTCACACCAACAGTGCGTAAGGGTTCCTTTATCTCCACATTCTGGCCAACACTTGTTTCTTGTGTTGTTGATTTTAGCCATTCTGACAGGTGTGAGGTGATACCTCATTGTGGTTTTAATTTGCACTTCTCTGATGACGAGTGATGTTGAGCATCTTTTCATGTGTCTGGTGAACATTTGTATGCCTTCTTTGGAAAAATGTCTGTTCAGGCCCTCTGCCCATATTTTTGATTTGCATTCTTGTGAGCTATCTTCTATCACCTTTGTCATATTATCGGGTCATGGTCAAGTACAGGCTTTTTTAAGTTTTCCTATAGGCAACTAGTGGAAGGTTTCTTGGATGTCGATTCATGTCCTGCTTCCACTCTGGAAAATGTTTTTTCCTGAATATTTTTCTCTTCTCTTCTCCTTAGTCTCTAATTGTGGAGCTCCAATAAGGCATTTAGGGTTATCCAGAATCTATGTCCGCATCCTTTAACTTTGTGCTCATGGACATTGTCTTCTTTTATTCTAAGTCCTGTGAATTCTTTCCAGCCTATTATTTAGTCTATTTTCATACTCCTGATAGTCAATCTTTCCAGTACATTCTGCTTTTTTAAAAAATTTCACTTCTTCATGTTAAGTCATTTGTTTCTTTTTCTCAAGCAATTATGTTTGTTTGTTTGTTCATTTGTTTGTTTGTGGTATCTTTGTATTCCTCTGAAGATGCTGTTTATATGAAAGTACACGGCCATATCAGTTCTTGGGATTTTTCTGTCTAGTGATTTTCTTTCATGCTACTGGATTTATTCAAATATGCAGTGATTTTGTACCTGCTTAATTTTCATGGAACAAGAGCTTAAGTTGCAAAATATTTATAGCAGAAATGTTTCCTAATCACTGTCTGTTTTCTGATAATAAGTAGAAAATTTTGACATAAGGTAGAAGCTGTGCTAACTGAACTGACATGGGAAGCTTACGGTTAAGGGATGGCATGATCTGTCTGATATGTGAGCAAGTTGGCTTGTCTTTAGATGATGGGAAATGTATTTTCTAGAAATGCATATGGCTTTTTCTTTGAAGTAACCAAATGGAAACTAGGTTTCACTTTGCTTCTTTGCCTGACACCAATGTCAGGCATTCTGTGACATCCTTGTGGCAAATCTTTAGTGTATTTTATCTGTATTTGATAACATTAGTGTAATGTTATCATTGTGCCTTTGTCTTGAGGACAAGGACTAGGTCTAATGGCTATAATAGCAAGATAATGACACAACTTTCCCAAAGAATAAAATTGATGGATTTGAAGACCTATTAGACCCTACTATCTCTGGTTGTGTGATTTGTCCAAAGTTTTGGTAGGAAACTCTGCTTTCCAGAACTATGCTTTGCCCTTCTTGAGTTACTATTCTATAGCCATAGTACTTTTTTTCCATCAGTCTGATTTCATATAATTTCTATCTCCATCAATTTGACCCTAGATGCTTTGGATCCTTCTAAGCATCCTAGAATGTCCATGACCTGATGAATTTGTTGTACCTTTTTAAGATTTTTTACTTCAATGAGTGATTATTTTTATATTACTCTATCCCATCAATTAGATCTTAGGAAAAAAACTAAATATTTTTGCCAAATCAAACATCTCAATCCATAGGATTTTTAAAAAGATTTATATTTACCTTAGATGTAGAGATTTGAGGTGATCACATTTCTCACCTTATGACACACTATTCCAATACTCATTGGAAATCTGCTTCTTATTAACCTTCATTTCTGAGCCTAATATGTATCCTTCCCAAACATATTTGCTCCAGTGGTCTGATGTGAAATGTTGGTTTTTCAGATCTCCTAAATTCTGTAGGGTATTTTATATATGCATGCAGTACTATATATATTCTATTATAATAATTTTCTTATTAACTATAAGAGATGGTGACATCAAACTCTTCCTATTGACCTTGTAGTCTAGGGACAGTTACAGTTTCTCTAGCAAATGTACCCATGAGTGAGAATATTGGGTGATATGAAGTATGGATTCTGAATTTTACCAACTGTGGCATAAGTGTTCTCTAAAACATCTATAACACACTTTACTCAAACCAATAATATATAAAAATACCCATTCAGCCATTGGTAATATCTTTTCTTAGTTTTGCCCAGATAGTAAATACTAATATGGCAAACTTAATTGTTTCCTTATATTGTTAAATTCATCCAAATTTCTAGAATGAACCCTGATTACTTATTTAGTTAATTAGCTATTTGTTACACTAAAGCTAGCATTAAAAGATATTTTCCTTTGCTCTTAATTGAAAATAAGTAAAATACCTACATCACAAATTCTAATTGAAAACTGTATTTAATAGCATAAACATTAGAGAATTGATTTTTCATTTATACCTAATAAGAGCATATATTAATTATAAATTTAAGCCCTTGGCAATTGATGAATAAATAAATGTGCAAATAATTTTTAGTATGCTTCAGGTTCAGAAGAAAAGTGGTTTCAGTTCATGTTCTAGTTTTTATGAAAAGTCCTATTATATTTAGTTTTCAAAAACTATTTGAAATTCATTTGGGGGATCCCTGGGTGGCTCAGTGGTTTGGTGCCTGCCTTTGGCCCCAGGCGCGATCCTGGAGTCCCAGGATAGACTCTCATGTGGGGCTCCTGGCATGGAGGCATAGAGCCTGCTTCTCCCTCTGCCTGTGTCTCTGTCTCTGTCTCTCTCTCTCTATCATAAATTAAAAAAATTAAAAATAATTTTAAAAAATCTTGAAATTCATTTTGGATTGACCTTTGCTAACTTTGATTTTTTGTTTGTTTGCTATACATGTCTTTGTGCCCTAAACATGTGGTCATCTAGAGAAACATAACATCTATTAAATATGGGTGTATAGCTAGAGGGGTGAGAGGGAATAGTCCTGTATCTGGTCAAAACTGCTTCTTTGTTTAGTCCTGTGAGACTCATGAATGCAAGCCCCATTGATGATCAGAGCTAGGTGATTTGGGGCTCATTCCTCAGGTGACATCTGTAAAGTTTGGGAGGCTAGATGTGTTGATAAGCTCCTTTGGGGAAGAAACTGGCGATTTGACCTTATAATTGGAGAGAGCTGGAGGGAGAAGGTGGGGGAAGTGAGCCTGGCTCTTTCAGGTTCCATAAAGGATTTCAGCCAGCACCAAGATGCATTATAATTAAATGTCCTCCCCTCAGGCAGCAGCTGGTAAAGTTACAATCAAACCCCTTCCTAGGAAAGACTTAGAGTTGGGCATATTTACCTGCACCCTGTGCACTAGCCTTGGGAATAGATGGGAAGAGACCCATTAGGAAGTGCTTCTTTATTTGCTTATTCCCCAGGGACTTTTGTACTAAATTCCCCTTGGCTTTCAGAGCTAGGTGTTTGGGGGCTCATCTCTCACATGAGAGTCATAAAAGATGAGGTGCTGCATGTGTGATCCAAACCCTGAGTTCCCCAGGGAGAAGCTGGGAGTTGGGGCTGTCTTGTGTTTGTATGATACTGAGCTAGGATTGGGGTTCATAGTGAGATTGTGTCTCAGCCTTTCCTAAGCATTTTGATGTGGATATTTTCTCATTTATCCAGTGTCCAGGGATCAGTCAGCTAGTTTCTGAAATTCTCCTGAAGGAATTGCTCTGTGTATAGTTGTACATTTGCTACATACTTGGGAGGAGGGAAGTTCAAGAGTCTCCTATGTCACCACCTTGGTCCCTCTCTCTAAATATCAGAACAGACTTTGGTTATATATAAAAAAATAATGCTCTTGAGTAAAGACACGGTTCTTCCCATAGATGCAACCGATAAAGTGCACAATTAATATTAGATGGAAAAAAGTTGAATATAGCACTTACTTGAGAATATCTTTTCAGATACTTTAGCAAAAAGTACAGTAGATTAATGAGGTCTTCAGGGAATCTCACAACCTACGTATGAGTTCTTGGTCCTTGGTAGTAGACAACATGCCCTGTTGTCTTTTTTAAATCATCACCCCACTGCAGAATCATGAGGCCAAATCCCAAATCCATATTTCTCAAAAGTGCTGCCTTACCTTATTAACCATACTTTGTCACTTCTTGGCCTTTGGATACACTATGAGATTGATTGATTGATTGATTGATTGATTGATTGATTTGGTAATCCATCAGTGTGTTTTTATCTAAAATATTTGCAAGTCAATAGGGAACTCTAATTCTTTAACAGTAAAGTGTAATCGATGAGACACATCAATGATGTTAACATTGAGATAAATAGATGGGTATGGATGTCATGCAAGCAGAATATCCTTTCATTTCCTGTGAAGTCAAATTCCATGAGTATTGGATGGTGCCCTAGTTCTGAAATGAAATAATACAAATGAAATAAATATCAACATAGTACTTGATTATTTCAAATCAAATTAGTTATCTTAATTCATTAAAGTTATAATTCAGTTTACTATATCTGCATTGTAGTTAAATGAGAACAATTATGTGACTTTTTATGTTCAGAATCATATAGCTAAAAAATGGCTCATATTCATATCAATTTGCAATTTGAGCCTCAAATGTGACTCCCACTCTAGAAATTCTTTTTCTTGACCCTATTCACATGTGTATTTGAGTGTGTTAGAAACAGTGTTCCCATATTAAACACATTTATGGACCATTTTAACTTCAGAGAATCTTTCAAAATTATCTGCCAAATAGTATTTTTGATAAATTTGAAAAAGCTCAAGTATTTAGTAATTAACTGAGGTACTTCCACCTCTACATTAAAGATAATCCAGACCCTTGAGATGGTCTGATGCTATAGAATTAGTTTGAGTTCATTAATCTCAAGATGTTAAATATTTACACAAATGTCTTTTGATTTTTCTGGCCTAATATATTTAAAATGCAGTCTCTGTTTCTCTTTCCCTTCAGTCTTCTGCATTCCATTTTTCTTTATTGCTCTAGCATTTAGCCTGTGTAGTCTCACCTAACTATTAGCATCATGGGGCACCTGGGTGGCTCAGTAGTTGAGCATCTACCTTTGGCTCAGGTTGTGATCCCAGCATCCTGGGATCAAGTTCCACATCAGGCTCCCCGCAGAGGGAGCCTGCTTCTCCCTCTGTCTATGTCTTTGCCTCTCTCTGTGTCTCTCATGAATAAATAAATAAAATCTTTAAAATATATTAGCATCATTATTATTCAATCTTGCTGTTCAACAACTTCTATGGACTTTGTATCATAATTGTCCATAATTGTTAATTATTTTTGAACTTCACTTTTCTTGTTACTATTATAATACATACTTATTTGGCATATTTTTGGAAGCATGTATTTCTATGAGCAGCATGTTCTATAATGATCCACTCATCTTAAATGTGTATAAATGTAGAAAATAGATTATGAATTATGTACTGCTAATTTATAATCATTTTGATCACAATGGATTGCGTACTAAAAGAAAAGCAACATAAATTTAGTGGATTTCTCAATAGTTTACTATCAGAAAAGCATGCACTCTAAGCATTCATCATCAAATAATTCTGGAAACATAAGCAAGGTCCTCAATAATTCAGGAGACAGAAATGTGTTTACCTAGGATCTTAGATACCCTTACCACAGTTTCTATGCTTTAGTGGATCTTGTGTGTTTATAGTTGTATATTTGAAATAATGAAGTCAACCATGAAAATAAGCAATGTGTGTCATTGTGAATCTCTGTTGGCTTACTTTTAGTTTCTCTCAACAGACTTAATTTCATTTTACATCAAACTCTTGCAACCCAGGTATCTTAATCATTCATCTTTTGCACAAATAAAACTGACTCATAAAATGACAGAACAGTTTGTTTCACAGTGAGCAGATGTGGGCCTACATTACATGGCATCCCATCTGTGACCATCATATATCTCCATGTCCCATAAAAAAGAATCATTGGTTCTCCTAAAGAATTATTCATCATTTCAACATTCTGCACCAGGAATCCAGGTCTGGGCTACTGGAGGTCACTCTCTTTTAACACAATACCTAGAGCTCCCTTTTAAGGGGTTGTGATGTAGCATGGGAAAGAGCAGTGAGGGTTTCTTGCTGGATGTGCTGGGCTCACTGGGGCAAAAGTAATGTCACAACAAGACCAAAGGGGAAAACAATAATGTGTTTACTAGAACCTGCAAAACATTATCTTGTGAGTGTGCTAGTCACCTGCTCTGGGAAATAATCTGTGGCATTCAAAAAGAATAGTGCTGAGCAATATTCAAGTGAGTAGTATGAAAACTATTAAAACATGTTTAAAAATCTGATACTTGTTTCACTTAAATGAGTCTCCATAGTTATTGGGGAAAAAAAACCTAGCATTTAAAATGTAACTTTTGCTATTGTGCAGAAGCCTCTAAGAAGGCCTCCTACGATCCAAATCCCCCTGTTAATGTAATTCCATTCTGTTGGGGAACTTGTTTCTAATCCGTAGAACACAGTGTTGAAAAAAAGCATGAAAAGCACAGAATTAGAAGTGAACTCATCCCTGGTAGATAGCTATAAAATTATCTGGCCTCTTTAGTAGGAATAAATTCCTATTTATGCATATCAAAGTATATTATTTATCTATTGCGTTACAAATTACTTCAAAAATTAGTGTCTCAAAACATTACACATTCATTATTTCACAGTTTCTGCAGATCAAAATTCCATGCACAACTTAAGTGGATCTCCGTGTATAGTGAATATTCTCTCTGAGGCGATGGTGGAAGTTGAAGGCTCAAGTGAGACTCACCTGAGGAAGGATCTGTCTCCAACCTCACTTATAAGATTGGAAACATAATTTAATCCCTCCAGGAATTTTTGACTGTGGACCTCAGTTATGCATTGTTTGTGTTTGGTGCTGTCCTCAGTTTCTTGACACCTAGTCTTTTCCAACATGGGGGCTCACTTCCCCAAAGCCAAAGACAGAGAAAGGGAGGAGAAGGAAAAAAGAGAGAGAGAGAGAGTATATTATCAAGAAAGAAGAAACAAAAGCAAAAATGAACTATTGGGACTTCATCAAGATAAGAAGCTTTTGCACAGCAAAGGATACAGTCAACAAAACTCAAAGACAACCTACAGAATGGGAGAAGATATTTGCAAATGACATATCAGATAAAGGGCTAGTTTCCAAGATCTATAAAGAACTTATTAAACTCAACACCAAAGAAACAAACAATCCAATCATGAAATGGGCAAAAGACATGAAGAGAAATCTCACAGAGGAAGACATAGACATGGCCAACATGCACATGAGAAAATGCTCTGCATCACTTGCCATCAGGGAAATACAAATCAAAACTACAATGAGATACCACCTCACACCAGTGAGAATGGGGAAAATTAACAAGGCAGGAAACAACAAATGTTGGAGAGGATGCGGAGAAAAGGGAACCCTCTTACACTGTTGGTGGGAATGTGAACTGGTGCAGCCACTCTGGAAAACTGTGTGGAGGTTCCTCAAAGAGTTAAAAATAGAGCTGCCCTACCACCCAGCAATTGCACTGCTGGGGATTTACCCCAAAGATACAAATGCAATGAAACGCCGGGACACCTGCACCCCGATGTTTATAGCAGCAATGGCCACGATAGCCAAACTGTGGAAGGAGCTTCGGTGTCCAACGAAAGATGAATGGATAAAGAAGATGTGGTTTATGTATACAATGGAATATTACTCAGCTATTAGAAATGACAAATACCCACCATTTGCTTCAACGTGGATGGAACTGGAGGGTATTATGCTGAGTGAAGTAAGTCAGTCGGAGAAGGACAAACATTATATGTTCTCATTCATTTGGGGAATATAAATAATAGTGAAAGGGAAAATAAGGGAAGGGAGAAGAAATGTGTGGGAAATATCAGAAAGGGAGACAGAACGTAAAGACTGCTAACTCTGGGAAACGAACTAGGGGTGGTAGAAGGGGAGGAGGGCGGGGGGTGGGAGTGAATGGGTGACGGGCACTGGGTGTTATTCTGTATGTTAGTAAATTGAACACCAATAAAAAAAAATTAAAAAAAAAAAAAAAAGAAAGAAAGAGAGCATAATCTTCTGTGACCTAACCATAGAACTACATCTTCTCAATGTTGTCAAATTCTACTGACTAGAATTATATAAGGCAAGGAATACTATGAGTTGGGGTCATGTGAGGCCATCCTAGAGGCTCCCTGCAACAATACCAATAGTCCTATTTATAGGCAGCCAGGGGCTGATTGTTCAATATTTTATTACTATGTCCTTTGCCTCATATTTTTTCCTGCTGACTTTCTTTTGCCCAAGTCTCTGTTCATTGCTAGTTTGCCATAATTTGGGGGAAAGTTGAAGAGAAAATTCAAATTACTCAATTAGCCCTGTTAGAATGCTTTAGAAGAAAGCACAAATCTTTTATGTCCTCTATGTCATACTCATTCTGGGCATATACTCATTAAATTAAAAGATTCACACAGGTATAGTCTGTGCTATTAAAAATCTATTTTCTCTTTCTGTTTTTCTCTGTCTTTCCTTCTCTTCTTCCTCTCTCTTCTTTTTCAAACACATAACTAGATTTATGAGAGTTGAATTTATTTATGGATACAGTTGTCTTCACTGTATTTTAAAATATATACCAATGGCCCCTTTCTCATTGGATTCTTCTCTCCGCCAGCCATCCAGCTTCATCTTTATTTTACTGAATGATAAAATGAAATGTAAGAAGACTGAAATCATATCAAACATCTTTTTGAAGAGTAAGGATATAAAAGTAGCGATCAATTACAAAACAAAACAACACAACAACAACAAAACACAACCACCCAGAAAACTCACAAATATATTCCTGAACAACAAATGAGTTGAAGAAGAAACTTAAAAAAATATTTTGAGACAAATGAAAATGAAAACACAGCATATCAAAACTTATGGGACACAGAAAAAAATAGTTCTAAGTATATTTTATGTAGAGTGCTAAATGCTTACATTAATAAAAGAGCAAGTTCTCAACCTAAATTTACAGCTGGGAGAACTTAAAAAAAAAGGAAGCCCTAAAGTAGTAGAAAAAAGAAAATAATGAAGATCAGAGCAGAAATAAATGAAATGGAACATAAAAGTCAATCACATTGGTAAATAAAACTAAGAGCTAGTATTGAAAAGATAAACAAAATGGGTAAGCGTTTAACTGATGGATTATAAAATAAAACAGTATTCCCAAGTAAAACCAAAAATGAGATACATCATAAATCATAATAAGAAACACTAAAATCAGAAGAAACTACTCTCAAGAATTATATACTGACAAATTAAATAATCTAGAAGAAATGGATAAATTCCTAGAATACAATCTACTAACTAAAACTTAATCATGGAGAAATATAAAACTTGAACAATTATTTACTAACTACAAAGAAAATTGAATCATTAATCAAAAATCTTCCAAAAGAGAAAATCCAGGACCAGATGGCTTCACTGCTGAATTCTAACAGACATTTAAAAAAGAATCCTCAAACTCTTCCAAAAAACAGACAAGGGAATATTCCTACAGTCATTTGACAAGGCTGCATTATTTTAATACCAATACCAAAGAAAGTTACCAATACCAGTGAACATTTCTTTTCACTACAAGAAAATTTCCAAAATCCCTATTGAACATAGATGCAAAAATCCTCAACAAAAAAAGCAAATGAAGCACTACATTGAAAGGATTACATACCATGATCAAATAAAGTTCAACATATGCAAATCAATCAACAGGATACACCTTGTTAACAAAATGAAGGATAAAGATTATATGATCATCTTAATACATATAGGAAAAGCATTTGACAAAATTCAACATTCTTTCCTGGTAAAAGTTCTCAACAGATTGAGTATAGAAGGAAGTTACCTCAATATAATAAAGGCCAGATATGACAAGTCTACTACTCAACATCATAGCAGTGAAAAACTGAGGGATTGTCCTCTAAGATCAGGTGTTTTATTCAACATAGTTCTGAGGTCCTAGCCAGAGCAATTAGGCAGGAAAAAAAAAAAAAAAAAGACTTCTAAATCAGAAAGGAAAAAATAAAATGGTTTCTATTTGTAGATAAATTTATATGTAGGAAACCCTAAAAACTACAGGTTCAGTAAAGTTGCAGATATTAAAATCAACATACAACAGTCATGTTTCTATACATTAATAAACTATCAGAAGATGAAATTAAGGAAGCAATCTCTTTACAACAGCACCCAAAAAAATACTCAGGTTAAACTTAAGGAAATGAAAGATCTGTATTTGAAACTAAAAAATCATTAAAGAAATTAAAGAAGACACACTAAAAAGATATTCCATATTCATGGAGTAGAATAATTATTATTATTAAAATGTCCCTCCTGCACAATATGATCTACAGACTGAATGCAGTTCCTGTTAAAATTTCAATGGCATTTTAAAACAGAAATAGAGAAAGAAATCTCAAAAATTTGTGTGGAATCACAAAAGACCTCAAAGAACCAAAGCACTCTTGAGAGGGGAGAATGAAGCTGGATATATTGTACTTCCTAATTTCAAACTATATTACAAAGCTATAGGGATCAAAATAGCATGATATGACATTAAAGAATATGACATATACATCAATGGAATACAATAGAGAGACCAGAAATAGATATATGCATAAATGGTCGATTACTTCTTGATAAAGAAACCATGAATATTCAATGTGGAAAGGATGGTTTTGTCAGCAAGTGGTATGGGGAATACTGGATATTCACATGTGAAAGAAATAAACTAGACCCTGATATTACACCGTACACACAATTCAATTGAATTAAAGTATTAACTGTTAAAACTGAAAGAATAAAACTTCTAGAGGAAAATGGGGTATAATTTCCTTGACATTGTTCTTGGCAATGATTTTTTTTTTTTTATTTGACAGCAAAACAAAAGACAACTACAGAAAAAATAAACAAGGGAAGCTCTTGAAACTAAAAAGCTTCTGTCCAGGGAAGACAGCTAAGAAATGGGGCAAAATATTTGCAAACACACACCCATTAAGAGGTTAATATCCAAATTATACAAAAAAAACTTCTATAACTCATAGCAAAAAAAAATCTAATTAAATCTGGGTAGAAGATCTGAATAGACATTTTTCCAAAGAAAGCATACAGATAGCCAACAGGTATGTGAAAAGGTGCTCAGCATCACTCATCAACAGGGAAAAAAGATATCACCTCATATATGTTAGGATGGCTATTACCAAAATGACAAGAAGTAACAAACACTGGTGAGAATGTGGAGAAAAGGAAACCCTTGTACATCATTAGAATCAAAACTATCAAAGCTACTGTAGAAAACAGTATGGAGATTCCCCCAGAAATTAAAAATAGAACTGCTATATGATTCAGCAATCCCAGTTCATGGTATATACCTATAGGAAATAAAACCATTATGTCAAATAAATATCTGTACGTTTATGTTCATTATGACATTATTCACAACAGCCAATGTACAGAAACAAAAACTGTTGATTGAGGGATGAATGGGTAAAGAAAATATGGCATACACACACACCCACACACATACACACACACACAATGGAATATTATTCAGCCTCAGAAAAAGAAGGAAATCCTGTATCGTGTTATCTACAATGATATGGATGAGCCTGAAGGGCATTATGCTTAGTGAAATAAGCCAGACAGGGAATAATAAATGCTGCATAGTTATCCCTTATATGTGGAATAAAAAAAAGTGATGGGCTGGGGAATGGGGAAAATAGGAATATAGGGAGAAAGTGGTTAGAGGGTATAGTGTCAGTTATAAGATCTGACAATCTAATTACAACTCTAGTTGATAATGCTGTATCGACTTGGGCATTCCTTTCACAGTGTATATGCATATCAAATTATGACATGGAACACTTTAAATATCTTACAATTTGTCAGTTATACCTCAATGAGGCTGAGAAGTTATAAAATGATCAAAATAATAAAAATTTGTTGAATTAAATAATCTATAATCTCAGCTGGTAAAATACAAGTCCAAGATTAATTTCAAAGAGAGTAAATACTATAAAAAATGACCAGAGTAAAAAGTATGCTAGAGTTACTCTTATAAAGGATGACTTGGGTAAAAAAAAATATCTCTATGAAGCAAAATTTCTTCAACTAAATAAAATCTAAGAGCAGAGAATAAATTGGAAACCTGCCAGGATTTTTATTCAGCTGGAGTCAAGATGCATGAAGCAGCATATTGTAGGGAACATTCTGACTTGCTTAAGAATTATGAGACCAGACAGTCCAAGGAGGTTGTAGGAGAACCAGTGAAGGGAAGAAGGCAGCAAGACCCTGGGGAAAACATCGCCATGCTGAATCTTGGAAGCAATTAGTTAAAGATATTATGAAAGGTGCCTCTGAAGCTGACACGTTTAGTTACAGGTATAACAAAAGGTAAGGCTAGACAGCACGTTTGAATGAACAAGCAAAGTCATGAAGAAGGCTATTTTTCACTGTATTTTTTACTGCTGTAAATACATATCACTACCTGAGAAGCAAATAAAGTATTTTTAAAAGGATTTTTTAATTACAAAACTGGAAAAGATTTTCCTTTTGGCCTCACCTTTACACAATGATAAACCTTTTCTAGTCTTATAGTACAAACTTCTACCTGAAAATTGTATATGAACTCAGAATGCAAATGTCTTGAGAAGCAAAAATACAGAAAAGATGGAGTTTGGTTACCTGAATATGACTGTCTTCTTCTGGGGAATGCAGATGGTGGGATGGTCGTTGCTGCAGAACATGTGTCAGAAGAGATTAGGGAGACATAACCAGAGAAGAAAGGCTGAATTGTGGCATTAGAAACACCGTAAGCTTTCCAGGCTTTCTGATCTTTAATTCCAACTCTCAAATTCCGTTTGTGATAAGTCCCTCTATATCTCTAGATCTCATTTTAATTTTCTTGAAGAAGGTAATTTTTAACACATGTAACTACCAATCTTTGTCAACCCATAGTTTTACATTATCCGAGAAAAAATAACTTTTCTTTTATTGATTAACTTCAGGGTTTTCATCTAAATGCAGGTGACATAAAGTGAGAGATTAGTGCTACAGCACACTCATGATATCTGGTGATATGTGCCTCAAGCTTGAATTTCTGTGAACCTTGGGGATGCACAGAGATGTGCTGGGCAGTCCTGAGAGCCACAATATAGATGGTGCCTATGAAGTATCAATTCACAAAAGTATCTTGGAGAAAATATATTAATATCGAAACAAGCCAGGATTTAGTATTGAATAGGCTAAGTTCATTTAAAAAAAAAAAATTAAAAGGCATTCCTTACTTTAAGTACCTTGGGATCTTAAGATTTCCAAGGTGATCTGTTCAATGTCCTTCATTGTTAGGGATAATTAGTTTTTAATCATGAAAAATATTGATATAGCATTATTTTAGGAAAGCAGAGAGATTTATTACATATAACCTATATCAAAATACATAGAAATAAACAATAAAGGGATTCAAATCTTAAAAGATACAGAATGCTGGATTAATTAGCTTAAATCGATGATTTAGTCAAAGAAAGCAGAAGGCTTGGAGAGCTAGAAATGAAGAATCTGTAGCGTGGAGCAGAGGAACAATTTTAAATTAGAACTTGAGCTCTTGAGTTCAGGACTTTTTGATTAAAGAGACCTAATCAAATGCTGTCTAATCTATCCTTACTTTCCTTGCACTGCTTCTGGTTGGTAACTACCAAATGCAAATGATCTTAGAAGTTCACTTGGTGTCTGAAAACTGCCTATTCATTTTGAAGTATTCCTAATATTGGTGTGAGAGAAAGTGTAATTGCTTAGCACATTTCCACACTTACAGTGAAACTTCTTTAACTGAAAAGCTGGCATCATTCGTAGGACTAGTTTTGGAGGGAAAAACATGATATTCTTGAAAACGTGTTTAAATTTCATTTTTTTTTGGCAATGAAATATAATTATTTGCGCCGTTCTTTACACAAGTCTGGTTACACACATGAAGAATAAACTATAAAAATTAATACCAAATAAAAGTATATTTTCCAGCTTTAGACATGTAGCATTTATGTGGACAGGTTTCCATGCAGTTCCAGCAAACTCATTGCCTTTCTTTTTAACAAAATAAAATCCAAAAAAATTAGAAATATATATTTCATTTTAAAGAGCTAGCAATCCTGAGTTTACATAGGAGTTAAGGATTTGTAGTAGTAATCATTTTCACCATTTATTTTCCCAAGTAATTTTTATTTTGAGAAGTAAGACCGTACTTTTTTTTTTAGATAATGATCCGTGGTTTTCTCTTACTTTGCAGTGCAATTAATTTCTCAAGTTGGTATACCATGCGCTAAATAGCTCCATGTAAAAAAATATATATATAATAGATTTTCAATAGATAGGCATTAAACAAATGAAAAATTAAAGTGGAAAACAGAAAAACTTTTAATACCCTGAGGTTTTGAATAGGCTAATATATGTTTCATTTGTTCTGAGGAAGAGGCAATAATACAAGTAATATAAAAATTCTGCTCAGTATATCATTGTCATTAATATTAACATGGTCTACTAAATAAATTTATTTGTGACTTAAAGGCAAAATTTTATTTCATTCTAGAAGCATTTAAGAAAACTACTTTATTGAGAAACCTGGAGTGGCTCAGTTTGTTAAGTGTCTGACTTGGTTTTGGCTCAGGTCATGATCTCAGGATTATGGGATTGAACCCTTCAGTGGGCTCCACAATGGGCATGGAACCTGCTTAAGATTCTCTTTTGGGGATCGCTGGGTTGCTCAGTGGTTTGGCGCCTGCCTTCAGCCCAGGGTGTGATCCTGGAGTCCCAGGATGGAGTCCCACATTGGGCTTCCTGCATGGAGCTGGCTTCTCCCTCTGCCTGTGTCTCTGCCTGCCTCTCTCTCTCTCTCTCCCTCTCTCATGAATGAATAAATAAAATCTTAAAAAAAAAAAGAATCTCTTTCCCTCTCCCTCTCTCCCTCTTCCTCTCTCCCTGAAAAAAGGAATCTATCAATCACAGCAACTTCCATTACATATGGAAATTTTCATGGTACTGATATTTCCCATAAGATGGGACATTTTTGACATAGTTTCTCAATTAGTTGATCATAAATGATTATATATAGGCAGAAACATATTCCTAACTAATAAAGTAACACAAACAAGGTTGAATAAGCCTGAGTTTGGAAAATACTTTTATCATATACTTTATTCTTTGTCATTAACTACTGGGGGGCATGGTAGCTGAAAAATAATACCATAAGGTATCTATCATTGTAGAAAGAGAGAGAGGATCTTTATTCTTCTTCCTGTTTTGGGAAATCACTTCCAGACCAATGACAGCACGTGCACCATGGTTAGCTGAACTGTGATTCATCTGGATATTACACAAGCTCCCAGATGTCTGATTTTGTGGTCATAATATGACTTGGGCTGAAAGCTTCTTGGCATTCTTGGGTATACCTGCTATCATATGTGCAATTTAAGAAATAAAACAAATGAGCAAGGGAATGAAAAAGAAAGACAAACCAAGAAAAGGACTCTGAACTTAAGACAAACTGATGGAGGTGGATGAGGGGATGGGTGAAATAGGTGATGGGATTAAAGAATGCACTTGTGATGAACACCAGGTATTGTATAGAATTGTTGAATAACTATATTATACACTTGAAACTAATATTACACTGTATGTTAACTACAATTTAAATAAAAACTGACAAAGAATGATAGAAAAAAATTTCTTCTAAGGCATATGATGCTGCTTATACTAAGCAGTAAGTATACTAAGTAGATTTTTTCTGTATCTGTTTTATGGTTTTCAGTAATACATATGTACTTATAAACTCATTGATGAATTGTTTCTGCTATCACTTTGCAGAAATGCTTCAAACCCTAAGACATTAATAAAAATATAATAAATCATTTTATGCCACTAAATATGAACATTTCGAAACAATGAAAAACTTCATAGAAAAATATTGCTTATGAGAACTGACTTATAAAGGAACAATAACAACAAAAAACCTTAGGAGATTCAAAAACCACTAAATAAACTGAACCAGTAATCAAAAAAACTCGCCATTAAAATTTCAAAAGATGATTGCTTTACTGATGAATCTATAAATATTTAGGAAACAAATACAGAATTATCAAAACTCTTCCAGAGAAAAGAAAAAAAAAACAAAAACAAAACACTCATCAACTCATTTTATGATGTTAACACTATCTTTTTAAATTTTTAGATTTTAATTCTAGTTGAGTTGACACATACAGTGTTACATTAGTTTTGGGTGAATGATACAGCGATTCAACAATTCTATACATTGTGTGGTTCTCATTATCACAAGTGCACTCCTTAATTCCCAGCACCTATTTCACCCAGCCCAGCATCCACCCCCATCAGTTTGTCCTCTATAATTCAGAGACTATTTCTTGGTTTCTCTCTCGCACTCTCTTTTCCCCCTTTGCTCATTTGTTTTGTTTCTTAAATTCCATGTGAGTGAGATCATACGGTATTTGCCTTTCTCTGAGTGACTCACTTTACTTAGTATTATGCTCTTTAGCTCCATCCGTGTTGTTGCAAATGGCAAGATTTCATTTTTTATGGTCGAATAATATTCCACGGTATTTGTGTGTGTGTGTGTGTGTGTGTGTGTGTGTGTGTGTGTCTATCTTTATTCATCTATCCATGGACATTTGGGCTGCTTCCATCATTTGGCCATTGTAACTAATGCTGCTATAAACTATAGAGATGCATGTATCCCTTTGAATTAGTGTTTTTGTCTTTTGGGAGTAAATAGCCAGTACTGTGATTACTGGATTGGAGGATAGTTCTAGTTTCACTTCATGAGGAACCTCCATACTGTTTTCCAGAGTGGCTACATTAGCACCATTTTAATACAAATACCCAAGGACACTGCAAGAGAGAAACATTATAGGCTAACCCCACTCATGAATATTGGTGAAAATACCCAGCCATCAGTTCCAGGATATTAGACTTGAACAACACTATCAACTATGTCATCTAATCACACATACATTTCAAGTGCAAATGAAATATTACTTCAGGTGTCTAGCTCATGGCCAGAAACCTATGTTTGATTTTGCATACCAACTGTAGGCAATTACACAGGCTTTACCTGGTAGGCCTCATGGGGGAAATGCTGCTTTCCCCACAACCAGCCCCAGTTCATAGCTACTACATCGCAGCTTGTGAAGTAAGTTGCAGTCAAGGACTTCCAGCACTCCAGGAAGGCCATCCTTTTGAAGCATACCTGCCTTCCTAGTACAGGAGTCTTCATTTCTAGGTCTCTCTATCTGGGGGATTCTACTGCAATGTTTTTCAGGCCTCCTTATGAGGGGGGAGAAGAGAATAACCTTGAATAGAACACCTTTGTCCACTCTCAGTGCTCAGTGTGTTCCTACCCCTAGCTCTCTTTCCACCTACCCTAGGACCCCTCAGGTCCATAAAACTACAAGAGTCTTTCATTCGAGATCCTTTGACAATGAAACAACTTCCATGTCTGCACTGTCAAATTTATCCCGAGAATACAGGATTGAATGAACACTCCAAAATCAATGTAATTCACCGTATTAACACGATAAGAAAGAAAAAAAACATGATCGTCTCAATAGATGCAGCAAGAACATTTTTCAAACTGTCACAATTATTTTTGAAGAGGGGAAAATAAACTAGCAACTAGGAATAGAAGGAAAATATTTCTCACCTGGCAAAGGGCATCTATGAAAAAGCCTACAGCTAACATCATACTCAATTGATGAAAGACTCAATGCCTTCTCCCTAAGCAAGTGGAACAAGGCAAAGATGTCAAGTCTCATCATTTCTATTCAATATTGTACTGGAAGTATTAGCCAGGGACATTAACAATAAGAGATAAAAGGCATCCAGATTGAAATGAAGTAAATCTCTCCTTATTCACAGATGATATGTCTACATGGAAAATCTTTTAGAATGTAAAAAGCTACTGGAACAAATAATTAAGAATAATTAAAGAATACATGATGAATATAGAAAAGTCAATTCTATTTCTACTCACTAGCAAAGAAAAATCAGAAACTGAAACACTTATAAGAAGACATCAACAGATACGAAGTAGTAGATATATTTCTGACAAAGTCACATACTTGGAAAACTATGATGCATTGCTGCGAGAAGTTGAAGGCCTATGTAAGTGGAGAGACATATGCTGTGGATTGATCACAAAATCTGTTTCATTAAGATGTCAATTCTCAAGGGGAGGGGTGGGTAAAATGGCGGAGGAATAGGGGACTGTAATTTGTCTTGACCCTCCAATACAGCTAGACAGTTATCAAATCATTGTGAACACCCAAGGAATCAATCCGAGATCTGAAAGTACAAATGCTGCAAGTCTAAGTAGAAAAAGGACCACCTTTTCTAAGGTAGAAGGTGCAGAGACTTGAATCAGTGTGACATAGCTGTGGATATGGTGGTGGGCAGGGAGCCTGTTTAAGGAGGCTACTGTGAAGTCTTATAAGCAGCAGAGGGCAAAATCAGAACTTTTAGAAGTCTGCTACACGCCTGACTTAAGGGTGCTCAGGTGGCAAAGCAGAGCAGAACCCCAGGTGTGACAGCGTGGTCTGAGGATCCCCTGGGCTGCAAGCAGAACAGGTACTAAGTGCTGCACTGTTCCAGGCATGTGTGTGGGGAGGCTGGCTGAGAACAAGGAGGCTAGGGTGCTGGCTTTTTGCTCTGTGTTGCCATGAACATCAAACTGTGTGGTTGTGGGACTGTTTTCCTGGGTTGGGTCTGGCAAGAGGCACAAGTGGGGGAGACCCTCCTTGGAAAGAACAGAGCAGTCAGGACTGTAAGAGTCCTAGAAGTTGGAGTTTTGAAACTCGGTCGTGTGCCTGAGATAAAAAAGCTCAGTGACAGGCAGGATGAGCTCAGGGTTCTGACAGAAACCGGAAGACAAGAGGGATTGCTCCTTGGTGAGGGCTCACTGAGGGTGAATTTTCAGCTCTGGGTGGAGAGAGCCCGGCACCGCTATATTAATTCTACCCATCAGTGCTGAAAGCCTTTAGGGAGCAAAGCAGTGCTATCTAGTGGAATCCAGAGTTGCTTACACCAAGCCCTGCCACCCTGTGTACTGGAGGCACGTTTCCACTGATATAAGTCCACCTGAGAATCAGCAGAACAGGACCCTCCCCCAGAAGGCCAGCAGCAACAACTTGCTTGCACCAAGTTTACTGATCCTGGAGGGCTGTAAAGCTTCAGGTCTAGGGGAAAACAGTATTCAGCCTCCTTTGGACTTTTCTTCTTTATTTTTTTTAATTTGTTTCACATATTTTCTTATTTTTCAATTCTTTTATTTTTAATTTTATATATATTTCATGTATTTAAAAAATTTTATTTCCTTTCATTGTATTTTTATTACATATATTTTTTTCTTTCTTATTTTGGGATCTAATTTATTTTTTTTTTATTTTACTTATTTATGTGACAAAGCACAAGCAGGGGGAGTGGGAGAGGGAGAAGAGCAGAGAGCCCTATTCCAGGCTTGATCCGGACCCTGGATCATGACCTAAATCAAAGGTAGACACTTAACTGACTGAGCCACCCAGTTGCCCCTGGGATCTAATTTCTTTTAATAAGCAGATCAAAACACACCCAGGATCTAGTGTTTTGTTATTGTTGTTGTAGCTGTTTTTGTTGTTTTTTTCTTTTTCTTTTTTTTTTTTTTTTTTTTTTTGTTCTCCTCCTTTCTGGACAAAATGATGAGATGGAGCAATTCACCACAAAAAAAAAAAAAAAAAAAAAAAAAAAAAAAGAACAGGAAGTAAGACTCAGAGCCAGGGATTTAATCAGTACAGATATAAGTAAGATGTCTGGGGACTCCTGGGTGGCTCAGTGGTTGAGTGTCTGCCTTCAGCTTAAGGTGTGATCCTGGGTTTGGGGATCAAGTCCCACATTGAGATCTCTGTGAGGAGCCTGCTTCTTTCTCTGTCTATGTCTCTGCTTTTCAATCTGTGTCTCTCATGAATATAATTAAAATCTTTTAAAAAAGTAAGGTATATCAACTAGGATTTAAAATTATATAAAAAATAAAATAAAATAAAATAAAATAAAATAAAAAAATAAAATTATTATAATCGGGCAGCCTGGGTGGCTCAGTGGTTTAGTGCCACCTTTGGCCCAGAGTGTGATCCTAGAGGCCCCGGGATCGAGTCCCACATCAGGCTCCCTGCATGGAGTCTGCTTCTCCTTCTGCCTCTGTCTCTGACTCTCTCTCTCTTTCTGTCTCTCATGAATAAATAAATAAATAAAATCTTTAAAAATGATTATAATCTAGTAAACTGGGCTTGAAAAGAGCACAGAAGATACTAGAGATTCCCTGACCATAGGGATAAAAGAACTAAAACCTAATCAGGCCAAAACTAAAAATGCTATAGCTGAAATGCAGTTCCAAATGGAGGCCATACAAATGAGAAGAGACACATCAAAAGAATGAATCAGTAATATAGAAGATAAAATTATGAAAAAAAAAGAAGATAAAATTATGAAAAATAATGAAGCTGAAAAGAAAATGGAAAGAAAACTATTAGATAATGAAGGTAGACTTAGGGAACTCAACGATTCCATAACGTGAAGTGTTATCTGCACCATAGGAGTTCCAGAAGGAGAGTGGGAAAAGGGGGCAGAAGGTCTATTGAATGAACTATAGCTGAGAACTTCCCTAATATGGGGAAGAAAACAGGCACTCATGTCCAAGAGGCACAGAGAACTTCTCTGAAAATCAACAAAAACAGGTGAACTCCAGGATATATCAGAGTGAAATGTGCAAAACAGAAAAAGAATTCTGAAAGCAGATTGGGAAGAGTATTTAACCTACAAGGGTAAACATATAAGGCTGGCAGCAGATCTGTCCACAGAGACATGGCAGGCCAGAAAGGACTCTCAGATACAAGGGCACCTGATTTTGATAGAGATGGAAAGGAATTCTGTGTAAATAGATACGTTTTCAACAAATTGTGTAAGAATATTATAATATCCATAGGCTAAAAAATGAGCTATATGAAAATTATCTCACTATATTAAAATTTTATTAGAATGTATTATATGCTAAATAACTCTTCTATATGGGATGCCTGGGTGTCTCAGCAGTTGAGCATCTGCCTTCAGCTCAAGGTCTTATCCCAGGATCCGGGATTTAGTCCCACATCAGGCTCCTTACAGGCAGTCTGCTTCTCCCTCTGCCTATGTCTCTGTTTCTCTCTCTGTGTCTCTCATAAATAAATAACTGATTTTTTTTTTTTTAGAAAAAATAACTCTTCTATAAATAAATGTAGGAAAACAGGTTTTGGCCAAAGATTGCCCAAAAAATTCATAGATATGACATTGAAGGCTTATTTTAAGAAAAATAAAAACTATTTAGTTTTATCAAATTAAAAATATTTGCTCTTTGAAATTACATGATAAGGGAATGAAAAGACAAGTCACACACTGAGAAAAATTATTTTTAAATATAATATTTATATATAGAATAGGAAAAGAATCCTCAAAAGTCAATGATAATTTTTTAAAAAGCAGAAAGCATTAATAAATAGGAGAAAGATTTAAAGAGACACTTCACCAAAGAAGATATGCAGATGGAAAGTAAGCACATGAAAAGATGCTCAGTACCATTCATCATTCGAAGAATGCAAAGTAAAACCACACTCTAAGATACCACAAAGTGATTGGCAGGTCTAAATAAAAAGTATGACCAAAGAAAGTCTTGGCTAGCATGTGTAGTGACTAGACTCTTTCTGCTAATGGGAATATAAACTGTTAAAACCACTATGGAAAAGCTGTTTGTGTAAATAATACATGTTAATAAATTAAACATGCAGGTATCATTTGTTCCATTAGATATTTGACCAAGAGAAATGGAAACATATGTCATACAAATAATTATGCATAGAAGTTTTGTGTGTCATTGCCAAATATTATAAACAAACCAAACATCTATCAAGAGGTAAATGGATAAACATGTTGTGATATATTTATATAATGGAACATTACTCAACAATCAAAAGTAATGAACTTTGATATGCATGACATGGATAGATATCAAAATAAATATGTTAAGTAAAAGAAGTTGAAAAAAAATGGTATATTGAGATTCCATTACTATCGTCTTATAGAAATGTAAACTAATCTCTACTGACAGAGAGCAGGTCATGGTTTCCTGATGATAGGAAAGAGGGCCATTGTGGATATTTACATGTGTCAAATCTAACCAAGTTGTATATTATAACCAGTTGTATGCTATATGTTTACTGTGTCAATTGCACAATTGATGCCAAAATTTGTGAAATATAGGAAGATCAGAACAAATTTTCTTCATGGTTAAAGACCAAAAAGTCAAGTTTAAAAATACTGCATGCAGTATAACTTTTGAAATGCTTGGAAATAAACATGACAAATATAGGGCTTAAAGATACATATATAAATTTGATTAATTTATAAAATTATTTTTTTTAACAAGGAAGGGTGTGATAAAGAAAAACTCTGGATTGGTTATTCCTGGCAAGAGCAGAGGGAAGCAGAGGGATGAATTGGGAAGGAATGCACAGGGTATGAGTAATCATAATATTCACCTATTGCATTAAATGTGAGGTTACATACAAATGCATAAGTAATGGCCATCAAAAAATGTCATGAGCCAAGAATTGTAATTAATTCAGTTCTTTATACTGGAGGTATCACCAATCAAGATTTTAAAGAAGATAGAAAATAAGGAAGTTACAAAAGAATCATAGAATGTTTCCACTTGCAAAGGTTCAATAACAGGCAATACTGAGCTATATTATTTAGGAGGACATACAACAGTAGAAATATATGAATTTTAAAAGTATGCAAGGGAACCCTGGGTGGCGCAGCGGTTTAGCGCCTGCCTTTGGCCCAGGGCGCGATTCTGGAGACCCGGGATCGAGTTCCGCGTCGGGCTCCCGGTGCATGGAGCCTGCTTCTGCCTCTGCCTGTGTCTCTGCCTCTCTCTCTCTCTCTTTGTGTGTGTGACTATCATAAATAAATAAGAATTTAAAAAAAAAATAAAAAGTACGCAATTCTTGCAAGGTTAGGATAACATTTGCTCTAAGAAGTGGGGAATGACTTTGTGAAGTGATAAATGGGAGATATTGGCAGCACAAATATTTTATTTCTTAACCCTTGGCCTTTGGGCCTTTGGGTGATCACTTTGTAATTATTTAAGCTGATTATAAATATATATGTACACATATATATGTATATACATATGGGTATATATGTGTACATGTATATATCACAATTCAAAATGAAAAATACTATTTGTATTTTTTTTCTTTAGATGCCTGATAAATGTCTAAATTGTATTGTTCATTTTTTCTGTATGTTTATAGAGCTCTGTTGACCTATTAATAGGAACTTATTTAGAAATATTCCCACCATGATGAAGGACTGGTCAGTTTCCCCCTGCAGTTCTTTCCATTCTTTCCTTTTCTATTTTGAGGTTATAGAACTACATGCATAATTTTATGCATCTAATGACCTTCCTCGTGAATCAGACCTTTTGTCTTTAGCTATAATTCAGCTAATAATTTCTTTATCTCTAATAAAGTCCGGCTTTTTTATGGTGTGTTGTCTCACCAGCTGTCTTTAGGTTAATATTTGCCTACTATGTATTTCAACATCCTTTTCCTTTTAAACCTCCTGTGAAGAGAAGGTTTGAGGTGCCTGTGTTAGTCTGCTCAGGTTGTCATAACGAAATACCACTGGCTGGGTAACTTAAACAATATAAATTTATTTTCTTACCATTCTGGAGGCTAGATGTTCAAGGAGAAGGTGCCAGCAGGGTTGATGTCTGGAAATCTCAATTCCTGGCTTATAGATGGCACCTTCTTGCTGCCCTCACTGCTGCCCTCTCTGGCCTTTTCTCTGTGCCTGTGTATACTACACACAGAGATATCTTTCATGTCTCCTCCTCTTCCGGCAAGAACTCCAGTCCTGTCAGATCAGGGTAGCGCCCTTTCACCTTTTTAAATCTTAATTACTTTTTTAAAATATTCTATCTTCAAATATAGACACATTGAGGGTTGGGGTTTCATATGAAGTCCTCCCTAATATATGCATTTTGGACAGACACAATTCAGTCCATTTATAAAAAGAAATCCATAACAATTCCTTCTTATTTATAGACAGCCTTAGGAGTTATTTTATTTTCTATGAAGTCAAATGATCTCAATTTTTAACAGATAAGTATAGTGAATTTACATTTATTGTGATTATATATTTTGGCTTGTTCCTGTTTATCGTTTGTCTATTCATCTGCTTTTAAAATACTTGCATTTTCGGATTAACTGATTTCTTTTTTATTTGTGCATTATTTTCCCTGTACTAGATTACTAGTTATTTACTCTGTTTTTATTCTTTTTGTAGTTAGCTTTGAATCTTTACTGTGTCGATTTATCATACAAAAGTCTAAAGTTAAAAATACATCTTTACTACCCTGTAAATAGGATAATATCAAATAAATATTTATATATAAATGCATTTTGTTTAAAATGAAAATCAGAAATCTCTATGTGGGATTGACAAAAGATCATGACTAAAATTAGTAATTTTAAATCAAGATACTAGAACCAGGCCACTCCTGCCTACATTCAAATCCTGGCTCTGCTGCTGATAACAATGTGAGCTTGGGTAAAGCACATAAATAGTCTATGCCTCAGTTTCTCTATTTGCAAATGGAGATAATTTGCTACATATCTCATAGACTTACATGGGGAATTAAATAATGAATGCATGTAGATTATTTAAAAGGTGCTTGGAACAGAGTAGATTTTTACTTTATTACAAATCTGAATTTGCTACTCCATGAGACTTCACTATTTTTGGAGGATTCATTTGATGAAAGAATGAATGCTTTCAATTTTTTTTAATGACTTCCTACCTGGACTCTGAACTCAAAGCAGATGCCCTATTATGCATACAGAAGGCATAATGACATATCCTGAGCTTGGGCAAGAATAGCTCAGGATAGTATTTCCTACTAGAAATGGAAAATAAACATGGTTATTACATTTGGAAAGATTACCATAGTTCACAAGAGTTTTTCACAATTACACACGTCTTTAATAAAAGAATTTTTTCAGAGCCATTTGATTGTATATAGAACATAAATATCTAAGATATAATCCTTATGAGGTACCCGGGTGGCTCAGTCATTAGGTGTCTACCTTTGGCTCAGGTCATGACCCCAGGGTCTGGGATTGAGCCCGCATCAGGCTTCCTGCTTAGTGGGGAGCCAGCTTTTCCTGCTGCCTCTACCCCTGTCCTTGCTTGCATGCTCTCTATCTCTCTCTCTCTCTCAAATAAACAAGTAAAACATATATATCCATATATATATATCATATATATCCATATATATGATATATATACATATGATATGTATTATATATATCCTTATATTCTGTGGTTCCCAAACTTCTTTAATCAGAGGATCCCCCTTTTCGTGAAATATTTATTAACAACTGAAGGAATACTCCAGTGTTTATCTGACCTGCTTTGAGAAATGCTTGTCCAGGACATCAATCAAGCAGCTATTTAGTGTGTACTTAATATGTGCGAGGACACAAGTTCTACATACTTGGGATGTAATAGTGAACATTGCAGACAAAAATTACAACTTTGAAGGAGTTTTCATACTTGTAAGAACAATATTGTTTAAATACTGAAGACTTTTGAATACTTGATACCTAATACTATGCATTGAGTCCAATTTTCTGGTTTGATAGGAGTGTATAATTTTTAATTGAAGTGAAGAATAATGAATTTTACTTTGAGGTTTTTTTTAAAGATTTTATTTATTCATGAGCGACAGAAAGAGAGAGAGAGAGACACACACACACACAGAGGCAGAGACAGAGGCAGAGGGAGAAGCAGGCTCCATGCAGGGAGCCCGATGTGGGACTCAATCCAGGGTCTCCAGGATCACACCCTGGGCTGAAGGTGGTGCTAAACCACTGAGCCACCCAGGCTGCCCTGAGGATCTTTTTAATGTTATCCTATTCTTAAGAAAAATAGAACAACCCTGGCACCATCAAAATTTCAAAGCTGACATTTAAAATCGGATCTTTTAAATAAATTTAAAAAATAAAATTGTGATTTTTCCCCAAAATGTTTATTTTAGAAAAAAATTGCCTTTTAATCCTCCAATGTATTCAATGTATCAATAATACCAAATTAGAACTTCAGTTAACCTACACTAAGATCTTCCTCTCATATTAATATTTAACATAATTTTAAAGTAAAACTCTAAATAATGATAAGTAACATAAATTAACAAAATAAAAGGACATCATTCTTGTGCCCTTCTGTGTTTCTTCCCCCAGAGTGTCTTGTTTTAATTTTTTCTTTTCATTTATACATTCAAACATTTTCTATTAATATGTGTCCTACTATTGTCTTTCATAATCTTTGATACTCTTTTTTTAATTTTTATTTATTTATGATAAAGAGAGAGAGAGAGAGAGAGAGAGGCAGAGACACAGGCAGAGGGAGAAGCAGGCTCCATGCACCGGGAGCCCGACGTGGGATTCGATCTCGGGTCTCCAGGATCGCGCCCTGGGCCAAAGGCAGGCGCCAAACCACTGCGCCACCCAGGGATCCATCTTTGATACTCTTGAGAATCATTCCAAGTATTTTAAGCATTTTTTTCATATAGATTTTCTAATGTTTAATGTTAAACAGAGTCACTTCTTCCTTTTTAGAGAAAAGCATTTTATATAGGTGAGGGAAATGACAAAATGGATCCACAGCTTTAAAAATCTCAGAAAGGTAGCTCTCAAAATGTACAACTTGCTAACAAGCATAAAAATGAAGGATATGCTAAAAGGTCATTTCCACTCTAAGCTTTCATCTGTTCAAAGACTAGCCCTATGGGAACATGGGGTGTCTTAAAAGACAATAATATTTTGATGATTCCAGGAGTTAGACTGGAAAGGCAAAAAACCTAGGAAACTGCAGTTTCACACCAAATTCACATGGAAGAGGAATTAGAGACATGTTTCAGAACCAATGCAATGTCCTTAAAGCATGGAGATACAAGTTTATTAATAACACTAGGGGCTCGTATTTTCCAGTATGTGGAAAGAAAGTCAATTTAGAGGAATGTTCAACAAAGTGATCAACCAATGCCTGATTTACTGCATTTCAGATCTATTTGATCAAGAAAGGATTTGGCACAAGACTAATGTGTGCATGTGTGTGCATGCCTGTTTAAGCTGGCTAACTAATTCATTTATTTTTATGTTGGAATATTTTCATTTGACTCTATTTAAGCCAGGGAAGGAAGGAGACATAAAAAGAAATGGAATTCTTCAAAAGCAGTGATAGTTATTTTTTTGAATCCCCCTACAATATCATTTTTCCAGTAAATAGAAATGAGAATGTACCAGCTGAGGGTTTCTGTAGCCTGGGTAGAGAAAACTTAAATGAAAAAGTATTGAGTCACCTTCCTTTGAGTTGTATGTTGAAGTTATTTATATTCAGTTACTGCCCTGTATTCAGAATCAGCCTTTTATTTGAACTGTATTCATCACAGAATTGTGATGGCCAAAGTTTTCTTTTTGTATCAAAAATGGCATGGGGCAGGGAGAGACCATAGAGGAAAGTGTACTCTTCCAGGGCAAAAAATATCTACTCTGCAGTAGGAAATCCCACCATGGGTTATTTATGGTTTTCCATTTAGCATTTCTCTGCACTCTTCTTTTAAAAACCTATATATCCCTAGATAGAGTTACTCATGCAGACTATAAAATCTGAGAGTGGATGAATTTATGGGATCTGTGTGGGGCAGCATTGGAACACAGAACTAAAACACATAGGAACAAATGACAAAAACAGGGGGAAAATGTCAGAAATAGAAAGTAGAAAAGCAGTAGACAAGAATTTTATTATTCCTAATCCTGGCATGTATCATTTCTTTAATTAACTCATTGTATAAACTCATGAATGTCCACATTTCCCCCTCCCCCAAAATGAAAGGTGAGATCTCTGTAACCCCAAAGATCATTTTCAGCCAAAAATGTTATGAAATCAGTTTACTTCCTTATATTTCCTGGTTTGAATTCTGCACTGCTCTAATTCACTCTATGAGTTCAGGATGGATGGTTATGTGTGTTCAGGTGTTGCCCTGAAGACAGAGCCTGGAGCAGATAGCCCACCAGAGAAGAAAGGTACAGAAATGGCTCCTTACCTCTAAAACTGAATGACTTAAATTTTGTTACTTTACTAAGAAGAAAGGAATATATCATTTAGAGTCTACTAATAAGCAGGAAGACATACCCTTCAAGCATGTAAAAATTCCCTAGTGGCCTGAAAAAGTTACTGCAGGGTCTAAAGACAGTTTGATACAAGAATATAACATATACACAAGAAGAGCTTGACTCACCGCTTTGTGAAAGGCTGATCAGCATATTTACACAGAGTGCACAAGTGTAAACCAGTTGATTTTAGCTTTTTTCAGTTTTATTGACACAGTTTTCTCCAGGTTTTTCCTTACTATCACCAATTAGAAAACAACAACTTGTTCATCTCTCTGAAAAATATAGTTTCGTGTTATAAGGGCAAGTTAAGATTGAGCAGGGTAATGATGACTTTCTGTAAAGCAAAACTTGGGCTAAATAAAGTTAAATAGGAAAGGAAGTTTTTTTTCTTTAATTTATGATAGTCACACACAGAGAGAGAGGCGCAGAGACACAGGCAGAGGGAGAAGCAGGCTCCATGCACCGGGAACCCGACGTGGGATTCGATTCTGGATCTCCAGGATCGCGCCCTGGGCCAAAGGCAGGCCAAACCGCTGCACCACCCAGGGATCCCCAGGAAAGGATGATTTTATTGAAGGCTATTCCAGTAGGGTAGAGAAGCCAAAGCTCTGTCTGAGCTCAGTTCCACTAAAACAAGGATTGGAGAGCTTTTAAGGCATGAGGTAGGGAGGGGTGGGTGGGGAAAATTGTAGGCCATCTATATTTGCTAGTTGATCTTACCCCCAAAAAAGTAATTTTTTCATATTTTCATGACAATAGATAGTTTTTACAACTTAGAGCAAGGTACAGTGGGCTAGGGTTCTACTGGCCACAGAAGATATGAGAAAGGGTCAAGAAACTTCCTTGATAATTACTTGTGAAAGAGGTAGTTCCTAGCCCTTGAGAAAGACAACCTCAAGTTTTAAAACTGGCAGGAGATGGGGTACTTGGTAGCTCATTCGGTTAAGCCTCTGACTCATGATTTCAGCTCAGGGTCATGGGATTGAGCCCCAAGATGAGCTCCAGGCTCAGTACAGAATCTGCTTCTCTTTCTCTCTGCTCCTCCCCACCCCCAACCACCCTGCTCTGTCTCTCTCTCAAATAAATAAATAAATAAAATCTTAAAAAATAAATAAAATAAAATTGGTAGGTGGCTTTTAAAATTATTTCCATCTGGGGGCAGCCCTGGTGGCACAGCGGTTTAGCGCCACCTGAAGCCCGGGATGTGATCCTGGAGACCCGGGATCGAGTCCCACGTCAGGCTCCCTGCATGGAGCCTGCTTCTCCCTCTGCCTGTGTCTCTGCCTCTCTCTCATTCTGTGTGTGTATCTCAAGAATAAATAAATAAAATTCTTTAAAAAAATAAATAAAAAATAAAATAAAATAAAATAAAATAAAATGATTTCCATCTCAAAGGGGCAGAGAAAGAATTTAAGATTATTACTTCCCTAAAGTAAATGATCTAAGAGAAGAGAGATCAGGGTTTAGGGGCAGGAAGAAGCCTGTTGATTAGTTGAGCTGAAGGTATTGGAATCTAGTTCAGTCAAACTCCAGATTTTTTCCAATAATGTCTTTTTTCAAAATCTTAGAGTTATAATCATCACTAACATCAGAAACTAGCAAGCTCAGGGGGTTTAGTAAATGCTAGATACTGTACTATGATTTGGATGTGAATAAGTATAAAGTGTGGTTGCTCTTCTCAAGATGCTTTTAGTCTAGAGCATCAGGGGGAAATTAAAAGATTAAATGATCAATACAAGGTAAGTTGGTATATTTTAAATACCTAATAAGAACATTGAGGGTCAACTATAGCCAAATTAAAAAAAAAATAAAGAAAGAAAAAGAAAAAAGAAGTATGGCTAGAAAAATCTCTGAGAACTCAACAAGGAAGAGGTGAGTCAGGCATGGAAGTGAGATTGTATACATGTGAGGTTATGTTGAATTAAGCTTTGAAAGGGTATTATTTATGATGTCATAGGCTCTTTATAAATATATACTCAACAACAACAAAAACGGGCCAGATATTCTGGATGTAAGTATAACTGACTCGATTATGGGTTTCAAACTGAGTTCCTGGAACCCTGGAGTTCCATGGAGTACCAGAGCGTCACAGAGGAATTCAGAGGAAAAGAGAACATGGAGTTTTAGTGCTCCTTCCTCACAACATAGTGGCTCTGTTTTCATGTCTTCTACTTGGGGGTGATAAATTTCTCTGGAAAAAACAGATTTCAGTGCTTTAAGAAGGAGCTGAAAGCTGTAGAAAACAAAACAAAACAAAACATTCCACGTTGAGGAACAATTATGTGTAAAAATAATCTTTGTGGAGATGTTCACATTTGTAATTATGAACCTCTGCTCTACCTCTTTTGCACAATCCTTGCCTTAGGCTGAATAACTAAACATTTTTCCTTCATAATTCATGTCCTACCATGGTATGATGATGCCGTCTTTGGTGGTCTTCTGAGAGGCAGGGATGTGGATAGAGAATGAAAGATATAAGCACAGAGTCTGAAAAATATCAGAGTTATACCTGTAAGTGGGTCATATCCTCAGAGACTTCCAATCCTTATTGGTACAATAAAAGGCAATGGGACCTAGAGAGACCTAGAGGACCTAGAAGTATCATAATTTAGGCAGCTGCCACCCCACCAGCAACAATTCACAACTGATGTATACTCACACACACTTCATATATGAATTGTGCTGCCAAATAAACTGAATATAGTAGAAATGTAGGTTAGTACGATGGGAAGCTGTGATGACAGGGCTGGGGTCCTTGGGTCCATGTGCACTTCTCTAGAAATAAAACTTGATTTTCAAAATTCTCAGTGAGATCTAAAGTTATAGGTAAAGGTTTTTAAAAATAGGGTTGGGTTGTTAATAAATCTACTTATTTTACAATGGTATTTTACTGATATGTCCCAGGGCAAGCAGATTTTGAATATAGGAAGAATTTAGAGAAGAAGAAAAAAAGAATAATGTGGACGCATTGAACATCCCATTGAAAAACTTTACACCTATCCTGACACTCAGACGTTCTCTCAGGGTTTAGGAGAGAAGAGATAAGCCAGGGGCAAGGAAGCAAGTTAATCTTCTTTTACAACTTATCTTTGGGCAGACACGTGACTGCTTTTGGTTTGAATAAGAACCCAGACAAACTGACAAAAACCCATCTAGAAAAATGATCTCAGGCTAGTTTTATTTTCTAAATTCCTTTCTGTTTTTCTGATTTCTAGTATATTGTTCCTTTCTCCAAAAAAGAGAATGTAAAGCACTAGCTATTTACCAGGAGGCAAAATGAGCAGGTTAATCTCCTTTCTCTCCTGCTTCCCTCCCTTATCCCCAGACTCCTTCACTTTACCTCGCTTCTTTTGTGGGAGGTGGTATATTCCTCAAGCAAACTCCAGGCTAGAGTTTCTGCACTGTCTTCATTTAAGTACCGAGGAATGAAAGGAACACACGCCCCAGGAAGTTTAGCATTTTGCCTCTCTTGCTACCAAATATAATTCAAAGCAATGACTGATTCCTAAAGTCTCAGAAGTGGAGAAGCTTTTCAAACTTATGGGTGGCATCTTTCTCTCTGCATCATCATAAACTTCGAACTTTTGCTAAAATTGCTCACATCTCTTGATTAGAGAACTTGAAACTACAGGGCAAATTATGCTTTATCATCTCAGTTTGGCAAAGCCCAGACCCCCTTACATTCATTCAGAAGGGGGTTTCAGACAACTCTTTTGTAAACAATCTATTTTATAGGTGATTTCAATACTATTTGATGTTGCTGGTTTTGTTTCATGGGTCTTTTTTTTTTTTTTTTTTTTTTTTTAATTTTTTTTTTCATGGGTCCTTTTTAATTGGTAGTATTTGGCGTCCTGCATTAATTTCCTAATGAAGGTTGCCACTTAAGAAAAATCCAATAAATAATTAACTGGCTGAAATGCAGTTGAGATCTCATTATCTATATGTATTTCAATGGTGCCAGAATTTAGCTTCTGTACAGTGTTCACTTTCAGCAATGCCTTTAAAGGACCCAAGGTGCTTTTCATTTCGGAGTGCTCATAAATGAAGGACATAGTACCCCTCCCTCTGATTTTCTGAAGCATGGAAAAGACAGCACTTTATGTGTGGAGGTAAAATTATACATTCAGAAACAGGATCTTCTCCAACACAAAAGGCATCACTAAAGGAAAAATCATCCCCTGTGGCCTTTTCATTTTGGAGGATTGGATCATGTGGTGTCAACCCTCATTTACTGTCTTTGTAGTGGTCTGGTGGGGTTAGGAATATGCAAGAGATGACTTAAAATAAAAGGAAACAATATTGCTGGTTAATATCTACTTCCTCCAAGTTCCTTTTTGGGTAGGAGATTCTCACAACCTTAAACCCAGGTAATACAAACTTATATAAGAAGTAAGAGAACAAAAAAAAAAAAAAAAAAAAAAAAAGAAGTAAGAGAACAGTGAAGAAATTATGAAGGAGCTAAAATAGTAGCAGGCTTTATTAAGCTAAGTCTTTCTTCTTTTTAATGTAATTTTTTAAAGATTTTATTTATTTATTCATGAGAGACACACACAGAGAGAGAGGCAGAGACACAAGCAGAGGGAGAAGCAGGCTCCATGCAAGGAGCCTGATGTGGGACTCAAATCTGGGAACCCAGGATCATGCCTTGTCCCAAAGGCAGACGCTCAACTACGAAGCCACCCAGGCGTCCCTAGCTAAGTCTTTCTTTTTAGAAATGGAAGAATCAGGGATGCCTGGGTGGCTCAGCGGAGTTGAGTGTCTGCCTTTGGTTCAGGGCATGATCCTGGGTTCCCAGATTTGAGTCCCACATCAGGTTCCTTGCATGGAGCCTGCTTCTCCCTCTGCTTGTGTCTCTGCCTCTTTCTCTCTGTGTCTCTCATGAATAAATAAATAAAATCTTTAAAAAACTTACATTAAAAAGAAGAAAGACTTGGCTCTCTGCTCCTCTCCATTCGACAGACAGTGCAGTGCCAGCCATGTCCCTGAGACACGATGGTGAAGGTCGGAGTGAACAGATTTGGCCGTATTGGGCGCCTGGTCACCAGAGCTGCTTTTAACTCTGGCAAAGTGGATATTGTCACCATCAATGACCCCTTCATTGATCTCAGTTACATGGTGTACATGTTCCAGTATGATTCTACCCATGGCAAATTCCACAGCACGGTCAAGGCTGAGAATGGGAAACTTGTCATCAATGGGAAATCCATCTCCATCTTCCTGGAGCAAGATCCCACCAACATCAAATAGGGTGATACTGGTGCTGAGTATGTTGTGGAGTCCACTGGGGTCTTCACCACCATCTAGAAGGCTGGGCCTCACTTGAAGGGCGGGGCCAAGATGGTCATCATCTCTGCTCCTTCTGCTGATGCCTCCATGTTTGTAATGGACATGAACCACGAGAAGTATGACAACTCCCTCAAGATTGTCAGCAATGCCTCCTGCACCACCAACCACTCGGCTCCTCTAGCCAAAGGTCATCCATGACCACTTCAGCATTGTGGAGGGCCTCATGACCACCAGCCATGCCATCACTGTCACCCAGAAGACCGTGGACGGCCCCTCTAGGAAGCTGTGGCGAGACGGCCTAGGGGCTGCCCAGATCATCATCCCTGCTTCCACTGGTGCCACCAAGGCTGTGGGCAAGGTCATCCCTGAGCTGAATGGGAAGCTCACTAGCATGGCCTCCCATGTCCCCACTCCCAACGTGTCAGCTGTGGATCTGACCTGCCGCCTGGAGAAAGCTGCCAAATATGACGACATGAAGAAGGTGGTGAAGCAGGCATCAGAGGGCCCCCTCAAGGGCATCCTGGGCTACACTGAGGACCAGGTTGTCGCCTGTGACTTCAACAGTGACATCCACTCTTCCACCTTCGACGTGGGGGCTGGCATTGCCCTCAATGACCACTTCGTAAAGCTCATTTCCTGGTATGAGAATGAATTCAGCTACAGCAACCGGATGGTGGACCTCATGGTCCAATGGCCTCCAAGGAGTAAGAGCCTCCTGGACCACCAGCCCCAGCAAGAACAAGAGGAAGAGAGAGGCCCTCAGCTGCTGGGGAGTCCCTGCCCCAACTTAATCCCCCAACACACTGAGAATCTCCTGACCTCCAATTTACATCCTAGACCCCAGGGAAAGGGAGGGGCTTGTGGAGCCCTACTTTGTCATGTACCATCAATAAAGTATACTGTACCCAGCCAAAAAAAAAAAAAGAGAGAGCTTAATAAAGCCTGCTACTATTTTAGCTCCTTCATAATTTCTTCACTGTTCTCTTACTTCTTATATAAGTTTATATTACCTGGGTTTAAGGTTGTGAGAATCTCCTACCCAAAAAAAGGAACTTGGAGGAAGTAGATATTAACCAGCAATATTGTTTTCTTCTATTTTAAGTCATCTCTTGTATATTCCTAACCCCCCCCCCAGGCCACTACAAAAACCTGAAAATTTTAATACTGTAAGGATAAATACAAATGAAAACTAAGAGGCTTAATTCTCCTTTTTTAAAACAAGGGAAGATATTTCCTTCCCTTCCCTATTCTTAGTAAAGTCTCTTCTCTTTTAAATACATAAATCTTTTTGAAAACTAGATAGGCCTTTCATCAGCTTTATGACCTAAGAATGTCTTTCTCAAGGACTTTGGAGCCACTTCTTTGAAATATAAATACCAGGGGAGATAGCACCCCTACCTTCCAGTTTCTCTGGCAGGGTTGGAGCCTAATTTTAGTAAATATGTTGCTCCAAGTTACAAAACTACCCCGGGATCCCTGGGTGGCGCAGCGGTTTGGCGCCTGCCTTTGGCCCAGGGCGCAATCCTGGAGACCCGGGATCGAATCCCACGTCGGGCTCCCGGTGCATGGAGCCTGCTTCTCCCTCTGCCTGTGTCTCTGCCTCTCTCTCTCTCTCTGTGACTATCATAAATAAATAAAAATAAAAATTCAATTAAAAAAAACAAAAACAAAAACAAAAAAACCCTGTCATAAAGGTGTAAAGAGTTTGTTTTAACTCTGGATAAAGTCAATTAGCCAATGCAGGTAGTCACTTTAATTGCCAGGTGAATTTAGAATAAACTATACATGACAAATGGTGCTATCAACTTCACTTACTAGAAAACTAGTTATCTTGAAAACATCTATATAGTAGGTTGTATCTGCTTGGCTATATTAAAAGATGAGATGTCTTTCTGTCTTTGCAATGTTTTAGCTGATTTCTTGACATACATCATATTCTGATCTAATACTTATTCAATAATAATACTGTTTTCTTTTTCTGCTAGCTTTTGGAGAGGTTTTCTGGATAGGTTGAAGATTTTATTTTGGATTATATTTCCCCAACAATGCTAACCCATAGTTTATATGAATGGAGATAACTAAAAGAGTCATCAATCATTTGTTTCCCATTGACTAGAGAAGGCAATACTTGGAATTTACCAGCATTCTTATCTTTTGGGATGTTTTCTCACATTTAATTATTTCCTAACATATTTAGGCTACAATGTGTCTTTTTATGCATATATTGAAGTTCATCAAACTATGTGGAGACATTTTCATAGTCAACTGAAGTTGGGTTAGTAATTTTCCTTTGTGACACATTGACACTTAAATCCTAACTGAAACATAAACATAACACTAGAGGTAAACACCATTCTTTTAATCACTACTAATTAACTCTACTCTGTCATTTTCTGAAAAAGATGAATTACTGAAAGTACATCCCGAATTCCAATTAATTTTGTGACTAATTGTTGTTATAACTCTGGATAAATTATGGTTCTGCAGTAAATAGTTATGATTTACAAAATTAAAAGACACTATTGAAAGTGGAGACATAAAAAAATAGGCAGAAATTTAAAACTATGAAATATTTCATGAATTTCTAGTATACAGATGCTTTATTTACCTAAGTTGTTAAGGTGCTAATCATAATTAATATTAATTGGGTATCCGTGGTATATAGCCTTGCATTGCTTTCTTTTATATTTTCAGCATAATTGTAATATTAGTGATACTTTAAAAAATTCAGTGTTTTTTTCAATGTTATTATGAATATATACATTTCTCCCAAAAGATGTTGCCATCACG
Organism: Canis lupus baileyi; assembly: GCF_048164855.1. NCBI lineage: Eukaryota > Metazoa > Chordata > Mammalia > Carnivora > Canidae > Canis > Canis lupus. The sequence goes on from NC_132852.1 coordinate 24,451,421, forward strand.
TGAAAGAGTTTTAGAATTCTATAGAACCCACCACACATTCTCTTTTGGTATTATCTTTTAACTGATGATGCTCTGGAATCAACTGCTCATTTGTTGAAGCCAAATTAGTCTTTGGGGAACACAAATTCAGTGAGGACCACATCTGGCCTATCAGGGGAAACACGGTACAGAATATTACTATTCATTTAAAACTCTTTTGAGTGATACTAAATAATAACACTTTTTAAAAAATCATGTGATTCTTTGACTCTGAAACTGGTAATTCTAATTGAAGACACATAATATCTATGAGTTAGGCTCCCCAGAAGTAAGTTGCAGCTATTTTTTTTTTTTTTGTAGTAGAATGAAGAAATAAATAAAAGGAAAAAATTTAAGAGCTGCAAAGAAAATGGCAGAGTAATCTTGGTCTTCATGTTCAGACATTTGGAAAACGTATATACACATTTGTACAAAATCATATTAAAGAATCCTATGTGCTCCTTATCCAGCATATAAGGAGCTTGCAAGAAGTCATTCCATTCTAACAATAAACAAAAATCTAATTGAATGGAAAAAAAATAAGCAATTTGTCTCAGAACTGTAAGAGAAGGGATAGGTCAAACCAGTGCTTGCAAAATGGTAGAGACAAATAGGCAGATTCAGGGAATCACAACTTGATGGAGTAAAATCCTACATGGAAAAAACTCAATGAGAATGAGTACCAGAATAGGAAACTCTAAACTGTAGATGAGGAATTGCTGAAAGCTTAGTATGGATGAGAAGAAGAGGTAAAAACTCCAGAGGTGCCCAGTCATGCCAGGATGCCCACACACTTTTGTGACTATTACCTCTAGAAAGTTCTACAAGGTTCTCACATTAAATAATGGAAAAAATCCCCTTGGCTTCCAGAAGCAGGGGAGGAAAAAGTAAGTCATTTTGAAATATGCTATACCATTCTGTTATTCTTAACAAGGCCTGCCCTCAAGAAAAAAACTGGTTTACCAGAGACTAATTTTTTGTGGTTTTCTCCAAGCCTAACCAACCTGGGAGAAAGGAAATACTTAATTCTATTGCATTTTAGCCATCCCATCCCACATAGGGGGTTGAGAGAAAAGCACTGGGAAGTATGTATAAAGTTCACAGTCCAGAAGACAGTCTTACTAAGACATGGAGGCCCAATTATGATATTAAAAATGTGTTCCCTCCCCCACACCTTACAATGATATCCCTAAAGGCCTGTTTACTGGAGTTTCTTTTTCCCAGTACATCATGTCTGGCTTCTAGCGTATATTACAAAGCATACTTAAAGACAATGAACACGGGTATAAGATGCAGAGCAGGCATTAAAACTAGACTCAGATATGGCAAGGAAGTTAGAATTAGCAGACTGAAAATTTAAATTATAAGTGTCATGCCAACGGCACTAAAAGAAAAAGTAGACACTATGCCAGAACTGATTTGTAATGCTAGCAAAGAGGCAGAAAATCTTTTTTTTTTTTTTTTTAAGGGCAGAAAATCTAAGAAAGAAACAAAAAGAAATGCTGGAGATCAAAAATACAGTAACAGAAACGAAGAAGGATTTTGATGGGCTCATTACTGATCATAACTGAAGAAGGAATCTCTGAGTTTGGGGAAATGTCAAGAGAAACTTCTAGGACTTCAAATCAAAGAGAAAAAAAATAAAACGGAGAAATTCAAGCATTATACAACAACTACAGAAGGGTACATTCCTAATGGGAATACCAAAAGAAGAAATGCAAAAAGAACAGAAAAAGTATTTGAAGCAATAATAACTGAGAATTTCCCAAATTAATGTCAGACATCAACCACAGATCCTGGAAGCCTAGAAAAGCACCAAGAAATCTTAGTTTTATATATTTTTATATACACACACACACATCTTATATTCAAATTTGTCAAAAATGACAAAGACAAATCTTGGAGAAGTCAGAAGAAAAAGACAACTTACTTATAGAGGAACAAAGATGAAATTATATCTAGCTTTTCTTTGGAAGCTATGTATACAGAAGAGACTGGAGGTGAATTTTTTTAAATGTTGAAGAAAAAAACCTCCACCAATCTAGAATTCTGTATCCTGTGAAATTATCTACCAAAAGTAATGGAGAATAAAGTCTTTCTCAGAAAAATAAAAGTTGAGAGAATTTGTTCTTCAAAAAAATATATCTGCCTTATAAGAAATATTACAAATTTTAATATTTTAGTTAAACCTGCCTTGCAAAAAATACTAAAAGTTTTTCTGAGAGAGGGAAAATTATATAGGTCAGAAACTCAAATATATTTACAGAAAAACCATTAGAGAAGATGTAAGTAAAAGTAACAACTTTTACTTCATTTTATTTTTCCCATTCTTAATCAATATAACAGATAATAGTTTACTTAAAATAATAATAGCAACAATTTATTTGATGATTATCACATATATAAGTGAAATGAACTACAGAAATGATACAAAAGATTATAGGGAGGAATTAGGAATTCTTTGTTTTATGAGCTACATATACTACCTGTGAGTTAACATATTATTATCTGAATCTGGACTTGAATTAGTTACAAATATATATTGCACACTCTAGGACAACTACTAAAAATTTTTAAGTATAATTTATATGCTAAGAAAGAGAAAATAATAATATAAAATACTCAAAATGACAAAATGCATTAAAAAGCATGGAAGATAAAAATAGAAACAGAAGAGGACAATGAACAGAAAACAGTAATAAATGTGGTAAAGATTAATCCAATTATATCAATAATTAGCTTTAACAACAATGCCTGAAAACACCAATTAAGAGACAGGGGCTGTCAGTAAATCAAAAAACAAGTCCAACTTTATGTTGTCTATAGGAAATACACTTTAAAAGCACAAGCAAGTGAAAAATAAAGGGATGGAGAAAACCATCTCATGCTAACAATAAACAAAAGAAGAGTAGACATATTAATTGCAAACACAGCAGATTTTAGAGCAAAAAAAAAAACAAACAAACAAACAAAAAGAAAAGAAAAGAAAAGAAAACCTATCATGAATAAAGAGGAACATTAAATAATGATAAAGGGGCCAATTAATCAGGAAGACAGCAATCTTTAATGTGTATGAGTCTCAGAATGTTGAAATATTTGAGACAACTGATAGAACTGCAAAGGGAAATGGATAAGTCTACTCTTATAGCTGGAGGCTTCAACATCTCTCCATTAGAAATAGCCAGATTCAGCAGGCAGAAAATTTGTAAGGGTATAGTTGAAATCACCAACATCATTAATCAACGGCATATAGTTGACATGTATAGGCTACTTCATCCAAGGACAGCAGAACACATTCTTCTCAGTGTCACATAAAATATTTATCAAGAGAGGCACATTCTAGGCCAAAAAGCACATCTTAACACATTTAAAATAATAGAAATCATATGATATATGTTCTCAGACTAAAAGGGAATTAAACTAGAAATCAATTAGCGAAAGATAGCTAGGAAATCCCCCAATATTTAGAGATTAGATAACAAATAGGTCAAAGTAAAAATCTCAAGGAAATTAAAAACTATGTTCAACTACATTAAAATGAAAATATAATAATGAAACTTGTGGGATGCAGTGAAGGCAATGTTTAGAGGAAAATTTATAACACTGAATGCTTATCAGAAAGGAAAAAAGACTTTAAATCAATACGCCTCCACCTTAAGAAACTAGAAAAAGTGATAGCAAATTAAATCCAAAGTGAGCAGAAGGGAAGAAATAATAAAATAAGAACAGAAATCAATACAATAAAAAAAATCAATAGAGAAATCCAGCAAAATCAAAAGCTAGTTCTTTGAAAAGATCAATAAAATTGATAAGCAAGTGTCCAGGCTAATTAGGAAAAAGAAGAGACAGAGATAAATAGTAATATCAGAAATTAGAGAAGAGACATCACTACAGATTCCACAGATATCATAAGGATAATACATAATAAAATAAATGACTCTATACCCATAAATATGATAATCTAGATGAAATGGATCAATTCCTTAAAAGACACAATCTCCCACAAGTCACATTAAAAAGAAATAGATAATTTGAGTAGGCTTGTATCTATTAAATAAATTGAGTTGCTGACATGTTCCAAAACAGAATGCATTAAGCCCAGATGGGTTCACTGATGAATTCTACCAAACATCAGAAGATAAATGCAGAGGGAATACCACCTAACTCATTTCATGAGGCCAGCTTACTCTCATGCCAAAACCAGGCAAAAACATTGCAAGAAAAGAAAACCATAGGCCAATAGAGCTCATGAGATAAATGTAAAAATCCTCAACAAAATATGAGCAAATTGAGCCCAACAATATATAAAAAGAATTATACACCACAACCAAATGAAATTTAGTCCAAGTATGCAAATTTTGTTCAATTTGAATATTGGTCAAAATAATCCATCACATTAACAAGCTAAAGAAGAAAAATCACATGTTTGTATCAGGAGAGTAGAAAAAGTATTCAACAAATTTTAATACCTATTTGTGATAAAAGCTCTCAGTAGAGTAAGAATAGAGGGGAACTTAGTAAACTTGGTAAAGAATATCTACAAAAAACCTATAGCTTATGTCATAGTGAATAGTGAGAAACCAGAGCTTTTTATTAAGATCAGGTACAAGACAAGAATATCCCCTTTCTCGCTTCTTTTTGTCATCATATGAGAAGTCATAGCTAATGCAATAAGATAGGAAGTGCAAATAACAGATACATGGATTTAGAAGGAAAAAATAAATCTGTAGATGAAATGATCATCTATATACAATGCCTAAAAAGAAATATGAAAGAACCAACAAAAGACTCCTGGAGTTAATAAATGATTACAAGAAGGCTGCAGAATACAAAGTTAATGTACACAATACCATTTATATTAGCACCCCCCAAAATGAAATACTTAGGTGTGAATGTAACAAAATTTGCAACAAAAAAATGCAACAGAATAGGGATGCCTGAGTAGCTCAGTGGTTAAGCATCCGACTTTGGGTCAGGGCATGATCCTGGAGTCCTGGGATCGAGTCCCACATCAAACTCCCTGCATGGAGCCTGCTTCTCCCTCTGACTATGTCTCTGCCTCTCTCTCTCTCTCTCTGTGTTTCTCATGAATAAATAAATAAAATCTTTTTTTTTAAATGCAATAGAATAGAGAGCCCAGAAATAGATCTACACAAATATAGTGATTTTTGACAAAGGATCAAAAACAATACAGTGAAGCAAGGTAGTTTTTCAACAAATTGTGCTGGAACTACCAGATATCCAGAAGCAAACAAACAAATAAAATAATGAAAGGAAAGGAAGTAAATCTAGACACAAATCTTGCACCCTTCACAAAAATTAGCTGAAAGTAGAGAATAGGCCTAATTATAAAATTCAAAACCATAAAACTTCTAGAAGGTAACTAACTAACATAAGATAAAACCTAGATGACCTTGAGTATGGGTATGACTTTTTAGATATAACACCAAAGTATGATCTATATAAGAAATAATTGATTGGCTAGACTTCATTAAAATTAAAAACATTTACTCATGAGAAAACAGAGGCAACCAGGATGTCCTTCATGGAGCGAACAGATGGATAGACTGGGGTATATCTAGACAATGGAGTATTGTTCAACAAAAGGGAGAGGTGAGCTATCAAGTCAGAGAGGAACCTTGGATGCACATTGCTAGGTGGGAAAGGCCAGGCTGAATGGGCTGCATATTATGGGTTTCCAACTATGTGACATTCCTAAGAGGATAAGGTTATGAGAACAGTGAGGATTGGTTGCCAGGGCTTGCAGGGAAGGGATGAATAGACTAAGCACAGAAGATGTAGGGGAAAGTGAAGCTCTTCTGTAGGATTCTTTAAGAGCAAATGCATGTTATTGTGTATTTGTTGAGACCTATAGAATGTGCAGCATTGGAAGTGAACTTTAGGTGGTGATGATGTGTCAGCCTCAGTCCAGCAGTTATAACAAAGCTACTGCTCTAATGTCAGCATTTGAACATGGGGCAGGCTGCACATGTGTGGAGGTAGGAGGGCGGATGGGAAATCTCTGTTCCTTCTGCTCCATTTTGCTACCAAGCAAGAATAGCTCTAAAAAATAGTCTATTTAAAATTAAAAATCATATATATGGCCTTCTAAAAGTTCAACTTGCTCCAGAATAAGAGAAACGATGCTTTATCCAAGGAATATATATATAAGTACATGTATATGTATATATACATATATATATATATTCCTTAAAATCACTAAGACAATGTTTCAAATAATAATTTCAAATAATAAATTAACTGGAAAAATAAAAAAGTCTAACATTATGCCTTATAATTAGTATTATATTTCAGAGTACAAAATTCAAAAGCACTAGTTTCCAATATCATCTCTTTTTGTTGAGCCATTAAAATTAGATCCTAAATTTATTGCCAGTATGCACAAATTACTCAAAACAGGTATAGGCTTTCTGAAATGTTTGAACAGAAGTTGCTTAAAGGATTTGATTTTCAGTCATGCTGCTGGATAAAATCTCTGACTTTTAAAATGGAATATTAGAAGTCTTTGATCCTCAGAGAATAGAATTTAATCAGATTGAAGCAAGATAACTGTGATGGACAGTTATTTATTTAAGAGCAATATGACTTTTTGGTTTTGATAAGCAGAGTTCCCTCTTTTAATATTAAAGTTGACAACTGAAGTGAACCTACTTTTAAGTTCAGAAGGTAAGATAATGCATTTTTATAGAACCCTAGCAAAGATTTTATGTTTCATACTGGGAGAAAAAAAAAAAAAAGTAACTAGACCACTTGAATACCAATAAGACCCTATCATGGAGTTGTTTTTAGGGAATTTTAAAACCACTCATTGAGCACCCTGAGGCCCACCAACCTATTTTAACCCTACTTGGTTTCTCAGTATCTCATGAAACACTTGGCTCACAGGATGTGGTCAAGAAATAATTGTTAACAGAAAACAGAGCAAACCAGCAAAAATACAGAGTAGCTGTAGGACATGCCATCTCACAGGGATATATTTTTGTCACTAGAGGTAATAATGAAGCCACAGTTAGGATAAATAAAAAGGTCTGAAAGCAAATACAAATATCAGGTATATCATCCTATGAATAGGAAGGAAAAAAATGGAGAAACAATAAACTATATACTTTTTAAAAAAGATTTTATTTATTTACTCATGAGCGATACAGAGAGAGGCAGAGACATAGGCAGAAGAAGAGGTAGGCTCTCTGAGGGGAGCCTGATGTGGGATTCGATCCGGGACCTGAGCCAAAGGCAGATGATCAACCACTGAGCCACCCAGGTGCCCCTCTTTTAAGCTTTCTATGACGACCGTCCAAGACTGCTTTCCGTAAGGTTTCTGTCTCTCAACAAATAAAGTTGGGCTGAAAGAATCCCCACCAAAGGGACAATTTATAGTTTTTATTTTCCTGATATAACCATAATAACAAAAGTAGTTAAATGGTGATATTTTGCAATATTTTCCTTCCACGTCCCCCAAAAGTAGTATGTGGAAAGGTGTATATATAAGCTGGAGATGAAAGAAACACTGAGGCTCTAGCAAAGAGAAGCCCTGCGTGGCAGCTGGAGGTTGAAGGTAGGACTCTCTCTGGTCTTCCAGCAGCTTTGATGTCATGTGCAAGGTGAAGCTTTTAGAGCTGATTAACGAAAGCCACTTTTGTCAATGCCGCAGTTGTGCTCTCTGGAATATTGAAGACATGTTGGTAAATGAGAGATGAGTCTCCAAATGTGCATACCTAACGCTGTGCATGCAAATGGGTCTGATGTGCCAGGGAGTCTCTTTATGTTTTGTAGTTCTGAAAAATGCCATGCCCACTTTGTACAGAGCTGTCAAGACTGGTTCTTCCAATTAGGCTTTCTAGTTCCACTTCTTCCTCTGAAACTCTCATATCCCTGGAAAATAGAGAAACTAGGTCATGAAAAGTTAAGATTAATAAGTGTATAGTCCAGACTTCTTTTCCACCTCTGATAAATGAGAAATGCAAAGAACATAGCATTAGAAACCTGAATGTGTTCTTTTGTACAAGTTGAGTCATTTACTTCTTCACAAGGAAAATGCAGTCAGTGGCCTGGTTTAGCTCTGTCTCCTACTATATTAAACTGTCTATGGTTCTAGATGTTCTTCACTTTATAAGCTTTTCTTTCAGCTTCATATTGTAAGTCATTTCAACCATCATCTACTACTCTCTCCAAAGTGAGTGTATGTCTGAGATAATATTAACCAGGTTCTCTAAACTCTACATTATATTTACGCCTCACTCCTGCCTTAGTCTTTATATTTATGAAGCTTTCTGTCTATATGAATCAGAAATGTCATAAATGTAGAGAATAGTATTAATTTTGCATGGGACGATAAGGTTCTTTAGAAATATTTAAGAAAGTATCAAGAAACTTCAAGATTAAATCATCAGAATATCTTAGCTATAATTTTACTCTGTAGGGTTTGAATATATTTGTATTTATAAATACATCAAAATTTATTGATTTGTTTTTTCCCCTTTATTATTCCCCTTCAACAAAAATTAAACAGCCCTCAGTCTCATTTCTAATGTTTTGTACTTACTTCTTAGAAATCACAGATTTCTGATTCCCCCAGATGGTTTTACAATATTTCATATTATAGCTAATGTAAAAAAAAAAGTATATGTATGTATATGCAATTAGAACATACTCTACTATCCTGCTGTCATTTTGTTTGACAGATTTTGGGTTCAGATGGATAGTTGTTTTATGTCACTTCTAAAATTCTCAGTAACATATCACTAAATATCACAGTTTGCTAGAGATTTAATAGTGACTTCAGAATAGACAACATAAATACTCTGTTTCAAGAGTATTTTATTTTAAAACTGAAAAAAAATTATACCACCCCTTGCATTCTCACCTTGACATCTCTAAACAAAGCCAATAACACAAGGCTGCTTTATTTACTAGTGACATTCCCAGAAGAGTAAGCATTGGCAAGGTAATTGAGTTCTTCAACTAAAGACAGATTCTGTAGACAAGCGCATATACTCTGTATAATAAATAACTTTTAAAAACAAAGATTGTTTTTTAAATTATATATATGTAAATATTATGTAAAAAATTACCTTTGTAGTCAAATAACCTTTGCATGCATTTTTCTAAGACTACTCTTTTAGAGAAGTTTAAAGGTAACATCAAAATTGATAGGAAGATATAGAAATTTCTCACATGTAACTTTGATTCCACACATGCATAGTCTCTCTTAATATCAACATCCCCCACCGGAATGAAACTGTTACATTAGTGAATTGCACCTACATTAATTCATCATAATCACCCCAAATCCACAATTTATATTACTGTTTATTCTTGATCTTGTACATTCTGTGGATCTGGACAAATATATAGTGATATGTATATACATATGTATATGCAAGTTCTATTGGTTTCTATTAATATTGGTTATATTTTATTTTTCCTTAGAAGGTCAATGCTATTATGATTTAAGAGTTTTTATAATCTTCTCTTGATTCTCAGTGCTCAGAAATTTTTGTTATCCCACCCTCTCTTTTTTTCTTACATTTTAAAGTTTGCTTCTATTTCTTGTTGTGCTTCCATTTTTCTAACTTATTTTGTTTTTTCCTATTAGCTATAGTCTCTGTACTTAATTTTGGAGGCTTTCCTCTTTTTCTTAGTCTCCTTGAAACTTTATTCATAGTTAAGAGTAATGCATTTAAAATGTTAATAAAGAAATTGATTCCATGTCTACCACAGCAAAACAGAGATGAAGGACCCAGGCTCTCTAGATGATTCTATACAAAATATCGATAGAAGGCTAAATCACAACATTAACGTAAACATTTAAAATTATAAAATTTAAGAATAAGAACACCAGAGATTGTGGCTTAAAGATTGTGAAGATGTGGGAGTAGCCTTTTGTTGAAGAACTAGGGGCATACTCAGAAATGCCATGAGCCAGTTAAAATGATTTTCATTTTAATGTAAAATAATACAAATCCTGTTTGTAAAAAAGATAATAAAAATTCTGATGCAGTATTTAAAATGTGTGATACTTTTGATGACAAAGGAAAGAGCAATTATAGAATAGCCTGAAATTACTGCAAGGAAGAAGCCTGGTCAGGGAACACCAAATTTAGTTTTCACTAAGGAAATTCAACATAAAATTTCTAAGTGTCTTATTACTTTCCAAACTAGATTTTATTTACTAATCACTTACAAGAAAAAACTAATGAGGGATACCTGGATGGCTCAGTTGTTGAGTGTCTTCCTTTGGCTCAGGGCATGATGCCGGGATCCTGGGATCAAGTCCCATATCAGGCTCCCTGTGAGGAGCCTGCTTCTCCCTCTGTCTGTGTCTCTGACTCTCTTTGTTTCTCATGAATAAATACATAAAATATTAAAAAAAGAAAAAAGAAAAAAAAACCTAATGAGATGGGGTTATCTATACTGTTTTAGTCAGTTTTTTTTTTTAATTTTTTTATTTATGATAGTCACACAGAGAGAGAGGCAGAGACACAGGCAGAGGGAGAAGCAGGCTCCATGCACCGGGAGCCCGACGTGGGACTCAATCCCAGGTCTCCAGGATCGCGCCCCGGGGCCAAAGGCAGGCACTAAACCGCTGCGCCACCCAGGAATCCCAAGTTGTTTGGTTTCAAACAAATGCATGTATTTGTTGCCTTGGAGATATGAAATTCATTTCACTGAATTTGAAAATGATAGTTTAAATTTGGCAATTTAAAATCACATAATTTTATGCTTCTTAAACAAAGATCACTGAAGCCAAGAAGTAACATTTAATATTAGTCTTATATATTGGCTTGGGGTTTTGATAAAATCTAGTCCAGATATTTTGTTAATATTTTGAGGGTAAAGTGAAAGTAAATATTTTACTTTCACTTTAATGTATTCTGAAAATAAAAGCCTTAATCTTATTATAATGAAAATATTACTTCTGTTTTACAGGGAAAAAATAAGATTTTCAATAAATTTCTCCTTATGACTATGACCACTAGCTTTTTTATATAAAATATAAAACACATATTTTTGAAGACAAGGTAAAGCTACCATGACAACAAGAATTTGATGAAGGATAGAAAAACAATGAAGAAAAAGAAATACCAAAGAGGTAAGTTCAACAGATGGCTGAAAGTCTGAGAAGCTGATGAGAGATTTCAACAATCTCATGAGGCTATAGGAATAAAACTTAGATTTCAAAGCCTTCTAAGGAGAAGAAACTTTGGTAAAAAGTTTATTTGGTCAAATGAAGGGATATCCCTTAGGAGTAAGGATAAACTAAAAGTAAACTTATCCTCATGAAGGCTAAAAATCAGGTATGAATCAATTTAATCTTAGAGCTGATGAAGATATTTTGTATATATTTTAAATACTACTAGAAGCAAAAGTAAATTCTCTCTAGAGCAAAGTAGCAGTATCCACAGCCTCAAATTATCTATAGAATATTTCATACCTGATATGAAAAAGAAAATAACTAAACATACCAGGAGACCTAACCAGAAGACTAAAATTAAAATGAACAAATGTTAAAGCAGAGGCCGACAGATTAAAGATAACATAACTTTGATCAATATGTTCAGGATATACAGAATATACAAAACAGTATGTATAACTGGAATATTTTATATATAAACAGATGGTAGAAATAGTTAAGTAGACAGATATATACACATCATGAGAACTCTACACATGAAAAATAATTAATGCAATAAAGATATCAATAGATTAGTTTCACATATTAGACACAGCTGAAGAAAAACTCAGAAAGCCAGAAGAAAATATCTGTGATTATATCTAATGTAATGCTACACCAAAAACTTTTATTATTTCTTTAAAGATTTTATTTATATATTCATGAGAGACACAGAGGAGAAGAGAGAGAGAGACAGAGACAGAGACCTAGGCAGAGGGAGAAGCAGGCTCCATGCATGGAGCCTGACGTGGGATTCAATCCCGGGACTCCAGGATTACGCCCTGGACTGAAGGCGGCGCTAAACTGCTGACCAACCCGGGCTGCCCTAAAAACTTTTATTAAAAACAAATATTGTTTGGTTGTTGACGACATGTTACTATGAATTACTTATAAGAGCTACCCCTTTTATATTTTTAGATATGCTGAAAGATTGTGTCTTAGCTAGGCTGCCATAACAGAATACCATTGACTGGGTAGTCTAAACAGCAGAATATTATTTTCTCATAGTTTTGGAGGCTAGAAATCTGAAATCTGGATGCCAGCATGGTTGGATCCTGGTGAAGATTCTCTTCCTGCCTCACACACAACTGGATCCACACATAGCAGAGAGATCAAGCTCTCTGGTCTCATCTTATAAGGGCACCAACCTTCATGACCTCATCTAAACCTAATTATCTCCTCAAAACCCCAGCTCCTAATACCATCACATTGTGGGGTAGGGCTTCAATATAGTAACTTGCGGGGGGGGGGGGGAGGGGGCATTCAGTCCATAGAAGAATGCAAGTAAAATGATGGAAACTATATCAATATATGCCCCAAATAGAGCTTATATAACTATCCTAACAATAGATAAAAATAGACTTTAAAAATATATTTTATAATGATAGGATATTCACTCTACCAGGAAGATATAATTATTATAATTTTGAACATAGTTAATTAAATACATAACAACTTCAAAATGTATAAAGTACAAAATTATGGAAATAAAATAAAGAAGTAATATTGAGCAAGTCATTTTTTACAAGGCCAGAAAGATCTAAGTGATAACACTGCAAAAAGGAAAAATTACAAGGTTATTTCTTTCATAAACATAAAACTTCTAAAAATAATATTTGCTAGACCTACTACATATAAAAAATGCATCTGTTATGACCAAGGTTATTGTTTCCTTAAAGTTAGGATCGTATAACTTAGAAAATCAATCAATGTAATTCCTTATAGTAACAAAATAAATGAAGAAATCTTATAATGACTTCAAATAGATGTAGAGAAATGTAAGATAAAATTTATATATAATTCATGAAAAAAATCTCAAAAAAATAGAAATTGAAGCAAACTTCCTCAATCTGATTTTAAAATACCCTTTTACACTAAACCTATAGAAAATATTATACTTAATGACCAAATATGAAAAACTTTCCCCCCTAGATCAAGAACAGAGAAGAATGTCTGCTATAACCACTATTATAAACACTGTACTATAGTGAGAAAAAATGATAAAAGATTCAAATGGAAAAGTAAAACTGTCATTATTTACAGATAATATTATGCATGTTGAATGTCTAAAAGGATCTACAGATTATATTAGAATGAATAAGTACATTTACCAATGATCTATATATGCATGTGTATATGCATATGTATATATCAGCAATAATTTAAAAATAAACATTTTAAATTCAATTTACAATAACAAAACAATCATAAAATACTCTGGAATTCATTTAATGATAGATATGTAAGACTTCTACATAGAAAACTATAAAACATTTTGGAGATAAATTATTAAAGATCTAAATATTTTAATTTTTTAATAAAGAGAAAAAGGAGGAAGAAGCTTTATAATTCATGGACTGGAAAGGCTCAATATTGAAAAGTTAGGAATACTCCCCAAATTTATTACAAATTTATTGCAATTCTAATCAAATTCCAGTTTATTTTGTGGTAATCAACAAGCCTATTTCAAAGTTTTAATGTAATAAAAGTGCCCAAACAATCTTGAATAAGAAGAACAAAATTGAATCCAAGATGACACAAGAGGCACAGAGTACTAATTTAAAAGGTCATAGTCCATTAGCTTGTTAAATAATAATTTAAAATATCGACCATTGTATAAAATCAGAGATGTCCCTATTATGAGAGGATGTGACAGAAATGAAAAAAGGGAAAGCATGCAGAGATGTTTACCTGGTGAAGAAAAGTAGGCTTATGGTTTATTTGATATAGGGCGGAGAGATTCTACTGGTTATTTATGCCTGATAACTATCATTCCCAACTCTTCTATGCCTATACATACCAATGTGAAATATTGAGTATAAGCATTGAAGGAAGAAATATAGGTAAAAGTATAATTTTAAGTGTAGTGTCAAAAATATGAAGGTCACCACTAAAACAACTGAAACGGGTTGAATTTCAAGAGGAAGAAGAGAAAAGTATGAAATAGAAAACCTGGTCTAACAGAAGGCAAGAGCAGTGCAGAAATCAACAGGAAATATGGTTTAATTCGCATATGATGGTACGAATAAACCCACACATATCAGTTATTATAATAACTGCGAATATGTTACATTAATCCTGAGAGAGTGTTGGAAAGAGATATTCTAAATAGAGGCTTGTATAGGCAGAGAAACAAAGCCTTTTCCTAACCAAGCTTAGCCCTGAAAGATAATGAGTGTCTACACTGACAATAGCAAAACATTATTTTTCAGGCCTACCAAAAAGCTGTAATTGAGGGACCCCTGGATAGCTCAGCCTTTCACTCAGGGCGTGATCCTGGGATCCCAGATCTAGTCCCACATCCGGCTCCCTGCAGGGAACCTGGTTCTCCCTCTGCCTGTGTCTCTGCCTCACTGTGTGTCTCTCATGAATAAATAAATAAATCTTAAGAAACAAAAACAAAATAAAGAGCCATAGCTAAAAAAATAAACATTCTTTTCCAAAAACTTTTAGTTTATGAATGTGGAATTAATGGCAGAATTATAAAACCATGATTTTTAATCTATGAAATAATTAAGGATATGCTGAAAAAGCAGGTCTCAAGAAGAAAAGCTCTGATTTGCAAGATTTGCTCGTTTTTGTGTAAATTCTCCCATCATAGCCAATTTTAAGCCATCAACAAGAAGTCTTTGAACACGGAGTTGCAAAGAAATGTACATAATTGGTTCTTATGAGATAATGGATGTTGGCCCTAGCACAACACTAGAAATAACTGATTTAGGTAAATTTTTACCAGTGGATGAAACCATTAGAAGACATTCATAGAGAATTTTATAATGAATACTTAGGATTTCACCACCTAAAACTTCTGATCTGTGT
This sequence comes from Canis lupus baileyi, assembly GCF_048164855.1. Lineage (NCBI taxonomy): Eukaryota > Metazoa > Chordata > Mammalia > Carnivora > Canidae > Canis > Canis lupus. The sequence goes on from NC_132852.1 coordinate 24,466,452, forward strand.
CAGCATTGCTAAGAATGCTACCACCAGATACTAAGTACCTTCTGATAAGCCTATGAGGTACATAGGACCTCCTTGCTATTGACTATTTTGCCAAAAAAAAATTGAACTGGGTCTAATAAAACCTTTAGAACTAATTGGAAGATTACAAGACAAACAGAAAAAAGAGGAACACAGTAAATAGGTGAATACATCCAGACTATGGAACATTCTATAGGTTAGTTGGCCTGGCTTCTTCAACAAATAAAAAATATGAATTAGAAAAATTAAGTTGTGAGCACTATTTAGAAAAAAGGAGGATAAGGAGACATGATTTTCTAATACAAAGGATTGATCTTGTTTGGATCTTGAATCACACAACAGATGATAAAATAACATTTTTTAGATTACTGAGGAAATCTGAATTATTTAGGTACTGAATGACATCAGTTATTATAGGTGTTGCTAATATTTTTGTTGTGATAATAGCATTTTGGGGTTATTTAAGAATGTTCATATTTTTAAATATGGCATAATATCTGGACTTTTCTTTAAAACAATTCAGAAAAAGGAAAATATATAATTTTGGCAAATGAGTGGCAGGCAAATTGAGGTTAGTTATGTTTTGCAGTCTCCTTATGTGCATGTTTGAAATGTTTCATAATTAAACTTTACTGCAATTGAGCAAAAGTAATAAATAGTATAAACCTCAAACGTAGGAATAAATCTGAAAAGTTGTAATACTTATACCATGACAATAATAACCTTTTTATTTTTTAAATTTTTATTATTTTATTCTAATTCCAGTGTAGTTAACATACAGTGTTGTATTAGTTTCAGGTGTACCTATAGTGATTCAACATTTTCATACAGTACTCAGTGCTCATTATGATAAGTGTACTCACAATCCCCTTCACCTATTTCACCCAACCCTCCACCCACCTCCCCTCTGGTAACCATCAGTTTACCAGTTCTCTTACATAGTTATGAGTCTGTTTTTTGGTTTTTCTCTATTATTTGTTCATTTGTTTTGTTTCTGAAATTCCACATGTGAGTGAAATCATATGGTATTTGTCTTTCTCTGACTGACTTATTTTACTTAGAATTATACTCTGTGGATCCATCCATGTTGTTGCAAATCACAAATTTTGTTCTTTTTTATGGCTGAATAATATTCTGTTATTCATCCAATATTCCACTATTCCATAATGGAATGAATATTATATATATATATATATATATATATATATATATATATGTATATGTATATATACACACACACACATATAAATAGGATTTCACCACCTGAAATTTCTGATCAGTGTCAGCATTACTAAGAATGATACCATTTTATACACACACACACACACACACACACACACACTGCATCTTCTTTAACTATTCATCTATTGGTGGACACTTAGGCTGTTTCCATAGTTGGCTATCGTATGTAATGCTGCAACAAACATAGGAGTGCATATATCCCTTCAAATTAATGTTTTCTTTTTTAAAATATCTTATTTATTTATGACAGAGAGAGAGAGAGAGAGGCAGGCAGAGACACAAGCAGAGGGAGAAGCAGGCTCCATGCCGGGAGCCCTGTGCGGGACTCCATCCCCGGACTCCAGGATGATGCCCTGGGCTAAAGGCAGGCCCTAAACTGCTGAACCACCCAGGGATCCCTAATTAATGCTTTCATATTCTCTGGGTAAATACCCAGTAGTTCGATTACTAGATCATAAGGTAGTCCTGTTTTTAATTTTTGAGGAACTTCCATACTATCTTCTACAGTGGCTGCCCCAGTTTGGATTCCTACTAATGACACATGAGAGTTCCTTTTTCTCCACATCCTCAACAACACTTATCACTTCTTGGGTTTTTTCTTTTAGCCATTCTGACAGGTGTGAGGTGATAGCATTAAAAAAATACTTAAGAGTAAATATAAATAGTGAGAAATACTACATCTCCTTATGGGCATAGTCAGTAGTAGTTAGTTCTAGGAAACAGAAGTGGTTGGTGTTCAGGAAGAATAAGACAGAAAAATAAAACCAAATGCATGCTTGCATTACTGAAGTTGCTACTTTGGAAAATAGAAACATACTAGGGATTGATGAATGGCACCCCGACAACACTTTGTAATGAGATCCTCACTACTACTTCTTCAGCCTTCTAATAAATTATTTCCATTGCATACCCTGGAGATAGGTAGTTAAGTATTAAGTTTCCATAATTGATTTCTTACTCTCTAAATATGTCTTACATATGTCATCTGGCAGCTACTTTAATAACCTCTGTCCAAACTCTAAGAAAATAAGAAAAAAAGCTCTTATCATCCTATTCTGTTGTATTTCTAGTAATTCATATCAAAATACTAATAGCGAATTTGGTAAGTTGAAGTCTACTAAAGCTGTTTCTGATGGAAAGGCCCAATTTCAACCAGTTTTGTACTAAGTTTTAACTTGATGGCCCACTGACTTTTTCCAGCAGTAATTAAAAATTTAGGAAACTGGAAAATATTGAGTATGCTGGGCTCAAGTGATCCAATATCATTATAAAATACAGTATGACATCCAATTAGTGTTGTAATATCTTAGTCAACTGTGCAATCCTAAAAGAATTTGACATCTATTGTTTACACAGTATATTGAAGTTACTTCAAATTATTTATAGCAATGCATAGAATATGCAAAATATTAAAATAAACCGTTTATCTGTGAATCTCTTTATTCTGTTTATTCCATTATTGAGCTAACCTTCAGTTAAGCAATCTCTTTAACTGTATTTCCCAACAATGCTGGGGAACTGTGGTGTTCTTATATCTTTAACTTAGTAATATCTTCTATGTAAGTTCATAAACTATGTAAGTTTATTCCAAACTCTTCCAAGTGATGGAAATGAAATCTAGAATAAATATTCCTTTGATTTGGCCTGCTTTATAACTATATCAATATAGGCTAGACTTTATCAGGCTGCCTGAGAAAGAATATTATAATGCCTAAACTTTAGATTATTTTATCTACTCTTCCGCAGGCCAATTTAGATTGTACCATTTCTATCTTAAATGATTGAGGTATTTCTGACTTTTCAATTGCTCCCTAACATGAAACACATAATCTGTTCAAACTGTTTTGGAGTGCTTTTGTCAACCGCCAAACTGCTGAGGAGGCTTGAGTGCAGATTTTAATTAACGTGCTTTATTGAAGTCTTTCAGAGCAATCAACTTTCCTGTGGTTATTTGACATAGGTCCCTTGTTGTTTCAAATATCTTTCTCATTTCAGAAGTCTGGAGTTGGTGAACAGGTCCTGTAATTCAAATTCAGCGATATGTAAACCAAATTATAACTCATTTTTCATTTTTGAGGTAATGGATTTCCCTGCTAGGTTTTACTGGGAAGAAGAGAGAGATAAAAAGACAAAGTATGAATTGTGGGTGCAATAAGATGTTTGAAATAGTTTCTCTTTTACAGAAATAGTTGGTACTGTTAGTCGCTGAAATTTCAATTAAATATGTTGCTGTAAGGTTTAATTTGAATGATGATGCTATCTCAGGAGGTAAACGAGAGGGAAAATTAAGTTTAATCATATGAGGGACTCTAATGAGAAAACATTGAAGGAAATTAAAGGGAACTTTGGAATAATCATAAACTAAGCTTTGTGACAGTTAGATGGTTATATTGCCACTCATGTTCTCTGGTGATATAAGACCCATAATTAGGGACTTTTCAAGTACCAGGTAAATAGAAGAGCACAATATAAGAAAGTAGCTGAAAAGTCATGTTGGGGAACTCATTGCACTATTGCCTCTTAAATTCACGGACAGCCTTTTCCTAGGTGTTTGAGGATGGGGCTGAGTGAGAAATAAAGTCAATAAAACTGTACACTTGGCTATAGAGTGCAGGTGAATGTGTGGAAGAGTAGCAATTCATATTTTATGATCACTTATTAAGAGCCAAACACCGTCCTGAAAGTTTTGCATGCATCATCACATTTAATCCTTGCCACAAGTTTATACATTAGGATCTATTAATTTCCCTATATAGGGATAAAGACATTGAAGCAGGAGAACTGGGCATGGTAACCCAGGTAACCTCTGTACTAGCACAGGACCTTACCGGTCTCATGTACACCAAAGCAATAGTTATTAAAACAGTGCAGTATTACTATAAAATCTCTCCTTTTATAACCACAAACCAACATGTAATTCAGAAAATTTAATTTTTTTTCCCTTGGATGTATTTCAAGAGCTTGTCCAGGAGATTGGAAGCTGTCAGACAAATGAATGCTTTTCCAGGAGCACACATTAGGATCACCACCTTCACTATTCCAGCCATCGCATCTAGATCTGTTTTACAAAGTCCCTAAAAAACAAATTAAATAAACATATCTGGGAGAAAATGTCTGAAGATTGTTAGAATCACTCTGCTGACAGGGATTCTCTCATTATCGATTGACCTGTCCATTTGGATCTCAGCAGGAAATGAAAAGCACACTCAAGATCACTAAGATAATTTAATAAAAGGTGTGGGAAGGTTTAAAGTAACCAAGCAAAGATGTTGCTGAACCCAGGGACTAGCAACAGCAGGAAGTTATTACCATCATTAGACTTCTGTGTGGCGAAGAGAAGAGTGTTTCTGAGGGTGAGCTGGACAGTGAATGAGGGGATGCTCACCAGAACCTAAAGATATAAAGGCAGTCACTACCAGGACTGTGACTTCTGTGGCCAGTCACTGCCAGAAATGAGGAAGGATGTAGAGAAAAAGCACTCTCACCACTCTTTTTTTCCCACTCTATAATCTCTGCTGCTGCCCTCAATTGGCTGAATCCAACATGAAGCCAGAGGGCAAGAAAATCCAGGTAATGCAGTCCACAGGGGTCCATGCCTTAGAACACAGAACAGACAAAAGAATAGCAGAAAATAGATACGCTGTGTCAGAAAATGGTAAGGGACAGCAACACAACAAATTACTACAGCTTAAAAATTAATCCTCTCATTTGCTTGTCGGTTCTGTAGAAGAAGAGTTCAAAATGTCCAGCTAGCAGTCTCATCTTCCAGTTTAATGGAATCATGGCCTTGGCCTAGGCATCTCTCTCTGGATAGTAGGACTGCCAATCCAAGTGAACTCAAATTTATGTGGATAGGAAGAAAAATATTATGAATGGATTATTAGGTATTATAGTGAGAGGGCCCTCTTCTCTCCACCTATTGGTGTGATGACTATGAGGAAAATAGCAAATATATAGTATACTACTCTAAGGCATATGTCACAACCTATAATATAGGACTTCCCAGATGGCACTGCAATTGTGTCATCAGTTGGCCATTTCTACCATTTTATCAGGTCAGCTGATTTTGAGTGATGGGCACATAGTAAGCTCCATGAATTCTGTGGCATGATCTCTGGCACACTTTGTAAGTGGTAAAATTAATTTCTTAATTAGAAATTGACTAAGTGGCAAGGGTTAGGCATTCTATAAGTACATGAATGGTGACACTGGCAGAAGTAGTATCGGAAAGGATTGTTAGTCTGTGTCCAGAATAACTCTTTTTATGTGAGAACAAGCTATTCCCTTTCATGACAGATTTTGTATAATCAATCTTCACTTGAGTGGCTGGTTAGTCCATTGGAAGATGGTGCCAAATAGGCTCAGCATTATCCTTTTATTAGTCACATGGGCACAAAATAGATCAGCCTTGATGAGGGAAAGTCCATGTTATTGAGCTCGTGAACAGTCCCCATCCTTGCCAACAGAGCTACTTGGTATATTGGTCCACTGAATAAGAAGCAAGAATCTGAAAACAAATATTACTTGTTACAAGTACACATAGAACAAGACCATAAATGGGTCATCTTGTCTGATTATTGAGATTCTCCTCTAATGGATGCCCTTTAGGATATTTAAATATGACACACCTATCTGCACTTTGTTCCTATTTTGATAAATCAATCCACAGAATTTCCTTCACCCCCAATTTCCTTGTCAGCAATCTACCAATCTTGTCCTTTCTAAGTCCTTGACAAGTCAGCCAATCAATCCATTAGGCATTGCTCAGAAATTAGTATAGAATTGGACCTTTCCAAAAAGTGAACAGTCAAATTTACAGCTCAAATTGCTGCCAACTGGAAAGATTTCCCTTCTATCCAACAGGACTATCCCTGTGTGAAGCTAAAATGCAGCTGCCTACTTCCAGCTGGTGATTGCTGCACACTGTGCAGACCCATTGGCAAACCAGGCCTTCCTGAAATCTTCATCTGTTAATTGGTTAATTGTGTCCTCTTCTGTAGTTGAAAACTGATCATGATTCCATAGATAGGAGGTTGGAGAAGTGACAGTGAAGCAGTAAGGAAATACAATAAGCCACGTGCTATGCAATTTACTTGTGTCCTCTAAAGCTGCTCAGGCCTGATGTTATGTATAGCATTCCCACTAATAATGGAATGCTGTTGCACATCATTAGCTTTGTGATTTGATAGATTGAAAATACTGGATTACTTGATAAATTGTGGTTGCCAGTTACTCCGGTAACTTGATTTTCCATGGTCAGAGGCCCAGTAGCAAGCTAGGAGCTGCTTTTTGAATAGAGAATAGTTGTAGGCAGAAGAGATTCTCATAGATTGCTTCAAACTTCCAGGGGTGTGCATTGCAATTTCTCTTTAGAGGTTCCATACTGCTCCCCATCTGTCACAGATACTCCAAATATCACTGAATGCTCAGCCGTAAGACCCAGACCTTAAGACAGCTTGCACCACACATGGATGGACCTTATGTTAAGTCCTCTTTTCTCCTGATTCCCACACAAAACTGAATCCCTTCTAAGTTATCCAGTAAATCGGTAGGAGAACCACACTCAAATTTGGTGTATGTTGTCTTCAAAATCCAAATAGTTATACAAAACATATTGCCTCTTCATGGTAGTTGGTGAAAACTTCAGCTAATGTTTCTAAACTTTAGAGGATATATACCCACATATATCAGACAGCTGAATGATTAGAAACTTCTTTATAGGACAGCTTTCCATTTCGTAGCGTTTTTATTTCACCCTCTAGCACACCTATATCTTATTGAATCCTGGATTCTCATTCCCTCTCTGTCATCAGATTCAGTGAACAAAACATCATCAATGTAATGGACCTGTGGTGATGTTCTGTGGGACATACGATGTTTAAGGACACTCATCATTACAATGTAGGATAGCAGGTTAGCCATAAAATAAGACATTAAATATCTTCTACTCTATCACATAAAGGTGAACCACTTCTGAATATATATATATGCTCATTTATACTCATAAATATATATATATATATTCAGAATATATTAGTATATATATACACTCATATATATACTCATATATATACTAATATATTCTGAATATATATGAGTATAATATATACTGATATATTCTGAATATATATGAATATATACTCATATATATGAGTATATTAGTATATATATATGAGTGTGTGTATATATACACACACACAAACACACATACACACACACACACACTTACACACTAAACTGATTTCTTGTGTATTTGGTACCAAGGAATGTGGCTTATTTTCTCCAGTAAAGATACCACATAGTCATCAAAACCACTTAAAATGTATAATCCACAATAATTCCAAGAACCATCTGAGTTTTGCCCTGGCCAAATATGTGAGTTAATCAGAAATATGATCAGTATTTATCAAGTCTCTAATTTTGGTATGGGATTAAATTCTGCTCTTGTTTATTTGCCTGAGGATGACAGTTCTACAGACTCTCACTTGGTTCTTCTTACCAATGTGCCAGGAAACCACTCTGTGGACTCCACCAGTTACTAAGTACTTTTATTCCAAGTGTACATTCAGGGACTGGGGAATAACCACAGTTTTTCATTCAAACTGTGAAATTGGCTGATCTCCACTCATCGCCAGATTTCCATAGCTCCTTCCCCTCCAAATCCAACCTCAGGACAATAGTGGAATTGTGGGCTTCTGGGATTTAGTGCCAAATTTCAAATAGCATCTAATGGCCTCTGGAATGCCTAGATATTCTCCCTTTTTAAAGGATACATTCAACCCATTATATGAAAGCAGGTTTCCTGGGAAAACTTTAAAGGAAAATGTGTAGTATACAAGGTGGTCAACTTTCAAGTTTCTTCTAAGGATATGACCCCTCTTCAATAAAGGGGTGATAGGTCTGAATGGACTAAGCTGAGAACTAGGTAAATAGTCATGAATAACTACTACGTAGATAATAATCAGATTTCTGACAACTGGAAAAATAATTATACAGATCAAGTAATTATTCCATAGACTATTCATTATGGATAGAAGCTTATTAATCAACTAGCTGTGACAATAGATCCCTGTGGGTCAAAACATATTGCTTCATACTACTCCACATCATGCTTATTATGGTATTGCACCCACTCTGTCTCTGAAGATTAAACACCACTATTCCAGGATCTAATTCCATTGAAATCATTAGTTTAATTCCATGGTAGCATCTCCTAGAGTTTTTCTAGGATGTTAGTACTCCCTTCATCAATGTGTGTTTTTATTGCTTGGTAAAAAGAATGCCCTCAAAGAGGGCCCCCTTGAATGCTATGATTAGCATATGGCTAACAGTTTGCACATAGTAGATGAGCTTGAGCATTCTCATATTTCTGAGACTTTGTACTCTTTCCTCTGTAGTATGCCATGGATGTCCCAACATCTGAACCTTATTGAGTGAAGGAGAACTCTGAATCTGGGCTTCAATCAATCAGCCTTTCAAAATATTAATATTGCTCCAAGGACTTGAAACAATATATTACAACAAATTCTGATTAAGTGCATCCAAAATGATAAAATCAGCCAGATGAGGCTTTATATTTAGCTGTTTTAGTCTAAAACCATTAGAACCCATTCAACACATTTCTTCATTTATTTGTTTGTTTTTTGGTCACTTGGTGATCAAATTTGGCACGATCTTTCAACCTCATTAACTGTGTCCTTTCTTTCCTAAGAAGGGGTTTTGCAATTCTTTTTCTGGTCCTTGGAGAATAATTAGAAAAGTTAGATGAAAAAGTACCTGGTGGGGATCCCTGGGTATCTCAGCAGTTTAGTGCCTGCCTTCTGCCAAGGGTATGATCCTGGAGTCCTGGGATCGAGTATAACGTCAGGCTCCCTGTATAGAGCCTGCTTCTCCCTCTGCCTTTGTCTCTGCCTCTCTTCTCTCTCTCTCTCTCTCTCTCTCTCTGTGTGTCTCATAAATAAATATTTTTATTTATTCTTTTAAAAATTTTTTAAAGATTTTTTTTTAAAAGAAAGAAAAAGTACCTGGTAAAACTACAAGATTCCTTGTAATGATCACATTGACTCATGTAACTCAAGAGATTCAGCAGAGAAATTGACAACCAGTTAATGTAGCAGATGACTAGCCACTTACCTATCTTTCTCTGGGTGGATATCCTCCACTGATCCAATTGACTATAGTACTCTATTCCTTCTGTTTTCTGGAAATTGTATGACATAGGCTCAGGGCCTAAACATTGTTTAATATTATGCCATCAATCAAGCATAACCCACAATTTTTGCTGTTACTGCATACGACTTGCACTAATATTTAATGAATGTTTTTCTTTAAATTTATTCTTATTTTTTACAGATACACATATTCTGGCCTTATCCTGAACAGTCCTATCCTTGAATCTTGGTTTTGTTCACTAACTATTATATTTTTTTCTATCAAATAGAAGTGAAAATAAATACCTATTATTTTCAAATTAATCCATTTTCTACTGAAAATTCCATTATGCATAAAGCAGTGACAATATATTAGGTTTAGATGCCTCATATGGAAAAATGTCACAAGTGCTAAAGAAGTAAAAGGAACTACACACAAAAGAGTTACAGTAGACTGAATGTTTGTTTTCCCACAAAACTCTTATGTTGAAAATCTAATGCCCAATGTGATAATATGAGCAGGTGGAGCTTTTGGGAGGTGATTAGGTCATGAGACCCCTCATGAAAGTAATTAGTGCCCTCATAAAGGGAACCTGAGAGAGCTTCTTTGCCCTTTCAGCATGTTGAGGTCACAGAGAAAACATAGCAGGCCAGCAAGCAAGACTTTCTCACCAGAAACCAATCTTCCAATACCATAATCTTGTACTTTCCAGTCTCCAGAAGCATGAGAAATAAATGTTTGTTGTCTATAAACCATCCAGTTTATGGTATTTCTGTTTCTAACAGCCCAAATAGGCTAAAATAAGCATGTATTGTAAGATTACATCTTATATATTAGCATTTATATAGAGAACAAAAATACGCAAAATCAATCTAGGCTTTTAGAAGTTGGGTTATTGGCTATCTTTGGTTGGGAGAGACTTGTATCAGTCATGAGAATAAGGACTACTTTTTCTTAATCTAGGTGATGGTTTCCACAAGTGCATTCAGTTTATGAAAAATCATCAAATTGTGTACTTAAGATCTATGCATTCCACTGCCTTTTCCTTTGTTTCTAATATTGCTGATTTTTCCCCTGATCTTTCTACATTTCAAATGCAGGATGGTCTTATTTCCTTGTGCACTGTCCCTTTGCATACCCAATAATATGCTAAGTGCCATCACCATCAGTTATAGCATGTTAAAAAGGCAATAAAGCAAGAGTGCCTTGCACTTTCAACCTAGGGTTATTAATATTTTACAAAGATTTTAGAGAAAAAATCTTTACTTAGACCTTTTAATTTCCACCTGTCTCTAAAATTCTCACATAAGATCTTGGCTAAGACATACACACAATTCAATTCTTTTCTTTTTCTGTTCCTGGTCCAGGTTGCTTGGATCATACACATGTATCTTGATATTCTCTCCACTTTTTCTCTGAACTTTCTCAGAATTTTTGTTCCTTTATTTATTTGATTTCCATTCTCCTTTCACTAAGGTGAAAGTGTTATATTCTCAAATAAGAACTGCCACTTCTACCACACATGTGATTTGGATGAATTTAATGACTACCTTAGCTATATTCCAATTCTAAAAGTTAATGAAGTACCATTAATATATTTAAGAGTTTGTTAACTAAGTATTACTTATTTGATCAAAGCTTTGCTGACTCTTTACTCTTTTGTCAAAAGCATAGTAAGCTCCCTGCAAGTATTTGATAAATAATTACTCAAGTGATGTCACTTGAGTAATTAATTTTAAAGGATTCTTTAAAGAGTTGCAATGGTGGCAATTTTATACTCATTGCTGACTATTTATTTTTAAGTACCATTTAAGTAAATTGTGCAAATCAAATTGGTCCTGTGTGTGTATTAACACAGTTCAGGAATTCAGGAATTAATCATAGTTAATTCAATGATGACAAGACCACAATGATTATTAGAATTAAATCTATATGCTAATTTGTATTTTATGTGTCCTAGCAACTTTTGCATTCTGCTTTATTATAGAGAAAATTGTGAAGAAAAGAATATGCTTAAACCTGAAGTTTCCATATACCTAGAAAGTTTAGGAATGATAGCACATATTAGAGTTGGTTCAACTACGTGATTAACCTGATAAGTATGCGGAAGAGAACTCTGAAATTGAATGGAGAGACGCCTGGGTGGATCAGCAGTTGGGTGTCTGCCTTTGGCTCAGGGTGTGATCCCAGTTCATAGATAGAGTCAGGCATCAGGCTCCCTGTGAGGAGCCTGCTTTTCCCTCTGCCTCCCTTTCTGTGTCTCTCATGAATAAATAAATAAAATCTTAAAAAAAATAAAATTAAATGGAAAAAAAAAGATTTGATTCAAAGACAAGTATTGATGAGCCCAGGATTCTAATGGATATAAAATTAATTTTAAAAAGAGTATACATAATATTCTTACTAGAGATCTTCCAGATACTTCTCTAGGCAAGGTCAGTTTAAAGGTGGTTTTTGATAATGTGTCATTTGAGACTAGTGTTGATTCTCAAACGACAGATGTAATTGGCTATTTTTTTAGCACGATCATGATTTTTGTCCATTTGAGCCATTTGAGAGACTAGATCTATTTTGTGACATTTTGAACATTTTATTGTTGTGTTTCAAAGGAAATTTTTGGATATTCATGTGAACCCCTTGATCACAGGATCTAGTTCTCATTCAACTCTGTGATATAGGCCTAGTCACTTATAAATACACAGCAATGTTTAATGTCTGACCTCTAGAGTATGGGAATCTACATAACGATTACTACGATCTGATGAGGCTCGGATATAATGTGCAGACAAGTTTCGTGACTTTTTCTAGCACTGTTTACTTGTTAAATTTTACCACAGTTCTCAAGTTTTTTGCATCATGACAAGATTCCAAGTCTAAAGTTTTTGGCAAAATGACATAAATAAAAAAATTTAAATTGAAAAAGACTCAACCTATCCTTTTTATGTTACATATATATTTTCCTTTTTAAGTGAAGGAGCTGACAATTTTGTGATTTATAAGTATTTAAGCTGTCACTGGCCACCCAGTGTCTTGCTAATGATTTTTCCCCTTTAGATGACAAATCCAACTGATTAACTGTCCTAATTGCAACTGTGCGTATCTTTCCTTAGCAGGAGTCTGAGTAATTTGGAAGACATTTTTTAACTAGAAATTTGCTTGAAACTTTAAAATGTAGACAGAAAATGTATTTACAAATATAATCATAATACTTAAATATACTATGTGGCTGAGTTAAAAGGACAAGTAAACTTGGATGTGCTCAGCAATTTATTGGAATAGTATGAGTGTGTTGAACTGACCAGAAAAATGTCTATAATATGGTAGAACTCATTAAAAACAAACATTTTTGAAGAATGACTAAAGATATAACAAAAAGATGTATTACTCTAAAGAAAAATTAACTTAGACATATTTAAAAATTAGTTTCATGGATGTAAATTCTATATAGTATATCTCTAACATTTGTCAATTCATACAACACACTGCAAAAATTGCATCGATTAATTAAAGGGGGTGTACATGACCAAAATTTTATGTATCATCTTATTTTTACAACAAAATTAAATAGTAGATAATTCTCTTTCCTTTTTTTTAAGATTTTATTTATTTATTCATGAGAGACAGAGAGAGAGACAGAGACAGAGACACAGACAGAGGGAGAAGCAGGCTCCCTGCAAGGAGCCCGATGTGGGACTCGATCCCGTGGCTCCAGGATCAGGCCCTGAGCAAGATATGAAAGCAACCCAGTGTCTACTGAGAGATTAATGGGTAAGGAAAATGAGGTATTGTGCTCACTTTGGCAGCACATATACTAGGAAAATGAGGTATCTATTAAATATAGTATATTATATATTTGAAAATTATTCAGGCTTTAAAAAGGAGATCCTACTATTTGTGATGACATGGGTGAACCTGAAGGACATTATGCTACATGAAATAAGTCATAGGAAGTTAAACATTATATGATCTTGTTTTTTGTACAATCTGAAAAAGTCAAGTGCATAGAAGCAGAGAGTAGAATGGTGATTGCCAGAGACTGGGTGGTGGGGGAAATGATGAGATGTTGGCCAAAGGATACCAACATTTACTTTGCAGGATGAATAAATTCTAGAGATCTAACATAGAGCACAGTAACTATATTTGATAATACTGTATTATATACTTGAATTTTGCCTGAAGAGTAGATATTAAGTGTTCTTAACACACACACACACACACACACACACACACACACACAGAGTTATAACCATGGGAGGTATATATTTGCTGGTTAGCTTGATAATGGTTATTATTTCACAATATACACAGAAATCAAAATGTCAGGTTGTATACCTTAAAAATATGTAATTTTTAATTGTCAATTATACCTAATAAAGCTGGAAAAAGAAAGACAAAAAAGAAAGGAAGGAAAGGAAATGCAGATTCCTTCCATGTGTTAAATGGCAGAGCCAATAGGTATTTCTCTACCTTCTACTTTTAGCAGTTATACTTTTAAGGTCATGTCCTAGAAGCTTTCTCCTGCCACCATAAATGATTAGGGCAACAAAATTAAATTCTTATGGAGATAAATAGTTGTATGTTTTTGTAGGCCAGAATTCATGAATCGCTAAAAGGTTTATCTAAATTACTCTAATTTATTCTAATTTACTCTTTATATCTAATTTATTACATCTAATTTATTCTAATAAATGCTGTCTCTATTGATATCCTAAGACCTCACCCAAACTCTGACATTCACATCAAAACAGCTTAGTTTATGGATTTGTAAGCTAGTGTTATTTTTATTTAAACATCTCCTCTGCTGACAACTCAAACTGACTCATGCCATAGAAATTTCAGTAAGGTCTCACACAGCAAGGTCTTCTCCAACTCTGGAAAACAGTCTAGAAATTTTACGCTTGTCCCAGGCAGTTGTTAAATAATTCTGTATTTTGGCATAGAGAACATAGTGTGTTACTGAGAATATAACACAGAAATTATTTTTTTTTATTTTTTAACACAGAAATTATTACAGATTTAATTACCTTCAAATTGAAGAAAAATAAGTCACTTTATTTTCTCAGATCCAGGAGTTTCTGATGTTAATTTGTTTTCTTTCCTTTGTAGTCCTTCAAATTCTCTCCTGGGAAAAAAAACAAGAGCCTCATGTGTGGCAGTGATCCTCATGATCCTCCTTTTATCCTGGCTATGATATGGTATGTCTTTAATTAGTCTGAATTTATTAAATGAATTTCTTCACCTATAATGAGCCTATCCTTTTTAAATAGTACAACAAAACAATATTGGCAAAAGCAATATTAGATACTTAATTGATGATAATGTAGCATTGTTGCTGAGATGTTTAATACATATAATGAATACATATTTATCCCAGTTTTGAATCAACATTACAATAAAAAGTCTTTACACTATAATCATCCCTCCAAGTGATAGGCAGATATTTTAGGTGGGTAATTTGATATTTTGGACAAATAAATTCTTCAAAGACCCAATGAACCAAACAATTCCATATATTATATCTATGGAATCCATATCCATATATATAATTTCATATACATTAATAAATAAATATAATATTTCATACACATTAATTAAAGTAAAGAAATTGGCTCAAGTGATGGGGGGATTGGCAAATCCAACTTCTAGAGGGTATGGCAGACGGGACTGGAACTTCAGGCAAGAATTGATGTTGCTATTTTGAATCGCAATCTGTAAGGCAGGCTGGAAACTCAAGCAGGCATTCTTGGAGTTTTTGAGGCAGAATTCCTTCTTTGCCAGGTAATCTGTTTTTATTCTTAAAGCCTTCAGCTGATTGGATGAGACTCAACCTTATTACTGAAGGTAATCTCCTTTCCCTATAACCAACTGATTATAGGTGTTAATCTGATATACAAAATACCTTCACAGTAAAATCTAGATTAGTATTTGACCAAACAACTGGTGCCATAGCCTAGCTGAGTTTATCTGTAACATTAACCATTACAGACATATATTTCACTTGCAAAAATTTGACAAATATTAAAGGTGATATAAATGATAGTGCTGTTAAACTGTCTTATGGTCACTAAAGTCAATGCCTAACCTCATTCTTCCCTTTGAAGGGTTCTGAACTCGATTTTGGGACCCTCTGACATTTACAAACAATACATATATTCACAAACCTGTTTCTTCACCACATTCATCATGTAGCAGTGACCCTTGACTCTATTGACTATTCTGGATCTCATGTGCACTGTCCACAAAGTCACTTATAGAAATGGTAGCAATGCCATTGTCCATGAGGAAAATGTGAATGTTTAAGCAGATATCAAAGCTTAACTATAAAACTGGAGAACACTCTTTGTCTAGAGGGTATAAAGTCAAGCACTTTGTCATCTTAAGAGCCTCATACTGTACCAACTGAGGTAGCAGGGCACTTTTGTCATCTTAAACTTACAACATTGGTCTCAAAATATTTGATCTAGTCAAAACAATGAATTAAAAAAAATTCATGCTTCACTTAGTTGACAGTATCTAGATTAGCTCTTAAATCTGTTTTTATATATGCAACAGTCACAAGACAAGAGTGAAATTAAAGTTGAAAAAGGGGGCAGTCAAAAAACTTTCATTTCAGATTTTGAATAACTGTTCAGAGAAACACATCTGTGAGCTAATAACTTCTGGAAGAGAAGGCTATTACATAGACCATATGTAGATTTTGACTGTCTTTTCCTGAGAAAGTAGGGGAATTTACAACTTACAACTTATCTGCCTCAGATGGTGATTGTATTTCTATGAAATGATAACAAAATAGTCATTAGTCCAATCTGTGAAATAATAATAAAATTGTTATTAATCCAACCCTATCATCCATATTTGACAATTGCTCTAATTGTCCAAGATTGAAATTATGTTCTGGCAGTATATATGTATATCCACTAAGAGGAGATAAAAGGGAGGGAACAATCAGAATTCTCTCCTTTCAACCTAATTAATTATGAAAAATCTTTCATAACAAATGCTGTATGTCTACATCTTACTGTTAACAATTTACTCATTAATGGCTTTGAAAACTTTTATGGTTGGATAGAAATTGTCCATTTAAAAAGCAATAAGAAAAATATATCAAGCATATTGACAGGTTGTTTTTAGAGACTTTTTTTTTTTTTTTCACTGAAAAGAAAGTGAAAACAGTTCATTCTAATGGGGAAAAAATTCTGTAGTCTGATTTGCATGTTAACTCTTTTAAAGTACCATTATCTCAAACAGTTGCTATCAGTTGCTAAAACAAACAAGCAAACAAATAAAAATCGGTTGCTACTATATTTCAAAAGGTTCTGGCAGCTTTTTGAGTTTTATTGTTATTTTGGTGTTTGCATTACAAAGAGTTGCAACTGGGAATTTAATGGTGCTTTTTAACAAATACTTCTGAGCACATTCTAACTTCTCAGAGACACCTATATCTTAGCTGTGGGAAGAAAGCAATTCTAAAATCACGGAGAATTTTGGCAAAGGCAACTCTCAGTGCTCATGTGCCACCTCCATTCAGCGTGTTCCTTATGCGTCAAGTCTCAGAACACCAGACTAAAAATTTGGAGTTCTCTTTTGTAGTTCATATATTTGATTTAAGAAAAAAATATTTATATAATAGTCCAGAACTAAATTTTGGTAATTACGGCGGCAAAAACACCTAGATTGAAGAGCTTTGTATTTGTCATTGAATTATCTCTACTGTCAAATGAATGACTCCTAGGAAATGAAGGCTAGCCAGTTATCTGGGGGACATATTAAAAAAATAAGTATAGATGTATATATATGTGTGTGTGTGTGTGTGTGTGTGTATAATAAAACTACTATTCTTTATATATAACTACTATTATTATTTTAATTATAGTGATGGTAATTATTGAGTCAAAACTATTAATGAACAAAATGGAATTTTAATCTAAATACCTGGTTTTGAATACCAGTTTCAAATTTTGTAACAAGGCAAATTAGTCTATCTCTATACTGTTCAATTATTCATTTATCAAACTGTACTTCCCACATAAGGTGTTGTCAACAAGAAAAGTATCCCTTGCTTCCTCATATTGGTTTCCATGATTGGATAAAGTACAGACTTTACTGGCAAACTGAATGGATAAAAACTGCAAATGGTTCTCTACTTATATCAGGGTAATAGCAACTATCATTTAACATGTTTGTTTACAAACACATTACTTGTAAAATTACTGCTCTGGCTCTGTCTCTCATTTTATACATATCCAGCAGTCTTTTTGGTTTTTAGACATATATACTGGATAGCTCGATAAAAACCTAATTTTTCCCATTTAGCTGTTTTATGCATATATAAAATTTATTGAGAAAAAAATGAATAGGTTCCAGTATGAAAGTAATATTTAAGTAAAAGTGATTTTTTACCAATTCATATAGTAAATGGATTCAACTTTGAATCAAATATCTATGTAAGTTCTTTCTTCTAAATGCTTAGTATTTTGAATTAAGCATATTTAATTCTGCCTATTTTCAGATTGAATAAAATGATAAATTTTCTTTGGATGATATTAATCAAATCTAGAATTTGACACTGTAGGTGGGGAACCTAACTCCTAATAAAGTCACTTTTAACTTCTACTTAAAGAAAAAAATATTGATAAGTGAAATTATTTTTTTAACAAAAGAAACTATAAATTTCTAATAAGTATTAAAATTCATTTAATTTAATAGCATGTTGTGTCACATGCTATGCACATAATTTTTATGAACAGGTTATAAATCAATGAATAAAACAGAACTGATTGTTACATGAGTAATAAGTAAATTTTGTATGTGTGCTTTAAAGTGACTTTTTACTAATTGATATCTGATATTATCAAAATTTTAAATAATATAGAAATCTGAATAACCTTTTATCTTACCCAAATGAAAAATATATAAATTAAAATAATTTTCTGAATGTATATACATTCTTTTTTGTAATAATATATATGTCATTGTTTTCATAATATATAACATAGGCATATGAACAAATATTATTTATATTTTTGCTTAAACACTCTGCCAGTTCTGAGCAAATAGCATAGCATAAACATAGTTAAAGTTTATTTCACAAATGTAACCAAAATACATTCATATATCTAAATCAAATGAAGACAATTTTCCATGAAAACTTTGAAAGTGGAAAAAAATTGGTTTGAATTCCCTGTATACACAGAAAGGGCTACAGGATGCTCTGAGCATTTAATGGCCACCTTCCAGATGGATGGAAATATTTGAATAGACAAAAATTTTAAGTTGTATTAAAGTGGATAAATGCTTATATTGGTTAGAAATTTCTCTCTTGCAAGCACTGGACCCAAATAATAAAATGGTATACTTATATGAGCCTTAGAATGAGGGCAATTTCGGGCACATATAGCTAAAAGTGGAAAAGTCTAGATGCTGAGAAGGCTTCAGTCAGGCTTGAGCATCTTCAAAAACTACAATTTGTTCCAATTTGTCTTCTCTGTAGTTTATTTGTCTGCTTCATGCTAAGGCTAGAAACCTTATAGTCATGGACTTCCAAAGCTATAGTCTTTTTCATTCAATTCCAGCTAATGAAATGATTCTCTCCAAATAACTTTTGTTTAAATTTAGACTGCTTATTCCCAAGAATCATGTATAGAGAATATATACTCTACTTATATGTCATTGACTTTAATGGGATCATGAGTCAATCCCTGAACAAAACACTAATGAACATCTTGAAGGGATGTGGATAGATGGGAAGAAAGATTTGTGGATGGGGATCCCTGGGTAGCTCAGCGGTTTAGCACCTGCCTTTGGCCAAGGGTGTGATCCTGGAGTCCTGGGATCTGGTCCTGTGTCGGGTTCCCTGCATGGAGCCTGCTTCTCCCTCTGCCTGTGTCTCTGCCTCTCTCTCTCTCTGTGTGTCTCTCATGAATAAATAAATAAAATCTTAAAAAAAAAAAAGAAAGATTTGTGGATAGGGTCAGTTTCCACAGTTACATGGACTGCCTGGGGAGGGACTGAATGTCTGGAAAGCAATTCAGAAAGTATTACCAAAAAGAAGGGAGAAAGGATGATGGTCAGCCAAAACCAATAAGTGACTTTTTCTAAATATTTTTTTAAATATTAGTATGTCTATAATTCTTAATGGAGAAGATATAGAAGATATAGATAGTATTATGAGTCTACATGAAAGTAATAAAAAATGCTATAGGTATTCATTTCAAATAGGAAAAGTATATACTAGAGCAGAAGTAATGGGTTTTACCCATCAATAGTTCTTCCCCTTAACATTCTAAACAACGATAGAAAAATTAGATCAGTAGAAAAAATACACTAGAAAATTGTTGGTGTAAATTTGAAGGAATAAATCCACCATATAAGATTTTAATGTAACTAGATATTTTTCTAAGCTAATCTGAATTGAACAAGGGATCCTCATGAAGCCTGAAATTTATGGTGTTCAGCAGGACTGTTTACAACCAGAAATTAAGCTCATTTTGGTGTAAGGAGCTTTGCATATAAGCTGATTTTAGGGACTGTTGAAATTCAAAATGTAAATGCGTTTAATCTAATGGTGTCCCTGCTTTGTAATACATGCAGTCCAGCCTGGCATCTTCATTTCCCATTAATCATTGATGTTTTCAATTTACTTTGTTAAGTCCCAAACTAGCCAATATATTGGACTACATACATTTCTCAACTCCTTGGCTCACAGGAGTTTAATTCCTTTATGGTAAAGATATCTGTGTGGATGTGGTGATAACTCTAAATTAAAAAAAAAAAAGAAAAAAGAAAGAAAGAAAAAGAACTGTGTCTTAGTTCACATACCTGGCTGGTGGTTACACATTTCCTATCAGATATCAGGTACATAAATAAATCTGTCTTCTTTTTTAGGATTCTAAGAATTATTAAAGATGTTTTAAGAATTTATTTCTAAATTTCTTCAAGGATCTTCATTCATCTTTTAGACACCTAAATCAATATTTTCTCTCTTACTTCTATGACTATGCTATTAATAATCCTTTCCAATTACTCGGTGCCTAATATGTTCCAGAAACCATGCCAGGAGCATTATCTACTTTATCTATAATAATAGCCATTTTTGTTCAAGTTAGGGATTATAGTCTTCATTTTAATTATGGAGAAACAGAGACTCAGGGAATTTTTTTTTAAATCTAGTCAATAAAGCTAAAAAGAGGCAAAGCCTCGATTTGATTTTAAGAATGTGAAATTATTTTCTGGACTATAACCTTTCTATCTGATTATACTTTTTGCTTTTCTTTGTCATATATGTAGGTCAAAAATGAATGCTAAGAGGGAAGAATGCCTCTTGCCTCTCGGTATTGTTTTAGAGATGTAGTTCTCTAAGTATCTTATATGGAAAAGTAAGCAAAAGGGAAAATATTCACGATTTTCATAAACATCAGCCCTCTGATATGGAAGACTAAAATATTTGGGAATAAAAGAGCTTATTTTCTTAGAAAAAATAGAATCAACAAGTAATGTTGAACATCATTGTATATATAGAAGAGGAAGAAACCCATTAGGAGCATAGAAGAAAAATATTAAGATACTAGAGCTTGCTCTATTTTTTGTCCTTTTGGGCTGGTACCTACACTAGGTATTTTGTGTTTGCCCCGCTAGAAACACTCTCTAGACTTTTCCTGCTGTGTCATGGGAAGCTGACCTGTATGGACTGTATCTCCTTCCTCTTACATATTTAAGCTTCTGTTTGGGTTCAGCCAATGAAATGGAAAGTCCTGACTGAAAATGAAAAGATAGGAAAAGGGAACCCTGGGTGGCGCAGCGGTTTAGCGCCTGGATCCAGGGCGTGATCCTGGAGACCCGGGATGGAATCCCATGTCGGGCTCCCGGTGCATGGAGCCTGCTTCTGCCTATGTCTCTGCCTCTCTCTCTCTCTCTCTCTCTGACTATCATAAATAAATGAAAATTAAAAAAAAAAAGACAGGAAGAGATTGAGGTTAGTTGTTTGTATACAGATTCCCATCTTTTAGGGTCATTGTCGGACACCTGCATCCCTGTAATAGAGTCGTTCTTTTGAAAGAATCCCCTCAGAACATCTACTTACCCTGGGTTTAGATAACTGATGTCCCTTCTGTCATTTGAGATCAAAATATGAAAAGGCTATCCACTTTTGCTAGCTTCAGGGTACTACAGTATTCCTCAATGACTTCTTTATATGCTGCCCACACTTTAGTACAACATCCACTTATTAGACTTTCCTCAGTCACTCACTGTGAGTGTTCCATCTTTTTCCCACCAAGACATTAGCTAAAACAGTAATTGGCTTTTGTAACAGCTTTAAGAGAAAGATCTCTCCACTTTTCAGGGTTACAGAGTCATATCAAAATAAGATTCCATGATTGAGCTGCTCATATATTTGAGAAAAGAAGAAATAGTCTCTTTTCTGGGAGTAATGGACCAATGGTAATTCTGTGGCATGTGGTGATATCATGATAACTCAAATTATCCCCACTGGTAGCATGGGATGAAGGATGTTGTACAGATGGAGGTCAAGTGGCTGACACACTTGGTAACTATGGTAATGATCATAATTATAAGACTGTGGAGTCAGTTGGCTTTTTCTCACAAGCCTAGAAAGCATAAATACTGAAAAGGACAAACTGAAGTCTTTAAATGCCCAACTATGAACAAATTGAGGAAAAAAGTCAGAAAATCTTTAGGGCCATTTTGAAGAGGCTCTCATCTCCTAGAGTTGCCACAAATGTATGCTGAAAGCTGCTAATTTACAGCAACAAGTAAATATCAAATCTTGAAAGAATTTTATGCTAAATTAAAGTCACTAATGAGAAAGAAAATAAACCCTGAAACAAGGTGGGGACATTTGAGAAGAGGCAGGCAGTGCTAAAATCCAAACGGCCAAATATCTCTGAATCCACTTTGCCAGCAAAAATATCCTCCCTCCATGCCCACACCCACCCAATACACACACACATACACACACATAAATGCACATATACACACATTGAAGAGACTAGCATCCTTCTGCATAAAGATTTTATGGTTGATCCTTGTATTAGCAATGTCTTTTATTTTCTATATTCTGATGTTTTGATGTTTTAACATTTAGAATCTTGTTGCCCCTGGAGAGACTGCCTTCCCACAGTTAGCCAGTTCCTAGAGATAGTAAATAATTCAAATGTGAGTGTACTTTTTGATACAAATCAACTAATCCAAAGCCCACATTGGAACCACCTTCTTCTTTGGGCTTTCCCACCTGCCCTAATCATCCCAAGTGCCATGTACCAGACAACTAGCAACAGTGGGTATACCCAAGAAATTACTGAAACTATTCCAACTGGCCAATCTTAAGCCTGCTTATTCTGCTTCACCAATTCCTTCCTATGAAAAGCCCAACAGAGGTTCTTGTACACAGTTCCCCTTTTCCCTCTGCCTTGTGACTCACCCTGTTGCTTCCCCCATTTGATCCCTCATAACATAGCAAATCCCCTCCTTTTAGGAACTATGGGTTATAAGCTGTCTTTTTAAATGATAACCATTTCCTGATCTTTTGACCTTTACTCTCACTCAAATTTTCTCATAATATACTATAATATAAAATAGTCCTCATGCTGTTTCCCCAGAAGAGGTCGTTGACTCATCTCAGGGCATAACTTCACCTCACCTTTTGGCCTTCAAGTCCATAAAATATTAGATATTCATAGGCTAGATGGCTGTAATGATAGAAAAGACCAAGTAGAAGCCCTTGGATCTGTGCATTCCTGCCAAGAGAGTAAATGAAAAACCAACCCAATCTGGGACAGATTTGCAGAGATTAGTACCAACTACAAATATTTTGAAGATGTAGGGATAGCAATTGCTACCACATCCTCATTTACTTGCTTGTTAACCAGTGTGAAACAGAAGGTCTAAGGAAAAACTATAGATTAGAACAAAATCAATCTGATGGGGACAATCACAGCTAAGTCACTGAAGGTAGTGTATGTATTAGAGTCGGCCAGCACACCCACTCTCTTGTGCATATGAGCTTTCTTTTTCCCATGCCTGTCAAAAAAATTAAACCTAAAACATTTTAAACTTCATCAGCAGTGATGTCAGCATACACTTAATCTCCTGACTTAGGGCTATGTCGTAATAAATTTGAGAGATTTCTTGTTCATGCTATCTCATTACTGTTATTCTATATTGATGACAGTGTTCTAATTGGATCTGATTATGAGAAATTAATAAACCTTCTATACAAAAGAATGGGTTTAAATCTTGCAAAATTTAAAAGATTTGCAACCTCAGGGAAGTTTCCATAGATTCAGTAATGTAGAGAATATCTCAGAATATCCTCATTAAAGCACAAGCAAGTTGTTTCACCCTGCACTGCCCACCATAAAGAGTTTCAGTGCTCGTTGGGACTCTGGATTCTGAGACAATATGTGTCATTTATACATGTACTTCCATGACCCATTACTGGAAAACCCATAAATCTGCCAGGTTTTTTTATAAAGATTTTATTTATTCATGAGAGACACAGAAAGAGAGGCAGAGACACAGTCAGAGGGAGGAGAAGCAGGCTCCATGTAGGAGCCTGACGTGGGACTCGATCCCAGGAATCTGGGATCAGGCCCTGAGCCAAAGGCAGACACTCAACCACTGAGCCAACCCAGGTGTCCCAATCTGCCAGTTTTTAATGGTGCCTAGAATAAGAAAAGACTACAGCAGAAAAAAAATGCCCTGAATTTGGATTCAGTCAGCAGAACTGATGGTATCAAAAATGTTTACAGCAGACAGAGATGCTCTGCGGAACCCTTGGAAAGCCTCAACAGGTGAATTAGCACAGACCCCTCAGATATGAAGGTAAGTCCTGGCCCTCTCAATCACTAACTCTTCTCCATCTGAAAAGCAACCTGTGACTTTGTGCTGGCCCACAGTAGGAACAAAATATCTGACGATGAGAAAATGAGCAATCATGCTCCCTACCTGCTCATAATCAACAGGATGTTAGCTGATCTACTGAATCATAAAATTGGATGACTATGGTAGTATGCCATTCTGTAATGGAAAGGGGATTTATGAGACTGGACCTAAGCAGGTCTGGAATCCACAGATAAACTGCAGAAGAATTAGACTCAGGTGCACATATTTTTGCTGTTTTACCATCTCCCTCTCAACCTATATCTATGATTAATGTGACCATATAGTTAACATCCAAGTCAGGACACTTTTGAGAGTAAAAAAGTGGCACTGTTAATAATTAAGATGGGACAGCAGGTGTAAATCAGAAGTGTCCTGGCAAACCAGGATCTATCATCACTTTACTTATGACCATTCTACAGAGAAATAAGGGAAAGAGAGCAAATGTGAAGGTTTAGTTTAATAGAATAATGTTTACTTTGTGCAAGAAACAGAAATGGATAGTTCCTACAATACAGCCCCATTCAGGAATATCATTGAAAGGCTATAGTGTAGCCTTTTCCCTCTAATCAGCAGATTTTTGGGATGTGGGAGTATGCTGCTTCATATTAAAGGAAAGGTAGCCTGGGAAATAGATCTCCTTCATATTAAAGGAAAGATAGCCTGGGAAATAGCCTGGGAAATTATTCATGGACAATGGTTAATGGGTTGGTGGACTAATCAGGGACTTGAAAAAAACAAAACTGGAAGATTAGAGACAAGAAATTTGGGATGAGGTACAAACCTCTCAAAACAAGCAAAGAGTATAAAAATAGTTTTGACCCCTGTGAAAACCTTCCAGTGGGCTCCCACTATGAACAAAGCTCTTGAAAATGAGGTGGAGCATGCAAAGCACCCTGTGACTGTCAGCCCTCCAGGTGCTTTCTCAATGGGACTATTTACAAAGTGGCTATTGACGGTGGAAATGGGGGGTTTGAACAAGAAGTGTTTCCTCTCCCAGGCTGATTTGGCTATGACTACTGTGCTCAACCTGCCAAAAGTAAATGCCAGTGTTTCATTCCTAATTTTATTTCATTCCCTGGAGGTACTAACTGGCCACCTGGTGACATGTTGATTAGCTTGAATACCTCATAACATGGAGGTGTTTATTAGGTAGACTTTGTTACAGTAAAAATCAATCTCAAACTATCAGTGGCTTAAAACAGTAACAGCAGCAGCAAAAACTATTTCTTGTTCACGTTACGTGTGTTGACTGCAGGTCTGCTCCATTTGGCTTCTGTTCCATTATTCTAATTTGGAACCCATGGTGAAGGAGCAACTCCAATTTGGTTTATCCTACTATTATGACATAGGGAAAAATCAGAAGAGGTTGAAACAAATCAATCACATAATTCATTAAAAGTCTCTACTTTCCATGTGCAAATGGCATAAATAACATCCACTCATTTTCTTCTGACCAAAACAATCTATATGACTAAGCCTAGCAATGGGGAGAGGGAAAGTATGCTCCTTTGGCCATTTACCAGAAGGATGGGCAAATCACATAAGTGAAAGGCATTAGAATATAATCTTCTAATAAGGGAAAGAGCTGATATCTGTGACAGTAATGCAGTCTGCCACAAAATGAGAAGAAACCACTCCACCCCACCCTGTACATACACACAGGAATAGACATAGATTCCAGAAACATATTTACTATATATACAGACAATTCTTCTGTGAGGCTAGCATATATGTGATCATAGAATATCTGATCAATTGTCCTGGTATTCCATTAAAAATATCATTTGAACAAGAGATATATGGTATAGCAATGCAAAGGTGACACACAGAATTCAAAGGTCTTACTATATCTTCCATACCCACAATATGTTTGATAACATATTTAATGGAATATAAAATTGGGATGTCAATCAAAAGGATTAATATATGCCTTAAATCAGTGGTCAATCTATAGTGCAATCTCTGCCAGAGATGGGATGAATGTATTTAAGAACTAGAGTAGAAGTGAGGCTGATTTCTCTCAGTATTAAAATCATAACCTATTAGAAGGACTTCATCTCCCATCCCCATTAATAAGGGTTTTCTTGGTATTTATATTTCTGTGCTCACAAAAGAAATACTTCCACCAGGAAACACCATCATGACTTCACTAAACTGGAAGTTGAGACTACGCTCTGATCAGTTTGTGTTTACTCCTATTGAACTCACAGGTAGAGAAGGGATCACTGTATTGTATTACCTGAACTGATTATCTTGATTTCCAAAGAGAACATGTCCTGATGCAACAGAGTGGGGTAAAGAAGTACAACGTCAGGAACCCAAGTAATTCGTGATCCAGAGGCTCCCCTTTGTAGTGTTTTGACTAATAGTTGGGGTCAGTGGGAAAATGCAGGAAGATAAATAACACCTTAAATACTGTAGGAATAAGGATTTGAGTTATTCCACCAGATAATAATGTTATTCGATTGGGAATATGACTAAAAGACAAACTATGGCAGAAAACACCTGTAATTACCAGCTTGAGTGTCATGACTAATAAAGTATGAACTACAGCATCTATATTTATGGTAATTGTTTCTTTACTTTACTTTTCTTTTCTTTTTTTGGTGGTAGCTAGTATTTCACATTCCATATTGCTTCTAGAATTTTGTATGTCCTTTGTATTGTGGTCTCTATTTTTCCTTTTTATTTTTTTTAAGAAAGGCTGTTAGTGTACCTATTTTTATTTTTTTTTTATTTATTTATTCATGAGAGAGAGAGAGAGAAGCAGAGAGAGAAGCAGGCTCCATGCAGGGAGCCTGACATGAGACTTGATCCCAGGTCTCCAGGATCGGGCCTGGGCTGAAGGCAGCGCTAAACCACTGAGCCACCCAGGCTGCCCTAGATTTTTCATTTGCCATTTCCAATATACTATCCATTCCTTCCATTCCTCCTCAGTGACAAGATGTAGATTTATGAGAGTAAACACAAGGGTAGAGATCTTGTAATTGCATTTTAACACTTACCAGTGAATATCTTCCACCAAGGAGGCATTAAATAATTCAGTAGACAAAAAAAAAAAAAAAACAGCCAGTTGGTATCAAACGGCCTCAATCATCAGTCACGGCCAGCACTGGCAAGTCGCCCTTAAATGGATCAGCCATGGTGTACTGATGTGGATGGAAGTTACGCATGGACTCAACAGTATGGCTCACTCACCACGGCTGCACCAGCTATTACCACTGCTAACTGTCCAAACTTCTAGCAACTGGAATCAGTTCTGAGGTCTCAACAAGACAACACCCCCGGAGACCATCTGGAGTAGTGAGTGTTGTAGTTTGTCATACTTACCTTTCTCTAGTTATTCTCCCAGAGAAAGAGACTAAACTATTGTTAGGTTGATTTCTGAGAATAGTATGTTATGTTCAATTTGGTGTAATTATATTAAGAATTTTTGCCTCCATGTATATGCATTGACTATAATATTTTTCTTATTATTTTTTTCTCTCTGAAAGGTTTTACTTGATGTTGAGAAAACATTAAAGTTATATGACCTAATATGGGTTTTTCTTCATTTATGGTAGAGATTTAGCAGATCATTTCTTTTAAAGATTAATATTTTTCCATTCTGTGGAACTTTCTCGTTACACTTCTTGGATAATGTCTTCTTATAATTTCCTCTTTTTCTTTATGGAATTTATACCACTTGGGTAGCGATTACTTTTCTATTTTCCATCTCTATCTTTTTCTCATTTTTCCAATGGAAAGTTGGTAGTTGTAAAGTAAAAGGTTTAATTAATAGAGCCAAATTTAAGAAATTTAATATATAACTGGGCTTTGGAAATAAAAATTGTCAGTATTACCAAATAATAAGATTTTAGTTTTTAAGAACTGTTTAGATGCTTTATTGATGCATTGGCTGACATAAATAATGGTGGGGAAAAATAAGGATGCCAATTGAATCACCAATTCAATACTCCATTTATTATTACAAGGTTACATATTTAAATTTTGTTCCTGTATCTCATTATTTTTTACTGTGAAATACAGCATACACACAAAAAAATGTAAGAAATGTTTGTGCGTGCTCTAAAGAACAATAATGAGAATATATGTATAAGTAAGACCCTGGACAGAAATGAAACAGCATGGTGTCTGAGAAATCATTCTACCCATCATAACTTTACTTTTTTTCTCTATGAAAAGCAAACCTATGATAATCATGAGTTCAGTCCACCAAATATTTTAGATTCTTCTCTAAGCAGATGGTAGGATTTCTTATACCATTCCCTTGATGTTAGGTGTGGCTTTAGCCAGTGAAATGGGTACAGAAGTAATGTGTATTCTTATAGGCAGAAGCTTTAAGAGCCAATGTACAATTCAGTATCTCCTCTTTCCTTCTACATCAACCACCGATGTTCAAAATACTGGGGGGTTTATCATTTTGCTGAGATTGAGGGCAATATGATACAAAACTTCTCTGTCCTTTCCAATAGAGCATAAATGAGAAATAAACTTTTGTTCTTTGATATCCTTGAAATTTGACATTGTATGTCCAGGGCCATCCAAAATGATCAGGAATGACCATTATTAAATGAAGTTGAGGTTTTGGGTACTTGTTGCAAAAGGGAGACCACACAGATGAAAACCATGGGGAATGTCAGTGCAGGGATTTTGGAGAGACAACTTTATAGGATTTGGACTTATATTAGGTAATTTGGAGAAGGTTTCAAGTAAGCAAGCTCATCTTGCTCCGGATTGGGTGTTCTCAGTAAGCACAGTTAATTCTGATGATTTGACTGTGATTTAGTATATCAATACCTTTTATTTAGAAGGCAATAAGAAAAGAGGGAAGCTGTAATTGGAAAAAAAGCAATGGTTATGTAGCTAACCAAATGGAGGAGGGTGGAAGTTGTTTGGGTATAGTCATGATTTGCATCGAGTTCTTCTTCTTCTTCTTCTTCTTTTTTTTTTTTTTCTTTCCTGTGCCCAGGCATGACCTCTGAGTGGTTTTATTTTCACCTTGCTTTATCCTGGTTAGAATAACCTTGTCTCATGTTGGTGTTCTGTGAAATTGTTTATGCTCAACCAGAGAACACTAAATCCTAGCTATTAGAGTCAGGCCAGCTTCCAGTTGAGAACAGTCATGGGCTATTTTTAACCTTTTCCTTTTCTAGTCCTCTCTTTTGTCCAAGGCCAAAGTCAGGAGGCAGGACATTAATTCAAGCTATCTATGTCTGTATCGTTGCCAAAATTTTATTGATGAAGAGTTTGACTAAATAATGTGTCTGTTGTTGGCATGGAGTTTCCCTCCTGCTCCTTATTTTGAGGGATAAGCTCTCTAATCATATGACTTGACTGGCTGAGTAGTTGCATTTAAGCCTCTGTATAAGATGCACAGACTAACTGCAACACAGGCAAATACTAGAAATAAAATTGTTATGTTAGTTATTGTTAAAAAGCCACAAAGTGAAGGAACTATATTATTTTAAAAAATGAAAACATGTCTGGAAATCTGGCTAGTTTCCTCTAGACATGGATTTCTCCTGGACCCTAGTCATGAACTATTTTATTTGACATATATTATTTAAATATATTAGCAAAAAGTGTTTGCTATAGCACAACCTTGCCCTCCTTGACAAGCTAAGAGGCACTCATGTGATTATATGGACCCTTGCAACTATATTGGATCCACTCAGATAATCCAAAACAATCTCCAATTTCAAAATCCTTAATCATATCTGTGAGTCCCTTTTATCACATAAGGTAACATATTCATAGGTATCAGGGATAAGGAATTGGACATTTTTGAGGGCCTGGGGAGGCCATTGTTTAACCTGCCACCATCTGCCTTCTGGCCCTCAAGTAATCACATCCATTTCATATACAGTATACATTTGTCCCATCCTGAAGTCCTGAGTAATTGGGACACATTACAATATTAGATCAAGTCCAAAATCTCATGTAACTATCATTAGTTCAAAATCTCTAAACTTCATTATCTCAACCATCTAAATTAGTTAGGTGGGCTCTGGGTATATTGCATCCTGAGGAAAAATTTCTCTCCATCTGTCAGTGAAACTGGAAAATAAGTTATTTACTTCCCAAATAAAAGTATGAAATAGGGATAGAATAATAGTAATAGATATTCTTATTCAAAAAAGGAGAAGATGAAAAGAATAATGGAATCATCAGCCCCAAGAAATTTCAGAATCTAACAGGGATAATTATATTATATTTCAAGGCTTGGGAATAACCCTCTGTGACCCATGGCTCCACCCTCTGTGCCCATGGCCCTGCCTCCGAGTCATCCTTCTCTTTGCAGAAAGCTAACATGTATTTGCAGCTCATTAGCTTTAAGAACTCCATGTATATTATATGAACATGTGTACACTATAAAAATGCAAACAATAAGAAGTGTGTGATTAAAGATCTAATATACTTATTATTTGTACCACCCCAATAGCAGCTGCTTCCCCTAAGGAAACACTGAAGCTATGAGTTTGATTCTCTTTATATCACTTTATGTATACATATGTAAAATGTGTATAGATAAAGAGAGACAGAAAGAAAAAGACAATTAGCTCTGATACTTTAGATACTATAGGAAGATAGCATTCAACCAGTTTATTTGCTAATGTGTTCCCTATGATCCATAAGAATATGAATTTCCACAGAATATGTCAAGATAACTAGTTAAGAATTGTTAATTTTTTAGGATGTTCTGTAGAAAAAGGTCAAGATTTCCATATTTATAAAGTGCTTCAAAATAATTCAAAGCATCCTATTTTTCCAGCTCAGTCTTCTTTGTGCAATAATCATACTTTAACCCTATTTTGCCAACATCTCACCTGTTTATTTATCTCTAGTCCAAGGACAATTTCTAGTATCACTCAGGGGTGGTATATATCATAGATATATCAACTCCTGACAACATGGAAGACTGCAATATTCATGATGCTTTCCATATATATATTTTTTTAACAGCTGAGACCCAATAATTTAAAATAGAATTGGCAGCTATGGAGTGTGAAATCAGTGTTGGCATCAACACAAGAATTTTTCATATTGCTTTTTAGTCACAGTCCTGGTTTTCCCTCTTACTGCTCTGGTGTAAAATATTCTCTCTCTCTCTCTTTTTTTTTTTTTTTAACAGGTGTTACTAAGAGTCAATTTTCATGCTATATTCTTTGTTGAATTTTTGAAAGATGTTTAACCTGAACAGGGATTTTGAAGAAAGGCTTCTCTGTGGAAACTAAATGTTATTTTACATTAGCTGCATCAGGATTCTTATGGTTATTTTCCATTTTGTGCAATTGTAGAGGTCTTAAGCAGCAGAAAGTAGAAGGGCCGTGTATTCTAACAATGCTGGCTGTTTAAATTGCCATTTCCACTACATTCATATTCTTCAACACTATCGAATATAACTTGGTACAAATTGTCATAAATGGAGTGTGCTGTGTTGAAAGAAGTTTAATCAGAAGGAGTAAAACATCTCTGTTATTCTTCATGCATTTATTCTGTTGTGTGAGAAATACTGAACTTGAGGGACAGAGGAATTTATTGGAAGAAAGAATCTCTGTATCAAATTTAGTGAGTAGAAATACAAGCAGATGTATTAGTAAATTCAAAAGAATCATATATTTCTGTTACAAACTTATGGAGAGAAAGAAAGACTCAAGAAGGAGAAAACACATAGAACCAAGGATGGCCCTCTTAGTCTCTAAAGTAAGAGGAATCAACAACACTAAAATTTAAACAAATGGAATTACATTCCCTAACATCTGCACTAATACACATAAGTGAATTAAATAATACTTAGACTGAGGAGACTCATACACAGTCCAGGAAGCTCCACACCCGAGAATATGGCAAATTTAAGTGATACATAAAATGTATGCTTGAGAGAGCTTTGGGATACTCCAGACCCATGATTCTCCCTTATTTGATTAATATCATCATAGGCTATAAATTATATAAGTGCTTATTCATGTCTTAACTGTTCAAATTCCTCACACTAAAAATCCACAGAAGGTATAAGGGATGAAGTTACTGTCCTGATGACTTGTATAAGGTGGTCTAGAATTGGAATGGTTTGGGCAGCTTACCACTTAGATTTCTATTCGTGCCCCAACTAATACCAAGGAAACTAGATGCTAACACAGAGACTCACCTATTTCAATCATTTATTCCTTTATTCAAGAAATACTACTATGTGACTATAATAGTAGCACTTTCTATTTACTAATTAAACTGGACATTTATTTTCATTAATAAAGCTATACCGGTTATTCTTCATAATAAAAACTAGAAAAAAAAATACACAGTGGAAGCAGAAAACAACATAATGATAACAGGAGAAAACTAAATAGGTGAATTAAAAGAAAAACTTGGAAAAATCCACAGAGCCATGAAAAAGGGACAGAAATTAAAATATGAGGAAAATATATTTTAAAAGAATAGATATAAGAATTCCAAAATACATGTAAGAACAACAGATATAGGAGGATAAAATATTTTTGGGGTTGACAAAAGACAAGTTTTCAAACCAAGTGATTCAATTTCCTGGGTGAACTATTATTCTAGTTTTAGCCTAAGAAAGTCAAACTTCAATAAGAAAAAAATCTTATCAAAATTCAGTTGGGGGAAAATATCACACACACACACACACACACACACACACACTATATTCATATAAGAAGTAATCAGCCAGGCTGGCTTAATACTTCCCTTATAACACAGGAAAATCAGAAGATTATTCAGCAACATAGGATGAGTTTTGAGTGGAAAAAAATTGCTACTCAAAAAAAGAATCCATACAATAGAAAATCACTTAACCTTCTTGAAGAATTTCATATAAAATTCACTTCAAGATGAAATTCATAACCTCACATAGGCCCAATCACTTCTTACCAACTTGGCTGCAATATCCATGTACCAAGCCATCACTATCCTTTACCTGGATTAGCACAAACACCTCTTGACTGGTTTCTCTGCCTATAGACTTTTATGTCTGTGGTCTATTCTCAACAAAGTATTCAGTGATCCTGTTAAAATGTAAGTTAAAATGTGTCACTCAAGTATTCAAAGCCTTGTAATAGGACTATGTCTCAGAGTATAATCCAAGTTTCTCAAGTTCTCCACTGTCTCCACCTCCCAGAAGCAGGGTCTGGTTCCACTTTTGTTCCTTTACCTCATCTACTCTTCACCCCCTCTCCTTTCCAGCCTAAGCCTGCTAGCCTTCTTGAACATGCCAGATCTAAAACTGCCTCCATGCCTTTCTATTTGTTCTTCCCTCTGTTTGAAATATTCTTTACTCAAATTCCCCTTATTCGCCCTTATTCACCTCGGGTTTTACTATAATGTCACCAGGCTGGACTCTCAGTTTACCTTTCCAGACATTCTCTGTCTCCTTTCCTTCTTGTATTTTCACTATATGTATTTCCTCTTAACCTACTGTATATTATATTTAAGTATTGATTTTACCCAAATGTTAGTATGTTAGTCTCGGAGGAACAGGGACTGTTGTGGCTTTTGTTCACTACAGTATATAAATGCTTTCAATTTTAACTAAATATTCATTAAAAGCATGAAATTTAAAAAACTAACATCTAATTCTCATACATTAATTAGAAAAGTAGGATAGATATGGCCTTAACGTGATAAAAAAAATTCCTATCTCAAACTAACAAAGTCATCATATTTAGTAGAAAAAATGGTAGTTAGATTCTAAACTTAGTGATTACAAACTCCAATCTGGAAATATGATAGTCAAATTAGTGGTCTTATTATCATTGGTATTCAGATTTTACACTAAGATTTATAACAGATGTAACTAGATAAAGAAATAATAAAATTTCTATAAAAAGGAGAAAATACCTTCTTTTGTGCATATGGTGATCATCTTCCTTGAAAAAAACTAGTGAGATGTGTAAATAGAGAAAATGATCAAAAATAAACACCCTGAGGACTCCCAGAGCAATTTGGGATGAATTTGAGAGAGGCTAAAGTTTCTGAAGAGAAGGCATAAGTGTAAATAGTAAAGTATTTTATTCTGTATTTTTATTGAATTATAATTGACATTGAACTATAATTGACATAAACTAATATTATATATATTAGTTTCAAGTATACAAAATAGTGACTTGATATTTTCATACATTATGGAATGATCCCCGCAATACTTTACCATCTGTCACCACACAAAAAAGTTACTGCAGTATTGTTCCCTATGCTGTACATGATATCCTCATGACTTATTTATTTTATAGCTAAAAGTTTGTACCTCTTAGTCCTCTTAGCCTATTTCACCTATGCCTGTGTTCCCCTACCCTCTGGCACCAGTTTATTCTCTGTATCATGAGTCTGTTTCTGTTACATTTTTTGTGCATTTGTTTTATTTTTTTAGATTTCACATGTAAGTGAAGTCACACAGCATTTATTTTTCTGTGGCTCAATTCACTTAGCATAATACTGTCTAGGTCCATCCATGTTGTTGCAGATGGCAAAATTTCATTATTTTTTATGGCTGAGTAATATTCCATTATATATACCACATCATATTTATTCATTTATGTATTTATGGATACTTAGATTTCTTCTGGTTGTTCTTGCTATCCTTTCAAAACACATCTCCTGGTAGAAGTAGCCTGGGAAGTGTTGGTTATTCTATATGATCTTTTATGGTATACTTTAGTTTTTCTGATTTTCCTCACACAAAGCCCTCTGATTTCTTGGGGGTTTTTTTGGTGTTAGTTCTCCTTTGAAAAACTTAGTTTTCCTTTCCCTTGTGCATTAATCAGAATTTCAGACAATATCAGGACATTGTGGTTGTATGGGGCATGTGCAAACTCAGAGCAAGGAGCAATCTCTTTGTCAGAATGTAGTAATAATGCATTTCACTCAATGTTGGGTGAATAAGATCCCTACTTAGTCACATGAAATGAATTATTTTCAGAAGTCAATGATTAACAGGTTAGAGAGAAGTTAAACTGAATTCAGTTAAACTACATCAAACTTAGCAACCAAATCAGATTACTCTGATATCCTACTGGGTAGTTTTGTTTGTTTGTTTGTTTGTTTGTTTGTTTGGAAAACAAATACTTGCTTTTATTGTATTTTTCTTTACACTTAGATCTTATCGATTAAATTATTTTCTCTGGGAAACACCTGGGTGGCTCAGTGGTTGGGCGTCTGCCTTTGGCTCAGGCTGTGATCCCAGGGTCCAGGATCCAGTCCTGCATCAGGCTCTCTGTGGGGAGCCTGCTTCTCCCTCTGCCTGTGTCTCTGTCTGTGTGTGTGTGTGCGTCTCTCATGAATAAATAAATAAATCTTTAAAAAAATTATTTTCTTTGGAATGCTTTAGGGGGAGTATCTTCTCTATTAGAAAGCTGACTTTAAATATGATAATATACACTGATTTACAAACACAACTTTCATTACTAAATAGTCACTGCTCATGACCAAATTGCATGCATTTCCTTTTGTATAGATTCCAATTTGCTCTAAGAAGTTAATTCACTATGTTCTGTTCGTGATTCATTCCCTCAAAACTGTTTCTAATTATACCTCCTTGATTTATTATTATTGCTTTGACTGATATGTATATAGCTCTACTTACCTTTGGCCTATCAGTTCTGTGGTTTGAATTGTATTTTTCTTTTCTAAAGTAATTGCAGTCCTATTTCCCAACATAAGTAGTTACACAGGTTTAATGATGAACTGATCATTCTGTTTTGCTGTATTAATTTTTTAAATGAATCTTAAATTTAAAATGTGCTTATTGATGCCAAAAAAACCACAATGTAAATTGGAGTGTACTAATTTATTAATTTCATCTCTTCCTTAAATGTAAGCTCATTTTCACAAATTCAAGCTACCGCTTTCTTACAGTCTCATGCATGTACACACAAACACACAAACATAGATAAAGGCATGATGTGTCATATATTTTGGCTAAAATTTTTAAAAATACTAAACATCATATACCTATGTTAAGTTAAAATAATGTGATTGGGAATATAATTGGAATAAGATAAATTTTAATTATTGCAAAAAAATACAATTGTATATCATCATCTAAGGAATTGGCTACAAAAATCTAAGTGACTCATGATGGAGTCTAAAATTTATGTGTCATCAAAAAATAATATAAGTAAAAATATCAAGAGCGATGTTAAACATTTAAATTCCTTAACAGTTAAAATTCACAAAAATAACTTCAAAAAGTATTTCAAAATATATTTGAAAGTTATGTACAGTATTTTTCCTTTCATCGAGATATATTTTGAACACATTTATTGCTAGTATATTTAAAAGCAGAGTTGTAAGAGAAGAAGAGAAATTAAATCAGTGTACTGCAGAAATTCAGTGCACTATATGAAGAGTACACTATAATACAGTAACACAGTAAACTCAGAGTGACACAGTAATGTCAACTGTAAAACCAGGTCAGCATAGAGGTGCCTGGGTGGCTCAATCTGTTAAGTGACCAACTCTTGATTTCAGCTCTGGTCATGATCTCAAGGTCATGAGATTGAGCCCTGTGTCAGCTCTGCACTGGATATGGAGACTGCTTAAGATTCTCTCTCTCCTTCTCCTTCCTCCCCTCTCTAAAACAAAACAAAACAAAACAAAACAAAACAAACAAACAAACAAACAAAAAGAATAGGTCAACATACATTTCTCCTTTCTTTTTCTCCTGCTTCCTATAACTATCTTCTTGTCTGTCTTAACCTCTATTCCTTTCTATTATAGACCATTAAAAAAGTTAAGAATGGAGGCTTTGGTGTCACACTAATACTCATGTAAATTTTGTATTATCATCTTAAATATTTCTTTTCTATAACCTCAAAATAAGTATTGTAATTCATATGTGGTAAAAAATGTAAAGAAAAAAAAATTGTAAAAATATGAAAGTCTAACCAACCTGAGACGAAGAAAATGTTCTGTTGACATGACTGACTCATAAATGCATGTATTGATTGTACAACTGTATTTTTATTCTAAGATCAGAGAAAATATTCTTTCTCAAATATAGCCCAGCTAGTTGATATCACTGCTTAATATGCAAAATTAGGTAGAATTCCTTAATACTTCTTTTTTTAATTTTTAAACTTTTTTTTAAAGATTTTTTATTTATTTATTCATGAGAGACACAGAGAGAGAGAGAGAGACAGAGACAGAGACACAGGCAGCGGGAAAAGCAGGCTCCATGCAGGGAGTCCGACGTGGGACTCTATCCCAGGTGTCCAGGATCATGCCCTGGGCTGAAGGCAGCACTAAACCTCTGAGTCACCCGGGCTGTTCATCCTTAATACTTTCTGATGAGATTTTCTTTGCTAAGAAATAAAATTCAATATTAAAATTTAAAAATTAAAAACTACTAAAATTTCAAGGATGAAATTTTTAAAAATGTAAATAAATGGAGATATTTGCCAAGTTCCAAGATTAGAAGATTAAATGTTTTTAAAATGTCAATTGTTAATTATTAATCTAGAAATTTATAAACTGTTTCTAAAATATACATGGAAAATAAAAAAATGAGATTCAATGACAAATGAATCTTGAAATAAAAGGATAAATCAATCTTGAAAAAAAGAGATAGTAATCTCTGAACTTAAAGCTATAGTAGCCAAAGCAGACATATATGGCGAATAAATTTTTGACAAAGGTGACAAGGAAATTTGATGAGAAAAGGCTAGTTTTTGTGGAAAAAAATAAATAAATTCATAAAAACGAAGTATCATATAGAAAAGAAATTATGATCCTTACCTCATGACATACACACAAGTTAATTCAAGATGGATAGCATAACATAAAGATTAAAACTTTAACTTTTGGGGAAAAAGCATAAAATCTTTGCCATTTTTGAAATAGGGAAAGATCTTTTAAAGGTACAGAAAAAGCAGTGACCATAAAAAAATCATTTTAGAATTCTTCAAAATTAAAACTTTATCATAGTCAGACCTTAAAAAATGAAAAAGACATAGAGTAGAAGAGTAGAAAAAATATTTGAGATTATAATTATATATATATATATGTATCAGTGTTCTTGTCTTATGCTCAGAATATATAAAGAATTTATACAACTGAATAATAAAATAAGAAGTAGTTCAA
Organism: Canis lupus baileyi; assembly: GCF_048164855.1. NCBI lineage: Eukaryota > Metazoa > Chordata > Mammalia > Carnivora > Canidae > Canis > Canis lupus. The sequence continues at coordinate 24,504,861 of NC_132852.1, forward strand.
TTAATAAGGGGGACCAGGGGAATCCCTGGGTGGCTCAGCGGTTTAGTGCCTGCCTTTGGCCCAGGGTGTGATCCTGGAGTCCTGGGATCAAGTCCCACTTCAGGCTCCCTGCATGGAGTCTGCTTCTCCCTCTGCCTGTGTCTCTGCCTCTTTCTCTCTGTGTCTTTCATGAATAAATAAATAAAATCTTAAAAAAAAAAAAAAAAAAAAAAAAAGAGGGACCAAAGACTTGACAGATGCATTACAAAGAAATAGCACAAATAGCCAGCAAATAAGCATATGAAAAGGCACAAATAGCCAGCAAATAAGCATATGAAAAGGTGACATCGGGATCCCTGGGTGGCGCAGCGGTTTGGCGCCTGCCTTTGGCCCAGGGCGCGATCCTGGAGACCAGGGATCGAATCCCACGTCGGGCTCCCGGTGCATGGAGCCTGCTTCTCCTTCTGCCTGTGTCTCTGCCTCTCTCTCTCTCTCTCTCTGTGACTATCATAAATAAATAAAAAAAAAAAATTAAAAAAAAAGAGAAAAAGAAAAGGTGACATCATTAGCTAACTGGTAAAGAAAAAAGTTTTAAATGCCACACCAAAAAGTTCAAACTGTAAGTATGGTTAAATTTGAAAGGATTGATAATATCAAACTTTGTCAATATGAACCACTGGTGAAGCAATTGGTACTCCTGTGTATTGGGTGGGAATATAAAATAGTAGAGCCACTTTGGAAAAATTCAATGCAATCCTACTCTATAGCTTAACACCTCTACTTCTACAGAAATACACCACCAAAATTTTTGTACAACAGTGTTCATTGTAGCTATTCATCCTAACCCCAGACTAGAAACAATTCAAATGTCCTTCAAATGCTGATTGGATGTATAAATACAAATAACCCGGCAGTCATATAATACAATACTATTTGGCAAACAAAAGAAACAAATTAGTGTTACACTTCAGAAGATGCATGAATTGATACAACATACTTAGTGAAAGAAGCCAAATCCAAAAGAGTATAAACTGTCTGATTTCCATTCACTCACAGTTAAGAGCATACAGAAGTAACTTATGATAGCAGTAGACCTGGGAGTAGAGGTTGCCACTAGGGCCAAAAAAAAAAAAAAAAAAAAAGACCTCAAAAAGACAAATGGAAACTTTCTTGGGTGACAGAAATGTGTATATTAACTCAAGTGAAAGTTTCACGGACTATTACATTCGTTGCAACTCTAAACCTCTAAACCATATTTTTTTAAATTTGAATTTTATTGCATATAAATTAATAGAGAATAGGATTCAATGGAAAAGGGAGAATGCAAACACACAGGGACTTGCATGCAACATGAGAAAACACTGTGTCCAAAAAAAATATTTAAAATGAAAAAGAACACAATATCTATTTTTGATAAAGAAATAGAGTAATGGAATTTCTCAAATAAGGCTGGTACCAATGTAAATTGCTAAAAGCCCTTTGAAAAACTGGCAGTCGAATACCTTCATTTCTATAACCAAGCAGTTTTACTCCTGGTTATATTTCCAACAGGAATGTGTACACATTTTTACCACGAGTCATTTGCTAGAAGATTTATGGCACCACTATTGGTAAAAGCCGAAAGTTAGAAAATAACCAAATGCACCCAACAGTAGCATGCATAAGCAAATTATGATATATTTATACAATAAAACTTTACATAATAATGAGATAAATGATTTACAGCAACTACATAATGGGCAAATTTCCCAAAAATAATTTTGAGCAAAGTCAGTCCGAAGGAAGAGTATATGTCCTATATGTATATAGCAAAATAGTATATATAATGCACAAAACAAAACAAAACAAATCAAGCCAATCTACACTCTAAAGAGGCAAGTAGGGACACCTGGGTGGCTCAGTGGTTGAGCACCTGCCTTCCACTTGGGGCGTGATCCCACGGTCCTGGGATCAAGTCCCACATCAGGCTCTCTATGTGTAGCCTACTTCTCCCTCTGCCTGTGTCTCTGTCTCTCACGAATAAATAAATAAAATATTTTAAAAAGATAGAGGTAAGTAGTGACTTGGGGCAAAGAAGGAGAGAGATTGACTATATGTGTGTAAAGGAGATTCCAAGTGCCGAACAGCAAGGAATCTCTCATTGGTCTAGCCCTGGACAAATGGGCAGCCCCGGTGGCGGTGGTGCAGCGGTTTAGTGCCGCCTGCAGCCCAGGGCGTGAGCTGGAGACCCTGGATTGAGTCCCACGTCAGGCTCCCTGCATGGAGCCTGCTTTTCTCCCTCTGCCTGTGTCTCTGCCTCTCTCTCTCTCTCTCTCTGCATCTCTATGAATAAGTAAATAAAATCTTAAAAAAAAAAAAAAAAAAAAAAAGAGTAGTCAGCACATGGAAATTTATCAGGCTATACACATGAGCTTTGACCTTAATCCAGTCTTTAAAAAAATACTTTTTGTGAAGTTACATATTGAATAATGCAAAGGGATAGTCAACACCCTAACCCAGAAAAAAAGCAAACGTCACAGGAATGATTTTAACATGTTAATTGGTTCAGAAATCCTACCACAGAGTCTTGGAGGCAACGTGGTTTTGTTGTTGTTGTTGTTGTTGTTGTTGTTGTTGTTGTTGTTGTTAAATTCTGCACCTGGGCTCAGAAGCCATTAGATTCCTGACTGATTCTAGTTAAAATGAAATTTTTTATCTGATTAATATTTTTAAGCATTAGCATTTCCACCCATGAAGTGAGAGTATTATGTTTGCTCATCTATATGATTATTTCTACCTGTAAAATTCTTTGAATCTGTTGTACAAGATAGATACAGTAGTTTAAAATATTTTAACTTTTCATGCAATTAAAATACAGAATGTTAATATTGTAATGTTTTTATTTAATTATAAATAATCTCTTAAATATTTACTAAAAGAGAAAAATAATTTGTTGAATTCTTCATCCCATTGGCCTTGGCAGTAGCTGACACTGATTAAATCGTAAATGAAGTCTATTGAAAAGCAAAGGATCTTAAGAGTTGCTTAATGCCAGCAGCATTTGTTGGGTCCACGTTTCTCTAAATTTCACTGTGATTTCATTATATGGGGTTTAAAATGTGCATGTAAGGCTTCTGTTAAGGGGAACAATTATCCCATCTTTATTTTTATGATTTCTAAATGCCACATTAACTGCATTGGTATCGATTCAGATAATAAAATGGCAATCAGTATTCAATGAATTGGATAATTTTCTTATGAACGTGAGGACATAGTGTCTATCTACTTTTATATTCATGTTTTTATTTCAGCTCCCAGGACACCTTTCTTTCACAACTCATTAAGTCTCTCAGTGTGTGGAAGCTTTTGGATTATTTAGCTTCTAATAAAATACTCCATTCAATATAATCCCTAGAAAAGGTAGACCACATCTAAAATGATTTTTATTTATTCCTCCTTTTTATAGTAATAAAATGATGTCCTCTGGTTCTACAAATGCACGAATAAACATTTTTAGGAAAAATTTTTAGGCATCATGACTTTTAATTTTTGTTCTCATTCTCGAACCAATAAATTTATATAGTAGGATTCTTCTCACTGCCAAAAAGACAAAACAAAACAAAAATTAAAGGTCTCATACCCAAAACTACAAATGTTAGGAAAACAATAAACTTCATGGAACAAGAACTATTAAAATTTATAGCAGGCATCCATCATGAATTTTCACTCTTGAAATCGACTAACCATTCTTTTAAGCAGAGGATTGCTGTTTCCACTAATTTAATTTCTTGGCTGCTATGGGCCTGAGTTGGTGGATTAGAAAAAATAACCATTGAGGGACCCATTCTTACCCTGTCCTGTCATTTCCTAAGGCAGGTTTTAAAAATCCAGGGTCACATGGAACTGTAAACTTGGAGCCATATATTCATCTTTTTTACCAACACCTGTACTTTAAAAGTTTCATGGTCACAAATCTAATGTGCACAAAACAGAACTCATCTTCTCAAATCCGTTTATACTGTGTTCACAAAGGACTCAATTTGCCTGAGTTCACGTTTCCACGAGAAAGGACCAAACTAGGGTTCATACTTCTGCTTCTCTCTTTCTGCTTCTTATATAATTGCTGTATTTGCAAGAAACCAGATACACTTGGTTGAGCTCCTTCAGGGCATCTGTTTTATTCAATCTCCCTGCAGGGAAGATGCTCTCAGATTTGCTTTCCCACAATACACCTCTGAGGGAGATGTCCCAATAGCAATTCTGCTTATGATTGCTTGGGTAAATCTGTTTAATTCAGGGGTAGAGATTAGAAGTGCCCACATATGTAACTGCACACTTCATTTCAGCCTTATCTACAGTATAATTACTATTTTGAACTCCAGTCACTCTATTCTTATCTTTCTATTTTAGGGAGAGAGGAGAATGTTAGGCAAACAGCAGGTTTACCATATCTGTGTGTATGTGTGTGTGTGTACCTTTTTTTTAAGATTTTATTTATTTATTCATGAGACACAGAGAGAGAGAGAGAGAGAGAGGCAGAGACACAGGCAGAGGGAGAAGCAGGCTCCATGCAGGGAGCCCGACGTGGGACTCGATTCCGGGTCTCCAGGATCACGCCCTGGGCTGAAGGCGGCGCTAAACCGCTGAGCCACCCGGGCTGCCCTGTGTGTGTACTTTTAATGAGATAAATCAAATACCTGATATATCACAAAGTTGTGCAACGATCACCACTACAGAATTCTAGAACATTTTCATCATCCTGCAAAAGACATGCTATACCCATTAGCACTTATCCTCCTGCCTTCTCCTCTGCAGCCTGTTAACTAATCTACTGTCTGACTGGATGGATTTGCTTATTCTAGACATTTCATAAAAGCAGAATCATACACTCTGTGGCCTTTTAGGTCTGGCTTCTTTTACTTAGCATCATGTTTTCCTCTTTTTTTTTTTTTTAAGATTTTATTTATTTATTTATTTATTTATTTATTTATTTATTTATTCATGAGAGACACAGGCAGAGAGACACAGGCAGAAGGAGAAGCAGGCTTCTCGCAGGGAGCCTGATGCAGGCCTCGATCCCTGCACTGGGATCACGCCCAGAGCTGAAGGCAGAAGCTCAACCACTGAGCCACCCAGGCATCCCAGCATCATGTTTTCAAAGTTCATCCAGGTTGTGGCATGAATCTGTACTTCATTCCTTTTTATGTCAAAAAATATTTCATCATTTCATCATATCATTCATAGATATACTCATTTTGTCAGTCCATCAGTTGACATATATCTGTCTCTATTTTGGATTTTATGAATAATGCTATGAATATTTGCGTACAAGTTTTTTCATGGACATATATTTTCATTTATCTTGGGGGTATATATATATATATATATATATATATATATATATATATACATATATATATATATATGGAATTTTTAGGCTATGTGGTAACTCTATATTTAATTTTTGAGAAACTACCAAACTCCTTTCCAAAGTGGCTATGCCATTTTACTTTCAAGATACAATATTTGATGGTTCTAATTTTTCCACATCTTCACTAATGCTTGTCCATCTTTTTATTATAGCCATTCTAGTGGGTGCGAAGTAGTTTCTCATCATGGTTTTGACTTCTATTTCCCCAATGATGTTAAGGATCATTTATGATCCTTACCACCACCATTTTTATCTTCCTTGGGGAAATCACTATTCAAACTGTTTGCCAATTTTTATTTTGAATTATCTGGATTTTTTATTGTTAAGCTGTGATGATTTTTATAATTTTTTAGATATCAGATGTAGCATTGGCCATTATTTTCTCTCCTGTGCATTTTTTACTTTCTTGACTGTGTGCTTTGAAGTACAAAAGATATTATTTTAGATGAAGTATGATGTATCTATTTGTTGTTTGATTGCTTGTAGCTTTTAGACCATATCTAAGAAATCATTATTTAATGCAAAGTCATAAAGATGTACACTTAAGTATTCTTCTAAGAATGTTATATTCTGATCTCTTACATTTAGGCTATTGGTCCATTTAGAGTCAATTTTTGTATATGGTGGGGGAAAGGAGTCCTTTTTTGTTTTTAAAGATTCTTTTTATTTGAGAGACTAAAAGAGAGAGAAGGAGAGAGCATAAGCACATGAATGGGGGCAGGAGCAAAGGCAGAGGGAGAAGCAGACTCGCTACTGAGCCGGGAGCTGGATGCTGGGCTCAAACCCAGGATCCTGAGATCATGACCTGAGCCGAAGGTAGATGCTTAACTGATAGAGCTACACAGGTGCCATGAGAAAGGAGTCCAATACCTGTATTTTAATCATTTTCAACTTGAGAGAGAAAGAAAGGGCTATTATTCACCGGTCTCCTGTAAATTCAACAATTACAATATTAATGCTAATGACTACAACTTTTTTGCTTTAGTAAATCCAGTCTTCAACTCTCCTCTAAGTTCCTGTTGTTTCTATGTAACTTCATACTTACATCCTTCATTGGCTATTGGATGCTTTCTATACCTTTCAGTAAATCATATGGCCAAATTCTAGGAATACTTTCAAACACATTTTGAGTTAAATACCCTATTAACAAGCCCTGTAGTCCATCACACCACATTTTCCCCTGGGGGACTGATGTTGCCTCTGAACTGGGTCCATATTATCTTCTTATAGCTCATTCTCCAGAAAAGCCAAATCAACACTTTTTAAACACACAGCAAATCAAATAACTCTACTCTGTTAATTACTCCATGACTTCCTCCCTGGAGAGTGATTTTGTCTCTAAGGGGAAATGTGTCAATGTTTGGAGATGTTTTTTATAGTCACAGTGAAGGGAAGGTGCTATGGGTGTCTCGTATGTAAAAGATAAGTATGCTGCTAAACATCCTAAACATCCATTTTCTGGCCTCAAATTTTGGTAATACCAAGCTTGAGATACCCTGTATTTCACTTAGAATAAAACCTGAAATCATTACTGTGCACTAGAGAACTCTACATAAGCCTTGCCTACCTTTTAGATCTTACCTCCCATTTGCCACCTCACACAGTATACTTTAACCACATATCGTGTTTCTTTAAAATACAAAGCTATTTTCTGAATCAAAGTCCTTAAAGTCTTTGCTCTGCATGGAATACTCTCCCTCTAGATTTTTTGCCTGGTTGACCCCTTGCTATCACCCAGGCCTCTGTTCAAACATAACCTCCTTAGATTCAAGCCCTCAGAGCCACAAAGATAGCATTTTAGAAGCGGGGATTATAAGGGGATCACAGGAAGAGAAACTCATGATGAAGAAAATGGAAGAATTATAGACTGTCTTTATAAATAGCATAGGTCGGGATCCCTGGGTGGCGCAGAGGTTTGGCGCCTGCCTTTGGCCCAGGGCGTGATCCTGGAGACCCGGGATCGAATCCCACATCGGGCTCCCGGTGCATGGAGCCTGCTTCTCCCTCTGCCTGTGTCTCTGTGCCTCTCTCTCTCTCTGTGACTATCATAAATAAATAAAAATTAAAAAAAAAAAATAAAATAAATAAATAAATAAATAAATAAATAAATAGCATAGGTTGAATAGCTGAAATATGTAGTGAATGCAGCTGAAAGTTCAGTTGCCTGAGATGGGCAATGACATACCTAAATAAATGTTAACTGAGGCACCTGGCTTAGTAGGGGTAATTGTCCAATTCTTGATTTTGGCTCAGGTTGTGAGATCTGGCCCTGTGTCATAGGGCTCCACACTGGGCATGAAACCTGCTTAAGATTCTCTTTCTTGCTCTCCCTCTGCCCCTCTCTTAAATGAATGAATGAATCAACATGTGTATGTATGTACATATGTATGTATTATGTTTGTTAACTCATGGCTGGGAATTGCTGGGTAGGCATGATAGAATGTCAATAGGAAAAAAGATTGAGATTCCCATTAGGATCCAAATTGGATTGGAGGAAGGGTGAGGGGAAGTGAAGAAGGTGCTTATGGAGTGTAAGAATTATGAAAAGGGGGTCATTGAGAGGACTATTGAAGGTAACAAGTAGGGCAGGAAAATGTTTCATAAAAGCAAAGGGATACAGGCTGTGGACAGATAATTATTTCAAAGATTCAGATCTTAAAGGCAGTAATTCCCACTGATAATTAGATACAATGGTAGCTATCCCAGTGAAGAAAAAAATAGAATTACATGGAAATCCTTGGAGCCTAAATGATTAAAAAAAAAAAAAAAAGCAAACAAACATAAAAACTATGTGCAGGAGTGGCAGAGGAGTTAACACATAAATATCCAATTCTCCAACTATGAGGACAAGAGATCAGGGTGAGAAGACTTCAGATTTTAAGCTGAAGTCAATCAAGAAGGTATTAATTGGGACCGGAAGTTCTTGTTACAAAGTCACATCAATTAATAGTTGCTGCCTGGAACACTCATTGTAATGAGAATGATAGGACAATTTTAAGGCTGGACCAAGTTCAGCAGGAAAGAGGGTCCTTAAGAATAGAGGGAAGGAAGAAGTGGTGGCATCTCTTCCGGGTGTTCCTAGTTGTTATTATAAGAAAGACCTCAGCAACTGAAAGAGTACAAAGGTATAATAATAGGGAATGAAAATCCTAGACTGTAAGAAGTGGGGAGCTAATCATCAGGCAATAACATGTGAAAGAAAGTGGAGAGGAGAACAAAGAATGTTGATTCTCTTTTCTGAAATGTATGCAGTGTGTTCTGAGATGCAGGGCTTCTGTATGAGCGAATTGCTGGGGAATTGATCAAAGTGGGGTTGGAGAAGTGGAGGAAGACTTGGATTCAAGTGACAAGGAGAGGTAAAACTTTTGAGTACATAGGTTAAATAAGATTGACCCTTTGGACAACATATAACCCAGAGCCTTTTATGAGAGTCAGTTTTGGTGTGAAAAGCCAGGCCTCTTTCTTGTCATAATGTAATGTGACCATGTGTCAGAGAGATTCTTTTCTTCTCCACATTCTCCTCAAAGGGCGAAAGAAGGATTTTGTTTGTTTGTTTAATTGCAATACAATATCTCCCCCAGACATCCTTACCCTCTGAGTCAAAGTTGGGTTTGACACATAAGTTATCATTAAGCCCCATTACTTTTTTAAGCTGTTTTTAAGTTGTTTTGTGTTGCTTTCCATTACATAAATACTATCAAAGAAAAGACGTAGGATTTGATTATCAGTTAAAATGTCAGTTGAACTGAAAATCAGTGGGTGGAAAAGCTCAAGAGCCACTTACGATTTTAAAACTGAACAGACAAAGCTAGTTGAGTAAATAAATGTTGCTTTTAAACATCACATTAATTTTGCTATCTAGACTAAGGGAAATGATATTATGGATGGTCCTTCTAGTACTGAAATTACTGTTGTTCATAATTTTGACATGTCTTTCTAAAACACATGATGCACTTTAGAGAGAATCCAGCCTGGATGTACTTCCAGTATCTTACATTGATATAAAAAGGTCATAAAGGGGGATCCCTGGGTGGCGCAGCGGTTTGGCGCCTGCCCTTGGCCCAGGGCACGATCCTGGAGACCCGGGATCGAATCCCACGTCAGGCTCCCGGTGCATGGAGCCTGCTTCTCCCTCTGCCTGTGTCTCTGTCTCTCATTCTCTCTCTCTGTGACTATCATAAATAAATAAAAATTAAAAAAAAAAATTTTAAAAAGGTCATAAAGGACCTCCACATTTGTATTCACAGATATGTAGCTAGCTTCATACCATATAAACCATTGGCACCTACAGGACAATGATAACAAATACCTTTGGTGAAATTCACTTATGATATGATTGGCATTATTTTTCCAGACAGATCTCGTAGAATGAGGCCACTCTCTACTATAGAGAATTTCCATTGGTAATATTAGTTGTTTGCAAAGTTTTTCCTAAAGTTGAGTCAGATTCACATATTTTTCTATCATACAGACAATTACTTCCAAGCTCCTGGGAGTGTTGTCACTAAGCACTTTCTCTCATGCCCACACTTCAGGAATTCCTAGGGAAGACTCATGTTTATTTGACCATAGAAGAAATATATTTAGCCATAATAGAAGTTATATTTTCAATTCCCAAGAGGTAAAAAAGATAAGTCTATCATTACTAGCAGCTTTCTCATCTCTGCATACTACTCAAACACATAGCATTACCAAGATACATGGTTGTAATTTTCAAAGAAATAAAGCATTATATAACATGTAGAGATAAAACAACATTAACATACGATACAATAAAATATGAACTATGTAAATAAATTTTACATGACATTGCTTATCATTTTATTATTTAGCATCTCTTCAGAACGGTTAGTGAGGTAGGAGTTATCTGTCTCAATGGAATACTACACACTCACATCTATTTTCACTAGGAATTTATATGTAAAATAATCTAAGGAAGGCAATTTTGAAAATTCAAAGCATATTGGATTTGGCACACACATATAATAAATATGCATCTTATAATACTGGAGATTCATTTAAAATTTTAGGACCTCATTAAAATGAACAAAGTAGAGATTCTAGCAGAAAAGATCAAAATCACAAGTCACATGTATTATGCTTCAGTTACACATCAAACATTAGGGAAGAACTGTGGATTTACTCAGAGTACCCAATCTGAAGGACACAAAAGCCACTTATATGCAAATGTGTAAATTCATATCTTAGTTGTTCAGCTAATGATAGGTATCAGATGGGAAAGATAAGTATTAGATTCCTGAGTTGTGTGTACTTTAAATTTCCATTTTCAAAGTTAACAAAGTACTTTTTTCTACCTTGTTTAAGATCCTACTCAGTGCAGCCTAAAAATGATGCAATAACAGTTGGCAACAACATTTCAGTGGCTTACAGTAACATGCACACACTTGTCACTCACGCTGCATGGCCATGCACACTGGCTCTGGCTCTCCTCCTAGTTACTGCCATTCTAGGTCTCAGCCTGAACTGGAGGCCCCTCCTTCTGGGCTCATGTAGGTCTCCTGGAAGACAGAAGAGAGGGTGGGGAAGGAAATGGCTGTGAAAAACAAGACCTTAGTGTGATAGGGAAAAGATCCTCTCATGGGGAGACCTCATAAAGTGAAAGTAGATCTATAAACAGTAAATCAACCTAGCCCAATATATTCATATAATTTTTACTTGAGCCCTATTCTGAGTAGGGAGGCAGAGAATTTGGACAGAGTAACTAAAATGGACAAATTTTAACTGTTTATTTTTAACCTTGTCTGGCCCATCTCCTCGGTTTTTAAGTTGTCTTCTTATTTACTGCCTCGGTTTTTCAATGAAATCCCTCATCTCTGTGTTTATGCCTTTTTCTGATAAACTGGCTGTTTTCTGTGTATGTCCTCAGGGTAGGGATTTGACTTCACTGTGGTTACTCTGATAAATCTACCTAAAACTTCTCAGGAAGAAAGGGCAGAGATTCTCTTTTTGGCATTTGAATGTGTTTCAGTATTATACTACAAACTTTGTGGTTTTTCTCTTAAGATCCATTTATAAAAATAAAAAAGATCCATTTATAGAATTATTAGGAAATATTTTTTTTCTGAAACAAATATAATCTAGAGTGAAAAATCTCTCTATTGTAATGTCATCTATCATAAGTTTACACAGATAAGCTGTGGAGCTGACCTATTTTGTTGGTCCCAATGGATAGACTTTCACAAGCAAACTTAGAGCTCTATACCAAATCGGTAGGAAGCATTATTTTATTTAAAAATTGAGTATTGACTAATACATCTGGAACAGATACTTTCCAAGAGTTACAGTACTGGCAGGTATTTTTGCAATAGGACAAATTAAGGAATATCAAAAACTAAAATGGAGTATGACTAAAAATGGCCTTTTTTGTACACAACTGAATTATTGTACTTAGGTTATTTTTTTAATGAGAACACATAAAATAATTTAAGCAAAGAAAAATGAGGAGCTCCTGGGTAGCTCAGTTGCTTAAGCCTCCAACTCTTGATTTCAGCTCAGGTCATGATCTCAGGGTTGTGAGATCCAGCCTCACCCCACCCCACCGTCCCCCCAACCCCCACCCCCACATCCAACTACACACTGGATATGGAGCCTGTTTAGGATTTCTCTTTCTCTGCCTCTCCCCACACTCCCTGCCCCAGCTTGCATGCACATGCTCTTTCCCTCTCTCTTAAGAAAAGAAAAAATAAGTAACCTGACTCATGACCTACATAGTGTACCTTTTTATCTGACAATAGTGTTTCTCTAGGAACCCTGGTGACAGGCAAGGACTGTTATGGGGCAGGAATTACCCTTATTCCTCCTGTAGCTTCTTTGTTCTCAGGAATCAGAAGCTTCATTTTTTTTTTTTCTGTACTCCAGTGTATGTTATTCACAACGTAAAGTAACTATTACCTATCAAAGTTATTTTCAGCTGGTTAGAATGGCCATGTGTTGTGGATCCCAGGTGGGAGGAATTGGGATGCAATGGATAGAAGACACTGATGACCTCTTCACTATAAGTGTCGGTGTAATTTTCCCTAAAATTTCCTATAAATTTAGGCACATTGCTCAATGGACAAATAAAACTTATGGTCTCCTCAGTTTCATTACCCTGTTCATTTTTCCCCCTTTGCAGAACTAGAATGTATTGATTTGCAAAGTGACCCTCAGTATATGGAGGGCAAGGAGAGATCTAAGAAAGAGGCAGTCCCTTCCAAATTAGTAGGGGGCAGGTTTAACACGGGAGAGAACTTGCATGAGGTTTGTCTTGGGCAGCTATGAGATGAGTAGATCCCTACACCTGCTAGCCAAGGTCTGTCTCTCTCTCTTTCTCTCTCTCTCTCAAGGTTATGACCCTAAAAATGGCTCTGATTGTGGGAATGGTGGGAAGACATACATTCCAAGGACAGGAAGGGAGATAAGGAGCCTCCAATCGCCAGGATCCAGCTCCCAGGGCATGGATAGCCACATTCTTTCAATGCCTTCCTCCAGCAGAATGTTTTGAGTTAAAGGGCCATCTGTTTCCGTCACAATCCTGAGTTATAACGCAAACTAATGTAAGTTCTATTATCTTGAGATAATGTCTGTATCCAGTGCTTCCTTCTCTAAATTTGATCTCCATTCAACAATTTCATTTAAAATATCTTTAGGATCCTATAATGTACAGGCACACTTCTGTACATTGGGGATATAAAATAGAAGCCAGAAAAAAAATAAAAACAAAACAAAACAAAACAAAACAAAATAGAAGCCAGCAACATTCCTCATCTTTATCTTCTGTTTGGGAGTAGTGGTAGGGAGCAGGAACAGTGTCAAGAAAGAAGTGTAGTTCTGCTATAGTTCAAATGGAATTTCTGAGAGACCATTCTGGCTAAGAAGAAAGAGGGTGAGCATGGGGGGAGTACCTTTGACCCTTGAACAGTGGAAGTTAGGGGCACCAACCCCCTCCCCCCCACACAGTTGAAAATCTGCATTTAACTTGATTCCCCCCATATTTACCTACTAACAGCCAACCGTTGATCAGAAGCCTTACCAATGACATGTACAGGCAATTAACACATATTGGTTATGTTATATGTATTATATAATATATTCTTACAATAAAATAAGCTGAAGAAAGAAATGTAGAGAAAATACATTTATAGTACTGTATTTATGAAAAGAAAACACATATATGTGGACCTGCCCAGCTCAAAAATGTACTGTTCAAGGCTCAATAATATTTTACTGAAGAGAAGAAGACTGAAATGGTTTTAGTAGATTTACTTCTATCACAGAAACTATTTTCATCTGTCCTATTATTTTTAGTCCAATAGCATTCTCTGAGGATTTTCCATACAAATTCCACCAAAGCTAATTTACTCATTAGTCTCATAAAATGCACATTCATTTGTGCCTTGACTCATCACTTCATACTCACTCTCCACACACACAGTCTCACCTCCACTGGTTACTTCTTTCTCCAGAGATTGGTTCATATCCCCAGTTCCTTCATTAAAGCTCCCCTGGGCATTTCCACTCATGTTTATCTCTTCCCATTCATTACAATCAATAGCACCTCACACTTTTACGTAAATACTGGAGTATCTGACTTACACATTTTCCATCCTTACTAAGGCAACAGAGTAGGTCTCATATTTCTGGGGGTTTTTTGTTTTTTGTTTCTATCTGATAATGCCTTTGAAATATCAAATAACAACTTAGTATCACTGTGCAGGTCAACCCAATATGAAACACCTGCTCAGCAAAGTCACCAATAAAATGTCTCCCCAATGCATATGGCATCTGCCTGCCACTGGTGGAGGTGGTCTGTCTAACCTGTGACTGCGTGATTTAAAAATACATTGAACATTATGTCGTTTACGAATAATATGTCTACAAAAACAACAAAGTGAAATGCCAAAAAATTTTAAGTTAATTCCCAGTCATAAATTTTCCCTCTATTATCAAAACCCAGATGACCAGAGTAAATAACTTATATACATTTTAGCAAGTGCATCTGCTGTTTTACTTGCAGTTGTTTAGGAATGATAATAATGATAAATTTTAACCATTACTACTACTGATGACAGTGATAGCAAATGCTAGTACAGTACTTACTCTTCTAAGTACTTTATATACATTATCACATGCCATCCTTTCAACAACCTTACTATTCCCATTTTACAGAGAGGAAAAGGAAGGATAACAAAGTAGAATAAGTGACCCATGGCCACACAGCAGCCAAGGTTGGAAGGGGAACTCACGAACCAGGTTCTAGAGCCCATTTTCTGAAACTACTAGGTCATATGGCCTCTCTTATTACTCCGAGTCTCCTAATTGTAGAAATGTGTGTCAGCTCTACTCAATGTCATTTCAAAAGTCAACAGGAGCTATTCGGAGAAGCATCTATTTGGCCCCTTTATTATGAGTAACTATACGTGCACTTGGTTACACACTTGAGTGGGTGAAGGCAAACACTTAGGATGGTGACAAATTCACACAGGCATCTGAAGAAATATAACCATCTACAGAAAGGAGGAAAAGCAAGTATTAATGCTAGCACACGTAATTCACCTTCTCTGCATATATTCTTATATAATGCAATGGAATAAAACATAAATAAAACATAAATAAATGGAATAAAATAAAACATAAATAAAACATTGCTTAGTGGACACTAGCTATAATGTGACACTTTTTAACAACGTGGACAAAATTATCACATTTGGCAGTAAAAGTTGCCAATATGGTTCTGAGGCATTTATAGACTACTTATGAGGTGTTTTGGGAAGGTGATAAGCGAAAGTGTACTTAAATCAATAGAAGTAAACATAAAAGTATGGTTGTGGGCCTCAGAAATTACAAAAGAACTAAACATAATTGAATTCTTGCTATTTTTTTCAGATGAAAATGGCTATGCTTACTAAGACATCCAGTTATTGAACAGAAAACTAAAAAACTAAAGTTATCAGTATACCACATATTTCATTATAATAAGCAATGGAAGAATGTTATTGGTCCCACAAATCAAAAGAAGAGTTGATTCCATCCTGTCTCAGGTGCCAGGAAAACAACAGTCAATTTTTCTAATTTTTCTTCAGTAAAGTGGGAAGGGTTTTATTTTTTTGTCTATAAAGCAAGTAAAAAAATTCCCCCCATCCTTGTTTTTATTTTCTTGAAATTGAATGTCTTGCTACATTTACTTTCATCCTGTCTTAGACTTCAAAATTCTTAATATAAAATTTTCTTCAGTTCGGTCTGATTTGCCAAAAGCATTTATTTCTGTTCTGTTGTTGTTTTAATTCTTGGGATACTCCTGCACTTTTTTCTAGAATTTCTTGCTTTCTCTCAGTGTCTCTATCTCCCTCTACTTCTCCCTTTCTCTTTATTTCCCTCTTTCTCTTCCCTCTCTCTTCTCAGAACACTGGATTCCAAAGGACATTTGTCCCTTAATTATTCCTCTCTAATTCTTCTTTATTTTAAATAGGTAACAGAGTAAAGAGCATACTCTCCCAACTCACAGACTACCCCCTAAATGATCAGTTTCCATCCTGATACCATACACCCTTACTAGTTTTTATGTACTTTTTCAGATTTTAAAAATTTTATCCTTTGAAAATTTAAAAACACATAGTTCTGTATTTTTTAAAAAATATAAGTAAAATATAATATTTTGGACCTTGCACTTTTTATTTGAGAATCTACCTTAGAGCTTTGTCTGTGTCAGCCCATTTATATATTCTCATTTTTAATCTTTCTTTTTCACTGGTACTATATTTTAAAAAAATTATAATCATGTAATATTATACAAATTATATATATACAATACTTATTTTTTTAAGATTTTATTTATTTATTCATAGAAATGCAGAGAGAGAGAGAGAGGCAGAGACACAGGCAGAGGGAGGGAGAAGCAGGCTCCATGCAGGGAGCCTGATGTGGGACTCGATCCAGGGCCTCCAAGATCACACCCTGGGCTGCAGGTGGCGCTAAACCGCTGCGCCACCGGGGCTGCCCATAAAATACTTGTAAGTAAATTCCCATGAACTTTCTGTCATACGTAGTAATAAAATGTTACATATAGCATTCCATCTACTAATGGGCTCCTTCCTTATCCTCTCCCATTTCTCCCCAGAGAGAATTATTCTCTTCATCTTTGTGTTATAGTCATTGTGCTTTTGAAATTTTGTTCTAATTTGTTTTTACTCAGAAACAATATTTTTCAGTTTTTAAAGCTTTATTTTATTTTATTTTATTTAAAGATTTTATTTATTCATGAGAGACACAGAGAGAGAGAGGCAGAGACACAGGAGAGGGAGAAGCAGGCTCCATGCAGGGAGGCCAACGCAGGACTGGATCCCGGGACTCCAGGATCACATCCTGGACTGAAGACAGTGCTAAACCGCTGAGCCACCCGGGCTGCCCCTCAGTTTTTAAAGCTTTATAAAAATAATATTATATTGTAAACAGTATTCTAAAATTTACTTTTCCACTCAATACCACATTGATACTAATAGTTTTAATTAATTTACTCTAATTGATTATGAAATTCCATCCTGTGAATATACCACAACTGATTTATTGACCTTTCTGTTGATTGACTTTGAATTGTTTCTCTTTTTTTTTTTTTTTCCTACAATGGGCAAAGCTGCTTTTAAAATTCTTACATGTCTCTAGGAAACATCAGACTTTATATAAGGTATTTGAGGCATTTGCCTATATGAGAAAGAATTGCTGACTTAGCATGAGAATGCTCAACTTTAAAAGATAATGCCATTTTTTTATTCAAAATGGTTGTACAGGTTTATACTGCAAATGTATAAAAGGGATTCCTTTCATTCATATCCATTTCAACACTTGGTATTGCCAAAACTCTTATATCTGTGTCCATTCCTCTTAGATGTATATTTAAGAGTGAATTTATGAAGTCACAGGTTGTTGTATATTTAACTTTAATGGAAATCACCAGTTTTCCAAAGCTGTTATCTATCTTCTTTTCCCTGAAAAAAGTAATATTGTATAATCTATCTCTCTGCTTCTATTCCTCTAATTTCTTTCGTGTGTGTGTGTGTGTGTGTGTGTGTGTGTGTGTGTGAAAAATGATGTTATTATAAAGTATTTATGTCAAACTATATTGACTCCAGGGATTATGACTTTGTTGTGAATCAATGATTCAATGATTTTGATAAATAATTTTGAGATCTCCAGCTGTGTAGGCACAGGGTAGAGCTGCAAATCATGTGACCTGATTTGCGTTGTAGTCAATTTTATAGAAACTCTTAAAATAAGACATTCCCCACTCCAATTCAGCTTCCTTTTTAGTAATTTGTGAGGATTTCAGTCAATGGTCCGAGAGCTCTTATATACTATAATGGGAGCTTTTTTCATGTTGTTTCTCTCAGGATTCATCATAGCATTGTAATATCACTCCTCCCCTTCCTAATTTAGCTGTTATCACTCAAAATGCATTTTCTATAAAACTTAAAAGTAAATAATTTTATCAAGTGTTAAAGAAAAAAAGTTTTCCAAGCTATTTAAGACAAAAATGTATGCTGAACATAGAAATGCGAGAAGTTCAGGAAACAAAAAAAAGAATCAGATAAAAAAGTCAATTGATATAAGTAAATTCAACAGAAAAAAATGATGGGAATATTTAATGATTTTTTTGTATGTTAGGAAATATTGTTGATCATTAGCCATTTTAATAGAAGGAAAATAAAGCCTTTTTCTACAATTATAGTGTCTCTGAACCATTCTCTCTTCTTCTCTCTGCTTATTTATATACTTAAGACAATTGGCAAGCACTAATTTGATCTTAACAATATATTCACATTTACTGTTTTAATCTACTTCTCTGACTTCTCTGAATTTATTTCCATTTGTCCTGTCTTTTAGGGAAAACAACTTCGAGAAATGACTGTGTATTTCAGACACTGTTTTACCTCTACTATATGCACTAGAACTTTTGCTCCCTACTTACGTGCAACCTGATTCTTTTCAAGACCTATGACGTTGCAAAAAGGTGTCTGGATGTTACTTTCTGTGGTCATCAGGCACCTATATCAAACACATGAGCAAGGAAGTTTGTTGTGGTAATGGATAGTTGTTTTTCCCAAAGATATAGTAGCACAATTCTAAGAAGTCTTCTTTTAAATTATTGTAACTTACCTTACTACTGATTCTGTATTAATATATGGGGAATTCATTATTAAGTGCCCATCCAACTGAACATAATATATGAGCATTACACTCTATAGAAACTATATCCAATGCAGTTGACTTAGTAATAAATGGTGTTCCTCAAGATATCTATGAACCTCTGCAGGCAACCTTTGTGTTGGTTATAGAAGGCACAATTGAGACACCTCTATATACCTGACAAGTCTGCAAACCAGCAAACTTTTTGAAACTATTTTATTATACAATATAGGACAATGATCATCTTGAGTTCTTGTTCTGCATGGCACTGAAACATGATTTTATTATTTAGCATTTATTTACTTGTCTGACTCACATACCTACTTTCTTGTTAAATTTTAATCATAGGAGAGCAGGGATATTATCTGCCTCATTATATTATCCCTAGCACCCAGAACATAGAAGATGTTCAATAAATGCTTGTCAAATTATTAGTAGAATGGAATAAGGAAGGAGCAGAAAGATAGTAAAATATTCATGTCTATCTTTGACACCAAAATTGTAAATGTGTTGCCTTAAAATATAGGAACTATGTTTTGTACATCCATAAAACCACAACATGCAGTCATCTGGTGGATTCTACTTATAATATCCTTAACCAGTGCTACTCTTACTTAGCTAACGAGTTAATTAAATATATGGCTATCTTTCGTGAGGGCTACAATTTCCCCAGTTTATAATGGTGTACATATTTATTTTAATACAAAAGTAATGAGGGACAGTGGATATGGGAAAACAAATATTTAAAGACATTTTGAAGATACATTAGCAGTTAAAATGGAGAGAAATTTACATAAATGAAAAAAATCTAGTGGCAAATTGGTAAGACAAAATAATGGATCTGAACTTGAGATAATGTTGAAGTATCAAGGATACAACCAGAACAACTTCTCATTTGTTCTCTGTATAAATGGCTAATGACTAAAAAATATAGGTCACGCTGAGAAAATCAGGTGAATTGGTCAAAAGAATTGCTTTTCAAAATTTGAAATTCTCATAGTTCACACCTGGACTAAGTTGATAACTGGAAAGTGTGGGATTTCTGTGGCTACTCCCCTTCTTATTTCTTTTTAGAAATTAGCATCTCAGTAGTCAAGATGAGGAACTGATACTATTTTATAAGAAACACTATCCTTGGGGCAGCCCTGGTGGCTCAGCAGTTTAGTGCTGCCTACAACCCAGGGTGTTCCTGGAGACCCAGGATCCAGTCCCATGTCAGGCTCCCTGTATGGAGCCTGCTTCTCCCTCTGCCTGTGTCTGGACCTCTCTCTCTGTTTCTCTCGTGAATAAATAAATAAATCTTAAAAAAAAAAAAAAAAAAAAAAGAAACACTCTCCTTACTAGATGTATATATCTTCTAATGACATTAATAATTTTAACTTTGTCATCCTATTTTTAAATCTGTAATATATTTCCTAAAAAATTTTGAGTATCTAATTAGCTTTCTAAATTAACTATAATTTTGGTTTTTCTAACATGAAAGTATTTTTGATTAATTATTCAGTTCTTGTCAATTTATCACTATACTTTTTTCCATTTTTTAAAACATTTGACAGCAAGCCTATCAACTTAGGATTTTACATATTAAAAAACTGTATTCTTATTCTTACTGAACTGGAAATACTATTCCAATTTTCAAAGTAAGACATTTTTGTACACTTAGGTCCAGTAGGAATCGTTTTTGACTTGTGATATGTTGTCACTGGTGTAAAATATAAAGCTGATTCGATATTTTTTTATTCATGTCCCTAATATCTTTGCAAGTTTTCCTGAAAATGTGGCCAGGCCTAAAATCATTACTCTTTCAGTCTCACTTGGGATATAAAAAGCAGCTTCATGAGTTGCAAATCATTAAAACATACATATTTCTTCTAGAGTATTTGCTAAGTCAAAGAAATTTTTAAGCCAGGTAAACTCTTTCAAAAGGTGTTAAAAATGACAGTGAGTGCCATACTGTGAATATAACACAGTAAAAAAAATGCGGATCTTGCTGAGAGAGTTGCAGTCAGAAAAACTAAACAAGAACCTAAATGAATAAAAACCTTCACATCTTATCATTTATTTCCTAATCAGCCAAATCTTCCTATTGACAAAAAAAAAAAAAATTTCCCTTACATTCAGTAACATTAAGAGATTTAGCAAATGTGATAACTCATGGATGTGCATCTTGTTAACTCTGAACTTTGAAATCTGTTTTTGTTGTTATTGTTTTTACCTGTTTGACAAAGTCTGGGACTCTAAGCCTACTCACATATACTGGGGGACAATTAAGCCAAAAAACAGTGACAAATTAGGGCCTTTGTTTGGTCTCTTTGTAATGTATTTTTATAATGTAACTAAACTTAGGTATAATCATATTTCCCACAACATCTTCATACCCCTTGCAATAGATTGAGTTGTGTCCTTCAAAAAGATATGTCTGAGTCCCAACCCCCAGTACTTGAGGATATAGTATTAGGAAAAGGAAACCTTGCAGGTGTGATTAAGTTAAAGATCTCAAGAAGAAATCATCTTTGATTTAGAGAGGGCCCTCCATTCAATGACAGTTATCTTTATAAGGAAAGGGTAAGAGACAGACACAGAGAGGTCTGAAAACCATGCTGAGGATTGCTGGCAGTTACCAGAAATTAGGACAAATTCTCCCTCAGGGCCTTCAGAAGAAACTAACCCTACCGACAACTTGACTTTGGACTTGTGGCCTCCAGAATTTTGAGAGAAAACATTTCTGTTTTAAAGCCACCAACTTTGTGGCAATCTGTTATAGCAGTCCTAAAAAACTAACACATCCTGTTATGACTTCTATGATGCATTAATTTTTTTGTTGTTGTTTGAATCCACTAGAAGCACTATACAACATGGTAAAGGTTGGGACACCTGGGTGACTCAGTGGTTGAGCATCTATCTTTGGCTGAGGGCATGATCCTAGATTCCTGGGATCGAGTCCCACATTGGGCTCCTTGCATGGAGACTGCTTCTCCTCCCTCTGCCTGTGTCTCTGCCTCTCATTCTGTGTCTCTCATGAATAAATAAATAAATAAATAATATTTTAAAAAAGAACATGGTAAAGGAAATATGCTTTGGAGAATATTTTTCTAGTTGCAATCCTGGCTTACACAAGCTTTGATTTCCAATTAAAATTCATTATTTGCTATAACAACAATCTCAGTAAAACATATGCCTTATGTTATTCATTCAATAAATGCATCTTCTTCATATGTTTGTGTGTGTCAGCCATGACTTTTAAATGCTGGAGATAAGTGAGATAAACTGGATATAGTCTTCTGGGGAAGATAGATAAAATAGTTCAAGTAAATTGAGTGTTCAGTACAGATTTATTAAATGTATATATTATTCATTTGTTGAGCAATTACTAATAAACAGGCTAGTGATTAGGGATACACAAAATAAACGTATTACAGTTCTATCCTTAAGGACCTCATAGTTTAACTTTAGAAAAAAAGGACATGCATATGATAAAACATGGTAATATATGTGGTGATTCCTTGATGGACTATGCAAACACTGGCAGTAGAGCAGAGAGAAGGATACAAAGCCCAAATACAAAAGGAGTCAGGAACTTTCCTTAAAATGAGGCTAGAGAGGGGCACCTGCCTTTGACTCAGGTCATGATCTCAACATGCTGGGATGGAGCCCCATATCTGGCTGCCTGCTCAGCAGGGAGTCAGCTTGTTCCTCTCCATCTGTTCCCCCCACCATGTTCTCTCCCTCCCTCTCTTTCTCTCAAATAAGTAAATAAAATTTTTAAAAAATAAATGAGACTAAAGAAATAAATAGTAGCCAGATTGTTGATGGATTTAAATATCATGTTGAGGAATTTAAACATTGTTTTGTGCTAATGGGGAGCCACTAAAAGGAACTAAGCTCAGATGTGACATGGCCTGGTTGTGTTTTGAACAAAGTATCCTGGCTATAGTGTAAAAGAATGAACTTAAGGGAAAAAGGCAGAAAGGCCAATTAAGAAACTGTTGCTATGGTCTACATGAGGGGAGATAAAGACCCAATCAAAGAAATGGTAGTAGGATAAAGAATGGGTGCAAAAGTCAGCTAAGTACTCATAAGGGATTGTTAACTGAACACAGAATGAAATTTTGACTGAGAGAAGAATAAAAATGATGAGTATGTATGGCTGGAGCAAAATCAATTAAGAAAGGACATGATGAAGTATACTTGGAAACAGAAAAACAGAGTGAATGTATTTTCCATGTGTTAATTTTTGTGGAACATATAAAATAACCATGTGGATGATATGCAACAGAAGAAAAATATGTCTAAAGTGAAAAGAAAAAAATTCTGACTTACTGGTATAAATTTAGGAGTTGACACAAGATCACAAGAAAGAAAGGTTATTAACTGGGAGAATTGTTCCTAAATATCAACATGTAGGGGTAGGAAGAGAAAGAGAAGGCCATCAAGGAAGTGGAGGACAATGAGAAATTAAGTGACCAGAAGAATACAATATCATACAATGAAAGGAATTAAGAAAGAGAGAGTAAACAATAATGCTTTAGCAGTTAGGGTTCATGCCGTGGAAGGACAGAAAACATCATTAAGTCTTTTAAGCAGGAAAGTACTTAAACTGATAATAGGGTTTTTACAAAATTGTTAGAAATCTTGAAGGTTCCAGTTCAGTTTAGGTTATCTAGAAAGATACTCAAAAATAAATAGTATCTCCCAAACCATCAGAACTATGGAGAAAACAAGTAGGGACTGGAAAACTTTCACAATGGGAATGCTAGAAAATGGGTACACAAAGCTCAGATCACTCTATGGCCTAGAAAATTAGATCAAGAGTTTGTTGCTGATGCCAGTTCTTGACAACAGGATGTGAGACAAGGGGCCCTGGGACACAAGTGAAAGCAACCATCCCTTTCCCAAATATTGTTTGCCAGCAGCATAACCACAGGCCATGAGGACAGTTTTCCACTTATTCTTTCCTAACCTTGCTTGAGTGCATCTAAACGGAAAAACCCAATTCATAACCAAAATCATAGCTGTAAGAGAGCTAGTGAAAAGAAAGTTTTTACTTTCCTGCTTTTCTAAATAATAATGTGAGGAGTTTCAGAAAGCCACTCTGAAGAATACATCCACAAGTCTCAAAAACAACATAACCTTCCACCAAGAAAAATATCAATTGAGTATATCGATTAAACATCATCAGTGGCATAGTAAAAAGAGCTTCCTGAGGCATGTGGGTGGCTCAGTTGGTTAAGCATCTGCCTTTGGCTCAGGTCATGATCTCAGGGTCCTAGGATTGAGACCCTTATTAAGATCCATGCTCAGTGAAGAGTCTGCTTAAGATTCTCTCTCTTCCTCTTCCTCTGCCCCTCCTCCCACCTAGAGCACACACTCTCTCTAAAATAAATAAACCTTTTAGAAAAAAACCCATGAAGATATTAAAGCATATCTGTGCATTGATGGAAAGTTACCTATAGAGATAAAGGAGTTTCAAGATAAAATAGTTGAAAGAAGAAACTATTGAGTCGGCAAGTCACTCATGGGAGTGAAAGGATATTAAATTAAGGGAACCTATAAAGGTGTTTATATCAGACAGAAACAAGAAAAACTTATCTTTAAGACTGATGGAGAAAAGAATAATGAATATGGAATAGATATGTTTCCAGGTGTGTGTAAGAGGAATGAGACTGTCACTAATGGCTCCAAACTTTTCTTGTTCGATTGTTTTGTTTTTTTTCTCAGTAAGAATTAAGATCATCCAGAAAGAATGAGAGAGAAGGGAATTGAGCTAAGTATATAGGAAAGTAATGAAAGTTTAGAATAATCATTGAGAGAAAACAGAGATAGAGCTAACAAAGAGCAAAGCTTGTTGAGGTCCTAATCAGGCTTACTGACTTTTTATTATCATTGGTATGTTATTTGTCTCAGCAACACTTACTCTACTAGGAATTTGAGCAGAGATTGTAGATCATAGCATCGATTCAATGCTGGTTTTGATGGATGAAAGTGGCAAGGGATACATTTACAGGAATCTGGGTTACTGAAGGAGGTATTCAGATACTTGACCCGAGATTCAGAAAGGTTAGTGAGAGAAGAGTGATACAGCATCTGTCAGATTATAGAAGTAAGATAGCAAGGCTTGGGAAACTTTGATGTGCTAAAGTGAAGGAAATAAAAATAAAATTGCTGAAAAAAAAAATAAGTCATGATCTGAGAATAAGCACATGATGTTTTCAAGTTCTGAGCTTGAGTAGTTCAGGTTAGGATCTGGCCTGGTAGGGAGGATGCTTAATGTGATGATGCTAAAGGCCATCTGAATAATGAAATGATGTTGTATAAATCTGAAGTATGTGATCCACATATAAAAACCTACAATCAATGTAGAAGATGACCATAATAGCTGTAAATAATACATGAAGAGGGTAATATAATGCTCAAAGGAGTTGTAGTTTTATCATGGAGTGGGATACTTATCTGTAAGTATTATTGGAAAGCTAAAGAATAACAACCTTATTTCTGACACTGGTGAGTGCAGATAAGCACCTGAGTGGCTTAGTGGTTGAGTGTCTGCCTTTGGCTTGGGTGGTGATCCCATGGTCCTGGGATTAAGCCCCACATAGGGCTCCCCACAGGGAGCCTGCTTCTCCCTCTGCCTATGTCTCTGCTTCTCTCTGTGTGTTTCTCATGAATAAATAAATAAAATCTTAAAAAAAAAATTTCAATGTGATGATTTTGATGACAATGCCAAAAACAAGAAAGAAAGAGAATCAATTTTAAATATTGGAAAGGAATAGATTCTAAACTGGTATAATTCTACAAAGAAGTATTTTTTTTACAATTTTTACTAATATTAAAAAGAATTAAAATTTTAATAGATATAACATTGTGATTTGTTTCATGAAGTTGATTTTTATCTTCTTAGTAATATACATCCAAGATTTTTGGAGTTCAAGTTTTTTTTGTTTTTGTTTTTTTGTTTTTTTTAATTTTCTGAATGGTAGCAATAGCAGGAGATGATGATAGCTTTGCAGAAATTCTTTCCTAAAAAACATGTTAACCTCAAAATGTTTTGTGAAATTTTACTCATTTGTGGTATCCAGCATTCTGAAAGCCACTTGCAGAAGAAAACTCTTTCATAGCATCTTGGTTCACAATGAGCCCCCTGTATTTCTTTGTCTTCCAGAGCTATTCACTCTCATTATGTAAATTTTGTAAATTTGTAAATCTTACAAATCTCATTATGTAAGATGTGGCCACAGACTCTGTCCACTTGATTAAACAAGGTTTGACACCTGTCTCTGGTTGGTTCCCAGGCAGTAGACACTAAGATGAGCTTATTATGTAGGCAAGGGGAGGAGAAATGGTTGGACAGAGTATGACATGAAGCCATGATGTGGTCCCAATAGAGGACTCAGTGGGTCCCCCTGAGAGCTTTGAGATTGGAAGGGCCACAGAATTGTTTTGAGTTGGAGATAAGAAGGCCAGGCCTCTATATCCCTTTATTAGTGAGTCACTGGATGCCGTCTACCCTCAAGGGAGGCATGACTTTGGGCAAGGTAATGTTCTTCAACTAAGATCATCTCAAAAGAGGGGTAAAGCTGAAAAACCATCTTTTACATCCTTCTTGATATCTGGAAGAAAATAAATCCTACATTTCTGAGAGGGAATCTGGATGACACATTATAACCTCTTCAGAGTACCTGAAAAACCCAACTTAATCTAAGGCCATTTCCAAAGGATTTAGTATTAGAACCAGTTCTGTCAACTAGGTAGCTGTATCAGATATTCTTAACTAATACAATCTCCCTATTATTTATTATATTCAGCTGATATGGATTTGGAAGGTTCTGGCCAAAGGTATGAATAGGACTATGTGAAGTACATACAAAAGTTGAGTAAGTTTAAAAAAAAAAAAAAGTTTAGTAAGTTTAAATACTGAGGACTTAATTTTTTTCTTTTTTTGTAGCAAGAACTTAAAAATAACTGCCTAATACATGATACATGCTCAATATGTACTTGTGAAGTGTATAGCAAATGATTATGAGGATTAAGTCTAAATTGTTGCAGCCTATTTAGAATTATTTTGGATGAGTCAAATTAAACTTTAATTTACATTATAGCCAATATATAAATCTATTTTAACTATTATTAAATACAATGGCCAAAACTTTTGAGTGACTCCTAATGTATGATAATGCATATCAAATCAAATGACTTTTTCTTTGCCCTTCAAAATCATTAAAGCAAAGATGCCAAGGCCTAACTAAATAGGTTTTCAAAATAGCTTCTATTTGTTCTCTTTACAAGGGAACTTTCCTTTTGACATTTAAGTTTTATATATCTTCAAACTGATAGATTTCTTCACAAGGTGTATCAACTGTTATTTGCAAAGCTTTTATCCAGGGACTTTATGGGTAATTCTCTACAGATTTTTTTATCCTCTTAATGAGTCAACAAACAGGCTCTGTAAAAGAAAATGAAAATGTGCACATTAGATTTGGTGTCTCTATAAAAGGCAACATTACAGGGTGAGGAAATCAGACTTTCTGGTTTTAAATAACTAGAGATAGTTGTACATTAAATTGTTAACAACAAGAAGTTTTACATTTCTAAAGGCCTATTAGGAAAAGAATTTCATGTTTCATTACCATAAACTGTCAGTTGATTCTCTCAAAACACCATATATAAATTAACCATTGTAAATATTGTGAAAATCATAGTCTGAATAGTCTTATAAATCATATATATTATAAAACCGCTTCATATATTGGCAAAAAAAAATGTTAAAGAAAGCTCCTGGTGTCTGGTGTTTAACAAAAGATTTATTTCAAAGACTACAAATCAAAGTGTTTATTTCTATGCCTGTTTATATAAAAACACACATCATGCTGTTCTAGGGAAAGTATGATTATTCCATATTTCTAATAACTATAATTTTATTTAATAGTACTACATATTTTTCATAGCCTCTTTGTGTCACTTATATAGGAAGAAGTAATATTAACAACATGAAGTTTTCTAGATTCTATTTTAAATATATTTTAAAAGATAGAGAAAAATTGTGAAAAGAAAAATTGTATTTCAGAGTAGTGTGACTTTTGGAATGGTAGTGTGAAGAGCCCCTTAGGTAACCAGCAAATGAAAAAATATTCAAGGAAATTTGCAACATCTCTGTAAGAATAGGGACTCTGGGAGTCTGCAGCCTTCAAGCCATAACCCATTCTATCCCCACTTCCCCCTCATCAGCTCAACATTGCATAAGCTCTAATACAGGGTGGGAATGATCAAGAAATAGGTCTCTCTCTTCCCCCAGCTTTCCCAACCTTCCTCATCCTCCTGGCAATGTGTTGTTGAGTCTAAATTCTAAGCAAGTGTCAAGGACAAGTTTTATCTTCCACCACCTAGTTTCTAGTCAGAAGGCAGCAGCTCTACCCGAGTCATGTTATGCCAAGTATATCAAATGGCTAGATTTTTCCAGATCATTTATATAGGGAAGGTGCAAAACTGGGACAAGTAAGTTGCAAAGATGATAGGATAGCACCCCAACACAGTTTTCTGCTTACAAAGCAGGAGC
This sequence comes from Canis lupus baileyi, assembly GCF_048164855.1. Classification (NCBI taxonomy): domain Eukaryota; kingdom Metazoa; phylum Chordata; class Mammalia; order Carnivora; family Canidae; genus Canis; species Canis lupus. The sequence continues at coordinate 24,532,979 of NC_132852.1, forward strand.
AACTCTTCCAGAGACATGGGTCACTGTTGCTATCCCAGCTTTGGAGATAAATTTAGGGTTTTTGCAGAGGGGAAAGGCAAGCCTTAACAAAAGGGAGCTCTGAAGATCTCTCCAAAGGAACTGACTTTTTGTAAAACAGAATATGGGGAGGTTTGAGCCCAAGGATGCTTTTAAAAATAAATAATGGCAACTTTAGTAGTAGATATTTAAGTGGAGGGAGTCTGGTAGTTCCATTAGATCAACAGGCTAAAAACCATAGGCCAGCTAGTTTAGTAGAGAGAATCAAGAACACAGCTAAGAAGAGTAGTCCTGAGATCAGAACTAACTTCAAACGCTGGCCCTTGCAACATGGCATGCATTTAATGCATCAGACCTTAGAAAAAGGTACCCTAGGTCATTGTCAAGAGCAATTGAACAATCAGCAGGCAATCAGTGAAAGCTAATAGCTATGTCTGATACCAATAGAAGCAGACAGAATTTAGCAGAGAGATTAAGAGAAAGACTTAGTAAGTGACAGCCCTACCAAAATCACCATCATCTCAAGGTGTTTGTCTGAATTCCCAAGGCTGTACCTCTGAGTAAGGACACCAAACACTTCACACTTCAAGGAAAATAGACTTAACTAAAATAATCCAGGAAGTCACTAAACAAAGAAGCAAACAACAATAGCAATTCCTGGAAGGGTTGGGAAAGGGGGCAGTACTGCTATAATGTATTTTCTAAAATAGCCATTTAAAAAAAAATTATGTGACATACAAAGAAACAGTGGAATGTGACTTCTATATAAGAAGAAAAGCAGATGACAGAAACTGCTTGTGAGAGCCACCATATGTCAAATTTAACAGACAGTAGCTATTGCAAATATGCTCAAAGAACTAAAGGAAACCACGATTAAAGAAGTCAAGTAAGGCATGATGACAATATTGCATAAAATAAAGAATATTAACACATATAAGTTATTTTTTGAAGAACAAAATGGAAATTCTAGATTTGAAGAACAAAATAACTGAAGTAAAAAATGCATTAGGGGATCCCTGGGTGGTTCAGCGGTTTAACAGCTGCCTTTGGCCCAGGGGGCAATCCTGGAGTCCCAGGATCGAGTCCCGTGTCGGGCTCCTGGCATGGAGCCTACTTCTCCCTCTGCCTGTGTCTCTGCCTCTCTCTCTCTGTCTATCATAAATAAATAAAATCTTTAAAACAAAGTTTAAAAAATGCATTAGAGAGGCTGAGTGGTACATGTGAGCAGAAGAAAAATAATAGTGAACTTCAAGATAGATAAAGATTATGCATTCCAAAGAACAGAGGGAAAAGAGAAGAATGGAAAAAGAAAATGAAGAGTTTCAGGGAAATGTGGGATACTATTTAACATACTGACATACACACAATGAGAATGCCAAAAGAATAGAGAATAGAGCAGAAAAAATTCAAAGTAGCAATGGCTGAAAACTTCCAAATTTAATTAAAAACATTGTGTATATGTCCCAAGTAAGATAAATGCAAATAGAACCACACACAGAGGAGTCATAGTACAAATGCTAGAAGCCAAAGATAAGAAGAAAATATTGAAAGCAGCAGCAAAAATTAAACAAAATAAATAAATAATGTGTCACAAGAGAATACATAGTACAAATGCTAGAAGTCAAAGATAAGAAGAAAATATTGAAAGCAGCAGCAAAAATTAAACAAAATAAAAAAATAATGTGTCACAAGAGAATACTAATAAGATTAGCAGCTGATTTATCATAAGAAGTAATGAAAGCCAGAAGGCAATAGGACAATATATTCAAAGGGCTCAAAGAAAAAATTGTCAACCAAGAATACTGTATAAGCAAATCTATCTTTCACAAAAGATGAGTAAAAATTTTCCAGATAAACAAAAACCAAAAGAATGTGTTGTTAGAAGACCCATCTTATAAGAAATGCAAAAGGAAGTTATTCAGGCCGAAAGCAAGTAACCACATATATTTCCAATCCCCAGAAAAAAAGCAAAGAGCACTATTAACAGTGCAAGAAGTAATTATATAATATAAAAAACATCATAAATGTATATTTCCCTTCTTCTTCATTTTAGCTAACTTTAAAAGCAGATGTACAAAACAATTTGTATGCAATTGTATATACATTACATGACATAAATAGAAATATGTAGAATATAAATGTTTTATATGAATATGATTATATAGTCATACAATATAAATATACTATTGGACCTATCACATATGGAAATGTAATGTATTTACCAGTAGTAGCATGAAAAAGATGAGTGGAAGCAAAGCTATATTTTGACCAAGTGGGTCAAATTAAAAGAAACAAAAATGGTAAATTATACTAGTTGAACACTTATTATAAATATATACTTTCTCTATTTTTCCCTCATTTTTTAAAATTTTTATTTATTTATGATATTCACTCAGAGAGAGAGAGAGAGGCAGAGACATAGGCAGAGGGAGAAGCAGGCTCCATGCACCGGGAGCCTGACGTGGGATTCGATCCCAGGTCTCCAGGATCGCGCCCTGGGCCAAAGGCAGGTGCCAAACCACTGCGCCACCCAGGGATCCCTCCCTCATTTTTTTAAAAGAAAAAAATTGCAAAACAATAATCATAGTAACTTTTGTTATATGCTAGCTTAAAACGTATAGCAATAGTAACACCAAAAAGGAGCAAACAGAATAAAGTTATTAGGAGCAATATTTTCAAGTCTCACTGGAACTAAATTGGTATAAATCTGAAAAGATTTTGATAAATTGAGTACATAGTAACTGCTAGAGGAACTAATAAAAAATATCTCTAAACAATGTAGTGAAACAATTATTAAATGTATTCAAATTGGAAAGGAAGAATTAAAGCTATCTGTATTTGCAAATGGCATAATCCTATATGCAGAAAAATCCTAAAACACACACACACACACACACACACACACACACTTGGAGCTAAAAATGGAGTCCAATAATGTGCAGAATACAAAATCAATACATAACAATCAAATATCTTTCTACACACTGGCAATGAACAACTCGAAATTAAGAACTTATTTCTGTTTATAATAGTATCAGAAGAAATAAGATACTTGGGAATTAATTTAACCAAAGAAGTATAAGAATTATATTCTGGAAATGTGTCAATTTTGTATTTGAAAATACAAAACATTGTTGAAAAAACTTCAAGAATATCTAAATAAATGAAGATAGAGCCCATGTTTGTGGATTGTTAGATTTACTATTATAAAGATGGCAATATTCCCCAAATTGATCTATAGATTCAACAGAATCTCAATTACAGTCCCAGTCAACATCGTCATAGAAATTGACAAGCCAACCCTAAAATTAATATGCAAACTTAACGGGACAAAAATAGTCAAAACATTTTGAAAAGAACAAAATTGGAGAACTCACACTTCCTAATTTCAAAATTTACTACAAAGTTATAGTAACTGTGTGGTACTGGCATAAGGTTAGACACATAGGAAATAGAATGAAACTGGGAGTCCAGAAATTAATTCTAACATTTATGATCAATTGTCTTTTGACAAGGGGCCAAGACATTTCAATGGAGAAAGAATAATTTCAACAAATGCTCCTGGAACAATTAGATACCGATATAAAAAGAATGAAGTCTGACCTCTACTCACATCTTATATACAAAAATTTACTTAAAATGCAAGAGGTGAAGTTATTAACAATCTTAAAGGAAAACATAAGAGCAAATATTTGTGACCTTTAGTTTGGGAAACCCTTATTAGATGTAACACTAAATCTTAGATAAGCAACAAAGGAAAAATAGAATAATTTGACTTCATCAAAAGGAAAAGTTTCCGTGTTCAAAGAATAACATCAAGGAAGTAGTAAGAAGATGCACCTGCATGGCTCAGTCGGTTACATGGCTGCCTTTGGCTCAGGTCATGATCACAGGGTCCTGGGATGGATACCCTGTGTTGGGCTTCCCTGCTCAGTGGGGAGTCTGCTACCCTCTCTACCCCTCCTCCCTGCTCATGGTCTCTCTCTCTCTCTCTCTCACTGTCTCTCATTCTCAAATATATAAATAAAATATTTTTTAAAAAGGTAATAAGAAAATCCACAGAATAGTAGAAAATATCTACAAATGATTTATCTGTTAAGGGACTAGTGTGAAGAATACATAATGAACTGTTACCACCCAGCAATAGCAAATGACTGAATTCCAAAGTGGACAAAGAGTATCAATAGACGTTTCTCCAAATAAGATATGCTAGAAATAGTAAGTACATGAAAAGATACTCCATATGACTGGTCATTAAAGAAATGCAAATCATAACCAACTAAAAGGAGATATCACTTCAATACCCACAAAGATAGCTATAAATAAGACTGACAATAATTAGTGTTGGCGAGAATGCAGAAATATTAGAACCTTCAAATGCTTCTGTTTGAAATGCAAGATGGCTCAAGTGCTTTGAAAAACAGCCTAGCAGTTCATAAAAGGGTTAAACATAGAGCTATCATATGACGAAGCAGTTTCACTCCTAGTTATATACTCAGGAAATTGAAAATGTTTATCTAAACAAAAGCTTATACACAAATGTTCATAGCAGTATTACAATAGCCAAAAGTGGAAATAACCTAAATGTCCATCAACTGGTGAATGTATAATTAAATATATTTAGAATTAGTACATCATCATAGCATGACTCAATCCCTCATGACTTATTTAAAATCCAAATATAAAACTATAATTCACAAATTCAGAAATATAATTAACAATTACCCAATACGACCTGTTAAAAATAGATGTGCAAATTAAAAGAAGGCATTTTAATTTATTATTTAACACCTTTAAAAAAATCATCACACCCATATCTAACTAGGTGTGATAAAATCAACAATCTACCATTGCTGCCAAAAAGATAAATTTTGGGGGGATTTTTCATTAAAAACATTTATAGTTTTGGCCTGCTGTGTACACTTTTCATAATCAAGACCAAAAGGAATCAAAAGCTACAGAGAAAGCTTTATACAATATATGTTTTATATACATATATATGTGTGTGTATATATATATATTTACACAATGAGCTACCATTCATCCATAAAAAAACAATGAAGTGCTGATTCATGCTGCAGTATATACAACCTTGAAAACATGATGCTAAATAAACCAGACACGAAAAATCATATATTGTATGGTATCATTTATATAACATGTCTAGAATATGAGAATCTATGAAGACAGAGCACAGGTGAATGATTGCTTAGGGCTAGGGTGAAGGGGTGGGATGCAGTAGGGAATGATGTAATGGCTATTGCATTTCTTTGGGGATAATGAAAATGTTCTAAAATTGATTGTGGTGATGGTTGCACAACTCTGTGAATACACTAAGTGCCACTGAATTGTATGCTTAAATGGGTGAATTCTACAGTATATGAATTATATGCCAATAAAGCTGCTATTAGGAAAATGATTTAAGAAAACTACTCATAAGTTAACTTTGAAAAATTATTTTATTGCTATAATATCCTCTTCTACTCTAATTTTTCATATTTCAATTATATGGTTGTATAGTTTATCTCTTAATTTAGGTCATTTTAAAAAGGCCAATGAATTATGTGAATGAGCCTAGAGATTATTACTCTCCTAAACAAATAAAAAATTCTACCACGAATTTTCCATCATTGTTATTACTTTTCACTGTGCATCCTGTTATTAGCATGCTGTGGCACTTTATTTAATAACTTTGAATATGAAGAGAAAATAAAATAGAAACTGATCATCACTTTTTAAGTTCCATGTGACTTCTGGTAGCTTTCACCACTTTAAAAGTCTTAGTTTTTGGTTTTGTTTTATGGACCATATAGTTAGAAATTTTTCTTTAAGTAAGTAACTAATGATGTTACAATGTGGAAAATATTTTTAAATCCCAATATTAATAGCATAGTAAATATGATTCCTGTCAGTTCTATAGAAATAAGGTGATTTATTAAAATAATACCAAAATTTGGTGGAATATTTATTACAAAAATGATTTTAAGGAAATAATCTAAAAATAAGATTTGAAGGTAAATAAACTTATAAAGTTGTTACTTTACCTATTATTGGAACTAGAATAATTTTATTAATTTACATTTGGGATTATACCATCTATATCATATCGGAGGTCTGGCACTGCCCCGTAGTACAACGGCTTTCTTACATCACCACCATCCTTCTCTTTCTTCTTTCAGGTATGCCAACCTCCTAGCTTACATAGCTTCCTCACAACATACTAAGAACTAAAAGCACTGTTGCTCACTGGTTTGTTTTATCTGACTATAAAGATGGTCACCTACATGGGCATACCTGCCACTCCTTCAGGTCCAGTCTGCTTGACAGTTGCCTCTCTGGAATAAGCTATAGTGGAGAACAGGAGTCGCGCATAGCAGAGCAAAGAGGATGGTATGAGGTACAGTTAGAGAACAGAAATGAGTGGACCTAGCAACAGAACTTGGCTTCTGGGCTCCCGTGTCTGTCTTTGTGAGCAGTCCTAGGAAATCTGTTGGTTTCCTTGCCTCTGGATGAATTTCCATGGGGCTATGGAGAAAGCCTAACTGTCTCTGTCTCTTTGGTTGGTCAATAAGGGGCTACACCTCATAATTTATGAGAGAACAAAGAACCTTTTTCCTGGTGCTTTGATAATAAACTGGCAACTTATCATTGATACATTAACACCCAATAGGATCAGAGACTGCTCACCTATTACTTTTTGTAGATTTGCTCAAGATGTCCTCAATGATCTCAAGAAATAACAGATCCATGAAGAACAAAACTTATAAATATCTCTCGAAGTCCATTCCCTAACGTCTTCTTTTGGCAACAAAGCCCCCAAAATTTAGCTGTATAATGATAATCATCCATAATGCTTGGGCTTGTTTGAGCTTAGTGTGCCCAAGGGACTAGTGATATAACAGCATATGAGCAGAAATGATGTGTAACTTTCAGGTCATTTCCTTAAAACAAACTTCTTTCTCTGGACTACCACAAAAACATACTAATCCTGGAGGAAACTGTCAAGAAAAAAATCAAAGATTGCTTGTGGATGCCCTCAACTGTTCCAACCAGTAGGAAAAAACTAATTTCTGCCTTGTTCAAGCCACTCATGTTGGGCACCCTTGCAAAAGCAGCTTGGGCTATACTCCAATTAATATATTAGACAGAGGAGATAACAATGCACCTACAATAACTAAGCTATCAAAGAAACAGAAAAGAAACAAAATACTCAGGTGGAGTACTCCTAGATAATCAAAATTACTGGTCTAGTAAGATTTCAACTTATACCAAACATGGACAATCATACTTCCAATAGCCAAAATGCAAAAGTTTATTTTATTTTATTTTATTTAGTGGAGGGGCACCTGGGTGGCTTAGTTGGTTAAGTGTCTGACACTTGATTTCGGCTCAGGTCATAATCTCAGGGTTGTCATATTGAGCACCGCATGGTGCTCAGCAGAGTGTTTTTCTCTTTTTCTCTGCTCCTTCCCTCAGTCATGCTCTCTTTCTCTCAAATAAATATAAATAAAATATTTTAAAACATTTTTTAAGTGGAGTAAATGAATTAAGAAGTTGATGGTTCCTACCATGACTTGAGTGAGAAGTCTGCATGAAGAGGAAATAATGGGTCATACTACTGAGAAGAATGATTCCAAATTGAAGGAGAAAAAAGTGGGAAAAGCAGTAAACATTGTAATAGATAAATATAAATTGATAAAGATGGTGCAACTGAAAGTTTTAATCTACATGCCACATAAATATTCTATGATAAGATTCTATAAAAGCTTAATTAAGACACCTATATCATCTTAATAAATCCTTGGAGTTTGTCTAGAGAAGGGACACCAGACATATTTTAAAAGCTTCATTTTACATAAAAGTGAGGTCAACACGTAGAGATCAGTGCACCTTGGTAGAAGGGCAGATGGCATTTTGCTTGTACTTGTTATTTTTTAAAAGTATTTGTACAAAAGAAGAACAATGAATTAATAGCAACAGATAGGACATCAAAGAAAAAGGAAAATGAAGAAGATGTTATAAAACAAAGAATAAACCCAAAAGATGGAATGAATTTAAGACATCTATGTTAACTGAGTATTAAGTTCAATGTCATTCAATTCTATTGGATTAAAAATCAAAATCCATCTATGTTGCTTAAAATACTTCTGGAAGGTCTTTCGGCAGCTTAAATATAAAGATAGTTTGACATTTAAAAAAATGGGAAAAGATATATCATGAAAGAGTGCCAAGAGAAGGCTTGAGTGACTATATTACTGAGAAAAATAAATTTTAAGACCTATTATTTTAGAAAAAGAGAACATTTTATCCAACTCAAAAATCCCAATTCAATGTTTGTAGAAATTGCTATCCTTATTCCAAAATTTATATGGAAATGACAAAAGATATATAATGACCAAAACAATTTTTTGGTAGAGGATAAAGGAGATTTTCATTACCCAATTTCAAATTCTAATATAAAGCTAAAGTCATCAGGATTGTGTGGTGTTCACATAAGGTAAACAGATCAATGGAACAAACTACAGTTAAACAGCAAATGCATAAATTGATTTTCAACAAAGGTATCAAGGTGATTTGTGGGGAAATAGTATTCTTTTAAAAAGAATTTGCTGGAACAAATGAATTATGTGGAGAGAAAAAGTTGGCCCTTATTTCACATCATACACAAATATTTTAAAAATAAAGTCTTGTCCTAAATGTAAAATTGAAAACTAAATGCCAGATAGATTATGTTTTCACTTTTTTTCATTTCAAATATATATTTAACTTCCTTTGTTATTCAATAGCTCATGGGTTATTTGGAAGAGTATTGCTAATTTCCAAATGTTCATTGTTCTAGATATCTTTGTCACTAATTTTTTAAAACATTTTTTAAAGATTTTATTTACTTAACCCAGAGAGAGAGAACAAGTAGGGACAGAGGAAAGGGAGAAGCAGCCTCCCCACTGAGCTAGGATCCCGATGCGGGGCTCGATCTCAGGGCCCTGGGATCAGGACCCAAGTTGAAGGCAGATACAACCGACTGAGCCACCCAGGTGCCCTCTGTTACTAATTTCTAACTTAATTCTGTCAGAGAATATGTCCCATAAGATTCCATTTGTTTAAAATTTCGGAGACTTGTTTATGGCTCAGAAATTGGTCCATTTTTGTTAGTGATCCTTGAGAGCTTTAAAAATATATAAAATATTTATATACATACACATACACTGTGGTTTTTGTGTTTCTTTTTATTTGAGTATAGTTGACACACCATATTTGTTTCAGGTGTAGAGCTTAGTGATTCCACAAGTGTATACATTATGCTATGTTCACCACAAGTATAGCTACCATCTGTCCTATTGTATCACGATTACAATATCATTGACTCTATTCTTGATGCTCTGTTTTGTTGTTTTTTTGTTTGTTTTTTTCTTTTTTTGGTTTTTGTTTGTTTGTTTGTTTATTCCCATGACTTACTCATTCACTAACTGCTCGTCCCTTCACCAATTTTGTCCAACTTCCCATATCTCTCCTCTCTGGCAACTATTAGTTTGTTCTCTGTATTTATAGTTCTGATTCTGCTTTTCGTTTGTTTATTCATTTTGTGGTTCCATTTATGAGTGGAATGATATTTCTCTTTCTCAGTTTGGTATATTTCACTTTGCATAATACCCTCTAGGTCCATCATGTTGTCTCAAGTGGCACAATTTCATCTTTTTATGGCTATGTAATATTCCATTGTGGGGATCCCTGGGTGGCGCAGCGGTTTGGCGCCTGCCTTTGGCTCAGGGCGCGATCCTGGAGACCCGGGATCGAATCCCACCCACGTCGGGCTCCCGGTGCATGGAGCCTGCCTCTCTCTCTGCCTATGTCTCTGCCTCTCTCTCTCTCTCTGTGTGTGACTATCATAAAAAAAAAAAAAATTCCATTGTATAGATCCCCTATTTTCCTTATCCATTCATCTATTGATGCACACTTAATTTGCTTCCATGTCTTTACTATAGTAAATAATGCTGTAATAAACATAAATATTTGCATATATATTTTCAAATTAGTGTTTTTGTTTTCCCTAAGCATCCAATAATGGAATTAATTGAATCATATAGTATTTCTATTTTTAATTTTTAAAGGAAGTTCCATACTGTTCCACAGCGACTGGATCAATTTTCATTCCCACCAACAATGCATGAGGGTTCCTTTTTCTCCACAGCTTCACCAACACTCGCTGTTTTCTGTCTTCTTGATTTTAGCTATTCTAACAGGTATGAGGTCATAGTTCATTGTGGCTTTGATTTGCATTTCTCTGATGATGAGTGATTTTGAATATCTTTTCAGGTGTCTTCTGACCATTTGTATATCTTCTTTGGAGAAATGTCTTTTTTAGGTCTTCTGCCTGGTTTTTAATCATATTGTTTGCGTTTTTTTTTTTTTTTTTTGATGATGAGTTGTATAAACTCTTTATATTTTTTGGATATTCACCCCTTATCAAGTATATCATTTACAAATATCTCCTCCCATTCAGTTGGTTGTCTTTTCATTTTCTTCATGGTTTTCTTTGCTATTCAAAAGCTTTTTATTTTGATATAGTCCTAATAGCTTATTTTTGCTTTTGTTTCTCTTGCCTCAGAAAACATATCTAGAAAAATGTTCCTTTGGCTGCTATCCAAGAAATTACTTTCAGTGATTACTTCTAGGATTTTTATGGTTTAAACTTTGTGATTTATGTCTTTAATACATTTTGAGTATATTTTTATCTATAGTGTTATAAAGTGATCCAGTTTCATTTTTTTACATGTAGTTGTCTAGTTTTCCTGGCACTGTTTATTGAAAGGATTATCTTTTCCCCATTGCGTGTTCTTCCCTCCTTTTTGTCATAGACTAATTGATCATATAAATTTGAGTTTATTTCTGGGGTTTCTATTCTGTTACATTGATCTATGTGTCTATTTTTGTGACAGTACCATACTCTTTTGATCACTAAAGCTTTGTAGTATATCTTAACATCTAGAAATGTGATAGTTTTAGCTTTCTTCTTTCTCAGGATAGCTTTGGCTAGTCAGAACTTTCTGTGGTTCCATACAAATTTCAGCATTATATGTCCTAGTTTTGTGAAGAATGCTGTTGGTATTTTGATAGGGATTGCACTAAATCTCTAGATTACTTTGGGTAATATGGACATTTTGATAATATTAATTATTCCAATCCATGAGCATATATACTGTTTTTGCGCACATGAAAATAACATAGGATTATATGTCAACTAGACTTCAAAAGTAAATTTTAAAATTATATAGGTATAAATATATATATAATATATATAAAATCAGACATTGTGTGAAATGTCTGATGATTGTTGATTAATGCCATTGTTAGAGTTGCTGTAGTCCTCTATATTCTTACAAACTACTGGTTTTCAGTCTAATACTTTAAATAATTATGGAATGAGGAGATGGGAGAGAAAAGGATATATATCATGTAAACATGTATCAGAAAAATGTGGTGTTACGTTAGTAACCTAGTCATACCACTTTTCTTAGGATTAGTGTTTACTTGATGTATATTTTTCCATTCTTTCACCTTTGACCTCTTTGTATTTTTTACTTAAAATGTGTTTTCTGTGTACAATATAAAGTTGAGTGTTGCTTTTTTATTTAGCCTGACAGAGTCTCCTGTTCCTTTGGAGTATGACTTTTCATGTTTAATGAAATTATTGATTTTGTTGGACTTAAATCTACCACCTTGCTGTTTGTATTCTATTCCCACTATTTTTTTGTTATTTTTTCCCAGTTTTTCTTGTCTTTTGGATTAACTTACCACTTTTACTATTTAATTTTATTTCCACTATTGACTCATAAACTGTATTTCTTTTTTTTTTTCAAGAGAATATTAAATCATTTATTGATTACACATGATAATGGACGATACACAAGCTTTAATCCCATCTGTAATTTTATCTGATACCATAATTCAATTTAGATATATTGCATAGGATGTGCCAACAATCATAATAACCAAATAAACTCCAGGACTTTGCTTGGGTGACACTTTTAACGGTGAACTCCAGGTCACAACACATTAACTGTCAGTTCAACCACACCAAGGTTTGTGGAGACAATGGCTTCTGTGCCCAAGCAGGTTGCAAATAAATTTCGAGTGGAACCTGGCATCACCCTGAAGGAATTCTAACTTCACACTGTTGGGGTAGTTTACCAAGATGGCTTCAGAGTAGACTAACTTTACACAGCACATTTAAAAAAAGACACATTTATTCAGCGTCATGATCAGACTATTACATTTAGCAATCAACAGCATGGGTGCAAAAAAAAAAATCTACATTAAAACCCTTTGTTGGAATGCTTTACACTTTCCACAGAACAGAAACTAAAATAACCTGTTATACGATTAGTCACAAATACGGTCCTCAAGTTTTTTGCCCATACACATGAGTATTGTCTAAAACATGTCTTCTTTGTAGCAGCTAGGCCCTGCCACCACTGTGCTTGGCTGAGTTCACAAATCTGTTGTAACCTGTAGCTTCCCTGTCACTTCTCTGGCTCTCCTCTCCTGCTAAGCTTTGTTTCCTGGCAGTAATTAAAACCTTCTGCCACTGCCATAGCTGCTGCTGCTGCTGCTGGAACCGCCATAACCACCTTGGTTTTCTTTTTTAAAAAAATTTTCGTAGTTTATTCTAAAGTTTACTATATGCATCCTTAACTTATCACTATCAAATTTTAAATAATATAATACATCATGAATAATATAGTGATATAATACTATAATCCATGTCTCTCCTTTCATCCATCTTACAGTTGTCATTCATTTTAATTGTATGTATGTTTATAGAATGCACCTAATGTTTCGTTTTTCATTCAATGATTTGTAATAACTTTTAAAAATTGAAAAAAATTGTTCATATTTACCGTCATATTTGGTATTTCTAGCACTTTCCATTCCATGACATAGATACTGATACCTGGTATTATTTTCTTCCTCCTAAAGAACTAGAAATTCCCTCAGTGTGGATTGTTATGAAGATGTCTTTATTCCATCCTCTCGTTTTTTTTAGTTTTTCCCCACTGACTATAGACAGAGTTTTTTGGTTTTGTGTGTGTTTTTTTGTTTGTTCGGTTTTTAGAATTTGGATTTTTTTTTTTTTTTTTAACTTTCAACATTTTAAGGATTTCGTCCTGTTGCTTTTTGGATTTATGTTGAGAAGTGTGGCATTTTTTTTCTCTTTGTTGTCATAAAATTGATTCCTGGGGTTGTTTTTAAAACTTGTTCTTTGTAGTTATCTTGCTTAATATTTTGAACATCTTGGATCTATGAGTTTGTAATTTTTTCTCAAATTTAGTAAAAACTTCAATCTTTATTTCTCATATTTTTGTTCCAATTATCCACATTATAGAACTCCTAATATTAACTTAGATTTCACTTTTTAAATTTAATTTTACTCTGTCATTTAGTCTAAATAGTTTCTATAGCTAGTATTCAAGTTCACTAACTTCTTCTGTAATGTTTAATATGCTCTTGATTCCACCCAGTGGATTTTTTATTGCAAAATTGTATTTTTCTGCTCTGCAAGTTACACATTTCTACTTTGTATTTTCCTTTTCCCTTTTCTTCATTTTCATAGTTTTTAAAAATTCCTGAATATATTTCTAATAGCCTTCTTCATTCCTTTTCTGATCTAACTGTAAGTATGTCTGCCATTTCTGCATCTATTTCTATTGATTATTTTTCCCTGTTTATGTCTCACATTCTCCTGCTTCTTCAAATGTGTCATAAATTTCAGTTGGATGCTGGACATTTTGAATTTTGCATTGTTGAGTGTTAGATATTACTGGCTTCCTTTAATGGGTGTTGGACTTTGACCTTTCCAGCAGGTATACTGCTTACAGATCAATTTAATTATTTCAAGCTTTTATAAAAAAAAATTGTTACATCTACAGAGATTTTTAATATTTGTTTAATTAAGTGATCTGTATGCCCAACATTAGGCTTGAACTCAAGATCAAGAGTTAATGCTCAACTGAGTGAGCCAGCCAGGAGCCCTATAGTATGCCTACAGTGATATTTACTTTAGGACTACTTTAGTTCTATTACTAAGGTGACATATCTACATTGTATCAAATGGCTTGTGAATTCAATGATCCTCCTCTAGCTGGTTGGAACTCAGTCCTATATGAGCTCTGGGAATTGGTCAGAGTATAGCTTCATGGTCATACTTTACCTAATCTTGTGATATTTCACCCTAATAAATACATTGTTTAGTATTCAGCAATGAACAGTAGAGTTTCCAATCTGATTTCTGGAACTCCTAATTTACATAGCAACCTCTTTTCCAGTTTTGCCTCTGTGATCTCTTATCTCAATCTCCCCAATTCAATAAGACTGCCACTTCACATGGGTTTACTGCCCTTGCAGAAAGTCCTCCAGGCAGAAATCTGCATGATTATAAGATTCACTATAATTGTTTCTTATCCCAGGGGCCACAGTCCCATATAGAAGTTCCCCCTTATCCATGGGGATACATTCCAGGATCCTCAGTGAATGCTTGAAACAATGGATAGTAGTGAACCCTGTATTGATTATGCTTTTATATATATATATATATATATATATATATATATATATATATACACACACACACACACACACACACACATATATATAGAAAAGCATAATTTTCTTCAGCAAGGGCTTTTTTTTAATATGCAAGTGAAGTTTTAGTAAAACTGTTTCATAAAATATGATAGTAAAAAGGCAGTATTTCTAATTTAAGACATTTTTGAGGGGCCTCTAGCGTCTGAGTGGTTCAGTCGGTTAAGCAGCAGACTCCTGGTCTCAGGTCAGGTCATGGTTCCAGGGTTGTGGGATTGAGCCTCATGTCGGACTCCCTCCTCCAGGGAGTCTGCTTGTCTCTCTCTCTGCTCCACCCCCTACTCGCCCTCTTTCTTCCTCAATAATCCTGTCATGAATTTGCAGGCCTCCGTCCTTGGCTGTGGGCCCACTGTCAACTATTTTGGATACAAAGATTCCTTCAGTGGACGATCCATCTTGGTTGTCCACACAAGGCCGGCCACCAATAATATTGAATCTCAGGGAGCCAGAGTCCCAATATAGCACGAGTCAGACTTATATATTCAGCATATATATTTTCTATATATATATATACAGATATATATTAACTGTATAATATAATATATATTTATAATATATAATATAGTAAATAGTATATATAATATATATACACTTAATATATATAATAAATATATATATACCTATATATGATGAAGTTTAATTTATGAATTAGGCACAGTAAGAGATTAACAACAATAATAAAATAAAACAATTATAAAATTACATTGTAATAAAAGTTATGTGAATGTGTTCTCTTTCTCTTGAAATATCTTATTGTATTGCACCCTTACTGTTCTTGTGATGATGTGAGGTGATAAAAAGCCTTTTGTGAAGAGAAAGTTAGGTGAATGATGTAGGTATTGTGATCTAGTATTAGGCTACTGCAGACCTTATGATAATGCATGAGATGGAGGATAATCTGCTTCCAGACTGTGGTTGACTTGGGTAACTGACACTCTGGAAATTGAGACAGTGAGTAGGGGGAACTACCGTAGTGCCTCTTGTACATTCTATAAAAATATTTACTTTATCTATTTTTTCCATTTCTGCAATTACTTACAGTAGAAAGGGCAAGATCGTTTCACTTACTCCATTTCAAAACGTGGATTTTCTGAAATAAACTCTCCAAAGACATCATGGATATAATACATTCTGAGATTAGGATATTGTCCTTCAAAATGCATTTTATACTTAAAATTAAAAGTTATTAAATGATTCTGTGTTCCTAAAATAGGTAGAACACATGCATCTTAGAACTGAGAAGTAGAACAGTCCTTTCCATTTTTCTGCTACTGATCCTCTTGGGAAATTTGTTCACCTTGTTTCTGAATATAAGTCTCTGCTAGAATAGATGTCTGGTTTCAGAGGTGTGCTGTGCTTCTACTAAAAAAACATAGAAGGAGTTGTACTAAACCTCTATTTTTATGATTTAGGTTAGACTTCTGCTAACTTCTTGTCTGTTTATACAGATTAAGTAAGAATTCAGTAGACTTCCTATTAATTTCACTTATAGGAAAACCATCACCACCTTGCCAACATCATAAGTCTGATGAGTCAGAGTATTCTGTTTGTTGTTTTGACTCTGTTATCCACTATGGTGTGTGCAAAACCTGATACATGACATTGAAGAACAGTAGAGAAAGTATAGAATTTTCAGTTAGCTGTGCTAGGACAGTTAAACATCACTTAAGAGAAAAGAAAAGGTATCTAATGCTGCAAAAAAATCAATTACAAATGAATGAAAGATTTAACTGGAAATATAAAATCTTAAAAAATGCAAAAGGAGAATATAAGAGAATATTGTTTTTACAGGGAAAGGGTAAAAGATATTTTCTAGACAGATGCAAATCTTAAAAATCAAAAGGAAAATATTATTATGCTCATACCAGAAGAGATTTGTAATACAAAATTAGTTATCGGAATACATTAATAATTCAAGTAAGTTAGTAAGAAAAAAAAATCCAAGAGAAAAATGGGCAAAAACACCTCACAAAACAATGTTGTCTTGGAAGTTAAGTAAGAAGCACCAGCATTTAACATACCCAACCTAAATCCTACCCCAATACAATCCTACCCCAATACCCCAATTTAATGTTTTAAATCCAGTGTTGTCATGTCTTGAATTCTTTCTTTTTTGAATATTAGCTGAAAACTTTAGGAGTATATGAGATTCAACAATATAGACTGACTTTGTGGAAATTACATAGTAGGAATAGTAGGAGAATATTTCTGTTTTGTAAAGTGACATGTATCTCAAAGTTTTTTAATTGTTGAATATAGTTATTTCCAAATGAAAAAATTATCAAAAATGCAATGCATATTCTGATAGAAAATAAAATGGTACTTAGATAAAACTCAGTGATAGAAATATCTGTTGTCATAATGGAAAGTAAAATATTCAGCTATCAGAATCTTGGTTTTTACATATGTGGCTAGCTCTTCATCTTTGATATAATATCCCTAGGTATATATTTTTGCTTTCATTTTCTTGTGAGCATTTCATCTTACCTATCCTTTGATAGTTAATGACTACTTTGAATTGATAGTAGTATACTGTCTGATCTTTCAGATAAAGATTATGTCTTTCTATCTCAGATAAACTCTTATACATTAATTTAATGATTTGAATTAAAAACAACATTACTATAAAGTTTAAGCAATTTTAATTTTAATCCCTGAAAACAAATCCCTAAATTCTTGTTTTAAAACATAAGTGAGATATTTACAATATGCATTATAAAATCATAATCACCCCTATCATTTTAGGGGACAAATTCCAACACATTTTTAATATCTCATTTATCTTTCTCTGGGTTGGGGAATGTTATCAATCCAACCTCATCAGTAGAACAATGTAACTAAAATAGAACGGCAGATGAGGTCAAGTAAAGAGTCTGTTGCAAAGCTACAACCTCCTCTCTAATCTTATGGCATTTAGCAGCAACTTCTTGTCAAAGAGTTGGCTTTGTTTGTTTTCTTGGCTGTTTTTTGGAGGAGAGGTGTTTTCATCTCTTTATGCTTTGAAAATCTTTATCTTGATGTCTTAGACATTACCCAAGAAGCTCTAAACCAAAATTGCATACAGCAACTTCACCTGCCCTAATTTGGAGAACTATATACACTAAAGTTATTTTAAGAGATTTTGGTGGGTTGCAGACTTTATGCAACAAACAGTTTAATGCCAGATCAAATTGTCTTGTGTGGCTCTAAATTTCAGGTTCATGATGTTGTTCCTCAATTAGATCATGTAAATCTCCAAGGAGTGGTTGTAGAAAACTAAGCCTGGATTTAAGAACTACCACCTGCCCAGATAATCTGTGTTGCACTCCTGGTGCCACAAGATGTTTTGGAGTTTGGAAGGCAATTATTTTGTTAGCCTAGAACTGGCTCAACCATAAGTTGTATTTTTATCTGCACTTCAAAAGTTTCAAGGTGCATACAGCTTAATATATTTGTTTTATAATTATTATATAAAGTGTAATTAGTGAGACACCTGGGTAACGCAGCAGTTGAGTGTCTGCCTTCATTCCAGGGTGTGATCCCCATTCCAGGGATCGAGTCCCACACTGAGCTCCCTGGGAGGAGCCTGCTTCTCTTTCTGTCTATGTCTCTCTCTCTCTCTGTGTGTGTCTCTCATAATAAATAAATAAATAAATAAATAAATAAATAAATAAATAAATAAATAAATAAAATATTAAAAAAATAAAGTGTAATTAGTAAAATTGTGATTATACATTAATATGTATACTTCCCTTCATTTAAAAAAATAGTAGAAAGCCAAGAAATAGTATCCTAGACTATGTATCAGTTAATAAAGAGATGGCAATATATGTGGATGCATTTTTGAAAATAATTTTGTATTTAATTTGAAAGATTTTGAACTGCTTGAAATTTCTAAAATGTGATCATTCAAATTAAAAGAAAATGTCCAACACTTCATATTTCTTTGGTACTATATATATTTTTTTAGACTGAAAACTTATCTGCTTGAGATGACAAGCATCTCACATTATTCTGAGTTGTGATAACTATAAAACGGCAGATTCAGTCAACCTATAAGATGTAATAGGATTACTGCAGAAATTTTATCCCCCTAAAGAATATACATTTCCAAAATTGAGCAAATATTATTGATCAGAAAGCATAGAATGTTATAGCAGGAAGAAACCTGTCATTTAAAAACTGAGAAACTGCAGTCCGTGGAGGGACTTCATTCTCCTCCCTGATGCTATTTCCTTGTAAGTTCTGCCCTTCTAATACATACTTTTCATATGTGAAAGCCAAAAATATTTATTGAAAATTATCTTTGTCTATTACAAGATGCTGAACACACAGAGGAAAACAAAATAAGTAGAGCAGCTGTCCCTTAGAGCTTCATAGGGAAAAGGGACATAACATTAATGAGTATTTGTAATGACAAACTATGGCAAGCTATAAAGGAAAAGAATATACTGCGATGTCTCAGTTGAGATCAGAGAATGAGTGAATGGGAGTAAAATAGGGAACAAGAGAGGAGAGAGGTAGGAAAACATGCTGGGGAGAGCCTGAAGTACAAATGAGCACAATAGACTAAAGGAACTAAAAAAGAAGTCATTAAAAAAAAAAAAATCCTAACAGGCAAAAAGTACAGACTAATGGGGAAGGTGATATGAGATTATGTGCAGCCTTGGTCTTTATCTAAAAGCCAAAAGAAGCCAACAAAAGATGTAAAGCAGTGAGACTCTATCATTAGATTTGCATTTTATTAAGTTGAGGAACAGAGTTGACACAGGGAGGACTGGCTATAGGGGAGATGAGTTAGGGGACTGCTGTAATATTCTAGAAAAAGGTGTTGGTAGATTGTAGACCTACTGAAAGGAACATAGGAGAGAGAGATGAAAAAAAATGTAAGAGGAAATCAGCTCTTAGTAATTAGTGATTAGAAATGAGTCAGGAGGGATCCCTGGGTGGCGCAGCGGTTTAGCGCCTGCCTCTGGCCCAGGGCGCGATCCTGGAGACCCGGGATCGAATCCCACGTCAGGCTCCCGGTGC
Organism: Canis lupus baileyi; assembly: GCF_048164855.1. Lineage (NCBI taxonomy): Eukaryota > Metazoa > Chordata > Mammalia > Carnivora > Canidae > Canis > Canis lupus. The sequence goes on from NC_132852.1 coordinate 24,552,647, forward strand.
ATGGAGCCTGCTTCTCCCTCTGCCTATGTCTCTGCCTCTCTCTCTCTCTCTCTGTAACTATAATAAATAAATAAAAATTAAAAAAAAAAGAAAGAAATGAGTCAGGAGAGGATATCAAGGAAGGACCTGATGAGCTTTTATTTTGCAATGACAAAGACTAAGCAACAGAATTTGGAAGACTATGGGATAAGTTACAAAATTCTGTGCAAAAAAAAAAAAAATCAATTTGAGATGCATTTGCAACTTCTTAGTAGAAATATCAAAAAAAATGCAGTTAAACCTGCATGTCTACATATTAAAGGAAAAAAATCTACACAGGAAATAGAAATCTGAGAACTATTAGTACAGAGATATTTGAAGCCATAGGGATAAATGAGATAACCTGTTGAGAAAGTACTAAGTAAGAGGAGAATGGAAAGTCCCATATTGGATGTTTAAAAAATAAATATGAATCAGCAATGAGATTCAACACAGTAGCCAGGCAAATAGGCAGAAAGATAAGCATGTGGTGAAATGTAAGTGAAATTCAGTATTTCAAAAAGGAGAAAGGAATTAATTGTGTCAAATTTTGCTAAGAGAAAAAGGGATTGAGTTTGGAAGTTATCCATAGAAGTTAAATGGAAGTCTACTTCCTTCTTGAGTCTATCCTTATGTTCTTTATGACTTCTAATCAAAGTAATTTATCATATGTATTATTGGATATGATTTTGGAAATTTTCCCTCTCAATGAATGTGACATGGCAAAGTTGACATTATACTTTTAATCTGTCCTTTCAATTGGTAAAAATTCCCAAATGAAACTTTTTCATTGAAGGACTCATGACCTAATAATAATGAAGTTCAGTTTTTATAAGTTTGTTTTGTTAAGAATAACAGTCTATCCAACAGTTTGATGCAAATTTGAACTGGTCATCTGAAATCATCTATGCTTTATTTTTATTGTCTTTATTACCATTTAACCTTTTAAACTTGGTGAACATTCGCTCAAAAAGGAAATGCTATTTTCCTACAATTTTTGGCTTATCTAGTGTCTCTATGAATATACATATATATGTGTGTATATGTATATGTACACACACACATATACATCTTTTGTCAATCTATTTTCTAGTTTGTTTAACTACTTGAAAGTTTGTAATCACATTTATACCTAAAACTATTAGTCTTCACAATCACCACTAATTTTTGCACCCTCTTATACCTGCAATAATAAATAAACATTTGGAGTACATTTGACTAATAGAACTTCAAAACCTAAAGCACATAAGAATATTTTCTCTCTTAATTATATCTAAAAAGTTTACATAAAACTGGAGGTAAATAATTAGATATTAATAAAAAGTGAATGACATGCATCATTCAGGTTTGATTAGGCATGATGTTAACCTATGTGTTCACTGTTGGCCAGTAAGATACAAGTTAAAGGATGTGAAAAATGACACAGGAGTAGTTATTCAAATATTTGGCTTTCCACTAGCCAAGACTGATCCAGAGCTTAATAGCAGACTTCTGTTAAACTCAAAACCAACGTCAAATTTTGGTGCTTAACATCGAGATAGTTACATAGTAGAAGAGATGTTGTATAAATATATGATAGCAAGCTGGTTAGATAGGTAATACTCTATGATTAGAAAAACTCTGACTACATATCTAAGTGTACTTTAGCATGACTACAGTTGCCTATGAGACAGAAATGAGAATGGAAGGCAAAGTGTACTTTTAGTTTTCTACTCATATCTTTTTTATTGTTTGATTTTTTATAATAAATATATTTTATATAAGAAAGGTATGGAAAATGCTAGCCAATAACTCACATTTGGTAGTTTTCTATATTCAGGGTGGGTATATGTGTATATATGTGTGTGTATAAGTGTATAATACATATACTTAAAAAGTTCTAAGTAAATATATAAATTATCACTGAAGATCTTCAGAGAGAAGAAATTAAAAGAATATAACTTCCATATTTAAATCAGATTAAAATCTCAAAATTTTATCATATAAAAGAAAAATATCATTTGTGGAAGGGCAATCAAAAAATTTACCGACCTATCTTGGTCTTTTAAACAAAAAAGCTATTTTGTTTAAAGAGATGGAGGACTTCCATAAGCATAGTTAAGACCTCATCCCCTCAAGAAGAAGGAATAGAAAAGGTATAGAAAAAGTACTGACATTATTTCTCTTTTAAGAATTCCACGGGAAAAAAAGGAGTATTCCATAATCATCAGTAAATTGTATTACTATGCCAATTTTAAGCACTCTCAAAGAAATTAAAAATCCACAAATAGACATACAACTACTTGATAAATGATGTGACATTTCATCATTGCTCCCATTGGAAGGCTCAAGGTGATATTTTCTAGTTTTATGTGTTAGCCCAATCAGTACATGAATGTTATTTGAAAGATAATTGTTATTGAAAAAAGTAGATGTAACCTCAGATTTTGGCATGATGTGGTAGTTATATTTCATTCTATACCTAGGTACTAAATTAATCATACTTGTGAACTGGCCCTCTTAGGATTTAGTTTATATAACATCATTGATCTCTCTTGCTCCTACTCATCAATAATTTGCATTTGTAGGCATGAAGCCATTCCAGAAGTCTGGTTCCACAGAGCTTTGCATTTAGCTTCCTGATCCAAGTGCTTGGTAAGCAAAACATTTTCATTCAAACGCTAAGGTTAAGTCAAATAAATGCTACATTCATTCAGATATACCCTTTAATAAAATTCCAATAGTTACCTCTTAGACCCTTTAACTAAATATTATCACTGTGTACTTAAGTGTTTTCAAACATATTAGTTCAACTTGTGACAGAGTTTCACTTTTATCACACCAGCTATTGATGCTGTTCAATAAATGCACAGTGAACCTGTAGGGCATTTTTCTCTGTTCACAGTAGCATATTCCATTTCCATCTTTTCACCACTTTAAAAAACTATTACAATGTCTACAACTGAGAATTCCTAGTTGCATGAAACAGATGTGGGAGTTAGAACCATCCAAGTCATGGGAAGGTAGCATAAGTGCCTGCAACTGAAGTCCGATGTTGTAGTTTAGGTTTTATTACAATAATAGGAGAACCTTAAGGATTTTTCAAAAGCAAGTTTAAATTGCTAGACCACTGAAACCTATGCCAGATATGCCCTTGAAAAAGCAGTTAATGAAATCTTTTGGAGCGTGTACATTCAGGTTATGATTAACCTCTGTAGTGGAGAGCACAAGTGCTTTAGATCTGCCTCCAGCAATGGTAACTGGGGCAAATCTCATCACTTTAGACCATCTAGAATTCTCTTTATGCCCTTGTAGTTCTGCAGTGAAGCTCTAAACCTTCCACGCTCACATTCTCATCAGAAGTCGAAATTGCATCCTCTCTTCAGCAAAATTATACTATGGGTCTTCATAATAGTTAAAGAAGGAAGGGAGAAAGGGAAGAAGAGAGTAAAGGAGGAAGGAAAGAAGAGAGGGAGGAAGAGAGACCTGGGAATGAGACCTAAAACAGATCCTTAATGCCACTTTATTAGCCATATGACCTTGTGCATTTTGTTTCTGTGACTGAGAACTTTTCAGGATGTCCTCCTTTGCAGTCACTATTATGCAATCTCTTCCTTTTCTGGTTTTGGATATATGCATCTCTTATTATTTCTTAACTAGCACTCTAGCATCAGTGAAACTAAATGTAGACGGGAGAGAACAAGAGGACAGATGGGCTTTTCTAGTTTTCTGGCCATCTGTCATAGAGTGACAGAGCAGAAACAACTATGGTGAACTTCGGAGTGGAGGGACAATGTGGTACATATTTGACTAAACACAAATTAAAATCTGACCTAATGAAATGGCTTCATCTGTGGAATATAAAACTCCTACCTTCCCCTGTTCTGCAATGGGAGAGTTTGGGAAAATTTACAGAATTGGGAAAGGCATGGGATGAAAGACAGAGTTTGTTTCTAAAACATAACCACATTTTGTTTAATTTGCAAAATAATGCACTGCTCTCCACACAGCTTTCTCCTCTGAAAAGCTATTTGCCAAACAACCTCAATGGTTCTAAATAAGTCTCTTAGATTTAAGAGATAATTGTTTAAAATTCTTTTTATCTTTTTAAAATTTTGAATAAACATTTGTTTAACTACAGTAATTGAAAAGCTGTTTTTCAGCAACCCTCTTTAAAGCCCTAGTGCCAAGATATGAATATAAAAATTTACATTATAGTGAACTAAAGGTAAGGTTATCTTAAAAAGCTTTGTGTGAGCTTGAACATTAGCTTCTCACTTTCTCTCACTCTATTTGGTAGTGGGTGGAGGGAGATAAAGTACACAGGTTCAGGCCTGAGTCAACAGCCAATGGCTGGTTCTCTCTATACTTCCAGCTGCCAGCTAGGCTGCCCTCCCTCAATGCTGGTCACCTCCAGGATGTCCTGGATGCAGTCTCTCCATATATATCTCATTTTACACGTTTACCAACATTAGAGTAAATAAAGAACAAGCCATGATTATCTTAACTTTCCTACTACTTTATTGTCCACACAAATGCTATGATATATTGCCTGGATATATCAGACTCTACTAAAGGACTAGTCAACTTTAAGGGAATAAAAATAAGAGAAAAAAGTTCTTTATGTAGGTCCCATCATAGGCACACTCCAATTTCCCAGCTAAGCTTTAAAGGCATACTAGAATCTCAGAAGGAAAATGTCAAGGAGGGATATTTTAATATTGGGGAGTCTGGCTCAAATGGTGAAAGGCAGGCCTTTCAAACACAAGAACTTGGTTGAGATTGGGCCAAGTTTCTGATATAGTAGTGAAGCTCCTAAAACAATTCATTGACTGCTAAGCAAGCAAAGCAAGCGATTTTCCAGGTGAACAAGATGTTTGCCCCCGGCATCAGTTTGCAAACATTTGCCTATGCGGACGCTAAAATAATTTATTGGTTTACATCTTTATCTTCCTGGGGAAATATTTCCCGGCTTTGAGAGTCAACCCATGTGGACACAGATGATCTCAGTTCTCAATCCCAATAATTCTGTTTTACTGATGTAGTGTGTCTTAGTTCTGAGATCTGTCTGCTTCTGAGAAAGGACTTTCTCACAGCTTCTGGAATGCAAATCGCCATCCCATCCTCTTTAGAGGGGTACACACCCTGTTAAACACTGAACCTGTTTTGCCTTAAGATCTTTGCAGTACCATTTTCCAAGTCAGAATTGCTTTATTAAGAGTGATGAGAACTTTTTGTGGGAGGGCAAGGATGGTTGAAGGTAGGCATCAGAAGGGTTCAAAAGAGGTGTCTAGGGTAGAATTCAGTAGTCCAAGCCATACTTCTTTGACATTTCCCCACAGATGTGGGGTGCTTTCTTTTTTTTTTAAGATTTCATTTATTTATTCATGAGAGACACACAGAGAGAGAGAGGCAGAGACACAGGTAGAGGGAGTAGCAGGCCTCATGCAGGGAGCCCAACGTGAGACTCAATGCAGAGACTCATGATCACACCCTGAGCTGAAGGTGGCGTTAAAACACTGAGCCACCCAGGCTGCCCTTGGGGTACTTTCTTGTAACCCAGTGGAGGCACCAGTCAGTACTGTCCTCAGACTTTGGCAAAAGTGTTACTGATCTGGACCAGTGCACCTGGTCCCATGTAATAAGGAGTTTGAGAGGGGTCTCACTTTCACAGAGCTCACACTCCTCCTTTCCGATCACCTTTGGGTCAGAGAACTTGGGGAATTCTTGACCCAATAGTCCCTAAGCCTATTCTAGGGTTTGCATAGCTTCTCTGAATATGTCCTGCTGAAGTCAAAAATCATGCAGCCAGTTTATATACTCTTAGGTTTAAGGTGAAGGTAAACGGTGGCTTTTTGAGAGGAAAATGAAGAAGGAAGAGGAACGTGAGCAAGATGGTTGTGGACAGTTAAGAATCATGGCTACTGCATCTAAATATAAGGTTTCTGAGACACCTGTGGTATGCCAGAGGGGAGGAAGAGAAAAGTGGGCTGCAGGCTGGGCGTAGGAGTGGCTTTCCCTATTTGCCAGGTTTAATCCTGATCTTCAAGAGCTCTGAAAAATCTAAATTTGAACCTGGTTATCCAGGTATCTAGGAAGTTTTATTTGGTAAGATATGAAGATAGAATATATTTTTTAAGAGTTTAGTGACTTTATATATAGCTTAGAATATGTAGACATAGGCACATAGTCATGTGAGCCTCCATTTGTACCCAGTTCCTGATCCATAAATGTTAAAGGTAGCTCGGTCTTAGTTCAAATATATTCATGCACATGTGCAAATGTAAGCACACAGATACACCCCCACACAGGATGGTCTAGACCAGAGCTTCCACAGCATATTAACATTCTTTAAATAGGAGGACTGGAGTGCCTACATATAGATCCCACAGCTCCCCGACTGGCAGGGTCCAGTCTGCAAACTCTCCTGGCCAGTTCCCTGAAACAGCAAGCAGCTTCATCCCATTTGGCCAGTCATCACCATATACACTTCCCTTTTCTAAATGTACTGGAATGTAAAGCTCACAAAGAAAAAGATCTTTGTTTTGTTCACAAATGTATCTCAAGGTCTTAGAACAATGACCACCAGACACTAGGTTCTCAATGATCATTTGTTAAATTAATGAATGATATGAAAAAGTTGGGAAACACTGGTCTACTATCAATAGCAAGAAAAAAAAAAAAAACTCTCAATGAAAACTTTTCCCCACATCCTTACCCTTGTGGAATAGTGCTTAATATATCTACATGAAGCAATATATGTGCCTCTACCCAACAGGTATTAATTACCACACTACAGCCTCTGCCTTCCGGGCTGGCTTTTAGCTTGCACTACAACTAGTCCTGGAGCAGGACAGTCTGCCCATCTGCCTAAAGAAGTCCCAAAATTATTTAAAGAAAGATTATTTTAAAAATACTTTGTTTTGGGGCACCCAAGTTGCTCAGTTGGTTGAGCAACTGACTTATTTCAGCTTAGGTCATGACCTCAGGGTTGTGGGATTGAACCCTATGTCTGGCTCTGCACTCAGTGGGGAGTCTCCTAGAGATTTTCTCTCTCACCCTCTCCCTCTGCTGGTCCCTCAATTTGTATACACTGTGTCTCAAATAAATAAATAAATATTTTAAAAACTACTTTGATATTAAGTAGTAATGTTACTGTATCTCGGGCCAGACCTCCCTGTGAAGGCACCCGCCACTATTCTCTATACATAGATTCAAGGAAGCATAGGGGCCCTCAAATCCTTTTCTTTTCTAAACTGAGTTTTTCTCTCTATGCTCAGATTTTACTTTCTTCTTTCATACAGTCCAAAACATATTCCTTCATGCATCATTATTCCATTTTCTTCTTTAGACTTCAGATACTTAAACATATGAAATAAAATATTTTATTTTACTTTATTTTATTTTATTTTATTTGAGAGAGAGCATAAGCAAGGGATGGGGAGGAGCAGAGGGAGAGGGAAAGAAAAGCCCAAGGAGACTCCTCCAAGCCCAGTGCAGAGCCCTAGGATGAGCTCAATCTCAGAACCCAGAGATCATGGCCTAAGCCAAAATCAGCCCCTCTGAAATAAATTATTTTGAAAGTCACAATTATACTTCTCTCCCATTCCCAAACACCTTTCTCTTTCTGAAATATGCAGGGTTAATTATGGCCAAGTCATACCTTCTTAGTATATTGCAAGATATTTTTGAAAATCATTTTCTGTTTAGCTGTATTGCCCTTTCAGTGTCCAGTCCAGAGTAGATGCTTAATAAATAGCAAAGGGAACACGGAGGGAAAGAGAAGTAAAGAAATATGGAAGCCATGGAAGTTATGCATCTTCTCCTTTTATCCTCCTCACATGCCAGGAATCTTTCCTTGTCTGAGTCCATTGGGAGAACTCTCATGTCCTACAGTCCACTCTCTAACAAGTATCCTTTTGAACTACTTCTTTCATCTTGTGTGTGTGTGAGAGAGAGAGAGAGAGAAAGAGAGAGAAGAAGGAGGAGGAGGAAGAGGAAGAAAAATGAGGAAACACAAACATGCTTATAAGTAAATCTAACCAATCAGACAGATTCTTCCAGTATCCCCAATAGATAAAAGAAAGTGATAAAAGCATAAAGTGTGGGAAGAAAATCTTCCTCTTTGGCCCAGCCATATAGTTTTAGCCAAAACACTGAGGTTACTGCAAATAGCTGCAAGAAAAGATTCCTTGAGTGGCTGATTCCATGATGGGAGTTGCTTCTCCTATTGGCAGAGTACAATTTGGAAACTCCAAATTTAAAACATAAGAACTAGGTAGTGATGTCATGTATCTTTTCTAGCTGCAAACTCAATTATCCCTGCGCAGCCAAAATTTCTTTTCCTTTAGGATTGGAAGGTACAGGAAGATCCAGAAGCACATAAAAAAATTATTCTTCCTTTCTTATCTGTAAGAAAGCTCTATCTGGAAACCACTAGGTCAAATGCAAATTGAGGTCATGGATGTCTCCTCAATAATGGCTTTTCTCATCCTAACAAATGACCTAGGAGGGAGAAAACTGAACTGCTAACTGCCACACTTAAAAATCTCATGGTTGTCCAATTATATTAAGCCACAACATATGCAAGCTTATTATTGTTTTCCCATTATTATTCATGACAGGAGCCTCAGCAAATATGTTCCTAAAACAATCAGGTTCTTAAAGAATTCATATTTCTGACAGCCAGAAGATATTGGACACTGGTGAATAGATAATGCTACGGTGGGTAACTTAGATATTTGCTGTTAGTGATGAACTGCATTTTTTACCTTTTACCTTCTATTTATTAATGCATTGTGCTACATTCCTGAGAAGGAGTGTTCCAGGACTACTAGGATTTTTTTTTTTTAATGAGTAGTAAAAGAACCTCTGTATTTCTTCTTCCAATTTGTTTTCTTGTTATTCAGACAACAGCATGGGAATGAGTCACAGCACTGTTTCTCCTGCTTTTTCGTCTGACCTTTGGAATTATCCTTGGGATGCTAACTAAGCTATCAGCAAGATGCCAGCAGACAGAAGTGAACTTAGCACTTGTGTGTCCTTCCTTTCTTCCAGCAGTCAAGTACAGTCCTTTTTTGAAATTGCAGAAGTCTTTCATGCATATAATTCGTGGCTTCCAATGAGTTTGAACTTCATGCTTGAAGTGATGCACAAGTAAGTGATTTAATTCATGCACCTGTATCTGGATTTTTTCCAGACATAATGAAATGGGTAACCACTTCAGGATTTACCTAATAAGCATTGCAGCAAGACATCAGAAAGGCACTGATTGGCATATTTGGGCAGGAAAAGGAACAACAAGCTTCCAGTCGAGCTGTGATAGGCATCTGGGTTCAGCCCTTGGGATAAAAGCTGAGCATTTCTTGGCTCCCAAGGCCAAGCCCTTTGACTTCAATGATGTACAATTTTCTCATTACAAATACTATTGTACCCAGAGGAATTCCTGTCAGGTTTCTAATTATTTTCTCAGTTTGAAGTAAGACCTTGTCTTTAATGAGAAAGAAGTTTTGTCATGTGATTGTTTTCGGCATCGACACACAGTGCAGAGAACAAGACCACAAGGGGAAATAACAACAAAGCCTCAGAAAAGGAAGAGAAAGACCTTTTCAAAAATAAGTGCAAATCATTTTTCCCACTGATTATCAAAATATACACAACTGTGCTGCCATCAAGTACAGTAGTCTTTGGCTGGAGACTTAAAAAGTAAAAATAGTTGCTACTGGTAGGGTTACATAAACCCTAATCAAGATGCTTTGGATTTTGAATCCATAGTCAGTATATCCACATCACACATCTTCCATGCAATCTATAGTCTCCATATATTCTAATTCACATAGAAAATCATCTTTGCAGAGATTATAATTATTCTTAAGTATTTTTAGAGATTTTATTTATTTGAGGGAAAGAGAATGAGAGAATATGAGTGTATGTGTTGGGGGGGGGGCAGAGGCAGAGGGATAGGGTAAGGTAGACCCTCCACTGAGCAGGGAGCCCAATGTGGGAGTTCAATCCCAGGACCCTGAGATCATGACCTGAGCTGAAGGTAGACGATTAACTGACTGAGACGCCCAGGCACCCCTGTTTCTTGTTAAGTATTTTTTATGGTCAATATTTTAACAATGATCCCAGGCTGGCTAAAAACTGTATTTGCTTATTTTGTATTTTGCTATATTAAAAATTATATTTCACTCATGCTTCCTCTTCCTCAAAAAAAAAAAAATTATCAACAGGATTTAGTATTGCAATCCTGGAAATGGATCCAAACTGAGAAAATAAGATGTTAAGGAACAGAAGTGAGGAGGTCATGGGTAATATATCACTAATGTTTAATTTAATATAAAGATTCACTGGGTAAGAGAAGCCAAAGGATAGCATGTTGGAAATTCTGGCAACAGAACCCTACTAGCTAGGAGTCCCTCTAGCATCTTTATGTTTCTTTCATAGCATCTAATGAGAAGTCACAAAACTTCAAGACTTCAATTTCCTTGTTATGAGCAGAGGGATAAAGGCATGGCTCTGTCTCATCATAGCATATGACCAAAGGAAAAACAGTTGATTAATCTGGAAAATAAAGTTAAGGTTTTCATTCACCAAAACATATTGACCATGAGTGCCAAATATTGAATAAGTGATAAAAAAAAAAGTGAATAGAGAATGTGGGAGAGATTTGAACAAGAAGATAATAGACTTACGAGGGATATGGTGAAGAAAGATCTATTTGAGAAACTATCATATAAATTGAGACCTGAAGAATGAGCCAGGTGGGTGAGAGTGAGCTGGTAATATTCCAGGTAAAGTAACAATGTTTGAAGATCCTGAGCTAAAGCAGAGTATGATACGTGAGAGGAACTCAGAGATGAGTACATGTGTGCACAGTCATAGAAGGCAGTGCTTACGTTGGGGGTTTTATTTTAAAAGCAACAGGAATCCATTGAAGAGGCTCAAGGAAAAAAAGTAATAGAATTAGGTTTATTTTTGAAAAATATTTTGGAGTAAGTGTAGAGAAAGATGGGAACAGATCAAGAGTAGAGCTGACAATTATGGATCACTGCAATAACTAAGATTGACTTGACTTGGAGATTGCTTAGGTGTAGGCATGATAACAGGGTAAACTCCAGTTTTCTTTTCATATAGCTGAGTGGATGATGGTGTGGCTGACATAGTTAGGGAAGGCTGAAAGATAAGAAGATGATTTGCATGTTTGGGGGAAGATGTAAAAAATCCCTGTTCAGTTTTAGAGATATTTGTTTCAATCATAAGAGTCTAGGCAGAAAATTAAAAAATAAAAATAAAAAAGGACCTGGAATACCTCAGTGTATAAACAGAAATTTAATCCAAAAGAATAGAATCCAAGGATGTACTGAGTGTAAAGAAGGAGCAGTGTCAAAGGAGACTGAGAAGTTGCTCTGAGGCAGAAAGAAGTGTGGCAGCAGGAAAGCTAAGGAAAGGATATATTTTGAAAAGCAATAAGTAGTCAAGAGTGTTGAATCCTGCTAATAGAACAAGTAGGATAATGGAAAAATATCCATTGAGTTCAGCAACACGAAGACCATGGTGACATTATCTAGAGTAACTTGATAGCCAAATGTGAGTAGCGAAGCTGAGGAACTAAACTCTTAATTTTTGAAAATCTAATGAGCATAAATCACATGTGATGAGTGGCTACATATTGGACAGGACAAATGGGCCGTCGGGAAAATGGCAGAATTTAGTAGATTGACAAATGAAACTAGTCATTATATACAACTTGTTCATGAAGTTTGCTTCCAAAGCAGAAGAGTGTAAAGAGCAGATTGTGGAAGGGAGTAGGAGATCGAGAAAGGGTTATTTTAAGTTAGACCAACTTTAGAATTTCAAATGACAAGGAGCCAGTGGAGAGGGAGAAGTTGAAAGTACACCAGAGTGAGAGGCAATGATCTTAAATTACATTATACCCAAAGGAAAGAACAAATTCATACGAATGAATAAAGTCAATTTTCATATTTGGAGGTAGAAAATTAAGGTAATTTCTCTTTGTAGTCTTCTATTTACTCTGTAAAGTAGGAGAAGAGGTCATTGGCTGAGGGAGCAGAGGAAAGTTATAGGACTGAGGGAGTCTGTGATGCACATCCAGAGAATTATATGTCCTCCAGGCTGGCTCACACATTTGTAGCAGAGATATTTGATTATAAGGTATGATGTGAGGAGCAGTGAAGATCTACCTGCCTAAAAATATCTCACTGATGGGGCATCTGGGTGGTTTAGTCAGTTGGGTATAGGCTCTTGATTTCTGCTCAAGTCATGATCTCAGAGTCGGGGTGGAAGTTGCTTGAGATTCTCTCTCTCCCTCTCATTCTGCACCCCCTCCCCACTCGCATACTCTCTTAAAAAAAAATCTCACTGAAGAAACCTCAATCCATCCTGTATTTCCTACAGGAATCCCTGTGCCACTTTTTGGGAAAACACCTATTTCAATTAGGATAATACACCAAATAAAAAGTGTAGGCATTCACATCATATTGAGAACCACTAGTTTATCTGATGAACTCTTTAGGAGATAGTATGGAAAAATTCAAATCAAGGAAGAAGTAAGAAAAATTTCTTTTTTTTTTTTTTTTTTTTTGTAAGAAAAAAATTTCTGATCATGGAAACCACTAAATCCTAAGCTTCTGGGTGGCCAGGAAGAAGTCCTGATCTTGAGACAAATAGACTGGGATGGTGCCAAAAGGACAGACAGACAATACTAAAACTAAAACTTGGCCCATAATTCTTCTTAAGGACCATCTTCAGCACTGAAGGGCACATTCTTATATCCAGTGTCTAATCCCCATAAAGCGCCCTCTGCGGTGGATTGGTCGACTTGGAACTAAATTCACAGATAATAGATGTGGCAGGCTGAGGAGAAAATGTGTAGCTCTTCTTGCAGTGGCTTGGAAGCACCGCTGTGGAAGAATGTCAAACTGATGCCATGACTTTTACAAGGTTAAATGCAAGGATAAAGATTGTGGAAGGAGCGAGAACCGGGCATCTAGTAAACAAGTTAGAGTGAGAGTGAAGCAATGACCTCGGTCGGTGACAGATTCTGAGAGCCTTGGAAGTAGGAGTGACTATTAAAGTTGCAATGTAACAGGAAGAGCACAAGAGGATAAACGTGGAGCCCCCACAGAACACTACCCTGTAATTCAGTTCAGGTTCAGTTGCCATTTATTTTCGCTTAGTCTCAGCATGGCATAATTCTCGGCTTCTTATGGGAACTATGGCAGCTTTTGACACCAACACGAGAAATAGAAGCAATATCCGTGCTGCTCAGGTGCAATAAGTGCATGTTATTTTCCTTGGAGTGATGCTGTGTAACATATTCAAGAGCAGGAAAAGAAAACAAAACAAAACAAAACAAAAAAATCAACAAATGACCTTTGGACCCAGAATAATTTTAACAGTCCTAAACCTGAACATGAACACATAGCCCCCAAAACTCTTGTGACAAAATGTAATGCTATTAAAACATTAAATTCTAGTTAGTTAATATTTTCTTATTAGATACAATTAGAATCTTTCTTATTAGATTATCCTAGTTCAATAACAGAGACTATAATTATTCACCAGAGTTCACCAAAGCTTAAAATATGCTTCTCCTTCACTTTACAACTGCCCTGGTCCTAATTTCAGCTTTCTCTCATTTTTTAATTCTACTTTCTACTTTTTATGACAGAAATTGAAGACAATTGTGTTTGAAACTTTGTTTTAAGAATATCATCCTTAGATAATAACAACAAGCCCATGTACTTAATATTCTAGAAGCTGAAAAGAGAAACTATAAGCAACATTTTTTCTCATACTCACTGAGAACCCAAAGATTCATGTCCAAAACCAATGGCCATGATGAATGCTTTCAAGCATACTCTTTAATGAGTAAGTCATAAAACTCTTTATTGGTCCATGTGTTTTTAAATTCTTCCCTATTTTCAACCTGATTAATGATGATGAGCATGCTAATAAAATCACCAGCCTGTAGAAATATAGTAATAATTTTGTATGATTCAGAGTCAATATGTGTCTAATTCAGTGGTCTTGACACAGCTTCCATAAGTCACAAGCCTAGTGGCCCATTACAAAAGTTTTCTCTCCTATAAGAACTTTGCTGAATATGACATTTTGAGTTTAGCCCATACTCAAGCACTTAGGTATTAATCTACTTCTTACCTAGGCAAACTTTATGTGCATTAAGGTTTCATTGGGATGAAATATGTTAGCTAATCATGAACATTTACGGAAACATCCCTACATTTATTATTTCTGGTTGGTTATAAAGTGATTATTACTATTTATAAATTAATATTTGTAAATTTCTTTATAGTTACCACATCTACAGTGTCCTCATTCCATAATATTTCTCAGTTGACTATTTTGGCCAATTATCTCAAAGTCTTCCCGTGAAAATTTTTGCTTTACTAGGGCAGTAATGTTTAATTTGCAAGTGTTTATCTTTTTTGATGGAAATCCTCACTTCCATAATGGTTTGCCTCCAGAATATAATTGCCTATAAATGTGTTAATTACCCACTTGTAGGGGTGCCAGGTTTAGCAAATAAAAATATTGCATGGCACATACATATACCAAAAAAGTTATTCATCATTTATATGAAATTCAAGTTTAAATGAGATTCCTGTATTTATCTGTCGACCCTCTATATTTGATCATTTTTATGAATAACATGCGTGAATTTCCCTTTGAGAGTTTTTAGTGGTTTCCTTCCAGAGGATTACCAAAAGAATAAATCACTACAGTTTTAAGTTACTGCAATCTTCCCTGGAAGGGTTAAGTCAGAGGGATCTTACATATAGAAACTGAAGTAGGGTGCACCTGGGTGGCTCAGTCAGTTAGGAATTTGACTCTTGATTTCAGCTCAGGACATGATCTCAGGGTCATGAGATAGAGCCCTGTGTTGTCCTCCATGCTCAGCAGGGAGTCTGCTTTAGATTCTCTTCCTCTCCCTCTATCCCTCCCCTCCTTTTGCTCTCTCGCTCTCTAAAATAAATAAATAAATCTTTTTTCAAAAAGAAATTGACGTAGAAATATTTCTCCATTCTTCAAAGTGATGCAAGTCACACTGTTCCCTCTAACCTTTCTCTTGAACAGAGCTCTATTCTCAACTATTTAGTTGGTTACTTTTCCCTAGGTGTTCTGAACTGAATGCTTTCCTCTCTCAAAATATATACGTTGAAATCCTACCCCTCAGTGTCATGATTTTTGGAGGTAGGACTTTGGGGAAGTTTTTAGGGTTGCATGAAGTCATGAAGGAACCTTGTAATGGGGAACAGGATCTCTCTCCCCTCTCTACCATGTGAGGATACAAGTAATAGATGGCTGTCTGTAAACTAGGACTTCACCAAAACCTCAACCATGCTGGCACCCTGATCTCAGACTTCCAGCTTCCAAAACTGTGAGAAGTCAATGTTTGCTGTTCAAACCACCCAGAGTATGGTATTCGGTTCTTGCAGCCTGAGCTAAGACACCAGGCTTAACAATAGGAAATTCACTTATTTCCTCAATATTTGTGACTTATATCCTTGAAGATTACTAATCAAGATTTCATGGAAATATCCTAAGGACATTCAGATTTATACAGTTCTACCACATGTCCATTTTGGGCACACTTCTTTGAGAGTGTTCAGGCATGTCTTAGTCTTCTGGGGAGGGAGATGGGACAGAATAATCTTTTAGTGTCACTGCCAGAAAGAGAAAAATTGTAGAGAGAATAAATTCTCTCTATAAATTATTGTAGAATAAATTGTATTTATTCAAAATAAATTCTAATAGCCTTGCTCTTCAAAAGCATATTTGACAATATGCTGAGGACGAAAAGCAGGAGAAGAGGTACAGCTGACCCAGTAGTGATTTATTTAATTATGCTAAAGCTATAAACCTTCTTGAACATATATCCACTGCTATATGACATATATGTCCATCTTACATACAGTCAAAGCTGTGCATGTTTCTTGGGTTTGTGTGTGCTTATGAGTCATCACTGGGTCTGCCTGTGGTATATACATGCTCCCAAAAATGGTGTGTAAATGAATAAACACATATATGTATACATACATACATATATCCACAGCCTCCTTATTATTCGTGCCATGCAATTTAACAATTATTTATACATTATTTAGACTTTGCAAATTGGTATATTAAGTCAATTTAAATTCCAAACTCCTAAGTAGTTAGACCTGTCACAGTCACACAGAAGAATGAAGCCACTTAAGCAAGTGGTAAAGATGGGAACAACCAAATAAAATCAAGGTCCAGGGGTGCCTGGGTGGCTCAGTGGGTTCAGTGACTGGTTCTATCAAGAACGAGGTCAGCTCAGGTCGTGATCTCAGGGTAGTGAGATTGAGCCCTACATTGGGGCTCCACATGCAGCAAGGAGTCTGCTTTTTCCTCTCCCTGTCCCTCCCCCTGCTGTCTCAAATAAATAAATAAGTAGATGATGATGATAGATGATAGATAGATAGATAGATAGATAGATAGATAGATAGATAGATGATAGATAGATAGATGATAGATAATTTATCTTAAGAAAAGAGGGGACTGGACACAAAGAAGTTGGCAAAGTGGGAAAATCAGTTTCATGAGACAGATGGAACTGGGCACACAAGATCCATGCACAAAAGTAATGGGAAAGTAGATTTCAAATGCAAATAGAGGCCAATAGGAGACTGAAAGCTCATGGGCAAACCTGACACCACGTGAGCCAGAACTACAAAGCCAGAAGGCAGGGCTTAGTTGTAGGCCTGAAAATGGCAGACACTAACTCGTGTGACTGGTCACTAGTTACCATGAAGAAAATTAGGCCTAGCGTTCTGCTTCTGGACAGATTTCTGTCATTTTAAAGACACACTCTTTTGCACAGCAATTTACTCTTCTTTACACTCCACCACGCCCAGCCCAGGGCTAGTGCATTAACTAAATGTTGGCTGTTAGAGTCACGTTAACATTTGGGTTCTCAGTATATGCTGTTTCCACACATTATTTTCAGTGACTTTTGGAATTTATATTGTAACAATAATTCTCATAAAAACTTTAATGCATTACCTCTGTGCTTTGTCTGAAATACAAAGTCTAATTGGACAATAAACAGGATGCAAAAAAATCATGTTAAGGCACATATCTATAACAATAAATACAAAAGGTCATATTTGCTTCTAGTTGGATTAATCTCTACATGTTACTCTGATAACTGTTCATAACATATGAAAGAAAAATGACAACCCTTTCTGATATATTGAGGGGCCTGATAAAAAACATTTGCTTTATTTCAATAAAATATACTGCACATTGGGTAGTTTGACTATTTCATAGGCCTGGGAAATATGCATAAATATTCAAAAATAAAACTGAAATAAACATGGACATAATCCTATCCAACCTGGAATATATTCCAGTCAGACAATAATGTTCTTGCTGTTTCTAATTTGATGCTGGTTTTTAATTATTGGTTGAATTTCAAAGCATAAAAATCCTGAAATTAGAAGAACTTTGAGGTACTAAGAATTGGTTATTTGACATCCACAGGAAACCTGGCTTAATTTGACAACAGAATGTCACCAACTGCACATTAAGTGATGATGGTCCTCACAAGTCCCATACAGTACTCCCCATAATAAAAGGGAGCATCTGCTCACTTTAGGAGGCAGAGAGGTTTTGGAGCTTTTCCATATACCTCTCTATATCTGTTTAGGTATGTTTTAAATATATTTATACTCCTCAGTGAGGCAAGTTTGGTTAGATGGATCCTTTGGAGAAAATAGAAAGTTTAGGATAATGGTCAAAAGTTTCTTCCAGATAAGGAATATATCACCTTTCATGAGCCATAAATGTGAATAATCTTAGATTCAAACCCATAATGATCAAGTCATAGTATGATTTGTCATTTACAAACAGTGCAGTTTCATAGCATTTGAAACTATGAAAGCCAGAGCAGGAACGGAGGTCAATAATAACATAGCACAGGAAACTAGTCTTTGAATGACTAATACAAATAATGCTAGTGAACATTTTTTAAGCTGTCAGGTATGATGCCGTGTGTCAGGTACTGAGTTTAGGAAGAATTTATTCAAACCTCAAAACAACCCTACAAAATAAAATGGCTATTGAAATTTCCATTGGGAAAGGCATGTTAAAAGAGATGAACTAATTTGCTTTGTCACATACTCATAAAGTGGTAAAGTCTAGATCAAACTTAGGTCAGAGACTCCAGAAGTCTGTGTTCCTCAGCATTAAATGGTTGTTTTATTATCACCTGGGCTACTGACTACATGCAGGCACTAGCTCTTATTTCATTTATTTCTTCTTGCCGCCTACTTAGAGGAACCCAGTATGCCAATTTTCATAAGCAATGTAAAAGATGTTTAAAAACTGAGTCATTTCACCCTCTTCTGGATAAGATGAGAAAACTAGCAAGGCCCATTTGTCATTCATACAATTTTTCTCTAAAACTGCTTGTGATGTTGGGTAATAATCCCCAGATGGAAGTCATTAAATTTTAATTTGTATGCATATGTGACATCTTGCTTTTCAAAATCTCTCTGACTTTACTCTTTCCATTACTGAAACTAATTGATACATATATGAGAAATAACTAATTAAAATGAGTGTAAAGCAGTTTTCTCAAATATAAAACATGCTATAAAATGCTAATAAAACCATAAAAAATATATGGAAAAATCTGTCAATTACAAAATTAACTTTGGATGGGAAGGCAAATATCATTTATCCTTTATAATGTCCAAATAAGTGGCTTGTTTGGCAGCTAAATGCCTTTTTTGCTAATATTAATAAAAATCTCAAGAATAAGAGTGGTTTTTCTTTCATAATGCCCACAAGAATAAAATTTTGGAGACAGTCATTGTAGTTATAAATTAAAGTTGAAAAAAAAAAAAAACCTCTAAATGGCTATTTGCTGGGACCAGATCTTATGATTAAATCAGTGTAAATCACTGGCTGGCAAATCACATCACAGTGGAAGAAGTTTTTTCCTCATCTTTATGAGTGACTTACAGCTGGGTGATGGGGTAGAGACAGGATGCTACATAGAGGAGAGATCACTCAGTGGAAGCAGACACACTGCATCAAGTGGGCAGGACTAATGCTGCCAGATGGCCCGGGCTGTAAAGAATCAGAGGAGGCAGGCTTGGGAGGCCACTGTTCTTAACTGAAAAAGATGCAGCTAACATTCACCTATAGACGCAAATTAACAAAGAAACTGGCTTGATTTATGTACATCCTTGAAAAGAAAGATTAGGGAGCACGTGGGTGACTCCGTCTGTTAAGTGTTTGCCTTCAGCTCCGGTCATGATCCCAGGGTCCTGGGATGAAGCCTGAAGATGCATCCAGACTCCCTGTTCGGGGAGCCTGTTGCTCCCTCTCCCTCTGCCATTCCTCAGACCCCCATGCCCACCCACCCCCATTCCCATTGTGTGTGCCCGCGCTCTCACACCCGCTCTCTCTCCCTCTTGCTCTCGCTCTTGCTCTATCTCAAATAAATACATAAAATCTTAAAAAAAAAAAAAAAAAGAAAGAAAGAAAATTAGAAAATGCAGCCCTGGAATGTATCAGTACTTTAAATAGAATTCATTCAAGCTATCTGCTGTATTTCTGAACTTTTTCATAACTTGTTTTAAATTAGGGGGTTTCTTGTATCAATGACCTTCTGCGTTTATTTCTTCATCTTTTTTTTTTTTTTTAAAGATTACATTTATTTATTCATGACACAGAGAAAGAGGCAGAGACACAGGCATTGGGAGAAGCAGGCTCCATGCACCGGGAGCCCGACGTGGGATCCGATCCCGGGTCTCCAGGATCACGCCCTAGGCCAAAGGCAGGCGCCAAACCGCTGCGCCACCCAGGGATCCCAATTTCTTCATCTTTTTTTATTCACTCATTTATTCATTCTCCTACAAATATCCATTGAATGTAGGTTATATGCCAAGTAAATAATATTGTAATTAGCCCCCCCCCCATTCTCTCCATGGTACCTGCTCTCATGTTGAATGCAAAACACAAGTATTTCACATATAATTATTTAAGCAATGATTTGAATATAATTTTGATGAGTTCAAAAATAGGGTGATGCACAATTCTAAGGTAACAACCCTGATCCAGCCTAAAGTCACCCTTTAGTAAGAGCAAGACTCAAGTCAGGAAGCTGTTTAGACCATGAAGCCTGTGTCACTGAGTGGAATTTCTGGGTCATGGAGATTGCAATTCAGGGGAAGAAATTTTCCAGGTGATTCTAAGGATAAGAGCCATCAAAATTTATTTTAGTTTCCTTGTTCCTTACATAAGATTCTTAGCTGGAAGTAAGATTTACTTATAAGATTACTTATAAAAACTCTGTTTTTCCCACTATTAGGAAAATACATCAAAAGTAATGTTGTTGGGGAAAGACTACCATTTTTTAAAATTTCAGTTTCAGTATAATTAACATACAGTGTATCAATTCGAGCTGTACAGTACAGTGATTTAACAATGCTATACATTATTCAATGCTCTTTGTGATAAGTGTACTCTTAATCCCCTCACCTATTTCACCAATCTCCCCACCCACCTTCCCTCTGGTAACCACCAGATTGTTCTCTGTATTTAAGATTCTGTTTTTGTTTTTTCTTCTTTTATCTTTGTTTATTTCATTTTTTAAATTCCACATGTGAATGAAATCGTATGGTATTTGCCTTTCTCTGACTGACTTATTTCACTTAGCATTATACCCTCTAGATCCATCCAAGCTGTTATAAATGGCAAGGTTTCATTCTTTTTTATAACTAATATTTCATTGTATGTATATGTGTGTGGATAGATATAGATATAGATACAGATATAGATAGATAGATGATAGATAGATAGATGATAACCTCACTTCTTCATCATTCATTCATCTATCAATGGATACTTGGGTTGCTTCCATAATTTGGCTATGTAAATATGGTACAATAAACATAGGGATGCATATATCTTTTCAGATTAGTGTTTTTGTATTCTTTGGTTAAATGCCCAATAGTGAAATTACTGGATCATAGGGTAGTTCTACTTTTAATTTTTTGAAGACCCTCCATACTGTTTTCCACAGTGGGCGCACCAGTTTACATTCCCACCAACAGTGCATGAGGGATCCTTTGCTCCATATCCTTGTCAACACTTATTTCTCATGTTTTCGAATTTAGCCATTCTGACTGTAAACTGAAGTCTCATTGTGGTTTTGATTTGCATTTCCTTAATGATGAGTGATGTTGGAATTTTTTTCATGTGTCTGTTGGCCATCTGTACATCTCTTTTGGATAGATTTCTGCTTATGTCTTCTGCCCATTTTAATTGGATGGTTTTTCAGATGTAGAGTTTCATACTTTTTTTATATATATTTTGGATATCTGCCCTTTATCAGATATGTCATTTGCAAATATCTTCTCCCACTTAGTAGGTTGCCTTTTTGTTTTGTTGTTTCCTTTGTTGTGCAGAAGATTTTTATTTTCATGCAGCCTCAATAGTTTATTTTTTCTTTTGTTTACTTTGTCTATAGGGGATATATTTAGAAAAATGTTACTACTTCTGATGTCAGTGAAATTACTGCCTGTTCTCTCTTTTAGGATTTTTACAGTTTCAGGTGTCACATTTTAGTCCTTAATCCATTTTGAGTTTATTTTTGTGTATGGTATAAGAATTATGTGCAATTTCATTCTTTTGCATATAGCTGTCTAGTTTTCCCAACACCATTTATTGAATAGACTATCTTTTTCCCATTGCATATTCTTGCCTTGTTTGTTGAAGATTAATTGAGAATTTAATCATGGGTTTATTTCTAGGCTTTCTATTCTGTCCTGTTGATTTATGTGTCTATTTTTGTATCAGTACCATACTGTTTTGATTACCATAAATTTGTAGTATAAATTGAAATCTGGGCTTATGATACCTCCAGTTTTGTTCTTCTTTTACAAGATTGCTATTCAGTACCTTCTGTGGTTCCATACAGTTTTAAGATTATTTGTTCTAGTTCTGTAGAAAATGCTTTTGGTATTTTGATAGAGATTGCATTAAATCTGTAGATTGCTTTGAGTAGTATGAACATTTTAACAATATTCTCCTAATCTATGAACATTAAATATCTCTCCATTTGCATGTGTCACCTTCAATTTCTTTTATCAATGTTTTATAGTTTTCAGTTTACAGGTCTTTCACCTCCTTGGTTAAGTTTATTCTGAAGTATGTTATTATTTTGGGTGCAGTTGTAAATAGGACTGTTTTTGTAATTTCTCTGCCACTTCATTATTAGTGTAGAAAAATGCAACATATTTCTGTATAGTGACTTTGTATCCTGCAACCTTAGTTAATTCTTTGTCAGTTCTAGTACTTTTTTTTTTTTTTAGTAGAGTCTTTAGGTTTTTCTATATATGGTATGATGTCATCTGTAAATAGTGAATTTTTTACATCTTCCTTACCAATTTAGGTGTCTTTATTTCTTTTTCCTATCTGATTGCTATGGCTAGAACTTCCAGTACTATGTTAAATAAAAATGGTAAGCATGGACTTCCCTGTCTTGTTCCTGATCTTAGGGGAAAAGATTTTAGTTTTCCCCCACTGAGAATGATATTAGCTGTGAGTTGTTCATATAAGGCCTTTATTGTGTTGAGGTAAGTTCCCCCTAAATCTACTTTGTTGAGTGCTTATTATTAATGAATGTTGTACTTGGTAGAATGCTTTTTTTGCATCTATCAAAATGATCATTTGATTTTTATCCTTTCTCTAATTTGTGTGATGAATCACATTGACTGATTTGTGAATATTGAACCATGCTTGCATCCCAGAAATAAATCCCACTCGACTGGGTGAGTGATTTTTTTAAGGTATTTTCTTTCAGATTTGATTTTCTAATATTTTGTTGAAGATATTGGCAGCTATTCATCAGAAATATTGTCCCGGGATTATCTTCTTTTATAATGTCTTTATCTGGTTTGGGTATCTGGGTAATGCTGACCTCATAAAATGTATTGGAAGATTTCCTGCTTCTTCTATGTTTTGGAATACTTTGAGAAGAATAGGTATTAACTCTTTTTTAAATGTTTGGTAGAATTCACCTATGAAGTCATCTGGTCCTGAACTTTTGTTTTTTGAGTGTTTTTCGATTGTGGCTCAATTTCATTGCTGGTAATTGGTCTGTTAAAATTTTCTACTTAGTTCTGGGAATTATTACTAAGTTTCTAGGAATTTTTCCATTTCTTCTAGGTTGTTTGATTTGTTGGCATATGGTTTTTCATAATATTCTCCTACAATCTTTTGTATTACAGTGGTGTTATTTGTTATTTCTCCTCTTTCATTTCTGATTTTGTTGAGCCAGGCTAAATAAAGGTTTATTGATTTTGTTGACCTTTTCAAAGAGGCAACTCCTAGTTGTATCAATCTCTTCTATTGCTTTTAGTTTCTATTTCATTTATTTCGGATCCTATATTTATTATTTCCTTTTTTTTACTGGTTTTGCATTTTGTAGATTATCTTCTTTTTGCACCTTTAGGTATAAGGTTAGATTGTGTATTTAAGATTTTTCTTGCATCTTGAACTAGGCCTATATTGCTATAAACTTCCTTTTATTTATTTATTTATTTATTTATTTATTTATTTATTGTAGTCACTAGTCATAGAGAGAGAGAGAGAGAGAGAGGCAGAGACATAGGCAGAGGGAGAAGCAGGCTCCATGCACCGGGAGCCCGATGTGGGATTCGATCCCGGGTCTCCAGGATCGCGCCCTGGGCCAAAGGCAGGCGCCAAACCACTGCACCACCCAGGGATCCCTATAAACTTCCTTCTTAGAACAGCTTTTGCTGCATCTCAGAGTTATTGGATGGTTTTCATTTTCATTTTTCTCCATGTAATTTTTTAAAATTTCTTCTTTGATTTCTTGGCTGACATTTAATTGTCTAGTGGCATGTTATTTAATTTCCATGCACATGTGTTCTTTCCAGATTCTTCTTGTGGTTGATTTCTAGGTTCATAGCATTGTGGTTAGAAAAGATGCATGGTATATCTTCAGTCTTTTTTAATTCATTGAGGCTTGTTTGAGGCCTAATATGTAACTATTCTGGAGAATATTTCATACGCACTTGAAAAGAATATGTATTCTGCTGTTTTAGGATAGAATGCTCTGAATATATCTATTATATCCATTTGGTCCAATATGTCATTCTAAGCCACTGTTTCCTTGTTGATGTGCTATTTGGATGATCCATCCATTAACATAAGTGAGGTGTTAAAGTTGCCTACCATTATTGATTGTACCTATCTATTACTTCCGTTATGGTTGTTATCACCTGCTTTTATATATTTTGGTGCTCCCATGTTGGGTGCATAAATAGTTATAATTGTTATATGTTATATGAATTGTTATATGCTATATGTATATAATTGTTATAAAGGGATTTTTCCCTTTGTGATTATATAGTACCCTCTTTGTCCTTCGTTATAGTCTTTGTTTTAGAATCTATTTTGCCTGTATAGTATAAGTGTTGCTATCCCAACTTTCTTTTCACTTCCATTTGCATAATAAATTATTCTTTTATCCCTTCACTTCCAATCAGCATGCATTTAGGTCTGAAGTAAGTCTCTTGCAGGCAGCATATAGAGTCTGTCTCTTCTATCCATTCTGTTACCCTATGCCTTTGATTGGAGAATTTAGTCCATTTATATTCAAAATAATTATCAGTAAGTATGTACTTCTTGCCATTTTGTTACTTGTTTTATGGTGGGTTTTTTTGTTTTTGTTTTTTTTGTTTTGTTTTGTTTTAGTTTTTGTTTTTGTTTTTGCAGTTCTTCTCTGTTCCTTTCCTCTCTTGCTTTCTTTTCAGTGTGCTGGCCTTCTTTAGTGACATACTTGGATTCCTTTCTCTTAATTTTTTACATCTCTATTACTGATTTTTGTTATTTGTGGTTACCATTAGGTTTAATATAACATGTTATACATATAACAGTCTATATTAAGTTGATGGTCGCTTAAGTTTGAACCCATTTTACAAGCACTTTTGTTCTTCTCCCCCCTCACATTTTAGATATATGGTTTCATAATTTACAAATTTTTATTTTGTAAACCCTTGACTGATTTTTATAGATATATTTAATTTTACTGTTTTTGTACTTCATACTTTTTTTACTCTTGCTTATGGTTTTTCCTTTTTTAATGAGTCCCCTTATTTATTTCCCTAAGGCTGGTTTAGTAATAATGAATTTCTTTAATGTTTGTTTTTCTGGGCAATTTTTTATTTCTTCTATTCTGAATGATAGCTTTACTGGTAGAACATTCTTGTCTGGCATGTTTTTTTTTTCTTTCAGCAATTTGAATGTATAATGCCATTTTCTTCTGGCCTGCAAAGTTTCTGCTGAAAAAAATAAATCATCTGATAGCATCATGGGGTTTCCCTTGTATATAACTCTTTTGTTTTTTCTAACTGCTATAAATATTCTCTCTTAGGATCCCTGGGTGGCGCAGCGGTTTGGCGCCTGCCTTTGGCCCAGGGCGCGATCCTGGAGACCCGGGATCGAATCCCACATCAGGCTCCCAGTGCATGGAGCCTGCTTCTCCCTCTGCCTATGTCTCTGCCTCTCTCTCTCTCTCTGTGACTATCATAAATAAATAAAAATTAAATATTCTCTCTTTGTCACTACTTTTTGCCATTTTAATTACTATGTGTCTACATGTGGACCTCTTTGGGTTGATTTGGGGGGGCGGGGGCTCTGTGCCACCTGGCTCTTTATTTTTTTTTGTTGCCTTCTCCAGATTTATGAAGTTGTGAGCTATCAATTCTTCAAACAAATTTTCTGATTCTTTTTCTCTCTTCTTCTTCTTCTGAGATCCCTATAATGCAAATGTTTTTATACTTGATGTCACTGAGTTCTCTTAATCTTTTTTCTTCTTTTATTATTCATTTTTTCCTCTCTCAAGTTGAATGCTTTCCATTGCTTTGTCCTCCAGTTCACTGAACTGTACTTCTGCTTCCTCTAGGCTACGATTTATCCCCTCTAGTATATTTTTAATTTTACTTATTCAGTTCTTCATCTCGGATTGGCTCCTTTTTATGCTTTCGATCTCTTTGTTGAGGGTCTCCATATTTTCTCAAGTCCACTGAATATTTTTATGACCATTATTTTAAATTTTTTATCAGGAGTGAAGTGTGTGGTGTTAGCAAGGTTTTTCCTGGTTTCCTGCAGGAGGGGATCTGCAATTGCCTGGAAAAACTCCGCTCAGGCCTAGATGGCAGAAATATCTTCAGAAAAATGGGAGTGGGGAAGCATGCTGTTAGCCAGCTGGGTGGAGAATGCTCATGCTGTGCTGATTCCAGGTGTTGTCAGTGTATGGAGGCTAAGTGCTGGGAATGGGAAATGGTGCACGTAAGCTCTTTCGTTGTTGTTGAAGTCTTCCAAAGATCTGTTCCTCCAGTACATGCTCTGAGATTAGTAAACACATCTCCCTCCAGTATACCTCAGGCGTTTACAAAGTGCTGCTTCTATTCTGTATCTCAGCAGAGCTGTTTGTCATGCTGTCTCTTTAAGGGTAGAGTCTCAGTTTCCTATCACCCTCAGGCTCTCCCAGAGCTTTGCCTGCTGATTTTTTTTTTTTTTTTGAGGTTCTATGTGTTAAGCTTCACTTCCTATAGGAATTCCTGACATTCAGCCCCTCTAGTTTTCAAAGCTAAATGTTAGAGGAATTTGCCTTCCTCATGCAGGGTCCATATACTTGGTGTGCCTGGCATGAGATGTGCTCCTCTCCTCTCCCTGTGTCAGCAGCATCCCTCCCTGTTCTGGATAGTCCTGTAGATCAGTTTGGTTCCTAACCATCTCTCTGTACTTTCTACCCTTTTCAGTATAGCCTCTTGTTTACATTTACCTGTGGAAAGTCTGTTCTGCCATTCTTTTGGTTGTTTTCTGAGTTCTTTGCACTGATGTAAGTGTTATCTAGTTGTATCCATGGAAGGAGGTGAGCCTAGATCCTCCTCCTCCACCATCTTCCCCGGAAGTCCAAGAATAATATTCTTGTATTCTCCTTGGGATCATGGGTCCCTATCTTTTCTTTGTGGAGGACATTGCACTTTTGTAGCACATCATCACTATTAATGAGTATATTTATGTGTTTGCTAACAATAATGCCCAAGAGACAATGAGACAAAATGGGACACAAGAGAAAAGTGAGACTGCTGAGTAGAATGTAGTTAGGAACATTACAGTCAGTTATAATTCTCTCTTCCTTGAGAGGCCAGGAAATCATGAGAAGGATGACAGATATTTTATAATAACTATCATAGAGTTTTTAAAAATATTCCTTAAGCATATGCAAACTACCATTTGCGATCCCTCTGTTATGGGCTGAATGCTTGTGTCCCCACAAAATTTATATATTGAAACCCTAATCCCCAATAAGATGGCATTTTGGAGATGAGGTCTTCAGAATATAATTAGATTTAGATGAGGTCATGAAGGTGGGTCCCTCATGATGGGATTAGGAATTATAAGAAAATAAAGAAATACCAGACATCTCTCTATACCGTATGAGCACACAGTGAGAAGGTTGTCCACAAGTCAGAAAGTGGGCCCTCCCCAGACACTGGATCTGCCAGTACCTTTATCTTAGACTTCCTAACCTCTAGAACTTTAAGAAATAAGTGTTTGTGGTTAAGCCTCCAGTTGATAGTAATTTGTTATAGCAGCCTGAACTCCTGATCCTGATATTCTCGTAGAATTTTATTAGTATTCAGAGCAGTAGCCAACTTTCCTAGTACAATAAAAGTTATTTTATATTGCTTTGCAAAGCCACTATATTCATTTATTTTTAGGACCAGATCAAATATGAAATTATATTACAATATTCTAAATCCAGAAACTGCTTCCCAAAATATCTGGTTTCTTATTTTATGCATAAGCAGACATTATACCCTTAGTAAGGGTTCAAATAGTTCTAAATAATCAACTTGTTTGGGGGGAATTAATGAATCAGGACAATTAGGGACTCTGGGCTACAGGAATGTGTAAGCAAATCAAAGATAAAAG
This sequence comes from Canis lupus baileyi, assembly GCF_048164855.1. NCBI lineage: Eukaryota > Metazoa > Chordata > Mammalia > Carnivora > Canidae > Canis > Canis lupus. Next base: position 24,580,700 of record NC_132852.1, read on the forward strand.
TTTTTTGTCATGTAAGTTTTCTTGTCACTCTTTGTCATCATGACCCAAAATTAAAAAATAAAATAAAAAATAAAAGTTTATCAAGAATGATTTCCTTCAAGTCAAAAGCTAAAGAAGAAAACATAAATATATGGTTATGAGTAGAACCCATTGGAAATTTATTATTAATAAACACTCTAGCTTTTCATTAAGACTTAGGCTAATGAACACCAAAGAGAAATGTTGATGACAGAAGAAAATATGGAAATGTAGAAAATTCTATTTCTTTAGAGATGAATAAATGGGAAAGTTCACTTTAAATTTATCTGAGCTTCAGACAGAGAAGTAAAGAAGATGTTGCCAATACTTTTCTTAATTATTTATAAACCTAGTAAATTTTTTTCACCCTATTGCACCAATTTGGGAGTGTCCTTTGCTGCATAACCCTGGTTTCTGTGCCACCATGGGAATAGCAGCTATGCATCTCTGTTTCCTCCCAGCCCACTCCCAATCCACCTAAACATGGAACTTCTTGTGACTTTTGAAGTTCAAAGAAAGAGATATTGAACTTCCCAGCTATGAAGAATTCAGTGCTCACTCTGCTCACATCCCATGGTGGTCATCTTCAGAAGAAAGTTTCCATTTGCCTCCTAGCCTTAATAGCTCTTAAAAACTGAATTCGAGAGCATTAGTGAAAGATATTTTACAAATTCAGCTCCATTCAAATTCCTTTCCTCCAAGAGCAAGGTATCCTGAAGGGGATCTGCCCTGAGCACCAAAAGACTATCATCAAATTTATATTTTATTGCTCTTTTCTTATATTCCTTGGACTACAAATCTTATCATGACACTGCAATAAGTAGGTATCCGATGTTAGTCTTTTAGCACCTAATCAAAATCATAAGTGTTGATCCTTATTTTCCCCCTCTCTGGCTGACAAATTCTAGATCAGGGGAAATGGACTTTTAAAAACAAACTGTTTCTCTGTGTTTATAGGTTGCTGTCAAGAAAAAGTCATAAGTCTCCCAAATCCTAATTCCTCTTCAGTAAAATAAATATTTGTTAGCCATTTTCTGTACATGAGGCCTTGTATAAGAAAACAAAATTTTCTCAAAAATTTGCATTATGAAAATGGTAATATTTCCTGAGTGCATATCACATGTCAAGACTTGTACTAAGCAATGGATTACTTATTTCATCCTCTGAATATAAGGAGGTGGATACTTTTCTTTTCCCCATTCTGAAAAGGAGGCTAGAGAGGTAAGGAGAGGTGTCCTATGTCAACAAACTTAAGATGCTATAAATTTTACATTACACATTAATTTTATGTATAAATAAGAAAAATGTCAACATACCATGAAATACCACTTATTTTTTCATGCACCCTAATTAGAAATGTGACAAAATGTGAAAAATGTTTATCTTATAATCAGTGAAATAAAGTAACTTGTTCAAGGTCAAGTATCTCCAGACTTAGGGGACTAAGATGAGAATTCTCAAGTGAAAAACTTACACAGTTTGAGACAATGCAAAGGACCATAACTAGAGAAGGTGGGCTGCCTTCCAAAACAGATTCCCAGAATAAGCATTTATCTTCCAGAATTTGCCACAGTTGTGGGTCTAGCATCTGCCCTAACAACTCAAAAATTTTATTTTATTGATGTTCCAGAGTTGATTGGCAAGTAAATGCTGATTTATGTAACCAAAACACACAAGAGACTTTCTAGAAAGCCAATTTTATTAATTTGTCATAAGAAATATATCTGCCAAGTCTGTCTAATTGAGTGAACCTGATCAATTTATTTTTCTCCATAAGTAAGTTATATAGGAAGACAAGTTCTCAAGAAATTGCTTGGTGAGCAAATGTTATAAGCTGAATTATGCTCCCTTTCTCTAATTCATATGTTGAAGTCCTAACTCTCAGGGCCTCACAATGTGACTGTATTTGGACAGAGGATGTTTAAAGAGGTAATTAAGTTAAAAATGAGGCCTAAGGGTGGACTCTGATCCAATCTAACACATGTCCTTATAAGAAAGGAATAAACACACAGAAAGACTCTAGGGATGTGAGGACACAGCAAGAAGGTAGCTAGCTCTCTGCAAGCCAATGAGAGAGACCTCAGAGGAAGGCAAATCTGCTGACACTTTGATCTTGGTCTTCTAGCCTCCAGATCTATAAAAAAAAATAAATTTCTCCTGTTTAAATCACCTAGTCAATGATATTTTGTTACAGCAGTACTAGCAAACTAATACAGAAAGAAAAAAGAAAAGATACTGTAATTAGACATATAAATCAAATTTTAATGGACTCAAATTCTATGAGTTAGACATTTTTCCAGTGAGGCTATTACTGAAACTCATACCAAGGATGCAACCTATCTTATTAGTAAAGGAGAAAACTTATCCTGTCAGAAGTTATTTGAATGGATCTTCAAGTAGAAATCTCTCAAAAAAGAGACATCAAAAAACGTTAATGTTTGCAGAACGCTAAATAAACACAGTGCATCTACATTCACTCCACTTCATGAAAACCCTTAGGAAGCTCTCACTGAGGGTATTTTGCTAATGTCTAATGATCCACTATATCTTGGTTTCTAATATTTACTCTCAGGCATCATGTTTTCTTTATGATTCATCTCTTATATGCATGTACAATCTGTAAGACAAGCATGGTTACCAAACAGCATAAGTGTCAAACAATCAAAGAACTACATAAAGCCTTCAGAAAGACAAACTTCAAAAGACACAGAAAAAGATTCCTGGAAAATAGTCTTGACAAATGGGTTAAATTTCAATAGGATGGAGATTAGGGGACAAGTTATTTAACACTGGAAGAAGCCTTATAAAAAGAAAAAGGAAGTAGTTAATATAATGACTTAACAGAACATAGTCATTCTGATTGAAATCATACAAGGAAGAGAGCCAAGGGAACCATGGCTACAAGTGGAAAACATATTGTAAGGGCCCTTGAATAGCAGAGTATGAAAGGTTCATGCATTACGGGAGATGATGAAGTAAATGGAAGTACATCGTTTCATGGATATACTACTCAACATTAAAAAGAAAGAAATTACTGATACTTGCTACAACTTGGATGGATCTCAAAGGTATTCTCCCGAGTGAAAGAAACCAGTTCCAAAGGATTGTATATTGTAGGATTTCTTTTATGGCATTCAAAAGAAGACAACAGTGCAGCCTGGGTGGCTCAGCGGTTTAGCGCCGCCTTCAGCCCAGGGCATGATCCTGGAGACCCAGGATCGAGTCCCACATCAGGCTCCCTGCATGGAGCCTGCTTCTCCCTCTGCCTGTGTCTCTGTCTCTCTCTCTCTCATTCTGTTTCAAATAAATAAATAAATAAATAAATAAATAAATAAATAAATAAAATCTTAAAAAAAGAGAGAACAACACTTTGAATAGAAAACAGATAAATAGTTCTTAGGGGTTAGAAATAGGGCAAGGGTGTGATTTCTAAGAAGTAGCATTAAGGGTTTTTTTTTTTGGAGTGATGGAACTGTTCTGAATGTTGATGATGATGATGTTTACACAAATCTATACACGTGCTAGAATTTGCAGAACTGTACACTAGATGGACAAAATCTATTGTTACAGTATTTTCTTTAAAAATTACTATAATGTGTGAATTAGAACGATAACTTTCATAAAGGAAAGAAAAACAGATGTGAATACAATATTTGAAAATAAATTACTGGGTTAAACTAGTCGGTTCAGCATAAAGGAAGAGGGAAAAAGAAATCAAGATTATTCAAGATTATTCCTGCCTAGGTTGAAACCTAGGCAGGAAGGTAAGTATTTCTCGTGATGTTAATAAACAAAAATAGTGAACTCAGAAGGGATTGCCCTGGGTACAAGGAAAAGGATAATTTTGGACTTAGCATTTTTGCCTGCCAGAAAATGGTCTAGAGATTATCATCCATCAGGTGGAAATATGAATCTGGAATGTAAAAGAGAATTTTAACAGAGAAGTCAAGTTAAGGACATAGAATTTAGAGTCTACCTGCTTGAAAGTGCTAATTGAATCTATAGTTATGGAAAAGGACACTTTGCAAAGACCATAAAGGAGCATGATGAAGTTTTGGAGATGTCAACTTAATGGGAGAAAAGCGGTGCTAATGAAAACTTCCCTGAAAGCACCAGCCTAGCATGTGCTCTTTTCGAATGTCTTGTTATTCATTTGGCATTAGGTATCAGTTTAATGTTTTTTAAAACCAGTATGTGCTCACTTTAACAAATTGTATTTGAACTTGAGGACTTACCCAATATGTGTACACAGCACACCTACAATGTACAAGACAGTGCCAGATGATTTAAGTGACTATTTATGACTTGGAGACAGGCCTAGATTTTTTATTAAACTCTGAGCGTCTAAACAGAACAAATTATCCAGGTTTTCGAGCTCTTAGCTCATTCTTGCACTGAACAGAGGTGATAAATTGAAGTGCTGAGTGTGGGAGTGAAGATGCAGGGTGTAATGTCTCATCGATTGGATTTTGGGCAGATGGAACTGTAGACTCCTTTACTATAGTACTATATTTTTTTGCAGAAAATGTGCCCTAAACTTCACTAACATTTCATTACTTTTGTTATAAATAATCCCTAAGAGCTCCTCTATTCTTATAATATGAATCTTTAGGAGAAGCCTGCATCTTATTTTCTTGTTTCTCCATTGCTCCTGTGCATTTTAATGAGTCATGCTGGCTACAAAGTCAGGTTGAATTCCCCAGTCAGACTCATGCAATTTCCAAGAATGTATACATGCTGTAAACTATCTAAACATTTAAGAATGGATTTACTTTTCATGTCGATGCCTTTTTGTATAGGAAGCCTAAGAAACAACTAGAAAAGCTCCTCTTCTGAGTTGTGATCAAAACCTCCAAAACTGCACGTTGGGGGTAACTTTAGGACAGAGTAAGTTACAGGAAACAATTATAGAGATACACCGTTGTGTTCCTGCTTATAAAAACACAATAAATTTTATGAAACAAGTCTTGTTTAATGACACCAGGAGCTCCAAAATGGAAGGAAAATGAAGTGGTGTAACAAATCCTAAAGTATTTGGAAGATGATAGAAATAACACGTATAGATTCCCATAGAATTGTTCTTCCCCTTTTTGCAAAGAACTGTTGGATACTATAGATGGGTTTATTCAACCTGCATTTCACTAATCTTCTCACTGAGGACTTTAGAAATGAAAACAAATAGGAAGAACACATTTTCCAGATTCCATTGAAGGAAGGGTTCTGGAGGCAAATTAGATCTGCCAATCACCTACATGGCAGGAGACTTGGAAGGCAAAATTGAGGCAGAAACCTCACATCTTGTCTGCTTCTGCTTAGAAATACTTGGGGGAAACAAAGATTTCTCTCTAGCAGTAGAGCAGCGTCCTCACCCAACCCTGCATAGCTCAGTAGTCTGTGGCCCCATGTGGCTACTGAGCACTCAAATTGAAACTAGTCCAAATGAAGATGTTCTGTAACTGAAAAACACCCAGTGGGTTTTGAAGTTCTTAAAAAAGAAAAAAAAAAAAGTGAGCGAGAGAGAGGGAATAACGTATTCCATAAATTTTTATGACAGATTATATTTTGAAGTGCTTCAATTTTGGTTAAATAAAACAAGTTAAAATTAATTTCGCTCTTTCATTTTACCTTTTAAAAAATCAGGCTACTAGAAAATTTAAAATGAGAAATGTGCCTCTCATTATATTTCTTAAACAGCACTGCTCCAGCTTCCTGTGTATAGACAAAGTTATGTGGCTTCTCTACCTATCTGTCTGGTCCGGGGGTGGCAGCTATGATATCAGTTCTCTAGCTCCCGGGCTGTTCAGAGGCTGTGGGAGTAGGCTCCAGATTCTGGCTTAGCTTCAGTAACAACCTCAGAAGTGGCTTTCCTGGATGAGTCTGATGTAGTTTTGGAATCCTGGTGAGGTTTGGTATGGAGAGGTCAGGAGCCCATGGTCTAGAAAGAATTCTTGAGGCATCTTTGGTGCCGAATGGTGGTTTTAGTAAAGCACGGGGACAGGTCCCTTGAGCAGAAAGAGATGCTGCTGCCTGCTACTCCCTGCTGCTCTCTGTTCCCTCATCATGTCTATTCTGAACTGTTCTAGAAGTCATCCCTACGGGTCCTGCTTAGGTCCTTTCCTTCAGCCCTTCTTCCTATTTTGTAAACAGCCACTTCTTTGTACAGTAGTCCTCTTTATTTTAGATTTCTTATTTCTTCTTGCTTAAAATCCTAAATGTGTTTTCTATTTCTTAAAAGGAACTTTAATAAAAAGGGAGCAGCTTGCAAAGTAGGAATAATTTCTGGAATGGAGTTTCTTTGGTTTAATTTTTTAAGTTTCTGAGGAAAAAATATATTCTAATGGCAAACTTTCTAAAGCTATGGGAATGTTCCAAGTATGTGATATTGGGAAAGGTAAGTCCATCTTTCTTGCCTAAATATAGTATGTATAAAATATACCTATATTTGCATATTCCAAACAAGGTACTAGCCTTGAAAACCCTACAAATGATTGAAAGGAGATGTTTCCTCAAGTAACACTGCTTTTGGAAAAGAAAGTTTAAAGAGAAGGCTGCAATAAAGGGAGACAAAATCAGATGGCCTCAATCTGAGACCGTGAACCATTCTCTGGTCACATCTGATTTCCATGATAAGGGTTTACAAAATTACTTGCCATTTTTCTCATTTTCAGCATATCTTGAGGTCATCAAAATGCTGACCTCCCTTCCCATGTTCCTGTGTTTCTATTGTAAAAGTGATTTATTAATCTGCCTGGTTATCACTGGGATCATTCTATTTTATATAGAGGTTGTTGCCTATTTCCCATACAGGCGTCTCCTTGCAGTATTACTAGGCATTCAGTGATGATATCACAGCCTCGGAAAATTGCTGCCCTCACTAGTGTATCTCTCTAGGTTGCTTTGGCAGTTGGAGGAAGTGCATGTGTTATCCCCAGCTGTGCAAGGTTTTAGATGTAAATTAATAAAGCACCAGCCTCTACCTGTCACAGTGGGGAAATACAGGAGTAGTTTAAAGCCAAAGGCAGTATAATAATCATTTCGCCATATAGTTGCACGCATACAGGCACAGAAATGCACACACTCACTTATGCACACATACACACACGTATACGCATACACACACAGGCTGTATTCATTGAAGACAAGTTCATTTTTCACCTGGCTTATCATATCACACATTTGGCAGTGCACTATGATTTTTCAACCAGGATTTGGGAGAAAAGGACTGGGAATTGCTGAATAGAGTTTTCAGGTTTGATGGTGCTACTTTGTAATCTCACATTTTAGGTTGAATTAGCTTAGTCTTTCTTTGGTTTTGGGGTTTTTTTTTTCTTTAAGATTTTATTTATTTGACAGAGAGAGCTAGTGACAGAACACAAGCAAGAGGAGCAGCAGAGGGAGCAGAAGGAGCAGACTCCCTGCTGAGCAGCTCGTTAGGGTGCTCAATCCCAGAACCCAGGGATCATGACCTGAGCCAAAGGCAGATGCTTAACCGAGTGAATCACCCAGGTGCCCCTAGCTTAGTCTTTAGCTACATTTCTTGGCATGCCTTCCAGCTAATGGATTATATGAGCACAGACACAGAGTAAAAAGCTATGTTGCAGTTGGCAGGAAAGGGGCTGTGGTCACCTTCAGGGCTGGGCTCAGCAGAGTGTTAGGCTAGGAAGCTCTCCAGATCTCTGATTGATCTAGAGACATATCTATTTTTGCATTAGGTATTTTATTTAAAAAATACAACTATAAGTCTGAAATAAAGGCATCGATTTCCTTGTATATGGAAGGAGGGAGAAAACAGGAAGGAAGATATAGAAAAAAAGGGAAAGAGGAAGATGATGGAATGCAGAAAAGTGAGAGGGAGATAAGAAAGGAAGGAGGATTAAATAGTGGAAATAAGAATGCAAACAAGGAAGGGAGAAGGGGAAAGAACAGAATAGAAAATGAAGAGAGAGTGTGCCAAGACAGTCGTGAGGAACTCGTCTTTGTTAAATTAAGGATTCAAGTGCTGTGTTCTTTTCCTCTGTGACTACTCTTTGGACAAATAAAAACAGAAACAACAAATTCTTGAAGTCTATCACTCCCCCAGGAGGCACAGAATATTGACAAGGAAGCAGGACACAACAAATTCCATTTCATTCCATCTGCCCCTCATAATACTGTACCCTGGACTCATGGGAGACCTGAGTGGAGGAGAAGGACCTCCAGACAGGACTCCAGCACCAGTTGCTTATAACCTGGGACAAGGAGGGAATTTCAAGATTGCAGAGTGGAGTGGATTTCATCTAATGGGCTGGAGGAGGGTTTGAAAAAGCTGTAGCTCTACTACAGTGCCTCGTGTAACTGGGTGTGAAAAGTGACTAAAGATAAAGTGAAACCAAAAAAAAAAACAAAGCAATTTCATGTATGTAGACCCCAAAGGGCCAAATCCTCATTTCCTCACATGTGTTAACCACAGCTGACTTGTGGCAGAGAAGATATTTGTGATTTTCAAGAGTCCCCGGGAGTCCACAGAGTGAGAGGCACAGGTTCCTGCAGGGTGAAGGGATGTGCAATAGAGGAGACTTTTGAATAACTTACAAAAGGTGAAGGAGGATGAGACTGTCTCAAAGTTTTTTAAATTTGAGAAGGAAGAAAGCAATACGTGTGTTTGAACATTTATTAAGTACGTTCACATTTAATTCTCACAATGGCCCTGTAATTAGGATATTATCATTCCAATTTTCTGTTGAGCAAACATAGATTTACCCAAGATAACTCAGTTGATGTTTATTAACGTGGAATGTAAGCACAGGATTAGCTGATTGCCTATTGCACTTGTAATACTCCATGCTGCTCCATGTTCCATTATTATTTGCTAAGTGTTCATTCCAAAATATTGAGTTCCCATCATGTGTCAATGTTGTGCTAGATAGTTATCAGGACAAACATCATTTTTTTAAAACGATTTTATTTATTTATGAGAAAGAGAGAACACAAGTTGGGGGAGGAGCAGAGGGACAAGAAGACTCCCTGCTGAGTGTGGAGGGAACAGGGCTTGATCCTAGGACTCTGAGATCATGGCCTATGCTGAAGTCAGATGTTTAAAAACAGCCACCCGGGCACCCCAGGACAAACATTTTTAGTTAGTTAGTTAGTTAGTTTTGAACATTATTTTTAAATCATGGAGCCTGTGATCTAATGAGGAAGACAGATATTAAATAAATATCCATGCTGCATTTTATGAGAATGTGTAAGAAGTGAAACCTAAATTAGTCTGAAAAGACTAGGGAGGAGGTAATATTTAAGCTGGAATTTAAAAAGTGAGGGATTGGATAGACTAAGAAATAGAGTTGCCAAATAAAATGCAAGCCACCCAGATATAACTTGGGATAGGCTTACACTAAAAAAAAAAAAATGATTTGCTATTTATCTGAAATGCAAATTCAATAGAATATCCTGTATATTTTTCCTAAATCTGGTAACTTCACTAAAGAGGAGCAGAGAATATGTTCCAAGAATAAAAAGAGTGCATATGGAAAGTTTAAGTACAATACACATGGCAATTTGAGGAAATAAGAGAAGGCCAGTGCAGCTGGAGCAGAGATTATGGAAGGGAGGATGGGTTAAGATGACGATTCTGCAAAATGACCTGATGCATTGCCTTGTTAGCCACTTAAAGATTTTAGGTTATATCCTAAGGACAAGAGGAAGCAATTGCATAGCTTTAACCAAGAGAACGAAATGGTCAAATTTTAACTTGTAAGATATTACATTGGCTGAAATGTGAATAATAATGGATTTGTAGAAAGCAAAAGGCTAATTGAGTGTGATCTGGTGGAGAAATAATGATTTGAATTCAGTTGCAAGCAGCCAGAACACGGAGAATTAAATGAGTTTTAGAAATATTTTGGAAGTGGGATGGGCAAAACTAGATGTGTGTATGAGGGACATCTATTCTGGTATGACTCTGGATTCATGGCTTGAGCAACAGCATGCAAGATGGCACCCTTTACCAAGATATGGGGTGCGGACAACAAACAGTTGTGCTTGACAAGGGGGTGGCGGTAGGTCACTTTAGACCATATTGAGAACAGAACATCTCAGAGATGGCTTGTGATATCCCACAAAACTTTCCCTCAGGCCCTCCTGGAAATCTAGCTTCTCTCTGTTATCATCTGTTACCACCCAGGCTCTCAATGCCAGACCTCTGCCTCCAACTCTGACATGGTCTCCCACTCTCTCCTGTTAGCAATACTTCCCTTCTTCAGAAACTTCTCTTTCTGATGAGCAAACTCTATTCCATCCTTAGTCTTTGCTTAGAAGTGCCCTTTTAAGTGTTCTTGCCTTGAATGACACTTAACTAATCCTTGAGACAATTTCAAGTGGAATTTTTTTCCCTGAAATTCTGCACAGCTATTTTTCAGCCATGGCTCCTCTTCTCTTTAGCAAACCGGATTAGCCCTTTGAAATTCACATCCTTCAGATAGGATATCACCCCTCCTCACTGTTACCATCTATTGATCTCCTGGTCACTACTTATTCAGCTCTTGTCAGTATTATCAGTGTCTTTTGTTCATGTTCTATTTTTTTTTTAATTTTGCTGTTGAGTTTGAGAGGTCTTTATATGTCCTAGATACTAATCCTTGGTCAGATACGTGATTTGCCAACATTTTCTACCACTCTATAGCTTTTCATCGCTTTAACAATGTTTCTAGCAGAGCACAAGTTTTTAATGTTGATGAGGTTCAATCCATCAATTTTATGAATTTCATGAATTTTAATTTTGTTGTCAGTAGTAAGAACTCCTAGTCCAACATCCTATATTTTCTTCTAAAAGTTTTATAGTTTTACATTTACATTTACATTTAAGTCTGTGATGTATTTTGAATGTTTTTGTTTTGTTATTTTAAAGATTTTATTTATTTATTTGACAGAGAGATAGAGCCAGAGAGCACAAATTGGGGGGATTGGAAGAGGGAGAAGAAGTAGGATCCCTCCTCAGCAGATAGACCAATTTGGGGCTTGATCCCAGGACCCTGAGATCATAACATGAGCCAAAGGCAGATGCTTAACCAACTGAGTCACCCAGGCGCCCCTCGCCCCTTGAGTGTTTTTTGTTTTTTGTTTTTTTTTATAAGAAATGAGGCTTAAGTTGTGGCTATTCCTTTTTTGCCTGGAGATGTACACTTCCTCCTTTATCAAAAAGTCTTGGGGCATATTTGTGTGAGAAATGTGTATTCTTTGAAATAAAGATTTTAATGCCTCTGTTTCCATGAAGGAAATATCAAGTGGACAATATCTTGAGAGTAGATAGATGAAGTATAGAACAAGTTGTGTGTAAAAAAGGGAATCACTGAATCAAAAGCCTGAGTCTATGGTGGCAGGGAGTGATTATCCATAAGGATTTTTTTAAGATTTTTTTTTTTTATTTATTCATAAGAGACACCGAGAGAGGCAGAGACATAGGCAGAGAGAGAAGCAGGTTCCCTCTAGGAAGCCAGAGGTGAGACTCGATTCCAGGATCCTGGGATCGCAACCTGAGCCAAAGGCAGACACTCAACCACTGAGCCATCCAGGCATCCCTATCCATAAGGATTTTAAGGGTAAGTATGATAGATGAAAGAAGAGCAAGAAAGTAGAAGTCATTATTTCCCAGAGAGGAATTACAATAATAATGCTTTATATAATTTAGACTGGTAAAGGTGGCAATGTGAATGAGAGAGTAGTGGGGTTTATAAATATAATATCTCGGGATCCCTGGGTGGCGCAGCGGTTTAGCGCCTGCCTTTGGCCCAGGGCGCGATCCTGGAGACCGGGGATCGAATCCCACGTCGGGCTCCCGGTGCATGGAGCCTGCTTCTCCCTCTGCCTGTGTCTCTGCCTCTCTCTCTCTCTCTCTGTGACTATCATAAATAAATAAAAATTTAAAAAAAAAGATTTTATAAATATAATATCTCAATTATTAGTAATTGTGACCCCCATTGAGCTCTCTGCTCAGTGGGGAGTCTGCTTCTCCCTCTCCTTTGCCTGTCCCCCCAACTCATGTGAGCATTCTCTCTCTCTCTTTTTCTCTCAGATAAATTAAATACTTTTAAAAAGAAGAAATCCAGAAAAAATACACCATGTTTTCTCTCTTTTCTCCAGAAACTCTGAACATTACTAGAAAACACACACACACACACACACACACACACGCTATTTTTACTTTAAATTTATGATAATAAGTTTAAGAGCACAATACCACATGGCAGTCTTGTTATAGATATAGATACCCCAGAAATATTAATTTTATGCCTCCTTTCCTAAAAATCTCTCAAAACCCTCCTACAACTCTCACAATCCACTGAAAATGTCACATCATATTCAATGAGGTAAGAGAACTACCTGATCTGAACTCCCTCATCTTCCCACCATTGCATCCAAACCTACCTGCACACCCCCTCATCCTCTTCTCCATTTCTTTGAAAGGCCAGACTCAACCTGACCTCTTTATCCCATCTACTTTCACATCATCTCTCATCTCTCATCTCTCATCATCTCTCTCTACATCATCAATCTCTTTGACCATGGATCATTCACATAAGCCTAGATTCATGTTCTAATGCTTTCCACATTTCAGCAAGGCCAGGTATAAACCCTTACTTGCTTTCACATCCTCTCCCTTATACCCACCTGCCTCCCTTCTTACAAAACACTTTGAGAGAGTTCTCTGCTGAATCAATCTCACTTTCTTACCTAGATCCATGCCAATCTGCCTGTAACTTCTATGTACACACGCCACATTCTTGGGGCGCCTGGGTGGCCCAGTCAGTTATATGTTCGACTCTTGATTTCAGCTCAGGTCATGCTCTCAGGGTTGTGAGATCAAGCCCCATGTGCGCTCTTCACCCAGCAGGGAGTCTGCTTGAGATTCTCTCCCTCCCTTTCCTTTTGCCCCTTCCCCCACTCTCTCTCTCTCTCTCAAATGAATAAATCTTTAACAAGAAATGTCTTGTCAAAGCGTCTCCTGCCTCTATCTTTGCTAATTGTTACATATAGACTGTCTCTGTCATTTTTCAGCAGCATTCAGTTGCTTGCTGATTCTTTCTCTTGAAACATTACCCTCCTCCTACCCCATTCCTGGTCCTTTTGGTTTCCATGATACCTTAATTTCAGAGTATTCCACCTTGGGTTTTTGTTTATTCTTGTCTTCTGTTCCTGTAACCAGTATGTATCTAAGTGCTGATGCTCTGCTAGATGCCCCTTTGATGCTCTTTCCTCTCTAACACTAATTTCTCTCTTGATGATGCCTTCCATTGCTATGGCCTTCTTTGCCATGCATATCAGTAGCTCTGAATACTGACTCTACATTGCAATTACCTGGGACTTTACAAAATACCCATGACTGAGCCTCTCTACCTCATGACAATTCAATCCAAATGTTCAGGGAAGGGTTCTAGGAATCTGTGTGTGTGTGTGTGTGTGTGTGTTGTGTGTGTGTGTGTGTGTGTGTGTTGAGGGAGGAGACATTGCTTTTTCATTTTGTTCTCTGTTGTTCTTGTTTGTCTGTTTCTCCATTCTAATGGCAGTCAGGGTTCAGACACACTATACTATACCATATGGCAGCTTTCACATTTGTGTTGCCAATTCATACTTCTCTTCTCATCTACAGATGTTTTCTTTCCTTCCCAACCTATATCCAATCCATCTGCAATTTCATTTAGTTCCTCCATGAACATATATCTAAAATATGTCAATGGCACATCTGTCTCTCAGCTACCACTCCTGGGTGAGCATTAACATTTCTTGTCTCAACTAGTAGAGCACCCTCCTAACTGATCTACCCTTCTGCTCCTTAACCTTTTCCTCAAAACACAGAGTATTCTCCTTAAAATCTATACCAGATCATATTATTTCCTCTTAGAAACTTCCAGTGATGTCTCCTAGTTAGAGAATGGAAATCTTTGTAGCTGCTCTGAAAATAAAAGTCACTATTAAAGCTTTGACAGCAGGAAATCCAATCTACAGTTTTCCTCCTTAGCTATGGGAGACATGGTATTAATGGGCGAGCTAGACAAATGGAGGCAAGGGATGCATATATTGCCCATGTCAACTTTAGTGCAATTGAGGGCAAATGATTATTTATGCCCTGCCATATTTCTGTTCACAACCATATGACATGATTCACAAAGACCTGAATTATAATAATTCTTCCATTGTCAATTTCTGATATTCTTCCAGATAATAAAACTGTAACTTTTTATACAGTTTTGACACAGAACACAATTAAAAGCCATATTCAAAAGTTACAGCAAAGAGTGGAGATGAATTTGGATGTCAAAGTTTTCAATGCTATGTTGAGGATATAGAGTATCAACAATGAGGTTTGAATGTTTAATACATTATGTGTATGCAGTAGTACCTTACTGTGTTAAGTTGCAATTTCCTGATAACTAATACAACAGAGAAATAATATATTTATTGTCATTTGTTTATCCTCTTGTATGAGGACCTATTCTACTTTTTTTTCATTTTCTATAGGATATTTATTTATTTATTTACTGATAGGGGTTCTTTTTTTTATTCAGCATGTAAGGCTTTTGTTAGATCTATGATTTATGAACATCTTTCACTCTTTGTACCTTTCCTCTTTCTCTTGATGTCCTTTGGTGAACAGAAGTCCATTCTTTTATGTATTGCAATTTACCAGTCTTTAGCTTTATGGTTAAAACTCTTTCCCTGTTCAAGAAATGATTCCTCCTCCAAGGTCATGTATATATTCTTAGGTATTTTGTTCTAGAAATATTAGTATCTTAAATTTCACATGTATATCAATGAATCATCTGAAATTATTTTGTTAAGGGTGTGAAAAATGATTTTTTTTTAAAACTAAATGGACATCCACCTGGTTAAAACAATTTATTGAAAAGACCATCATTTTCCAGTTGACTAAAGAGTCACCTTTATTTAAATCAAGTGATATGCGGATCCTCTATTCTGTACACTGGTTTTGAATTTTCTATTCCTGCACTATTAACTTTAACTAGAGCTATGTCTTAATATATGGTTGTCTAAGTCTTTCAACTTTGTGATTATTTTTCTAGATTGTCTGGTCATTGCTGGTGCTTTTATTTAATATGAAATTTTTACAACAGATTGTAAATTTTCAAAAACTGCAGCTGAAGTTTTTCATGGTAATGTGTTGAATCTCTAGACTGATGTGGAGAGAATTGACATCATAAAAAATTGGTTCTTCCTATTGGTTGTGTATCACATCATTCCTTAGACCTTTTATAATGTCTCTTGATAATTGGTATTTCTTTTCTGTGTAAAGGTTTTCTCATCTAGGTAATGATTATTTTTAAGAGCATTCCTTTTTTAAAAAAAGATTTTATTTACTTGAGAGAGAGAGTGAATGAGACAGAGAGAGCACACAGTGGGGGGTAGGAGCAGAGGGAGCACAGATTGGGGCTTGATCCCAGGACCCTAAGATCATGACCTGAACCAAAGGCAGATAAATGCTTAACTGACTGAGCCACCCAGACACCCATATATCAAAAGGTTTGAGATATGTATATGCCCATGAACTCAAGATAATGAACATATCCATCATCTCTAAAAGTTTCCTCAGCTCTCTTTGGTCCTTCCCTTCTACCCATTGCTCCCACTCCTTCCCCATTCATAAGGACCACCTTAATTCCCTTAATTAATAACTATGAATTTTTCCAATTTTATATAAAAGCCACCAGATTAATAGGTATTCTTTTATGTCTTCCTTCTTTTATTCAGCATAATTATTTTAAGATTCATTCACATTATGCATTTATTAATACTTCATTTTTTTAGTATTTATTATGTAAATATATCACTGTTCATCCATTCACCTATTAGTGGACATTTGTCCACATTTAGTGGACATTAGTTGTTTCCAGTTTGTGGCTATTACAATGAAAGTTACTATGAACATTACTTACAAGCCTTTATATAGTTATATATTTTAATATATAATAAATATTAGTATATACATTTGTAATATATAAAACATAATAATATTTATCTTAAGTAAATATGTAGGAATGGAAGAGATGGACCATATGGTAGATGTATGTAATATTTGTATTTTATATTATATTTTAATTTTTTTAAAGATTTTATTTGTTTGATACAGAGACAGAAGAGAGCAAACACAAGCAGGGAGAGGGACAAATGGTGAGGGAGAAGCAGACTCCCCCCTAAGCAGGAGCAGGAAGTAAGGCTGGATCTCAGGACCCCGAGATCATGACGGGAACCAAAGCAGATGCTTAACCAACTGAGCCACCCAGATGCCCCATATCTAGCATTTTTAAAATACCAACTTGTTTTTGAAGGTGGCTGTACTAATTAGCTTGTAAATTATGCTGTTGTTGTTGTTTTTGCTCTTTTAATGTTTCTCTGTGATAACTTGACTTATCGCCATGTTGTAAGAACTAACAAATTCATTCTCTTCTAAGACAATGTAAGACCTTCAACTCTACCCACTTCCTGGCTTCTTCTTCTTATGTTTAATTATACGTATGTATTTAAACCAAACAAGACCTTATATATAACTGCTTGGTAGGGTTATAACTCACTCAGATCTGGTGATGCCTTCACTCTCTATTCCTCCTCATTTCTCCCTGTCTTTCCTTGTTTCTTTAGGGATTATTGTCCCTCTGGCTTAGAAATTCCTGTACTTTTCCTTTTAGTGAAGGTCTCCTAGGAACAAATTCTCTCAATCTTTCCTTTTTTACTTGTAAATGAGTTTATATAGCCTTCACTTTAAGGGATACTTTCTCTACTAAAGAAGTCTAGATAGGTATTTGTTTATTTGGGGGAATTTTTTTCAGCATTTTGCAGCTATCTTTCCATTTTTCTCTGGACTCTTGGGAAGTCACTCTTTGTGAATGCATTCCATCTCTTTTCCCTAATCACTTTTAATATTTTTCTGTTGTTTTTTTTTTTTTTCAGATTTTTACCCTAATGTATCTGCTTCACTCATGGCTTTCAACATTTGTTGTTTTCATAGCTTAACGTTTATTTGGTTTTAGAGACATTTCGTTGTTTCTCTTCAAATCTAGATTATGCTACATCCTCTCCTTTCTGTTTGGGCTTCCAATTCCACATATTTGCCTCCTATACCCTTATCTGTATGCCACATCTTCATTTGTTCTCTGTGCTTCTTACTGGACATTTTTAACATTACCCCATTATCAGGCTCATGAATCTTTTTCTTCTTTCAGTATGTGGTTAGTATTATCTATTGATTAAGTGCAGTTAATGTATTATTTAATTTTAGAATTTCCATTTGATCCTGAATTGTATATTCCTATTCTCTGAGACTCTGTATCTTGAATATCCATACTCTTAAACATGTTAACATGTTAAACATGAATCTCCATCATAACTAGAAAGTGGTATCCTCCACTAAACTAAAATTATAACTTAGAAAAAGCAAGATGGCAATTTTTTTTTTATTTTGAAAAGTCAAGAATTGACCTCTAAGGAATTTTTTTTTTTTTTTAGAATTCTTAAATATTAGTTGACCATAAAGTTCAGGGTCCACTTCTGGGTTCTCTATTCTGTTCCATTGATCTATGTGTCTGTTTTTGTGCCAGTACTACACTGTCTTGATGACCACAGCTTTGTAGTACAACCTGAAATCTGGCATTGTGATGCCCCCAGATATGGTTCTCTTTTTTAAAATTCCCCTGGCTATTCGGGGTCTTTTCTGATTCCACACAAATCTTAAAATAATTTGTTCTAACTCTCTGAAGAAAGTCCATGGTATTTTGATAGGGATTGCATTAAACGTGTATATTGCCCTGGGTAACATTGACATTTTCACAATATTAATTCTGCCAATCCATGAGCATGGAATATTTTTCCATCTCTTTGCGTCTTCTTCAATTTCTTTCAGAAGTGTTCTATAGTTTTTAGGGTATAGATCCTTTACATCTTTGGTTAGGTGTATTCCTAGGTATCTTATGCTTTTGGGTGCAATTGTAAATGGGATTGACTCCTTAATTTCTCTTTCTTCAGTCTCATTGTTAGTGTATAGAAATGCCACTGATTTCTGGACATTGATTTTGTATCCTGCCACGCTACCGAATTGCTGTATGAGTTCTAGCAATCTTGGGGTGGAGACTTTTGGGTTTTCTATGTAGAGTATCATGTCATCGGCGAAGAGGGAGAGTTTGACTTCTTCTTTGCCAATTTGAATGCCTTTAATGTCTTTTTGTTGTCTGATTGCTGAGGCTAGGACTTCCAGTACTATGTTGAATAGTAGTGGTGAGAGTGGACATCCCTGTCTTGTTCCTGATCTTAGGGGAAAGGCTCCCAGTGCTTCCCCATTGAGAATGATATTTGCTGTGGGCTTTTCATAGATGGCTTTTAAGATGTTGAGGAATGTTCCCTCTATCCCTACACTCTGAAGAGTTTTGATCAGAAATGGATGCTGTATTTTGTCAAATGCTTTCTCTGCATCTAATGAGAGGATCATATGGTTCTTGGTTTTTCTCTTGCTGATATGATGAATCACATTGATTGTTTTAGGAGTGTTGAACCAGCCTTGTGTTCCGGGGATAAATCCTACTTGGTCATGGTGAATAATTTTCTTAATGTGCTGTTGGATCCTATTGGCTAGTATCTTGTTGAGAATTTGTGCATCCATGTTCATCAAGGATATTGGTCTGTAATTCTCCTTTTTGGTGGGGTCTTTGTCTGGTTTTGGAATTAAGGTGATGCTGGCCTCATAGAACGAATTTGGAAGTACTCCATCTCTTTCTATCTTTCCAAACAGCTTTAGTAGAATAGGTACGATTTCTTCTTTAAACGTTTGATAGAATTCCCCTGGGAAGCCATCTAGCCCTGGACTCTTGTGTCTTGGGAGGTTTTTGATGACTGCTTCAATTTCCTCCCTGGTTATTGGCCTGTTCAGGTTTTCTATTTCTTCCTGTTCCAGTTTTGGTAGTTTGTGGCTTTCCAGGAATGCATCCATTTCTTCTAGATTGCCTAATTTATTGACGTATAGCTGTTCATAATATGTTTTTAAAATCGTTTGTATTTCCTTGGTGTTGGTAGTGATCTCTCCTTTCTCATTCATGATTTTATTAATTCAAGTCTTCTCTCTCTTCTTTTTAATAAGGCTGGCTAATGGTTTATCTATCTTATTAATTCTTTCAAAGAACCAACTCCTGGTTCTGTTGATCTGTTCCACAGTTCTTCTGGTCTCGATGTCGTTGAGTTCTGCTCGAATCTTTATTAACTCTCATCTTCTCCTGGGTGTAGGATCTATCTGCTGTTTTTTCTCTAGCTCCTTTATGTGTAAGGTTAGCTTTTGTATTTGAGTTCTTTCCAGTTTTGAATGGATGCTTGTATTGCAATGTATTTCCCCCTTAGGACTGCTTTTGCTGCATCCCAAAGATTTTGAACAGTTGTATCTTCATTCTCATTAGTTTCCATGAATCTTTTTAATTCTCTCTTAATTTCCTAGTTGACGCTTTCATCTTTCAGCAGGATGCTCCTTAACCTCCACGTGTTTGAGGTCCTTCCAAACTTCTTGTTGTGATTTAGTTCTAATTTCAAGGCATTATGGTCTGAGAATATGCAGGGGATGATTCGATAAAGGAGGAAAGACTATCCATTGGAAGAAAGACAGTCTCTTCAATAAATGGTGCTGGGAAAATTGGACATCCACATGCAGAAGAATGAAACTAGACCACTCTCTTTCACCATACACAAAGATAAACTCAAAATGGATGAAAGATCTAAATGTGAGACAAGATTCCATCAAAATCCTAGAGAAGAATACAGGCAACACCCTTTTTGAACTCAGCCACAGTAACTTCTTGCAAGATACACCCATGAAGGCAAAAGAAACAAAAGCAAAAATGAACTATTGGGACTTCATCAAGATAAGAAGCTTTTGCACAGCAAAGGATACAGTCAACAAAACTCAAAGACAACCTACAGAATGGGAGAAGATATTTGCAAATGACATATCAGATAAAGGGCTAGTTTCCAAGATCTGTAAAGAACTTATTAAACTCAACACCAAAGAAACAAACAATCCAATCACGAAACGGGCAAAAGACATGAAGAGAAATCTCACAGAGGAAGACATAGACATGGCCAACATGCACATGAGAAAATGCTCTGCATCACTTGCCATCAGGGAAATACAAATCAAAACCACAATGAGATACCACCTCCCCCCAGTGAGAATGGGGAACATTAACAAGGCAGGAAACCACAAATGTTGGAGAGGATGTGGAGAAAAGGGAACCCTCTTGCACTGTTGGTGGGAATGTGAACTGATGCAGCCACTCTGGAAAACTGTGTGGCGGTTCCTCAAAGAGTTAAAAATAGACCTGCCCTACAACCCAGCAATTGCACTGTTGGGGATTTACCCCAAAGATACAGATGCAGAGAAACGCAGGGACACCTGCACCCCGATGTTTATAGCAGCAATGGCCACAATAGCCAAACTGTGGAAGGAGCCTCTGTGTCCATCGAAAGATGAATGGATAAAGAAGATGTGGTCTATGTATACAATGGAATATTCCTCAGCCATTAGAAATGACAAATACCCACCATTTGCTTCAACGTGGATGGAACTGGAGGGCATTATGCTGAGTGAAGTAAGTCATTCGGAGAAGGACAAACATTATATGTTCTCATTCATTTGGGGAATATAAATAATAGTGAAAGGAAATATAAGGGAAGAGAGAAGAAATGTGTGGGAAATATCAGAAAGGGAGACAGAACGTAAAGACTGCTAACTCTGGGAAACGAACTAGGGGTGGTAGAAGGGGAGGAGGGCAGGGGTGGGAGTGAATGGGTGATGGGCACTGGGGGTTATTCTGTATGTTGGTAAATTGAACACCAATAAAAAATAAATTTAAAAAAAAAGAGCCAGATTACATGTAGCTTTGTAACTATTAAAAAAAATAGAATTCTTAAATATATGCTCAATTTTACTGATTTTCTCTGTTTATTGAGTAAATTCCCCAATGCAGTGTCATGAAGAACTTAAGCATAAGAAATATGAGACTAAATAAAATTTAAAAATGCATAACTTCTTTGGTTAGGTTTGTTCCCAGGTATCATATTACTTTTGGTGCAATTGTAAATGGGATTATTTTCTTAATTTCTCTTTCTGCTTTATTATTATTATTATTATTATTATTATTTAAAAATGTGACACATTTCTGTATATTGATTTTGTATCCTACACTCTTACTGAATTCACTTATCAGTTCCAACAGTTTTTTGGTGGAGTCTTTAGGATTTTCTATATATAATATCCTATCATCTGCAAATACTGAAAGTTTTACTTCTTCCTTACCAGTTTGGGTGTTTTTAATTTCCTTTCTTGTCTTATATCTGTGAGTAGGACTTCCAGTACTATGTTAAATGAAAGTGGTGAGAGTGGACATCCTTGTCTTATTCCTGACCTTAGGGAGAAAGCTCTCAGTTTTTTGCCTTTGAGAATGATGATAGCAGTAGATTTTTCATAATGGCTTTTATTATGTTGAGGCCATATATGGCCTTTATTATGTTGAGGTCCCTATAAACCTGCTTTGTTGAGTTCTTTTGTCACGAATGGATGTTGTACTTTGTCAAATGTTTTTTCCACATCTACTGAAATGATCATATGTTTTTATCCTTTCTCTTATTGATGTGATGTATTACACTGATTGATTTGTGAATATTGAACCACCCTTGCATTCCAGGAGTAAATCCCACTTGATTGTGGCAAATGATTTTTTTTTTTTAATGTATTGTTAGGTTTGCTAATAATGTGTTGAGGATTTTTGTATCTATGTAGTTTTATTTTTTGGTAGTGTCTTTATCTAATTTTGGTACCAGGATAATGATGGTTGCTTAAAATGAATTTGGAATATCTCCTTCCTCTTCTATTTTTTTAATACCTTGAGAAGAATAATTATTAAATCTTCTTTCAATGTTTAGTAGAATTTACCTATGAAGTCATTTGGTTCTGGATTTTTGGTTTTTTGAGTTTTTTTATTACTAATTCAATTTCATTGCTGATCATTGGTCTGGTCAAATTCTCTAGCTCTTCTTGATTCAGATTTGAAGGTTATATGTTTTTAGGAATTTATCCATTTTTTTCTAGATTGTTCAGTTTATTGGCATATGATTTCTCATAGTATTCTCTTTCTTTTTTTTATTTTAAAGATTTATTTTTATTTATTTATGATAGACATGACATAGAGAGAGAGAGAGAGAGAGAGAGGCAGAGACACAGGCAGAGGGAGAAGCAGGCTCCATGCCGGGAGCCTGATGCGGGACTCGATCCCGGGGCTCCAGGATCGTGCCCTGGGCCAAAGGCAGGCGCCAAACCGCTGAGCCACCCAGGGATCCCCCTCATAGTATTCTCTTATAACTCCTTGTATCTCTGTAATGTCTGTCGTTATTTCTCCTCTTTTATTTCTGATTTTGTTATTTGAGTTCTCTCCCCCCCCTTTTATTTTGAGGAATATGGGTAAGGTTTATCAATTTTGTCCATTTTTTCAAAAAATCAGCTCCTGGTTTCATTGATTTGTTCTTTGTTTCTATTTATTTCTGCTCTAGTCTGTATTACTTTTTTCCTTCCACTGTACTGGGATTTTGTTGGTACTTCTTTTTCTGGTTTCTTTTTCTGGTACTGTTAGGTTGTATTTGAGATTTTTCTTGCTTCTTGATCTAGGCCTGTATTGCTATAAACTTCCCTCTTAAAGCAGCTTTTGCTGCATTCCAAAGATTTTGGACCATTGTGTTGTCATTTTCCTTTGTTTTCATGTAATTTTTTATTTCTCCCTTGTTTCCTGGTTGACCAATTCATTCTTTAGTAGCATATTATTTAACTTCCACGTATTTGTGTTTTTCCCAGATCTTTTCTGGGGGTTGATTTCTAGTTTCATAGTGGTATGGTTGGAAAAGGTGCATGATATAGCTTCAATCTTTCTGATTGTTGAAATTTGTTTTGTGGCCTAATATATGATCTATTCTGGAGCATGTTCCATGTACACTTGAAAAGAATGTATAATCTGGTGTTTTAAGATGAAGTGTTCTGAATATATCCATTATATCCATCTGGTCCAATGTGTCATTCAAAGCCACTGTTTCCTTGTTGATTTTCTGTTTGGATGATCTATTCATTGGTATGTGGGGTGTTAGTGCCTTGCTATTATTATATTACTATCAATTACTTCCTTTATGTTTGTTAATGGTTGATTTATACATTTGGGTACACTCACGTTGGGTGCATAAATAAATAAAATTCTTCTTCTCGGATTGTTCCCTTTATGATTATAGTGTCCTTCTTTTCTCTTGTTAAAGACTTTGTTTCGAGCACCTAGGTGGCCAAGTGGTTGAGCATCTGCCTTTGGCTTGGGTTGTGATCCTGGGGTCTGGGATTGAGTCCGGCATCAGGATCCCCACAGGGAGACTGCTTCTCCCTCTGCCTGTGTCTCTGCTTCTCTCTGTGCCTGTCATGAATAAATAAATAAAATCTTCAAAAAAATACTGTTCATAGTTTATTTTGTGTGATATAAGTATTGCTATTCGAGCTTTCTTTTTGCTTCCATTTGCATGGCATGACAAATGCTTTCTCTGTCTCTTCACTTTCAATCTGCATGTGTATAGGTCTGAAATGAGTCTCTTATAGGGAGCATTGAGATGGGTTTTGCTTTTTAATCTATTCTGTCACCTATATGTTTGATTGGAGCATTTAGTCCATTTATATTCAAAGTAATTATTGATATGTATGTACTTACTGTCAGTTTGTTACTTATTACTTCTCTGTTCCTTTCCTTTCTTGCCCTCTTCTCTCTCAGTGTGCTGGCTTTCTTTAGTGCTAATTTGGATTCTTTTCTCTTTATTTTTTATTTATCTATTCCTGGATTAATTTGTTAGATTTATATATAACATGTTATGCATACAGCAGTTTATGTTAAGTTGATGATCACTTATGTTTGAATTGAGTCTTTACTCCTCTCCTCTCCTCTCCACATTTCAGGTGTATGGTGCCATACTTTACATCCTTTAATTTGCATATCTCTTAAATTATTTTTATAGATCTACCCAATTTTACTGATTTTGTGCTTCCTACTTTTCTTATTCCTACTTATGGTCTTTCCTTTCCTCTCATGAAGTCTCCTTTAGCATTTCATTAAGGCTGCTTTAGTGATGATGAGTTTCTTTAATGTTTGTTTGTCTGGGAAACTCCTTATATCCCCTTCTATTTTGAATGATAGCCATACTGGATAGAGTATATTTGTTGCAGGTTTTTTCTTTCAGTAATTTGAATATATCATGCCACTCTCTCTGGTCTGCAGTGTTTCTGCTGAAAAATCATCTAATAGCCTTAAGGGGTTTCCCTTGTGTGTAACTGTTTTCTTTTGCTGCTTTTAATATTTTCTCTTTATCACTACTTTTTGCCATTTTAATTACTATGTGTCTTAATGTGAACCTCTTTGAATCAGTTTTATTGGGGGCTCTCTGTGCCTGCTGCATCTGGATTTTGGTTTCCTTCTTCAGATTCAGGAAGTTTTCAGCTATAATTTCTTTAAATAAATGTTCTGCCCCTTTTCTCTCTCTTCTCCTTTTGGGATCCCTAAAATGCAAACATTATTATTCTTGATGCTGTCACTGAATTCTCTTAATTTATTTTCATTTTTAATTTTTTCTACTCTCTTCTGTTCATCTTGATTGCTTTCCATTACTCTGTCCTCATGTCACTGGTCTGTTCCTCTTCTTCCTCCAGCCTATTTATTCCATCTGGTGTTTGAATTTCAGTTATTGAGTACTTCATCTCTGATTGGTTCTTTTTTATGTTTTCTATTTTTTTGTTAAGGGTCTCACTGAGGTCTTTCATCCTTATGTCCAGTGAGTATCTTTTATGACCTTTATTTTAAATTCTCTCTGAGACATATGTATCTCCATTTTGTTTGGCTCTTTTGCTGTGATTTGTCTTATTCTTTCATCTGGGACATATTCTTTTGTCTCCTTCTTTTGCCTAACTCTCTGTGTCTTTTTCTATGTGTTAGGAAAGGCAGTTACATCTCCTGCTCTTGAAAGTAGTGGTTTATTAAGAAGAGGTCCTTTAGCATCTTAAAGTACAACGCCCCTTGTTCATCAGGAACTGGCACTTCTGGGGTATCTCCTTATGTGCTTCCTGCATCCTGCTACTGTGGCTGAGCTTTTTCCTTCAGTTCAGACATCTGCAATGGCTCTCTTTACATGTTGTGGGCAGGGCATGGTCCCTGGTTGCTAGCGGACCAGTCTGGGGCCACCATGAGCTTGAGTTGAATCAGAACAGTTGTTTAACAGAGATGTAGTACCACTGAACTGCAGGGTCTTTCCCTGTGTTGTCCTCTGAGAAGCTTTCATTGACAGGTGGGGCCTGCAATCAGATCAGATGTCTGCCCCCAACTCACTACTGGGTCCTCAGTGGGACTGGTGTGTGTGATTGTCTCCTCCTCTCCCACCAGCAGGTGTCACTTAGGAGTGGTGCTGGTCCCTATTGGGACTTCTTGCACACTGCCAGTTTTGTGGCACTACTTTGGATGGGCTCTATCCAAGGGCTTATTGAAGGGGGCAGGTCTATAGAACACAGGGGTAGGGCATATGGTGTTAGCACGTGTGTACAGATCTGTTGTAGTAAGGAACCAGGAACTGCTTTAGAAAAGTATTTCAGGACCAGAGGGTGTACATCCACAGGAAATGTGGAGGCAGGGTATGCTGTTAGTGAGTTAGGTGGAAACTGTTGGTCCTGCTGGTTCTCGCAGTTGTCCATGTGTCTTAGCTGAGAGGTGGCAGAGGGATCACATTATCTGATTTACTGATAGTGATGATTCTAGCACATGTGAGGTGATATTTCTCTGGTTTTGATTTGCATTTTACTGATAACTAGTGATGTTGAACATCTTTTCATATGCTTTCTGGCCATTTTTTTTTCTTTCTGGCCATTTGTATATCTTCTTTGGACAAATGTCTATTTAAGTCCTTTGCTCATTTTGTAGATTCAGGATATTTCTTTTTCTGTTGTTGAGTTGTCTTTCTCTATAAATTCTGGATATTAATGCCTTGCATAGTTTGTCTTTGAATTTATTGTGTATTGTCTAGTTTCTCTGAAATGTGATTACTTTTTATGTAAGTCTTTTGCCTCCTTGGTTAATTTATTCATAACTACCTTGTTCTTTTTGAACCTATTTTACATGGGATTATTTTCTGAATTATCTTTTTGGATTATTTGTTGTTAGTTTATAGAAATACAACTGACATGTGTGTGTTAGTTTTTTTTTTTAACTCACAAGTGTGCTAAATTAGTTTAATAGTTCCAACAATGTTCTCATAGAATCTTTAGGGTTTTCTACGTATAACATTATGTTATCTATGAACAGAGATCATTTTACTTCTTTTCTAATTTGTATGCCTTTTTTTTTTCTTGCTAAATTATCCTTGTTAGGATTTCCAGGACCATGTTGATTAGTAATGGCAAAAGCAGGTAATTGCAATATAAATGTATCAAATCATTATTTTCTTTACATTAAATTTACATCATGCTACATGCCAAATATATCCCAATTGAAAATAAAATTAAAGACAAGATGTAGCCAAACAGATCCATCCTCATACCTACCACCAGATCACCCATCACCACACAATCCAAATACCATGGAAAGGGCAGGATCCAGGATTGACAGATGAGGCTCTCCAGCTTTTTGTTGGTTCTGCTAGCCATCACCCCACAAAAGCAAGGAACAGCTGCCCAGGGGAGACTTTCAGACCCTCCCCACTGTGCTTCCAAACCTTCAACCAGTGGATCAAAGGGGACCTAGATGATGGGGAAGCAAAGAAGTGGGATAGGTCTTCAGCTCAGCAGCCCCCAGAAAAAGAAAGAAAGAAAGAAGAAAGAAAGAAAGAAAGAAAGAAAGAAAGAAAGAAAGAAAGAAAGAAAGAAAGAAAGAAAGAAAGAGAAAGAAAGAAAGAAAAAAGAAAGAAAGAAAAAAGAAAGAAAGAAAGAAAGAAAGAAAGAAAGAGAAAGAAAGAAAGAGAAAGAAAGAAAGAAAGAAAGAAAGAAAGAAAGAAAGAAAGAAAGAAAGAAAGAAAGAAAGAAGAAAGAAAGATCTTTGCCTTGTTCTTGATCTTAGTTGAAAACTTTCAGATTTTCATCATTGATTTGTATGTTAGCTATGGGCTTTCCATATTATGGCCTTTATCATGATGAGGTAATTTCCTTTTTTCCTACTTTGTTGAGTTTTATAGTTACCATGAAGATTACATAATATTTTATGGTTATAACAATCTATTTTAAACTGATAACAACTTAACTTCAGTCATAAACAAAAACTCCTACTTTACATCTCCCTCCCCACTGATGTTATCAATATCACAAACTTATATCTTTTTAGTATTCTGTACCCATTCATTCGTGTTTCTTTTGTTTTGTCTTTGTTTTTGTTTTGTTTTGTTTTTCATTTAAATGCGGCTGTTCTTGGTTTTGTGCTTGTCTGGGGTACTGAAAATTCTAAACTGCTTTATGGTGTTCTCATTAAGGTTTTTGGACTATACAGTGTTGTTACATCATTGTCTCTGGGGTATGAGGCCCAGAGATTCCTATTCCATTCTCTTTCTGATGTCACTCCTATAAGTCTGCTTTGAAACATACTTTTATTCTTGATAAAAATCAGGGGATAAAAAAAAAAGTCGGGGGATAAAATTTTGTATATTTTCCAGCAAAAACATATGTTATACTGCTGTATCAAATTAACTGCAAAATGTCACATGTTTAAGACTGCAAATGTTTATTTCTCATTTTACAACATGTTTATTGTATGTTAGTTGATGACAGCAAGGAGAGTAAGAGGTGAATGGTTTCACCTACTGATTTAAAACCTAGGCTGATAGAATTTTGGACCAATTGTAATGCTGACAATAAAACATATGGCTTCTCTGGTCACCAGAATATGAGAGAAGAGTACCAGCAAACTCAAATATATTTTCAACTGCCCCCAGTTGGAAGTACCACATATAATTTTGCTTACAGCGTAAGACCCAGAATTAACAACCTCAAACTAACTCTATATGAATATAGGAAACATGTGCCAATATATATTTAAATGTATTTGATTTAGAATATTGCTAATTAGCAAGCTAAGGATTTAACTCAAGTAATTGGTGTGTGTGCATGTGTGTGGGAGGGAGTGGCTAACATATCAAATTATAGCTCCCTGCAAAAGAAGAAGAAGAAGAAGAAGAAGAAGAAGAAGAAGAAGAAGAAGAAGAAGGAAGAAGAAGAAGAAGAAGAAAAGACATAAAAGAAACTAGTGAAATATAAAAAAGAATTAAGAGAAACTGCAATAAAATTAAAACCTGGCTTTCTATAGAGGCTAAACAAATAGATACACCTATTTCAAGTTTGAGCGAGAAACTCATTAGGGATGAAAATGGCCATAGTTAAAGACAGAGAAGAAATTTTAAAAGTCATAAGCTGTACTTAAAGAGAACATAATCTAATAATTTAGAATTTTAGATGTGACAAAGAAACTATGCTTTGTATTCTATAAATCATAAGCAGGATGAAGTATACTCTTACCCTAAATGAACTGACCACTTCTGGGGGAAAATTACTTTGTCTCTATTCAGAGTCAATATTTTGGATGGGCAAAGAAATGAATCAATAATAAAACCAATGCATCGGTGATGACATTTTCAATATGTATAAATAAAAATGCATATATTTTATTGACACTGTTTTTTTAAAAAATGATGTATTTTTTCAGATACCAAAATATTTCTTCCAGTTTAGATGGAAAAATGTTGCATTGCAATAAACTTCCACTTTCAGGTATGATGAATAAACAGGATCCAGAATAAACCCTATACTCCAAAACCCAGAAAATTTGACAAAATATGCTTTACCAAATGATTTTAAGACATTGGAAAACAGGCAACATAGGACTGTAATCTAAGAAAAAGAGAAACACACAAGATGAGAAATATGACTGATGGCCTTAAATTTCTGCCTAGAGGCAATTTCTAGACTGTAGTGCAGAGAGGTGAAACTCAAGCAGAGTCCAATAGTCTCACTGAGTTAAGGAGATAAACATCAGAGTTGTGAAAACAAAGGCAGCTAAGAATATGCAGGAAATAGTATGGAGAAAAAGGAGTTAAACAAAGAAAGAGCTCCAGAAATTAGAATTCCACAGATTTCCATTCAGTCTTTGAACACTAATCTGTGCATGCCTAGAGTGAACACCCACAACATGGAACAAAAAACAACTTCTGGGAAAAGAACACATATGGGTGAGCTATAAATTGAGTAACTCCTGGAACTCATACAAGACTAGAAAACTAGAAAAAAATTCAAGTTTCCAACAGACAGAATGGAAAAAACTTGATAAATAAATACAGGAGGTGTTCATTAGTAATGTGTTAGTAGCATAACTAAATTAACCTGAGAACATGGGCTACTCTGAACCCACCCCTTAAGGAGCTTAACAAGTCTTAAAACTAATCAAACCAATACACATGTAACTTAACTCCCTAACAGGACAAAATCCAATGCCCCTTAAAAGAAAACAACCATATCAAGCGCTCAATAACCTTAAAATTGGGATGTCTGACATCTACTCAATAATCTCAACAATAACCAAGAAGCAGAAAATCTGATTCATAGCCAGAAAAAAAATTGGTCAATAGAAATGGACCCCAAAATGTCAGCGAGGATAAAATGGCATAAAAGAACTTTAAAACAGCTATTATAAATATGCTAGACACAGACTTTATATCTATCACAAAAATTAGGTCAAAATAGGTCACAGAACTAATGTAAAACACAAAAGTGTAAAATCCTTAGAAGACAGCATAGGAAAAAATCTCTTGGGATTGATGATGACCTTTTATATACAACACCAAAGGTACAATCTATGAAAGAAAGGATTGATAAACTGCATTACATGAAAAAAAATTTATTCTTTGTCTGCAAAAGACACTGTCAAGAGAATGAAAAGACAAGCTACAGACTCAGAGAACATATTTGTAAAAGATAAATCCAATAAAAGACTGTTATCTAAAATATACTAAGAACTCTTAAAACTCAGAAATAAGAGAGCAAACAACTTGATTAAAAATGAACCAAAGATGGGATGCCTGGGTGGCTCAGCAGTTGAGCCTTTAGCTCAGGGCATGATCCCGGGTCTGGGGATTGAGTCCCACATTGGGCTCCCTGCAGGCACAGCTCCCTGCCTGTGTCTCTGCCTCTCTCTGTGTGTCTCTAGTGAATAAATAAATAATTCTTAAAAAAAAAAAAATGAACCAAAGATCCCAACTAACACCTCACCAAAGGAGATATACAGATGGCAAATAAGCATATAAAAAATGTTCCTTATCATATGTCATCAGAGAAATCCAAATTACAATGAGATACCACTATGTACCTATTAGAATGGCTGAAATCTGGAACACTGATAGTACCAAATGCTATGCAGGACATAGAAGAATAGGAATTCTATTCATTTTTGGTGGGAATACAATACAGTACACCCACTTTGGAAGATAATTAATGTCTTACAAAACTAAATATACTCTTACTATATGATCCATATCAGTATTTACCTAAAAGAACTGAACACACTTACACATGTATATTTATACTGACTCTATTCATAATTGCTAAAACTTAAAAGCAATCAAAACGATCATTAGGTAAATGGATAAACTGTGGCATACCAGGCAATAAAATATTATTCAGCGCTGAAAAACAATGAGCTTATAAGCCATGAAAAGCCATGGAAGAAACTTCAATATATATTACTAAGTGAAAGAAGCCAATCTACAAATGCTGTATGCTGTATGATTCCTGCTGTATGACATTCTGGGAAAGGGAAAACTATGGGGACAATAGAAAGATCAGTGGTTTCCAGGAATTAAGGGAGAGGAAGGGATGAATAGGCCAAGCACAGAGGTTCTTTTTAGGGCACTAAAACTATTATAATGGCGGATACATATCATTATACATTTATCCAAACCCATAGAATGTACAGCACTAAGAATGAACCCTAATGTAAACTATGGACTTCAGATGATAATGATGTGTCAATGCAGGTTCATGAAATTTAATGAATACACCGTTCTGGCAGGAGATGTTGATAATCGAAGAAATTATGCAGGTGTGGAAGCAGGGAGTATATGGGGACATCTCTGTGCCTTGCTCTCAATTTTGCTGTGAACCTAAAACTGCTCTAAAGAATAAGTATTATTTTTTGAAGTTTATATGATTAAATATTATAGAGTAACTAAACTGATTTAATTAGAACCACACAAATCAACAGGGATGAGTCTTAAAGCATAGAGTCAAATTATGAATAAAAACAGTTGCAGAAGTATAGAGTATGACACCAACTCTACAAGGTAAACTAAACTCAAATAATAATGTTTTATATACAGATATATCCATCTGAGGAAAATCATAATGATGAAAATGAAATGAATGAATGCAAAATAACGAAAGGCACAAAATGTAACTGAAGAATTACTTCAGGGGGAAAAAGTAGATTGGCTTTGTCAGGGGCTAGAGAGAACATTAGCCGCATAGATAAGGCTCAGTAGACGTTTTACAAGTGCTAATTTCATTGTCTGTTTCAATGTGTGTTATGCTAATTTGTATAAATGAACATGTTATACCCACTAGATATGCAAAATAATATGATTTCTAATACTTTATAAAACATATTTTAGAAAACCAATTACAAAAGAAAACAAAAAAAGATTAAATTGTAGATGCTTAAGATAGCTTTACTAAATCAAATGTGTCCTCATTTCTTTTCTGAAAGAATTCACAATTATCCTACAGTTGTGTAATAAAGTAGAGCATAGTTAAATTTAACCTCTGTTGGGAACTTATTTCAAACTGATTAATCAACTAAGTAAACTCCTTTATTTAACCACAGATTTCTTAACAGCTCATAGTGAGACCTCTCAAAGTATACCAGCTGTAAAATGTTTGTTCTCAGAAAATTTCTTTTTTGTGTGTGCCTAAGGCTTTTGTCTTCTCCTATTAATCAAGTTGAGGAGAACTGGGGAACACAGTGTCTTTAATTTTTATTTTACCTTTGTCTTAATAAAAGGAAGACATATCTCTTGTTTCACAATGTTCCCTGGGTGATTTTTAGCACCACCCTTTTTCAAAATTAGTTCTGTAGGGGATAGTTTCATTCTACTTTGATCCCCTTTTCAACTTTTTCCAACTACACATTATATGATACTTGTCCAGATTAGTGAGATGAGCCTCTTTTCATTTTATTAACAATGCTATTTTATTAGCATTATAGATACTATGTGCTAGGTGTGTTTCCAGTCCATGATTATAGGTTCAGTCCATGATCATATATGTATTTTAGGATTTTTACTTTTAATGACTAATCACACCATAGTTAGATTTTAAATTATCTGGAATATATAGCATTTTTTTCCAGTGCATGTATACCATTTATTTCCAATTAGACTACACATCCATAGTTTCTAACCAGGATAAAATTCAGAATCTTTTTTTCAGATTTGTTTTTACTGAAGTTCAATTTGCCAACATATAGTATAACACCCAATGCTCATCCCATCAAGTGCCCTCCTTAGTGCCCATCACCCAGTTATTACTATTCTATAAAACCTATTGTTCTGTTAGTCAAATTTACTTTGTAATTTATAATAAAGTATTGATTGTACTAATTTTGACTAGCTCTAAAATGTAAGCCAAATATCTAATTTCCAAATTTAATTGGGTTATTTTACATGTTGCGAAAGTCATAGTCACAAACTGATCCAATGCAGTTATGCCATACAGCTTGTGTTCCATTTCATTATGAATAATCATTAGAAATTTCTGGTATCGGAGACTTCAAATTTAGAGCTTTGAAGTATATGAGAGCATGTACCACATACAAACATTTAAGTGTTCTGGATTCTCTTTTATTCTGAATTCCAAGACAGAGACGTCATGTAGGAACTTCATTGGGGAGTCTACTAGAGACAACTGTAGAGCAATGAGGAAAGCAGGACTGAATAAATGGAGAAGCTGAGACCTGCATGGGAAACACTGACGTGAAGGACACCCATATTTTTAATAGAGTTTATTGCCCAACCTTTAGAATGTCTGTATCTTCACAAGATCTCCAATGTACTTTCCACTTCTTGCTGATCCAAAATTAAGAGAACGTCACTGATAAACTGGACTAGTATTGTACGGAAAATCTAGCTGGGCCAGTTCCTTTCAGATAATAATTATTAAATAATTATTAATTAATAATTATTAAAATATTAAATATTTTAAAAAGGCAGGAGAATCAATACAGTTCTAAATAAGACTATAAATAGCTAATTACATAGTATGCAAAACTCTTCAAATGCTCCTTCCTGATGGGTATGGCAAAAACTCTGACAGGTTCTTAAATGCATCGTCATACACTTAAGGATTTGTTATCCAGTCTAGCAGATGCCATATCTGTCTTCCTGAGTACACATGGGGCTACTACTTGTTTAAATTTGCATTGGTCCACTGTTATTACCCAGAAACCAGGATCCAGACTGGCGAATTAAGTGGAGATATAGTGGGGTGCCTGGGTGGCTCAGTCAGTTAAGTATCTGCCTTCAGCTCAGGTCACGATGTTGAGTTCCTGGGATCAAGTCCCACAACAGGCTCCCTGCTCCATGGGGAGCCTGCTTTTCCCTTGTCTCTGTCTCTCTGTCTGTCTGTCTCTCTCTCTAATGAATAGATAAAATCTTTTTTAAAAAGTGGAGATATAGTGAAGACCATTAACCTGCATTATTTACATCATTAAAGGGAAGAACACTAATATCTGCCATTCTTCCTGGGATGCAATACTGGTTTTGATTTACCAGTTTGGCCAGACTTATAATACCACTACAATTGGTCTTACGCCACAGGCCAAAAAACAGTTGTGATGTTCCATCGAGTGCATGATTTGTCCATTCCACCTATGCATTGGACTAAAGAAATGTCCACTCCATAGGTGCACAAACCCAATGAACCTGTGAACCAGACTTTCTAGGATTCCATTTATTATCTGGATCCCATAATTCCAGTGTTTAATAATAAGGCTATAACAATGCTTTGATTCCCACAGTTAACACCTCATACTCCATATCTAAAAGTTTTGGAAATGACTGGGTATTCTTCTTTCCCTGCTATAGTTATCCAAATTAATTCTGTACTTCCTTTAGGGAGGTACTGGGGAATCATTTTAGCATATATTTGCTGTGTTACAGGGTTCTTCCTGAGGGCAATGGTTCCAGGTATGAAAACTGGTTCAGGTCCAGAAACTAAGCAATAAATTCTGACTTTTTATTGGAGCAGTGGACTTAAGATTACCGACATTGATCTATTCTGCATCCTAAATGTTTTTGATGTGCATTTTTAGCAACTCTTACATTGTCTGTCCATCTCTCTTGCTCCCAGGTATACCATAATCTGAGACCTATCTCCAGAACTTGCGGCAAGTCAATTTTCTTGGTCTGTGACCTTGACATTCATATTATATGTGTGTCCACCTCATTACCTGATGATTAAGTATCACTGCCTAGACTTTATTATTTAAAGATTCCATTGTCCACAGTTCTGTAACAGCATTTCCTATCATCAGGTCCAATCTAAAAACAATAGTCACCTTAAAATCCTGGTAGCACTCTCACCAGCATATAACTTAAAATGTTGGTAACTGTAGGTTTTTCTAGTTCCTCATATATGCAGCATAGTTGACTGATAGATTTTCTTGTTTTAGGTTGTATATCTACTCTAGTCTGCCTATTTCTCTGAAATATTGATGTCTTATTCCACCATCTACCATGGCATGCCTTATCTTTCGACTTCATTAAGTGTGTCTTTATTTTTTGTAAGCTTTAAAGGGCCATCATAGCAACATGTTATCACTTTCTCTTAAGTTCTCTTCCCTAGGTATTAAGTGGAGTGTCACTCCACTCCAGTGGAGTGTCTTCCTGTCAATAAATTCTTCCTTATCGAAGTGCACATCAAATCCCAGTTGACCTCACATCCTCATGTTTCAATACCATGCATTAGTCTTCTAATTTCTGCTGACACATGTTAGCTAGGTCCTACAACTCTTTTAAAGCATAGCTTCCTTCTTTCCATAGCTGATCTAGTACTTCATCAATTGTCACTGTTATTTGACCTTAACTATCATTCTGGTGACCAGGAAGAAATCTAAGGGTAGGTCACAATGTTTTGCAAAGCAGAAGCTCCTATGTTGTTTTACATTAATGGGGGAAGTGTTAGCCTTCAACATAAAACAGGCCCAGTGGTCTCAGATTCAAGGTTCAATGTACTTAAGTACATTGACCTGGATATCCCAATTCCAAATTTGTTTCCCACTCCATCCAAATTAAGGTCTTGACCCTGTACACAAGCTTGCTGAAACTGATAATTAAATTTTTTCTTGAGCTCAGCTACCTTTAAAATCAAGCCCTGGGCCTAATCCTCAGCTTTTTCTTTCCTCTGAATGAAAAAGATCAGGTTCTCTTTATATACTGCCAAAAGGTCTTTTGACTTTCACATTTTTCCTTAAATTGGTGATTAATCATATTCAGCTTTTCATTGTCTTTTTTTAGTGCATTGATCTTAACCATCTGCTTTCTTAATTCTTAGAATTATGTCTTCCCCCATACTTCTCAAAAAAAATGAGTGATTATATTCCATTCAGTTAAAAAAAATAGTGAGAATTTTAACAATTGCACACTAAGGCAATTGTTTGGGAAACACCAAAGATCAGGTCTTTATTGCTATCTAACTGGTGAGTGATCCATTTAGCAAATCTTATTTTATGCCTACTTTCTAGGATAACTTCTGATACCAACTATCTTAGATAAGTTTCCCTGGAGAGTCTAAGAAAATACTTGTTTGCATTGGAAAGCACATTCAGGAACAATGTATGTAAGAAAACAGTGACAGCAGCATTGGGCAAAGGGGAAATTTGAACTCTGCTATAGTTATAACAAGGCCTTAAAACATACCTTGGGTAAATTAGGATCTGGTATGGCCCTTCAGATTATGGCAAGGTCTTTGCACCCACTGTATCAACCAGTCATTGGCTATGACTGTCCTGGGAAAAAAAGACATGAACATGGATGAAGTAGCTTTCTCTGGCTGAGGACCATTCCTGATGGCAGAAGGTATCTGTCAACCCTTAGCATCCACTAGAGTGCCTCACATCACAGCATCTTCTTCAATACCAATATGAAAATTAAATGGACATATTTTCCTTTTGTCATGGGTATGGACAAACAAGACATTAATGGTAACTAGATTTGAACTCTTACCTTGGGATCAATCTTAATCAGTTTATATTGACAAATCTTTGGTTTCATGTGAAAGCCATTGATGGCATACAAAAGGAAAGGGGAAATGATGGAAAGAGTAAAGTATGGTTAATGATGGAAAAAGTATGGTTAACATTCTTCTTCACTCTATGAAGAAGAATGCTAAACAAAATATCTATACCAGAGAGACATTTATATTCATATATTCATATACTAAAAACCTCAGTCTATTATTTGATAGATTTTCTTTTTTGACAGAGCTGATTCCTAGAATGATTATCCTATATTTATGCTATAAGGTTATTAATATAATGAAAAATGGTTAATAAATCACACAGGGATGACCAGTACAATCACAAAATATTCAAAAGACTGGTGTACCTAGAAAAGAAAAAAAACAAAAGTCAAGTAGTAAGAAATGAGGTGAGAAGTAATGAAAGTGTACAAAGCATAAAAACAAAACAAATGTACAAATTGCCTTTGGGAAAACAGTTTTCTTTGCTGATTCATATTCCTGAGTTCTGATTTTCCCTTCAATTTCATACAATTTCATGTAAATCTGTCAGGTCTTTGTTTCTGCAAAGGAAGTATTTAAAATTTATTTCATCTGAAGAGTTCTTGTTTACAACAGGACATTTGGTATGAATAACCTATTTGACCATCTTGGAAATGGAAGTCACAACAGTTCATTTTTCAAAATCATGACTTGTCATTCTACTGTCCCAGTTGACTCTGGCTGATGTATGTAGTGAATGTGTAGTTGACTCTCTAAGGTGTGACAAACTTCTTTTGTAAATTGATATTTAAACTGAGTACATATGGGGATCCCAAACAGTTGTGGTTTTTTTTTTTTTTTTTGACATTGACCATGTTAGCCTGTACTTCTGAGTAAACTAAATACAATTCTGAAACTTTCATGTAGTTATGAAAACAGATTAATACGAACAACCTTTCTTTTCTGGATGAAATCCAAATATATATTTATAAAATGCAATTTAGAATGGAAATTGATCTGCCTTTCTTTTCTTTACAAAATAATCTACCTTATGCGTTTACCAAATTGGGCTAGACTGACAATTCTATTGAGCCATGTTAGAAGATTGGAAGCATACAAATTACATTTTATTATTTCTATCATTTCTCTTTGCTCTTGTATGTCATTCAGTGATTTCTATGAGTGAAGAGGAGGAGAATATCCTTAGGTGACCTATGCAGTTCTTCAAGGGTCATAAAAGTGATTTGTTACAAAGAGTTTCTTTTAGTCTCTGAAAAATTCTCTGAGCATGGGGCCTGACCTTTCAGGAAAAAGATAATTTATTTTTTATGCACAGGATAGTTGTTCAGGAGTGGCAGCCTTCATTCAAGTAAAAGAGGCTTAACAAATAAGGCATGTCTCAAGATCTCTCCATGACAATAACTATCCCTGCTCAGAATGCTGGGCACTTCTGAATTTATTAATGTCTTGTGACTATGGAAGGCAAAAGGTATTTTGTGTCATAAGAAGCAAACTTAGGATTTTCTTAAGTGTAGTTTTGTTTCAGAATCTCTATGATCTCTTCAGGTTAGAGAAAAAAATGAAATAAAGGCATCTTGTTTATAAGCCTCTTTTGAAAAAAATGCTAGTGGAAGATTAATAAATATATAAGGACAGAATAACAAGAAGCATTATATCATCCACATCTCTTTGAGGATTTGAAAGAGAAAAAGGACTTTCTATGTGGCCTTGTAGTGCAAGTATCCTGGAAGCTTTGATATGAAAAATAAAATGAAACAAATAAAAATCTGCTAGTAGGATGAGATGAGGCAAACTAAAAGATGGAACATAAATCTACAATTGTGAAATAGTAGTAGGTACGATGCATAAAAAACATAAAAGCTAGATCAGGGACAAATAGACGAGAAGGCAATATTACTTCATTTAGTGCCCAGAGCTGTTACACAAATAAAATATGTTTTTAATTAATCATAGGGGTATTGCAATGGCTCCTCATCATAACTGTCTTTTTTACAAGAGAAATTGGATTTACATGCTGAATGTTTTCCTGTTCCGTTAGCCACAAAGGATATTGGAGCAACTTGGGAAAGGAGTCTGAAATATTTAGTCTGGTGATCACTGAATGAACAACCTCATAATCCAACCATATAAGCACAATGAAACAAACTAATAGGAGATATAAAAGTCAAGCATGGGGCCTGACTTTCATTGTCACTAGGGCAATAAACCGTGGGTATGGACTCCGTTAAGGAAGCAAGCTTTGAGAATTTTTACTGAAAATTTCAGTATATTTCATCTCACATCTAAAAGATGGTGGCCAAACTTATAAACACAGCCTTGTCCTTTTTGTAATGGGTAGCAAGCAATCAAGAAAGAAAGTATTCAGTAAAATGCGCACTTGTAGGGCAAAAGACAAAATGTGTATGTCATGAAAAACTTCAGTTAACAAGGAAAGACTAGGGAATCTTTATTTCTAAGAATGGAATGTCTTGCATTGTGTTGATACTAAAATGTGTGTTAGTAGCATGCAAGAATGTAAAGCCTCAATTGTTCTAACAGCCATGATGGAGCAGAGATGAAATTGAAACTCTCTAGGATATGCTAATCAAGAATAGAAAGTGGGAGTTCAATTTGGGCATTTGGCCTATCAGAGAAGTTAGGTCTGGGAGCTTCCCTCCTCCTGTGTTTGCCCTCATAACCCTTCTGTGGTCTCAAAGAATTTGGGTTTTAGAGCTCTGAGTTCGGTCTTATTTTCTTTTTCTTATCATGGCAATCCCTGCCAGTTAAAGTAGGTTATGATATTAACATCAGTTGATGGGGTTTTCTTGCCAACTGATATAGATGGATCATAACATTCTTGAGTCTTTAGTGGTGAACTGTATTCCAAGAGAGCTACTGTTGCTTCAAAAATACTTTCAAAAACATCATCTATGCCAAATTGTTTTAATTAGAAATTGCTTTTACTCTTGTCTTATAGTAAATTGTCTTTTCTTATTTTGTTTACATCAATAATTTTTGTTGAATCAGCCCTTTTAGAGCATTTTCTTTCTCCAGCATCTCATAAGCAGCTTTAGCCTAAATAAATGATCCTGTGGTAAGGTCAGTGGAGAGAGGGACCTCTCTTCCAAGATTCTGAGATCTCCTCTGTGAGACTAGAACAAGCTGACATGGTCTCCAGGGCTTCATAACATATTTTAGAGCAGTTCAAGGTGTTGCAAAATAGATCTATGAATATCTTCTTTCTCTAGATGCCCATGGAGCTGGAGAGAGGCTGTCAGAAGGCCTAGCACCTTGGTGTCTAGGGTGCTGGTGATTGCTTTGGATTTAAAGTGTATTTGACTCTTGAGATCATGATTCCCAGGCAGGTAGGTTAAACTGAAAAGGCAGCATGACATGATTTCTCCATTCAAGGATCAGGGAGCAACTCAAGTGTTCTAATCCTTATAGCAAAAGCCAATACAGCCCAGCAAGGACAGCACACTGGACCATCATAATTGTTAAGGTAGATGACTTCCAAATAATAGAATTGAAACACAGCCACTTTACCCTTCTGTCTTCTGTTCTTATTAACTAAATGTAGTCATTTTGAGATATAGATCAGTTGGAGTAGGGATTGTTTGGAAGAAAAAAATACTTTCATTTAAGGATTATAACTTTATAACTTTTTCCTAGAAGTCTTGAGACTCCTCCTTGTTCACTATTCATGTGGGTATTACAGAGCTCCTCCTTCATAAACTGAAGCAGAGGATTGAACCAGATGCATTTTATTTTATACTTTTGAGATTGTTAGTTTTATCTAATGCTACACACTGCTTATCTACATAACTCTGAGTTGCCAACTTATTTCTCAAGGAATTTAAAAATACTGTGACCATAGTATATTCACATGTAAGTAGGGATCCACATGGATGGCATATATACTTGCTAGCAGATTTTCTCCATATTTCAGTTGAATCTTACACACACACATTCACTAGCATCTATAAATATATACTTTTTTCACTGAAGGAACTTGGACAGGGAAACAATTATATTCATTTAGCAGGAGGCCTGGAATTCTTGCTCAGAATAAACTCACAGGGCATTTCTTATTGTTCTAAGGTTATTTTTAAAAGACATTTAAATAATAGGAAAAACCTGTGTTTTGTTATTGGTTGAATTGTATTAAATAATAGGAAAAACCTATGTTTTGTATTTGGTTGAATTGTATCCCACAAAATAATATGTTGAAATCTGAATATCTAGTACCTTAGAATGTGACTTTGTTTGGAAATAGAGTCATTACAGATGTAATTCAATAAAATAAGGTCATACTGGAGCAGAGAGAGCCCTTAAGCCAATATGCCTGGTGTCCTTCTTAGGAGAAGAGACACAGGGATGCAGAGATGCAGAGACATAGTCACACAAGAGAGACACTATGTGAGAGGTTGAGCGATGCACCCACAAACCAAGGAACACCGAGTACTGTCAGGGAAGCACCAAGCCAGGAAGAGGCCGGGGAGAATGCTTCTCTACAGGTTTCAGAGAGAGTATGACTCTGGGATATGTCAATTTTGGACTTCTAGCCTCCAGAACTGAGAGACAATCAAGTGGTGTTTTAAGCCACTCTGTGGTGCTTTGTTAGGATGCTCCCGGCAAACAAACACATGGATTTACTCATGTGCTTGCAATTTCCCATGGTCTTCATTTTGGGAGTCAGGGATGGGTAGATCCTTATTTCAACTGGTGTCCTTTTCCTTTGGTCTGAAGGGTTTCCTTTAACATTTCTCATAACATGCGTCTGCTGGTGAAGAATCACCAGCATTTCAGTTTTTGAATTTCTGAAAAAAAGCCCTTATTTGCCTTCATTTTTGTAAGGTGTTTTGCTAAAGATAGAATTCTATGATGATGACTTTTTTTTCCTCCCAGTACTCTAAGATGTTACAGATCTCTCTTTTTCACTTGCATTGTTCCTGACAGAAATTCTGCCACAGTTTTAGGTCTCTTCCTCTGTACATAATGTGTCATTTTCTCTGTTTGCTTTCAGATTTCCCTTTATCACTGGTTTTGAGCAATTTGGTGATTATATGTATTGGTGCCATTTTCTTCATTTTCTTGTGCTTGGATTTTATCGAGCCTCTTGTATGTATGGATATACTTTTCTATAAATTCAGAAACAGTTCAGAGATGACTTCTTCAATATGTTTTCTGTCCACCTCCTCTACTTCCTTTGTGGACTCCATTTTTATGTGTATTATGTTGCTCTGTTCAATTACCTAATTAGTGTTTCATTTTGGATAATTGCTATGGCCATGTTCTCATCCAGTGTATTTTTTTTTTATTATTATTATTATTCATTGTGCTTTGCCAAGTCAGTTTTAATTGATTGGGGTTTATTTGCCCTCCTCTTTATGGTTTGTATTTTCCTACTTCTGTGGGTGCCTGGTCTTTTTTTTTTTTATTGAATGTCAAATACTTTGAACTTTAACATCTTAAGTGGAAGATATTTTTATATTCCTGTAAATACTCTTGAGTTTGTTCTGAGTTGCAGTTACTTGGAAGATTTTGAAAACTTGGTGTTTTGTTTTTAAGATTTGTTAGGTATGACTGGAGTGGTGTTCAGCTTAGTGTTGATTCTTCTTCACTACTAAGCCAAGAGCTTTACAGGTGCTCTATGAATCATGCTCTCCAGGGCTCCATGAATCGTGAGGTTTCCATATCAGTCTGCTAGGGACAAGCTCTCCTCCTGACCCTATGTGAAAGCCAAGGATAATTACTTCTAATCTTTTCAAAATTATTCTTTCCCCAGTCAGGGGTAGTTTCCTTACCTGAATGCACCCATTGGTACTTAGCTGAATTCTCCAGGGAGATGTCTGGAGGTCTCTAGTTTTCTATCAACATACCTCTTTCTTTGGTATTTGGTCCTGTCTATGCTAGCTACCTTAATCTCCATAAACTCTGAACCCCATCAGCTCAATTCAGGAAATCTTCTGGGATATATTTGGGATTTCCCTCCCTGCTCTGTGTCTCAGAAACTCTCAATGCATAAGTTAGGCCAATCATTGGGCTTCCTTCATTTGTTTCCCATAACATAGAAATGACTGTCATTCACTGTTAATGTTCAGTGTCTTTAAAACTTAAAATTGGGTTGGGTATTCTTCTTTGAGTTTATTTTTGCTTCCAGTGTGAGATTTACAGAATATTAACCCCCCAAAGATGCCCACATCCTAATTCCCAGGATCTGTGAATATGTTATGCTAATGTTAAAGAAGAACTAAGATTTCAGATGAAATTAAAGCTGTTAATTAGGTGACCTTAAAATAAGAAAGTTTTCCTGGATTATCTGGGTGAGCCCATGTGCTCACAAGTAAAGAGTGAAAAAAGAGTATAGTAAGAAAGGCTTGGTCAGCCATTACTTGTTTTAAAGATGGAAAAGGACCATGAAAAAAGAAAGTGAGGAGCCTCTGTAGGGTAAGGCAAGGAAAGAATACTTCCCTAGAACTTCCAGAAAGGAATGCAGCCTTACCGAGATTTGATTTTAAGTCAATAAGACTCATTTAAAGTTTCTGATCCCTAGAACTGTAGTAAATTAAATTTCTGAAGTTTTAAGCCACTAAATTTGTGGCAATTTGTTAGAGCACCAACAGGAAATTAACAAAAGGAGGAAAGTTAATTCAACCCCTGCTACTTTATAATGGATAAACAGTGAAGTCTAAAACATGATTTTTAAATTTAAAAAATGTATTAAAACCTTTTAGAACAAATTAATTATTTATAACATTAATAGTTTAAAAAATATTTTGGGTTGCTGGGGTGGCTTAGTTGGTTAGACATCCAGCTCTTGATTTTTGGCTCAGGTCATGATCTCAAAGTTGTGAGATTGTGCTTCACACTGGTCACGGAGCCTGCTTAAGTTTTTCTCTCTCCCACCCCTTTTGCCCCTCTCCCCCTCAATCCTTTTCTAAAATGAATAAATAAACTTAAAAAATAAAAAAAAATATTTTAAGACTATAAACCACCAGCAACAAAGTTGAATAGATACAGATAGTAATGTATAATCTTTTCATCAATAGATAATAACTACAAAAATCTAAAAT
The DNA here is from genome assembly GCF_048164855.1 of Canis lupus baileyi. Lineage (NCBI taxonomy): Eukaryota > Metazoa > Chordata > Mammalia > Carnivora > Canidae > Canis > Canis lupus. The sequence goes on from NC_132852.1 coordinate 24,624,113, forward strand.
TTGCCTAACAAAACTAAAAAAGGAGAAGTAAAATATTTGTGGTGATTGTCACACAATTTTACTGAACGATGTCTTAGATTGGATTCACAGAAACAGTCCCTGAGATGGAGACCTGTGTGCAGGACAGTTTCTAGAGTATATTCATAGGATCAACAACTTTACATTTGTGAGGACAGGAAGACCCCATAGAGGAAATCTTGTGATGCAGCTGTAAAAAACAACTCAATCAACTATGAGCAGTTCTCCTGCTGGAATAGTCCTTCAGAGATTTCCCAGAGTGTGGCAAAAAAGAACATACTATGTACCCACTGGTTTACCAGTAATTGGATATGCACTTTCTCTGAGAAGGAAGCATAGCATTTGGTGAAGCAGCTCTCTTAAACTGAGGGCATTGCCTTGAGAGAGACATTAGCATGCAATCCATTAGCTCGAATCCATTCACATCCCAACCTGCTGACAGTTTGGGGAATGAGTGCTTCAATTCTTGAATAGGGGATGTACTCAGTGTCCTATAGTATCCACCAAAATCACTCCCTTTGGCGTCTCCTGTTCACTTCCTTGGGATAGTAAGTTCACCTAACCTGGAATAGGTCTCTGGGATTCTGGTTTATTCTTTTCCTGAAAAAATTATAAGAAAAAAGATTGCCTGAATGAATTCATCCCTCCTCCTGCAGCTGGTCACAGAGATGCAACTGATCCTCACTTCCTCCCTCCTCTATTATCCATTCTAGAAGCTCTCCAGCCTTGCTAGTCCAGATGGCTTGCTGCTGACGTATCTGACTCTCTGGTCATAATGCCTTCTCAGTTTGTGATTTCTGCACTTCTCCAAACAGATGCCAAATATATTTTTTCCTGAGCTAGTTGAATACCCACAGTCCTACATCATTCTGATAAGAGCCAATTACCCTGATAATTGGGTGACACCTATTTTCTTGACAGTAAAATGCTCTTCTCTTGGAATTAAAAAGCCTTAAGTAGAGAAGCAATGATCTTAGCTTAAAACTTAATATTATTTCTGTCCCAGCTATGGTAAAGTAGTGATATTAGAATAACTGTCCTATGCATAAAAATTACAAAACTGTGGACAATATATAAAAATCATCTATCTAAAGGTATTAAATAACACCAGTGGGATGCCTGGGTGGCTCAGCAGTTGGGCACCTGCATTCAGCTCAAGACATGATCCCAGAATCTGGGATCTAGTCCCACACTGGGCTCCCTGAGAGAAGCCTGCTTCTCCCTCTGCCTATGTCTCTGCCTCTCTCTGTCTTTCTCTGTGTCTCTCATGAATTTTTTTTTTTTTTAAAAAGAACACCAGCAAGGAATCTGGAGTGGGAAATGCACCAAGTGAGAAAAAACATGTATGATTTTTCTTGAAATAATTCTGCAATCTTTATCAAGCAAGGCAGATAGAACTGAATCAGAAAAACTTCAGTCTTATTGGCTTGATGTGTCAGAGAACAGACTAAGGCATTGCAGAAGAACTGTAAATCAAAGAGAAAATGCCAGAGAGAATGGGAACAACAAAAGGATTCCCAAATCAGAATATAAACAAATATAAGTCCTCCTCCAAAATTTTCCTGAACTCTGAATTATGTATGGGAGAGAGTCCATGTATCCCAGGAGACTCAACAGTTTAAAGGCTGAAGGAATTGAAGAGCGACTCACACTGTAGGAGAGACAAAGTTTGGAGTTTAAGTTATATCACATTATAGGCATTTAGTAAATACCTCAGACTTTTTACAAATTCACACTAACAAGTGTAAAATCAAAACTATAAATTCAAGGATCTCAGTAATTTAACTGCTTGCTAGAAAAGAGCATTATATAGAGAAAAAGAAATCTCCATAATCTATAATACTTAGTATAGAATTTTTTAAAATACTAGACTTGAAAAAATATGGAAATGTGAATTTTAAAAAGCCAATGAAAATAGATCCTGACATGACACAGATGTTAGAAGTGACAGATCAGAATCTTAAAGCAACTCTTTCAAACATATTCAAGGACTTTAAAGAAAAGGTACTCAGATGAGTGATGGTGAACCTCAGCAGAGAAATTGAAACAATAAAAAAGTAAAATTTGAGACATGAAATTCTGAAATAAAAATGAATTATTTTAACTCTGAAATCAACAGAAGAAAGGGCCAGTTGCCTAAAGACAATCTATGTGAATCTAAAACATTATAAAATTAAAAACAAAACAAAGCCTCAGTGAGGTGTGGAAAAAGTGTTATGCATTCTAATTTGAATAAATTGATTTTCAAAGGGAGAAGTGAAAAAGAATGGAATGGAATTTTATTTATAAAAAATGGCCAGAAGTCTCCCAAAATTATTGAAAAGCAACAACTTAAAAATTGAGGAAGCTCAACAGACAACAAGCAGGTGAAATAAAAAAATAAACTACACTTAGGCATATACTCACCAAACCACTGAAAACCAAAATTAGAGGGAAAAACATTAAAGCAGTCGGTGAAAAATTAAGCCTTACATTTTGAGAAGCAATGACAAGAATGGTACCTGATGTCTAATCAGAAAATAATGAGGCAATGGGCTACCTGCAGACTCAGGTAAGCTTCTGACTCTTGATTTCAACTCAGGTCATGATCTCAGAGTCTAGGGATCAAGCCCCACATGAGGCTCCATGCTGAGCATATAGCCTGTTTAAGATTGTCTCTCTCCTTCTCCCTCTCCCCAGTTTATGCACACTCTCCCTCTCTCTCTAAAAAAAAAGAAAGAAAGAAAGAAAAGAAAGAAAAGAAAAGAAAAAAGAAAAGAAAAGAAAAGAAAAAAGAAAGAAAAGAAAAGAAAAGAAAAGAAAAGAAAAGAAAAGAAAAGAAAGAAAAAAGGAGGCAAGTAGACATAGATCATCTTTAAAAGTGCTAAAAGGAAAAGAAATAGAGATCAAACAATGCTATTTCCAGTAAAAAATATCTTTCAAAATAAGAATGAAATAAAATGTTTTTGTTTACTATTTATTATTTTTTGAAGATTTTTACATTTTTATTTATCTGAGAGAGAGAGAGAGAGAAAGAGAGCACATATGCACATGCGGGAAAGCGAGAAGCAGGTTCCCTGCCGTACCTGGAGCCTAGGGTAGGGCTCAATCCCAGGACCCTGGGATCATGACCTGAGCTGAAGGCAGATGCTTAACCAACTGAGCCACCCAAGCATCACAACAAAATGTTCTTGTTGTGATAGCTGGGGTAATTCATTGCTAGCAGTCCTGCATTGCATTAAATGCTAAAATCTTCCTTCAGACTAAAGGTAAATGACTCTAGAGGAAACTAAGAACAACTGAGGGAATGATGGTGTTTTGACTGTGGGTAAGTGTAAAATGCTCTTCTCTTTTCCATTCTCCTAATTTCTCTAAAAATTAACACATTGTTTAAAATAAAACTATTTTGTACTAGAAGTTTTAAATGTATGGAAATCTAAAGTATATAACACAAAAACATCAAAGAAGAAACATGCTATTGGAATTTTTAGAAACTTCTAGATTCTATATGAGGTAACACAACACTAACAAGTTAGAGCATAATGGCTGGGTAAATACAATGGCTAAAATTCTAAAAGAGAAACTAAAATAAAGAAATTAGGTTTATTTTTAGTAAGCAGAATCATCATATTAAGTGAAATAAATAGTGTATTTAATTAAATATGCTTAAACAAAAAGAAGGAAGAAATTTAAAAACATAGGAGATGAAGGAAAAATAAATTGCATCACAATAGTCTTAAATATAAACATGAATAATTCATTAAAAGAAAAAGTAGTCAATGGTGCTCCTAGGTGGTGCAGGTGGGTTAAGCATACAACCTTTGGTTTTGGTTCAGGTTGTGATCTCAAGGTTGTGAGATCAGGCCCCGGATCAGGCTCTCCTTGTAGCATATGCTTGAGATTCTCTCTCCCTCTCCCTCTGTCCCTTCTGCTCATGCTCTCTCTTGCTCTCTCTCAAATAATCTTTTAAAAAAATAAAATGTAAGAATCACAATTAAGGGATAATCTGAATAAAAATATAAATGTAACTAATCTGCTATGTATAGAAAACATGGCTTAAATATGCAGACATATATCTTGATTAAAAGTAAAAGAATGTGCCATGTAAACATTAATTATGAGAAATTAATCAAAGGAAAATTATAAACCAATATCACACATGAATACAGATATTAAAAAATCCTTAACAAAACATTAATTTGAGAGTGATATTTAAAAGATAATAATAATACATAATGACAAAGTGGATTTTATACAAGAATACAAAGTCCGTCTATCATTTGGGAATCAGTCATTCTAATTCCATAGTAAAAAAAATAAATGAGAAAAAAATCACATGGTATTGTCGATAAACATAAAAAAATTACTCAACAAAATCCAACAGTCATTTATGTTATACACTTCAATAAACTGAGAAGAGAAAGAGAAACAGCCTCAGTCTGAAAAGAAGCATCTATGAAAAATAGATCTGACATCATCTTTAATGACAAAGTAGTCAACACTTTGCTTCTCAGATTAGGAAAGAAAAAAAAAAAAAGAATGTCTTGTTTTCACACCTCTATCAAGCATTTTCCTGGAGATCAAGTCCAGTCCAAAAAATCAAGATAAAAAAAAATGGTACACAAAAATTTTTAAAAAGAAGTTAAAGAAACCTATAGATATTCCAAAAGCTAGCATTAAGTGAATATAGGAAGATTATGAGACACAAAGTATAAAAATAAATTGTATGGAAAGGAAGAATATGATACATAAAATTAAGAATAATTTCACTTAAAATATTATTGAAAATTGAAAATATTTTAGGAATATATCATACAAAAAACATGTAAGAACTTTGAAAACAAAAAACTGCTGAAAATTTAAAGAAATCATAAAAAATCCATCTTTCATGGATTGGAAGATTCAGTAATGTTGAAAGTTTCACTCTTTCAATATTTATGTATAGGTTTGGCTGAATCCCAATAAAAATCATGCCAGTAAGTTGACATCTTAGAAAAAATGGGGGGAGGGGGGCATCTAGGTAAGCTCAATTAAGCTTCTGCCGTTTGGCTCAGGTCATGATCTGGGATGGAGCCCTGCATTGGGCTTCCTGCTCAGTGGGGAGTCTGTTTCTCCCTCTCCCTCTGCTCCTCACCCCTGCTCCTGCTCTCTCCCTCTATCAAATAAATAAATAACCTTTAAATAAAGAAAAGACTAGAAAAAAAAATGGAAAAATTTCTTAAACATGCAAGACTTTTGTAGAAACTAACAGGATATTTCTGTTTTTAACAAAACCTCGAAAGATCTAGAAGAGCCAAAACAATTTTGAAGCAGAATAAAGTTAGGGGACATACACTTCCAATTTCAATAATAAATTGCAGTAATCATGATCATGTGGTATTGCCGTAAGGATAGACGTATAGATCAGTGGAACAGAATAGAGAGTGCAGAAATAGATATGTGCACATATGGTCAACTGAATTTCAACAATGGTGAATAAAAGATTGCTTTTCAATATACTTATACTTTTTCTGGAACAACTGGATATCCACACAGAAACAATAAACTTTGACCTTTAACTCATAATATGAACAAAAAAATAACTAGAAATATACTTAAATATAAAAGTCTATAAGTTAATGACCAAATATTTAAAAAGATATTTTGCCAAATAAGATACTTGAAATAAACTCATAAAAGATCATTCAACATCAATAACATTGGTGTTGATGAGGGTAAGAAGCATCTGGAACTCTCATATATTATTGGTGACAATGTAAAATAGTACGACCATTTTAGAATATTCTTTGGGTTTTTCTTTTAAGGTTAAATAGGGATGCCTGAGTGGCTCAGTGGTTAAGCATCTGCATTCGGCTCAGATTGTGATCCTGGAGTTCCAGGATCAAATCCCACATTGGGCTCCCTCTGTGGAGCCTGCTTCTCCCTCCGCCCATGTCTCTGCCTCTCTCTGTCTGTGTCTCTCATTAATAAATAAATAAAATCTTAAATAAAATAAATAAAGGTTAAACATATACTTGCCATATGGTATAGTCATCCTTCTCCTAAGTATTAACAGAAATAAAAACAAAAATAAAGAAAATAAAAACATGTCGAAAGAATTTGTATACATAATATCTATATTAGCTTTATTAACATAGCTAAAAAGTGAAACCAACCAACATGTCAATCAACAGATGAATAGACAAAGACATTTTAATGTTGCATAAAATGGAACTTTACCTAGAAGCAAAAGGGGATGAACGATTTATACATGTGACAACCTGGATGAATGTCATAAACATTATGTTGAGTGAAATAAGACAGACAAATTTGAGTACATATTGTATGATTTCCTTTTTTTGTTTGTTTGTTTAACTCTAAGGGGAAAACAATAGGTCTTCATTGAGAGAAAGCAGATCAGATTTTGTTAAACCAGTGGTGGTGGGTATGAGGTGCTGAGTGAGGAAGAGGTTCCAGATACCTTGTTGGGGTGATTTGAATGTCCCATATCTTCCTTGTGACAGTTGTTTCAAAGCAGTTATACGTTTGACAAAACTCATCAAACTCTTAAAAATAGTCTGGTTCTCTTAGATCTCCACAGTCTGTAAGATATACTGGAACAGGTGCCAGTCCTGGGTCCCAAGAGCTTAGGGTCACCCATGGGCCTGAATCTGTCACTTCTCTGGGAGGTGGGGTGAATATGTTTGCTAGCCTTGAGCCCAGTTAAGACCTCTCTAGCCCAGTGGTGTTCTCTGAATTTTGAGGAAGCATGAGTGTAGGGACTGTACCTGCAAAGGACTCCAGGAACTGAGCTCCCACAGCTGGGTCAGTCAGCTGCCTCCCTTCTCTGCCCAGTGCTTCAAGCATAGAGCACTTGATGTCCCAAGCAGGGAGGTAGTGGTCCCATTCCACGGTCTCTCTTGCCCATCCCATAATCTAGGGACCCAAGACCCAACCCCAGGAAGGTGTAATTTTTTTGCAAACAAATTATACTTCCAAGAGAACTGACAAAAATAACTTAACATTTCATGCCCATCAAATTTACAAGCATATTGGCAAGGATGTTAGGATATTGGAAAGCTTACACACTGCTAGCAAGATTATAAAATGGTACAACCAACAGAAAAATTTCCCAATATCCCATATGTCTAAATTTGTCACATCTTATGACCTAACAATCCCACTTCTATTTATTATAGTTGTGTGAATCTCTCATTCATATCATACCAAATAAAATAAAATACTTGAATAAAAATCAAGTATTTTCATTGAAGCTTTCTAAGTACAAACAAATAAGTGGGTATTAATCTGGTTTTCAATAGTGAAATGAGTAAATAAAGCTATGGTATTTCCATACAAAGGAACACCACACAGCAGTTGAAATGAGTGCTCTAAATCTTCAAAATGAATAGATCTTGAAAAATATAATATTGAGTATTAAAGAACACAGCATAAAATGCTAGATAAAATGAAGGCAGCAGAAAGAACCAGACAATCAAATAGAGTAAGGGGAATTTTGTTTTGATAGGGCTATTATAATTTCTTTATATCAGGGTGATATCGATCCAAAAGAAAGGGAAAAAAATTTAATGTTGCAGAAATGACAGTGAAGGGAGGGGCAATTTTCAGTATGGATTCAATGTATAAAAGGCAAGCAAGGTTGTCATAAACCTAAATGGTGATATCTTTTTTATGTCGTGCATATAAAACCATTAAATTAGAAAAGAAATTTAAATTGAAAAATGTAAAAATTAATGTTCAAGTAAGCAAATATCATTTTGGTTGAAGATACATTCAAAATGAGAGATGAGACAAAAAATGGGATGGCTCATTGAAGGAAATTTTTACTAGATATCAGTATTTGGATTTCACAAGTGCAGTAATAAGGAGCCATTGTAGATTACTGCCACAGTAAAAGTATTGCTTTTAAATATCCTCCTAGGTTATATCCTTCCAATTAAAAATTTTGCAGACTCAGGTTTATGAAAATACCTGAGGCAAAGCTTTTGCAATCATAATCCATTTAAGACTCAGTTTTGAGTCCTTCCCACGTTGGTCTAAACTTGCATGATTTAAAATACAGAAAAATCAAGACTATTAGCGAATAGTTTTAGCTCTGTGGGGATATGTATGGTTAAATTAGGATAATCAGGCTGACTACTAGTACATTTAGATTCTCAACTTATTGATATGTGATTAATTAAGAAAGCTTCACCTTCAATTAGTTCTCGGATATAACCTAATGTAGAGGTAGAAACATTGCTTAAGTAATTAGGAAAATCCAGTTTTACTTCTGATCTCACATTATTCGATAAGCTTGTAAAAAAAAAAGTTGGGCACATGCATAAGAACTATAGATACATTTACACAAGATGATAAAATGAAACAGTAATTTTACATTTAAGAGGCCAATAATCCACACATTTTAGTGTTTCCTTTATATAAAATAAAGCTTATTTCAAGTAATTCCTTTAACGTTTATTTTTATATTGTTTTACATAATAAATCCCAAAGGTTTGGAAGAGAAAGATTAATAGCTAAATATATAATATATTATTTTAATTTTGTTTCAAAACGTATCAAAATATACATTTACATGGCAAACTATGAGAGTGCTGAAGAAACCATTTTATGCTACTGAAATGGACTAATGTTGCTTTTCTCAAGGGTTTCCAAAAGGATTACTTGTGAGAAGAAAATAGCTTTTATTCTGTAACACAAAGACCCCTTTGGGCACTATACAGAAACTATGAATCCATGTGAGCACCACACTTTGTCCATAAGCTGATCCACTCTATCTTGCACACTTTTACATACTGCTGTTTTTTTCCCCAATTATCTAGGAACTATAAGATTAGTAAAATGAAATTTTAAAATACTTGTAGGTTTTAGTAAGTCATTTATCCCCAAAACGCATAGCCTTAAAATGCAATTGCTATCAACTGGAGGGTTTTAAAATTTATTTTTAAATTTTATAATGGGGATTGCAACTACTCTAAATCATATAATCTCAGTTAAGTTTGCATCATAATAAGACTGAGCACTAGTATTGCCTTCTCCCACAGGCGTATGACCATGTTAATAAACCTTATTTACTCTCTTCCATGACCAAATGGTCACCAATCCCAAATGTCTCTTAAATTCATGTCTCATGTTCCTTTTCTACTGGATTTGCCCTAAAGATCCTTTATATATCTCACTTAGGGATTCTACCTGTTATGTATTCCTCTCATGCAACATACACTAGATGAATCTAACACAATGATTCTCTATAGTCAGTAAGAAAAAATCAAACATGAGAGTATTTAATGTTTGGTACGATTATCTTCTGTTTCATTAGTTAGAATCAATCAAATTTTTGCTGTTTGTGTAAGGTATTTTTCAACAGGCTTTATCTGCTTTACAAATACCTGAAGGATTTTTAAAAAATAGCATCTCTCTTGGTGAGTGAGTGGCCTGTGTTAGTTACAGCCTACATGTATTCATTCATCAAATATGCATCGATTTTTTATTAGTTAACATATTTCAAGAGTAGTCTGGTTATTAGGAATACAAAGCGAATAAGATAGTTCCTGTTCTTATAAACAATGAAACATACACTTTCAATATAGTTCGATAACATACATATGGGAAAATTTTAAAAATTACTTAGAGCACAGAGTACTTTTGAGATAGAGAAGAAAGAAGTTTTCTCTGTGTGTCTCTCATGAATAAGTAAACAAAATCTTAAGAAAAAGGGGAGGTTATAGGGTGAAGAAATATTAGCCTTGTAGTAGACAATTGGGGGAACAACATTCGAGGTAGACAGAAATAGTTTATGTAAAGGCATAGAAGATAAAGGGCAAATTATAGTTATCCCACCTTATCCACGGAGGAAATGCTACAAGACTGCCAGTGGATGCCTGAAACCATGGGTAGTACTGAATCCCATATATGCTATGTTTTTTCCTATACTTAATGTTTAAGTGATAAATTAAATGATAAAGTTTAGTTTATAAGTTAGCACAGTAAGAGATTAACAATAACTAATAATAGAACAGTTATATCAATATACTGTAATAAAAGTTATGTGAATATGATCTCTTTCAAAACATCGTATTGTACTGTACTTGCCTTTTTTCTCCTTGTGTTGTATGAGATGATAAAATACTTATGTGATGAGATCGAGTGAGGTAAAGCACCGTGACATACTATTAGGTTACTATTTGACCTTCTAATGATATGTCAGAAATGAACCATCTGTTCCCAGACCAAGGTCGACCATGGATATCTGAAACTTCAGAAAGCAAAATCATGAATCAGGGGGATGACTGTATAAGTGCTTTGATATGGCTAGAATGGGGCAGGGGGGTGAGCTTTACCGGGGCAGTTGGCAAAGTTGGAAAAATTGGCAAGGACCAGGTATAGAAACACATTTATGCCATCATGAAAATTGGATATTATACTGATGGCAAGAAGGAACCATTAAATGATTTTAAATTGATGACTGATGTGGTTAGATTTGTTTTTGTTTTGGCTTTTTAAGAATATTCTGGTTGTGTTTTGAAATGTGGATTTGAGGAAGAAAAGCTGAAGGCAGTGAAGCCTGTGAGGAAGCTACCATGGGAAACACAAGAACAATAATAAGGGGATCCCTGAATGGATCAGCGGTTTAGCGCCTGCCTTCAGCCCAGAGCATGATCCTGGAGTCCCCGGATCGAGTCCTGCATCAGGCTCCCTGCATGGGGCCTGCTTCTCCCTCTGCCTGTGTCTCTGCCTTTCTCTTTCTCTCTCTGTCTCTCATGAATAAATAAATAAAATCTTAAAAAAAAAACAAGAACAATAATACAAAATTATCATAAAATAGATGCAGAGGAGATAGTGTTCATAAAACCGGATACTCAACTGGAGGCAGGAGCATTTACTGATATAAATTGGGGAGCAGATTTTAAAGCATTAGATCAGTGAACAAAGTGTACGTTTTGGTGGTAGACATGTGAATTTTAAGTGCCAATGATAACCTAAATGAAAGGCAATTAAATTAATTAATTAGCAATTAAATATGCAGATCTAAAATCAAAATAGGGACTATTCACCAACTCAACCCAAATGTGCACTGGCCCATGTCTAACGCAGCATCACCAAGCTGGTAGGGGAATAAATCCAACAAGGATTGCTATTTCTGGCCATCTCTCCATTTCAAGGGAGCAGCTTACAACTGCTGCCAGAAGGGTCAGCATTCCACTGACTTCTCAATGTTTCCATTTCTTTGGCACCACAAATTTCTCTACCTTAAATCATCAGACACATTAATCTCTAAGGCTGCTTCTTTCACTGCCGCATTATTCTTTCAGTTTTGGCAACTGCAGGAGCTGTCCCTGATAATGCCAAGTAACAGACAAGCATTTTAACAATGTGTTCTAATACACATTTCATTTGTACAAATGAAGAAGCAGGTTTGTGGTGATAATTTGTTTAGACAGCATTAAAAAAAAATACATCAAAATAAGGGTACTGGATTTTATAAGTCTGAAAGGTATGATGACCTTGATGAAAGATTGAGCTAGAATCTCTTTGTTGGTGTTTTAGGGAAGTGATGACCATTTGATGTAGCCAGGGGATGATTTAATGCATCGCTAATGTATTTAACCCTGGTGAAACCAATCCATATTCCCCCAGTATCTGTTATTAGGAAAACTTTAGCAAAAACAAAACATTCTTCTCTGAAGAGCTTTGGTAATATAACAGGATAATTTGATAAGTACTGAGTTGATAATATTAGCATATGGAGACCCTCTTACATATCTTTGACTCAACCTGAATTTCTAAAGTATCTGGTCATAATAGCATCCCTTGTTATATTAGACACAGACTGAATCAAACCCAGCTTTCTCTGCCAAGTTTTCAAATCCTTTCATGATCTGCCCCACTCAGAGGCAGATTTACCATGAGGGTAATGAAGTTTAATATTCAGGGCTCCCCACCTGCACATGAAGACTCCCCAAGTCTGTGCGTTCACAGTATCAAACGTGAAATTGACAAAAACAAATGATCTTTTTTACATAGTTAGGATCCCTGTCCTTTCTGTCCCTCGCTCCCATTTGTCACACTTGCCCTCATGTCAAGTGGTATTGAAATGACTAGGAATTTGGGGGACTCAGCTAAAGGGAAGGTGAGCCGACAGCAGGACATTAACTTTGTGTTTACTGGGCTGTTTCTGTGCAATTCAAAGTCACTATAGTGCATAACCAACATTGCCAGCTACCAAGAAAGAGAATGGCCTCCAGGAATACTTCTGCCACCCACTGTCCCAACTTACCCAATGTCACGACAAGAAATGCAGGGCCAGACGATACATAGATATCCTACAGTGCCTGCAATCAAAATATGAGTGCAGTGGAGGAGAAACAAGGTTGAAATGTACCAAGGAACATTATGTGTAGGAATTTCCAATCCTCAGTAATTTACAACTGTAAGCAGAGGGTTTATTTCTCATGGGCTCCTAATCTAACTCATCAATAGTGACAAACAAAATGTTCAGGCTAAAGGAAAGGCAAAACTATCTTTCTACTTTTCCTATACAAAATGATACTTCAAAATCACTATCATTTGAAGAGGTGATTCTAGAGAATTAAGCCAAATCATGTAGGAAAAAAGTGTCATAGAGGCATGTCTGGCTCTAAGTAACAAAAAAATCATACCATTTTTCTGGATTTTCATTAGCTTTTCAGATTTGTGGTTTGTTGTGGTTACTTTTCTTAATCTAAGTAAATATTTCATGTTATAACTGAGACAATATACCATCGTTTTGTCACATTCGACTCCTAGAATTCAGATATCACACCTCACAAATAATTTTGTAGATTAAGCAGTCGTGAAGCAGAGACAAAGCAGAGAAATATCCAGGACTTCTAATGCAGCTCCCCAGGGGCTTTGTTCTTCCATCTGGGTCCAAGTTAATGAGGATAACAATAAGCAAAGTGTGCAATCCCTCACATATAGAGAAACTCATTTGATCCTAACATATTTCCATTTTATGCATAAATACACAGTTCATGAGACATTTTCCAGTAAATTCGTAGACTCCACGTTTATTTGCTGTAAGGGCTCTATAAAATCAACTTCCTTATGCATGTGGTTAATCCCTCCCAGTGACTTTCCACCCTTAGAAAGTTTTTGAATACACCACTGCCACTTTATCATTGATTTGCTGGCTTCTCCATCCTTATTCAAATTGCTTTGACATCACCCAAGATATGATGGGTATTTCTCACCTAAGACTTCTCTGACATGGGTAGTGTTCACCACTGCCTGGTGATAAGCTGACAACTGTTTTCTAAGGGTCTACAATGAACAGCTGCTTCAGGCAGCTGAAAGGCAAAACCCAAGCTGTCTGCTATATTTGATTTCTGCCAAAGTTTTGGTCTATGTATAATTCATATGTAGTTATGGTTCATAACAACCAAATGGGACTGCCTGCACCATCTTCTCTAATTATTTAATCCTTACTTCTGTTCATGACCCTCTTCTTGCCTTTTTTCTTCCTTCCTTCCATCTTTCTTCTTTCTTTCTTTCTTTCTTTCTTTCTTTCTTTCTTTCTTTCTTTCTTCTTTCTTTTCTACTGATTTTGTGAAGATGGGCCATCAGGATACTAGAAGAGGAATATTTTGCCAAAACCTGAATAGTCCTACTGGCTTTCTAAGGTCTCCCTTATTGGCAGGGTTTGAGAACTTGTCAGTTACAAGCAAGAATGTCCTCAGTTGCTCCAGGCTACATAATTCCCAGGAATTTCACAGACTAAGCCAAATCTTGAACTTTAGCTGGATATGTCAGCCAGCCTCTACTTGTCCTCCAGAGCCTCTTCAACTGAAGCATCAGTGATAATCATGTCATCAGTGCAGCATACTTACTTTCTCTAATGGTTATCAAGTTCAAGTCCTACCTCATTAAATTGTGGCCAGATGCCTAAGAATTCAAATTTCCCTGTATCAAAACAGTGAATGCATGCTGGTTTCCATGCCACAAGACTGCAAATTGCACCTGGCTGGCCTCCAAATCTGGTATGAAAAGAATACATCAGCCAAGTAGGTAACATCATATCCGTCCCCACTGGCCTACTGCACATCCTGGATAGTCTCTACTATATCAAACACAGCTGAAGCAATCAAAGGAGCCACCTTGGCTAATGTTCAGTAGTCTAGTATTAACTTCTAAACACTGTCTTCCATAAGTACTGGCCAGACAAGACTATTAAAAAAGGGAGATAGAAGGATTAAAACTCCCACCCCAACCATTTCTTAATGAGAGTAGCAATTTCATTTCCCTCTTAGAATTCTCCATAGCTTACCGTTTATTACAAGGAAGGCTTGGTTCCAGAGATTCCCATTTACCATGGCCAATTAAAAACACATGAAAGATGAGTTTAGCACAGTTTTGTTTTGTTGTTTGGTAAAGAGTAACATGCCCGATTTGTACCTAATACCCATCCCAAGCATACATTCAGGTAAAGGGAAATTATCCTGTCCAGTCACATTTTCCAAATGTAGAAATTTTCCAATTCCACCCTCACTTGGTTCCCTCCAGCTATACCTCTAGCATGCCATTTGGAGCACAGTTCCTACACTCTTTCCCCTACCCAATCCCAACATAGGAATTACTTTATACTGGGCACCCATATCTAATATTCCTAAGAAAGTTTTGCTTACCAGCTCCAGGCCACTTGACCTAATCATTGTGTATAGTTTAAAATGCCTTACCAGGGATTAAGCAAGCAGATCTTAGCCTTTTAGTCAATGTTTTTCAGTATTTATGGTTTAGCCTTTGACAGAGGGATTAAATTTCCCCCAGACAGGACACGTAGAGAAAATTTACCGTAACCCTTTAAGAGGTAAGAGTAAAGTTGAGTAAGCTCTCTCACCTTCATTCACTACAGCTTGTTGGTTGCAGACCATCCAGATACATTTGCTCATAAAAGTTCTCAGTCGCTTAAGCATCAGCCATAACCTAAATAATCACTTACATTCAGCATTATACATTGTCAGTTGCACACCTCCTCATTGCTATTTATTTATTTATTTACTTATTTATTTATTTATTTATAGCACGAGTTGGGGGAAGGGCAGAGGGAGAGGGAAAAAGAATCTCAACCAGACCCAAGTGCTAAGTGGGTCATGATGCTGAGATCACAACCCAAGCTGAAATCAAGAATCCCACACTTAACTGACTGCGACATTGCTATTAGCCAATTGCTATTTTTAAGTAAATGTGCCAATAATTATTCTCCGGGCCTTTATATTAGTTTGCTTTATTATTATTATTATTATTATTATTATTATTATTAGTTTGCTTTTAATTGTTCTAATGCTTGAACAGAAGGAATGCCCTTTGGATTCTGCAGTTACTAAACCTGGTCTTTAGACGCATATACAATTTTTTAATTAATCAATGGCCCTGAGTTACATTGCAAATGAAAGAAACATGTATCCTGATTATAGAAGAAACATGAGAAGCTTTCTAGAACTAAAAAAAATCTGATCTTATCCATTTCATTTTTTCTCACTGCCCATCTACTCTTCTTTCATAAGTCTAGCTTTTACCAAGGCTGCAGATAATGGCCAGGAATAGAATATTTAATTAATTTGCCTTTTTCCTGTTATCCCTTGTTTGCTCATTTAATCATCTCCACCACATCTAGAAGGATTTCCTACAAATTCCACTGATAAGATCTATCCCACTAATATGCTTTGGGTTTTCACCATTTCATATAAAGATCAATAGGCAGTTAATGTGGCATCAAGTTCTCATCATATTTTCCCCTTTTTTTGACAAAATAATAATAAATGGCTATTGTGATTGGTGGATCTGAAACATAACCCTGTTTAATGCACAAATCTGAAATAACTTGAAGGATCACATTGTCAAATTAGACTCACACAAAAAGGGATGTTACCTGGTATCAAGCTTTACTAATAAAGAATTTGAGTAAACATGAAGCTCAGACAAGCAAGGAAATCTAAGGCCACCAATACAGCTGCCCATATGTGTTCTGGGCCTATATTAATAAATGAGAACTCCAGGTGATGTGTGTAGTCACACCTCTTACACAGGAGGCATTCTTGGCATTAAAATATCTCCATTTTACATTCAGATAGCTACATTCAGACAGCTTTCCCCCAAAGCCATCCCATAAAATTCAAACTTCCATTTCTGTTGACCACAAGCAATCCTAGAGAACAAACTTTATCCTTTAAAAAAGCATTCCAGGGCACCTGGGTGGCTCAGTCGGTTAAGCATCAGACTCTTGATCTCTGTCTAGGTCATGATCTCAGGGTCCTGAGATAGGGTCCAGCTTTGGGTTTTACATGCAGCAGGGAGTCTGCTTGAGATTCTCTCTCTCCCTCTCCTTCTTCCCCTCTGCCTGCTTGTGCTCTCTCTCTCTCTCTAAATAAGTAAAATCTTAAAAAAATATAAAAAGAATAAAAGAGCATCCCAAACCTAGTAACTCTCCTGCTAGCAAATACCACTGGTTTGCTTTCTAAGAGACATGCCATTAGTAAGTTTCCAGTGAAATCTGTTGAAGTCACCATCTTTCTTTCCTAGAAGCAGCCCTTTGCCCTAGAAAGGGGATAGAATGGATTCTAGACCTGCTGCTTACCATTTACTTGACTGTGCCTAAATTTGTATCTTGAAGGGTGTTTTTTTCCCTAGAAAAGGAGCTCCCAAATGATATCTTTCAAATCCCGCCAAAATAGGATTGATCCCCGGTTCTGCTATATGCAAGAGAAGAGTTAAGATACATTCCCATCCTCTGTCTCAACTCTGTTCTGATATTCCTTTCCTGCTACACTCCATCCAGCCTCCTCCATGCTTCGTTCACCCCATATGCACTTCACCTTGTGCTCCCACATACTAATTGCCTGCAGCTATCTCCTTTCCTGGGGAAAATCATTTATAGCTTTCAAACTTCAGTTTTCTTCCCAGTTTTCCCTACACAAACTTTATTTCTGCTGAGCCTTAAAAAAATGTATTCTTTCTTTGAAATTGCATTGCTTATGCAAACTATTTGGAAATAATACTAATAAAAGCAATATCAGGACAACTAGGTGGCTCAGTCAGTTAAGCACCTGACTCTTAATTTTGGCTGAGGTCATTATCTCAGGGTTGTGGCCAAGAGCCCCCTCTTGGCTCTATGCTGAACATAGAGGCTGATTAAGATTCTCTCCCTCTGCCCCTACCTGCTCCCCACTCATGTTCATGTGTGTGCACTCTCTCTTTCTCTCTAAATTAATTAATTAGCTAATTAATTAATTAAAAATGTAAAAATCTACATCAATTGAGTGCCTATGATTTGCCAAAAACTTCTCTAGGCAACTTACAGGATTGATAATAACTATATCAACTGTACAAAACAGTAATATTATGCATTTTATAGTCACCCAACATCATACCATCAGCAGGTCGTATGCTCTAAATGCAGATCTCACTTTGTGTTTAACTACCTTCAAAGCACAAGATCCTTTCACCATTCCACGGTGTATTGACCTTATCCTGCTTTGCCATTTTCTCTAAAGGCTTTATTTTCATATTTCCTAACTTTCCTATTAAATAGTATACACAATCCCAGCAGTACCATGCATTTTTTCTTAATATCCCTCTTCACATTTGATAATGTCCTATCCATGTTATAATAATTTAGTAATATCCATCGAATATATACATGAATAAATGAATTAGATAGTAAAAGTAAAGGCTACTTTTTTTGCTTATTTTGCCATCTCTGGAGAGGAATATAGTATAAATATATCTATAACTTCTTGTTGGCCTATTGATTACATGTTTAGATCGATATGTTTATTATTTATATTTACATATGTGATACATATGTTGTATACTTATTTTTGTTTACTACATCAGTAAACACCCCAAAAATGCAGGGACTTGAAAAATATAGAAGTTTTATTTCTGTCTCATATAAAGCACTGATCTAGTAGGCTGCATTTTACCTTTGGTCAATTAAGTCATCCATGGACCAAAGATATGAGGTAAGCTCTGTCATCTTTTACATGAGGTTTTCACACTTACTGTAGACATCACCATTTCTACCCAGGATTGAGGTAAAAACAGTAGCCCAGAGAAACAAATACCTTTCAAATAAGCAATATGGAAATTGAATACATCAATTCTTTTCCCATTCTCTTGGAAAAAACATAGTCCTATGACTATATGGACAGAATGGAAAACGTAACCCCTGGCATCTCTAGGTGACAATATGCCAGGCCAAAACTTCATCATTATGTGTAGGCTAGAATAAGTCATGTTATCCTCAACTCTGAGTGGCTCAGAAGAACAGTTTTATTTTTTACCCATTCTCCATATTCATCAGTCAACTGGGAGCTCTGCTTAATATTTTCTCTCTGTCCTTACTCTGAAATCCTCACTGCTTATACAACTGTTTTTTGGATCTATGCAAGATACTGAAATAAGGACAAAAAAATCTTAAGTCTTTCATTTATATGCTCTGGCCTAATAGTGATGGATCTTACTTGCATTAATAGATCACTGGCTGGGATGCCTGGGTAGCTCAGCAGTTGAGTGTCTGCCTTTGGCTCAGGGCATGATCCTGAGATCTGGGATCGAGTTCCACATCAGGCTCCCTGCATGGAGCTTGCTTCTTCTTTCTATGTCTCTGCTTCTCTGTGTGTGTGTCTCTCATGAATAAATAAATAAAATCTTAAAAAAATATATCACTGGCAAAAAAAAAAAAAAGAAAGAAAGAAGAAGAAAGAAAGAAAGAAAGAAGAAAAAAAAGAAAGAAAGAAAGAAAGAAAGAAAGAAAGAAAGAAAGAAAGAAGAAAGAAAGAAAGGAAGGAAGGAAGGAAGGAAGGAAGGAAGGAAGGAAGGAAGGAAGAAAGAAAGAAAGAAAGAAAGAAAGAAAGAAAGAAAGAAAGAAAGAAAGAAAGAAAGAAAGAAAGAATCCAACTATTGGGCAGAACTAGTCTCAAGTTCTTTGCACCCAGAAGATAGAGAGCTGTTGATATTCATTAAGCAGCAATGATGTTTACCACAGTTTCGAAAAGGTGAAAAATGGATTTGGTTTATAACTGACAATATTCAACACTGCCTATTCCTGCATCTGAAAGAGGTTATTTTTTTTAAGTTATATGTAAAGCATAGGCTTTCACATTTTAGAATTCATATGGTTGACAAGAGAGGACTTTTATATGGGATAGTTGGTAATTGCTAGTCTTTTCTTCAATATCATATCAGCCTGAAGATTTTCATTAGTGAATAAACTTCCACTATACTGAACCATATGGTTTAGATGTATTGAGTATTTACTCATATCCAATGGTAGACATTTACTGGTCTAAATCAAGTCAGCATAATCTTATCCTCTTGATCATAGTGATTTGATTCAGAAGTGGGCAGGTAACAAATAATTCCAATTACCATAAAATAAAAATTTTAATTTTAAAGTTGAAGGAAGACATACTTTCCCATTATAGACAAGATAGAGGTAGCTTTGGCAAATGTTGAGGATCCATCTTTTTTGAAAGGGGCCACCGACACATAGAAATTAATATTTTTAACATTCTTCAGCTACTAAATTAAATCAACCTTAAAGTTTCATTACTTTATAGACTTTATGTCGAGTATTCTGTTACAACATAAAGTCCTAAGCAACCAATTTGGCCTTCAAAGCTTTAGCAACTTGCATTGATATAATCATAAGAAAATAAGGGTTTAAAAAGTCAAAATAGAAGAATATTACTTACAAAGAAGTGACACCAGAGCTTCTCTTAGCAACAGTGTTGAAAAATAATTTGATGAAATAAACCAACCACTACTTTTAACCTGTATCTCTGTGTTTTGGCAAGTTTTTCTATAGGAGAACTAACTGACTCTACTAATTACAGAGGAGAGCATTTAGAATTCTTAAGATAATCTGAGATAAAGATAACAAAAAGAAATAGAACATAGAAAGATAGAGGATGGCAAA
Organism: Canis lupus baileyi; assembly: GCF_048164855.1. NCBI lineage: Eukaryota > Metazoa > Chordata > Mammalia > Carnivora > Canidae > Canis > Canis lupus. Next base: position 24,644,067 of record NC_132852.1, read on the forward strand.
AATTGCAAAAATCTATGGGCTCTGCAACAGGCTCTTTACTGTAAACAGCTGACCCCTCCACAAATTATATTCGATAAACTCCTCTAACCGGATAAATATATCCTATCAGATATTTATTTCTGTAATTGAGTTCCTTCTCATGGTTTAGGTAGTGTATTAGCAAAACTCCACATAGAGAAGCCAGAGAGAGCCCAGGAAGCAGAGAAGGCCAAGAAAACACAATTATACCTCAATCTGAAGAATTAACAAAAGTTTGTGTGAGGGCTTTGGACTGAGGCATGAGAAAAGCTGGAAAGAGAGGAGTTTGGGTCCTACAAGAAATTAAAACCTCAAGGAAACATCTAGATTACTTTGTAAGTTACATGAGTAGAATGATTTTACTTTCTCCACATTCTTCATTCCCAGAATCAACATAAGGGAGTGAAGAGCATTAAAATCAGCAGTGGTTGTTCATAAAGCCAAATGCATGCAGTGTGTAAACACTGATGAGAAGTAGTGGTCCAGAAGTATGCTTTCAATGAGCAAGGGCAGGAGTCAGGAGTCTTAAATACTCTCCAGGTTTGCCATTAATTAGCACAGGGAGTCTTTCTGGGCCTTACGTGTGAGGGCGCGATATAAAGTCCCCTTTGGCTCTACAAATCTATGAATATAAATAACTTGAATATGTGACATTTAAAATTTATCTCACGCTTACTATCAATGCCAGTTACTCTGCTAGCCCTACCATATACTATTAACCCATTTGTATATAGCATTCTAATTTTCAAATCCCTTCCCATATACCCAGGATCTTCCTTGTAGAAAATCTTGTGCAATAGAATGATGAATTAATATCATGCCCATTTCCCTGATAAAGAAATTGAGCTCGAGTGAGCACAAGGGATTTGTTAGCAATAAATTAACATTAGCAATAAATGGCTGAGCCAAACTAGAAGCCAAGACTTTTTACTCCAATTTAGGATGTTGGAACAACAATAACAAAGTACCAAAATGCTTTTTATTGCCCCAGAAAGAATAATGAGTGATAGAGAGAATAAATGCCCTGTGATGCTCTGAACCAAAATGGAGTTATCCTGAAGGAGCAAAAATGCTTAAAAGAAGAATAATTTTGTCCAGGCAGGCAAGTTTGCAACACATATATGCCAGCATTTTTATGAAGGAATAATATCTCCAGTCTGACTGAAGTAAACCACAGTCATAAATTACAGTGCCTGAACTTCAGTGAATTTTTAAAAATATATCACCGACCATAGATTAATCCCCAAGGTCAACAAGCACTGTTTGAAACATAGGAGAGCAGTCCAGAGACCGATAACTCTAGGAGAGCAAGCACTTCAAGACTTTGAATGGTGATGGGTAAGGTGTCAGGAGGATCAATATGAAGACCACTTTGGCTCACTTTTTATTTCAAAGACTGGGGAAAAAGTGAGAAGTAAAAACAAAGTTTGCAAATGCTAAAAAAAGAAAAGAGAAAAGAAATCCTGAAGTGAAGGGATAAGCTAAGAGAGCATACCTGAATTCAGAATAACTTTAACAGAACTGGAGCCCAGAGAAATAATTTACTGACTAATGTAACTCAGCATGAGTAAACAAATATGAAAAGATAAGGCTAGTGACAAATATAGCATAACAAGCAAAACATAGCAATTATGTACAGAATCTGTATCCTCTTGAGGTTTTCAGGTACCCAAAGAGAGAGCACTATAGTAAATAATCCAGACACTGAGAGCAGAGGTATCAATGCATCAATATTGACTGTTTGGGACACAGAATGAAAAGTGGCATGGTTCTGGAACTCTATTGCATAGTCTAAAATTTCCTTGTTTTATTTTTGCCAGCTTTTCATTTTTGCCCACTGTATCCTTTCATCTGTAAAATATTTTTTTATTTTATAAAAGTCACAATGGAAATTTAAGGAAATTAACTTTTATCAAGTCCAACAGCATTGCTTTATATGTGGAGGAGATTGAGGTTCCAAATCAATTCTCTGTAAATTTAGGAGATAGATTAGATAGTCACTTTGGTCCTATCAGGATCTCTGAAACTTTCAAGAATCAGTGACTATCATGCCACATGCCTGTCTAGGACTATAACCTAGTCGTAGAAGGCAGTAACCAGGGAGTACCTTCCATAATATGGATGCTTAATCTGTGCTACAGGGAATCCTAGATTTATTCCAAGGGTCTATCATACAAATGCTATGTCTACATTCTTAACTGTAATGAACATTAGTTTTGTACCTATATTCAGTAAATGGAATTAACATTTCACCTGGAATTAGAAATGTCAGATTTGATAGCTTCCTCAAGAATATACTATTTACTATAATTCAAAAGTTTCCTTACAATTTACCATGATGCTCATTACAACCATGCTATGTCTAATCCCATTTCTGTGTCAAAGCTACTTCTGCTAAATAAAAATAAAATCACATTTTGTCCATTTCAATGAGGAAGAGGACAGCCATCCTTGGAGGTGACTACAGCAGGAGCAGAAATCCAAAAGCACTGAGAAAATAGCTCTATTTTATCCTTGTGACAGCGGCACCTCCTAAAGAGTTATTCTAGGTGAAAGGGCAATGGGAAGTGGAAGTTTGGGGGGAACTATGGAGAAGGATGTGGGAGATGAGATTGTGCATTATTGGAAATCTCTATAAAGAGTAGGCTTAGGGATGCCTGAGTGGCTGAGCAGTTGAGCATCTGCCTTTGGCTCAGGTTGTGGTCCCAGGGTCCCAGGATCAAGTTCTGCATTGGGCTTCCTGCATGGAGCCTGCTTCTTCCTCTGCATGTGTCTCTGCCTCTCTTTTTGTGTCTCTCATGAATAAATTAAAAATATCTTTAAAAAAAAAAAGTAGGCTAAGCTGAAAATTTGTTTGCCTTCCAGTCTCTCTGGTACCCTCCAAATCCACTGAAACTCCATCAAGTAGTCCTATATCTAGTCAGATGGGGAATACCTGACAACAAGAAGAGACCAGTAGGGCTACCTCGGTGACTCAGTCAGTTAGGTGTCAGACTTGATTTCAGCTCAGATCATGATCTCAGGGTCATGGGATTAAGCGCTGCTTTGGGCTCTGTGCCCAGCACAGTCTGGAATTCTCTCCCTCTCCCTCTGCCCCTCTGCTGGCTCTCTTATGCATTCACTATCTCTCTAAATAAATAAATAGATCTCTAAAAATAAACAATAAGAGTCCAGTATAAGCAAACTGAGCCAAAACGGGTCCCCTTTACCCCGTAAAAGGGAGCCCTCTATGGTAACTCACATGGCAATGGGGACCTCACATGACCAAACCTTAACCTTTATATTTTATTTTATTTTTTGTTTTTATTTATAAATTTATTTATTTATTTTTTTTTAAAGATTTCTTTAATTTATTTATTTATGATAGTCACACACACAGAGAGAGAGAGAGACAGAGAGGCAGAGACATATGCAGAGGGAGAAGCAGGCCCCATGCACCAGGAGCCCAATGTGGGATTTGATCCCGGGTCTCCAGGATCGCGCCCTGGGCCAAAGGCAGGCGCTAAACCGCTGCGCCACCCAGGGATCCCTATAAATTTATTTTTTATTGGTGTTTAATTTGTCAACATATAGAATAAAACCCAGTGCTCATCCCATCAAGTGCCCACCTCGAAAAGCTGCAAATATGATTCTTTAATATAACATATATAATTTTTAAGACATCAGCAACCAGTTCAGTCTTATTTTTAAGGTATTATATTGGCCAAATGGCATGTTTCTGTAAGACACTTGTGGTCCATGTGGAAATGTATGCTAGCCCAAATTCTAACTTATAATATAAAAATATATCTACTTCAAGCCAGAATGTGTTAAGAGAATCTTTTTCCTTTATTTTTTTTTTAAATCTTATGATGGTCTCCTCAATGGGGAGTCTGCTTGAGATTTTCTCTCTTCTCCCTGTGCCCCTCCCCTTGCTCATTCTGTCTCCCTCAAAAATTAATAAATAAATATTTGAATAAATAAAGATTTACTTTTTTAAAATTTTTTTTATTTATTTATGATAGTCACAGAGAGAGAGAGAGAGGCAGAGACACAGGCAGAGGGAGAAGCAAGCTCCATGCACCGGGAGCCTGATGTGGGATTCGATCCCGGGTCTCCAGGATCGCGCCACCCAGGGATCCCAGAAGATTTACTTTTAAATATTATTTTAGAACTTAGCTGGAATAACATTTCTTCATTTGACACTTGTATTAATGTTTGAATTAAAATCAACACTATGAAAGCTAGGTTTTTAAATTTTATTTTATCATTTTGTACCTTTTTTCCATTTCTTACATACTCAAGTCAAAGAGAAATATTTGGGTGTAGAATATTTACTTTTTTCTGTTCTTGGAACATCTCTTTTAAAAAGAGTATCAAAGTAAAGTTTAAGAGTAAGAAGGACAATAATTGTCAATATCTAATTTTAAATTTACCCCTGAAATTAGTATCATTATACTAGTTATATAAAACCGCTGCGCCACCCAGGGATCCCAGAAGATTTACTTTTAAATATTATTTTAGAACTTAGCTGGAATAACATTTCTTCATTTGACACTTGTATTAATGTTTGAATTAAAATCAACACTATGAAAGCTAGGTTTTTAAATTTTATTTTATCATTTTGTACCTTTTTTCCATTTCTTACATACTCAAGTCAAAGAGAAATATTTGGGTGTAGAATATTTACTTTTTTCTGTTCTTGGAACATCTCTTTTAAAAAGAGTATCAAAGTAAAGTTTAAGAGTAAGAAGGACAATAATTGTCAATATCTAATTTTAAATTTACCCCTGAAATTAGTATCATTATACTAGTTATTACATTTGCATGATACCATAGGCTTACAGTCCAAAGAAAATTAGTTTGAAGTCAGAAAAATCAGCTTTCAGAGATAAATGTTATAATAAAAATGTAGTTTGACTTGCAGTATAGATAGTTTTTAAATTGTTGTCATTTCTTACTGTGATTTCTCATAGTAACTGGAAGGAAAGTAGGGAAGATATTGCAGGTCTTCTTGAAGGTCTTTCCATGTGGCAAATCTGCTCAATGAGATGTGATCACAAGTGATTTGTGCCACTTTTGAGCCACACCATTAAAACTAAGTGTTGCCTTCTTTTTTATCTCTTCACCATTTCTTTAGGTAGATTGCAGACAAAGTTATGGGCCACCCTGAACTCTGTGATAAAAGGCACTGCCTTAAAGATGCTGTCATAATGACGTAGAATGAACGTGAATTCCTGGTACAAGGCCATCTTTATGCCACCCACCCTCGCCTAGGTGTAGCCAGACCACATATGAAAGAGAATGCAGTGCAAATTTAGGTCTTTTTTTACAGTAACTGAGTACCCTAACAAATACAAAATTTGGTTATAAAAAATTCAAGAATATCTAGCAATTATCATCTAGAGGTCAGTTGTAACAACAGAAACTGCAAAAAAAAAAAATAAATAAATAAAAAAGAAAAGAAAACCAGTGTCCCTATTATGTCATGGGGAAGCATTTGGGGGAAATTATCTGAAATTGTTGGGAGGCAGACCATGTGTCTCTAAATTCAGAGAGATGATGTGGGAAATCACAAAATTGGTATGTATTCATTTTTTTTTCTTGGCACCTTCAACAAAGTTGAACAAGAATGACTAAGATTAATGCAACCAAATGTATGTGTTGAAACTGAAAGGAATTCAACTCTTTTCTAGAGAGATTTTCTCAGCCCTGCTGTCTGAAATCTAAGGTGACTAAGAATCTGGGAATCTGGGGCTTTGCAGAATTAATAAAGCCAACTGCAATAATTTTAAGAAGTGGCTCTGAAAGATAGTTTTAGGAAGAGATAGGTCTGTGGCCCAGACCATACAGGCCAAACAATGTGAGCTAATTGAACAGCTAAAATTCAGATTAAGATTACTTCTTTATCACTCCCTTATTACTCAGTCTATTTTCAGATGGCTGATTCTTTATTTATGTTCACTTTGAGTGTGACTTGTGCAGATTCATTGACAAGGAAAAACATTCCAGACAACAGTATCTGGGATCACAGAGAGCAAAGAGCAAAATAGATTCTTCCAAGAAGCAAACCAGATGGCCTAACCAAGGAATTTACTCAACCGCTAGCTCAGGGCTCTTCTATTCCTGTCCAGTAGTCTGGGATATTTTATATGGATCATTGATTGCTGGTATTTTCCATTCTTGCCTTTTCCAAGTAGGAGCTTATAGTGTGGTTTTCCTATTCCATCATCATTATATATTGGATGTGTTGGTGGTGGGGGGGGCAGATAGCTTGTCATTTAATTTAACAGTGATGCACTTGGTGGAGCACCTCTCTCAAATATCCAACACTTTTAGTTGAAGATGGCCCTGGTACAGAAATTTGAATTGTATTTCTTGGGGAGGAGTGACTTTACACGGGAAGAAAAGAGTGCATCGTTATTTGTGTAGTCAAAAGAATGCATTATGGTAAAGACTATTTGTTTCCAAATACCTGTCCTACCCTTATCTGAGGGTAATAGATAATTAGATTTATTAATAGATTTTTAGCTGCCATTTTTAGTTGCCATAATCTTTCTAAAGTTTCTCAATATCCCCAATATCATTATGATGAAGCCTGAGCCAATGATGTATGAGAAAAAAGTAATATGAACCCTTCAGAAAGCTCAACATTAAGGTACCATATGGCCAAGCAATTGCACTTTTATGTATATATCGGAAAGAATTGAAAACATGTCCACACAAAAATGTGCACATGTTTGTTCAGAGCAACATTATTCATAATAGCCAAAAAGTAAAAGCAATCTAAATGCCCCTTGACTAGTGAATGGATAGATAAAATGCAAGCGCATTCATATAATGGAATACTATCCTGCAATAAAAATGAATAAGGTCCCAATATATACTACAACATAGACAAATCTTGAAAACCTTCTGCCAAGTGGAAGAAGGAAGTCATATTAATGTAACTCCATTTATATAAAATGTCCAAAATAGGCAAACCCATAGAAAAAGAAAGTAAATCAATTCTAGAGCTATTAAAAAAAAAGCAGAAATCAAAAAAGAAAAGTAATAATTTCATTTCTGGGGAAGAAGGTGGTGGTTTTTGGTGAGAGATGATGGAATAGCCTGCAATTAGGTGACGGTTGCACAACTCTGTGCATATACCAAAACCCATCGAATTACACATTCTACATCTTTTAAAAGATTTTATTCATTTATTTGAGAAAGAGAAAAAGCACAAGCAAGGAGAGGGGCAGAGGCAGAGGGAAAAGCAGACTCGCTACTGAGCAGGAGCCCTAGTCAGGACTCAATCCCAGGACCCCTGGGATCATGACCTGAGCCGAAGGCAGACGTTTAACGAACAGAGCCACCCAGGCTCTCCACATTCTACAATTTTTTTTTTAATGTAACTTGTATGTTATGTGAATTGTATCTAAATTTTAAAAAGAAGAAGAAGAAATACAGGCAACTTCCAAGGTCTCTGTTTGTTTTCCCTGCAGCTACCTGGCTGGAATGTAGACATGCTGCTAGGATTCTCTTGGGTATAAAGATGAAGGCAACTCACTAAGCAGAGAGTAAGACAGAAGCAGCTTTAGGTCTGTAAGCACTGCGTTAACCAAGCAGTTGTAGACTGCTCCCTAGACGGCCAGGTGGAAGATAATTATGATTAAGTTTAGCGTAAGCCTTTGATTTTAGGGTGTCTGTTATAGACCACAAACCTTTGTTGGGAATTAAAAGGAAAATTACATAACTTTCTGAATTGCTGGTAAATTATCACTATTATCTTTTAATTTCTGTCCAACTGTCCATACAGAGGTCGTGATGCTAAATGGAAAGCATTTCATGAGAGGCAGAGTAGTGCTGTGTCTGGTGGGGAAGCTTCTACATCAGACAACACTACACCAGAGTCCAGCTCTGACACTCACTCCCCATACAACTAAGTTACTTAATTCCCCTCAACTATATCTTTTTCACCTGGAAAAGAAAAATAATAATAACATCAGCTTTATATCTAACAGAGACCAAGGGCTCAATTAGTAGTAGATTTTTAGAAACAGCACTCGCTTGGGGTATTGTTCGGGGCTTTGATTTTTCTTACTATATGCAAATTTTTCTCCAGGGAAATTGTTACTTTTATTTATCTTCTGCTTTTCCAATTCTCCATAGCTCTAAAATTGATTGCTGACCATACAATGAAAAACAGCTTTTTGATTAATATTCAATATTTCCGATTAGGAAATGAATAGTAGTCAACAGTTACGATTTGCTATGGTTAATTATATTAGTAACTAAATGAACAGGTAGAATAAATCAGATATATTTATAATAAGCTATTTTTTCACATGACTCAAATTAGATAGCTTTTTGTATACACCGTCTGGGGATAACAGTGCTCTTGAAAAGTTGATATTCGTGCCCATGAGACTTGCAGAAACCAAACTGCAGTCTCCAAAAACCTGTGTCATTCAGCCTGATGCATGATGCCAAGTCACAGTTGGCAGTCAGGGGGAAAAAGTGCTAAATTACTGTACTGTCTGACACTTTTAAATGAACCTTAAATGAACAATTCATCTCTTGAGCTCAATATGCTGTAAGCATGTTACAAAAAGAAACCTAAGGAAATACTGTCTAATCAAGAAATTTTCCTAGCCCAAATAATAAGAATTATTTCAAATATGCATTAAACTAATGTATAAGCTCAACATCTTATGAGACACCAATTATTCAGATGGAATCTTGTCTATTCTAATTCATTACAATATTGTTAAGCCATTTTGTGTATCTGGAGGTTCTGACTTTAAGATTTGGATTTCTATAGATTATTTTTGCATAAATATCATAAATTGCACTATCATATTGAATATAAGGAGGAGTAGTGGAGAAACAGAAAACAAATTTAGGTGGTTTCCCACTTCCTCAAACTCTGAATGAAAACTAGGGTAGGTTCATGGCTCCTTAAGTCACTGTTTGGTTCAAAGCACTTCCCATCACCGTGGTCATTCAAAACACAGACTCAGCTCAGTAATTAGAAAGTGAAAGTCAGTGTAATAACTTATAAATTGCAATTTCATTTAAACATGTAGCTTGTTAACGAAGCACAAACAAAGAATAGATTCAATTTGTCCCCCTTACTCCTTTCTTCACTTTTATTAATGATGGCTCCTTGGCCCTTCCTGAAGGAGGAGTGGGAAGGAACAGGGAGAAACCAGAAAAATGATGAGCATTTCTTCTTTGGCTTCTTTGGATGTAATAGTGATCTCCACTGGTGCCTTCTAGACCAGAGGTCTTCAAAGTGGGTGCTTCCCTTCTGAGGGATCAGTCATTTGAAGTTTTCTTGATCCATGCAATTGTATATTTATTCCAGTTGGCCACATGTCTATACCTTCTCAGAACTTAGATAGCTGATGGTGCTTCTATTTTTTTTTTTTTTCTGCTAAGGTCTTTTGCTTCTCAAGGCTGCTCCCCTTAGAAAATAAGACAATTCTATTCCATGTATTTCACATCTAAGGCCCTCACAAAGTGCATAGGAGGGACCAGAGCATCCTGTGCTCTATCACTCTCAAGATTAATGGGAAACACTCTCCTTCTGCTATCAGAACAACTAACCAATCATGTGTTTTCACCCTTTTGATTTGTGAAGCATGAATTATACATGAGTTTAGTGTGTCCTCCAAGCTCCAGGGACATACATCAAACTTTTTGAGTGATCTCCTTAGCTCCCTGTCCCCAGTCTGGAGGTGAAAGGGTCTGACACTCAGCACACTGACAGAGGTCTCCCAAGGCTTCCTTAAGTTCCCATTTTTTTCTCCAAATTATTGCATAGACTGTAAGTTAGTGTACAGCTGTGATAGCACAAGCAATTAGGAAATTGCCTTGAAAGTTCTGCGGGAAGCCCCACACCTCACCTTGAAATAAAACAGCTATGGCCTGGAGACCTTCACTGGAACTATAACTAAACTAGTTCCAGTCTAACATTATTTTTACAAATGCTTTTCTTTCTCTCTTCCTTCTTATTTTTTATCAGTCCAGTTAATTTTCACGGTTAGATTCTATATTCTAGGTGACCTACTAGTACTACCCCTACTACTTCTGTGGCTAGAGAGAAGGTAGGCTGGTATTGAGAAGTGGGACATAGGTCAGTGAAATATAGCCTCAACATCATGTAGCTCTTCATGGGAAATATATTGTACTATCTATCTTGTACTATCATTAAAAAGTACCAAAGCCTGGGTGCCTTAAAACACAGAAACTTATTTTATCACAATTCTAGGGTCTAGAAGTCTGAGATCAAGTGCTGGCATGGTTGGTTTCTTTGGAAGCCTCTCCTTGGCTTGGAAATGGCTATTTTCTCCCTGAGTCTTCACCTGGTCTTAACTCTGGGCTTATCTATCTCCAAATTTCCTCTTCTTATAGTCAGATTAGATTAAGGTCCACCCTAATGACTTTATTTTAACTTAACCCTTTTAAAGATCCTAATTCCAAAGACATTTATATTTTGAGGCACTGGGAGCTAAGACTTCAACAATATCAGTTTTTATGGGATGCAATTCAGCCCATAACTAATAGCAAAATAGCCATCTTTTAACTGAGATTGATTACTATTTAGAATATCATAACTTTTAAGAATTATCACCCCAAATCATCTTGAGCCAAATGCATCATTAATATATATACAGCACACACATATATACCTACATATCCTATGTGTATATATCATATCCTTCCTTATCTTCATAAACAAGAGTTCATTTTTCTGAGTTTTATTTTCTGTTGATACAGAAAGGATTAGATAGCTAGTTCTTCTCATAGTCTTTTCAAGCAAATAGTTTTTAAGTATATAATAAGCCCATAACTACCCCCACCATTATCCCATCCACCCCTACCCACCCAAAAAAAGAAAACGGTTAAAAATTGGCTTAAATATATTTGGCTTTTATTAATATCATTAAGTCTTGGTTTTCCCCATTACCACATTGGTATTATAATGCCTAAACCTTGCTGTGAGCCTTAAAAGAAACTACTATGTAAGAAAAGTGTTTAGCCTCATATCCAGCACATAAGAGGTTGCTCAATAAATACTACTTATTTTTATTATCAATATCACATACCCTTTTGACCATGACATTTACTTTAATAATAAAAATATTTTAATTTTAAAGTATTAAATAGTATAAAATATTTAAAAACAATTTGAAATACAAGCCATGCAAAAACTAGGCAATAGAAAACACTTGACACAGGACACCTTAGTTGAGTAGTTCCTATTGCAGACATATTTACTGCCCTCTGGTGGCCATTGTCCTAACAACAGAACTATTACTTAAAAAAAAATTTTTGAAACATGAGCTTTCAGAAAATATGAACAATCAAAAGGATCATTATATATAAGCAATTATACCCTTCCATTTGATCTGAAAAACTAAAAATCTCTACCTTATCAAAACATGGTAATAGAAATTTGCTTGTAAAACGATGCATTTGGGGAACTTTCAAATTAAAGAGTCAGGATACTTTGACAAGACTGCAGTTTTGCTATCATCTGAACACTTTCCCAACTGAGATTTGAAAAAAGGGCTGAATTAGGTCAGTGTTTTCATAAAGGTTGTTTTCTTTACACATCTGGCCAAAGTTTCATGGCTGCTTTTAAGGATCCATATGCCAGTCTTACTTTACATCATCATTATCATCTTTTCTCAAGTGCACTTCTAGCCTACTTTCAGCCCAATAGTAAATCACACTGTTTCCATAAAATTTTCATATTACTGTCAATATCCCAAACTTGAAGAGATTAAAGAAAAAACCTTAAAATATGACTTTATGTTTTCCATTAAGGCAAATCCATCAGTCTTGGTAATTTTAAAAAATACAAAAAATATAGAGAGATATGTAGAATATTGGATTTAAGAGTTAACTAATTTTTAACTAATCCTAGAAAGCTTCTTTAAAAAAATATTGAACTTAAGTATCAGGAAAAACCTGATACACTCTAGGGAACTTTCTTTTAATTAATCTAAAGAAAAAAAAAAAAGAAAAAAAAATTAATCTAAAGAAATCTTTATCTTGCAATTTTCTTAAATATTTTATTTATTTATTCATGGGAGACATATAGAGACAGGAAGAGACACAGGGAGAGGGAGAAGCAGGCTCCCTGTGGAGAGCCTGGTATGGAGACTGGATCCCAGGACCCCAGGATCATGCCCTGAACCAAAGGCAGATGCTCAACCACTGAGCCACCCAGGTGTCCCTATCTTGCAATTTCTAATCAAGTAGTTTCTATTATGAATTTTAAATATTATTGTTTAATGATGTTTTTAATTTATATAATTGAAGAGTTTCAGTGGAGATTTTCTAAAAATATTCTTATACAAAAAAAAATATTCTTATACTATTGGTATGGTTTAAATGAACACCTCCTAAAGGTTAAGAAACACGTACTAAATAAACTGGCCAGGCTTTCAAAACCTGATTTTTTCTTTAAACTAAAAAGATTTACATTTTTTGTGTTTCCTATATAGAATCCAGTTCATATATTTTTCTTAATGACAATTTTATACAGACCATATTGAAAGCAACAGTGTTTACTGTAATGGCTGAGCTCTCTTGTTTGCAGTTAATCTCTTCAATCTCTGTTTCTTCAATCTCTCTCCTTTTGTAATGTGAACTACTGTTATAAAGGTATAAACATAAATCAGATAAGTTTTTAAAGCTCTTGCACGTTTATAAAACTTTTTAATAATAAAAAATAAATGAGCAGAACGCACAAAACTAATTCAAATTCAAATTAATCTCACAATGATCACTAAACTGCTAGTTGAAAATCAATATAATACTGTTTAGAGACAGGTCCTTTGAAAGACAGCTGGTCTACCCCACTGTAAATTGGTTAAGGACTTAATTTTCTTACTTTCCCTATCCAAACCCTTTTCAAACCCCTAAGAAAATTTGTTTCATGTTAAAAATCTCAGCATTCCTTAAAACTTTGTTGACAGATAGATACTATGTTTTGTCTACATTCATTTTCTTATCCTTTCCTCTGAACTGTTATCTCACCTATAATATCTCCACTGATAAGAATCTGATGAGTAATGAATTAACTAGAATGCCATCTCTGTGTGTATCAATCTGTATGTTTATGCTGAGATGCCATGGTTGGCTTCTTACTAAAATTACAATGTTGATGATGCAAGTTAATTATTATACCTCATGACCCATTTGGTAAATATATATATCTTACCTGTAGCAGTTTTAAAATATACTCACAAATTCTTTGATAACTCATTCCATTAAGTTACGGTGCCTATATCCCCTCCCTCTGAATCTAGGCTAGCCAGTGACTCAGTAGAATAGAATCATAGAATTCAGTAGACGTAACATCGTGTGACTTCCAAAGCTTGGCCACAAAAGATGCGCTACTTTTCTTCTCTAGTCACTGGAATACTCTTGGTCTCTGGGATTCTCATACTTGGAGCCATGAGCCACCATAAGAACTGCCTTGATGCTGCCGTGCTTTGAAGAACTCCAATCTACCAGAGAAACCATGGATTTTTCAACCATGCTCTGGTTGAAAGATCCAATTGCTCAATTTATTCACATTAACTTTTGCACATTAAATTTTATTTTAGAGTCACATAGCTTAGTATTGTATTGTTAAATCCTTCCCCTGTTGGTCAATGCACTTTCTGAGACTTCATCAGGAAAAATAGTTGACCACAAAAGAACAATTTTTCTGAAATTCCAGGGTGGCTAATTACTAATAGAGTAAATTCAAGAGTGTTAACAAAACACAATCTGGTATAGAACATTGCCCAGGGGCCTTTCACACCCTCTGGAGGACAACTTGGAGAATCCAAACAAAAATCTTTTAAAAAGCTGATATACTATTGTGTGGTATGTTTAATGCTAAATATGTGTCTTTATCTAAAAAGGATTGGAGACTGAAGGGAAGTTTTTTGTTTGATACTTTTGACATGCATTATTAACTTAGTCATTTGGACTTCTATGTGTTTAGCAACTCACCAAGGAAAACTTCTTGTGGGAATTACTATATCCAAACAGCTATAATTTGACTGAATTAAAAAGAAGATAAACTTGGAAGAGATGTAACCATTCCACTTTCCCAAACTACTTAAACCTAGGTAGTTAAAAATCATTATGCAGGCTTTCATTATAATACTTAATGAGAATAGAATGTTGGAATAAGCAAATTGTTCTATACTAAAATTATGAGAGAAGATATTCTGAATCACTTTTGGCATCTGGTAGCCTTTTTAAACTTTCAAAATATGATTACACACATGCTGCCTTTCTTCAGGAGGCCAAAATTCCAAAAAGGAAGAATAAAATAAAATTATTCTCCTTAAAGCAAATGGATGTTAATTGATTGATTATAATTGAAAACACCTTCCCTCTGTTTGTCTAATCAAATGTTTTATTCTTTTCATCATCCAAACATCATCCAAACATCCAACTAAATTTGTCTTCAAAGTACATGGATTATGTTATATATATATATATATATATATATATATATATATATATATATATATAGTTTTGTCTAGTAATGGTATAAAGTCATCTGTAAGCCAATGTAGTCCTAAAAACTTTGCTTCTGTGGGATTGGTGTAAACACGTCTCCAGTGGCACCAGTGACCCCAAGCACAGGGCTGAGAGGCAGATGGTGCCAATCCAGTGACATTCTCTCAGACGGAGAAAACCAATACCCTGAAGCACTGGTCAGCCCCCAGTATGAGGTGTGCAGGTTGGAACTTCAGGCTTCTGTATGTGCTTGCGTGTCTGTGTGTGTGTGTGTGTGTGTGTGTGTGTGTGTGTTTAAACAAGCATCAGTGCAGTGTCTTGACTTCTCTTTTCTCCTGCTCAGCATGAACATGATCATGAGAAGCAAACATTTTGATATTTTGTTCTGATATTTTGTTCTTCATGATTATTATTATTAAAGACAGACATGTCAAGTGTTATTTACTTAGTATCATGTATGCACTTCTGTGATACTGGACTAACCATTTTAGATAAAGCTCAATCGATCCTGAAAACCCCAATTTTGCAAAAAAAGAAAGTAAGCTTTGCTGAGATTACATGAATTGTCTTTATATAATAATGATGTGATGTGACAAAAAGAGAAGTTTGAACCTCGCTCTTTCTGATCTCTGCCACATTACACTATAAAATAATTTTAATATGCAGTATTGGTCATGGTGACAGCCTTTTGTTTGCATCAACAAAAATGTAACAGAGGAGCCTGCGTGGCTTAGTGTGTTAAGAGTCTGAGATTCTTGATTTTGGCTCAGGTCTTGATCTCAGAGTCATAAGATCCAGCCCAATTAGAACTCTGTGCTCAGCAGGGAATCTGCTGGAGATTCTCTCTCCCTTTCTCTCTCCCTCTGCCCTCTCCCCACTCATGCTCTCTCTATCTTAAATAAGTAAATAAATCTTTTTTTAAAAATGTAACAATCTCTCTGAAAAAGGTTCTATCAATACTGTATTTTACTTAAATATGAAACAGTTTACCTTGCTAAGTCCTCCTGGGTTCATGCACCCCAACTTAATTCTTCTCTGTAAAATCCATCAATGTGTAGTTTTTCTGTCAGTTTCTTACCTAGGCTGGTCTATTTCAGGTGCCGAGGCTCTAAAGCTTCACACTGAAAATATTATTCATACATATTATTTATCCATATTTCTGTTGTCTTGTGAATTAATCTTGTCAATATGACTTCACTTACAACTGAAGGTTTTTTTTTTTTTCATTTCGTTTTGAAATTTTCACAAGACAACAGAAAGTTGGGGTGCATCAACCTAGGAGGACTTAGTAAGGTAAAATATTTCATATTTAAATAAAATATAGTATTGATGGAACTTTCTTCAGAGATTTTCTGCTAGATTTTTTAAAAGATTTATTTATTTATTTGAGATAGAGAGCATGAGTTGGGGGGGCAGAGGAGGAAGGAGAAAGAAGGGAGAGAGAGAATCTCCAGTAGATTCCCTGCTGAGTGCAGAGCTCTAATTGGACTTGATCTTACTACTTATTGAACAGGAATATGCAAAGAAAATCCATTTTTATAAATCCAGTGACAAATTTTCCTAAATTAAGGCTGAAAAACAGAAACTTTAATATTATCCATTATTATGACAGATTAATATATAGAAAATAACTTTTTAATTTTTAAAGAAATGTATTGATATAGTTTACAAGTATCACTTGATCACTTTCCCCTTTTCATATTTTAATATGTATCTAATTTTTAATTGTGATTTAAGAAAATTTTACTGGCATTATTATATGTTAAAGAGTCAGTAAAAAAGATTTGTCTGCTTTTTTTTCTGGCCATAATTATTATTTATTTCATCCCATAATTTTTTTTAAAGATTTATTTATTTGAGAGAGAGATATTGAGAAGCAGACTCCCTTGGGACGCCTGGGTGGCTCAGGGATTTAGTGCCTGCCTTCAGTCCAGGGCGTGATCCTGGAGTTCCAGAATCGAGTCCCACATTGGCCTCCCTGCATGGAACCTGCTTCTCCCTCTACTTGTGTCTCTACTTCTCTTTCTCTCTCTGTGTGTGTCTCTCATGAATAAATAAATAAAATCTTTAAAAAAGAGAGAGAGAGAAGCAGACTCCCTGCTAATCAGGGAGCTCCAGGCAGAGCTTGACCTCAGGACTAAAATCATGAACTGAGCCAAAATCAAGAGTCAGGCACTTAATTGACTGAGCCACCCTGGCATTTCTCCTATTACAATTATTATTGTAAGTAATCATGTCATAGAGTAAAAGAAACACCAACTTCATTAAACATACCACTTCTGTGAGGTATAAAACATGCTTTTAATAAAATCTTTTTTATATTTAAAGTAGTCAGAATGGATTCTGTTATTTGCAAATATGAACTCCAATCTATATGAAAGGATAATGAAAGGGATTTGTTTAAAAGAGATTTCAAAGACCCAGAAGACACTCCAGAACTGCCCTAACAGTAGGAAATAAAGGAATGGCAAGAGTCTTGTATAATTATGCTTTGTCTCTAAGACTCAAATAATATTACAATTCCACCTCACATTTACTTTTAAATGCTAGCAAATACTTCAGAGTCTACCCTTTCCAAATTTCCCTTTATCTGGAAGACCTCTATCCAACCAAGTATTGATAGTTATGCTAAGTATATTGAGTCTCATTTGTGTGTCATATGTTAAAGCAGATACTGAGTTCAGAAACAGAAATAAAGCATACATTTTTGCCTTCCAGGGATTTACTAAGAATTTGTGCAGGAACACATATATTAAAAAGCAAATTTAAAGTTGCATGGCTCAGAGGGTAATACACAAATTTGATAGGATTGTTCTAAATGTATTAAAATATTGAAAATTTTAAAAATATATTATTATTAACTTTCCCATTATTCAACATGCAGTTTTGCCATTAGGCACAAAGTTCTATGGATATTTGTTTTGTATTATAAATAATAATAATAATGATAATAGCTAATATTAATTGGCTTTCTTTTTTGCTACATACTCTTCTGAGTGCTGCAAATGCTTGACTTTATGAACTCAGATTATTTTGAACCTTGAGGTAGCTTTCAGTCTTAAAAAAAAAAAAATCAAATCAATCAATCAAACAAAAAATACAACCCAAAATCATGGGAGTATAATTGATTAGGGGTAAATAAACTTATATTTCTTGTGCTTTATAAGCTTGATAAAAAATAATTTGTTTAAAATATAATGTTCTTTAACTTTATTTCTCCTTTTCTTATGTTTCTGTTTCGCAAATACATTCCACATTTTTTTATTGAGCATCAAAACACTCTCCCTCTTACAGACATCACATTCTGGATCTACACCATCACACATTGACCCTATAAAGCCCTGTATATGGCATGATTCCCTGTTTCCCTGGGTTGTCTCCATCATTTGTGAAACGGTATGGATTATTATAAAATGCCCAGGATATAAACTGCCTTAAATAGGAATGGACAAAAGTGTCATCTGCATTTTAAAAATCACTTTCACCAGGTGGAAGGTAAGAGTTTCTTTCCATAATCGATTTTACTTAATAGTTCATTTTTTTCTCCACCATGGTTATTAAATAAAGAAGCTCATAAAATTTAAATAAATGAATAAGTGCATTGACAATCCTCTCAAACAAATGCTCTTTAAAGGTAACACCTTTTATAATCAATATTATTAACTTCCTAACTTCTGTGGATAGCTTTATGCATTATGAATTCATTTGATGTTAATGTAGGTGCTAGTTTTTCTGTAGGGCAATGATAAACAGGCAATAACAAAATAAGAAGGTATGCTTTTGAAGAGACAAAGAGATCACAGCTTTAATAAAAACAATGCATTCATTTGGTAACCAACAAAAGTGGGAATATTAAATGCTGAAAGGCCCACCAATATTTAGAAATAACTAAGAAAGCAAATATCCAATCTTTGAGTATCTCTGTTCATTCTCTCAAAGAGGCTCAAAAAGGGCTTATATAGGAGATCAAAGTTTGGAAGTAAAATGCACTGAAATATGCTCTTTAGCAATTCTTGTGTCTGCTTCTTGAGCATTTTGCCACCCCTCCTATCCTTCTCCATGCAGACACCTAAGTGCCTTTGAACTCCCAGCTCTGCTCTTCCCCTCAAAGCCTCCCATCATAAAGCAACAGATCAATTTGTTTACTCAAATAATAAAATAAATAATAACACAAGTGTATGTATATGCATTCCCCCTTTCATATTAAGTGCTTACATTTTTTTAAGTTATCCACATAAGTCCGGTCCATTGAAATTTTTCCAAACCAAAATTACAAGGTAAATTTCACAAGAAAACTTTTAAGAAAATTCTAAAATTCAAATTTCAGAAAATAGCAGCTGAGTTTCTGCTCTTGTGAAAATATGACCTTCACCTTGTTGGGATCCCTGGGTGGCGCAGTGGTTTAGCTCCTGCCTTTGGCCCGGGGCGCGATGCTGGAGACCGGGGATCGAATCCCACGTCGGGCTCCCGGTGCATGGAGCCTGCTTCTCCTTCTGCCTGTGTCTCTGCCTCTCTCTCTCTCTCTCTCTGTGACTACCATAAATTAAAAAAAAAAACAAAAACAAAAAAAACAAATCCCACTCTCTCTTCAACCTCAAATATATCAATTACCTTGAAGCTTCAGTATTCCCCATAAGCAACAGGAAGACAAATCCCCTCATGTCAGCCACTGCTACTTCCAGTTATTCCTCTTCAATCTAAGTTAAATTCTTGCTACTTTGAGACTCGTATTACTCATGCAACAGCTTTTATCCTCCCTCCTTAGCACTAGCATCCATATCATTGAAAGCAATATTCTTTTTCTTTAATTTCTAGCATTATCGTCAGTGACTTCAATATCCAAATTAATGGCCAATACATAATCCTGACCTTGCAATCCTATGCTCTCATCTCCTATGGCCTTTAACTGTTCTCTATCCTGTCTCCTATTCACATGGACACTCTCTAGTTACAGCTTTCAAGGTAACTCTACCTCTATAATCCAGACCTACAGCTGTCTGGCCAAAATTTCCATTCTTCCCAGTATTGTTAATCAGTTATTCTCATTTTATGTCATATTTTACCTATTTAGTTCTTTTATACTTCTTACTTTATTTATATTTGGCAGCCCTTACCTATCTTAACTTTTTTCCTATAGAGCAAAAATTCCACACCCGATCCCTTTAATAGAGCTCCCTCTACACAATTTCTTCAACTTCCTTGCCCCATTGGACCTCTGCCACTCCATTTAAAGGCCAACCCTGTCTAATTGCCTGGTTTCTTTGTTTACGCCTGCATTTCTGGGAGCTGCTGGAGAATATGTCAGATAGATAGTTCTGTGCCTCTGTAAATTTGTGGTCACTGACCTCACCAAAAGAAAGCACTTCCCAGAAACACTTATTTCCGACTTGGAATCTCTTTAAAGTTCCCATCTTCATCACGTTTCCATCAGTCTCAATTTTATCTGACTTATTACTCTAAAATATACAACATGATAAAGTACCTTCTAAAATTCTGGCAATAAATATATACATTCAATTATCTCTTCCTGCCCTCTGCTTTTATAAGAGAGCCTCTTTCTGTCCAAAATTTTCATCTCATGCTTATGATCCTATTTCCTCCCAAGTCCCCATGCACATATTCAACTCCTTAGAGACTTCACTTTTCAACCACCCATTTCCTCTCTTCACTGGCTCCTTATTTCCTCTCAGATCTACTCAGTTCTTCCTCCAATCAAAAATGAAACAAAATTTATCCTGCAGTCCCCATCTCCCTCCTCCCTTCAATAATCAAAGTCTCTAAAGGATTTTCTACATGTACTCTTTGTAATTTCTCATTGCTCCTGCTTCCAATTTTCCATTTCTCCTTCCAAGTTTCCCAGTGACATAATAGAAGCAGATCCACTGATTCAAGAGAGCCAATTATGTGTTTCTCTTCCCAGTCATACCAGGATGTAATACTGGTGGTTCAAATATTTATAATAGTGGAAAGGTTTACCCCAGAAAAACTGGCAAATTGCTATAAACCTATGAATCAATTTTGTTTCTTTGTTTACTACTGCTTTGTTAACTGCGGTTTGTCGTCTTCTACCACCTTCCAAATGCCATTTCTCAGCATTTATCAGATGTTACTGTATATATGCTAACTTTTCGTTCTTTCTTTTCATTCTCAGAAAATCAACAGCTCACAATGTACCACCAGCCCCAAACTCACTCACAAATCCAATCCAAATTCCCAATGTTCCTTCCCATTTAAATGGCTTGGGCACATGTTAATCAACTTTGATATTTCCAAAATGGAGTTCATATCGTTTCTTTTATAAGATTGGTCCCCTCTGTAGGCCTTCTTTCAGTAAATGACTCAGTTTTTCATGCAAGCATTTGTGTTTTATCATTGATTCTTTGATCTTCATCCACCTATCAGTGTAATCTACCTCCTAAGCATTTTGGACTTCTTTTCAACCCTACTACGGTTGTCCTATAGACATTAGCTATAATCTGAATTACTTCAACAAGCTTTTATCTCGTTTATTTTCATCCAGAATTATTGCAACCCAATCTATTACCTTCACTAGAAGACTGATGTTTTTTAAAAACAAATATAAAGATCATGTCAGTCTCCTACTTAATACCCTAAAATGTTTGAGATAAAGTTCAAAATCCTTTCATAGTTCATAAAATATCATTTACTCTGGCCCCTAATTACCAGATGCTTGGGTTCATCTCTCTTTTAGTTCAGTATATGTACGTCCCAAATGTTGACATACATTTGCCTCTTGCACTGCTTTTCTGCTTGTTTTATGCCATTGCTCTTTACCTCCCAAAGTCCTCTGCTGCCTTATGTCATTACTCATTGCCTCTGACTTTTAATCCACTAATAGCTCTTCTTTCTAAACTGTTATATATGAATCCTGTGTTAACTTTCTATTGCTGCTAATTTCCACAAATTTAATGGCTCTAAATAACACAATTGATTGCCTCACAGTCCAGTAGGTCAGAAGTCTGACACAGGTCTCCCTGGACAAAAATCAAAGTGTCAGCAGGGCTACGCTCCTTTCCTTAGGCTAGAGGGGAGAATCCATTGCTTTGCCTTTTATAGATTCTAGGAGGCAGCCTTGGCTTGTGGTCTCCTGCCCATCTTCAGAGTCAGCCACAGAATACAGAATCATTCTCACATAGTATCACCTGATCTTGCTTCTTTCAACATCTCTTCTTTCCTGACTGACTTTTCTGTCTCCATTTTCCACGTTTTGTTAATATACTGTTGGATTCAGCTTGCTAGTAGTTTGTTGATGATTTTTGTTGGTCAGAGATAATGGTTGGCAGTTTTCTTTTTTTTTGGAGTATCTTGGGCTTTGGTACCAGAGTAACACTGGCCTCATGGAAGGAATTTGTAAGTTTTCCTTTCTCTCCTATTTTTTGGAATAGTTTGAGAAGGGTAAGTATTCTCTTCTTTAAATGTTTGGTAGAATTAACCAATGAAGCCATCTACTCCTGGACCTTTATTTGTTAGGAGTTTTTTTATTCCCGATTCAATTTCATTGCTAGTAATCAGCCTGTTCGAAATTATTTCTTCTTGATTCAGTTTTAGAAGGTTATATGTTTCTAAGAATTCATGCATTTCTTCTAGGTGGTTCAATGTATTGTCTAGGTTGTTCAACTTTTTGGCATGTAAGTTTTCATAATATTCTCTTTTAATCCTTTGTATTTATGTGGTGTTGGTTCTATCTTCTACTTCTGAGGACTTTGTGATTACATTGGGCCTACCCAAATCATCCAAACTAACCTTCCATTTTAAGGTGTTCAATTTAATGACTTCTGTCAAGGCCTTTTAACTATGTAATGTAATATATTTATAGGTTTTAAGGATTAGATTATGCACATCTTTAGAAGCCTACTACAGTGCCTCAACTATATCTTCTCACCAAAGTTCTGTGTGCCGAGGATATGTTTGTGAATATTCTACAACAGTACTTTCTCACCTAATTTATGGTAAAACCCTACAAAAACTCTAAATAGTTTGTAAATACCTAGGCTTACAGCTAGAGACACAAAATATCGCAGTTCATCATTTTTATTATCATTAGTAGATTACCCACGGCCATAGAGAGCTGGAACAATGTCCAGAGGGTATGGTCTACACAGGGCTGTTGCATCTATGCTTGCCTAGATTGACCAGAGAAGAGAGAAAATGTCCTCTGAAAATCTTCTAAAATGAGTAGTACTTTTAGTTGTTTTTTTTTTTTCTAGCTGTATTGAGCTATAATTGACATACACATTCTGTGTCTACATCATGTTTCTTATGTGTGAAATTTCAGACTTCATTAAAGTGAGTGAACAGAAGACATAAATTAGAAGTTGTTTTTTGTTTTTCTTTTTAAGATTTTATTTATTTATTCATGAGAGACACAGAGAGAGAGAGGGGCAGAGAAACAGGCAGAGGGAGAAGCAGGCTCCATGTAGGGAGCCTGACATAGGACTCGATCCCAGGTCTCCAGGATCAGGCCCTGGGCTGAAGGTGGTGCTCAACGGCTGAGTCACCCAGGCTTCCCCATAAATTAGAAGTTTTCAATTAACAAAACTTGTTTCCTTAAAAAAAGCAGGGGAGGAGGGAGGGTAAATTTTAATCTGCTTACTATGGCTCAATGAAGGAGCTCCTAGTCCTAGAATTCAAATATTTAAATGGTACTTTTTTTAAATGTACCACTGTCAAAGCAATTTAATATGAGATTGGATTTTAGGGATTCTTAATATCAGAATCCAAATGTTCATTCATTATTTTCTGATCATTTTTGCAATGTCTTTCATATTTATTAGAAACTCCTAAATTTGATCTACAAGGGTTATATAGAGCCATATTTTATTTTAATAAAAATTTGTATTAAGATGTATTAGTGACTTTAATAAACATGAAATTCTCAAAGTGTTATTTTTTTCTAGAAGGAGGAACTTTCACAGTTATTCCTGAATGTCACTAAAATATGTTTTTAAAATTTACTTCTACTGTTACCAGTACCAAAAAAATGCCTTTCAAAACAACCTGGAAAAAAATATATATATAGTTTGGAAATAGTTGTTCGATACCAAAATGAAGGATAGTCACTGAAATATTTACACACTTGATGCATGCTTCTTCTTAAATTGCCTAAAGGCAAATGTGGTACTTGAAACAGAGTCTGGAGGTAATCTGAGTGAGGTAACTAAGTTATTGTGCTTGTTAAGAAAGTGTATATTTATATCACTGGAAAATATTCAACTTCATTCAAATGACTCTACCATTCACATTCCCTTCTCAATGATAAATTTTGTCTATAAATTATTAGGTTTATATTTTGTTTCCTGGTGATAGAAATTGTCCAAATTAGAACCAGAGTTTGAATCTAGTTACACTATGATAGTCTATGTCCTTTTCAGACAGTGAAATATGATAAGCAGACATGACAAGAGTGTAGTGCTGCTATCTGTTGAGCAAGCTTTTATTTCTTGAGATTTTTTTTTTTCTTTTGTCTTGAATGGTACAAAGTTTAGAATAAACCTTTAATAATGATGTCACTTCTTCACTTACACTTGACGGCATAAAATTTGTGTAAATAGTCACAAGGCGGGAAATGCTGTAGCTATCAAGGCAATATGTTCCAAAATTCAGGAAATGGTAAAGTAATAATCAATGGCTAAATCAAAAGCTAGGAAGAAAACACTATGGACTGAAAAAAAAATGATGTTAACTTTGTCAATTCATTAGAAAATCTGCAAAATGGCAATACTGGGTAAATTCATTATTTTGCAGAATATTGCTTATAGAAATGAGATTTCTTTACAATTTTTAACTCCATTAAGTGAGTATAGCTTGAGGTCTTTAATTATTTTTTACTGAAACTTGCAGTTTCTAGTTTGTGAATTCTCCTCAAGTTATAAAACATTAATGATCATTACAAGCACTATTTCACAAAATACAAATTAAAGTTCTATAGCATTTTTAAAAAGCCTAAGTGCTTACATTTCCGATTACAAAGCAGCTATTTCAAACAGTTATTACATGAGAAGTTTCTAAGTAAAATTACAATGGAAAAAAGGTAAAAATTAGCCATATGATTCCAGCATCCCTGAAAAATGTCTGAGATGTGCTGACATCCAAATCTTTCCATGGAA
Organism: Canis lupus baileyi; assembly: GCF_048164855.1. Classification (NCBI taxonomy): domain Eukaryota; kingdom Metazoa; phylum Chordata; class Mammalia; order Carnivora; family Canidae; genus Canis; species Canis lupus. The sequence continues at coordinate 24,668,711 of NC_132852.1, forward strand.
AGTGGTCTTTATGTCTCCCAGTATCAGATTTTGTTCCTTGTTTCTCAAATAATCTTTCAGAATCAATATGTTACTAAGAGGAGGAACACCACCACCACCACCCCCTCCCAAGAAACTGGAGAAGTTGCTTTTGGCAAAATTCTGTCAAATAATAAAAAGAAATGTTTCTTTTTGCATTCTGCATCCGTTCGTGAAGGTTGCAAGCATTCAAATGACACTTGAGATACAAAGCTACAGTAGGGTATAATTTAGAGTTATAAAACTGAGGGGTTTTTCCTATTATCTTCCTTTTCCTTTTTGAAAATGCAACTGGAAATTGAGTCTGTATTTCCTGTCTTAAAGAGGGCTATCGCAAGAGAGAAAAGCAAAAGGGGCTTCCAAATATTTCCATTTCTGCCTCTCACAGTAAAATATGCAATTAATTATGTGTCTATATGATGCTTTAAATTAAATTTTCAGAAAAAGGATCAGTTTTTTAAAATGAGATTACTTACATGGATCAGTTTGCCATGAACTAAATATTGAAAAAAATAAATATTTATGTAAATGTATGAAAGATGTTTATGTAAATATGAAGAATATTTCCTATTTTCATGTGGAAAATGACCACTCTTACCTTTTTCATTAAGTGTCTAATAAAATGTTATCTGTATCAATCAGGGCTTAGTTAGGAAATAGCAACAAAGCCAGTCATTTATCCATGAAAGACTGAATATGAAGAATTATTAGTTTATAAGAAGGAGTTAATAATAAGAAGGTCAGAGAGACTCCAAAGAATAAAGCAATAGTAGATCCAAATGGCAGTCACTTCTAGGGCTGAAAGGGAGTATCCACAAGAGAGAATCTCAGAAGAGAACCACATCAAGTCTGATAATATTCAGAACTGGTTGGTGCCACCTGATGGCAGAGAATTTTGCTGAGGAATTGCACTTCTCGCCTGGCAAGCAGACACTACCCAAATGAATTCCAGCAACATTCACTGGGAAGTCACCCGCTGGGGAGGACCGGCTGGGGTAAGAACACTTGCCAGGAAGCCACCTCTGGAATGAGAACAAACCTCACTAGAAAGCTACCTCTAGGGTTCTAGCAAAACTTGCTAAGAAGCCAGCAGCAGGGATGCCCACCACCCACAAGCGAGTGGCCCGCCTGCTAGTGGCAGTTTGGTGGCAATATCAGCAAAGCAAAAGGGAAAATCCACTAGATTCAAGAAGGAAAAACCCTTTTTACCTGTGGTACCCTTCCAGAATCTTCTACCATAATGCTTGACACTTGCAACCTATTAAAGAACTGTTTACAGAGTCCAACTCCAGTATCACAAAGCAGGACAGAGAAGGATGGTTTGGAGGCAGAGAAGAACTCATTGATGACAGGCACACTATACTTCCAAATCACTTCCATTGTGATTCTGTAGCCATAAAAGAAGACGAGCCAAAACTCTGCATGCCCATCTACCATTTATACGTATTTTTGTGCTGTGCTGTGTGTGTGTGTGTGTGAGTGTGGTTAGTATCAAAGAATGTATGCTTTAGGCCTTCTCATTTCTAGGATGAAGCTGCATGTCAATAAACAACAATAGATAATAAAAAGCAGTAGATACTATAGTTGATAAACACTGAAAATCAGGATAAAAGAATGACTGCAAGCTTTTTTCATGTGATAACAGAACACTATTTAACAACGCCACCTATGAATCATCTGAGCCTCTAGTGGAAAACATTCTATGTGCTATTAATTAAGGCCTACACTATGGAGTTAGATATGAAATTGAAAAACACTGATGAGATTCAAATAATTTTTGCCTTGTAGAAATGATTTTTGTATGGTAAAGTAGACAAACGCAGACTCGATGGCTTTATTTTCCTCTATAGGCCATTGTATCAGTTTGGTATCTGAGGAAACTTATTCTGTATACACATATATGCATTTTTTAAAAAATCCTTTTGCCTTATTCATATTTCAAGATGAATTTTTACAAAGACTAGGTAAGTTTTTTTTTGAAAACCAACATATGAATTATACATTTTGAAAATGATTTAAAATGTTTCCTCAACATTTTCAGAAAAACAATTTATTTTGTAGTCTTAGCCCAAATTCACTGAATTTCTGTCACTGAATTCATCCAGGATTCTTAAATTTTTTTTTCCATACATTGAATTTCTAAAAAATTAATGAACTGGATTTCTGGTAGGATTTCAGGTAAGATGTGCTTAAAGCCAGAGCTCTTCCTCAGTGTTTCATTTTTTCCAATATATTTCTTCAATACAGATAGGTGCTGCGTTTATATCTACTGGTTTAAGTTCTGTCACATTTCACTTTTAGACTTTTAATAAGGCACATCGTGTTTTGCTTTCAATTAAACATCGGTAATTTGCAGTATCTGGTCAGAGCCAGGAAATAGTTTTGTAACTTAGCAACCAATATTTGTGTATAGTTTCCTGTTCTTAGGATGTTTTTGTTTGGTTTGGGTATCAGGGTAACACTGGCCCCATAGAATAAATTAAGAAGTGCTCCCTCCTTTCCAATTTTGGAAAAACTTGTGAAGGATTAGCACCGACTCTTGTTTAAATGTTCGGTAGAATTCACAGTGAAGACCTTTGGACCTGGGCTTTTCTTTGTGGGCAGCTTTTGTTTATTTTGTTTTGTTTTGTCTATATTAGTTCATTATGTTTATTTGTGATAGATCTAATCAGAATTTTTATTTCTTCTTGAGTTTGCTTCAGTAGTTGGTCTTGTAGGAATTTATTCATTCCTTCTAAATTGTCTCATTTATTAGCATGTAACTGTTCACAATGATTGTTTAAATCATTTGATTATGATTAGGTACATAGTAATATTACCTCTTCATTTTTGGTAATTTTAGTCTTTTTAGTCCAGTTAGCTAAAGATTTATCAGTTTTCTTGATCTTATTTGAATATAGTTTTGTTTTCACTTATTTTCTTTTGGTTTCTTTTATTTTCTCTACTATTTTTTTTATGATCTCATAAACTTCTGTTCTAAACTGTGTTATTTCCTTTCTTTTCTCTTTGAATTTATTTGCCTTCTTTTTCTGATGTCCTAAGGTAGAAAGTAGTTAGGTTGTTAATTTGAGATTTTTTTTCTTTAGGCATTTTAAGCTATAAATTTCCCACCAGGCATGGTGCTACCTGCAACTCATAAGTTTTGATGTACTATGTATTCATTTTTACCCAGGTTAAAGCTTTTCTTTAACCCATTAGCTATGTAGGAGCATGCTGTTTATTTTCCACACATTTTTGAGTTTACCAAATTTAGATTAGTTTCTAGTTTTATTCCATTGTCTTTGAAGAACATACTTGGTATTATGTCAATTCTCTTACATTTTCTGGGGCTTATTTATGGTCCAGGATATCATCAATCCTGGAGAATGTGGACTTGAAAAGAGTATCTGTCATGCTATTATTGGGTGGAGGATCACAGTCATCTGTCCAGTCTGATTTGTTTATAGTTGTGCAAGTCTTCTATTTCCTTGTTGATCTTCTACCTCCTTGTCTATTATTATTAAAAGTGGGATATTGGGCAGCCCTGGTGGCACAGTGGTTTAGCGCCGCCTGCAACCTGGTGTATGATCCTGGAGACCCAGAATCGAGTCCCATGTCAGGCTTCCTGCATGGAACCTGCTTCTCCCCTTGCCTGTGTCTCTGCCTCTCTCTCTCTCTCTCTCTCTCTCTTTCTCTCTCTCTCTCCCCCTCTCTCTTCCTGTGTTTATATGAATAAATAAACAAAATCTTTAAAAAATAAAAAAATAAAAGTGGGATATTGTTGAATTTCTATTTCTCCCTTTGTCAGTTTTTGTTTTATATTATTTTGTTTGTTTATTTTATGTTACTGTCAATTTTTGTTTTATATGTTTTAAAGCTCTGTTTTTAGGTGTGTACATATTTTTAAGTGTTTTGCCTCTCTAATTAATTAACCTTACTATCATCATAAAATATTCCTTTCTATCTGTAGCAATACTTTTTGTATTTGTATTCCTCCTTTACTCTGAGTATTTTTTCATTAAATGAGTATTTCGGTGTAAGATTTTAATTTCTTTAATGATTTTTTTTTTTTACTTTGAAAAAATTGTTTCCTCAGTGGCTGTTCTACGCATTTTTAAATATGTCTTAACCTATTAGAATCTAGGTTAGACTTATATTATTAAATTAATTCCATTGAGCTATAGAAACATTTTTCCTATGTAGATTGATGTCTTCCCCCTTTTTGTAGAATTATTGTTTTACATATTATACCTACATGTGACACAAACCCACTTATACATTGTCATATCACTTTATATAATTTTATTTATTTTAAAGAAGTTGAGGGAAGAAAAGAGAGCAAGTATATATTTATAGCATTTATAGTGTATGTATTCATATCTTCCTATATACCATTTCTGGTCTTTTTGTCCCTGTGGTTTCAGGCTACCATCTGGGATCTTTTCCTTAGCCCAATGCAACTTTGCCTTTATTCATTTCATTTGTGTAAATAACATTTCTGTCTATTATAGATTAAACAATATGATTATATACATACTATTTTATATGATTTTTTTAAAAATCAAGTAAGAGAAGAAGAAATAATTCTTCACCACTTTTAGACTTCCTTAACCTTCAAGAATGAAACCAAATTTTGTCTAAGCCTTGAATTATGGGTCTGACTGACTCACCAGTTGAGAATTCATACTTAGATGTTTATAAAGTAAGACCAACTTGAACAAATGAGAATTCAAAATAAATGCAACCATCTCCATTTGTCCTCAAATCATGAAGTAACTTGCAATTTGAACGTGTTAAGGAGTCATGTCAGTTAATATTTTTCAGTAAGAAAAAACAAAACAAAACTTCTGTACACTGAAGGTCCAATGACTTCAGTATAATTAAAAGTCTAAATCAATAACTTCACAATGTTGTGTGTTGAATAAGAAGCATTAGATTTTGATGTCACAGAGCAGCATAGAGATTTCAGACCCATTTCCCTGGCTGATTTAACAGCAAATTTATTTGACTGTAGAGGGAGAAAGTAAATGATCTGTAAATGCATCATCTAGTCATGTATTTCTGTGACTTCCATAGTCACAAATATTACTGCTTTGTCTCCTCAGTTTTATTCTATATTTTGTTGAAATGTTAAAATCAGATAGTATGTGTGAAAGAATAAAGCTTTTATGGAAAGGTAAAAAGAGGTTTTATCTGAAATAAGCAGCACTTCTCATTTTACAACCATGATATCAAAAGAGACTTACACCCTGACCTTGCATTTGAAAGGAAGCTGTCTGTAGTGTGATAAAAAGTCATGGAAAAATTTAGCAGGCTTGTAGGTTCAGGCACTTGAGTCCAAGGGTAAAAGATGCAAAAGTAAAAATATTTTAAAAAAAAATCCTGCCAAAGTAGAATGACTCCTTCCCTCTGGCAAAATCATTGCCGCCCTGAAATAAAATGTAACATCCCAATTCTTTCAGGGGAGACCCTCTGATTTTTCCTCACCATAGCCCTGGGGCCGTACCTAAAGCCATCCTCCTCTTAATAAGGTATCATCGTTACAATTTCTACTTGAGGAGCAGAAATACAAATGGGAATCCCTCTAAGTTAGAAAAGACTGGTGAGGAGGTCTACAAAGGAAGGCTTAAAAACCCAAAAAAATAAATGCGGTGCAACTTAGACCAAACAGAAAGATATAAATTCAATATATTAGAAAAAAAACAAAATATGTTTCCTTAATTTTTGACACTTCCTAACCTATAGCTGAGGAGAATCTGAGAGCTCATCTAATCTCACTCCTCAGTTTTCCAGGTAAAGAAATTTGAGCCTAGAAAGGTTAAGTATTTTCCCATGTATATTATTTGAGATTCTTCTGAACCTACAGTTTCAGAAAGAGTAGCAACTAAATAGAAAACTAACACAATTGAACGGGTAGAGGCAGAAGTTCAAGAGAAAAAGGTGTTTTAAGAATAAAACAAATTTAAATCTCTATTACTTTTAGATATATCCCAATTTACTAAAAGAAAAAAGAAACATCAAACATTAATTTTTTAGATGTTTATTGTGGCTTATAAAAGTGTTTATAGACTAGAAAAGGTCACAATATCATTTTAGGAAAGGACTACTTGGTTAATGTAAAAATACTGCATTTTATTTTTGATGTGGTTTGTATGCATAGTACCAGAAAATTTCCACTAAGGAAGCAGGATTACTTTGCAATATCTTTTTTTTTTTTAATGGACAAATGATAACTGTTTATTTCTGACAGCTAAAATTGAAGAGGTTGATGACGAATTTGAAGAAGATTCAACAATTTTAATAACATAAAATCACACCTACTAAGATGGCTAAACCTAAGGAGATTATTCAGCTTTATTTATTTATTATTTTTTTTGATTATTCAGCTTTAAAAAAGGAAAATAGGTCTTCAATTTTCTAAAGGGATTTTACACGGAGGATGACTTAGTATCTCTTTACCATTAAAGAAAACACAACAACAGAATTGCTGTTTACAAGATAATAGAAAATACAGGGTGACTATAAGGAGCATGTATTAAAAAGGTCACTTTCACGGATCCCTGAGTGGCTCAGTGGTTTAGCGCCTGCCTTTGGCCCAGGGCATGATCCTGGGGTCCTGGGATGGAGTCCCACGTCAGGCTCCCTGCATGGAGCCTGCTTCTCCTCCTGCCTGTGTCTCTGCCTCCCTCTCTCTCTCTCTCTCTCTCTCATGAATAAATAAATAGAATCTTAAAAAATAAAATAAAAATTAAAAGCTCACTTTCTGTACCTCATCTCACAGTGTATTATAGATATTTTCAGTTAAAAACCAAACAATACAGGCAGGTACATACATGTAGGCAGAAGTATTGTGTTAGTGCCTACACTTAAAAAAAACCTACAAATTCTAAATTATTGTTTTCCCCTGGAGATATGCAGAAGTAATGTCAATAAGAGGAATCAGGTGGTAATTATCTTTCCCAGGATATTTACTGGTATATGATGATTAAAATGTATGATGGTATAGGGATGCCTGGGTGGCTCCTCGGTTGAGTATCTACCTTCGGCTCAGGGCATGATCCTGGTCCCGGGATCGAGTCCCACACTGGGCTCCCCACAGGGAGCCTGCTTCTCCTCTGCCTGTGTCTCTTTCAATCTCTGTCTCTCATGAATAAATAATATATATATATGTATATATATATGATAAATAATATATATAAGATTGTATATTATTTAAGCACTAAAAGTTAAACCTCAAAAATGTGACTTATGACACTCCTAGATGGATTTTCCTATGCCCTCAGCTATCTCTTAAAAGTATAAAATCTTCTCAAAAATCAATGGGAATTTATTCACATCTTTAAAATCTAGGCTGGCACACCATGTTCTAGATGTGTAATGACTAGGACATATTAGAGATTCCATAAATATTAGATGAAGTCCTGGGCCACGCAGAATTATTCTTTGTCTATTTTGAAGGGATAAAAGGCCCTATTTAGCTGCAAGGAACGCAGCAAATGTGTTATTATAGCTGCACATTAACACTCCCGCTAAGAATGGAGTTCAGTTAGAAAATCAGGAGACCATGCACATTAGATAAGCTGCTAACATAGCCTCTGACACATGCCTCATTGTAATAACAGCAATACCCACTTCCTCACCGGCAACGCCACCTAAATTGGGTCGCTCCTTTATGTTTTTATTAATATTACTACTATTCATACCAAAATAAATCAAGTTCACACTCCTCTTTCCTGAAATTCTAAGACTTTTTTTCCAGTTGCTGCTTCACAATCCACATCACTGTGGCAAATAACATTTGCATTTTAAGAATTTTTATCTGAGAACAGAAGCCAAAATAATGTCTCTAATTAGAACAACACTGGATTCTGAACTATTAAATTAGAATGCCCTATGATTTCAGAAATTGTCTCAAACGGTTCTGAAAAGAATGAACAAGGGACATAAGAGATTAGAACTAGTCATTTGATTTGTTTATATAAAGTCCTTTGGTTAATTTAATTCTGCTTTTGCAATCACAACAAAATCCACTGTTGCACATACATACATTGTATTATGTACACCTCTAAATTTCATAGAAAGTTAATAGGGAGAAAGTCAGATCAGCCTACATTCTAGCTTTAATGGTTATTCAGCAAATAGGCAGACTTATTTTCAGCATCTCCAAAAGATATAACAATACCTGGGTGATTTTAGGTTGGTATACACTAATACGCCCCTCCGTGTTGTTTATAGCCAGCATCATTTCTGATTGGTCAGAGCTCATGTCATTTACATTTTGGAATATTTTGAATTGTTTGAGAAATTAAATAGATTTTATCTATATAGTTTGAATAATTAATTAATTTCTTCCTTTGAACCACATTTATTAGGTAATATGTAACATGTACTAAATTAACATTGCACTTGCAATACAAATTGTATATTCTTTTCTTTAAGATATGAATGTTGGAAGAAAATAATCATATCACTCTGAATATCTTTTTTTAATATTTTAAAATATATTAGAGAGAGAGAGAGAGAGGCAAGGGAGGAGCAGAGGGAGAGAAATCTCAGGCAGACTCCCCACCAAGCCCAGAGCCTGCCATGGGACTTGATCCCACCACTCCCAGATCACAACCTGAGCTGAAATCAAGAGTCTGTGGCCTAACCAACTGAGCCACCTAGATGTCTCTCACTCGAGTATCTTAAAGCAGTAACTATCCTCTTACAAATATATAAGAATGAAAGTTCAGTCAATGCCTCTCTAAAGAAACCTAAGTGGCTACTTAGACTTAGGGCTATGAAAAGAAACCACATTTTAATATATTCTTTACTGGGTAAATATTAAGTAAAATAGATTCTTTTTCTACTTTATTTATTACATTACTTGAAACGCTCATGATAACTCATAAATTAGAATTGTAACAAACATATTTCAAATCCAATTGCTTTAGAAGTACTATCCTATTAGATATCATACTTCTCTATATTTTTGGTTTTCCAAAGGTCTTATACAGTGCCCCTGAAATGGCTGTGATTTAATAATTCAGACATATTGCAAAATAATGAGAATTGTAAAGTACATTGGCTTTTTAAAACTCAGAATACTTTCCAAAGATAGCCATCAGCAGTAACAAGCAGAAAATTGTAATTCATTATTTAGAGTTTGACTGCCACCTACAGGGCTATTTTAGTCTTGTTTTCTGCCATTTGGCCAATCAATATGATTAAATCTTCTCTAATTAGATAAGTTTGGGGGTGAGGGGGAGACTTGTGAATAAAGTCATTCATTCCATTTAAAGACTGCTCTTAAGAAAATTTAAATGATCACTCTTAAAGCTCTCTCTATATATACTTCTACATTGATTTAGTGTTTATTGAGATGTGGACTAATGAATCTCTTTTACATGATAACATGCTTTAAAAGTTCATTTTAGGACCACAGTACAAAACCTACCTATCAAGTGACCCCAGTTCAGTGCGACTTATTCCTGTAAACATTGAAAATCTTAATTTTAATAAAGCTTCAAAATGCTTTAACCAAGGGTATTGATAGGCAGCGGACGAAACACAGTTATACAAGATAAATCACAAATTGTTTGAAGAGGAATAATAAGAAAATACTTCCTAGGAAATATAATAATGTCATCATGACCTGGAATAAATCAAGTCTATTATACATACTGCATTTGTCGAGGCACAGCTAAAGCCACTGTGCAAACCACAAGAATATCAAACATCCTCCTATGGAGGCTAATATGTGCCACTGCTGTTTCTTTACCAATTACAGCTGTGGCCTTTCTGTAGTCCTCCCTTCTAGACAAGGTTTATTGAGATACCTGGTTTCCTGGCAGCATCCAATGCAGAGCCCAGCATCCCTTCCTTGCGCTGTCCTCCAAACACATCCTTTCTAACATCCGCTGATTGAGATGCCCCAACGGCTCCTCTTGGTGGGTGTTTCCTTTGCTGCAACTGAGTAATAAGCCTACACTGATTCCAGATCACAGAAGGTTTCACTTTTCAATAAATCACATACTCTGGTATGCTAAAAAGTAAACTATATTCTTTATTCAGGAGATCCCCTACTATCTTTTCTTCAATACCTATGCTCTCACCCATTTCTAATTATTGCACTATAATTTCCATTGGACCAATTTGTCACTGTGGTAGAATTTTACAAAAAATAACCACAATTATTCACCTCCCTGAATATGAGCTCCTGTACAATGTGACTTTTCAGCTCCTCCTATCAAGAGGTAGAGTTTATTAAATGTCCGCTGTGTCTTGTGATTTGCTTTGACCTCTAAAATGTGTCAGAGTGCTGCTGCCAGTCCCAAGCCCAGCCTTCCCAAACTGCAAGTTGCACATTGGCGTTCTCTGGCTTGGAACACTCTGCTGCCATGAGATCAGCTCTGACTCGGTAGTGAATCAAAGACCAGGAGGAAAAAAAAAAAAAAAACAAGACGAGTAGAAGTAGAAACAAGCCATCAGGCCATGACCCAGACAAACTGGCTACTGACTGCAGATGTGTAAATAAGCTTAAACAACATAGAGGCAGCCGGACCCAATGAGCCCAACCCCAAATTCCAATCCCCCACACCCATGCAATAAAAGGTTGATTCTCAGCCACTAAATTTTGTGGTGATGTGTCAGATAACAAAAGTTATTTGCTATAGTCTCGGCAACCAGTTTCTAGTTTGCTAAATTTGTGATTTCACTTTTATCAAATTCACAATTTATATCTCCTTCCTTGGTAATGTATCACGTATTAGTTCAAACAGAGTCAACAACAGAAAGCAAAGGAAAAATGCCATACATATCACATGTCCCATCAGTTGGCCTTGTGTCAAATAGTCAACATGAAAAGTTAAAATTAACATACTTCTAAAGAAAAGGATTAGCTATCTCTGGAAACTGAGTAGCATGGGAAATAGCCAGTTGCAGTAATTTACTCATTTGCTTACTTAGAATAACCTATAACTGATGCTTCTTTCAGATGTACCATTGTGGTTTGCTTCATATCTTTTGGTATTTTTATTTTAACTTATAAATAGAAATGTATGGTTTATAAATAGTAATAAGCAAAATGGTGCATTGATACCATGGTGGCACTACTTTTAATCTCAAAATTGTAGCTAATCTGGAATTACCAAGCCACATTTCAAAAACGTTTATACCTTTGACACACAGCATTATGATGCTGACAATAACTCACTTCCCACGACCTACTGTGAAGCCCAAACATGGCACAAAGTGTGATGCACAAAATTATTCTTTGCTGAGCAGGTGGAGATCATGGAGAATGGAAAACATAAAGTCTAGTGAATCTAAATGCTTAAACACATCTGAAAAAAATAAGAGTTGTTATGTTAAAACCAGTGACTCACTGAAATCTGTTCTTTCAATGTCAGATGAACAAAAACGATGTGGTTGTTTTAGGAGCACAAGTTTGTCTACTTGAGGGAATCAACCAAATGTTCCACTCTTCTTTCACTTGTACTCTCTCCTTAGAAGTCCAACATCTGGGGCCCCTGGGTTGTACAGTCCGTTAAGCTCCCATATCTTGGTTTTGGCTCAGGTCATGGTCTCAGGGTCTTGAGATCAAGACCCACCTCAGGCTCCGGGTTCAGCAGGATGTCTCCTTAAGACTCTCCTTCTCCCTCTTCCCCTCCTTCAACTGTTTCTCTCTCTAAAATAAATGAATAAACTTAAAAAAAAAAAAAAAAAAGCCCAACACCTGCTCTCTTCTCCTCACTCTCAGGTAAAGATTTGCTCCCTATTGAAATAAGATTTCCAGAAGGTCTCACCATCACATCTTATCTTTCCTTGAAGCTGTGCCCATACATTCGGCCTTCTCAATTACTGTGAATGAGCTCCTATCCCAAATCACCTCCTCTAACTTCTACATTCCTTCTGTGAATTTCTGCTAGAATTTCTTCATTATCTAGAACTCACTCCTCTGACATGGAGGAAAATAGTCTTAGGCCACGTTCTTAGGCACAGTAATAGTGAAATGTTGGCCCTCACAGCTGCAACAACAGTAGCAGCCATTTCTCTGAGCAATTTGTAAAGAATGCAGATGGATGACCTTACCCCGCCCCCCCAGGCTTATAAATTGGAAACTCCATGATGAAGCCCAGCAATTAACAAGCCCTCCAAGGGATTCTAATGTACCCTAAGGTTTGAGAACAATTGTTCTCAATGGGCAATTGGAAGCAACAGGCTTCCATCTCTCCCATAACAATTGCCCTCTCTCCACTAGGTCATACCATCAGCACAGAATCTTGTTTTCTTCTCTCCTATCCTCATCTTAAATAGTATCACTCCTGACCCCATGTACTATGCCTCCTATACTCATCATTTTTTTCTTCTCATATAGAAAAATCTTAAAATTACTAACTAGAACCAACTTTTCTCCTTTCATTTCTATAGAATTCACTCTAGTGAGGCTCCTATTGATCCCACCCCACTGAAACATTTAACAAGTTCTCCAGTGACCATACGTCATCAAATCTAGTGGACTAATCTCAGTCCTCAGTTTCTTTGGCCTATGGCAAGATTTAACGCTGTCAAATTCTCTCTTTCTTGGAATACTTTTTGATCTCTCCCCACTTGGCTTACAGGACATCACTCTTGATTCATTTCCATAATTCAGTGGCTTTTCCGTTTGTGCCCTTTGCTGTTTCCAAAGCAGCTCATCAACCACTAAATATTTAAATGTTCCGGGGCTTAGCTCTAGGATCTCTTTTTTATATATACTCACTTCTTGGATGGACTTATTTCGTTTCATGGCTTTAAATGCTGGCTGTGTGCCAACATCTTCCATATTGTTTTTTAACCTGGATCTTTCACCTTTGAATGATGATATTTGATTAATGTATTGCATAAAGCATATTCTAATTACAAATTTTTTTTAAAGCATGATGTTTTGTGACTTAAAATATCATTATGAGCTCTGATTTCATGCAACTATGAAGGTGGATGGAAGTGTCAAAGGCAATCATTCTAGCATTTGGGAAACACTTTGCCAAACAGAATCGTTTACTCAAGTAAACTACTGAGCCTCAGGTAAGAATAGCATTAGTGTCTGGAGTTCTTAGCTGGGGCTCCCAGGCCTCCCACTCCCCTCAGGCTCTGTCAAGGCAACAGTTTAACCAAGACAGAGCAAGCCATGAAAACCAACAGATTTGCAACCTCTGCAGAGCTTACCTGATTTAGCTTACTTCTTACCTATTTAGTAACAATCTCAGTGACAAGTGAACAGGAAGGCCCAATGGCTCTGCTAGCCTAAGGTTATCATCTACTTTGGGACAAGCAGCTAACCAGTTAGCATTATGCCAACATAGTGGGGTGCTGTTCAGCAATAAAAAAGAATAAAATGTACGGGTATCTGGGTGGCTCTGTCAGTTAAGTCTTCCTTCAGCTCAGGTCATGATTTCAGGGTCCTGGGATCCAGCCCCATGTTGGGCTTCCTGCTCAGGAGGGAGTCTGCTTATTCAGCTCCCAACCCCCTCCCTACCCACTTATGCTCATGTTTGCATGTTCTCTCTTAAATAAATAAATAAATAAATAATAAATAAAATCTTTAAATAAAAAAAGAATAAAATGCATGTTAACAGGGATGAATCTAGAAAACATTATGTTAATGAAAGAATATGTATGCAAAAGAGTATATACTGCATGGCTCCATTTTTTGTGTAATGCCCAGAAAAAACGAATTTATAGAAACAGAGAGCAGACTGGCAGTTGCTTAGGGCTGAGGGTAGGACTGAGAATTGACTGGGAACAGAGGAATTTTTTTCAGTGATGAAATGTGCTCATGTTCAATTGTGCTTTTAGAAAACAAGCACAAATACTTTTTTAACTCGGCTTTCAAAATGAGCTGCTTAGTTATCTCCTAAAAGAATTCTGGAGATCTCTATACTGCATCATACATTTTTAAGTTAATACCTACAATTCTTTATCATAAACTTAAATCAGTTCAAAGGACTTCTGAGGTAAGGGAAATGCTGGCATTTTAAAATAAAACAGATATCTCACTCCTTTAAACTTTATCCACTGGACTCTAAATTCAGTTTAATTATACATTTGGCAGAACTAGAATGGCACATCAACAGCTGTAAGAGAAGAATTAATCCCCATTAAACGAAGCCAATTTTTTAAAGTTCAGGGGCATTATGCTTAACATTGCATTAGGGAACATTTTGCTCCGTATCTCTTCACAAGCAGCAGTTCTGATTTTATGAATGCAGTTTAATCTACCTTGTGGAAATTAACAGCAAAACAAGGGAAAGCATCAGCCCATGAGTAAGAGCGGGGCTAAGCAAACAGTGTGTTGATAGTTGTTGCTAAGTGCATTGTTTTAAATATTATTCACAATGTATTCTCTTAAGGTTAATATAAATCTAGTAAGTGCACAGAAGGGATGAAGCACTAAGTAGAGAAACTGTTGATGGTTGACAGCAAGCAGAAAACTTGCACCCAAATAAAACATAAATGTGGATTTCATGTCTGCAGCAATCTCTTGGAAAAGGTAATGAAGAAATATGTCCAGGAACTAAACAAATTTTTAAGAATACAACTGATTAATTTATAATCTGTGTTATTTCTGTCTGAAGAAATAACATTGATCTGTCAGAACTGACATGGAACATCTCCTCTTCTATTTCGTGAAATCATTTGTAGTCTGAAATTGAGATGCAGACAAAGTCTCACCAAGTGCTTCCTTACTATGAATATGATAAAAATGCAGGGAGTGCACTTGAAACAGATGGGATATCTTGCATCATACTGTGTTTTTTTTTTTTTTTTTTTTTTTCAGATCTTGAAGTTTGTAGGATAGACAAATGGATGATTCATGGAACCTTGAAGTCAGTTTGCTTCCTAGAAGAAATAAGATACTTCTAGTCTTTTACTATTTTTTAAATGACATTCTCTTTGCTTTTCTCAGAGAGAGAGAGAGGAAGAGAGGTGGAGGTAGAAAAAGCCAGACTGGGTGAAGAGGGACACTGGACTGCAATTTAGCCCCAGCTGAACACACGGGGAATCTGGAACTAAATTTCTTGTCAGTCTTGGGATGGGCATGACCTTGAGTAGGGAACTTGACGGCTAAAGACACTCTACCAGAAGCCCTCCCAGATGCTAGGGCTCATCTTTCTCTCATTGAAAATCGGAGTAACTCATCATGTTCATCACTCTATACATGGAACCCCTTTGAAAGTTCTTGGTAGCCCTAACAATACATGTACTCCATTTGTGAATGCTATTAACACCTCATTTCTTTTTTTACAGTAAGGAAGTCATTTTATCTAACTATGCACATAGGTTCCTGGATCTGGAGACAGACAAGATTAAATGTGGTAGAAAAAGGAGGGCCAGTGTGAGAAAGAGGACAATTACTGACTCTCTGATTGTTTCTCCATGTTTCTCTCGGTCTCTTTTTTCTCATTATCTCCTCTATAAAACAAAAGTTTAAATAGCAGAAATCTGCCCTTAGAAAAAGACCAAGACTAGAGTTGGAGAATACAGTGTGGGGCCTTGCCAATAAGACAAAGTGTTCTTTTGAGAAGGTGGTGCAAGAGTGAATTCAGATGTCAGAGACTGCTGAGAAGAAAGGATGTACTGATGGGATTCTATCTGGGGGAACAGAGATAAATTTTGAAAACTCCAGGAGTCAGGTACAATCTAGTTATTTGAAGATTTTATTCTGAGCATGATCTTATTCAAATTATATAGGTTTAAAAATAAACTTTTCAGTAGTGTTAAAGATGGATTGAAAAAGACAGAGTAAGAGCAGAAAAACCATTAGGATGCCAGTGTCAGGATTCAGGGGAGCAGATGAGGGCAATGAGGGTAGCCAAGAAGATATATTAAAATCAGTAAGACATCATGATCTTTTGGAAATGAGAGGGATGAATAAAAGGGATGAAAAGTCAAAGGAGATCTAAAATTTCAAATCAAACAGAGGAAATGGAAGAAGAATACCCTTTTGGAGGGAAATAGGATATGTCTAATTTTAGACATACTGAAATTTGAGTAAAACAAGTCAACTGCAAACTAGGCATAGATCAGGGCTTAGAAGAGGACAGGTCTGAAGAAAGAGGTCTTAATAAATAGTAATCACATTGAATTATTCAGTGGTTGAGCATTTGCCTTAGGCTCAGGTCATGATTCCGGGGTCCTGGGATCAAGTCCTGAATCAGGCTCCCCAAAGGGAGCCTGCTTCTCCCTCTGCCTATGTCTCTGCCTCTCTTTTTGTGTCTCTCATGAATAAATAAATAAAATCTTTAAAAAAAAAGAAACAGTAAGTTTTTAAAATATACATTTCAAAGTACTTTATTTTTCCAATTTATACTGAAGGAAAGATAATGGACCCATAGAGATGCCATTAATAATGCTTCATTAAAAAAGCTCTAGCCAAGCTCACTTCTCTTCTAGTCTTTCAATCCTTAAACTTCAACTATCAGTATCTTAATTAACCATAACTTAATTATTATTCCACATTAGAATTAGTCATGTTTTGTAATTATACTTTCATGCGTAATAAATCAAAATAGGTATAAAATACAATCTTTAACTTATAACTTTGATGCATTACAAGGTGGGAATATAAATTTTTGAAATTTGACAAGTGATTATAGATTTTAATATTAATTCCATTTAATACATTCTTGTTAACTATAGTACCATAAATTTGCTCTTACCCTGATGTTCAACAATTAATAAACAATGAATACAATGAGTTTAACTTTGGAATTAAAGGTCTTTTGGGCATTATATGTGTATCAAATTCTGACTGCAGACACATAAAAAATACTTTCAATTATTTTTTTAAGTAGAGATAATCCTCTATATGCATCCTATACACTTGATTAAAGCAACACACTTGATGAGAGATTTTAATCATTCTCAAAGATAAAGAATTATTTTCATTATAAAGGGGTAATTTCAGTAATTGATTTATTCTGCAAGTAAGGACTGCCCTTGATTGAAGTCACATGGAATTCGGAAATATAAAAGTGTTACTTCTAGAAATGAAAAAACGCTTTTTTGAGAAAGAATCTAAATATCCATCAAAGTCCAATGATGGATTTATTAATGGGTTTATCTTATACTGCAAAGCTAACATTGATTTGCTAACCCATATGCACAGATGTGGCCTTCTCTAAAGGAAATCTGGTTGAGCCGAGAGAATTTTAGTGGTTGCTCAGTACTCTTCACCCCCTTTCCTCTATAAAACAAAAGTTTTGCTGAAGTCTGATCAGGTAAATAATAAATGGGTACGAAATGTTCACTTGTAAAATATGAGTGTTGTATTTTATTTTATTTTTTAAGACTTTATTTATTTGAGAGAGAGAAAATGAACATGAAGAACGTGAGGCAGAGAGGGAGAGAAAGAAGCCAACTTCCAGCTGAGCAGAGAGCCAGATGCGGGGCTTGAACTCAGGACTCTGAGACCATGCCTGAGCGGAAGGTGGGTGCTTATCTAACTGAGCCACCGAGGCACTCTTGAGTGCTGTATTTTAGCTCAGGGGAAATAATATAAGATGGATGTGTAGTGTCAATGTCTGAGAAGCTAGAGAGAAAATGCTGGGACTTCTACAATCCCTATATCCATGTCAAAAAAATAAAAATAAAACTTGCACTTAAAATCATACAGAAAATAATTCCAGATGAACTGTAGCTCTCAGTAAGGAAAGGAATAGAACAAAACTTCTGGAAGATAGTATAGGAAATATCTCCGTTGCTTGGTATAGGAGGACTTTTTAAAATATATATACAAGAAGCATTAACCTGAAGGGAGGAAATCCATGACACGAACCACATTAAAATTAAGAACATCTGTTCATCAAAATATATCATACAAAATACTTCATGCAACATAAATAATCAAGAAAAGCCTCATATCAATGCCGTTTGAAAAAACTCCTATGAATCAATAAGAAAATGTATAGCCAACATTACAGAAAAATGGACAAGAGGTGCAAAGAGACAATTGAAAATGTGTTCAAACTTCATTAGTCATTAGGAAATTCCAATTAAAACGTAAATGAGATATCAGTTCATAAGCACCAGTGTGGCTGAAACTGCACAGAATGGCACCACCAATCATGCTGACAACTTGGAACAATAGAGACTCAATATTCCTTGCAGGAGAGTGGAGGGGTATAGCTATTTGAAAAGAGCATTTTATTCACTGCAAATGTGAACAGACACATAGCACACAGATCCCACAATCTACTGCTAGGTATATTTCCAACAGAAATAGACGTATCTACATCTACACATGTATGTATACATGATAACTCCAATTAAATATGTTTCCAAGGCAGAGAAAATGAAACTGTTCTATTAGAAGTCAAGATAATGGCTACATCTGGGAAGCAAAAGGGTTTAACATTTGGGAGGGGTCTTAAGAGGTGTCTCTAGACTGTTGTCAACATTCTATTTTGACTGGGGCAGTGGTTACATGGGTGTTCATTTCATGGGAATTTATCAAACCGTACATGTATATTTTTGTGTACTTTGCTATCCTGAGGAAAGGTATTTCCAAACTAGAAAATATGTTTAAAATTTAACAATTTTTCTTTTAATAAATTTGGATCTCTCCATTTGCAAATAAAGATGAAGTTTTCTTGCCTGAATGGCGGATATTTCAGGTTTACAAAATACAGAATTCTTTCAGAGTCTTTTTTTTTTTTTTTTTAGATTTTATTTATTTATTCATGAGAGACACATAGAGAGAAGCAGAGACACAGGCAGAGGGAGAAGCAGGCTCCACACAGGGAGCCCAACATGGGACTCAATCCCGGGACTCCAGGATTACACCCTGGGCTGAAATCAGGCACTAAACCGATGAGCCACCCAGGGATCCCTCTTTCAGGGTCTTAAGTGGAATATAGGAACCCATGTCATCTCACAAAACAGAGACCTATCTTCTGAATTTCACTAATTAAAAGGGTAAGTCTGACATCAACAAGACAGAGTAAAAAGAATTCCCATGCCAGTTGGAGATCATCTGAGCCCTTAACCATATCTTATCTCCTTCATCGAAATTTGTTTAATTCTGTGAAGACTGTTAATTCCAAAAATGAAGGATCTCCAGAGTCTTCAACCTCAATGCTGCATTGTTTTTGGAAACTTTTATTAAGAAAGTTATTTTTCCCTTGTACTGTTTGATATAAATCCTGCTCTTAAAAAAAAAAAAAATTAAGGCCTTGGAGTCCAGTTCCTTTGAGAAACACAAATTAATATTTTTAGAGGCCAAATTCATTTCATGTCAGAGCATACTGCTGATAAGCAGCAGATAGGCAGCCTGAAAGTTTGTGTTTAGTAGATTAACCCGAGTCCTCCAAAGTGCCACATGCCTCTGAAACATTTCGTGAGGTGAGCTGAGAGCTATTAGTTTTTGGTGATGCAATTGGACGCATCAGGACCTATACTTGTCTCGAAGTAAGACCAAAGACTGAATTCTGCTCTGAGCAAAGCAAATCAATGTGAAAGCAGTCCCTTTATTTTTTTTTTATACCCCATGGGTAATGGTAAAATGTTGAGTGAAAGCAATGATGAAAACCCTTCGAGGTTATTAAACTGCCTATATTGCCCTTGAAACATGGGTCCCAAAGTCAGTTATTTCTGTAGGACAGAAAGTAAAGTCTGGGCTTTGAATTTGGGGCTTAATAGAGCATTAAGAAATAAGGTAAGTGAAGAGCCAGCCAGTTCTTGAGCATGAGCCAGAATGGTTATTGGAAGAAATCAGACCCTGTCCGTAGGAAGTATTCAAACCAGAATGAAACCAAATTGACTTCCCAGACCGGCCCAGCCCAGCCCAGCATTGCAAAGAAGCAGAAGTCATTGCACTCTCCAACGCAGGTCACAACCAAAGCAGCCAGCCAAAAAATAGATTCCGTGACCTTTTCTGCCCATAAAATGTAGTCTGCTATGGTGCTGAATTGCATATAACATAAAGAGAAATCTATTTAAATTAAAGAAAACCCCGAAGTGGTGAGAGAATGCTTGTTCTGGTTTGTAATCCCATTCTTAGTTATTATCAGGCTGGCCATTCACACGTGAAATTTTTCTCCAATTCAGAAGTTACCTCACCGTCCAGCTGCCTCTCTGGAAAGAAAGGATGTAAAACTGAGGAAAGAAGCTCCCTTTGAGACCCCTCCCAAATAATCAGGATAAGGTACCTCCTCAGTACGTCAACCCACTTGGGGCTTGCACTTTCCTGTCTGAAGGCAAAATATGGTTGCAATTTGCTTTAGGAGTCTTAAAGAAGAAACTCGGCAACATGTCCAGTGCTTCTCTGGATATAGCAAATTGCAGGAGATTTTGTTTCTCTGAATTACTCCCAGACAATTGCCGGAAATCTCTACTGCGGAAATACAAGCAGGGCTTTAGTGTACAAACTCATAACCATCTGCTGTCATTGTTACCATAAGTGGAGGTCTATTTAATATACTGCAATGTATACCCCTGAAATTATATCTCCTGCTGTTGAAGATTTTTAAAATTTATTAATTTAGAGAAAGAGAGAGAGCATGCACACACATATACATGAGTGAGGGGGGGTGAGGGAGGGGCAGAGGGAGCAGATCTCAAGCAGACTCCCCACTGAGTGCCCAGCCCAATGCAGGGCTCGATCCCACAACCCATGAGATGACCACCTGAGCCGAAACCAAGAGTCTGGTGCTCAACGGAATGAACCACCCAGGAGTCCCAGCCTGCTGCTGAAGATTTTAAATCTCTCTCTTTTTTAACTTCACCAACTAGATGTGTTATTATCAATCTATATAGTTAATATTTGTTTAGTTTATACCCACAGGTCTACCATTTTCAGAGCTCACTATTCTTCTCAAATCTTCCTGCAGGGATCCTTTGTCTCCTTCATGGACTACGTTGGTTAAACATTCCTTCAGTAGAGTCTATTGATAATAAACTTTCTCAGTTTGTATTCATCTGGAACTGTCCCTCATTCTTGAAACATTTGTCCCAAGTCTATAATTCT
This sequence comes from Canis lupus baileyi, assembly GCF_048164855.1. Lineage (NCBI taxonomy): Eukaryota > Metazoa > Chordata > Mammalia > Carnivora > Canidae > Canis > Canis lupus. Next base: position 24,689,700 of record NC_132852.1, read on the forward strand.
AGATTGATATTTTCCCTCGCTCTTTTAAATCTATTATTCCACAGCCTCTGGCTTCTTTTGTTGCTACTGAAAAGAAAGGCATCAGCTTCACTACCACTCATTTCTGTGTAACCCATTTTTCATTCTGACAGCTTTTAAGATCTTTAATTCGTTTTCTGCAGTATTTGTTTTACATAGATGGCATTTATCTTAATTTTACTTGGTATACATTTTTCTTCCCAAATTTGGAGCTTATTATCTTTAAGCAGTCCTGGATATTTACCCATTTTTATGTTTGTATTTTTACATGTTATATATTTTTCATTGTGTTTCTTCTGTCATTTATTCTTAGAATTCAGATGATACCCATATTAGCCTGTCTCACTCTACCTTCCAGTTCTCTTTATCCTGATGGAAAACAAGAAATAAATGGCCCACTCAAATTAGAAAAATTCAAAGAGGACAAGGTTGTATATAAAATATCTATTTTGGGAATCCCTGGGTGGCTCAGCGGTTTAGCGCCACCTTCGGCCCAGGTCATGGTTCTTGAGACCCGGGATCAGGTCCCATGTAGGGTTCCCTGCATGAAGCCTGCTTCTCCCTCTGCCTCTCTCTCTCTGTGTCTCTCATGAATAAATACATAAAATCTTTAAAAAAATAAATAAAAAATAAAATAAAATAAAATATCTATTTAAAAGCTGGACAGAGATGCCTGTCGGGATCAGTCAGAGAAGCATGGGACTCTTGATCTCAGTGTTATAAAGTTTGAGCCCCATGTTGGGTGTAGAGATTATTTAAAAACAAAATATTTTAAAATTTAAAATTTAAATTAAAAAAAACTGGTTAGGAAAAATAAAAATTAAAAAATTAAAAAATTAAAAATCTGGTTAGATAAAGGGGGACCAGGAGACAGGCAGCAGCCAAATCCAGCAGTAGCAGAACTAGTAACATTGTAGGTCCTAATGAACAAGGAGATGGAGTAGTTTCCAACACTCAGAAAAACAAGAAGCTTTGTGTTGCAGTCCACCTTGTGATAAGCAATGACTTTCTGTGGAAAAACAAAGTTAGACTGAGTCACCCTGCTAGGAGAAGTCAGAGGATTAACTCTCATTCCATCTTTTTTCTTCCCCCCTACCATCCTCTGCCAAGGCTCCACCCTGATTGGCTCCAACTAAAAGCAGAGGGCATGGAATATAGTCCTTACAAGTCATCCTGGCACAGATACAAGGGTGGAGTTTGTCCTGACTTTCTCGTGCTTGTGTTTTTGTGTGTGGGTTTTTTTAAATTTTTTTTGTGGGCTTTTTATTCCTTGAAATATTAACTATAGGAGTTGTTTAAGCCTGCATTCAAATTCCTTTCTTCTAGATTAAGTGTGCCCTTGCTTTACCCAGGACGATCTTATCTTTCTTGGGTAACTGCTGTGGTCTGAATATTTGTATCCTCTCCAAATCTATATGCTGAAATCTTAACTTCCAAAGGTCTTGGTATTAGTAGATGGGGCCTTTTGTTTGGGAGGTGTTTAAGTTAGGAGAGTAGAACATTCATAAATGGGATTAGTGCCTTATCAAAAAGGTCCCAAAGAGATACCTTGACTCCTTTTGCCATGTGAGGCTACAATGAGGAGTCTATGAGTGGAAGATGGCCTTCACCCAATCATGCCAGCACCCTGATCTCAGACTTCTAGCTTCCAGAACCGTGAGTAGTAAATTTCTGCTGTTGATAAGCCACCCAATCGGTGGTATTTGGCTATTGTAGCTCAAACAGACTAAGACAGAAAATTGGTACCGAGAGTGTGGTGCCACTTTCACAAATAGCTAAAAAATGTAGAAGTGGCTCTGGCATTGGATTATGGGCAGAGCCTGAAGAAGCATGCTTGAAAAACACTGCGCTGCTTTGAATAAACTGTTAAAGGCCAAGCTGACAAAGGCTCTGAAAAGTAGATCTGTAGAGAAGGCCTCCATCTACTAAAGAGAGTAACTAAGATGTCATGAACGGGATGTTGGGAGAAATATTAAAAGCTATTCTGATGAGGTCTCAGAAGGAGATAAAGAACATGTTATTGGCAACTGGAGGAAAGACGATCCTTGTTATGAAGTGGCAAGAAGCTTGGCTGAATTGCACTTGTGTCCTAGTGTTTTGTGGAAGGTGAAACTGTGAGCAATGAAATTGGATATTTGGCTGAAACTACTTCCACGCAAAGTGTTGAAGGAACAGCTTGGCTTCTTTTGAATGCTTACAGTAAAATTCAAGAAAAGAGAAATGATTCTGAGACAGAATGATTCATCAAAAAGGAAACAGAATTTAAATATTTGGAAAAATTTCAGCCTCTTCCTATTGAAAGAAATAAGAAACTGTGTTCATTAGAAAATGCAAAGGTTGTGGCCAAATTTGACAGAGATTGGTATAGATTGATCATCTCAAAAGAAACTAGGAGCTATTCATCAAGATGGTAGGGAGACTGGTCAGCCATTTAAACAAGTCAAAATCTATTTTCTAAGCCAATGAAAGAATGACCCAGAAGGCATTTCAGAGATCTTTAGGGCTCACCCTCTCATCACCCATCAGTGGAGCAGAGTAAAAGGAACCCACAGGGGAAAAAAATTAAAAAGAAGAGCCTCTGTGGCCCCTAGAGCCACCTCACATCCCTGGGTTCAGCTCTAGAATTCCAATTCTGGCACCACAATCCTCAACTGTCCAGATCTGGTCTAGTGATGTGGCTGCTCCTCCAGAGGGCACCTTCTCCGCCAGCTTACAAAGTGTAAGGGCCATGAAGGCACAGCTGCCTCCAACTAGATTTTAAAGAATATCCTCAAGACAGCCTCCATCCATGTAGAGGGCTCCTGTAGGAGCCAGACGGCTGCAGAGTCCCCTGTGGGGCATTGCCCAGTGGGGCCATGGGAGCAGGGAATGGTCATCACAAACCCCACACTAATAGATCTGCTGGTAGGTGATTCCAAGCCCAACTGTGAGAATTGCAGCATGAGCTGGGCCTAGAAGAATCCCAGGGGCAGTCTCCCAGAGCTTTGGGGGCTCAACTGCACCCCCAGTGAGTCAAGAATGTGGGGCACAGAGTCAAGGTGGACTGCTCTCAAGCCTTGGGGTTTAATGTTTTTTGCCTTGTTAGGTTTTGGTCTTGCTCTGGACCTGTTGCTGCAATCCCCCTTATCAGTGACTCCTCTGTACTTGTGGTTTTGCTTTCTGCAGTTTCATCATGAACTACAGCTGGAAGCAGTGCTCCTTTTTCTGACAAATCATCAGAAGGTCAATAGTCCCCTAACTTTACGTCACAATGTGTCACTTACCTCACTTCTCATCACTTGGGCATTTTATCATCACACGGAATCACAAGAATGGTGAGTGAAGTACAATTTGTTGTACAATTTTATTATTAGTTATCTTTATTAATCTTTCACTGGGCTTAGTTTACAAACTAAAGTTTATTGTAGGTAGGTAGGTTTGTATGTATGTAAAGAAAATACATGGTGCGTAAGGAGTTTGGTACTAGCTGGGGTTTCAGGTATCCACTGGGGGTCTTGGAACAGATCTTCCGAGTAAAAGGAACTGCTGTACTCCAGCTTTCTTTCCTATTTCTCCCTTTAGAATGGGAACGTCCATCCTCTGCCTGGCCACTGTTATCTTTGGAAGCACATAATATTTTTATCTGAGTCAATAGTTTCATAGCTAGAGAGCAATTTGCCTTAGAATGAATGGTATTTTGAGTCTCCCTCATATCTGCTTTCAAGGATACATAGATGAGACTGGATGTAAACTTTTGAGTTGATCCTGGAACAAGATAAGACTTTGGGTGCTCTAGGGAGGGAATGAATGTATTTTACATGTGAGAAGGACATGAGTTTTGAGAGGCCAGGGGCAGAATGCTATGGTTTAAATATTTATGTCTCCCTCCATCAAATTCCTGTGTTGATATCCTAATGCCAAATGTGATGGTATTAGTAGGTGGAGTCTTTGGGAATTAAGTCTTTAGGTAGAACCCTAATAAATGGGATTAGTCTTCTATAAGAGAGGCTCCAGAAAGATCCCTAGCCCCTTCCACCATATAAGGATTCAGCAAGACAACTCTGGCTATGAATCAGAAAGAGAATCCTCATCAAAAGGATACCATTCTGACATCTTGACTTTGGAATTTCCAGCCTCCGCAACTGTGAGAAATAAAAGTCTGTTGTGTATAAGCCATCCAGTCAGTGATGTCTTGTCATAGCAGCCCAAATAGATGAAGACAGGAACACCAAGCAGTCCAGCTTGAGTTTGTTCAGGCCATACAGCAGTTATGAAATTTGACTCCAAATATACATATGGATGGGAATTCTGAGGGAATAGTTCCATTTTTTACTACTCCACTCAGAGACGAGGCTGGGATATGCAAATACTCATACCACTTCCCTCTGTAGGACAGACTTACTTTATTACATGTTTATGTTTCCTTTTGGGGACTCCAGCTTATTTGCAAATCCTTGATTCCTCATCCCAATCTACTTATACCCAAGCTTGGTACCCACTGCCTTATTTGTCACACCAACGTTTGACAAATATTTTCAAGACTAAAGCTGCTGTCTTCTTATTTTTTTTTCATCTTTCTTGGGATATAATTGATAATGGAAATTGTGTATTTTTAAGATATACAACCTGATGTTTTGATGGATGTGTACACTGCAAAATGATGTCACAGTCAAGCTAGTTAACATATCCATCACCTCATCTAAGTACTTTGTGTGTGTGTGTGTGTGTGTGTGTGTGTGTCTTTGTGTGTCTTTGTGTGAGGTGAGGACACTTGAGATTTACCCTCTTGGCAAATTTCAAGTATACACTACAATTTTGTTAACTGCAGTCACTATGTTGTATTTTGGCCCTCTGAACTCCATGTTTGGAAACCTGTTAGAATTTATACTTTCTCACTATTTCTGTCTATAAGGAATTCTCTTACATTCCTGCCCTGCTCACCTATGCTCTTGGTTTTGTTGTTTGTTTATCTCTGTGTTCAACACTTGTAGGAACACTGAGGTGTGACAGTTTCTCTGAACATCCAGTTTGCCATATGGCTTGAAATAAAACTCCACATTCACCTTTGAAACTTAGTAAATGTATTTGATAAACATACTTTGAAAAAAAATGCCTGCATTCTCATTTCTATTATGAGAATTATATATATTTACTATACATAATGGCCAAAGGGAAAGTATTTTTTACTTTTTTTAGTCTTTTTAGTCCATAGTTCTTTCCTTGTTTCTCATGTTGATCCTATTTTGCAATGTCTGGACTGTCCTGACAAAGAATCACAGACAGTCATAGTGATGGCTTATTCACCCCAATCACAAGAAGGCTGTGGCTCTCACTATCACCCACAGTCTGTGGTGGACGGCTCCACCTTCCTGGTGGTGGTAACTTTCAAAATGTGGTCAGGAGACCATCTGGTTCAGAATTACCTGGGATCTTTATATAAGTGTAGATCCAGGGTCATAAAAGCTGATAAGGATCTTTACATTTAGGAATAGATCCAGAAATCTTCATATGAATTCAGTCTCCATATAATGAAGATGAGTCACTGAATTATAGGATAAGAATTATATGCAAGCACCTTCATTCTCTTTCCTACTAGGTGCCTTGGAAAGGGATTTAAATATTATTAGGTGGCAGCAATCATGACTTTCTATGGAAAATAAGAACTTCTAAGAATCCTGTGACTCTCCTGTGGAAAATGATTAAAGGCTCATTTCCAAATTCATCTCTCTCTCTCTCCCTTTTGATAAAGCATATAGGTATTGTTCACACTCTAAAATTAAAAAGCTATGAAAATATCACTTATTTAATGTGGTAACCTATCAATACATTTTTAAAAATCTAAAAATCAATGTGACAGAGACCAGGGGAGAAGGTTTCATGAGGCAAGTGGGACTTGAATCAATCATAAGTGAGGATGGGTGAGAAAGGGTGTCAAGGAGGGGGATCAGACACATGCTGCAGAGGCAGGGATACTCATGCAGCATCTGAAGAACAATGAATGATCCCAACTGGAGTAAAGAATCCTGTTGGATGAAATAGAAAATCAGATAAGGCTGGACTATGGAGGACCTTAAATACTAGTTTGGCATTGCACTTTGGAATTTTAGTGTCTGGCAGATTCTGTAGATTAGCTGAACCACACCCAATCCCAACCTTCTCATTCTTTGCTCACTTCCAATGTAGAGGAGTATCAAAGATGCACACTTACTTCCCAGAATCATGGTTAGAGGTGGTCAGGTGAATTCAAGTTCTTGGTAATGAGGTATAAGTAGAAATCACCAGGAGGCTTCCAGAACAGCCTCTGATTTCCTAAGAAAGGAGAAGAAGGAGGGGACACAGCCGCCTTTTCCTCTTCTTCTTGCTCCAAACACAGACAATATGTATCCATCGTGACCCACCTTGTGACCATAATATTGAAAACATTGACATGAAGATAGAGCCATCCTGCTAATTTTGATGGGCAGACATTGGAGATCCGCTGAACCAGTACCAGCAGCTGACCTCTGAACTTGATATCATGTGAGAAAAACACACCCTTATGTCTAAACCTCCCTTGGTTGAGTTATCTGTTATATGCAGCCAGACACATTCCTAAATCATACTTTATGAATGCTGAGAGTCTGACTTAATCTATGACACCAGTGGGAAAGAAATGTCACTTTCTTTTTATTTTTCAAAATGGAATTTAACCTGCTTCAATCTCCCAGATGCCTGACTGGTAGAAAATTTAATGTCAGCTATGTTTAGGGGATTCCAACTTTTACTTTAAGTCTTGTAAATAGTTATAAACATTAAAAGAAATAACTTATATATTCCTTTCTCAGTAGTTGTCAATAGTATGCTTCACATACATGCCTCAATGGTAACCTTGGCCTTGAAATCTTCTATTGTAGCTCTAAGGGCACAGGTCCTACTCTTCATTGTCTTCGACATCTTGCAACAACACTAGAAATATTGTCATGAAACACTGCGTGAGATCAGGAAGTTGTACTTAGGTGCTCACAAAATCCATAGAAGTCTCATGTGACTTCTAAGCTGAGGAAAGGTCTCCTACTATCAGCCAAACTATTTCAGATCTCCACCCAAATAATACTTGCCTCCAACCCATCCCTTCTGGAATGATTGTCCCTAAAACCGCCTCAGTATGCAGAAGCTTTGAAGACTTGGCTATTGGTAGCATTTAGCTTCCTAGCAACTTCATTTTGGCCCCACAACATAAAATCTTCTAAAGTCCAGGCCAAAGGAAATTTCAGTTACCTTCTGGAGATGAGGCAAATAGTGGTGGGAAGAAAAATTAAAGAGAAGAAAACATACTCCACTATCTTAAAAAGTTATTGAGTCACACCCAGGTCACGCAGATTCATCAAAGATGTTTTAAGCAAGTTAGTAACATTTTAAGGATGATTAACCTGGTGGTAAGTAATAGCATGAAATCAGGAAGGCTAACTCAGCCTTTCTGATTTGTAAATGTGTGTTTTTGTAAATGTGTGCTTCTATTGGAGCAAAAGAAGATTATTAGTTACACACAAAAAGAATATCCGAATATGATCATCTACAAGTGCTGTGATACACCATAGAAAAAAATGGGAAACCACCCAAAAGTCCATCTATAGGAGAAGGGATGAGCAACATGTGGCATGCCCACACACTGCACTATTGCTCAGGATTTTAGAAAAGGAACAAGCTAGTATATGTTACAACATAGATGGATTTAAAAATAAATATGTTGAATGAAAGAACGTAAACAAAAAAGAAAGTACATGCTGTCTAGCGGCATATATATGAAATTCTAGATTATACAAGGTAAATTATAGTGACAAAAAGCCTATCAGTGGGGCACGTAGGAGATAAAGCTAGTTACACCATAACATTCTAAAACTGGTGGAACTTTTTACATTCAGATATAAATTCATGCATGTAACAACCTGCTGTATTTTTAGATGAAGTTAATAATACACACTCTGTTGGAAGGCTTATAACAGTGATTTCATAAAAAATGCATAAGTAAACAAATAAAGCCTGTAGTTAAAAGATAACTCATGTGGAAAAATATGTGGGGTATAAAATTCAAATTTGGAAAGGGTCACCCTCACATCCTAATTTCTCTTGATACTTAGATCTTATTTTTCAAGCATTTCTCTCTGAAACTCTTAGGAATTTAATTCGGAGTTATTATTACCAGCATATATTAGTACCATACATTAGTATTTAGTATATATTAGTAAAATATTGTGAAAATTTATTAGTAGTAATAATTATATATTTATTTATTGTTTTTTCTATTAGCATAATTAGTATGTAATGTATGCTGCTAGTTCTGAGGAGCTGAGGATGAATAAGACCTGAGCCCTGAAACTTCAAAGTAGGGAAAGTGACAGAAACACACAACACATACACACAATCACATGCACATGATCTTAATAACTATGAATACTGGGTACTTCATATGTGCTTCCTGACCTATAAGCTTCAGAAACACAAGATCAATAATGTTATCTTCATTATACAAATAATAAACTGAACCCTAGATGTTAAGTAATTTTCTCCAAGGTCACATAGCTAGTAGCAAAGCCTGTGACTATGAGCTACCTACTATAATTGCAAGAAAGAAGTGTCCAAGTCTAAAAACTACACAAGAAATTGTTGAGGACAAAAGGACAGCATATTTGAAATCATGGGTTTTTTCTTGGAAAATGTAGGATATGTTGTTATAGTAACTATGCTGGAGCCAAATTAACATAAGTAGTATAAAATAAATACAGACAGAATGTGAGAGGAGCATAAAGAAAGGAGTTAATAATACCTTAAAAACACATTTACTAACATAATTTTTAAATATGGGCAAATATAGAAGTGAAGCAAATGGCCTCCAAGTCAATGTATATAACACCAATTATTTTATTAAAAATAAAATAAAGTAAAAGTAATAAAGGTACAAGGTAGAAATTCAAACAATATAGACATTTTTAAAATAACAAACCTTTACTTCCACTAAGCCTTTTGCTCCGAAACAGACAGTGGTAAGAGTTAAAATCTCAACATGTATAATGTCTTCTACTAATGCAAATATATGCACTTACATACACTTTTTGCATTGGAACTCAAACTGTAATGCAATAATAATGTTCTGTATCTTGTTTCTTAGATTTTCTAATCTTAAAACAACTATCATTTCAGAGTTATTTCACTGCTTTAAATACTACAGTGTCTTGCTGTATGGGTATGTCATGATATATAAAGAGAATGAATCATTATTTCAAAAGCAAGCTGATACTTCCTTGTAACTCATAAGAGCGTAATTATACATCTCGGGTCCGCTTCAAGTCTTTAGTGCCAACCTCCTGAAGTTCCAGCAGATGGCGCCCTGACAACATGCTAGGAAATGGGACTTGGCTAACAGGATGCCAAACTATTTAGAAGTCAGCCAAAGGACCGTCTCCTTTCCAAAACAAAAACAAAAACAAAAAAACAATTTCACAAATGCTATTCTTTCATAATTTGAGGGTAATTCTGAACACAGTAGCATAACAATCTGTGCTTCAATCGTTTGTTAGTTTAAAAGCCTTGTAGGGGAGCCTGGGTGGCTCAATCAGTCAAGCATCCAACTGGGTTTCAGCTCAATCCTGATCTCTGGGACATGGGATGGAGCCCCGCATAGAGCTCCAGGCTCCGTGGGAGTCTACTTGGATATTCTCTCCTTCTGCCCCCTTCAAATAAATAAGTAAATCTCGTTTAAAAATATAATAAAAACCTTGGAAGGGGGTCCTAACAACAGGGAATGGCTCAGCTGAAAGATCTGAGCACCTGTAGTGAAAGTAGTAGTGGTTTTTAACGGCTCACTATTAGTGACAAATCATTTCTACTTGCAATATCCCAATTGATCCTTGTAAAGACCCATTAGGCAGAAACTCAAAAGTTATCTTTATTATACAGACCAGAAAACTGAAGTTCTTCTGCTTTGCAAAGCCTTAGTCCTGAAACAGGGCTCAATGAGATTCTTCTTTTTTAAGATTTTAATTACTTATTCAGGAGAGACACAGAGAGAAGCAGAGACGCAGGCAGAGGGAGAAGCAGGCTCCATGCAGGGAGCCCGATGTCTGACTTGATCCTGGGGCTGCAGGATCACACCCTGAGCTGAAGCCAGATGCTCAACTGCTGAGCCACACAGGCATCCCTCTAATTTTTTAAAAAATATATATTTTATTTTATTCATGAGAGCACACAGAGAGAGAGGCAGAAACATAGGCAGAGGGAGAAGCAGGCTCTCCTAGGGGAGCCTGATGCAAGACTTGATCCCAGGACCTGAGATCATGACCTGAGCCAAAGGCAGATACTCAACCACTGAGCCATCTAGGTGTCCCTTTAATTCTTTTCTTTAAAGAATTATTTATTTATTTGAGAGAAAGGGAGAGAGAGAGAGAGAGAGAGAGAGAGAGACCAAGCATGAGCAGGGGGAGAGGCAAAGGGAAAGAAAGACAATCTCAAGCAGACTCCCCAACTGGATCCTCAGTTTCAAGACCCAAGATCATGACCCGAGTCAGAATCGAGCTGGGTGCTCAACTGAATGAACCACCCAGGCACCCTGTAACTGCTCTAATTCTTCAGTGTTTTTATGTAGATGATATGTGGTGTGTGTGTATATCCAATGTTTGACAGGTATATATTTAATATTTTAAGTTAATGTCACTTAAAAATGGGCAGACAGAACTGGGTTCTTCACCAGATTTTGCCACTATGAAGTGAAGGTGAACAATTTAATCCTCTTAAATCCTATTCCTCATCTGCAAAACTGAGACTTTGCAAATATACACTGGTTGTAAGTCCTAAATGAGATCGTCATGTAGCAGGTGTGCAAATGCTCCTCTTAGTCTGGCTGATACACAACACCCATATATTTTGGTATTAAAACCCTAAGCCTGTGCGATCTGGCCCTTGTTTGTTTCTCCAGCCTTATCTTGTCCCAAGATCATTCCAAATTTGAATACTAATTCTTGGTTGCATCCTAGAAAATCTCGAAGCTTGCTTTAATAAACAGAAAGTCACCTTGTAATTTGATGCTTATCATTGTTTAATATGAAATTTCTGCCATGTTCCTTGATGTTGGAAAGAAAAGGAATGAGCAAAGCCTCCATGTCGATTATCAATCTGTTTTTTATCCCAACCCTCTCTCTCTCTAATGTTTCCACTTGGATTGCAGCATTCCCAAACAGTACATGAGGCGTAGAGCTACAGTGTGGCTGCCTTACATTCCCATCAGTTAAACCGGAAAGAATAATGAATACAAACTGAGGCACAGGATAGATTTTTCTTGCCCTGAAATATGTAGGGATTCTAATTATGACCAGCATTCCAAGACTGTAGTTGTTTTCTCTATCTTTAATAGAATGTTACTTTATTTTGGGTTCACAAATTTAAAAAATATGCAAGGGATAAAATGCAAATACATTAGCACACTTTTGTAAAACCTTCCTAAGGCAGTTGTGTCCGTGGTATAAAACTTACCACAAGGTGGCACTCGTTCTTAACGTAAACTTTTTTGAAACCCCAATGCACATACACACATCCTTAAGGCTAACATGTGCCTCACCTGTCTCTATTTTTGACAAATTTTTTTATTCTCTGTGATAAAAATTACAGTAATTTGCTTAAGCTTTTTTAGTCAAAACCTTTTCTTTGGATTATCAAACCAAGGGAAAAATATATATAATATTTAGGATATTAGGAAAATCTATCTCATATTTAGTCTAACATCTATTGAGTGCTTACCATAAGCCGGACACCTGTATTCTGTATGCTTAAGAAATACCAGTGAACAGAGAACAGTATCTACACTAACAGGGATCAGATAATAAATATGTAAATAGAGAAAATAAGGTAGTGTGGAAACCAAATAGTATAGAGTGGCTAAGAAGGCTTCTTTAATGGGTGATATTTGATTTAAACCGAAATTTTTTTTTTTAAACCGAAATATTAAGAAAAAGACAAGCTTGCCCAGATCTGAGGGAAGAGAATTACAAGAATAAGGAGCAGCAAAAGTCCTGACAGAGCAAATCTCTTGAATGGACTGAAGGCAGGAAAGAAGCTAATGTGATGAATCAATGAGATAGTAGAGGGAGAAAGATTGAAAATGCGGGAAAAGACTGGATCATGTAGGGCATTGAAGATTTTATTCTGAGTTGAGATGTCTCTGATTCTAAACTGAAGAGTAATTTAATCTTATTATTTCATGTATATTTCAAATTCATAAACATGATATAAATAATAAATGATTAGCTTGCAATGCTTAGTTATATGGCTTAATAATTCCCAAATCAAAGTATGTTTGTAACCAAGAGAACCAAAAGCATCATACCTTCTGAACATTTATGAAGAATAAACATTTGATCCTATGGGTTCAATATAAAGAGTTATGAGGAAACACTTTTCAGACCATGAAGAAAACATTGTAAATACTTCACAATGGCATTAATATTCCTCCCACACTATACATTTTCTCTACTCACCAGTAGAATGTAAGTCGAAGTGACATTTGTCTCTTCTGAGCCAGGGCCTGTAGGTAGCTGATGAGTTTTCTCCATCCTGTTTTTTCCTCTTCTTAAACCAGAAAACAAAGGTCTCCTTAGACCTGAAAGGCTGGGGGAGCCGTAAGATGGAATGACTCATTTCTCTGAATTGCTGGATAGAAGAAAGCACCACACCAAACTGGAACACTCTCATGAAGCTGTTTCTTTACTCCAACTTCTCCCTTCCCTCACTTTTCTGCTATAAAGATATTTTTCTTCCATGAAGTTCTATTCATTGCCTGTAAGATAACTACCACCCTCCATGAGCCACTGTTCATAATCATTCTACTCTGTCAAATCTTAGCTTTCTTATGTGTCCTGCATTTCATCTCAAAACCCTTTGCCTCTCTTTCCTGCCCTAGAGAGTTGGGGATGGTGAGGATCTAAGAGTTTTGTGATTTTGCCTGAGGGATTCTTTTTTCCTCCCTTTAGGGATCAAATGCCATTCTTTTCTCCTGTCTTATGCCTGCTAGCAAGGGAGTCACATCTGCTTTTGTCATGAAACAAATAACTAAAACTGACTGACAAGTTGCAGACAATTCTGGGGCTGATAGAAATCCCGTCAACTTGGGATAACTCCGTGGTTGAGCATCTGCCTTTGGCTCAGGTCATGATCCCAGGGTCCTAGGAGGGGAGACTGCTTCTCCCTCTATGTCTTTCATGAATAAATAAGATCTTAAAAAAACAAACAAACAAACAAAAAACAAAGAAGTCCCATCAATTTTTGTAGGATATCTCCGCTATCACTGCTAAAGCAGGAGGTCAGGTGATGAGAGTTGAAGAATTACAAAAACTACGATGGATGTTCTTTTACTTGTTGAAAGAGATATTCATATCAGGAAATCCAATGTTGAATCAGATATGTAATAAGGACATCAAATGAGCATCTGAGAATTTAGAAATACAATGAAGTCATCTCCTTGAAGAAACCCAATATTTGACCACAAACTGAGGTGAATAAAAGAAATCATACAGATTATTGCAGATTAAGGCAGATTCCAGATATTTCCCACATATCCCTGCTAGAAGGAGTCTATTCTAATCTTCAAGGTCCTAGACTGGATCTCTGATAGACCAAAGTTCTCTGCTCATGTTTTAACATGTTCAAGGGGGAAAAAAGATTAATTGGAGGAAAGATCAAGGAAGATATTAGAGAAACACTCGAAGGGGAAGAGATTTCATTAGTGGTTAGTAATAGTAGATGGTAAGATTTATGAATCCCCGCTATCATATTTAATACTCAAATTACCATAATGTCTGGCACTTAATCGATACTGAATATATGAGTGTTGTGTGAGTAAATGGGTGGATGGATGGATAAGTGGATGAATCAGAGATGACTGAGTGAATTAATAAGTCAAAATTTATATTGTGAGCTCGCCAGCTATCAACATGGCAGAGAGAAGGAAATGGAGCTACTCAGATTCAACCAATCATCCTCACTTAAAGATTTGGATATTCCTCTGTCCTCGTGCACCATCCTACTTCTTTTGAGAATCAGTCTTCACAATTCATGTTGAAATGTTAGGGAATGAAAGCAGAACACCGACAGGTTTAAGATTACCAATGTGGAAGGAGAAGGAAGTGTGAAGTAGCATCTTAAGTCATCCGGATCCAAGGTTCTAGATAGGTAATGAGGACTAAGACATAAAGAAAGGAAATATATATAATTTAGCCTCAAAAAAATGAAAACTGAAAAGAAGTTTTTGAAAATATGCAAAACTATATTTGATGTTAAATAAAAACCCATTTCCAATTCAGTGCCTACTTTACATCCAACTCTGCCTTTGTGAACCACCTATGCATCAAGACTGCATTCGTTTTTCTCCACTAGAAATATTAAGCATTTCAACACAATAGTATGGTAAAAAAAAAAAAATGGCCTATGACTTCCTATTAAGAATAGCTGTCTTTCAAAAGAAAAGTATGCTTCTACAACCACTTAAATAATTTTTGGAACACAGCCAATAACTAGATAATTGAAAATTGGCTTATAAATACTTGCTTAACAAATGCAAATTTGATCATCCTAGATATATGAAGTGCTAATCTTAGGAGAAAACAACGCAAATCAAATAGTGAATATTTTTTTTAAAAAAGAAAACAATTTAATAAATTTAAAATGTATATGTGGCCAGAATATTTTAAAAATAACCTTTTTTTTTTTTTTTTTGAGAGAGAGAGTGTGTGTATGTTTGTGGTGGTAGAGGGAGGGCAGAGGGAAAGGGGGAAAGAATCTTAAGCAGACTCCACACCCAACACAGAGCCCCACTTGGGGCTCGATCTCACAACCTAAGATCGTGGCTTGAGTGGCAATCAAGAGTCTGATGCCTTACCAACTGAGCCACCTAGGTGCTTTCTTAAATAGTGAGTTTAACCCTTTCTTAAATAGTGAGTTAAAGAGTCCTTAGCAATACTTCCAGGCAACTTATCTGGTGTATATTACGTACAATGATGTACTTAAGGAATATATTTTTAATTTACTTTCCTTTAATATAATAATATGTGTAAATGCCTACCCTGAATCTAGACGTTGGCTTGGCGATGTTGATCAATTCTCTAGATTACCCCTAGATGGCGATATCTAATTGAAATTATAATAGTAGTCACAAGGTTTCTATCTGCAGTAGACCCTGATCCCAAAAATCCTATTGAATTAAAGTGCCAGATATGTAACCTCTGTCTATATAATTTGTCTCTTAAAAGACTGAAAGAAAGGCAGATCCTACCTAACCAGCGAATTAAAATGGAATGCTCACTCTGAGTCCAGGTTGACCAGCTATGGATGGTTCACTCATGAAATTTCACAATGAATTTTCAGTCATTGATTTGACCACACTTGGGCTTACCAAGCTTTCAGTTCAATTTTCTTTTTGTTCTTTGCAGTAAAAACTAAACGTCCGTTTTAAGATTGTATTTCCCTTTGGATCCCCAAGACTGATTTTAGGTTTTCTGGTAGTCTGTGGATTGTATAGCCAAAGTGAATGACCTCCTTGATCATAGGACACCAGACAAAAGTGGATTGGAATCTTTGTGACCTGAAGCTACTTACTGAACCTTTCTAAGTTTGGTTTCCTTATTAGTAAAATCGGAATAATAATATCTAATTTGAAACAGTAATGGTGAAAATTAATGAAGTAGTGCATGTAAAGCAGTAAACAGTGTCTCATACATTAAATAGTAGCTCTTATATCTCTTACTAATTTTCAGTGTGACTCTTGCCTAATTGCCACCAAAGAACTAATCTAACTGAATAGCATGGGATGCTCCTCTTACTCCTCATCATTTTACCTGTCACCTTACATCTCCATTCATTCTGCGGGAATCAGCTATAGTTTTTCTGTTGAAAATTTTCTGAATTCCATAATCAAATTGAGCTGTCCATTCCCATTGCTCCAACCAAACTCTGTTGATACTTCTGTTGCAACCTTGCCATGGTATATTGTTATTTAACCTCTTTGCACATCAGTGCCTTCCAACTGACCATGAACTTTGCAAAGTCAGAAACTGTATTTTATTTATCTTTGCCTTCCCAGTGCATAGTACATAGTATGGCACATAGTAGGCTCTCAGTAAAGGTTTGCACGAGTGAGTGAATGAATACCCTTTCACAGACCCCATCTTGACCATGTTTCATATCTCATAATTCCCACAGTCCTTTTTGAGTGGATTGCAAAATCAGTCTGCTCTGCACTTTTCCCAGGATAGTGGGAGGAATTGCTTATCTAGTCCCTTTGATTTGGGGCCAGAAGGAATTACTTTTGGGAAGATTGCCCTGCTGGAAACAGTAAACCTTTTACTCTTTTTTTTTTTTTTTTCTTGATTTCCCTTTCAAACCCCCTTTGTCCTATCAGGCTGAAAAGGATGTAAGCCATGTTTCTGTGCCCATTAAATGTTCCTGCCAAAGATAAGAAAGGAATAGACAAAATTGGAATAGCCTTGTTAGATTTCTGGCATTATGAATAATTGAGCTTTTTGTGATATGATTTAATTTTTGCAATTAAAAAACAAAGAAGAGAACTGCCAGGAGTTGAAAAATCCCCACTTCTCTATTAAAACCTATTTTCTACTCTGCCAAAAATAATCTGACCAATAATGTGTTGAAAAAAAAAAAAAGATGTGGAAGTTACCTGGCATTTTGGAGATTAAAAGATTTGATTGGTCGACTGTTTCATTTGTTTGCTTTTTCTTTTTTTCACTTTTCAAGTAGACGTTGTATGTTTCACCTAATAAGATTCAGTCATTTGGCTAACTACAGAAATACAGTCAGCCTTTCTGTGTTCAAATAACATCATTAATCATAGCTTTTTAACTGGTTGAGATGTTAATTATTTCCTATACCTCATACCTTCCTGATTGTAATCCAAATCTATTATCTGGTGGAATGGGTCATGCCATAGTACATCTTGGCCAACATTTTAGAGTGGCTTGGATATATTGGAGTGGTTTCACAGGAACTTCCTCTGTCTAACAGTGTTGCAAAAATAATTTATTAAAGGAAATTTCAAAAGTTAGAATTAATTCCAAATGGAAAAGAGATTTTAAGAGTAATGTGGCATAATAAGAAATTCTTAAGTGTACACCTAAAGTAACAAGTATACAGGGGTTGGTAGCCAGCTTCAATTCCATAGGGAAGGCTACCTGACTACAGATCATCATGACCTAGGCAAAGGCACAGAGCACGCATTTCCTGCAAGGATGTAGTTCATTCCAGCAGTTGTCTCAGAGTACGCCTGCAAATAGATGTCCCATAAGGAGTGATTGTTTAACCTTTTAAAGATTATGTTCTATTTTTTTAAATTGACTCTAAGTGGTTTGGAGGCACCTCCCTCTGTACTCACTTTACTTGCCAAGCCATCCTAATTCTAAGTTACAAACACACATGTCATGCATAGAAAAAAAATTTAGGAAGTAAAAAACTTTATCTTCAAACAAAGGGTTGACTTCTAAGGATCTTGTCTAGGGTGTTCAGAAAGTAAGCACATTATCATATTTGATAATCTAAGCAGATTATGCACATGGTCTTATTCTCTCCTCTTTTTGAGTTCTCAATGTTTTTTACTTCTGCATGTCTTACAATTTGGAAGTTACTAGTATGTAGCTATGTGAGAAAGGCAATATATTTCCCAGTAATTGGCTCTAATTGATATTATTCTAGATTATGCTTCTCCCTAAGACAAAAAAAAAAATTGGCAATTTGATGCAACTTAACTGAAGAGAAAAAAGAATACAGATAGTAAGTGTTAGTCTAGGCCAGTTTCCTAGAGCAAACATTCCTTTCCCCATACCCCAACCATTTGGTGTTTTTGTGACTTTCACAAATTTTGGGGTCATATACAATTATCTTCTATGCAATGGAAGTATGTTGTATTAAAATGCTAAAACAAATTGAAAGAATAACTTACTCAGAAAGTACCCTTGAGTAAGTGCATGGTGGTAAGTACTTCATAGTTAATCACTAAGAAGATTAGTTGAGATTTGAATAATACAAGTTTTATATAAAGAGATGAAAAACAGTAATTGGGTCACAGGTCAGAGAAAAAACAAGGAAGTCACAATAGAGAGAATCAACCTGAAGCATCAATTTCATAATGCTTTCCCAAGGCAACTTAACCAAAATTAATTTCCAACTATATCCTGATTTGAGAGCATGTTTTAAATGTCTAGAAACTAGATAAAAACAGAAGTTTAATAAAAATTTACATTTTTTAAAAAAAGTAAATATCTCTGATCAGAATTTGCCTGTTCCTTTCCTTGGTCCGTCAGAGATGTAAAACCTCTCGGATTGCTTTCAAGTTCATGCTTCAACAGTCACATGCCAAGGAAGTTATTATTAGTTAAGAAATAAGAACAGGACAATCCATTTTGTGCAATCCATTTTGTGCTCCAGAATATAAAGATTGCCAACCATATGGACATATTGCTACAAATAAGATTATATTTTTTCGAATTTATACAAGTTATTTCAATTAAAAATCATTCAGAGGTTAATGGATAATCTGACATCAAGAAAATGCAACACATCAAACTTCATTGATTATTACACTTAATAATATAAATTATTGCTATGTGATTTATCACTACCAACTATTGAGTATTTCTAATATATGGTGAATTGAAACCTCATGCTACTGAATAATTATTTGATGTTAACAAAGAACAGATTATATTCAGATCTTGTGCAATTTATAGTACATGTGATTTTTATTAGTGCTTGGCTTGTTGCATCCAAAATTCTTCCAATTTTTTTTTATTAAAATTGTTCTGAATTGAGTTTAGTGAGCAAGATGAGTTCTCATTTTATTATCAAAGTATCCAGCACATAATAATAAAAATCTGTGATGTAATTGTATAAATATCTCCATTGCCTGGCAATGAGAAAGAACATACAAATAAGATAAATAATTATCAACTGAAACTCACTCCAGAAAATTATCACAGTGTTTTTCTTTTATCAATTCTGAATCCATTACTTTTTTTTTCACCAAAGGTAATAGAAAATTTCTATTTGGATACAGATATATGTTTTATCATATATTTAAAATATGTGATATTAAAAATATATTTAAAATATCACATTGATATTTTTAATACTACCGAGAAATTATTGGACAGACATGTTAGAGATGTTAGGAAAAACAATTCATGACAATTAGAAGTTTTTCAACATACCTTATTTTTTAGAAATTATGTTATTAATTAGCAATAATAGATCTTTAATGAAAAAAATGTTTATCCAAGAAATATATGAAATATACATGTGCTTTAAAAATGTAAATATTTCTGGAAACCTTAGGATGAAAACAACTATCTGCCTAATCGCTATTTCCCTCTTGGCTTTCAGAGGCAAAAACTCTTTGTTGTTCTGAATTCTAGTAGTTCTCTTCATTTCTGAATCATTGTTCTTATTGATGCTCTTAATTTATTGACTGGAGACATTGTTTATTGACTTTCTGATAGGAGATGGGAGAGTTTAGCTCATATGAGCTACATTTTTCTGCTCTTTCCTTCATCGTGACTTCATTGCTTACAGATGCTTCCCTGATTACTGTTGAAGTTTAAGTAATCACCTTGAACCACCTATTATTGATCCATTAATCACAGCACCACTTCATGCCTCACCTGATAGAACATCACTCCTACCCTTCTACCCCTGCCCATTCCACATCTGATGTCAGCTATGCATTTACTTTCTTTATATCATCAGAGTTGAAATATTCATGTCCTATCGTGTCCAGTTAATCACTGAAATGGATCAATTAGTGGAGTTGAAAACAAAAATTTTCCCGATTGCCACTTAACCTTAATTACATTCTCAAGTTTTTCTAAAATTTCCATCACAATTTAGATTACACTGTTTTCTCAGAGAGGTGATTCTTAGATCATTTCATTAACCTCTCTTGTTCTTGCTTGCTGGACCAACGACCTAACTACCATCTAGGAGTCCCATTACTTTGGGCTGGAGTTATTACTTCCTGAATTCCGAATCTTTCATGTTTAGCTACAGGTCATTCTCCAAAACTCTAAGGAGATAGTATAAAGTAAATTTACTGAGATTACACATATCTAAAAGTGACTTTATTTCACTCTCATATTTGATTAGTAGTTTGTCTGGGTATAGAATTCTAGGCTGGAAATAATTTTCTCAGAATTTTAGGCACTGTTGCATTATCATATAATAGTCTATACTACACATGAGACTGATATTGTCTGAGTTTTGTTTCTTTCTAAATTATCTGCATTTTCCCTTACGAAATTATAAGTATAGAACACTATTTTATATCACTTGTACTTGTCAGTTTTTAAATTTTTAATTTTTAAATTTTTAAAAATAATTTGAGATTATAGTGATGCTGGCTGGCAATTATTTCTAGTCTTTGTCTTGCACTCTGGATGTACCACAATTTATTTCCAAAGACTTCATTTTTATCTTGCTAGTTGTACTTTTATTACCCAGGAGATTTCTTATTTCCTAATTGTGCTCCCTCAAAAACATAGCTGAGAGTACATACATGTGTCAAAACACATGGAACTTCAAATGTGTGCATTTCATTGCATGTAATTTATACTTCAATAAAGATAATTTTTATTAGGAGGAAACTATCCAATTAACTCTATTTCCATCGTTAATCTCTCTTGCTTTCTCATTCTTCTGAAATCTTTTTCTTAGTGATCTCTTTGCTTCTACCTTTATCAATCTTGAAAATATCCTCCCCATTTAGTAGTAAACAACTTTTAACACTTCACCCAGATCATGTTAGGCTTTGGAGTGGACACAGAATAGTATCTAGAAAACTTAGCATAGACCAGGAGGTCTATTGTCTCCCCTTTCTCTCTGACTTCATTTCATGGATTATCTCTCTTATTCACTAAGTTCTGATAATAGAGGTTTTTGATTTTTGTTTTGTTTTGTTTGAGGATGGGTTGTGGTGTTTTGTTTTGTTTGCATGTCTCTCAAAATGCTAAACCTGTTACTTCAACCTGGAACTCATTCCTTTCAGTTGTCTGCATACCTGGCTCCTTCTCATCATTTAGGTCTCATTATATCTCACTTCTTCAAGGAGGCCTTACCTGACCACCTTATGTGAAGGTTTCCTCCATTTACCACTCTACATTTACATTTTCTTTATAGCCCTTAGCACTATCTAAATTAAACTAGCTTTTGGCAGCCTCCCAGCAGAAGAAAGCTTCATGATTGGTAGTGTTCTTTATTTACACATATCTAACATTTTGTGACATGCTGTGTATCTGCATCTAATCAGCATCCACCCCTATATTACCTATATTAACCAAAAGATCATAGACAGAGTATGCATAGTTTTGGAGCCAGAAAGATCTTTGGAGGAATTCTGGGTCTCCACTTATTTTGTGACCTTTGACTGAGTTTGCTTTGTCTAATCAGCAAAATGAAAATGAAAAATTATACTTGCTGTGGAAAGCATTATTTGAAGAAATCATACAACTCTTTTCCTAGGTAGAAATAGAGCAGGTGCTTAATAAATTTAAATAGCCATCCCTATCTGCACTTATCCATTCCCAAATATTGATAGAATACCTATTTGCCCTTGGAGTTTCAAGTCTTCATGATCATCCCTAGTGCAGGAAACTTACAACTCTCCAATAAAAAGTGTCCCATTTTGAATCAATATTAATGTTAGGATGTTTCCATTTATGTTAATGGGAAATTTGACCCTTATTATCTTCGCAGATTCGTCCATATGGCAGGCTTGTGACAATGCTCTGCTTCTTCTAACTCCTCTTTGCCCCTGCTTAAATATTCCCAATTGCAATAAGCATTCCCCATATGATGCAGCTGCTATTTTCTGGATGAATTCCTGTTTATCATTTTTCCATGTAGTGCTTATTGCCTAGAACTTCACAAAATTCCCCATGTGTTTTCACACTAGGGCATACTGGAACAAGACTGTCATCTCCTGAATTTATTTTACTCGTCATCACATTAACTTTTATTTTTTCAAGTGGCATCATATGAAGTCTCATGTTGAGAGGCTCCTAAATCTTTCCACATATGTTTCTGTTAAATAATGTCATATTAATGTTGCACTTTTGCAGATGACTTTTTGTGCCTCAATTCAAGATTTACAATTTCCTTAATACACTTCAGGCAAAAAGATTTTACCTATATCCTATCCTATCTAATTTTCTATGATTTTAAATGAGCAACAAGTGTAATAGTGGAGAACATTCTCAGCTTTTCCCCAGAATTTGAATAATGTTGAATGCCAACCATTATGTAATACATATGTGTGTTCATCTCCACTCACTAAAAATGAAGTTTTGAAAATATTGACATCTGGGCTTTATGCGTGTGTACTTGTACCATCTGGTGGATGTTATTTCCTTCTGGAATAAAAGAATTACATAGTATTCTAGGAAGGCAAGTTTGGCACACATAACCATAAATATAGAACAAAATGAAAGGAACAAATTGGTCAGTAAATTTTAAATCTGTATTTATTAACAAGCAAGTAATAAATGTAAACATCTGGAATGTGTAACCACCGAAACAAATTTACATCTAATTCTTAAATGCATCCTTATTTTATTTTCATTAAAATCAATATTTTTGTGGTATAAACTGTTGTATTTTATGTTCATATTACAAATTCAGAGCATTCATTGGGATAGTTTTATGTTCAAATAGATTATTTTTATTCAGTGTCTTTAAAAGCAGCAATTGCTCTAAGGTACTTGATAAACAATATTTTTATGTTTACCAATACCTTTATTTTTTTTTCTTTCCAAGTTTTTATTTAAATATCAGTAACATAGAGTGTAATATTAGTTTCAGGTGAAGAATTTAGTCACTTATACAAGACTCGGTGCTTATCACAAGTGCCCTTCTTAATCCCCATCACCTTAACCCATCCCCCTAAACACCACCTCTTTGGTAACCGACAATTTATTCTCTGAGGTAAGAGTCTGTTTTTTTATTTTCCTCTCCTTCTTTTCCCCACCCACTATGTTCATTTGTTTTGTTTCTTTTTTAAAAATTTTTTAAAATGTATTTATTCATGAGCAACACAGCACAAGAGAGAGAGGCAGAGACACAGGCAGAGGGAGAAGCAGGCTCCATGTAGGGAGCCAGACGCGGGACTTGATCCCAGGTCTCCAGGATCACAACCTGGGCTGAAGGTGGAGCTAAACCGCTAAGCCACCCGGGCTGCCCTGTTTTGTTTCTTAAATGCTGCACATGAGTAAAATCATGTGGTATTTGTCTTTCTCTGACTAACATATTTTGCTTAGCATAATACTCTCGAGCTCCATCTACATCACTACAAATGGCAAAATTTCATTCTATTTTATGGCTGAGTAATATTCCACTGTATATACATACCACATCTTCTTTATCTATTCATCAGTCAGTGGATACTTAGACTCTTTCAACAATTTGGCTATTGTTGAAATGCTTCTACAAACATTGAGGTACAAATATCTCTTCAAATTAGTACTTTTGTATCCTTTGGATAAATACCTAGTACTGTGATTGCTGGATAGTAGGGTAGTTCTATTTTTAACTTTTTGAGGAACCTCCATACTGTTTTCCAGAGTGATTGCACCAGCTTGCATCCCCACCACCAGTGAAAGAGGATTCCCTTTTCTCTACATCCTCACCAACACCTGTTGTTTCCTGTGTTGTTAATTTTAGCCCTTCTGACTGATGTGAAGTGATACCTCATTGTAGTTTTGGTGTGCATTTCACTGGTGATGAGTGATGTTAAGCATTTTTTCATGTGTCTGTTGGCCTTCAAAATGTCTATTCATGCCTACTGCCCATTTTTTAATTGGATTGTTTCTTGGGTGTTGAGTTTGATAAGTTCTTTATATAGTTTGGATACTAACTCTTCATCAGATATGTCATTTGCAAATATCTTCTCCTATTCTGTAGGTTGCCTTTTAGTTTTGTGGATTGTTTCCTTTCCTGTGCAGAAGCTTTTTATTTTGATGTAGTCCCAATAGTTTATTTTTGCTTTTGTTTCCCTTGCCTTGGGAGATATACCTATTAAGAAGTTGCCATGCCTATGAAAAAGAGGTTACTGCCTGTGTTCTTCTCTAGGATTTTAATGGCTTCCAGTTTCACATTTAGATTAATAAACATTTTTTAAAGGTTTATTTATTTACTTTAGAGAGAGAAAGAAGAGGGGGCAGAGGGACAGAAAGAATCTCAAGAAGACTCCTTGCTGAGTGTGGAGCCTGATGCTCAATTCCATGATCCTGAAATCATGGCCTGGGTTGAAATCCTGAGTTGGATACTCAACTCTAGGGATGAAACTCAACTTTATACAAATTTTTGTTGTTTTCCCTATCTCCTAACCCTGAAGGAGTCATATATGAGTTGCTGAATATATATTCACCTAAAGTTTATTGGAAAATTATGAAAAATAAATTTTAAGTTTTGGTATATGGTTGACATCTGTTGTTTTTTCTCACCTATTACATATTTCATCAATTTCTGCTAATAGCTTGATTTTCCTTTCGTTAACCTCATCCACCTCAGTTTAAGTCCATACAGATATGTTGGGAACACCTCATCCAGGCTCAGTTTCAGTCCATACAGATTTGTTGGGACCAAACCTATCCCATATTCAAAGTATAGGAAGGTGATGTACACCTGGACAAAGAGTTTATCCCATCCTCTTAGCTATCATGTATAAGGAATAAGCCTTTGATAGAAGTTAGAAAAATAAGCATCATTCCTACAACTTTTGCTGAAATAGGGAGAGAAGATCCACGTGTTTACTGAAATTACCAAGGAAGTAGGATATAAGCACAGGCATGTTGGAGAGTATTTTTGAAATCATGGAAATTATACCTACATATGAAAGACCACAAACAGAAAAATGTAGTTGAGAGATGGAGAGATATTTCTAAAGATATTGTTTCATCATTCAAATCTTGCTATACCTGAAAATCTATTTCTGTACTCTTCAGTTATGTGAGCCAATAAAGGTCCTTTTTTTCTCCTTAAACCATTTTTAAATTGGATATCTGCCCATTTTTAATGGAAAGGTGCTGATTAAAACACATTGTCACTCTCCAAACATTCACAGTTTTCCCCAGGCCCCAGCCACACATCGGACAGGCATTTCCAGGATAGACAGTTTATTTGCTATGCTAATTATGTGTGGCTTTCAATACTTGTCCCCACTCCAGAAAAATATAGTTAGAGTATATCAAGATAAAAACCAATTTCACGACATTAAATTAGTTACACTAACAATTAGAAAAAGCTGCAATCCTCATGAGCAGGAGACAACAGAAGCCATCTATAAATGAATATTTCAGCTTAATATGGTGGTCAAAAAACTATGGACCATGAACAAATCTAGCCCACCACCTATTTCTGTAAATAGCTTTATTAGAATATATCCTCAACCTCCTGTAGGACTGTTTTTGTGCCTCAATGGGTGAGTTGAATAGTAAAGACAGACACTCTATAATCTGCAAACCTGCAATATTTACTATCAGGCCCTTTATGGAAAAAGTTTGTAGATACCTCTCCTGGTGGATCACCAGCTGCACTAAAAAGGGATCAAATGTGACCTTTATGAGCTCATAAGTAGCATTTGTATGATCTCTGCAGCCCAGAATACAAAACTATGCTGAAAATGTGTGAAGCTCAAACAGTGGTCAGTTATCTGCATTCATATTTTAATAATCACAACAAAATCAGTTCATCGGAAAACTAAAGGGATGGAAATGGTTTTGCTTATAGCACAGAATATAAAAAAGTAATAATGTATGTTATTTCAACAATTGCATCCAGATCATTAAATAACCGATAGTCTAAAATGGGAGTTTTTATGGTGTCCATATCTGACAGAGGAACATTCAGTGCCAGCCATTTTAAATGGTTTTTATGACTCCCAGAAGAAAAAGGAAAAAAAATAATTTATGTAAAACTATGTTGGAGTTATATGTGCAGTTACACAATGTAGGACTTCCCGCATTTTTAGTATGCAGGGGGAAAGAAATACTGGAAATAAATTTCTTATGATATAAAGGTATCTAGAAATTGAGATCCCTGAGTATTTTAGCCCAGGACTTCATTCATCTGGCTTCTGTCCTGCCAGTAAATCTGTCTATGGTTGCAAGAATACAACATGATTTTAGAACCCTCTATTTACAGAATATAAAACAAACAAGACCATGAAAATCTAGTGTGGTTTTTCTTCTCTGTGACTCTTATGCTTTTTCTGCTTATGGAAATCTATCAAAAAGGACAATTTATGAGATCTCCAAAAAAAATGTCTCATTGATACTTCTCTTGGGAAATTTTCTGCTACCACCTCCTAGGGGGAAAAAAAACATCTCCAGATTTCCAGTCTAATGATTAGGAATTTTCAAATTTTAATGTCTATAATAATTACCGGGTTCTATGTCCATTTTCAGGTACCTTCCCCCAAAGATTCTGATTCAGTGGGTCTGAGATGTGACTTAGCCATCTGCATCCTAACAAGACACTTAAACAATTCTGACGTAGGCGCTGGAAAGCCTCTGTTTTGAAAAACTACTGTGTAAACTTTCCTGCTTCCAAACTAATGAGGTTTCATATGTAGTTGTATTAGTTAATTTTTGCTGTTTAACAATAAAATGCAAAATCTCAGTGGCACATAGCAAGAAGCATCTATTGTTTGAATGGCTGGAATCAGCTGGGTGTCTCTGGGTAGCTCTGTGTATGAAGGCTGGGCTTGCTTGTGTGTCTGGGGTGGTCCGGCCAATCTGCTTACCCAGACCGACCTCAGCTGACGTGACTGGGCACCTCTCATCCCCCAGCAGACTAGCTCAGAGATGGCCCCATGGTGATGCAGAGATGCTGAAGAGCAAGTAGAAGTACTGTAGGTTTGTAGGCCTGGGTTCAGAACAGACTTGCTGCCACTTCCACCTAAACACTATTAGACAAAGCAAGTGACACAAACTCAGAATAACAGACTAGAAAAGTCTTTTTTGACACTTTAGTGGGAAGAATTGCAAAGTAACCTGACAGAGGGTATGGCTACAGAGAGAGGTGAAAAATTGAAGCCATTATTGCAATCAGCCCCTAAGAAGTACTGAAAAAAATTCGGGGCTAGAAGTGAGTAGTGAACCATGAATTTTATTTAGGGGGACCTGGGTTTGTGGATATGCTGATTCAAGGACATTTCTAGAATTTTATATACAATGGAAATGGAGCTACTTCATCTCTTCCTATCAAAATACTTACAAAAGCCTATGCCGTCTTTTTTTTTCTACTATACAGTTTTGTATAAACTGCTGTGCAAGTTCACATTGACTATAAATACCTTGAGTATTATATTAACCTTGAGTTTATATTAACATAATGTAGTACTACATATCTGACATGTTTGAGTTCATGAAGCCATCCAAGGAATCCAAGCAAATAAATAGAGTTTTGTATGAAATATTAAGAGTCTCAAGCAATAGGTGTGAACATTTTAAAATACCAGCCATTTGAAAATCAATGACTTCTTATTGTGAAAAATCTTAAGATTACACATTTTAGAATGCATAATATCCTGGGATAACATGAGCTGAAGCTCAAAGCTGCAACTGGGGCACCTGGGAGGCTCAGTCAGTTAAGCGTCTGCCTTGGGCTCAGGTCATGATCCCAGAATCTGGGAATCAAGCCCTACATTGGGATCCTTTTTCAGCAGAAGCCTGCTTCTCCTTCTCCCTCTGCCTGCCACTCTGCCTGCTTGTACTCTCTCTCCCTCTCTCTCTGTCAAATAAATAAATAAAATCTTAAAAGAAACCCAAAGAGCTCAAAGCTATGATATTTTCAAAGCAGGATGTGAAATGCTAACAACACATTATTTTAGAATTTTTCTTGAATTATTTGTATACTCCAGATAGATATTAACTGTAGATCACCTTACCTATTAAGCTACATCATCTCGAGGCTTTGATCCCTGATAATTGTATTCCTTCTATGTAAAGGCATATTAAAATCATAAGGCTGGTTTTCTTTTTCTTTTTTTTTTTTTTTTAAGGCTGGTTTTCTTTAAACATTTCCTGAAATCGATGTATCTAAATTCAGTCTGGTTTTTGTTTTTGTTTTAACTAATGTGGATTAATGGAATTTTGCATTATAAAAATACCAATATATCTTTATTTTAATGAATTACCCCAGTACTCTGAAAATTGAAGCTTCTGTGTACATAACATGTAAATATTTAACAGAAATCATTTTGACACAGACATAAATCAGTACTGGGAGAGTCACTGTTCTCAAAGTAAATACAGAGAGTGAAAAGATAAATTCTGATTCTTGTGCCTGCTCTTGTCGTGGGAGAACATGAGGACCTCATTATCATAAATAGACAACTCTTTCTTGTAAACTCACAAGATTTCAGACATTTATAAAAATAGAAATTACCGGTGATAAATACTCTTGACTTGGAATGCCACCAGAGACCTCCTGCTTAGGATTTCTTTTTCCAAAGTGCTAAGTTCTACTAATCAAGGAAGTTTCTAAGAACAAACTTGGGAAGGGTCAGAAGGTCTGATAGGACTGGATGATGTAAAATCAAAGTTTTCATTTTAAGAATGTGCCCATTGTTAATAAGAATACAGCATCCTTACCTCATTTCTGTCACCTGGCTGGAGGTTTTACTAGCATTCCAAAAATGCCAAGGGCATCCCCAAGGGTATGATAAATTCATTGATTTGTTATTATGGACTCAGTAACATCACAAACAAAGTGAACAATGTAAGAAGGCCCCTATTAATTTGGAGCTATTTCATAATGGATTACCTAAGGCAGGTCCCTAAACCAAAAATGACAACCACAAACTCCCTATCAAATCACCATTTTACTTTACTTCTTAATGATTTTGAAAGGCTTTATGATTTTTTTTTTGTTATTTAGAAAAGTTACTTTAAAAATCTAACAGCTCCTACGGATCTGTCCTTGAAGCTTTTTATGGAATTACATTTGATACTTAAATTAATATGCTGATACAGGATAGATTCCAGGCTAAAATGAAGAGATTTCCAAAGAGATGTGTGAGAACAACAAAAAACACATCCAATCTTAACTAGAACCAAATGCAGACTCTCCAGCAGGAGGCTCTTCTGCTGTTTGGACAATAAAAAGACTGACCTCAGGTTTATGTGCCATTCATATTGGACACCTTTTTTTTTTTTTTTAAGATTGTATTTATTCATGAGATACAGAGAGAAAGAAAGAGAGAAGGAGGCAGAGGCAGGGAGAAGCAGGTTCCCCGTGGAGCTGGGAGCCTGATGTGGAATGGAACTCGATCTCAGGACCCTGGGATCATGACCTGAGCTGAAGGCAGATGCTTAATGGATTGGGCCACTCAGGTGCCCTGTATTGAGCACCCTTAAATGTATATGTTCCCCAAAGGAGACTAGGACAGTGTGCTTTTGCACTGGTTGGCTTATAAGCAGTAAATGATAAGTTCCATGAAGCTGAGAATTTGCTTGTTCACTTCTATATCAACAAGACCCAAAATTCTCTTGGCAAATAGTTTGGGCATGATAAATAATTGAATGAAGAATTACAAATTTTACTTTTTTTTTTAAGTTCTCTATAAAATTGGTGATTTTATAATAAATGTAAAGTTCTCATTTAGAGTTGTGCTATGATTGTATAGTTATTGGTTTGAGACAAAGATTTAAGGCATTTATAACAGGACCCTCTTAGAAATAGGGTTTACATTTAATCTTGACAGCGTGAACATTTGCTCTTCCTCCACCCACCATCACCAAGAAAATATATTTTCCATTTTTTATATCATTATTGATTAGAAGGAAAACAAATCAAAGCCATCTGACCAGTTTAATAATAATGTTGTCTAACATTCTCTACTGACTTAGTGTATTCCTGGGTCTGAGTAATGCAGCTCCGTATATATAAGCATATCCTATAATTGATCCTTCATTAAAGCAATGTTAAGAATACATGGAGGGCTAAGGCTGCCCAGAGAAATTAACATGTACTTAGGACAGACATTAATGCTTCTAAAAATCCTTTTATACTTCTAAACCATACCCAAAAAAGCACATGTGGACCTCAAGAGAGCCATCCCCCATAGGGCAGTTTCACTGGTGACTTCAAAAATAAAAGCCCCTTGAAGGTCTCTTCTCCTTTCTATTCATCTTCCTGTGGTCCAGAATCCATGATCCTTACCCATATCTCCTTAAGGGCTCTATTCTTCCATATGCTAAGTGAGTCAATGGCTAGTAAAGACTCAGTAGACTTCCCTGGAGTTCTGTATCCACACTCCACTTCCCCTACACTTCCCTTCCACTTACAATCTAGGTTTTCCTATCTACTTATACTTCTCTAGGTAAACAACAGCTGGAAGTGGGGAAAATAGTTAATCTCCTTTGAAAGATTTTACCTCTTTTTTCCTCTATTTTCCATTTGTCCCTAAACAGCCCCAAGCGAAATATCTCCATTATCGAAAAAACAAAACAAAACAAAACAAATTAATAACTTTAATTAAGAGTTTTAAAACTCAAACTTGACACAGCTTTGATTTTTAGATCACTTTATTGAGGTACGATTGACATACAAAAAGTTGTAGATATCTAATGTGTATAACTTGATGAGTTTGGAAATAGTGTACACCATGGAACCATCACCACAATCTATGTCATAAACATTTGTCACCTCCAGAGGTTTCCTCCCTCCTTATTGGTTGTTGTTGTTGTTGTTATTATTATTATTATTACTAGAAACAAAAAGTATAATGGTGATCTCCAGGGACAAGGAGGCAGGGAATATATAGATGCATTAGTCAACGGATACAAAGTTTCCATTACGTAGGATGAATAAGCAAGTCCTAGAGATCTTCTGTACCACATAGTGCCTATAGGTAACAACACTGTATTGTATACTTAAAAATTCAATAGATGAATAGATCTTTTTTATATAAATATTTTATTTATTTATTCATGAGAGACAGAGACAGAGAGAGGCAGAGACACAGGCAGAGGGAGAAGCAGGCTCCATGCAGGGAGCCTGACATGGGACTCAATCCGGGGTCTCCAGGATCACACCCTGGGCTGAAGGCGGCGCTAAACAGCTGAGCCACCCGGGCTGCCCAAGATAGATCTTTTATTAAGTGCTCTTACTATACACAAAAAAATTAACTGTGATTTGTATCAATTCTTTAGTACAGCTCTGTCATGATTTTTAAGTGAACAAACTGCAATGAATAATACTAGAAATGTTTGCTTAAAAAACACTAAGAAATGTTGGCCTGTGTTTATTCTTTTTTATTTGGCCATTCCTTCAAGAAAAATGTGTACTAATTTAGAAAGGGAATTTGATCCTCAGAGGAAATACATAAGGATGCTGAGGGAGAAATGAGCCAGGCACTTGGATTAACTTAGCAAAATCTAGAAAATCTGTAGTGTGGGAAAACTAACAAGCAAAGAAAAACACATGCTCTGAATATTTTACAAGTTTAAAAGCCAATTGTTGACTGTGAAGGACTCAGTGCTGGCTGGTAAATCTCCAAGCTTCTCTGCTTTCCATTTCTTCAGGATAAATTTAACAAAACAAAACAAAACATGAACTTAAAAACTCTGACATCATGTTATTTTCTACAATCTAGTATCATACTTTTATTCTACATATCATTAATATTGTAGAGTTTCTATCACATATTTTACACTATACCATAGTGTGTTCACTTCTTTGTACTTTTCTAATATTATGAATTGAAATACATTTACATTTTTCATGGTCATGAACATATTTCTAGTCTTACAGATCTAGTTATTCGTTGCCATTGTCTAGATAGCTGACTGGTCCTTTTGATTTTCCTTGAATGGAGAAAATTCTCTATGTATGCATAAAGAAAAGAGCATCAGTCCATCTGGGGCATTCCTATGTTTCTCTGTTTTACTAGATCTTCTATCCACACACCCCCAACTCCCCAATCCACTCTTCTCCTTCAGCTCAGTGTGGATGTCAGAGAAAGATCCCTAACTTTCTGATTCCAGTTTCATTGGAGTGAAGAACATGAGCAAGAGGATAAAGGAAGGGAAGAAAATAAGGGTAGGGATTTAATCTCCCTTTTCCCTTTCCCGGAGGGTCACCTTGGAGACTAGCAACTTCTTTCAACTAAAGAGATCATAGTTAATGTCAGGACCCCTTTTCACCCAAGCCTCTCCACATCTGTGTCTCTCCCCTCTTCCCTCCCTTCCCCTATCTTTCTCCCTCTTCCTTCCTCCTACCTGACCTCCTTCTCAATACCATCATCTTAGGTATCTTAATGGCCCTGGGTTTCTCACATGCTCTAAGTTCCCTTACACCTAACATCTCTTTGAAAGTAAGCTAAATATGCCTCTCCCCTAGTTCTCCAGCCACCACTCTTCTTCCTTGCTCTAACAATCAGTAAGAGGCATTTACTTATTATTTTTTAAAGATTTATTTATTTGAGAGAGTGGGGGTGGGGGTGGTGGCTGAAGAGGAGAAAGAGAGGGAGAGAGAATCTCAAGTAGACTCTCAGCTGAGCATGGAGCCCAATGTGAGGCTCAATCTCAGGACCCCAAGATCATGACCTGAGCTGAAATCAAGAGATGAATGCTTAACTGAGCTACCTAGGCTCCCCAAGAGCCATTTACTTATTTTTTAAAGATTTTATCTATTTATTTATGAGAGACAGAGAGAGAGAGAGACAGAGACAGAGACATAGGCAGAAGGAGAAGTAGGCTCCTGGCTGGGAACCCGATGCAGGATTTGCTTCCAGGACTCCTGAGCCAAAGGCAGATGCTCAACCACTGAACCACCCAAGTGCCCCAAGAGCCATTTACTTATTGAAAAAATAATCTACTTCCTCTACCTGCAAGTCCTCACTGCCCATCACTGCCCCTCTGACCTGCTGTCAGTGGTTGTGCTTAGCCTCTACAGGTTTAATCCTCTAAAAATAGCCTTCTTTATACTACTTGTGCCCTTTGAAGCTATGGAGAACATTATTCATGCATTGTTTTACATATTTTTGGTTCAGCTTCCAGCATAACACTTTCTTCTTCCATCTCCTTAGATGCTTGTATCTGATCCTCCTAGCTTGGATGCTGCTGTGCTGTAGTCATTGCCCTAATTCTATATGATTGCAGTGGAAACTATGGTTTTTAACTACCTCTTACATTCTGAGGCTTCATAAATTTCTAATTCCAGGCGTTTTTGCTAATTCAAGGCCCATGTATTCATTGGTTTCATGGTCAGTTCTGATTTGATACTTTGGATACCGCAAACCAAACATGTCTCTTTTTTAACCCATCTTTATCCTCAACCTATCTCTTCTCCCGAATCCTCTAACATTAAGTCAATATGAGAACCATCTGCCCGAGGAACAGAAGATGAGAAGGCAAGAAGAATGGATTCTGGGATGTGTCATCCAGATCCTCCTTTTAAGACCAAGATATGTGTTTCCCTTGTTGCTACAAGAATGTGGATAGCTTATTGATAAATCCCTCTCCGGAAAGTGCCCTTAGCTAAAGGGAGCTCATTTGCCCAAACGTATAGCCCTTTCCCAGGAATAGCCCATATCCAGGAATTGTTAAGTGTGGAGGAACAAACAACAAAAAAAATGAGGATGACTCTGATGGGCTATCCCAGCCCCATATCACCAGTAGGCTCAGTGAAGTCCTCTACTGCAAACACATCAGAATTCAACTCTCACTCTGCCCAATCCTGTTTTCTTCCATCTCTTGCAAGCATTATTCCTGAGAGCACTCCCCACTAAACTGCTTGCACAAATCTCACCTCAGTGTCTCTCTCCCAGGAGACCAAACCGAAGGTAGCAGGAAGCCAGTGCCAGTCTTCATGACCCCATCTTCCTTATCTCCTTCCTGCAATGGGCCACACAGTCTGTGAATACACTCTTCTGAATACTCACCCTTTCTTTGAATCGGCCTTAGTTTAGATCTCCATCATTTATTATCAGTATTGCCACGATTATCTGCTAACGGTCTGCCTGACTCCAGCTTCTCTTTCTTCCATCTTATCTCCACTCTGCTGCCATTGATAAACTTTGCAAATCATAAATTCCATTACATCACTCTGGTTAAATTCCGCCAGAGTCTCCTATAATGAACTGAATTGACTACTTGCCTACATCTGCAGCATCAAATTCTTTACTTATCTTGCTACCACCGTTGTTCCTACCACTACTATTACTACTACTACTATTGACGTGGTTTCTACTACCACCATTCCCACATGTACACACTCACTCAGAATTTAAAAAATGTCTTGTAGCTCTGCTTTTCCAAATAGTTCATGCTACTTTGTGCTTTGATGTTTTTGAAACGCTATTTCTCCTCCCTGGAGTGTCTCCTTTAGTGTACCCTATACTCCATCCTTCACATATATTTTCTCTAGTTCTCAAAGTTTCATATGTGGCTCTTGTTTGAAATGTAGGGGCTGCAAAGTTGATGCTGCTAGTGAGGGCCCTACAATAAGGTCAAGTTAACTCTTACTCATTTGTTAGAAAGCAGACATGTAGAGCTATTGTTCTGTAGTAGTGACATCTGAGGAGGAGCCTTTACCCTGATATAATGAGTTACTGGATACTATTCACATTCTCCTATAGTCCATTGACAGGGAACTTGTTCAGCCATAGGGGAATATATCAAGAGTTTCTGAGATGCCTCTTTGTAGCTGGTCATAGTTCTCCCTGCTGGCAACACCATTGGTTGTTAATTATTTTATGATGGCTGGAAGTGGTCTCTAGAAGATCACTCTCTATCAGCATCACCTATGAAGCATCACTAGTAACAAAAAAAGAAAATCAATATGCAAGCAAAAAAACAAACAAACAAACCTAGCATTAATTAAAAATATCTCAGGCTGGTTAGAGGGATATAGCTGCAACCTGTCCCAAGTTAAATGAATATCAGAATTAAGCAGCCTGTAAGGGATACCAAACCACATCTCTTCTAGAAATTAGTGACCATTACCTTAAAAATGTCTTGTCTTATTAATATGACATCAGACAAGGTACTAGACTAATGCTGTCATCTTTGGAAATTAATGAAGTCTGAATTACAGATTTAAGTTCTTTTAATAGTTCCAATAACACTCATATATGTCATCTTAGTAAAACCATCATATATTTGCTAGTGAGGTTTTTGCAGTAGGTGTTCCAAGGAGAAGATGGAAAAAGGATAGATCACAGAAAGACTAAACTGGAAAAATAAATCAAATTTATAATAATAATAATCATCATCAAAATACTATTATTATAAAAATATTAGAAATAAAAATAACTATGGCAAAAGAAATAATTCACCAGGGCTATATGATGATTCTGAATCTGTATGCATTTGAAAACATATACCCCAAACACATAATAGAGTAAGAACCAATAAAAATCACCATGAGAAATGGATAAATTCATTGTCATAGTTAGAGATTTTAGGATCTTTAGATTGTCAGAAATGTAAAGGTCAAGTAAAGAAAAAAGAGGAATATTGAATCGGTTTTAGTAACTTTGGGCTATATCTTGCGAAATCTCCCTCTTTTGTTAACAGTACTGTGGTGGTGACAATTGGTTGGTGTAATGTAGAATCCTCAGAGGCCCCTGGAGTGAGTCTGTCTGCTAGTGGTGGACCTAAAGAGATTTTCGGTGGTTGTTTTGAAATAAAACCATCTGTAACTTTAGCTGGGGCCCAGCTGGGTGCATTTGGCCTTCAGCCAATTAATATGGCTATTAGAAGTTTTTCCAGTTCATCTTTACTTGACTCATTCCTTGAATTTAACTAGACTTTGACTTTTTTTTTTTTAATACCAAAAATTGACCTTTTGAGGATGGCCCTGAATAATTGGTTTAAATCTTGAATGGACAGAGCAAATTGCTTTCCAAATGAGGGCTTCCTCTGTTTTTTGAGTGGGGCTCAAGCTAAGAGGCAGCAACTAAAAGAGGATGTTTTTTTTCTGAGTCTTTTCTCTGTCAAGTTAGGAGATCAGTGAGAAGCGCCCTTCCTCCAGGATACTCCTAGTGCCTGCCCTATTACTGACATCGACTCTACCATATGACCCTAAGACATACCCTTGTCAGGTACCCAATAAAGGGGGACCTCCACTTGGAGAGGTATTTCTTTCTATTTACACCACCTGTTACATATGAATTACCAGTGTTTTTAAAAGTTATGGGGTGTTCTCCCTTGAATAGAACCCCCTCTCATCTATTTTACTAGAGATTTTGTTACAATAACTGTTTGTATGGTCTTTGGATATTACTATTCTTCATTTTCTCTACCAGGCTAAGGCCATGTAGCTTTTCTCCATAGACCAGTAGGCACCTAAAGGCAAGTTGATTTTATTCCATATTTATTGAGGTACAATCAACAAATAAAATTGTGCAAATTTAAGGTGTATGACACAATGATTATATATATGTAGTGAAATAGTCACCATAATAAAATTATTTAACATATCCATCACGTAGTTATCTTTTTCCCTTTGTGATGAGAACATTTAAGATCTACTCTATTAGCATATTTTGAGTATCTAACACCATATTATTAAAAAGAACCACCATGACATATGTTAGATCTTCAGAACTTCTTCATTTGACCAACATCTCCCTATTTTTCTCATCTACCCCAACCCCTGGCAGCCAATGGAAAGAAGATACAGTGGAAAGAAGACCACTCAGATGTAAAGATAAATCTGAATAGGTTTGTAGGATTTGTAAGAAGATGCAAAATAGCTATTCTACATCACAAAGATTATCAAAGTGGAAGGTATTTCAGTGAAGCTGCTCAGCTCTTAAAATGTTCCATTCTCTCACCTGGACATTGCCTGATGGTTTAAATAGTAGATGAACCCCTGGACTACTGGCACCAACTATTATATACTAATCTACAATGGGAGCCCATTTTCTCATTTATCTGTGGGTCATACTATACCGTCTTTGGCACTCCAGACTCCTGCCTTGACAGGTAGATTTTGCTCAGTACTCTAAATCTGCCATCCTCTCTCCCAATACTCCCTAAGCCCCCTTAAATTGAATATTTAAAGCTAATGCCCTTCTCTGCCATCAACTTAGAAAATCTATATAAAGGCAAGCACACAAATACACAGACCTCACATGAATACAACTAATCTACTTTATATGTGCATGGCACTAGCACATAAACAACAACTGAAATATTTTTATAGCTCCTCTGAACTGAAGGTGAAGTGATTGTTCAATCTCATGGGTAGAAATATTTCCCCCTAAGCCCTTTCTCACATTGGCAGAGGGAAATAATATATCAGAAGCAGCTAGTGGAAACTTTTACATCTGGAAATCCAGATATATCATCCTTACCTTTAACCCAATTTAAAATTCATAGCCACTTATGCCACTTTTGTTGAAGAACATAACATGTTTATTGATTATGTTAGGACAGGAAAAGACACTGTTGTATTTTCTGATTCTGTCATCCTAAAGCAGTCAATTAAACTTTTCTCAGAATTAATTCTCCTAATTACAAAAAGGAGCTAAACATTTTATTTTCTAATGTTGCTTAACAATAAGAATTATGAGGGGATCCATGGGTGGCTCAGCGGTTTAGCGCCTGCCTTTGGCCCAGGGTGCAATCCTGGAGTCCCGGATCGAGTCCCACGTTGGGCTCCTTGAATGGAGCCTGCTTCTCCCTCCTCCTGTGTCTCTGCCTCTCTCTCTCTCTCCACGTCTATCATAAATAAATAAATAAATAAATAAATAAATAAATAAATATTTTAAAAAATGAATTATGAAAGCACTGCAGTTTGAGTCAGATATATGATTTTTAGTCTTGAATCTGTATTACCTAGTTAGATAGTATTGATCAAGTTATTTCCTTCCTCTGACCCTCCATGACCACTCAACATACAGACAGGAATATATAAAAGTATCAGACTAGATTTTTTATTGTTCATTTCACAATCTCAATCCATTTGAGAAGAAAGTCATTAAATCATTCTGACATACAAAAGGCACAAATGACAATAACATAACCAACTATGTACTTAATACCCATGTTAGAAACACAGTTGAGGTCTCCTGTGAACATCCTCCCAAAACATTCCCCAGCCTCCGCCATAGAGTTATCCCTATCATGGATTTACTTTTCATCATTCTCAAGCATTTCTTGGTCCTTTACCATATATGTATGTATCCTAAACCATCACTTCCTATGAATCATAGCTTACTGGTAAATCCCTTAACAATTCACTGTTTCCTTCTTAACATAATATTTGTGAGCCCCATCCAAGAGTATATATTAAGTCATAAATAAGTCATATTGACTCATTTTTCACTGATGTTTGTATTACTTTTGGTGGACATACCACGATTTATCTGCCCCTTCCCCTATTGATAACATTTCATTTTTCTGATTTGCTAAGACTCACAATACTACAATGATCACTGTGGTATAAGTCCCCTGAATGTGTTGTACATGTGTCTAGGGATGAAATTTCTGGGATATAATATATATATATATATATATATATATATATATATATATATATATATTTATATATATATATAAAATCTACCAGATTATGACCAGCTGCTCTCCAGCCTGGTTAAAACTATTTATATTTCCTCATCAGTAAGAAAAAATCCTGTTGCTCCATATCCCCACTATAACATTTGTTATTGTTGGACTATTTAGATTTTTCCCAGTCTGAGGGCTGAGGAATGTCATCTCTTTGTGACTAATTTGCATCTCACTGATTTCTCATGAGGCTGAGCATTTTTTCATGTGTTTATTGGCCATTCGTGTTTCCTCTTCTGTGAATCACCTTTTATATCTTTCTCTGTTTTTCTACTTCATTGTTTTCTTTTCATGTTTGATTTGTAGCTTCAAAAGCCTATTTTGAATACTAATCTTCAGTAATTTTTTGCATTCCAAGTATCTTCCCCCAGACTGCCCCGGTTTTTTTTCATTTTTTGTTGTGTCTGTTGCTACCCAGACATTTTTAGTTTTAACGAATTTACTAATCATTTTCTTTAGCATTTTTACTTCGTTTGTCGTTTAAGAAATCCTTCTCTTCACCCCATGTTTTCGTAAATGGTCTACTTTCCTTTATTCTAAAAGCTTTCAAAATTTTTTTCTTTTTTCATTCTTTCTTTGTTTCTTTTTTTTTTTTTTTTTGGAGGAGGTGGGTATTTACAATGTGAATCTTGTCATTTATAAAGTTTCTATATATGTCAGAGCCAATTCATGGGATTCTTATTTCTCTCCTATTGGTCTATTTGTCTCTTTTGTCTAATATGGTCTTACTCAATAAAACTTCATAAGTCTTGCTACCATAGGACAAGTACACCCACTAGGTTTTTCTTTTTTAAAAGTATCTTATCTCTTTTGAGCTCTTTGATCTTTTTAAATGTGTTTTTAAAGTCATCCTGTCAAATGCCAATCAAACCCCTATCAAGATTTCTATTAGAATCACATTACCGTGTGGCACCTGGGTGGCTCAGTCGATTAAGCCTTTGGCTCAGGTCATGGTCTCAGGGTCCTGGGATAGAGCTTGCTTCTCCCTCTCCCTCTGCGTGCCTCTCCCCCTGCTTGTGCTCTCTCTTTCTCTGTCGAATAAATGAATAAAATTAAAAAAAAAATAAAGAATTGCATTACCTTTACAGAGAGAATTGGTAAAGAATTAACATTGTTATGAACTTGGTTGTTTTTCACCATGAATATAGAATATCTCCATTAATTTTGAATTCTTTATATATGTTTATTTTCTTCCATAAATTTTAGTAAAATATTATACTCTTGTCCAGGTTGTTTCTCTGATCGTATGACTGATTTTTCTCTAGGTACTTTATTTTTTTATTGCTATTATGAATCATATATTGTGAAGTTTATGTTTTCAATTTTTTTCCTTGAATGTAGTAGATTGTTTTTGTAGATTGACTATCTAGCAAATTTAATACATACATAAATATATATCACTAATTTATATTTCATTTTAAGAATTCTAATATTATCTGTGCATTCTCTTTTTCTTTTCCTTTGAAAAAAATCTTCCATATTTGACTACTTTTTGAGTCTCTTTAAAGAGCCAACTTTGGCTTTGTTAATCCTCTGTTGTAAATTCTATTTCATTAATCTCACACTCATTTGTTATTATTATCTTTTTTTCTACCACTTCAGGTCTATTTTGTTTCTTCTGTAATTTCTTGACTTGGATTTTTATATCACCAATTTTTAGATAACCTTCATTTCTAATATTTGCATTCATGGAAATATATTTTTCTACATTTACTACATTTAATATGTGTTAAAAACAAAATTCAGCTGAGTAAATTTGAAGATCTAATTCACCTTATTAAGTGACTTATGTATTTGGAAGCATACCATCTGGCAAGTAGAGGGGACCTCTGAGAAGTTGTAAAAAATAGAAATTTTGGTTAGGAAGGAGGATGGGCAAGGGGTTATCAGTAAATGGAAAGGAAAGGATTATTTTAGGCAAGGTTACTTTCCATTATTAATGGGAGTGGTACGGGGGCTTTCATGCAGAGTGCCCCATCTTCCTTTGGGGATGTAGAGGGTCCAAGTAAAAGATTACCTCATTGGTACTTACCAGACAAATCCAGAATCATTGGCTTAAAATTCCACTCTAGGAGAGGTTAAAACTACAATTAAGCCTTGATTTGCTCTCCTGGGGGCAAGGGACTCAACCTTTGGGACTGTGGTTTTCTTTTTAACATAATGCAATAATTTACTATTATTTAATCAGAAGCATATTATGTAAATAGGCATATTTACATAATGATATTTTGTTTGTGAATAGTTTAAGAGAATATGCTTTTCCTTTTTTCCAGTTATGTCTGTTTCATAAGCTTGTTAATTGTGCTGTTCTAATTTCCCCTATGAATTTTTATTTTATTTTTTTTAATTTTTTTTAAATTTTTATTTATTTATGATAGTCACAGAGAGAGAGAGAGAGGCGCAGAGACACAGGCAGAGGGAGAAGCAGGCTCCATGCACCGGGAGCCCGAGGTGGGATTCGATCCTGGGTCTCCAGGATCGCGCCCTGGGCCAAAGGCAGGCGCCAAACCGCTGCGCCACCCAGGGATCCCTCCCCTATGAATTTTTAACTGAAGTGTCTATCATTATTGAGAGGTGGATGTTACTTCGCTAAAGAAGAATTTTCCAATATTTTCTTATAGTTCTAACAATTCTGCCTATAAATATTGTGATTAATAACTACAATCTAGATTGTAGTTATTATGTTTCTTAGTGAGGTTGAACCTTTTATGATTATGTAATAACCCTTTTAATTAATTAATTAATTAATATTTATTCATGAGAGAGGCAGAGCCATAGGCAGAGGGAGAAGCAGGCTCCTTATGGAGGGGCAGATGCAGGACTTGATCCCAGAACCCTGGGATCACGACCTGAGCCAAAGGCATATGCTTAACCACTGACACACCCAGGTGCCCCATAATATCCCTTTTAATACCCATTTTACTTTTTTGCCCTAAAGTCTATTTCCTTACACAAATCAGTCAGCCCAGTTTTCCTTTGTTAGTATTCACCTGACTTATCATTATGCCCTTACTATCAACCTTTCTCATCCTTTAGTTTTACCTGGATATTATTTATTCAATCTAACAATCTCTCTCTCATAACTGACAGGTGTAGTCCATTCATATTTACAGAGATTATTGATATTTTTGGATTTATTTCTACTGTCATTACATCCAGCTTAGTTTTTTCACTATTGTCTTTTATATTTCCTAATATATATTTTGTTAATTTTTTTAGTGTTATTTTCTTTATTCTTTATTTTGGTCTCTTGGCCCACTGATTCTTTAGCCTTAGAAGCTTCACCCACTTCATCTGTGGCTTGTATGGATTTATCTTACTTTTTAAAAAAATACATGTAATGTGAACTCAGCTATGCACTTGACTTTTTAAATTTTTATTTTATAAACAATATTTGTTTTTTGTTTTTTTGTTTTTTTGTTTTTACTGTTTTGTTTGTTTGTTTTTCATTGGGAGGGCTTTTCCTCCATACCAATCAATTCTGTTAGAAGAAAATCTTCACCTTGTATTCCATTTCCTGTTAATGTCTCCTTCAAACTGACCAGCTAAATAATGAGGAGGATAACTTCCACAACCAGATAATGGAAATTTTCAATGATTATTAAAGACAGAAGGGGGAGAGTAAACTTTTCCTGTCTTCTGACCATCTATACTGATAGCAGTAATCAAAGCTTATATGGAGAAGTAGCTCTCTAAAACATTCTGCTCAACTCCTGTCAAAAATGTTGGTCACAATACCTTCTAATAGACCCTGCTTCTCCAAAAGAAATGAAAAAATGTCCTAGGGGTGTCTGGGTGGCTCAATTGATTAAACATCCAAATCTTAGGCGTCTGGGTGTCTTGGTCGATTAAGCATCTGCCTTCAGCTCAGCTCATGATCTCAGAGTCCTGGGATCAAGCCCTGCATGAGGCGCTCTGTTCAGTGGGGAACCTGTTTCTCCCTCTCTGCTAGCTTTCTCTCACTCTTTCAAATCAATCAATCAATCAATCAATCCTTAAAAAGATCCAACTCTTGATCTCAGCTCCGGTTGAGATCAAGGTTGTGAGTTTAAGTCTTGCACTGGGCCCATGCTGGGTGTGAAGCCTACTTAGAAATTAATTAATTAATTAATAGTTTAGATGACTTCTAAAAATTGCTCATCTCTCAGTTATGTTAAGTTGAAAAAAAGAGACAGAATTATTTTATGTACTTTTTCTGAAAAATAATTTTTAGAAACTGTTCTTGGATTCTAGGGCATAGAGAAATGATATTTTCTCCACTTTGCAGCCACCTACCATATGTCAGCATCCCTACTGTCTTTCCAACAGTTTGAAATCTATGCTTGGAGGGCTGATGGTGGTGGCAGAGACAGCTGACTGCCAAAGTTTCATGTTCCCTCGCATAGTATAGAATAAGCTCTTGGAAGTGGCTGAGCAATGGGGAGCTATATTCTCTCAAGTTCTCTCTCCTTTGTAGGTAGGTCAGAGAATTGAATCTGTTTCTTGTCAATAGAATATGAGTGAAAGTGATAGATATCCATTTCTAGGCTGAGGTAGTTAGGTATCAAATGTGGGAGATTCTGCACTCTTTCTGCCTTCTAGAATGTTGATGGTGCCAGGGTTATCTTGAAATTATAAAATGATAAGATCACAGGAGGGAACTCTGAATCATTGCTTGGAGGAGAGCCATCTAACTCACCCTTGACTGTGATAGATACAAGAAACAAACATTTTTTTATATTAATCCACTGAGATTTGAGAGATGTTTATGATAGCAGTTGCCTAATCTAGCTTGTACCGTGACATTTTTTTTTTTCAGCAGGAACCTAATACCGTAAACCTCCAAAATTAATTACCATTGCTAGATGTTTTTGCGTAAATATCCCCACACAGTAGGTGCAATAGTAGAATGTGTTCTTAGTGAAATATTTAATATTTTTTAGCTTTCGGAGTTGTTTTTTTATGAGATCCCTTCAAGTGTAATACACACACACACCCATATGTTTGGAGCTGTGTTTGGAGTTAGAAGTATTTTTTAGTGTATTTGGATATCGAAGAAAGTAAATTTGTTATTTGCATTAAATTTAAATTTGCTCTGAGTTAATAATAGAGTAAATTAAATTATTGTTCAACGTGGTGGTAAGTAGAGCCAATTTCATTATTTTAAGTGGTACTTAAAATGCTTCTAAGTCTTTAATCATTTATTATCTGAGACAGCAGATAAAAATATGCTAGTTTTTCTTTTTTTCCTGTCAATGCTTAGAAAAGTAAGGGACAACTGTGTGTAAGAAATTAGCTTTAAAATGGTCTAATAACTGTAATTTTACTTTTTAACAGTTGGATAAAAATTAACTTCACATTTAAATAAATGCATGAAAATTTTCTCAGTTATGTAATAATATTCTAATTATTTTATAGTTAGAATTTTATGTGACTAAGAAAACTATTTAAAAAATGATTTAGTCTATTAAGCTGCTGGTGCAAACCTCCCTCTGGGCTCACTCGATATTCTAAAAAGGAATGTGTGAAGATTTTTCCAGCCCTATGCTAGGTGAGGGTGTAACTTATACCACATACTACTCAAAATAAAACTGTTTACCTCTCTACCAAGGTCATGTTTAGAAACTATATTTTCCTATCAGATTTGAGGCCTATTTTACAATATCAGGATATAATATCCATAGTGCTTACTTCCATTGTTTATTGTAAGTGGAGCCACAAGGATGGATCATATGGCTGTTGCTTAGAAATCCTGCTTTTGTTTTATTTTTATTTTTTTAAAGATGTATTCATTTATTTTAGAGTAAGAGAACAAGAGAGAGCAAAAGTGAGAAGGGCAGAGGGAAAGAGAGAGAATCCCCAAGCAGGCCCCACTCTAAGCCTGAGACCCACACAGGGCTCAATCTCACCAACCTGGAATCACCACCTAAGCTGAAACCAAAAGTCAGTCACTTAACTGCACCACCCAGGCACCCCACAAGCCTACTTTTAGTAGCAAGCAAGTATAGAATTCACTTACCGTATTAATACACCAGATCCTTAATACACAGGATGCTAAACCCCTATAAGTGATGATTTGTCTGCCTTAATGAGAGTATTATAATGGAAAGCTAGGCATTTTACAGATGGAACATGTACACCCTTAGAAACATATAAGATCATAAGGTTTTGTTATGATGAAATGAGTATATTAGAGCAT
This sequence comes from Canis lupus baileyi, assembly GCF_048164855.1. Lineage (NCBI taxonomy): Eukaryota > Metazoa > Chordata > Mammalia > Carnivora > Canidae > Canis > Canis lupus. The sequence continues at coordinate 24,734,472 of NC_132852.1, forward strand.
AAATTAAGGAGTTACTGTCATTTATTAGGCAGCTTGATATGTCAGGAGTTGTGATATATGATTTTTAAGCATAATCTCATTTGGTGTTCACAGAACCCTGCAAGTTGAATTCCTATTTTATGTACACAAATGGAGTTTCTAAAAGGATAAACAAATTTCCAAAGGTAACAAGGTTAGTTAACAGCAGAATTAAAATTTGAACATTGATATCAAAGCTGTTGCATTTTCCACAAAAGCACACTGCATGCTTTTCCAAGTATTCAATACATTCCTATTATGAACTGCATATTTTATATTTTATTTGCAGAGTTTAAGTATTTTTTGTACTGGTGTACTGATCCTATCCCAAATTGATGGAAAAGGGAAATACTATAATCATTACTGTTGTTCCAGAAGCTGTTAACTATAGTGTTCTGGGGGATTATATATTAAACTATTACAAGACAAAATTATAAATCTGCCTCCCAGTAGAAAGAATCCTAAGCAGGGAGTCCCATCTGATGTGACACCTCTGACATCGGCCATTGCCAACCAGTATCAATCCTCTTCTCTTTCTCTGCTCACAATTCCACTGGTGGAGATTCCTTAATTTTAGAGATCAAAGTGGTCACTACTTGAGCCCCTAGGGATGAATCATTAGTACTGTAAGCCAATTCTAGTAACTTCTTTCTTTTTGAGAAGTGGTTGGACTCAGTCAAGTCTTCCAGAAGGGCTTAGCTTTCCTAAAGTCCATGTGATTTCTTCAGATGCTGAGATCTTGGGGTGGGTATGAGAATGGACAGCATCTAAGGATGGCCTCACGGAAGGTGGAAAGAACAGCTTCAGGCAGATTGATAAAACTGTGTAATCTTTCTCTGCTCCAGTGTTCAGATAAGTAGTCAAAACTGGCAATACTAATTATTTTAAATTCACAGATACCATACACACACACAGCTGTTCAGAAGATAAAATTAGAAAATAATCCACTTGCATATTTAGACATCAAAATACACATTTTATAGGCTTAATTTTCATTGTTATTTTAATATTTCAAACAAAAAAATCAGCAAAATAAAGTGAGATTTTTCCTGGACCCACATTAAAATATGAGGACCAAAAGCAACATTTTCAATTCATTCTTCTGCCTTGGGGCTTTCTCAGTATGTCTCTCTAGGACCTCAATAAATAAAATGTATGCTGTTCTCATATATAACAGCTCCTTTCTGCCAGCTGAAATTCAACACAGTGCAAAAGTCACTTGTCCCCTTCCCCCTCTACCCACCCTGGTCCCCTCTACCCAGTGAAGCCAGACTAGCATTAGAAATGAAGAGGGTAACTGGATAATAAGGAACAAAGTAGAGAGGAGATTTCTAAGACAGTGGGTTTAGAAATTGGGCTAAAGGAACTCTTTACCATACTTTTAACATCCAGATAACTCTTTAAATCCAATTTTAAATAATATCATTAATCCTGTGGCTTAGTCCAGAAGGGGCACAAAAGATCCCTAAGATAATAGGCTTTATTCTAGCCTTTAGACACAAAGGGCTTCTAACAAACCCAACACCATGTGGAAAGCATTCTGATATTCTTTTTTCATAAAGAGAAACTAAAGACACAATCACATACTTATAATCCTCAAAGCACTTTAAAGTAAAGGTACTGTGAAATATAAATTGTCATTTTTAATTTCTCAGTATTCAGAGAAAACGGCTTGATTTCAGACCTCCAAAAAAATAAAGTTCACTTGCCAAATATAAAATGAGCCTTCCCCCAGGTAGAGAAATGAGTGCAGTTTTTTTCTGGGACACAGTCTCAATTATGCAGTACGTGGTCTTTTCTATCATACTGCAGACTACATCTGAAGTTAGAATGACAGCTGCTAACCATGCAAAAAAGATTTTCCATTTTCAAGGAGAAGGCATATTTTATGAATTTAATTTTCTCTAACAGAAAACATAATCCACCTACAAAATGGAATATGATGATTAAATTAACATCTAACTATACCTTGGCCACTAATGGATACAATGTTCCTTAACCAGTGTCAAATTCAGAAAATGCTCCTGCCAGATTAAACCTCTCTAAAGGAGATTAAGAAAATATATGTATCTAATTCATTTATATCAGGAGAAATGACCTGGGGCAGTAATGTTATTTTCTATTAAGGTAATCTGGAAAGTGGATGGGAACCAGTTGGACAGTAATTTAATAGAAGCACAACACAGAACTCAGAAATGAACAAATTTATTCCTTTACTGAAGAATAGTTAAATGGTACCTTAAGCTTGCATTTGATCTGAAAAAATTATTTTCAAAGCCTGGAACATAGTAATTTTATGAACACTATTTCAAAGGTTACTGAGAAAGTATTCCAAAACAAATATAAAGGACATAGTTCCTCTTTAGCGATGATAAAAGTCATTAGGTAAAAAAAGAGTCATTAGAAAGCCATCACTTAAACTTATATATTTACAGTTAAAAAAAAATTTTAAGTAAGTTTAAGAGACTTTTACTAGGAATCAAATATCTGTGTGGTCGGGAGAGGAACACATTTGATCTGAGCTACTCAAGAGCTCTGAATGCCCTCATGCAGCTCAGCACCTACACTGTGACTCTGTCTCTGTAATCCATGAAATCAGAGTAAGCAAACTCCAGGACCCTGCTCCAAGGATTGTGGCCAACATTCATTCCAATTAGTTATTGCCTCAAACCTGCTGCTAAATATTCTGAATATATTTCCTTTATCTAAACATATGATTAGTAGATGATAGATAGATGATAGATAGATAGATAGATGATAGATAGATAGATAGATAGATAGATAGATAGATAGATAGATAAGTAGATAGATAGATGATATAGAGAGATAGAGATATAGAGACATAGAGACATAGACACATGGACAAATATGCTAAAATCCTTGTTGTGATACAAAGCAAAAATATTTGGAAACAGTTTGTTTTAAAAACAACCAGGATTCTGGTATTGTTTACTCTCTGGTTGGCTTACCAAATTTATAGCTACTTCCATATACTAACATGTATGTATATAAATATCTATATATAAACATTTGGACCATTCTGCAACTATCCCAATCCTAAGCTTTCTACATCCCTGACTTCTAACACAATAGCTTTCATATCACCTCCTATATCTTGATATATGACCTATCAGAACTTTTAAAACTTTTACAAATTGATAGAGGTCTTTTACAAATTGGGAGGTACGTGTGGCTGGCATCACTTTCCTCACATTGTCTGGAAATAACCATTAGAATTAACTGAAGGTGGAATGAGAAAGTGAAGTCTCACTTTAAACAGAGACATTTTTATTTGCGTGCTTTTCACAAAAATGACACCTCATATTTTAGATTTAGCTTTTAATAGAAATGTAGAGATTTTCCTGAAATGAATACACAGATAATTTGATTGTGAGACAGATATAAATTGAGACCTGTAGTAAATTAGTGCTTCAGAAAAACCTTTGCATTAAAAAAATTAAATAAAAAAGGCCTGTTAAGAGCTTCTCAGAATCTCCTGAGAGACTGTTTGTAGAAAGAAACCAATACTTATGCAGGGAATATTTTCTTATAATAAAGGCAATTAAGCCAACTGAATAGGAGATCAAGAAAAAAGTATCCATAAGTTCAGTGCAGTCTTGCCTGGTAACAGAAGATGAATGAATGGTGAATGTTATGAGTTCTTCAGGTTCTAAGATTTTAGGATATGTTTGATGGTTGGTTTACAAGCCACACAAGCCATTACAGTAAACCCCCACCCCCTTATCCACAGGGCATACATTCCAAGACTCCCAGTGGATGCTTGAAAGTACAGATACTACTGAACCGTATATATACTGTGTTTTTTTCCTATACATACATACCTATGATCAAGTTTTAATGTATGAATAGACACAGCAGGAGATTAGCAACAATAACTAGTAATGAAATAGAACAATTATAACAGCATACTATTATAAAAGTTATATGAATGTGATCTGTCTTTCCAAATACCCTATTGTACTGTACTCACTCACCTCCTGATAAGTGAAATGATAAAATGCCTACATGATGAGATGAAGTGAGGTGAACGAATAAGCCCTGGGATGTAGTGTTAGGCTACTACTGACCTTCGACAATTCAGCAGAAGGAGGATCATCTGCTTCTGGACTGAGGTTGACTGTGGGTAATAAAAACCTCAGAAACCAGAAAGTGAAACCATGGATAAGGAGGCACTACAGGCATACCTTGTCTTATCATGCTTTGCTTCATTACACTTACAGATCATTGTTTAAGGTTTGTTGCAACCCTTTGTGGAGCAAGACTATTGACACCATTTTCCCATCAGGATTTGCTTAACTTTGTGTCTCTGTGTCATACTTCAGTAATTCTCACAATGTTGCAATTTTTTCATTATTATATTTGTTATGTGATCTGTGGTCAGTGATTACAACTCGCTGAAAGCTGAGATGATGGTGAGCAGTTTTTAGCAATATAGTATTTTTAAATTAAGATATGTACTTTTTTTAAGCGTAACACTATGGCACAGCTAATGGACTAACATGTAATGTAAATATAATTTTTATGTGCACTGGGGAATCAAAAAATCATGTTATTATGATATTGATTTTATTGCAGTGGTCTGGAATCAAATCCTCAATATCTCTGAGATATACCTGTACTGTAGATTGATATTTTGTTTATTCCATCAGATTTTATTGATTAGAACACTGTATGAAATGGAGAAGGAAGTAAAGCTTAAACATACATTCACTTAAGAAATATTTTTTCCAAGGTCCCTGGAGGGCACAGTCATTTAAATGGCAGACAGTCAGTTTTGACTCAGGTCCTGATCACGAGATTGTGAGATGGAGCCCCATGATAGGCTGTGTGCTCAGTGTGGGGTCTCCTTGAGATTCTCTGTTCCTCTTCCTCTGCTTACTCTCTCTCTCTCTCTGAAATAAATCAATACATCTTTATTTTTTTAAAAAAGGAAATACTTTTTCAATGCCGACTCATTGCAAAGCCCTGTTTAGGATATTAAGATACATCAGCAAATAAAACAAAATCCTCTTTCTCATGGAGTTTATATTCTATTGGATGAGATAACTAGTAAACAAACACATAAATAAATGCTATCAAGAATAAATAAAGCAAAGTAAGAAGGGTATGATGAAAGGTGTATTTGCGATTTCCATGGGTGGTCAAAGAAGATCCCACAGTATAGCTGACTTTTGTTTGTTTTTTTTTTTTAATAATAAATTTATTTTTTATTGGTGTTCAATTTGCCAACATACAGAATAACACCCAGTGCTCATCCCATCAAGTGCCCCCCTAGTGCTCATCACCCATTCACCCCCACCCCCTGCCCTCCTCCCCTTCCACCACCCCTAGTTCGTTTCCCAGAGTTAGGAGTCTTCATGTTCTGTCTCCCTTTCTGATATTTCCTACCCATTGCTTCTCCCTTCCCTTCTATTCCCTTTCACTATTATTTATATTCCCCAAATGAATGAGACCAGATAATGTTTGTCCTTCTCCGATTGACTCATTTCACTGAGCATAATACCCTCCAGTTCCACCCACGTTGAAGCAAATGGTGTATTTGTCATTTCTAATGGCTGAGTAATATTCCATTGTATCCATAGACCACATCTTCTTTATCCATTCATCTTTCGATGGACACCGAGGCTCCTTCCACAGTTTGGCTATTGTGGACATTGCTGCTATAAATGAAACGCCGGGACACCTGCACCCCGATGTTTATATAGCTGACTTTTGAACTGAGAACTGAATGCAAAAAAATCCATGTGGGGGAGGGTTACTCCAGGACAGTAGTCAGGTCAAGTTCCTGAGGCAGGTGTGCAATTGACACCTTCCAGGAATGACCGGAAGGCCAATGTACCCACAGAGTGCCAGGAGCAAGTAGGGAAGTGGAAGAGAAGAAAAAAGAGTTAAGTGAGGTAGAGAACTGGGCTGAGAGACCAGGCTGCTCTAAGCCATCTACGAGATTTGTACTTTATTTTAAATGAGGTTAGAAGGTATTAGAGAGATTTTAAGATCACTTATTAGAGTAGGATGCCATTTGGAGGGTCAGGAGATGAATATGATCTGACTCCTCTTTTAAAGGATTGGCCAGTCTGCTCTATGGAGCATAGACTGCAGGTCAGCAGTGTAGAAAAAGGGAAGCCAGTTAGGAAAGTTAGCCAATGGTCAGCTGTGCTAGGCAGTCCTGGTCCAAGTGTTGAGAAGTTGGATTAAAGCTATATGCTTAAAAGAAATTGACAGAACTAGGTGAAGAATGTGTGTCAAAACAAGTTAGAACTACAAAACTGGAAAATGCAACTCCCGGATAAATCAAACAAAACTATCTGATTTGTAATATAGACGTAAGATGTATAAATTTATATACACTTTTGTTGAAAATATTATGCATCAATAACCATAGTATAAAGAAATGTCTCACAGGTGACACTGTCCTGAGTTGAATAAGGTAGTTCCAAAAATAGTGAGCTACTCCCATAATTAAAAGTTTCAAGGCGGAGACCATGTGCATCCCTCCACAGTGGTGTTCTAGAGGGCTCCGGTATCATCACATGAGAGATTATATTTCTTGGATTTAAGCCTTTTTTATGATTTTCATTCTACCGGGGGGGGGGGATTAGGAGAAATGAACATACAATGGAAAAACTTCAAAGAAATGAAAGATAAGTTTTATTTTCCTGTAATCTTTCTTTCAAAATATCCTTAATACCATAAGCTTCAGTGAAATATATGTTGGTTCCTTCACTGATGCATGAATACACCCACAGCAGATTGTACATACAAAACCTCCGTCAACAAATAGAGAATGGTTTCATTGTCTGCAATAGCATTCCCTGATTGGAAGCAGTCCCTTGGGTATTCATTACTGAAGATAAATCCCACCCCCTTGAAACTGCGGCTGCCCTTAGCCCTTGAAACTGCGGCCACCACTCATGATTATCAGACAAGACATAGCTGGTGAATCCATTTGTTCTATTCAGCTTTAGACCAACACAGGTGATTAACCAGGTAAAACTCTTATTCTTCTTCTTGTATTCAATATCATATATAGCAATATATCTATATGCTAATGCTATTATGGGAGAGGTTTGCATATTAACACATTTCTGAAAATGTAGTCCTGATACTTTACTCATAAAGGAAAGTTCTCTAATGGGAGAAAAATGCCTATACTTAAGTATACATTTTTTTAAAAATTGAAATGCATAGGGTCACTCTCTTATATTATTTGAAGTTGCATTCATCCAAAAATGTAATGCTTTCTTGTGGAAGTATAAATTTTGAACAATAATTGATAGTTGCAATGCTCTGATGTAACTATCTGAAAATATGATTTTTGCTACATAGTTCAAAGTGAAATATTTTTTCAGTTTAACGCAGACGATGTGGGATTTGCATTTTTATTTTTGTTTCCATCTCATCATTTTATTGAATAATTTCAGTACACAATATCATAAAGTTACCATTGCATTTTGAAGTAATCTTTATGAATGCTTATAGTCATTTCAATTAGAAAAATTAATTTTATAGTGTTCTTTTTATCAGAACTTTTTCATAGAATTTGATCAAAAGCTATTAAATAAATCATGTGTGTCTCCTGACAATTAACTAATGTGCCAAATAGATCCAAGCATTCCCAGAGAAATATGTTAGCAAGGCTATATTTTCTAAAGGCATAGCTTTTTCAAAATGCAGAGCTGCTTGATCAACAATGTTATAAATGAAATGATTGGTTGCCTTGAGGTTGAGAGCTAATTGAATGAACAGAGTGTTTCTCCTTACAGCAACCTATAACACTAATGGATAAGCTAATTCTTTCTTCCCTAAAGTAATTGCACAGTCATCCTTAATTTAAAATCACTTGCATTTACTCAGTTGTTTTCAAACAGGGCAAAGGTCCTGAACAGTTGTACTGGAGAGATTTAAATTGTCAATATGACGTAGAGTGTAGGACCTTTCAGTGTAAGTAATTAAAATTTACTGTGCATCTTTTTTTTAATGTTATGTTGAATACACTATCTACTATGATTAGCAAGAAAGCTAATATTTCTACAAATTGACCTTATAAAACCCTAATTATGATCTTATTAGTTCTCTGGTTGATTCAATTGCTTTTCTGTTTCCGCATCATGTAGGAAATTCTGAATAAAATATTGAAGAAAAATTTCAGAGATTCTTATCAGTCAAACTCTGCCTAGATTAGTGAATTGTATTTATTATTTTTAAAAATATTGCTAAGATTCCTAAACCAGTGAATGATGTTAGAAACATTATATAGATATGTGTGACAGTAAAAGTCAGTACCTTAATGTCTACATGAGAAAACCAAGCCCATATTTCCATTACTGTCTTCATGCACAAGAGTAAATGATTACAAGCTAAGTATTACTCCATGTTTTTAGTATTTCATATTATAGACAGTGTACAGAGCAAGATTATTTTTTGAATTTTATTAAACATAACTTCATTTTTCAAACCATTTATTAATGTTCTTAAATTTAGCTATCTTAAAATTTAGCATGTTTGCTTTATTTTATTTTAATAGCTATGCTATCTAAAGTATTGCCACCCAAAACTCCTAAGAAATCTTAATTTCTAGAGTCTTAAAATAAGTTGAAAATAAGTTTTCAACATACCTAGCAAAAAGGCCTATGCCTTAAAATCCAATTATATTATTATGTATGGTGACAGATGGTAACTACACTTAGCATGGTGAGTGTAACAATGTATACAGAATTGTCAAATCACTATGTTGTAACACCTGAAACTAAAATAATATTTTATGTCATCTATACTTCAATTTAAAAATTCAATTATATTATCAGTACAAGTAGAAATGGCTTGATGACAGAAAATTAATTGCTGCAGATGCTTTTATCTAAACAGATTTTTAAAATACAGGAGAATACAAAGGCCTTACGTTGAAACCTTCACAGAATTGGAAAGTATAAAAAGCCAAAATTCTTAGAAATAGTAGGAATTTGAGATAAAAGTGGTTTTATTTTTGTTTCTTTGTTCAGTAGCCTGGAAAAGGCTTGATTTTGCCACAACTTAAAAAAAAAAAATCTATGAAGAATTTTGAGCAGACACAAAAACAGGCAGAGTAGCATAATAAACTTCTAGGTAGCCTGGACTAAGTGTTAGTAATTAACATATAGGTGCATCCTTGCCTCATACATCACCCTTCAATCCGTCCTAGTTCCTCTGTTATTTTGAAGTAAATTCTAGGCATCATATAATTTCATCTGTAGGTATTTCAGCATGCATTGCTAACAAACATTTTTCTTTAAAATGCAATTGACCCTTGAAGAAAATGGGTTTGAACTACATGGGTCTACTTATATGTGGATTTTTAAAAATAAAAACAGTACAGTAATGTATTTTCCTTATGATTTTCTTTTTTTAAAAAGATTTTATTTATTTATTCATGAGAGACACAGAGAGAGAGGCAGAGACACAGGCAGAGGGAGAAGCAGGCTTCATGCAGGGAGCCAGACGTGAGACTCGACCCCAGGGTCTCCAGGATCAGGCCCTGGGCTGGAGGGGATGCTAAATTATTGAGCCACCGGGGCTGCTCAGATTATGATTTTCTTAACATTTTCTCTTCTTTACCTTACATATAGGAATACATTATATAATACATATTATGAAATATATGTTAAGCTACTGTTTATGTTATTGTTAAGGTTTCTGATCAATAGTCAGCTATTAGTTTTGAGGGAATCAAAAGTTATATTTAGATTGATTTTCAACCATGGGACAGGTTGGCATCCCTAAATCCCAAGTTGTTCAAGGATCAACTATACTACAACAGCATGATCACATTTTTAAAAAAATAAGCATCCTTAGTTATCACTACGTATATATTAAATGTATAACTATCCTGTAGCCTCCTAAATGTCATTTTTCAAACATTTGTTTAAATCAGGATCTAAATAAAGCTCACACATGGCAATTCATTGATTCTTTTTTAATCTATAAATTTTCCTATCTCTTTTTTTTCCCTTGCACTTTGTTGAAATATCTCTAGATTTTTGTCTTGTAGAATATCCATCTGGACTTTCTAACTATCGTATTGTGGCATGACTTAGCATGTTTCTTTACCTTCCACGTTGTATGCTGTCATTTGCGTCTAGAGAATTGCTCAGATTCAGTTTCCATTTTTGGCCAGGAACTTCAGGGTTAGCTTTGTGTTCCTCCATCAGGAGACACTGAGCGTGTGGTTGTTTTCCTTTTGGTGATACCAGCAGGCATGAGTGTTCGATGTTGTATATTTCGTTTTGAAATGTAAAAGCATACAGTGAATTCTGAAAAATGAAAATTGAAAATATTTAATGAAAAACAACCCAAAATGAAGTATGAATATCACTTCTGGGTTACTTGGCTTGCAAAATCTGGTGGTTTTGCCCAGAACTGCAGTTTCTAGAGCTTGAAATTCGTATACAGTAAAAATTAAATGTTTCATATTTCTTAGAAATTGCACACTCAATTCCTTCCTTCTATTCCCTTTTCTCTGTTTTGTTTGTTTGTTTGTTTGTTTCTTTGTCCTACTACTCCAGCTCTTCAGGGGACACTCAAACAAGTTACTTAAGTTGTCATTTCATGCATGATCTTTATTGTTGCCATCTCATATACTGATAATTCTAACAATTACTTCCCTATAAATATTAACTTGGTTATATAATAGTTATGTTTCTAGGAATCAAAAAGAGGGCATGTAGCCTGAAAAGTAATATTTGCTCTACTTTTACTGACCTAAGAAATATGACTCACATGTTAAAATGACAACTTTTAAAAAAAAATTTTTGACAACTCTTAAAAAAAGATTTATTTATTTATTAGAGAGAGAGTCAGGAGTGGGAGGAGGGGCAGAGGGAGAGAGAGAGGAAAGCAGACTCCCCACTGAGTTGGGATCCCCATGAGCATGGGACTCCATTTTAGGACCCTGAGGTCATGACCTGAGCTGAAACCAAGAGTCAGATGCTCAACTGGCTGAGCCACCCAGGTGCTCCAAAGCACCAGCTGTTTTTTTTTTTTTTTTTTTTAAGTTATATTTATGGGATCAAATGGCAGAATAATTTTTGATAATTTTCTCAGATAGGAACTTATGCATTAAAGTATAAGAAAGCATCTGCTTATTGGAAAATGGGAATCAGAGCTCAAGAGCTATTCAGAAACCTGATTCCTGGAAATAAAACATGGGAAGCCAGTCCTAGAGCAAAGCTAACTTATTGGTGGAAGGCTAGGCATTACATAAGCACTGCTTGAAGCTGTCCCCGAGAATAACATTAAATGGGGCACAAGGGCATCTTTCACGTGGGATTTGTATGAGTTTATCTTAAGAGATTAGATGATAGGGCATCTGGGTTGCTCAGTAGGTTAAGTGTGCCTTCAGCTCAGGTCATGATTCTGGAGTCCTGGGAGTCTGGGATCAAGCCCTTCATTGAGCTCCCTGCTCAGCAGAGAGTCTGCTTCTCCCCTGCCCCTCACCCTGCTCATGTTCTGTCTCTCTAATAAATAAATAATCTTAAAAAAGAGAGAGATAGATGAGATGAAAGTGGAGTTCCATTTTTAAAAGTGTGTAAGACCCCAAATAAATAAACATGTATTTATCAGGAAGTACTGAACAAGCAAAAAATGAAATACAAGTTAAATAAAAAAAATATCCATGATGGTTTTACAAAATGGATTTTACATATAGAAAGAATATATTCCATTTAGAGTAGTTAAATGAGTTTACACTGCAAATAGGCAAATGCATACAAATAATGGCCCTGATCAGTTGATGCTTATAAATGTCTATATGTATATAATATGAAAATAAAATAAGGAAAAAAAAACTTCATTTTGGGTGCTGTTTATGCCAATTCCATTATTTTATGCAAAAAAATGTATTTACTTTGAATGAAAAAGAATTCTTCAACTACCTAAGATTTTGAAAGGCAGAAAAATAAAAGGAAATCTTTATTGGGAATAAAGATAATCATACTTTACATATGATTATATAGTTTTATATTGTCACTTTTCCTTTGTTTTAACTCTATCTGTACTTTCTGATTTGAGTAGAGATGATTTGCTTGAGAGTTGCCTAGTAATTGACAAAATATGCAAAATTTCTTAATGTTGAGTCATTTTTACACTTCCTTGGATATCCCATTATAGCTAATTTTCTAAGATTTAGATAATGTGAGTGACTGTAGAGGTATACCTCATTTTATTGTGCTTCACTTCATTGTGCTTTGCAGGGAACACATTTTTTTTGCAAATTGAATGTTTATGGCAACCCTGTGTTAGGCAAGTCTATCGTGCCATTTTTCTAACAGCATTCACTCACCTTGTGTCCATCATATTTTGGTAATTCTGCAATATATCAAACTTTTTAATTATTATTTTATTTACTATGGTGATCTATGATTAGTAGATAAGACTATTGTAATTGTTTGGGGTACTATGAAAGGAAGAGTCTCACATCTCTCACTTTAAATCCAAAGCTAGAAATGATTAAGATTAGTTTCGAAGACTTGTCAAAAGCTGAGATAGGCTGAAAGCTAAGCCCCTTGTGCCAAACAGTTAACCAAGCTGTGAATGCAAAGGAAAAACTCTTGAAGGAAATTAAAACTGTCATTCCAGTCAACACAGGAATGATAAGAAAGTGAAAATGCCTTCATGCTGATAGGAAAAAAGTTTGAGTAGTCTGGATAGAAGATCAAACTAACCATGTTTCCTTAAGTCAAAGCCTAATCCAGAGCAAGGCCATAATTCTCTTCAATTCTATGAGGGCTGAGAGAGATGAGGAAGCTGTAGAAGGAAGTTTAAAGCTAGCTGGGGTTGATTCATGATGTTTAAGAACAGAAGACATCTCCATAACATAAAAATGCAGGGCGAAGCAGCAAATGCTGTTGTAGAAGCTGTAGCAAGTTATTCAGAAGACATAGCTCAGATAAATTGTGACGGTGACTACACTAAACAGATTTTTAGTGTAGACAAAAGAGCTGTATTTTGGAAGATGATGCCACCTAGGACTTTCATAGCTAGAGAGGAGAAGTCAGTGCCTGGCTTCAAAGATTTAAAGTGCGGGCTGACTCTCTTGTTAGGGGCTAATGCAGCTGGTGACTTTAAGTTGAAGCCAGTGCTCATTTACTATTCTGAATATTTTAGAGCCCTTAAGAATTTTGCTAAATCTACTCTGCCTGTGCTCTGGAAAAACAATGCCTGGAGGATAGCACGTCTGCTTATGGCATGGTTTATGGGATATTTTAAGCCCACTGTTGAGATCTATAGATCAGAAAAGATTACTTTCAAGATACCCACTGCTTATTGACAATGTATGTGGTCATCCAAGAACTCTGATAGAGATGTATAATGAGATTAATGGTGTCTTCATGCCTGTGAACATAAAATATATTCTGCAGCCCATGAATCAATGAGGAATTTTGACTTTCAAGGCTTATTATTTAATATAAGACCACTGCCATAAAGAGTGATTCCTCTGATGGATTTAAGCAAAGTAAATAAAAAAATCTGGAAAGGACTCACCATTTGTGATGCCATTAAGGGTATTCATGACTCAAAGGAAGAGGTCAAAATATTAACATGTACAGGAGTTTGGATGAAGTTGATTCCAACCCTCATGGATGACTTTGAGGAGTTCAAGACTTCAGTGGAGGAAGTTAACTGCAGATGTGTTGGAAATAATAAGGGAATGAGGATTAGAAGTGGAGTCTAAATATGGGACTGAGAATTGCTGCAAGCTCATAATCAAACTTGAGTAGATGAGGGTTGCTTCCTTCCTTCCTTCCGTTTTTATTTTTCTTTCCTTTTTAAGTAGGCTCCATGCCCAGTGCAGAGCCCAACATGGGGCTTAAATTCATGACCCTGAGATCAAGACCTGAGCTCAAGAGTCAGATGCTTAATTGACTGAGCTACTCAGATGCCCCAAAAGTGTTTTTTTGGTTTTTGTTTTTCTTTCTTTCTTTCTTTCTTTCTTTCTTTCTTTCTTTCTTTCTTTCTTTCTTTCTTTCTCTCTTTCTTTTGATGGAATCTACTCCTAGAGAAGAGGCTGTGGAGATTATTGAAATGACAACAAAAAATTGAGAATATTCCATAAACTTAGCTGATAAAGCAGAGGCAGGGTTTGAGAAAATTGACTCCAATTTTGAAAGAAGCTCTACTATGGGTAATATCTATTAAACAGCAATCTATTTTGCAGAGAAATAGTTTGGGAAAGGAAGAGTCAATCAATGAGCGAACTTCATTGTTGTCTTATTTTAAGAAATTACTGCAACCACCACCCCAATCTTCAGCAACCACCACCCTGATCAGTCAGCAGCCATTAGCGTCAAGGTCAGGTCCTTCACCAAAAAAAAAGATGATGACTTATTGAAACTTACATGATGGGTAGGATTTTTTTAGCAATAAAGTACTATTAATTAAAATATGTACATTTTTTAGCTATAATGTAGAGCATATTTAATATACTACAGTATAGTGCAAACATAACTTTTATATGCATTAAGAACCAAAAAATTCATTTGACTCGCCTTATGGCAATATTTGCTTTATTGCTCTGGTCTGGTACTGAACCTGTAATATCTCTGAGGTATGCTGATATACTTCTTTAGTGGAAATGTTGAGCCTCACTGAGACATTTTAATTACTTTAGGTTTTAATTTCCCACAAGAATTCCCTAATTTATTTCCTCTTACTTAAGTTTTCAATCAGTGAATCCTATCCAATCTATGCCTTAAGAGAGTTTGTAAATTAATTGAAAGGTTATCAGAGGAACAGACATGTCTCCTCATAGTACACTTACTTAAATATAAGTCCATAAAGAAATAATTGAGAATTACATGATTTGGAGCCCCTTGCAGTCTGAGTTTTTGGCACAACTCCTAAAAGAAGAGAAGCATTTTTTTTTTATTGCCTTCTAATGACAAGGCTTAAGGGTTCTTGAGATATGGCCATCTGGATGAGTGCCTCCAACTAATAAAACTGGGTAGTGCCTCCAATTCAGGCTAGGCTCATTTGCGAATGGTGCACATGATAAGGACGCTAAACCTGATCAGATGTCCAATAGGTCCGTAACTTACACAAGCTGATATGTACATAGTAAGTTTGAGCTTTGTTTTGCTTTCTCAACTGTATTTTAGTTATTATTTAAGGACATTATAACACTTTTTCTTTCTTCAGAATTGTACTAGCTATTCAAGGACCTTTACATTTCCCAGTTGAGAATCAGGTTGTCGAGGTCTATCAAACAAAGAGATTTTTTTTTTATTGGGACTAAACGTAAGTATAAATTGGCTAGAATTGACATTGCAATATTAAGTCTTCCAATCTATATGCTTAGTACATGAATCCATTTACTTAGATCTTTGTTAATGTCTCTCAATAATGTTTTATAATTTTCTGGGTAAATTATTTCTGCAAATTCTGTAGTTTATTACTAGATATTTATGTCCTTGGTTTATCCTTAGTTCTTACCTTCTTCATCAGAATTTGGCAATAAATTTATAAAAGAAGATGTTCTCCATCTTTTTGTCATCTAGAATAATTTGACTAATAGAACAATGTTAGTAAAAAACCACCTGAGCCCAGCTTGTATTTAGTGATAAGCAATTAACAAAATTTTCCTCATCAATCTGGATTTGTTTTATTGTATCCAACTCACTTTTAGTAGTTTATTATTTTTATAGGACATTATTCTTTTTATATGAATGTATAAAATTATTTATAAGAGATTGGCATAATGATTTTTACAATTCTTTAATTTCTCCTGCTCTGGTGAATGTATCTGCTTTATTACTTCTAATGTCATATTTTTCTTTTCTTTCTTTTTGTTTTGCTCACACATGACAGGTGAATTTTTGTTATTGGTATTTTTTATATAAACGGATCTTTTCAGTCCATATGCTTGTTTGTTTTCTAATTCACAATTTTTAAAAAGTATCATCTGTGTTAATTTAGTTTGCCTACTTATTTTAGCCTCATTTCTTGTATTTAAGTTAAATGTTTAGTTTAACTTATTTTCAGTTATATCTTAGTTACAGAAAGTTATAATTTTCTTAGAGTGTAACTAAACATGAATTATTTTTTACATTTATATTCTATACAGAATTTTATATTTTCTTATCCAGAATAATTAAAATGCTAGTTTTGCAACCATTCCCAATGGCAAAAAAAGTTTATTTCTCAAAATTCCAGCTTATTCATGGTGTGAGGCAAAGTTGATATAAACATATATATGCAAAGAAGTTGACGGGGTTGATAGGTCATATTGTAAGATCACTGCCTAAACTGATTTATTGCATACTGGTTATTAAAGCAGAGTAACAAAAATAATAATGCAATGATAATAAAGTTTACTTTGAGTCATTTGAAGAAAAATACAAATGTGTATTTTGTTTGCAAATGTAAATTTATTAATATCAGCATATGAATTGAAGAATAATAACTCACTTTATGTTTTATTTAGCCATGAAACTCTTTCTTCACAGAAAATAGGTATTGAATATATAATAATAAAAATAACCAAAGCAGAACTACTGTTGAGTGGGCTCATCAGAGGTGGGGAGGAATGGGTTTGTCCAGATCTCCCCTCTGCCTACCCAGGAGAAGGCAGCTCTTGACAGGTTTCTTAGCAGCATGCAGAAAACACTCATCTATTTGAAAAATGACATGAGGGGAAAAACAGTAAAATTTTAGTTGGATTTCATTTTCTTTGTTATACTTCTCTGGAGTATCATACTTATTCTCATTTGACATTGTAATAATTCTAATTCTACATAAAAATCTGAACTAACACTCCAAAAACTCGAGAAAGTAACCTTCTCTATAAAATAAGAAAGTGGAAGCCTAGTAAGAGATTTGTTTAGACAGAGGCCAGACCATTGCTGATGGCAGAGTAAAATTAGTAGTCAGACTCTTGATAGTTCTTTACTTTTTCTATATAAACATCTCTAACTCCTGATAATTTATTTAAGTCTGCATTCCATGCAAAGTTAGCTAAATTTAGTTGCCTTGTGGCTTTCTTATTCCATATATGATGTAATTTCAAATCTTGCATATAACAATTCAAATTAAAATAGATCAGAATGTGTCTATAAGTGTTTTCTCAGTCCTTCTATATAGTTATGAAGTGTATTTTGAGTAGAGACTTCTAAGAGAGCAAGATGTTGATTTTGAATAAAAATGTATCCCTTAAATATATATACTTCATGTATCATGATATCATTTCTTCTAGCCTCATCAATGTCTCTCATGTTTGTACATACTACAATTCCATTCAAGCTTTTATCTATCACACATGTATATGCACATACAATGATCTTTATCCTATTGTAGATACGTAAAATAAGATTTACTCCCTAAAATGAGTAAAATATTTCAATTTATCAATATACTGAAAAGAATAGCCCCCCAAAATAGGATGATGTTTCAGGAAAATTGTTTTAGCTTTACCATGGTATTAAAACTCATGCAAGTGGCCACAATTAGCAGTCTTAACAAACATTGCATGATTAATTCTCGTAAGTAATGGGAGAAGCAAAGCAGATGGCCCCATCATTTTTTATGTCATTCCTCTAGTTTAAAAATTGTCCAAAGTCAGCTATAATAAAAAGCCAAGATATAAGCTGGAAGTGCATCCATCATTCCTCTGATTTTTCTTTACAAATTAAGTGTGGATAATTTGTTTCATAGTGTTCAAAAATAATATCAATAAATTTGGTAAGAACTTTGGATCCAATAAAGCAACTATAACAGTATTAAATTTTTGGCTAACAGAAGTCCAAGGGAGCATATAATATGGAAAATCTAAATTTTCCTGGTCCTTGCTGGACTTTTTATGAAAAACAAGATGGCACCATTCTTCTAATCTTTTCTTCAAACAACTGAACATTGAAAAAAAGAAGAGAGTGTATTTACATCTGAATTTAGAGTTCAGAGTTCTAGAAGCATGCTTTGGCTCTCTTCTCAATAAGGAACAAAGTTTGTGCTGAAGCAGCCACCCAATCACTGACTATAAAATGTGATACTATTGAAAATAATTTATTTACTATTTTAACTTCCCCCCACAGTCTTTACCATTTGAATCTCAAAAGAACTTATGCAAAGTGGACCATTTACTATAGGTATATTTAAAAATATGTATTTATATATTTTAATATTTATTCATTTATTTGAGAGGAGAGAGAGCTAGAGACCATGTGCAAAGAAGGAGGAGGGGCTGAGGGAGAGAGAGAATCTCAAATAGACTCCAGGCTGAGCACAGAACCCAACTCAGGGCTCAATCTCTCGACCGTTAGGTGATGACCTGAGCTGAAATCAAGAGTCAGACACTTAAACAACTGAGCCACCCAGGCACCCCTAAGTATATTAAGAGTATTTAACTCAGGAGGGACTCCTAGGTGGCTCAGTGGTTGAGCTACTGCCTTTGGCTCACGGCACAATCCCAGAGTCCCAGGATCAAGTCCCATTTCAGGCTCGCTGCAGGGAGCCAGCCTCTCCTTCTGCCTATATCTCTGCCTCTATTTCTGTGTGTCTCTCATGAATAAATAAACAAAATCTTTTAAAAAAAGAATATTTAATTCAGGAAATTATTAAACTTATCAGATATATGTCTAGAAGATGTATGTGTACATACATGTAAGAGTAGCATATATAAAAAGAAGAGATTTCCTAAAGTTGTATTTTTCTGGATAATTTTTGAGTGACATATTTTGAAATAAAAAGTCCAGTGCCATAATATGCCATGATCCTGGGTTTCTCACAATATTTAGTGAAACCATTTTATTTAGGTTGATTTAACATTTGTGAATCTACAGAGAAAAAAGTACAGTTCTATTTAAAGATCTTTAAGATACAGAAATACAACAAACCTCAGGCAATGTTTGGCACTGTGTTAATGACACATATTTTCACAATTGGTAATCTTTCTCTACTTGAGAGGATGTTTATGTTTAATATGTATCTCTAATAGTTACCAGCATTATCTTTCACCAAGATTTCTTCAACTCAATAAGAGTCAAAACTGTTAAACAAAGTCAATGTGTTTCTTACTTTTTTCCTTAATCACTTCTTTGATGATTGTAAAGTATCTTTGAAGACTTCAAGATTAAAGATAAATTTTGATATTTATTTAATATTCATGTCATTCATGCCAGGCTATTCAAAATGCCAAAGGTGGGACATTTTGATGCATTTCTCTTTATCAAATTCCAAACACAAAAATGACTTTTGAAATACTGAAGTATATGGTATTTCTGTTTACCTAACTGTTATATCTATTATTCCAAGTATTCACTGATGTTGGTTTCATAGTTAATATACTTTCATGAAACTGAAAACATTTATGATAAAACAGTCAGGAGGATTGCCACCTGACATCTAGAACACTACTCTCTTTCAAAAAGAACATGCTTGTGATTTTTACTAGCAAAAAAAAATGTAAGTTACTAAATGTGTCTTTGATTGGGGAAGAGGGGCTAGAAGCATCTCTATCATTTCTTTCTTAGTGATCTTAATGCCTATGACTGCAAAAGAAAAATGACGATTTCACCAATGACCTTTAGTCATTCCACTCAGATTCTCTATGTGTCTGAAGAGATAGTCTGTGATTCAGACTATCCCATTTTTGCACAAGAAAGATAAAAAGACACAATAAAATAGGAATCAAAAATTGAGAGTCAATCAAATGTTAAATTTGAAAGGAGTTTTCACAGTGCACAAGACCGAATGTGATGGTGACATGAATTGTTGACTTATACATCCTGTGTATGAAATTTTAAAAAATAATAAAATAAGAGAAACCTGAAATCAATCATTGCTCCTAACTTGTTTGAAAACCTGAAACAATCTCTAGATTGCAAGTATATGTTTTAAAGGTGGTCAGAATATTGTTTTGAAAAGCCAATGATAGGGAACGCCTAGGTGGCTCAGTGGTTGAGTGTCTGCCTTTGGCCCAGGGCATGATCCTGGGATCAGGGATCAAGTCCCGCATCGGGCTCCTTGCAGGGAGCCTGCTTCTCCCTCAGCCTATGTCTCTACCTCTCTCTGTGTGTCTCTCATGAATAAATAAATAAAATCTTAAAAAAAAAAAAGAAAAGTT
The DNA here is from genome assembly GCF_048164855.1 of Canis lupus baileyi. Lineage (NCBI taxonomy): Eukaryota > Metazoa > Chordata > Mammalia > Carnivora > Canidae > Canis > Canis lupus. The sequence continues at coordinate 24,754,597 of NC_132852.1, forward strand.
GATGATAGGAGAGGTAAAGACCCTGGGTTTAGAAAAAGGGAAATGTATCATGTGCAATGAAAATGAGGATTATAGACACTTAAGAAGTATTGAGTAAAAAATTGAAGAGCTCTGTGAAACACAGACTTGTGAAATTCTCTCAGAATGCAGGCAAGAAGGTGGAAGTGACTTGAGAGAGAATTTGATACAATGATAGAACAGACAGTAGTGACAGAAGCAATGTTCCTTCAAAATAAATTGAAACATTGGCTATAGAATAAACAATTACAGAAAACTCTTCTAAACTGAATACAGGCCTAAGTAAAGCCAAATCACTCTCAGCAAAATCAGTAAAACAGGCCTATACCTCAGAAGGTCATGAGGATTTTATTTGTTTAAGTCAGGAAGTCTTATATTTGGGTTTCATGTTTATTTTTATTCAAGTTTTATTATTATCATATGGTGAGAGAATCTTTACATGAGTATTTTCTTTCCATTTCTTGGCTTGTGCTTCTCACAATATGACGATTTCACCCTGGTGTACAACAATGTAACCATCATGAGCACACACACATGGATGAAGCTCTTTGTCCCCAGAACAGCCTTTCCTCATGGTTGTGCAGGACTGACTTCCTAATCAATTTTTACTGTGTCCCTTCTAAGTCTATCTAAGAGCACCAAGTCTTCTTTTCTAAAATCGTCAAATCAGGTTAGTCCCATAGAAGTCCACTTTGAGAAACTCAGTTTTGCCTCAGTCAGGAGGTGCCCCATGAGACTCTAATAGTAAATAGCCTTCAGGGCACCTGGGTGGCTCAGTCAGTTAAGTGTCTGACTCTTGGTTCTGCTCAGATCATGATCACATGGGTTGGAAGATGGTGCCTGGGAGTCTGGGGCTGGCTCCCAGCAGGGAGTCTGATTGAAAAGTCTTTCCCTCTGCCCCTTTCCCCTCAAATAAATAAATCTTTAAAAAACAAAAACAAAAACAAAACAAAACAAAAAAACCTTCTTAGGTAAGTGACTTAAAACAGCAAAAGGTTTATTTCTCATCGAAGGCACATATCTATTGCTCTCTCTCTTTTAAAGATTTTATTTATTTGAGAGAGAGAGAGAATAATCAGTAGGGAGGGGCAGAGGGGGAGAGAGAGAGAGAGAAGCAGACTCCTCGCTGAGAAGGAAGCCCAATGTAGGGCTCATCCCAGGACCCCAGGATCATGACCTGAGCCTAAGGCAGTCGCTTAACCAACTGAGCTTTTGCTCTCCTTTATGTTGGCCCATCGCCAGTATCCAAGCTGGCAGGGCAGCCACTATATAGAAATGGCAGGTTGGTAAAGAGTGAACCGATACTTAAAGCTTCCATCCAGAAGGGACACACATCACTTCCATTCAACATTTCACCGAAGAGCACAAATCAGATGGTCACAATAGTTTCAGGGGAGCAAAGAACTGCAATCCTACCATGTACCTAGAAGGAAAACTGGAAATATTTGATGGACAGAGCTAATGGCTACCACATGTTCCCAGCTGAATTTAAGCAGTTAAATTCTCTGGTGCTCCTAAAGTGGGTATGCTGATAAAAACAACTAAGATCCAGGCATTTGGAATTAAGGATGCCAGATTCCCTCTCCAAAACACCTTTGCTTGGCCTGCTGCTCACGAAATTGATGATGGCTCTTATTAAAAATCACATCCAACTGGAACATGGATTGGGTGAGGCACAGTAGAGGATACCATAGTGAAATGCAGAGAAATGTGAACAACTTTGCTACCTCAGGCCATAATATCTTATTCATATACTGAAGCTAAATCTCTTAAACAGAAATAAAAAGAAATAGCACTCAGGCTTGAAATATTTGGAAGGAAAAGGGGGGGCCAAGGGTGTGACCCTATTTAAAAAGCATAACTCAATGAGATTTCCGGGATTAATTATAAGCAACAGATTCCAATAGAATAGTTGGGAATCTAACATGACCAAACCTGGTTAACAGAGATTGATCATTGCGTAGCCACTAAAAACAAACAAACACACGAATAAATAAAACCTAAAGCCCCCCAAACTATACCGTTCAGAGCTGCAGTTTCAGGCAGTAGAGTCTTCTGCTGAACTTGCTCCCAGGGCCCTCTTACAAGTAGTACTCAGAGACTTCATGAGAGAAATCTCCTCAGTGGGAAGAACCTTGGCCACAAGATTGGCTAGCCACGATTCATTTCAGAGTTTCAGCATATGTCTACTGAGTTACTACAAATGCACCTCAGATGAATTTAAAGAGCCAAAGTTTTTTATGACTTTATAAAAATTGAGTAAAATATATTGGTCAAAATTGAAAAACATGTATTTTGGATGGACAAGAGCACTTAAAGCAAAAGAAAAGAAGCAATGAGTTATATACTACCTTAAAAAACTAGTAAGATTGGGGAGCGCCTAGGTAGCTCAGTTGGTTAAGTGTCCCACTCTTGATTTCCGCTCAGGTCATGATCTCAGGATTGTGACACTAAGCCCCAAGTGGGCTCCATGCTGAGTGTGGAGCCTGCTTGAGATTCTCTCTCTCCCTCTTCCTCTGCCTATCCCCACCCCCACTCACAATCTCTGTCTCTCTCTCTCTCAAAAAGAAAAATTCAATAAAAGCTAATAAATTTGACTGCAAACAATGAGGGAGGTATCATAATATAAGTGAAACAAACAAAAGACAAATAGTGATATGGAATTCAAGCATTATAACAAAGTCTCTATGTCACTGAAGTATGAAAAGTTTTTATAGTTCAATAAAAAAAATCATAAAATCACCCAATAGAAAAAAGCAGGAGGAGGCAGACCTACTTGAATTAAAATTTTCTTTTTTTTTAAATGATTTTATTTATTTGACAGAGGGAGAGAGAGAGAACAAGAAGGGGGAGCAGCAGGCAGAGGGAGAGGGAGAAGAGGGCTGGGCAGGAGCCCAATGAGGGCTCCATCCCAGGACCCTGGGATCATGACCTGAGCCAGAGGCAGATGTTGAACAGACTGAGCCACCCAGGTGCCCTTTGAATTAAAATTTTCTGAAAGTCATTCCGAAAGTCAATAAATATCAGACCTTTTGCCCCACATGACTGGTTTTTGGGTTTTGTTTTTGTTTTTGTGTTTGTTTTTCATTCTAAGTGCTTGGTCTCCTTCCTCTATTTGGCTTCTGTTGGATTACCCAGGGGCCTTACCCTTGGCCCGTTTGTTCTATCAATAGGCGCTCTCTTTGAAACATCATCCAATTGTAAGGCTTTAATCCCCATTTGCCAATGAATCGATATCTGATCTCTCCCTCCAAAGTCCAGATATTTATATCAAACTGCTGATTTTAGATCTCCACAAATATATTCCAAAGAAGCATGCATAAGCCTCTGGACTCAGAACAGTTAAGTTTTATAAACTAACACCAGCCTGTTGTTTAGACAGATGAAGGATGGCCTAATGAAGAATATGGATCATGTGGTTAAAATACAAAGAAAAACTTGGCAAGGACTAGCTTTGGTATTTGACTTCTCACTGTGCACTAGCAACCCATAATTGTTATCAGATTCTGTTTTATGTTGAGTGGATATGGTCCAGAACTGTGAAAAATATCTTCTCTTATAGGAATGTGAGGGCAATCTGACTCCATCTGTCACCTGGTCGACTGCCCTGGGGTAAACTAGCTTGTTAGGCAGGTGACCCTCTCCTTTCTTACTTATCTTAAAACTATGTGCTTGGTCACAAAACAAAAGAATTTCCCTAATGTGGAGCAAAAGAGTAGCCATGACCCCTCCTACCCCCCCCCATATTTCTCCTAGTCTAATAAATATCACTTAAGCATGAAACCCAAGTCCATATCTTTAGTCTGTGAAAACAGCTGCTGAGATAGTCAAGTAGCCATAATTTCTGAATCATTTGTACATTGAGCCAAAAGTTCAAGGTAAATGGTACGGAGATTTTTATTTGAACTTTTGTTTAATACTGTTTCTGTCATTTTTATGGAAAATACTTTAATTTTATTGCTTTATTATCCAATAAAATTGGGGGTTTTAAATATGCTATACCCCTAGGCTATATTTTTTGTAGCACAGTGAATTTATATTTAATAGTCTTATGTTGGTTGAACATGGCAATTATAATTTTTTACTGTCTGCAAACCTTTTATCTTTCCCTCTCCTCTCTTTCCCTGACTCTCAACAACTATGGAGTAAATATATTCACCTAGATGTCATACACAAAATTCAAAATAATGATTTCTTCCTTGTTATGCCAAACCTCTCTCTTTCCTGGATTCTCTCTCTCTCTCTCGAGTAATCCACACAGTAGCTAAATGTAGATATCATACTTGATACCAGTTTCTCTCTTTTAATCAATTGGTCACCAAAATTTACCCATTCAATGATCCCTATTATTTTTCCATTTTTCATCTATTTTCTCTGCTATCACCTGACTTCAGACCCTCATAGCTCATCAGTTAGTCTAGAACAATGAGTCTTTGCAAAATATACTTGTAACTGGAAGAAATGCCATTTGAATTAAAGACTGAAAATCTGGGATCAAAGTCATACCTATATGCTGAAGGTCAAGGATTTTGGATTTTAGTCTCCACACAATAGGAGTGATGTTACCAAAGCAGTTTTAAAATGTTAACCTAGAATGATAGAGATGTATTGAAATAAAAGCATACTGCAGTCAGAGAAAAAATGAAAAAGTTATTCTAGTAATTAGGGCATGATGAGATAAGGGTCTAGCTATTGGAGTTTCAACTGGAAAAGTTAAGGAAAAGGATGAATTAGAAAATTACAGAAACTTAAAAGGTTGACTAGCACATTATTTGTCTACTTATTTTATTTAAATATCAACATATAATAAAAGATTTCATTTTACTTCCCATGTAAATAGGGCCTAGTGATTAAAGAATCTTCATTGTAGTTCACAATATCATCCAATTTCAAATATAAAGTCACTGCCACATCAGCCATCAAAAGCAAACTCTATTTGTGATGTTCAAAGGTTTAGTTTTATGTTTGAAAAACACCCCAATGCTTTGAATTCTATAAAGCTCTTTAAGCAAAAAAAGAACATACATGTCTCTTCCACATTTATCATTTTGTTCAGCAGAGTTTTGTTTGGAAAATGTCTGTGATATCCAAAAACAAAGTTCCAGATGGAGGAGGTGAAAATAGACATATGTTCCAGCTGTTTTTAATCTCTCATTTTTTTTGGCTGTAGTTAAAATGAAACACACCCTTTAAAAGACAGAATTGTCACTTCAAATGTGAGGGGTTCATATAGTGGCCACTCACAAACTTCTGAATCTTCTATTTTGTATCTGTGCTTGTACATTCTTGTGGCATATATGTGCATGCATGTGTGAGTATGTGTGTGTAAACAATTTGCCTGAGTAGATCTTGTTCTCCAGGTGGAACTACATGCACTGCTAACACTCTGCTAGACATAAAATCTCCAGTGTAAATTCCTGGGGCACCTGAATGGTGCAGGTGGTTAAACCTCTGACTCTTGGTTTCATCTCAGGATGTGATCTCAGGGTCATGAGATCCAGCTCCATGCTCAGCGCAGAGTCTGCTTGACACTCTCTCTCCCTCTCCTTCTGCCCCTCCTGCTCATGTTCTCTCACTCTCTAAATAAACAAACAAATAAATCTTAAAAAATTCCCTTGTGTACTATTACATTAAGGTACCTGATATAGGTGGATCTTACTTAGCTTTGGCAGATTTCTGGTACCAAGGAGTGATCAAAACTAGGTTCAGAACAGTTATTTATGGAGTTCCACCTTAACGAGTCTTATTTGACCAGTATCTACAGGCATCTCAAAGTCAGTGTACCCTTGTGGTAATAGAACTGTTCTGTGTCTCCACTGATCAGTGTCAACATCCAGCTGTGATACTGTATTATAGTTTTGCAAGATGTTACCACTAAAAGAAACATCAAATCTCTCTGTGAATCTACAATTATCTCAGAATAACAAATTTGTTAAAAACTTAGTCATTTCAATTATCATGTTCTGCCCCAAGAAAACAAATGTCTTTTATCTTTAAAATCTGCTGGTGACACCAGACATGTACCTGATGGGAACGTAGGCATCAACTTTGTTCTTGCCTACCACCCCCCATATTCAATCAGTAAATCCTGCTGATTTACTTCCTGTTTCTAGAAACCATCTATCTCTTCCTCTTTCTCTTTCCCACTACCGATGCCATGTTTCAGAGCATTTTTAATACTTTCCTTGATTAACAAAACAGCCTCCATTGGTCTTCATGCCTTAAGTCTTATTATTTCAGAAAAGTAATTCTAAATGCAGCTGCATATTATACTTTCCGGGAAGCTTTTTAAGAATAAAAACACAAACAAAAACAAAACTATTCCCAGGGGCACCTGGATGGCTGAGTCGGTAAAGTGTCTGACTTTGGCTCAGGTCAAGATCTCAGGGTCCTGGGTGTGTCCTTCTCCATCTTGCTCTCTCCCTGCCTCACTCCACTCTAACTTGTACTCCCACTCTTTCTCTCTCTCTCTCAAATAAATAATAAAATAAAATAAAATAAAATAAAATAAAATAAAATAAAATACTATTGCCAGATATCTCAGATATCTACCCCACAACAATTAAAGGAAAGTCTGGACATTGGTTTACTTTGAAAGCTTCTCAGGTAATCTTTATGTGTAGCATGGTTGAAATTATTACCTTGAATATCTGTCTTCAACTTAAGATTCTAGAATGATTTAACTAAAATGAAATTCTGGGCATTTCATTCTTCAGCTTTGCCACTCCAAAGCCAGGGTTTAATTTGTGTCCCACCCCAAATTCACATATTGAAGTCCTAATTGAAGTACCTCAGAATGTGACTTTATTGGGAGATAGGGTCTTTAAAGAGACAGTCAAGTTAAAATGAGATCATGGGCTGTGCCAGTATGATCAGCATCCTTATAAAAAGGGGAAATTTGGACACAGACATGCACACAGGAGGATGATATGAAGGCAAGGATTGAGGTGATGTGTCTAGACGCCAAGGAACATAAAAAAAAATGTCAGCAAACCACGGAAAATGAGTCAAGAGGCAGAGACAGATTCTCTCACACAGCCTTACCCCTTTTTTCCCCTAAAGAATCAATATTTTGCTAAAGAATTAATAAGTTTATCTACATCGGCAATACTGTCAAAATGAAAATATTAAATATCTTATTTATGGTGTTATCTTGAAGATAAATTTGTGCAAATGTTTTGTTTTTGTCTCTCTCTTTTTAAAGATTTTATGTATTTATTCATGAGAGACACAGAGAGGCAGAGACATAAGTAGAAGGAGAAGCAGGCGCCTCTTAGGGAGCCCGATGCGGAACTTGATCCCAGGACACTGGGATCACGACCTGACCTGAAGGCAGATGCTCAACCACTAAGCCAGTCAGGCATCCCTCTTTTGTTTTTGTCTTAACACGACTTCATTGAAGAAAATCTCTCCGGGGTATGTACAAATCATACATCCTGACTTGGGAAAAGCTGCTATCCTAGAGCAACCTGTGATGACCTCTAGAGGCTATAGAAACTTTTTTCATTTAAGAAATGAAGTTAAATGAATGGGGTGCTTTCCCCAAATCTTTCTCCTGCATGGGGCCTAGAATTTTTTCCATCTGTTCTACCTACTTCACGTGTGTGTGCGTGCACACACACACACACACACACACAGATGGTGGTTATTTTTTTTCTTAAAGATTTTATTTATTTATTCATGAGACACACACACACACACACACACACACACACACACAGAGGCAGAGACACAGACTCCATACAGGGAGCCCAATGTGGGACTCCATTCCAGGACTCCAGAATCACGCCCTGGGCCAAAGGCAGGCACCAAACCACTGAGCCACCCAGGGAGTCCTCTGGTGGTTGTTTTTTAATAAATTAAATTTTTTCTAGGTGGCTTTGTTGTGTGTACTCCAAATTGCACAAAATATAATATTTTTTAAGATAGGGGGACAAAATTAAAGACAAAAAAAATAAGGAAGAAAAGAGGGAGCTCAAAGAGGAAAATAGGCATTTCAAGGCCCAGCACCCCTGGTTAAATTCTTGAAAATTATTCCTTAGGCTGATGGCTTTACACTTTAACACTGTCAAGAAGCAGCAGTTGCCACTCTCTGTAGCCACAGTGTTAGAACAAAGCCCAAGATCTTTTAGGCCTTTTTGGGATTTGAAGACCACAGAGTCCTAATCTACAAATTTTACTTAAGTCTATTATGCTGTCATTTACAAATTGGCCCATCTCAAATTGGGAGCCCTCTATAACAAAGAGCTCTAGAATCTGTTCAAATTGCAATAGAGCAGTCATTCCATTAGTGGTCCCTCTCACTGCCCCAGAGAATTATTTACTGAAGAGGCTTTAGTAAGCTCCTTTCATACTTCTCATACTTCCTAAAATTTCTGGGCCACCCATAGATTTTTGGTGGGGGGGGAGAACTCCCTTCTAAGTTCCATGACAGTGGCAACTGCATACCAAGCTCTTCTGGAAACAGAGGTTCTCACAGGCCCTGAGCCTGTGAATCTCCATATCTTTCTGATCGTGGAGGCAGCGTTCTACAGTCTCTGCACAGATAGCATGGCCTCCTTGTTAAGACAGAAATGTTACCTATAAGATACAGTGAAGTCTGGACCCTTTGGAGTATTCCACCTATAGGAAAGGGAGGCTCTTCTGTCCTCAGTGGCTTGCCAGTTGATAGGTGCTAGAGGAAGCTACTTCTCCCTCGAATCCCTAGCTATTTGGGTAACCCTTTGATCAAATGAGTGAACAGCAATGGGAATATGTATCCTTTATGGATTGCATCAAAACTACCCACAATGGAGCATACTGGAAAGCTGCTGCTTTTAATTCCTCAACATGAACACCCTTGGTAAAGAAGGGTAGCAAAATTAGCTGAACTTTAGGTAGTCCTGTTACCCTGGTCAACAATTAGCTCCATCTGTGCATATTTACAGATTCTTGGGCCACTGCCAGTGGTTCCACCAATGGTAGCAACAGCAATTACTTTTCCAAAGTTTCTCTCTTTGCTGAACATAATTATGGGAATCTCTTGCCTTACAGATAATGTAAATCAAGGTTACATATTAAAGCCATGGTAGAGGCCTCACTTTATCCACTTTGGAGCTCTGAACATTGTTAAAAGTGACTATTTCACTTCTAAAAAATAAACAATGCAGGGCTCTTGAACAAGGTATCCAGTGGAACTTCCACTGCCCTCACCTGGCAGGCTATAGGCTTCATGCTGTCATTATGTATGCTTTAGCAAAATAAAATTCAAGTAAATGTAATCTAGTGTATTTGCATATACCATACACCAGTCAGATATCACGGATGGATTATAATAGAGTCTGATTCTATTTTTGATGTTTGATAGTCAAGTTTCAAGCCCTACCCTTCTGCCCTGAGTTTGGGCTAGCTAATATGGAAGCCCAGGTGTTCCCTCATTTGTTACTGGCAGGAAATTCAAACCATGCTAGTCCCAGCCCACAGGTGGGAATCCTTACCTCAGTCCCACTCTAATCACTAGAAAAACCAAGCCAGTTTCTTCTCTCTTTTGGAGCCATTTTTAGATCTGCTTGGGAGCCTGCCCTATGTGCCCTCAAAAATCCCTCATTGTGTGAATAATAAACCTTTTCATCCCCTCTCAGACATTGTGTGGGGTCATCAATCTTGACATCCAAAGAGAGTTTTTGGTAGGGTGATCCACAGCGTACTTTCTCCTAAACCTCGGTTATTAACTCAACAGAGAGCTCAACAAAACTAGGCTTTAGGATTATTTGAGTCACTCTGATAGATTTTTGCATTTTCCCCGTAATTTGAGTCTGTTGCAAATTGGAAAATCTCTGAATTCTTTATTCCAAAGGGTATTATCAACTAAGAATAAAAGTTCAGCTGTCTTTTCCTTTTCTGTTTCTTAAATTAACTATTTGTGTGTGTAATTTTCATCTGTCAATTCCAGACAAAATTAGGGGAGTACCCACACCTACATAGAGCCACAATTCCTATTTCCTTGCAAGTTGTTAAACTATGCTGCTGCAGAAACAACTAAGTTACTATATTAGGTTTCAACATGAAATAAACGAATATGTTTAAAACTGGAGGTATTCTGAGCTGGGTGTCCCAAACATTCCTAAACAGTTCTGAGATTGGAATTCAAATGACTCAGATGTTCAGAACTGAACTTTCTTTCCTCTCAAGTCTGGCACATCATTTACTTCTGTTTCAAGAATTTCATTATTATAATGTTTGTTATATGCATAGAGATTTGCAGATGCAGAATTTTTTGATAAAAGTTCTAGACGACAAAACATAAACTAAATAGATGCATATTTATATAATCTGTATATTACAACTACATAAATTCCATATTTGTATAATCCTCTCCAAGTTGCTGGATACATTTTTAGTGCATTGGGGAAATATGTGGTTTCTTAGCATTTGATCTGATGGACTTTCCTTTCCAGCTGTACTGGATTCTCTTGAGTGCAGCTATAAAGAGTTTGGAAAAAGGATATTCATTCCTTTTGAATTTATTCAGAGACAATAAAATATTTTGTTCAAGCTTAGCAGCAAGAATTTTTACCACCCTTCAAAATTGCAGAGAGTCATGAATTATCTTTAAAATTAATAATTCAGATGATTTTTGTCTATCCGAAAATGTGGATTCCAAAGAAATATTTTTATATTCTATAAAATGAATTCTGTATTAATTGGTCACATACTTCTGGAAAGATGTCTTATTAAAAACATTCTGCTAATTTGCCACTGGGAAAATATATGTATATTCATGATAAAAGGGAATAAAAAAAAAAAACAACAACAAAAAGGGGGAATCCAATCCATGAAAAGAGAAAGAAAAATTATAGAAAACAACAACACAAAAGCAAAATGTTGACACGAAAGAATATGCCAGCAGATTATTTTTCTTATTTTGTGCAAAAGACCTTAAATCTCCTGATTTTGATGTATTTATTTTTTCATCCATAAAACTTCTGTTTTACACCATCATGCTCTACTGTGCTAAGTACCATAGACACAGTAGAAGTCTCTACACTTGAGATGCTCACAATCAAGTAAGGAAGTAAAATACATTAAGGCTCAAGCATCATAATGTGAAGCTGTATTAATGCCTTAGGAGCGTAATTAATTCTGACTAGTCATTATTTTAGGGTTATGAGATGAATGTGATGAAGATAAGGTTTGAGGTCAAAGAGTACACCACACAATGATCTTCTCAATGATACAGAAAAAAAAAAACCCAATCATTTGACAAAATCCAACTTTTTTATGGTAAAAACATTTGATACATTTAGAAGGGAATTTCCTCAAGATAAGAAGTCGTTTATTAAAAAACACAAAACAAAAACAAGAAACCCCACAACTAATATCATACTCAATGGTAAAAGATTGAAAGGTTTTCCCCTAACACCTGGGACAAGGCAAGGATGCCTGCTTTTACAACTTCTAATCATTATAGTACTGGAAGTTAGAGCTAGGGCAATTAGGCAAGAGGAAAAGAAAAAGTATCCAAATTAGAAGACAGAAGTGAAACTATCTCTGTTCACAGATGACATAATCTTACAGCTAGGAAGCCCTAAAGAATCCATTTTTTAAAATGTTAGAGCAAATAAATGAATTCCAGCAAACTTTCAGGATATGAAATCAATGTACAAAAATCAGTTGTATTTTTCTGCACTAGCAGTGGACATCCAAAAAGACACTGGATTAGAAAAAAATTCATTTACAATAGAAAACAAGGGAATAAAATATAGTATTTGGGAATAAATTCAACAAAGGAAGCACACAACTTACACACTGAAAACTATAAAACATTGCTGAGAGAAATTAAAGAAGACCTAAATTAATGAAAAGACATCTTGGGCATGGATTGGAAGACTTTATATAGTTAAGATGACAATATTATCACAGCAATTTACACACTAAGTGTAGTCCCTATCAAAATTCCAATAATGTTTATGACAAAAATAGAAAAACCCCCATCCTAAAATTTATATGGAATCTTAAGAGTACAGAATAGCCAAAACAGTCTTGAAAAAGAATAACAGAGATGAAGATTTCACACTTACTGATTTCAAAACTAACTACAAAGCACAGTAATGAAACATTGTGGCACCATGATAAAGGTAGACATATAGATCAATGGGATGGAACTGAGTGCAGAAAAAAAACCCTCACATTTATGGTGAACTGATTTTTTACAAGAATGCCAAGACTTTGCAATGGGGAAGAACAGTCCCTTCAATAATTGCGCTGGAAAGACTGGATATTCACATGCAAAAGAATGAAGACTTATTTCACACAATAAATTAAAAAAATAACTTAAAGTGGATTAAAGACCTAAGAATAATACCTAAGACCATTAGAACACTTAGAAGAAAACACAGGGACAAATATACATTGCCTATTAGCAATGGTTTCTTAAATATGATACCAAAAGCACAAACGGCAAAAGAAAAAATAGACAAATTTGACTTTGTTAAAATTAAAAACTTTTATGCAGCAAAGAATACTATTATGAGACTGAAAAGGCAGCCCACAAAATAGGAGACAATACTTGCAAATCAGATATCTGATAAGAGTTTCATATTCAGAATATACAAATGACCCTTGCAAGTCAACAAAATAGTCAACCCAATTGATAAACAGGCAGAGGTCTTTGAATAGACATTGTTCCAAAGATGACACATACATATGGCCTATAAGCACATGAAATGATGCTCAACCTCAGTAGCAAAATGCAAATCCAAGTAAAATGAGATACTAGTTCACACCTACTTGGATGGTTATAATTCTTAAAAAATGGAAAATAACAAGTGTTGACAAAGCCACAGAAAACCTGGAACTCTTATACGTTGCTGGTGGAGATGTAAAGTGCTGTAACTGCTGTGGAGACAATTTGGCAATTCTTCAAAAAGTTAAACAGAATTACCATGTGACTCAGCAATTCTACTTTTAGGTATGGACCCTAAAGAATTGAAAATAGGTGTTCAAACAGGTATTTGTATGCCAATATTCATAGCAGCATTATTCACAATAACCCAAAGTGGAAACAACCCAAGAGTCCATCAGCTGATGAACAAATAAATATACATGTAATGTACATGCACACAATGGTATAATATTCAGCCATAAAAAAGAATGAAATTCTAATACATGGTACAATATGGAAGAAACTTAAAAACAATTTTCAGTAAATAAGCCAGACACAAAAGAACAAATATGATTTTATTTATGTGGAATATCAAGAATGAGCAAATTCATAGACACAGAAGTACATTAGAGGTTACCAGGGACTGGGAGGAGGATAGAATAGGGAAGGAGGTTATTGCTTAATGGATCTGGAGTTTCTGTTTGGGGTGGTAAGAAACTTTTTGCACAACATTGTAAATGTAAATAATGCCACTGAATAGTACAATTAGCCATGGCTAAAAATAGCAAACCTTATGATTTATATACACATATATTATCACAAAAATAAACCAAGGTACAAAAGAGTATATCATAAATTATCTTTGGTGTTTATATTTACATAAACACTGGAAAGATATAAGAAACTAATATAAGTGCCTACTTAGAGTTACCATGAATATTCAGCTCATACACACTAGTTAGGTTGTATTGGCTAAAATATAAGAATACTCTGTCCTGGGACACTTGGATGGCTCAGATGTTGAGCATCTGCCTTTGACTCAGGTCATGATCCTGGGGTCCTGGGATCAAGTCCCACTTCAGGTTCCCCACAGGGAGTCTGCTTCTCCCTCTGGCTGTGTCTCTGCCTCTCTCTCTGTGTCTCTCATGAATAAATACATAAAATCTCAAAATAAAAAAAAATAAAAAAAAATAAAAAAAAGAGAATACCCTGTCCCAATTGGTAAGTGGCCACTCCCCAATTCCCTGAATTTCTTCTACCTCTGCTCTCATCCTGGGATGCCTGATTGTCTCATGATCCAGCAGGAAAAGAGTTAACTCAAGCAGGCAGGGATCTGGCAGGCCAGCCTAGAAGTGCAATGGTTATAGGGTGGCAGGGAAAGTACACACTAAACCTTGAAACATCCCTTTGATTTTTGAATCATGTGACTGTATTACCTATTTACTATGATGAAATATAAAAAAAATTAAAAAGTATACCAGCTATAAAAGACGATTAAGGGATCCCTGGGTGGCGCAGCGGTTTGGCGCCTGCCTTTGGCCCAGGGCGTGATCCTGGAGACCCGGGATCGAATCCCACGTCGGGCTCCCGGTGCATGGAGCCTGCTTCTCCCTCTGCCTGTGTCTCTGCCTCTCTCTCTCTCTGTGACTATCATAAATAAATAAAAATTAAAAAAAAAAAGACGATTAAGAGAATTTGAGCAAAATAAATGCATACTTGTAAACCCTAGTGGCACAAAAAAAGAAAAAAAAACAAGATTGCTCAGGGAAGTGCAAATTTCGTGTAGAGGCTCAAATATGGGGGCAACAGGGGACAGGTACAGAATGAGCTTAGATAAATGAACATGGACCAGATACGAAGGAACATATGGCATTAATTATTTCATATGGCATTAATTAATTCAAGCTATTTCTATTGCACTGATAAATCATTTCTTATTTTTTTAATCAAGGGACTAACTTGAACAAGTCTGTGTGTTAGAAAAACAGTTCCGACAACCGTATAGGTAATGGAGTGAAGAGGAAAGAAGCCAGGAACAAGAGGGCTAAGATGATGAGGAAAGTGGTAACAAGATGGAAATAAAAAGTCATGGCCAGAAGATACTCAAAAGGAATGATCCAATGGTCTTGCCGGAAAAGTTAGCTTGGGCAATAAATAAAAAAGAGGAGAAACAAATAGTGATTCTAAAATTTCTAGCTTAGTTGACAAAGAGGGGTGGATTATGACCTTTAATGGGGAATCCTAAACAGGAAATTATTTAGAATTTTGGTTATGTGAAATGTGAATATACTGAGATGGCAAAGATAAGGCATTACATTAAGGTGGATTTCAAATAAAAAGTTACTATGAAAATGGTAATATTTTCTATTTTATTTAGGAATGATTTACTAAGAGGAAATATGCTAAATTCTACAGGACAGAACAGTATCTTTGTATATAAATGAAGGTCTAAACTCAAAGAGTACAATTGGAATATGATACAAAAATATTTTGTGCTGATTTTTACAAATTTATTTTTGACTGCGAAAGCTTCGGTGTTAGACATGTAGAACAATGACCTCCAGACACTGTCGCTAATTCTAGGATTCATATTTTTTATACAGAAATAACAGAGATGACTTCTCAGAATGCCGTTTAACACTTTCCCCATAAATGTATTTTCAAAATATCACGGTATTTTCCAGGGGGTAATATTGTTTCATTAGACGAACAAGAAAAGTTCCATAAAACCTTTACGAACAAAATCACTTTTTAGAGTATTCTCTTCAAGCTTTCTTCCCTCAATTCTGTATCTACCTCCAGCTACCCCCTCTCTCCCTGCACAGCTAATCTTCTAGTAGTGTGTATTCATAGTCCTCTCCTTACATTCACTCCTCAGTCCACTTTGCTCAGTTTCCGAAATAAGTGAAGTGGCTGTTGTTGCTAAAGCCAACAGAGTCCAACGCGTAACTAACTTATCTCACAGGAACTCTCTGTTGCATTAGCATACTTAGCCCATCCTTTCTGGAATGTTCTCCTTCTTTGATCTCTGTAACACACACTTCTGGTTTCCTTTACCCTTCTCTGATCATTTCTTCTCAACCTCCCTTGCTGGTTGATTCTCTTCCACCCAGCCAGGAGTTGCTGAATTTCTAGAAGGTTACTCCTAGCCCCTCCTCTCTCAATCCGCTCTCTTCTAGGAAAGCTTATCATATCCATGACTTCAATTTTCAACTATAGATCAGGGATTCTGCCCCATGCTTTATCTCAAATCTCTAGGCTTGCCCTCTTCTCTAGACTGCAACCACAAATACCCAACCTCAACCTTTGTTTCTCAACCTGTCAGTGTGGATGTCTCAAATATACCTTAAACTAACCATCCAAATAATCACATTCTCAATCACTACCATCAAACGAGATCCTTTTCCAATGCTCCTATCTTAATGACAAGATATCTTTCACCCAAGGGCACAAGTCAGAAACTCAGTCACATTCTTAACATTTACCTTTTATTAAATCCCATATCCATTTCCTCACCAGACATTGTTAATCATTACTCCCCAAATACCTCTTACATCTCCGAACTTCTTTCTACCTGTATTGTCAAAACCCTAGTCTCCACTGCCAACATCTCTCTCCTGGGTTGTTGTAAGAACGTGGTAGTACACCAACCACGGCGTTGCCATCTATAATCTGGGGGGGGGGGGGGGGGGGAATGTACTGAGTGGCAAGTTTTTAGTCCAGTTATCTGAGAAGGAAGCAAAGTAAAGCCTTCGTTTCCAAAGTGCCTGCAAAAATGAGGATTATTCAAAGACACAACAGAAACATGTATATCCACATTACACATTATCATGAATAAATACTATCTCCCGGTTGGAGTGGTTTGGTTAAGTGGTGGAGAAAAAGTTTAAGTGACAAGCACGTGTCTCATTCCTCCACACCTGCTCTGTATCTGACCTTTCTGAGTGTCTGATCTGACTTTGCTCATTCAGTCTCTTCCAGATTATTCTGGGGTCATCTGAAAGCCTGGGAAGACCTCGATGGGCGTCTCCAATAAGGGTAAGAAGGTCTTTGGTGTAAAGATGCTTGTCTATTTTGTCTTGGAGCAGAAGGGACTCCAGGAGAGTCTTTTTTTGTCTCAGAAAGGCAGCTTGCGCCAGTTCTGCTCGTTTTCTGTTGCAATGGAGACACCGCCAAGAAATGTGTTGCTTGGCTGTCGCCCCCTGTTTGGGTGCTGTCCTCATGTTTTTTAAGTAGATTCTGTTCACGAGTTCATCGGGGACCGTACAGGTTAAGGCATCTCCCTCTGAGGCCCCGGCCTCCAATCTAAGCTGTGGCTTTTGACGTCCGCTGCTCTTTTTCTCCTTAGAGTTCGCTCTATGCTGGATCAGGTTTATCTTAACGGCACAGAAAGACTGGAGGGCATTCAGTTCCTCATCAGGCACCCGCGTGCTTTCTGCTTGGCGTCGAGCGTCTGATCCGTACTGTCCGGAGCTCGTTTCTTGGCCCCTGAGATAGCGGATCCACTTTGTAATGAACGTCGTTTCATTATTTTTGGAGCCCGAGAGCTCGGCTTGTTGGTCTCCATGTTCCACGTGCGCGGCCCTTCCCCGCTCAGGCTGGCTCCCAGAGGCCCGGGCCCGGGGCTGCGGTCCTCCGGGGGAGCTGGAGGAGCTGGATCTCTGCGCCCCATCAGCAACGGGCCCGTCAGGAAGGTCGGCCATCGCCCCGACGTCCGTGTGCACCAGTTCCCCTTGCTCTTCTCAAGCCGGGGCTTCCAGGCGGCGGGCTATCGCTCTGCATCACGCTCCTCACGCTCCGCTTCTCAGCTTTGATCCAGGCAGGCTCCCGAACCAGTTAGGCCGGAGCCCCCCGCGCTCGCGGCTCCCCGCAGACGCAGCGGGGCTCCTCTTCCGGGCCACGCCTTCCCGGCTGCCTTGGCAACGAGGGCGGTCATGCGCAGTGGACGCCGGCGCGGCGCTCCTCCTCTCCTCCCCCGCCCCGCCCCCCGGGCAGGCTCTGTGTGCGCAGGCGCAGAGCTCGCTGGGGTTGCAAAGCGCAGGCTCCGTTCGCTCTGCGGCGGCTCCTTCGTGCTATTTTAAGTCCAAAAATCTGACCATCCTTGAGAAAAGCGAGCAAACTGCTTTTCTTCAGGGATCACACAGGAGAACGTTTGTGAGGCCGATGGGAATAGGCGGCCATTTAATTCCAGAATGTATGCCCCGCCTAAATTAAAAAAAAAAAATGCTGCCCAAGAAGCGCAAGCAAGAAATGCATCTGCAGATCACCTCTTCGTAGACCCTGTCTTAGAATAAATATCGGACTACCGAAAGCATCCTACAACACTTCGCATGCACATCTTGCTCACATTTTTTGTGCTCCAGTATTGGGACCACATTCTGTGCTCTGGTTTTTCCAGACACAGGTTCTCAGGTCTTTGGTTCAGGCAGGTCCCCTCTGGCTGGCGCGTCAACCCCCCTTCTCCTGCAGGATTTATTACTGTTGCTCTCTCTCTCTCTCTCTCTTTCTTTTTAATGGAGTTCAATTTGCCAACGTATACTATAACACCCAGTGCTCATCCCACCAAGTGCCCCCTCAGTGCCCGTCACCCAGTCACCCCGTCCCCCTGCCCAGCTCCCCTTCCACCACCCCTACTTCGTTTCCCAGAGTTAGGAGTCTCTCATGTTCTGTCTTCCTCTCTGATAATTTCCCACTCATTTTCTCTCCTTTCCCCTTTATTCCCTTTCACTATTTTTTATATTCCCCAAATGAATGAGACCATATGATGTTTGTCCTTCTCCGATTGACTTACTTCACTCAGCATAATACCCTCCAGGTCCATCCACGTCGAAGCAAATGGTGGGTATTGATCATTTCTAATGGCTGAGGAATATTCCATTGTACACATAGACCACAGCTTCTTTATCCACTCATCTTTCGATGGACACCGAGGCTCCTTCCACAGTTTGGCTATAGTGGCCATTGCTGCTAGAAACATCGGGGTGCAGGTGTCCCGGCGTTTCACTGCATCTGTATCTTTGGGGTAAATCCCCAACAGTGCAATTGCTGGGTCATAGGGCAGGTCTATTTTTAACTCTTTGAGGAACCTCCACACAGTTTTCCAGAGTGGCTGCACCAGTTCACATTCCCACCAACAGTGCAAGAGGGTTCCCTTTTCTCCACATCCTCTCCAACATTTGTGGTTTCCTGCCTTGTTAATTTGCCCCATTCTCACTGGGGTGAGGTGGTATCTCGTTGTGGTTTTGATTTGTATTTCCCGGATGGCCAGTGTTGCGGAGCATTTTCCCATGTGCATGTTGGCCATGTCTATGTCTTCCTCTGTGAGGTTTCTGTTCATGTCTTTTGCCCATTTCATGATTGGATTGTTTGTTTCTTTGCTGTTGAGTCTGCAAGTCCTACTCCCTCGGGAAGAGCTTCACAGCCATCCTGCCCCAAATTCCTTAGAGCCTTTCTTACCTGGTTTGCAGAGATCTGATAACATTCCCACCATCACCCCACTAGATTAAAAACTCCATAAGGGCAGAAACCATGTCTGTGTTGCCCAGTGCTCTCCAGGTATTTGACACATAAGAAGGGTTGGATAAATCAGTGAAGCAAATGCATTGGATGATTGTGAAAACAGAAACATAACCTCACACAGATCCAGTGTAACCAGCTGAAGGAACTTTAATCTTTATCTTTCTGAACATGCCCCGCCTGGCCCCCATTAACTCTTTAACCCATGGCATGTCCCTTTAAAAGAGCCTTTTAAAAAAACATGGTAGAATTTTATTAATAACTGTTGAATTATAATATGTTGACTCCGAAGATTGACTTTTTCTAGTCTTAATAAATATTTGAGTCTAGATCTTAGTAAATAAATATCTGAGATAATTTCGAGAGAATGGGCTCCCTTGGTCAGTTCCCTTCCTCCATGTGTGTTGTTATTAAAGTCCAGCGAGATATATTTATAATGTTATTCCAAGAAAATGAACATGTTTTGGCAAAGAGTCAAAAGTCTGAAATGTTCAAAAAGCATCTCCCAAATATAAACTAGCCTCTCAAAGTATCACACTGTTGATACTTCACTTTGCAACTTCATTTATTCAACCCAGATAATATTTTATCAAGTAATGTTAGTCTTTAAAAAAAAAAAAAGGTAGCAAAAAAAAAAAGTAGCAGATAATTGATGGGTAGCTCCAAGTGATTTCCAACATCTCAAAGGCTCAAGATATTCATTTTTTTAATTTTCATTTTAAAAACCTTCCTTATTCTCTGAATATTTATACATAATTCATTATAACCCACATTTTCCCCAAAAACATTGATCAAAGAAGCTATACTTTCAATAAAGTATAATCATATCTTCTAATATGCTAAATATTTTTAAGAACCTAATACTAGAGGATCCCTGGGTGGCTCAGCGGTTTAGTGCCTGCCTTTGGTCCAGGGCACGATCCTGGAGTCCCTGGATCGAGTCCCACGTCAGGCTCCCGGCTTGGAGCCTGCTTCTCCCTCTGCTTCTCCCTCTGCCTGTGTCTCTGCCTCTCTCTCTCTCTCTCTCTCTCTCTACGTCTATCATGAATTAAAAAAAAAAAACAAACAAACAAAAAAAAAAAACTAATACTAGAAGCAGATACATTGGGGGAAAATATCCTGTAATTAACTTTTTTTTTTTTTGTAATAAGCAGCATGTAATAATCAGTAAATAGTTTAATACTCTTAACATGATGTTTTCCAAGGTACAGCCAGTCATATTCCTTCTAGGGTCTTGACAAAATCCAAGGTTGGTGGAACTTGTCAAAACCTCTCCTGGCTACTTTGCCTGTGCTTTGGGCATCCTTGGGTACTTGGGCCGCCTCCTATAGGTTGGCTCTTTTTCTTTCAAAAGCATGCTTGAGAAGTGCCAGGGAGAAAGTGCTTTGGCACATGCAGCAAAACACTATCACTCAGGTGACTTCCTCTGGTAAGTTTTTCTTCCAGAAACGTCAGGCATCTCTTAGGGCTGATGGGAATGTTGGAGTTCTCTACAGATGGAATTGTGGCTGAAGACTGGCTGGAGTGGGGTGGGAGGAGTAGGAAGTAAAGAGATAAATCAAATGCTCCTGGCTTAACCATGTGATGGCACTACTTTTATTACCTTGCAGACACTGTCTCTTCCTTCAAAGTTCTTAATGGGAGGAGGGCAAAGCTCTTTTTTCCAGCTTTTCTTCAACAATCAAATATGCTTTATAGCTATGGGGCTTAACCCCAGAGAGAGGAGGTCAAAATAAATTAGTCTTCCTGTCTGATTCTTTTTCTCTCTTGTTTCTCTTCTCTTGGAGGGAAAAGGACACTCTCTCAGTTTCTTCCTGTTTGGCAAGCACTTCTCCCCCCAGGTATCATAGCTCTTCCTTCCCAGGTGGCATTTGGCCTGCACCCCTTCCTGGAGCCATGGTGGTGTACAGGGTACCAGGAGGGAATCTAGTTTATGAATAGGGGAAATTAAGTTGACAAATCTTTCAACAATATCCTACGCTTTACATAAACCTCCCAGCCCTGTACTTGGTTCTATGGATCAAGCAAAATGAAATATTATTTCTTCTCCTAAGGGTCTAAGATCAATGAGTCAGAAATCTCACAGTGAGAAACGATTTTTGCAGAGTAAAGAATCTTACATCACTCATGTTAAAAAATTATTTCAATTTACAGGACAGTACTGGTTCTTCATTTCTTTAAAATGTTTTTCCCTCACAAATATCTCAATCTTTCCATTCTTTTTTCCATTCTTCTATAATTTTTCAGACATTGATTGCCTTACACAGAGTTGCCTTTTTCTTTAATAATTATTGTTTTGCAAAGGTAACATATGTACTTTAAAAGATACGGATAAGCCACCAGTATTGATTTTAAGTAAAAGTTACCTAAATTCTGACCTCCCGAAGATTATACTACAAACACTTATAAAACATTTTCTATTTTTCCTAAATAATTTTTGTTAACAAAAATGTGGGTTATATTATTATTTTATAAACTATTTTCTTCAATTAGTAATAATGTGACTTTTCCATTCAATTTATAAAAATTCTTTTTCAACATAATTTCAGCATATTTGATTTATTTAATTAATTAAGTTATTTAGGCACAAGGTATTTCCAGGTATTTGTGCTTCTAAAAATTATCAGAATAAATGTTTCTCTAGTTAAATCTTTATATACATTCATAGGTATACATTTATGATACATTCCAGAATGTAATTGATGGTCATATGTGTGTATAATTTGAAGGCTTTTAAGATATCAATTCTTCCCTTTTCACTTTTTACCCTTTACTGCAATATGCAAAATCCAAGATATAATATTATTTTTCCATAAATACTTCAGTTTATAACTTCAGTAGGTGAGGCATTTCTAAAAATAAAAACCACATTATGATGATTGTCACATCCAAAACATAATAATTCCTTAATATCATCTAATAACTCTTCTGTATTCAAATTTCTCTGTGTCAAAAATACCTTTTTGCAAGTTGCAGCACTTGTATTGAGATCTGTTCACCACATTTAGCTGATAGGGCTCACAAGGCTCTTTTACTCCACAATTCTTCACAAGTACAAACAATCTTAAAAAAAGGAAAAAGAAAAAAAAATAAGCAGCCATAAATTTATTTTTCTTCTTTGTATCTACTATTATGTTCCCTATAGACAATCATTAAAGTTTTTTTATTTATTCTTCCAAGTTTCTTGTTGAAATTACACATCAATATACATTTGTACACCCTTTCTTAGAAAAAAAATGTATCCAACATATGCTGGTTGGACCACAGTTATTCCCACATTTTGTGAGCAATTTGGTCTTATAAGGAATCAAATTTTTCTTTGTATATGTAGAGGTATATCTCCAATAAGATTTCTAGGAGTAAGATTAACAAATCAAAAATTTAGACATATGTAGTTGTTGAGTTTTGGGGGAGTTCTGTTTTGTTTTGTTTTTTACATATTTCCAAATTCCCCTCTATAGGGGGGTGTACATTTTGCATTCCTGTCAGCAATGTATAAGAACAATGGTTCCCAAGAGCCTGGCCATCAGGATATGTACTCAGATTTATGAATTTTTGTGAATGTAATGGATGAGAAATGGTATCTCAGTGTAATTTTACATTGAATTCCTGTTATTATAAGTGAGATTGAACACCATTTTATGTATATAAAGGCCTTTTACATTTATTTTTGTATGCGCTATTTATTTTGCCCATTTTTCCACAAGACTTTTTAATTTATTCTTCTGAATTCTTAAAAAGTACTTAAAATCACTTTAATATTGGAAATATTAACCATTTGTCCATGAGATAAGTCCCAAACAATTTTCCCACTTTGTCTTTTTATTTGCTTGTGCTGTTTGCCATGCAAAAGTTGGATCTTTCATTTCATATGATAAATTTATCAATCTGTTTCCTTAGTGTTCTAGAATTCTTAATCATATTTAGAAAAATTTTGTCCACTCCCATGTTATAAACTCACACATGTTTTCTTACAATATTCGTGATCCTTTTTCTTCTCTGTGTTAACACTCTAATCCTTTTATAGTTTTCTTTTTTTCTAATGTGAAGAATGAACCTACTTTTTATATATTTTTGTATGGCTATCCAGTGATTCCAATAATACTTACCAAAATGTTCTTGTTTACTCCACTGCTTTTAGATACTGACTTTATCAGAAATTCCCATACATAGTTTTGCTGTGTTTTTTTTTTTCCTGGAATTTCAAATGTAGTATATTGGTCTGTCTTTCTATTTCTATATACCAATACTATACTGTTTTAACAGACTTTATATTATATGTTTTAATTTCTCATAGGGCCAGACCTCTCTTCTTTGTTATCAGGAATTTCTTGTATGTTCTTATTTCTTTATTTTTCCAAATGAACTTTATAACCAATTTGTCTTGCTTCAGGATAAAAGTAAAAAAAAACAATAGTCTTGGAATATGCTAAATTTATAAATATTGAGGATTTTTTAAATTGGACCTTCCTATTCAGAAATATGGCATTCTTTACAAGTACTCAGGTGTACTTTGGCATCTTGCATGTAGTTTCCAATATAGGTTCTGTCTACCTCTCTTTTTCTTAAGCTTATGGATTTTATTTTGTTTTATGTTATATACTTTATGCTAGTCATCATAAAGGAAGTTACTTCTTCCACTATATCTTGCAACTGATTATTTGTATACTAGAATTCTGTAGACACCAGTATTTTTATTTTATAGCCTGCTACTTTAGTAAATGTTTATTGTTTAGAGTAGTTGTATCTTCGTCTTAGATTTGTAAAACATATATAAAATTTCTGATAGTTTAGAATTGTTTTTGATGATGAAAAACAAAAGTCGGAATGATCTGCATGACATAGAATTGTCCTATAAAATGCTATTATAACAAAGCTCTGATAGGTAAAGAGATAGAAAGATAAAATATTGAGGGAATTTATCAATTAATTTTTTATTTATGTGGTGTATTAGTTTGCTAGGGCTGCTGTAATAAAATGCCACAAATTAGTGGTTTAAACAACAGAGAATGCCTCACAGTCTGGAAACTAGAAATCTGAAATCAGGGCATGGATGGGATTGGTTCCTTCTTAAGGCTGTGAGGGAAGACTCTGTTCCAGGGCTCTCTCTTTGACTAGGAGATTGCTGTCTTCATGTTCATATGGTGTTCTCCCTGTATGCATGTCTGTATGTTCAAATTTAACCTTTTATAAGGGTACCAGCCATATTTGTGTCCAATATTGGATCCCACCCTAATGACCTCATTTTAACTTGCTTACCTGTGTCAGAGACATCTCTAAAGGGATACACATTCTGAAATACTGGGGGTTAGAACTTCAACATAAGAATTTGGTAGGGATGCAATTGAACCCATGGCATGTGGTTTTTATGAAAAACAGATTAAAGGTAAATTCGATAGTTTGCCTGCAGGATAGACTTTTACTGTTAAACTGCTTGTGATCTGCTAAGTGAGAAAAATGGAGTAGTTAAATACAGGGACTTAAAGAAAGACAAACTGCTTTATAGGTGTACATAGAGCTACATTCTGTGAGTAGTTTCAACTTTATTTGTCTGTTAATAAAGAAGTATTTTTGTTTTAGATGAAGGCCCTTGAGGGCCTTGTGAATACAATTTATATTCTCTGACACTACTATAAATGTGACTGGCCACGCTTTAGAGATATTGCTCACATTTAGTGTTTTAAGTAAGAAATTATTGTTCTTCCTGGAATATGAGAAAATTTAAATTTTTAATTTTAAACAGATCTTTTAAAATATTTTTATTAAAAAAAATAAAATAAGAGTGCCTGTGTGGCTCATGTGGTTAAGCGTCCACTTTCAGCTCAGGTCATGATCTCAGAGTCCTGGATTAGGCCTACCCCTACCCCCCTGCTCACGTGCTCTCTCTCTCTCTCTCTAATAAATAAATAAATAAAATCATTTTTAAAAAGAAAAAATAAAATATTTTGATTGGTTTATTTTAGAGTTTTTAATGTTTTTAAGCAGTTATTTCCCACTGTTCCATTTGAGTATCTGGTGAAATTCCAAACAAGTATAGGGCAGAAATTAGTTATTTTATAAATAAGTATCTCTAATATATTTAAGTGTATCAATGGTGATATTCTTCACAACAAATAATGCCAAGCATGAATTTGAATTGTATGATCTCTTTTGTTATTTTTCTTGAAAATTCTATGATAACAACATAATATATAGGTTTTCTAGTCTTATTTACTTCACCTTCACTATACTTCAAATTGAGAACCATTCTCAGCATCTTTACGCAATTTTATAAAGTTAAGTCCCTGGGCCTTTGGGCAATACTACTTAATACTGACATTGACATCTAGGAAATTAATATAAATCAGAACCTAATTGTAATACATTTCTCTTCAAAGCACAGAGGATGTATGAAATGAATCCAGAAATGGGTTTTCTTGAGGGACAGAGGTCTGTGACTCTGGATGTTGGGGGAAAAGATTGGAATTCACAGTGGTTTTCCTGAAAACTACTACATAGAATGATTTTTTCTTCTACTCAATATCTTTGCAAAACATTTTACTGTAATTTTCCTACTTACAAAGTAAGCTTTCACTGTAAAATGAATATTCATATGATTGCATAGGGTTGGATGACATAGAAATTGCAAATAATTTCATTTGAGACCAATATTTCCATAGAACTATTTTATTGAAGTGTTCAAAGCAATCATAAAAATCTCACTATGCTCTGGAAAGACATCTAATGTAATAAATTGAGTTCGCAGACTCAACTTATTTTATCTCCTTATTTTAGATAGGCATTTTCCAAAAACAAACTCTATCACTCAAGAATGTAAGACTGTTTCTTTAGAGCCTTCCATGCTTAACTTGAAAGCTGTCAACCCAGGAGGCTGAAACAGAGCAAGATTATGAAACCTGAGTGAATAGCTCATTCTTTGCGCCCATGCCCTTGCTGCGTGCTGCCCCGTGGTACAAGCCTGAGAGGTATGCACTATGATAGCTAATGAAGCACTTCCTTTATGTCTCACTGACCAGAACTCTTATTTGAAGCCTGTATATTATGCCACTGAAATCTCACAATATCAGCCTTTGTTCTAGCTAGCAGAGACTGTTTCTTGTCTTTCTGTGGCTAAATTTCATGCATCAAACTTGTTAGGCCCTTTACTAATAAGTGTGGCTATATGCCATTAAGCTAGTTCTTGCTGTTTATAAAGTTGTAAAGTTTATTTTACTTTGTTTTTATTTGCCCTTTTTTATTACCACACCCCCCCCAAAGCCAAGAATTATAATTTTGAGATTATGTGGAGATAAAAACTTGGAGGTGAAAGCCACTGAGCCTCCTGTAAGTTCCTCTTCTTTGTTAAATATCATGATAACAATGAACATTATAAGAACAAGAATATGAATAAAATTCATCCAGAATGAAGAGAATGGCATTAAATGGATCAAAACTAATCGGATTACCTAATCCTAAATAAGAAGTATTAAAAATGGTCCCCTTGTTATGTTTTAACATATTTTTTTCATACTTTGTTATCTGATTGGGCATCTTCCTTCTCTCAACTACTATTACATCAATAGGCCCCAATGCAAGCTTTGATAAAGTGACCTAAAGGAAAATCAGGAGTGACTGCCACAGTTGCTTATAGAATATGGGCTTCAGTTAACCTAAATACAAACAAGAAATGTTAAAAGATTCCTTAGAGCTTGTAAATTTTAGGAAGAAACAATTATGAACCTCTTCTCCAAACTCAAGGTGTATCAGCTCCTTCATTTTTGTTTCTTGTAATATAATAGGGATAATAGACACCATCTCTTGGGTGCCATTTAATACCCATAACTTGGCTATTAAATAAGGTAACATGGGGGTCCCTGGGTGGCGCAGCGGTTTGGCGCCTGCCTTTGGCCCAGGGCGCGATCCTGGAGTCCCGGGATCGAATCCCACATCGGGCTCCCAGTGCATGGAGCCTGCTTCTCCCTCTGCCTGTGTCTCTGCCTCTCTCTCTCTCTGTGACTATAATAAATAAATAAAAATTAAAAAAAAAATAAGGTAACATACACAAGAGCTTGTTACCCAATACAGAGTTCTTATCACCATCCTTGCAATTGCAGGATAGATTTAATAGGGAACTAAATACTGAGATCCTTTTTCTTAATATTTTATTTATTTATTCATGAGAGACACAGAGAGAGAGAGAGGCAGAGATACAGGCAGAAGGAGAAGCAGGCTCCATGCAGGGAGCCCAATGTAGGACTCGATTCCAGGTCTCCAGGATCACACCCTAGGCTGCAGGCGGCGCTAAACCGCTGCGCCACCAGGGCTGCCTACTGAAATCCTTCTAATGGGCTTCTTCTTATGAGTACACTAATTTTTACCAAGCATACTACTTTCCTGATTTTGTTTTTTTTGCATTTGTATTCTATCTACCCAATAAGACTTCTCCAAAGCACTAAAACAATAAATGTGTAAAAAGACTTTGAAGAGCAAATAACCACAAACACACAAGTTACTTCCTCAATAATAAAAGTAGAAGTAATTAAAACACATAAACTTTTGGGGTGCCTAGGTAGCTCAGTTGATTGGGCATCCAACTCTTGATTTCAGCTCAGATCATGATCTTAGGGTTGTGAGATTGAGCCTTGTGTCAGACTCTGCACTGAACATGGAACCTATTTAAGATTCTCTCTCCTCAGCTCCTCCCCACGTAAACAACAACAACAAAACTGGAACACCTTGAGCTACTACTATCTCAACATTTCTATCGTCTTCATATTTTTTCTGGTTGTCTGATCTCCCAATTTTAGTGGGATTATCAAACTTTTCAGGTCAACAGAATATAAATGTGAGAAAAGTTTATCTCATAATGCCAGCCATTGTTCTAGCTAGTAGAAGCTGAATTATTTTCTTTACTAAAATGCATGTACCAAATTTGTTTAACTCTTTAAGTGTGTATATGTTTCCCCACATAGAATTTATTTTGCTTTCCTCCTCTCCTCTCTTCATATTTTTATTTTTAAATGTTTTCTCTTCATATTTTTGGTTTAAAAAAATGTTTTCTATCAAATTAAAAATTAAAATCAATTTTGAAGTGGCAATTATTTGGAGTGGGAGTTGAAAATTACAATTATGTTTTCTACCAACTTTTTAAAGATTGTATGTAGATCTTCATTTCTAAGTATTTCACTATCATAGAAAAAGATATCTAGGTGTCTATTTAATACTTGACAAATAAATCTTAACAAAATTATTAACCAAGGTAAAGACAAATTCCATGACATTGTCATGGTATTTTGTCAATATTTTTGGCAAGTTATGTTTGAGGATTTTTTTGTTTTGTTTTTTGTTTTTTTGTTTTTTGTTTTTTTGTTTTTTGTTTTTTTTAGATTTGACTTATTTATTCATGAGAGATACACAGAGAGAAGCAGAGGAGAGGGAGAGGGAGAAGTAGGCTCTTTGCAGGAAGCCCAATGTGGAACTCGATTCCAGGACCTGGGATCATGACCTGGGGTGAAGGCAGACTATTAACCAGTGAGCCACCCAGGTGCTCCAACGTTTGAGTTTTAAATTTTTATCTTGATTGGATTTTTTTAAAGTAGGTACTATTTTTTCCATCTATTTTCATGTCCACCCTACCCCCATCTCCCAGCATCAAGCTTCTCACAGTCAGTTCTGCTATGGCCCAGTGACCCATCAACATTGTATTCTAAGGCACACAGAACAAAAAGAATGCCCACCGACATACTTCCACTTATGTAGTATTCTATTTCCCATAAAAAGACAGTAGATTTTTTAAAATCAAATAATTTTATTTCCTACACTTTTTCCTACTAAGTATTTAGAGATACTTATGCCATCAAAAGTCTAGAATTACTAGATACTAATTAGACAATAACAGAAATTGAGTAATAGGAGTATGGCCAAAAAATGATGGGTATGAGATTAGAAACTTATGAAACTCAGGGAAGAAACCTACAAATGAGCCAAGGAGTCTGAAGCCTTGGAATCATTCACAAATCCTTACTCTCCCCAGATCCCTCCAGTCACAAAATCCTGTAATGACACACCCTGACCCCCAACACACTGCTTCTCTTCAGTCACATCCCCACTATTGGACACAGATATCCTTCACTGGATCCAGAGCACCTGTCTTCAAGTTGACCTCACAACCTCTAGAATTTTCCCAAACCCTTCACTTCCTTTCTCCCTTCCTTCCACTCCAACTCCTTTCCAAATAACTATCCACATTGCAACTAGAGTAGAAAACAGCTCCCCTGTTTCATGTTTCTTATTTCTTCTCAACAGTTTGGTCTGGAACAGACATAAGTGACAGAGTGACTCTTTCAGATTGAAAACAAAACAGAACAGTGAAATATTTAGGTATTAGTTACTAAAGTCTTTATGTAAAAATACTTGAGGAAGAAGGAGAAAGGAAATTGTTTAAGCAGCTGAAAATCCCCCTGAGAAAGAGCCTAACACTTAGTATTAAACAGCAGCTTTTCCATTCTCCTCCTCAGCCTACCCATTCTCCTCACTGATTATTACTCATCCTTCAGGTCTTAGATTATCCATCATTTGAGACAAATCTTTCCCTTAGACATCTACTACTCTTGCTTTCAAGAAGCAGAACATGCGTGCAGCAAATGACACATTATAAATAAGTCTAGAATGGTGTTAAGTGGTTCGTGGTAGGTCATACTGATAGACTGTAAGCCCTACCAGGACTGGAAAAAGCCTGTTTTCTTCACCATTAAGTTACATGTCTTGTACCGTCAATACATTTTGAAAATAATAGATGAATTAAATAATCAAATAATTGATTTGAGACTGAAGAAAGAGAAATTAAGGAGTCAGTCCCATTTACAATTGCACCCAAAAGCATAAAATACCTAGGAATAAACCTAACCAAAGAGGTAAAGGATCTATACCCTAAAAACTACGGAACACTTCTGAAAGAAATTGAGGAAGACACAAAGAGATGGAAAAATATTCGATGCTCATGGATTAGAAGAATTAATATTGTGAAAATGTCGATGTCACCCAGAGCAATATACACGTTTAATGCAATCCCTATCAAAATCCTTGGACTTTCTTCAGAGAGTTGGAACAAATTATTTTAAGATTTGTGTGGAATCAGAAAAGACCCCGAATAGCCAGGGGAATTGTAAAAAAGAAAGCCATAGCTATCACAATGCCAGATTTCAGGTTGTACTACAAAACTGTGGTCATCAAGACAGAGTGGTACTGGCTCAAAAACAGACACATAGATCAATGGAACAGAATAGAGAATCCAGAGGTGGACCCTCAACTTTATGGTCAACTAATATTCGACAAAGCAGGAAAGATTATCCACTGGAAAAAAGACAATAAATGGTGCTGCGAAAATTGGACATCCACATGCAGAAGAATGAAACTAGACCATTCTCTTGCACCATACACAAAGATAAACTCAAAATGGATGAAAGATCTTAATGTGAGACAAGATTCCATCAAAATCCTAGAGGAGAACACAGGCAACACCCTTTTTAAACTTGGCCACAGTAACTTCTTGCAAGATACATCCACGAAGGCAAGAGAAACAAAAGCAAAAATGAACTATTGGGACTTCATCAAGATAAAAAGCTTTTGCATAGCAAAGGATACAGTCAACAAAACTAAAAGACAACCTATAGATGGGAGAAGATATTTGCAAATGACCTATCAGATAAAGGGCTAGTTTCCAAGATCTATAAAGAACTTCTTAAACTCAACAGCAAAGAAACAAACAATCCAATCATGAAATGGGCAAAAGACATGAAGAGAAATCTCACAGAGGAAGACATAGACATGGCCAACACGCACATGAGAAAATGCTCTGCATCACTGGCCATCAGGGAAATACAAATCAAAACCACAATGAGATACCACCTCACACCAGTGAGAATTGGGATAATTAACAAGGCAGGAAACCACAAATGTTGGAGAGAATGTGGAGAAAGGGGAACCCTCCTGCACTGTTGGTGGGAATGTGAACTGGTGCAGCCACTCTGGAAAACTGTGTGGAGGTTCCTCAAAGAGTTCAAAATAGATCTGCCCTAAGATCCAGCAATTGCACTGCTGGGGATTTACCCTAAAGATACAGATGCAGTGAAACGCCACGACACCTGCACCCCAAATGTTTATAGCAGCAATGGCCACAATAGCCAAACTGTGGAAGGAGGCTCGGTGTCCATCGAAAGATGAATGGATAAAGAAGATGTGGTTTATGTATTCAATGGGATATTACTCAGCCACTAGAAATGACAAGTACCCACCATTTGCTTCGACATGGATGGAACTGGAGGGTATTATGCTGAGTGAAAATAAGTCAATCGGAGAAGGACAAACATTATATGGTCTCATTCATTTGGGGAATATAAAAAATAGTGAAAGGGAATAAAGGGGGAAGGAGAAAAAATGGGTGGGAAATATCAGAAAGGGAGACAAAACATGAAAGAGTCCTAACTCTGGGAAACAAAGTAGGGGTGGTAGAAGGGGAGGTGAGCAGGGGGTGGGGGTGACTGGGTGATGGGCACTGAGAGGGGCACTTGATGGGATGAGCACTGGGTGTTATTCTATATGTTGGGAAATTGAACACCAATAAAAAATAAATTTATAAAAAAAAAAATAATAATTGATTTGATGGTCTACCTACAGATGGCAGCATCTCTGATAGTTTCCTCCTCAGAAGTAAGCACAGGTTTTTCCCTACTTCTCTATTGCATATTATGTTGGTCAGGTACTTGAAATAATTGACCAGCCAGGCCTCATTCAGTAAAAAGCATATCAGTTAAATGTCCACCCTTTGTCTGCATTTGAGTCCTAATCTTTGGCATGTGGTCTGGCCTGAGCAGCAGCAGCAGCAAATGTTACAGCCCAGTGACCTCTGCCCCAAAATCCCTCAGAAGGAGACCACAGGAAACAGACATCCTGAGGGAGTCCACAGAAGAGACAGTGTGCCAGGAAGGCACCAGATCTGGAATCCCCCTATAGTTCTTCTCAAATTCTGCTGTGCTTTAAAATCATCTTTTAAAATATTGGGTGGTATCCAGGCCACCTCCAATGATAATTAAATCAGAAACTTTGGGGGTTGGACCCAAACATCAGTAATTTCTATAATGCTCTTGGGGATTCCACTGTGCAGCCACAGCAGAGATCCCACATTTCAGGATCCTGTTATCAGTGCTTTAAGACCAGGAGCATTGGCATGACCTAGCAGGAACACACTCCTCTCAAACCCAGTGAATTTGCATATTAAAATAAATCCTTCCATTATTCCTATGCATGCTGAGGCATGAGTAGCACTACTTTATGACATCTGTCCTAAATAGCCTTTTATAAAATAGCTATACTTCCCATTATTACCTAATACCTGGTCAATACTCTTTTTCTTCTTTCTTTTTACCATTTGCCCCATCTGTGCTCCAACCATTCAGACCTACAGTTGCCTGATGTACCACCCTCTTTCATTCTTTGTAAATTGGTATTTTTAACATTATAAAATATTTTAAACATTCAGAAAGTTCAGAGGACAGACACAACTAGAACCCTTGTACCTACTATTAACATGTAACAAAAATGACTGGATCCTTTATCATTAAAAAAAATGCTACAAATAATAAAATTAAAACCACCTGGTCATCCCTATATAGTTTTATTCCTTACCATTCCTCTCCAAATGTGTTCACCATTCTGAAACTGGTATAGTTTTTTAAAGATTTTATTTATTCATGAGACACACACACATACACACACAGAGAGAGAGAGAGAGAGAGGAAAGAGAGCAAGAGAGAGACAGAGATAGAGACACAGGCAGAAAGAGAAGTAGGCTCCATGCAGGAAGCCCGATGTGGGGTCCTGGAACTCCAGGATCACACCCTGAGCCAAAGCCAGATGCTTAAACCGCTGGGCCACTCGGCCGTGCTGAAACTGGTATATTTTGTATTTTTCCAAACATGCTTTATTCTCCCCATTTGGAATAACATAAATAAAACACAAGCTTGACCTCAGACAGCTTATATTCTACTGTGTGAGGATGTATTATACACATAATAAATAAATGAATTACACTAGAATTTTACACTAGAAGGTGGTATGTGACATGAAGAAAAATAAGGCATGAAGAGTGTGAGGAAGCTCTGAGGAGTTTTATAGTTTTGGGAAGATCTTTTAGTTTTGTTTAGCATTTTCTCATGTGCTTGTTGGCCATGTCTATGTCTTCCTCTGTGAGATTTCTGTTCATGTCTTTTGCCCATTTCATGATTGGATTGTTTGTTTCTTTGCTGTTGAGTTTGAGTTTAATAAGTTCTTTTTTTTAAATTTTTATTTATTTATGATAGTCACACACACAGAGAGAGAGGCAGAGTCATAGGCAGAGGGAGAGCAGGCTCCAAGCACTGGGAGCCCGACGTGGGATTCGATCCCGGGTCTCCAGGTTCGCGCCCTGGGCCAAAGGCAGGCACTAAACCGCTGCGCCACCCAGGGATCCCAATAAGTTCTTTATAGATCTTGGAAACTAGCCCTTTATCTGATATGTCATTTGCAAATATCTCCTCCCATTCTGTAGGTTGTCTTTGAGTTTTGTTGATGGTATCTTTTGCTGTGCAAAAGCTTCTTATCTTGATGAAGTCCCGGTAGTTCATTTTTGCTTTTGTTTCCCTTGCCTTCATACATGTATCTTGCAAGAAGTTACTGTGGCCGAGTTCAAAAAGGGTGTTGCCTGTGTTCTCCTCTAGGATTTTGATGGATTCTTGTCTCACATTTAGATCTTTCATCCATTTTGAGTTTATCTTTGTGTGTGGTGTAAGAGAATGGTCTAGTTTCATTCTTCTGCATGTGGTTGTCCAATTTTCGCAACACCATTTATTGAAGAGACTGCTCCAAAGATATGAAATTTGAACAGACATGAAGAAGGTAAGGGAATGAGCCATGAACTTGTTGAGGAAAAGTATTACAGACTGAGGGAACAGGAGAGTAAATGTCCTCCATTGAGAGTAGTCTGGCATGAGAAAAGACCAGCAAAAGTGCTTGGGCTGGCTGGAGCAGGTTAATGGAATTGAAGTTTAATAGTGGAGCACAAATTGAGAACCTAATCTTCTAGGGCCTTCTCAGCTATTGTAAACTCTTTGATATTTTCTGTAAGATAAATAGCCATTAGAATATTTTGAGCAGACATTTTAACAAGATATCCCTGGCTGCTGTGATAGATTTTAGATGAGGAATGGGGAAATGTTATGGTGTGGAGTACAAAGATAGAAGCATAAGTCCAAGCAAGAGATTGTGTATATCGAATCAGAATGGTAGCAGTGAGAGTGGTAAGAAATAGTTCTAGTTTGGAGACATTTTGAAATTTGAACTTAAAAGATTTCTCAATGGCATTGGGCATGGGATATGAGGAATAGATGAGTCAAGAATGAGAAACTGGGGGCAGCCCCGGTGGCTCAGCAGTTTGGTGCCGCCTTTAGCCCAGGGCCTGATCCTGGAGCCCCAGGATCGAGTCCCGCGTTGGGCTCCCTGCATGGAGCCTGCTTCTCCCTCTGCTTGTGTCTCTGCCTCTCTGTCTCTCTTTCTCTCTCTCGAATAAATAAAATCTTAAAAAAAAAAAAAAAGAATGAGAAACTGGAAGGATTGAGTTATCAGTAATGCAAATAGAAAAGACTAAAAGACAACCATTTGGAAGGGAAGACTGGAAGAGCAATGTTTGAGATGCCTTTCAGATACCTAAGTGGAGACGTCGAGCAGCTAATCCAGTATATAAGGCTGGAAACTGAGAAGAAGCCGGATGGTAATATAGAAGTTTGAAAGTCATGTGTGTATAGATAGTGTTTAAAGAGGCTAGATGAGATCATAAGAAGAGTGTTTATAGATGAGACGATAAATAAGTTCTGTGTACTCTAATACCAAGAATAGGGATGTGAGGAAGATCCAGCAAAGAACACCGAGCGGAGCAGCAAGGGAGATACAAAGAAAACCAGGAGAAGGTAGTGTTCTGGAAGTCCTGTAAAGAAAGTACTTCAAACAGAAGGAAGTTGTCAACCATATCAAATGTCCTTAAGTAAGATAAAGGCTGAGAATAAATAAAAATCTTTATTAAAAAAAAGAAATGCTTTGCTATAAAGGGAAACAAAAAAGTTGAGAAATAATTGGAGGTACAAGTGGACTCAAGAAAGGATTGCTTTTAATATGAAAGAGAAATAGTACGCAAGCATGCTGGTGAGAAATCCAATCAAATGGGAAAATATGCAGTTGCAGGAAACAGGAAAAGAAAGGCAAAAATGATGTTCTACCTACAGCAGGTGAGAAAGGAAGGGATTTAATACATGCATGGAAAGGTCAGCCTTAGAAAGATGCACAGATATTTCATCAAAATAACAGAAAGAAAGGTGTTGTACACATATATAAAAGCTGCTATTATGCAGCTTTGCATTTGTATATTGATTTGCAATATAATGATTTATAAAGGTTACTTCATTGATCATTAAAAATCAGTGGCACATTAGTAGCTACTGCTATGAAAACTTACTATGTTAAAGTTCTGTGAGTACTGATAGCTATTTGCATTAATGAAATTGATATCGTGAGCTGAAATAACAAGATTTTAGTTTGCTGTTCTTATTCCTAACTCTTGGCATAGCCAATGACAGCCAACTAAATTCCCTAACAACATACTGCTTTTCCCTAAATGGAAATCTTTCCTCCAATATACCATTGTATCCCTCATTGTAGAAGGGGATGTAGGAAAGGAGGGAGTAGCCCTGCCCCCATGACCAACCCCCAGACTTATTTGTAGACAAATCAACTTTAAGAAAGAAATATGAAACCTAGATTTCCTTAAAACTCTCTGTGCCTACATATGTTTAGAAAATCTTTCTGTGCTTCCAGAGATTGTGTGCGAATTGAAGACCATTGTTTGGAGGAATGAGTGCTAAATTGAAAAACTAAGAGCTCAGTTCTGAGGTGCCTGGGTGGTGCAGTCATTTAAATGTCCAAATCTTGGTTTCTGTTCAGGTCCTGATCTCAGGGTCATGAAGTCACATCCTGTTTTGGGCTCTGCGTTCAGAGCCTGCTTGAGAGCCTCCCTCTTCCTCTCCCACTCATGGTCTCTCTCTCTCTCTCTCTCAAATAAATAATCTTTAAAACTCAGTTCTTAGTCTTGGCTTACTATAACTGACTGTGTGACTCACTTAACTCACTGAATCTTAATTCTATCTATGCAAAGTAAATGAGTAGGGCTAACACAATATTTTCCAAAGAGTTTTCAAATTAAAATTCCCCATGAAGTATTCTTAATCAAAGAATTTTGGGCAGTACTATGAACTGCGCCGTTTTTGCAGAAAACACAATGCACATTGGTAGAATAAATCCACTGAGAATTCCTGCAGGAGAAAAACTTGTTTATCTTCATTTAATCTATTGATTTCTAGACTATTTGACCATAAAAATGTGGTGTTTTTTTTTTTTTTGCATTAAAGAACAGACTTCAAGGATCTCTGAACCAGAGTTTTCTGTGATTCTTTTTCTAACTGTATAGTTGATTTATTTTCAAAAAATATTTTTTTATTCAAGTGTAATTGAAATACAGTGTTATTATATTAGTCTCAGGTGTTCATATAATGAGTCAACAATTCTATACATTCCTTAGTGCTCATAATGATGAGTGAACTCTTAATTCACTTTACCTACCTCACCTGCCCCTTGCCCCCAACCTCCCCTCTGGCAACCACCAATTTGTTCTCTATATTTAAGAGTCTGGGTTTTTTTTTGTTTGCCTCTTAATTCTTTGCTCATTTGTTTCGCTTCTTAAATTCCACATATAAGTAAAATCATATGGTATTTGTCTTTCTCTGAGTGACTTATTTCACTTAGTGTTATATCCTTTAGATCCATCCATGTTGTTGCAAATGGCAAGATTGTACTCTTCTTTATGGCTCTATGGCTCCATGATTAGACATGACACATGCAGCTAGATTCAAGTCATAACTGTAGACACCAATCTGATTAAATGGCTTATCTATTCTATAGAGTTTAAGCTAATTTTAAGATAGCCGAAGCTGCTCTAGAAATAACTAAAGGAATGTACATAATATTTTGCTTTAAGATTCTATTATTTCATTTATTTTCTCTTTCTACAAAGTACTTCTGCAGAAAACCATATGCCTCCATATATTTATTTCTTCACAGTGGGACAGCCATGAAGATTATCCTCAAATTTAATATTAAAATTCAAATTTCCCTTAAACATTTCAAGCAGATCATGCAAAACCTTAGTCTGGGTTACTGTTTCTCTATCGTATGGTCAGGGTAGCTGTCTGGCTCTCAGATTAGATTCTGGAGTCTCAGGGATGAAGATACATCACTTGTTTCTCTAATCTCAGTACCTGCCTGGCACTAGAAGGCACAAATATTTCCTCCATGGATATAGCTGTTTCTGCCTATCCATATGTATTTTAAAAAGATGCTAGATGGCCCTCTTTGAAAACAATGGAAAGAAAAAAATTAAGTATAATGTACTGCTAGACTGACTTTAAGCTCCAGTACTTTCCTGTGATCCTTGAAAATGTGAATATATTACATCCCTGAATTGCCTTTGTCTATTTTGGCAGTAATACTCTCAGAGTTCTTTTGGAGATTAGTTTAATATGACCTTCCATTCCTGAAACCACGCAGGCCTATTTCAATCAACCTGTTCTTTTCCAGATGTTTCTCTACCACATCCTTTAACATGGTTTAAAAATTTAATTCCTCTGATGTTTAAAGTATCAACCTTTTTAGACTAATTGTATCACATACATGAACCAAGTGTGTTAGCTACACAGTAATGATTCTGCATGATTTCACTGGATTACTTCATGGGTGTGTGGAAGCACAGATAGTGGAAATGTAATTATAGGGTTAAAACAGTTAAATGTGCTTACCTTACTTAGTTCTTCGTGGTATGTTTTAAAGAATTTTCAACTCAGATGGAAGTACTTTCTAATACAGTTTGTAATTTTGTGCAGGATAATGAGCTCCTAAAGAAAAGACTTTTGAAAAAGGTATTAACTTTCCTATAATACAATTTTGTTACCTGACCTTCAGTGTTTTCTCCTTATACTCACAGACTTCAAATCCCACTAAGACTGATTATTGAACATAACACACTTTAGAAGATTTGACTTAATTTCTACTTAAGATGTTTATTTCCTTGCTGAGTTTTTACTGCTAATTTTTACCAGCCCTAGAGTAAGAAAATCAGTCTTTTTTTTAAATAAGTGGAGACTTATTTCTTAATTTTTAATATAGTTATTCAATTACAACTAAATTTAAAGGAAGGGGAAAAGTTCAAAAAATAAAATAGACTTCTTATATTTTATTATTGGAATAATAAGGTATAAAAGAACAAAGAGTTCTTTTA
Organism: Canis lupus baileyi; assembly: GCF_048164855.1. NCBI lineage: Eukaryota > Metazoa > Chordata > Mammalia > Carnivora > Canidae > Canis > Canis lupus. Next base: position 24,793,164 of record NC_132852.1, read on the forward strand.
CTGAAATTTAATAATTACAAGTGTCACTCAATACATTCCAATATTTTTCCGGAGCACAAAATAATATTTCCTGAAAACAGATATTCTTCTGTCAAAAACTTGGAAGATGCTCCCTATAACTAACCTAAAAAATTAATCAACAATAATATCAACCCAAATAAGCTAGATTGTGTTGGTTACTACCTGTCTTGTTGTTTACCAATATATTATCATAGAAATATACCATATTTCAAAAAAATTAATTAATAAAAGAAATATATCATATTTCTATGCTATTTAGAAGTGGAATCCTTTTAAGATACGTATTATCTAAAGTTATAGTATTACTAAATCCATATAAAAGCTGACAAGAGTGAGTATGGTTTCCTATACTTCTACTATAATTTTTATATATCAAACTTATTTTTCCAGAAGTGGTAATATTTATGCATATTTTTATAATTCTTTTATTGTGCTTAAGGCAAATATTTGACATCATTTAAGCATCAATGATATGCTAGGTGATTACACTAAAAAAGAATTACCTCAGATTTAAATGAGATCTTCTTTTTGAAGAAGATATAAACAAAGCACATTAACTTTGAAGAAAAATGTCTTAGCAGTAGATATAAGGCAGTTGAATATCTCTAATGGAACTGGAGTAAAGGGATGGAGTTTAACTCATTAATTTAATAATTATCTACCATTTTCAGATGAATAATCCTTTGGGACATCTAAGTAAATGTCTCAAATATCCTTTCTTTTACTTTTCTAAATATTTATTTTATATTCCTTATATCTTTTTACATTTCCTCTTAAAAATTCTTAATGTGCTCCATCATCTTCACACTTACTTTTGTATTCCAGGCCTTTATATATCTCTCCAAATCTCACCTTTTATTTTCCCAGTTTAATACTGGATGTTTGGCTTACAAGAATGAATAAGATAGTCCCAGAAAGACAAATATTAGTCAAGTTGGGTGAGTGTTAAAAATGGCCAATATGGGAGTACAGAATGCTCTGGAAACATATAATAGTGATAGCTAATCTAATATAATAGTGATAGCTAAGGGGGACGGTATTTAGGGAGGGGATAGTTAAGCTTAATATGAACTAATAACAACAGCAAACATTTTGAACTCTATGTCCTAGTTACTATGTCAATATATATATTAGCACTTAATTTTTAGCATTCCATGTTTGGGGACCTCATATTAGCATTTCATATTTTAAGTGTTTTTTAATCAATCTATATTGAAGTGTGGGGTGCTTGAGAAAATTTTAAGGAAGTATTAACAATTGAATAGAATCTTGAGTATGACAAAGTTTCATTTACAAGACATAGGAGAGATATTCCAAGAAAGGAAGCAACCAGTGAGAAATGAAAGAGATATAAGGATGTTTTGGGAAATGGCAAGTATTTCAAATGGGTAAAATGTCTATAGTGGTAGGCTCTGGGAGCAGAGGTTAGCTAGAGTAAGATATATGAAGGTGAGAATTGAGGCAAGGATACAAGTAGAGGCTAAACACTTAAAAATTTTAAGTCAAGCTAATAAATACCTAAACTATGTTATATTTCCCAACCTCAACAAATATGCCTTCTTAATTCATGAGCTACATCTGTCTCTGCTACCAGCAGAGACAAAACCCATAAACTTTTGTGACATTGAGAGCAATAGGATATAACCACCTTTTTCTGGAGGATAGAGATAACAGATGGAAAGAAATATTTCCTTGGTGCCTGAAGACTATTAGTCAAGAGAGTGATATTTACAATTACAGGTTATACTATATCACTGACGGAAGTTCCCGTTTTTTTCTTTGTTAAATTTAATAAATGTGACTTGTGATATGAGTAGCCCTTTAAATTTTCAGTCCATGGCAAGAGAGCTCCTCTCACTCAGGGCTATATGAGGACAATTTCATATAGTTCTGAGGGTTTTGAGTTCTATTTGTAAAGCCATGGGAAGATCAATATTGATCAATAATACTGGTTAAGAATCTCCAGAAGGTTATAAAAAATCTGTTCAGTTGTTTTTCATGGGTTCTGAATTAAAAATACTATTATTTCCCAACTAAACTGCTTTTGATAAAAGGTAATACTTCTGTCATTATATCATCAAATTTCTGTCAGATAATGTAAAATTTCTCTCATTATTTAAGTGAAATAGTCATATGCAATAAAAGCACTTGATTCATCAAAGGCTTTTAAGAAATTACATGTCATAGGCATTTAACATACGATTATTATTAAGCTAAGAGTATGTTTTTTTCTATAGAATTTAATTCAAGAAGAAAGACCTTCTCCCAAGACTTTTTCACTCTAGGATACATAGAGTGTCTATTTCAGGAAATGGAGGGTTGTTTTAACAATATACAGCATTCCAGAGACTCTTGCCAAGTTATGACAGAAACCATGATTGATGAATAAAATATGGAAGATGGAAAGAAGCCTAAACCCAGGATATAATATTCCAAAGTGATTAGGGCCAATTACTAAGATGTCGATTCCATTGGAAGCATGGTCTATCTTCTAATGCTGGCTTTCATTATCAAAAGGCAGTACAGACTGAGTGGATCCTACAATAAAAGACCCAAGAGAACAGAGGGCTTTGGTATTTCCTTGGTTTGCGTGAAACTTCAATGCGGAAGCAGAATGACACGCTGGTGATTCATGGATGAACCAGTCATAATCTATAAATGAGACATCTGGAAGGTGATTTCAAGTTGCACCTTAAGCATAATCTGGTAAAACTTTGCAGCTAAATATGGCTTTTTAAAAAGTTCCTCTGTTGATTCCAATATAAAGGATGTAATTCAATCCTGTTATGGCTTTTTAAAGTGTTCCAAAATACTTCATCATATTAAAATAGTTTTTCAAGATTGAGATTCATAAACATTTTACATTGCAACTGATTAAAAGAAAACAAATTCTTGAATTCTTGGTCTATTTTTAATGTTAGAGCATTAAATTGCAGAATAATTTCAGACCATGAAATTCCATGGGTATTTAGAATTTATGGTGGTCTGCAATTATTGCTGAAACAAAGATTAATGACCAATATGAGAAAACCATTACATCTGACAAGCTGACCATGGGCCTATAAATAGCACATCCTTTATAGGATTTTCAAAACTATTTTTGACTTTATAGAAGATAAGAATTCCAAGATACCATAAAAAATTGTTTTCTTAATCCCTTCCCCTATTCTCTTCAACATATCTTCGAAGCCAATGCACACATCTAATGACTGTGTATGAAGTATTGTGCTTGGCTGGTATCCCAATGTGTCTTTTAAAAAAATTAATAAAGTTGTGAAAATGGTTAATTTTTAATATGTTTAACAGGGTTTGTAGCATTTTATTCATCATAAAGTATGGAAACACTGGATTCTAAATTACTTATTTACTATCCAAGACAGCATAATAATTCTAAAGTACTTTTAACCTCATAGACAAAAGATACCAGGCAAATAGTCTTTTTTTTTTTTCAAATGTGATATCATTTATCTTAGCATAAATGGTTCAGCCAGATGTAGAATTTTAATCTGCAGATTCCAAATTCAGTGTCTTGTCATCATTAGTATCATCATCTGGCTAAATGCTCTCTATATATGGTATGAAACTAGAACTGACAAAGTGTATTAAATAGATAGAGTCCAACACTACCACAAAGCCGACTGAGGTTTTAAGAGAAGAGAATGAGAAGGATAAACCTTGTCCATGCCAAGTCCTGTGATCGAATCCTGAGGAGGCAGGAAGCCACTCTGGGCCTCACTTTTGGCCAGGAAAGAAAGAACTGGCAAGCAAAGGCAACTTAGAAAAAAACTCTAAGCTTTCCTCCATGGCATTCATAAAGTTGAAGCTTTCCTAGTTCTTTCCTTTATAGGTACATGCCTATTACCTTTTAGTCAAAGTTTCTGTTCTGATTTAAACAGGATATCTGGAAAATTTTTGTCATCTTATAAATGGGCACTTAATGAAATCTTAGCTCAAATATTTTGTTTCTAAACAAGTATATGTAACTACATTGGCAAATTCAATGTAGTTACATATGCTTACATTCATGATCAATAAGAAAATGTTATTAAGTGCCTACTATGTGTCACAGGTTGTCCTAGTACTGGAGATACAATAGTGAACAGAATAGAGACTTTAAATCCTAGCCCATGAGGACAGGACCGCAGTCCCGCACGATTCCAGGGGGAGTGCTGTTCAACTGTAAATCTATGTGAATAACATCCCCTGAAGTTGGCACTGTACTGACCATGTGGCCCTTATGTGTGACTTCTCTGCTTGTGGATACATCACATTCCTTGTTTAGGCAGCATTACTGAACAAAGAGACGGTGAAGCATATTGTCCAAGTCAATCTCCCAAAAGAAATAAAGCTTACTCCAAAAAGTGCCAAAATATTTTAACTCTTTTAATGGACAGCTTTTTAAAATGGATTGTACAATTCCATGCCTTGTTAAACAGAATAGACTGATTAAACTTAACTTATTCTTAATGACTCCATTTCATCATCTTGAACATAGGCTATTAGACTGTGCTAAAATTCAGTGATTATTCTCAGGGGTATGAATCATGCACAATAGTATGCAATCACTGAGCAGCCCCAGCTGCTACACTTTTCAGTTATTTTGTCTGCTTTCTGTAATCTCTCCCTTTATGCTGTTGGCTCTCAGATCCTCCCACCTCTGCACCTAATGCAAGTTTCATTTTCTCATACGAAAGTACTGTGTTTAATCTACTTTGTAGAGATAAGCCACAAAATCAAATTTGGTCCAAGCAATTATATATACCATATACCAATTATTTTTTTAGACTTTTAAAGGAGATTTTATTTATTGAGAGAGAGAGAGAGAAAGAGAGCATGCATGAGTGGGGTGAGGAGCAGAGAGAGAGAGAGAGAGAGAGAGAATTCCAAACAGACTCCTCACTGAGTGCTTAGCCCAACCCAGGGCTCTATCTCAGTACCCTGAGATCATGAACTGAACTGAAACCAATTGAGCCACCAGGAGACCCTACCATGTATCAATTATTAAGACCATGAGGAAATACGTAAGGAAAATTACTGATAAAAGTTTTTCAATCTGGCTACTCCAAGACCTTAATAGTATTACTGAGTTGCAGATTTTTGGGTTTGTCAGTTAAATGCCCAATGTATTAAGGCACTTCCTATTTGCATGTGTGTGTGTGTGTGTGTGTGTGTGTTCATCTGTATAAAAGAGAGTCATAGAGACGATGATAGACAAGAGCAAAATTGACTAATTTGTGTGCATATTTACAATTTATGTATCTACTATACATGAGCAGCAAATGATATAAAATAACAAAATAATTGTATTTGCCACCCTAAAATTATCTATTGATGATATTGATTACTGCATTAGCTGTTTGATCTAAATTATCTATTTCTGAAGTTAAGTAAGTTTACAAAACAAATATCACAATTCTACAAGGTATTACTTCAGGAAAGAATACAAAGTTATATTTTCTCTAAGTCCAACCTTTCAAAAATATTTTCCTGATTTTCATTTATTTTTTCAATTACATATATTTAAAAATAAGTTTTCATTAAAAACTAGTCATATGCAATTATTAGAACAAGCAATATTAGTTGCTGCTTCTTTAGTTTAAAACATCAGTGCCAAGTAGAATTTATCCACATGTAAATCTAGTTTTTTTTTTTAAGGTTTTATTTATTTATTCATGAGAGACAGAGAGAGAGAGAGAGGCAGAGACACAGGCAGAGGGAGAAGCAGGCTCTATGCAGGGAGTCCGATGTGGGACTTGATCCCAGGTCTCCAGGATCACGCCCTGGGCCAAAGGCAGGTGCTAAACTGCTGAGCCACCCAGGGATCCCTAAATTTAGTTTATGATTAGAAAATTGATCCATGTAATTTATATTAAGAGCAAAAAGAAGAAAAACCATTTAGAATTATGATAAATGTAGAAATATTTGACATATGTTGAGTAAAGCTGTATTAATAGAAAATTCTTAACAATACTCAAAAAGCTATTAGAATTAGTAATTGATATAATCATGTATCAAATTATATTAATATACAAAAATCAGTTGTGTTTTATATATTAGCAACAATCAATGGAACTATAAAGAACAGCATCAAGAATATAAATACTTATGGATAAATTTAACCAAAAAATGCACGCCTTATAACCTGAAAGCTATAAAACATTGCTGAATGTTTAAAAAGACCTAAATAAGTCTAAAGACATCCCAAGTTTATTGATTGAGAAATCAAATGTTATAGAGGTATATTTTCCTCAAATTAATCTACAAATCAAAATTACAGAAGACTTTGTTTTCAAGAAATTAATAGACTGCTTCTAAAATTTATATGAAAATTCAAAGGACCTAGAATAGTCAAAACAAGTTTTTTTGGGAAAAAAGACATTATAAAGTTACTATAGTAAGGGCAGTATGGATTGTTGAGAAAGGTAGGATAATAGACCAATGGACCAAAATACAAAGTGCAGAAAGAGACCCACACATATATGGTCCACTTAATGTTAACAAAAGTACAAAATCAATTCAGTAGTCTTTTCAACAATCCTTTATTACTAAAAAAAACCCTGTATATCTATATGTGATATAGATAGATAGGGTAAATAGATAGATATATATAGAGAGATTGATCTTGGCCCTCACACAATACACAATAATTACCTCTAGATAGATTATAGATTTAAATATAAGAGTTAAAGCTATAAAACTTCTAAAAAGGAAACACATGAAAAAATGTTAGTGATCTTAAATAAATATTTATTATATAAGATGGAAAAATCTCAAACCAAAAAAGAAAGAAAAAAAGAACTTCATCATAATTAAAAACATTTGCCCATCAAAAGATACCCAAGAAATAAAAGGAAAGACACAGGCTGGGAGAAAATGCTATAAAATATATCCCAATAGAGGATTTATATTCATAATATATTAGAGAGTTATACTCAGTAATAAGAAAAAAACAACACCCAAGTAAAAAATGGGCAAAAGATTTGAATGTATAATATTTGAATATACTATATACACTTTACCAAAGAATATCCATGTCAGATAAGTACATGAAAATTTAGAAATATGAAAATTTAGAAATATGAAAATTAAAATCAAAACTAGCTACCACTACACATCAATTAGAATGACTCAAATTTATAAATCTGGCCATACTAAGTGCTTTCCAAATATAGAGCAACTGGCTCTCTAAGTGATTGTTGTATAAGCAAAATAGTTCAGCCACATTGAAGAATAGTTTTACTGTTTTTAAAAATAATTAAACACACACTTAATATATGATCCAGGGATGCTATTGTTACTTATGTAACAGAAGGAAAATATATTTTTACACAAAGACTTGTGTATAATGTTTGTATTAGCTTTGTTATAACTAAAAACTGGAAACAATCCAAATGTCTATCAACTTGTAAATAAATTGTGGTATATCTATATAATGTGATACTCGGAAATAAAAAGGTTGAACTACTGCCATGTACAATGATCTAGATGTCAAAACATTATCCTGAATGAGAGAAATCAGATCCAAAAGAAAATATAATGTATGATTTCATTTATATGAAATTCTAGAAAAAGTAAAATTCTTTCTGACATAAAGAAGACCAATAACTGCCAGAGCCAAAGATTGAGAGAAAAGAATTACTATTTACTAAGGGAACTTTCTGGTGTGAATGAGACATTCTATAGCATGTTTTTGGTGATTATTATAGGAATTTATTTTTTTTTATTTTATTTTTTTTAAATTTTTATTTATTTATGATAGTCACAGAGAGAGAGAGAGAGGCAGAGACATAGGCAGAGGGAGAAGCAGGCTCCATGCATCGGGAGCCTGATGTGGGATTCGATCCCGGGTCTCCAGGATCGCGCCCTGGGCCAAAGGCAGGCGCCAAACCGCTGCGCCACCCAGGGATCCCAGGAATTTAAATATTTATTAACACTCATTAATTATACACTTGAAATTGGTGACTTTAATAGTATGCAAATCATACTTCGACAAAGCTAATAATAACAATAAAGAATTAGCCTATTAAATTGTTCACTTGATAGCACAGTGTGACATGGAATATAGGTTAGAGAATTGTGATGTTCTAAACAGTTAATATCCTGCATTTATTATATAAAAATCAATAGCATGGATTTGCTAATCCTGAGAGGACTATCTGAACTCCTGTCCTGGTTTTCATCTGTGATCAGTGTCTCTCCTGACATTCAAAACTTGTCTTTAGATTGCTATTTGAACAAATCCCCAGATGAGTGATTGGCATCTCCAAGGCTTCATTGGTTAACTAGTTCAGGTTTCTTATCTTGTCTTAGCCTCATTGCTAGCCTCCAGGATAATTAGTATAATACTTCAAGCCTACAAGCATTTGGGGATAAGAGGAATTGATTGACTTGAATGCATGCTTTTTGATCAATACTTGCAGAGGAAACATGTGACATGTCCAAAGCCTATGATTTGTCCAAGACACCCACTTTGTGAAGGATGGTGCTTATCTGGTTTATTTAGTTCAAGAATTGGAATGTTGAGTGGGATTTTCTGTTTAGTAACAAAGTACAATCACCTCGCTTTAATCATATCTAGAGAGCTTCATTAAACTTGGGATTTCATAAAGACCACAAAAGCTGTTTGCTTACAAGAATTGAAATTTTGCTGTTGGAGTAGAATGTATGGATGAAAAGTTTAAGTGTAAACCTATTTTTAATTGTAGCAATCCTTTACTGAGATAGTAGTGAAATGCTTACCTGAGGCCATGGATATGTAAAGTGTGTCTCCCACAGAGTTTTAAAAATGTGCTAGTGGCTAGTGTTATAAAAATATCTTTCTTCTCCTTACTGCTGCATTGGAAAAGATTTGAAAGTTTATCATAGCTTTTGTCAAGAAAATAAAAATAATTTCTAAATCAGCACTTTATCACTCCATCCCTCCCCAATACTTAGAAATCATTTACTCTGTGGAGTCTTTCAATATTTAAATTTTAAAATACACCCCCACATCCACCCTGCCACTCTTCAAGAATACCTCATCTCCAGGAACAGAAACAAAGAATAAAATCTATCACCGGCTGACCTGCAGAGGTTGTGATAGTTAAACTGAAAGGCATTTCCTTGGCGCTCTGCATCAGTCACTGGCTAGGGGAAGAAGGCTCCCACCTTAAAGGGGCAGATTGGAGGGAGGTCATTGAACCTGCTCCTCTTAAAAGTAGCTCTCAGCTTGCTGATCTCATCTGAGTTTTCACCAAAATACAATTAAGAGATGTATTGAACAAAAGCAGAACTAAATGTTACCAATAATCAATATAAATGATGACTCTGACCAAATATGATAGTAAGATGTGAAATTATTCAAAAAAATGATATTTTAAAGATAAAGACCTATATGAAGAATGAAACAAATATAAGTGACTAAGTACAAAGCACAAGGGCAGTGTTTAATCGGCCTTATATTTTAAGTCTGAGAAGCAAATGTAAAAACAGGAAAGATTTTATGAGATGAAATTATCTTTTGAAGACAAAAAAAAAAAAAAAGTATATTGTGATCTGTATAGCTGGGCCACAGAGGGAAGTATGTACTTTTAAGCAGTATGTACTTTCTAAACACTGGAGTCAGCCAGCCTGAGGTTGAAACCTGTCTCTACTACTTACTACCTGAATAATGTTAGGTAAACTGTAGAGTGACACTAAGTCTCTGGCTCTCCATCTGTAAAATGGGATATTCATCTCACCTGCTGCAGTGTTTGGGGAGGAGTACTGATTGAAGACAGCAGATAGTCACACCCACTGATACACCCCACATACACACCCCTGGAGTGAGTGCCTCACTTAACTGGCCAGGGACACACTTCTAAAGCAAAAATGCCACACAGCGGTAAAAGCAGCCACACTGACTTCAGTATCATAGGTGCCTTCAGATTTCCTAACAAGGACACAGCACTGTTCCTGACACCAGCTGCAAAGAGTAGGGTCTTACCAGATCTGGAAATCCTGATTCTTGATATGCTTCTGTCCTATGCTCGGTGTTTATCTCACCATTCCAGCAGTGCCTACCCAAGATAGATGTCTTCCTACTTACAGAAATGTTTATAAACCTTGGGTCCTCCAGGCTCTTAAGCCATCTCAGCAAATCCCCTTCCTCACCTGGAGGGAGAAAGCAGTCCCAAGGCTCAGGAGCAATATCTCTGCTCCCACTTGCCAGCATTTCACACTGTGGTTTATAATACTGTACTGCATATTCGAAGGTTGCTAAGTGAGTAGATGCTGAAAGGTCTCATCACAAGAAAAAAAAAATTTGTAACTCTGTAGTGACAGATGTTAACAAGGCTTAATTGGTCGGTCATTTCACAATACAAATTTCAAATCATTATATTGCGAACCTGAAACTAATATAATGTTATATGTCAATCAAGAAAAAAAAATTCTTCCCAGGGAAGGTTGGAAGATTTATGAGGATTACATGACATAATCCCATAAAGCCTTAGGCACAAAGTACTCAATATCAGTTATTTCATAATCATTATTAAATAATCATTCAAATTATACTTAAAGTAATATTAACTATTTTAAATTTTACTTCATGGAGTCTTTATGAAATTTAAATGAGCTAATTAATGTAATACACCGAGCCCAAAGCACGGAACACACTCAACTTTCAAGAGTTAGCTATTACTACCATTATGGTTAGTACTCTTCTTGCCGCTGTTGTCATCAGTACAAGCCCTCACCCCGCACGGATCCTCTGCCTAATGTGTCTCAGTCTCATACCCTGGGTGCACTTTTTCACTAAAACTTGACTCAAGACTTGAGATTGTTTTGCAGCATTAACAACTTCTACTATTTTTGATTGAGGAACTGAGTGGGATCCTCAGCTTGCATTTCAGACATGTTCAGTGTTGCATTATGCTCTGGAGGAGGACAGGAGAAAAATTGGTGTGATTCAGCAGTGCTGTTCATACTATTTTACAGCACTGTGATTAAGCCTGCCTGACGCTGAATGTACCATGTGATCACAGTTTACTCTGGAAGGTATAATGACAGAACCAGAACACAGGTACACAAAGTGATGTGTTAATGGAAAGAGAGTGTTTATCTTCCTTGATTTTGTTCTCTTGATCTAAAAACAAGTGAGACCTTCTAGCTTGAGTTTGTGTATGTATTTTCCATTATGATTTTTGCCTAAGGATTTAATGTGCTTAAAGACTCAGAAATATACTACCTTATTAACTGCATCACTCCCAATTTTTATAGATTCTGTCAAAGGATATTGAGGACTTTATAATAAAGATGCTAATTATTTAAATTCCCTTATCTGATAATACCCAAAATGATGTGTTTTCCAAAAATATTGTAACTTTGGGACTGATTATTACTTAGGTGTGTGGAAACCATTTTTGACATGCAGATGGTCTAGTACTTCATAGTTACAAAGGATTGATAAGAAGAATGATGATGCTCTAAATATGTGATTTATTTCAGCATGTCATATAGATATGCAATATCCCTTCTCCAAAAGTTGCCATTGGCTTATGGCTCTAGGTCACTGTGCAAAGTTGCCTTGTGATTTTGCAATTCAAAGGCCACCCAGAACAGTAGGAGAAAGCTATGACCATGAGCAGTGTAACCTGGGTTAGTCCTGCCTTGTAAGTCACTAACTGCCTGTCAGGGTGCAGGGCATTTAATCTGTCAGGGCCCCACTCTGATCATTTATAAAATAGGGAATGGGTGGAACTGACTTGCTTCTTTACTTAGGTAGCAAGAAATGCCAACTAAGCAACTCAAAGAAACTTGTATCTTAAAACTTTTAGGGATGCCTGAGTGGCTCAGTGCTTAAAGTGTCTGCCTTTGGCTCAGGGTGTGATCCCAGGATCCTGGGATCGAATCCTGCATCAAGCTCCCTGCATGGAGCCAGCTTCTCCCTCTGCCTCTCTTTCTGTGTCTCTCATGAATAAATAAATATTTTTTAAAAAACTATTTTTATTCCTCCTTCATTATAGTTTCTCCTAAAAATATGCATATCTTTTATCTATCTCTCTGTACATTAAACCAAAGCCTTGAAGTTCATAATTCTGCCCTATTTATCACTTCTAATCCTTAGAATTCTCTGCTACTCCTAATTTCACTTATCATTTCTCATGATAGAGCATCCTGACCACATTTGCTTCTGTGCAGTCAGATTCTCCTGCCCTCCATGTTATATAGTACATGTACCTCTCATCCTTCATCAATCAGTAGCTACAACTTACTTAGTTGGACATCACTAGCGTATAAAGAGAGATACTGTTTATTTTCCTTTGCTCTTAGTTTCGGGGGTAAAATGAATCTCCTTTCCTCCAAAATCAGTTTATAAGCTACAAGAGAGCCAGGCTCACTTGCAACCTCTATGCATACATAGTATTTTGGGTTTTAGGGACCCCAAAAGATCTTATTATACTGATGTAAATCTGCACCTCATCCACACAAGTAAACATATAGCTGGTTCTATAAGGAACCATATAGAATGTTGAGTTCTCAAAATCTAGTGACCAGATAAGCAGAATTATACAAACCAATAGACACTGTATAATTATTAATAACATACTTCAAAATACAGCATACTGCTTTGTATAATAATCCCTAAGATTTGTCTCACAACATATAGCTTTTTGGTTGGTTTGTTTTATGCCCACTGCCTCATTTAAATCTTACTACAACCCACTTTGATAGTTTCAGGTGACAAAAGCCATGTCCCTGAGGCTTACTTTCTGAAGGAAATTATTGTTTAGACATATACTCTAATGCTTAGATGTTAAAATTTGCTCTTATAAGCATTTTCTTGAGAAAGCCTACTCCATTTCCTTATAAAACAGTAAACAATGTAGCACAGGAGACTCAATTTGTGTCTAAGATTTGTCCACCCTGAATTTCAGGTCTTCTTCTCTGGTGGCATTTATAGTTCCTTCTCCCTTATTGTGAACCCCTTTCCCCAAGCTTTTGTTCAAATGCCACTTTCACATGGGCTTCCTTCCTGATGACCTATCTAAGATAGCACTCACGTGCACCCACACAGACATACACATAGTGCACATGTATACAGCACTATTTAGTCCCTTGCTCTAACTTATTTTTGTTTATATCAACAGCTTTTGTAATTAATATGTACCTACATGTCTAATGTCTGTGTTCTTCTTTAGAATATAAATTCCAAGGGGAAAGGAGCTTTGTCTTATTATTGATCTGTGACCAAAACCTAGGTCAACGCCTAGCCCCTAATGAATTTTCAATAAGTGTATTGAATAATTGAATGGATGATTATGAAGAAATAAGGCAGCTCCTGTAATATATATGAGTGGGAGTCAGATAGATTAGGTCAGTTAGAAAAGGGTGAGCAGCATTGCAGGGGGTAGATGAGATGTTTGGTGTAAAATCACTCAGATTTTCCTTCGTTACAATCCCCAAAATTCATAAAGGACTGCACTAACAAAACTATTTTAATAAAAATGAGACTCTGTGTAAGACTAAAGGAACAAAATACTGGAAGAATCAGTCTTACAGTTTTCACCACTGAGAGAGGAGTGGCTTTGGGGTTGACCATGGCTAGCTCTGGCTGTGACAGTGACTGGTAGATATCCCCATGAGCATGTTCCATGCCAGGTCGGTGGGAGTAGTAGTGCCTTTCCTGGAGATCAGTACCTTAACGTCCACTTAGGATCTGTAGGACAAAGAGCCACCTCATAGCCTTATTTGAAGCGGGAAAGGAAACAAATGGTACTTGCCCTATGGGAACCAAGAGTTTGCAGGAAATCCACACCACTTTCTAGAGACTTCCACAACAGTATATTCTAATTGTGTCCCCAAATTGATGTACTCTGCAAAATCCAAGTTACAATGTGCTGAACCTTCTATTGAATTGCAATTGGTGAAGTGCATATGTTTGTGTTTAAGAAAAAAGAGGAGAAAAATACAATCAAGAGAAGATATCGTCTTTATCATTAATGAAGTATAGCAGTACAAATACATAAGGTCTTAATATCTTCATTGTGTGTATCAAAAATGGCAAAGAGACACAGTCAACAAGGCTCATCAGGAAAGGTTTTTGGAGACATGGATGATAAATATTCTGGGAGTGCTAGCATAAATGGGAGTCAACTGAACAAGAGCTAAAAAGCTTGGAAGGAGTTTGGAGACAATCTCAAAAGGATGACATTAAGAAAAGGAGTCATAAATAATCAGAATTATACAAACATAGTATATGAAATAATTGTGATGGAGGAGATTTTTAAAATCCTCCTTAGAAATACATGGTGTTGGTTCTTGGTTCTCACCACCTACAGTTTTTTTTTTCTTAAGTATTCAGAAATGCAACTTTCTTATCCACAAAGAATAAGCTAATTCCATTTTTTCATGATTACTTGGAAGATTTAAGAAGCTAAAGGAAATGAAAGTTACAATATGATATGTGGGAGTTATTAATATTTAGACCCTGCCACTAATTTTACAAATGCGGAAATCGATTAAGTTAACTCTTTATAAATACAATTTCCACTACATTTCAGATATATTTTGTCCTCTCTTTACTATGTACTAACTATAGAAAGCAGAAACTACTAAAAATTAGAAAATATAGAAAAATATAAGCAAAATTCTATTGATCAAAGAGAATCACTGTTATATTTTTGATAGATTTTTCCAGTGTTGCTCTCTATGGATAGATTTTTGTGAGTTTTTGTTTTTACTTTGTGATGGTTTTATTGGCTAGTACTCCTGTTTAGAGTAATCGGCATTCTAAAATAAGTATTATTAAAGGTGCAGAGCCTTTCAACTAATGTATATTTCAAGTTTCTCTGACAATAATTCAACAGATTCTTTCCAAATTTCACATGGAATTGTGCTGCTGTAAACAACTTTGGATATAATTTGGAAATAATTGGCATTTTAGGTATTTATTCCTTCTATTTACTTTTATTACTTTAAATTTATAAAATTGAAAATTTTCATTAATATATTCCAAAGACCTTTGTAAATGATTGAGCACAGTAGTTTAGAGATGGGGAGATGAGGGCCAGTCAAGAGGGTGAGGAAGTATAGTGAGGAGTAAACACAAACATGTGGAAAGGCAGTGGTTAAGAGCCTGCAACTTAGAGTCTGACACTCTTCCCCATGTAACAACTTTGACAAGTTCAGCCTCAGTTACCTTGTCTACATAGGAGCATATTAAAAGATCCTAGTTCCTAGGATTGTTGTCAGGTTTAAATAGCAACTCCATACAGCCCTGAGAATAGGGCCTGACTATTAATGAGCTCTCAATACTAATCTGTTATGATTCCCAATGTTTTAGTAACAAAAAACAGAGTCAGGGCTTACAGGTCCAAGTGGAGACAAGATTGAATGATGGCTTCCTCATTTTAGAAGTTGACGTATATATACTAAGTACAGAAGGAAAGAAACAAATAAAGAGGGACACTCAGAGATGAGTTATCCTTAAACTATTTTTTAGTTTGGCAAAGTTGTGTTCAGAAAAAAACATTTTCACCAGTATTCTCTTTCCCTTTCATTTTCCTATTTCAGTAAGTGAATAGTTCAGTGCTTCTTGTCTCAAGGGAGGTGTGAGGAGAATGCAGGAAAAGGAAGCCTCCTTTGGCCTTTGCAAGAAGCCCCCCAAATCTTGTTTTCTTTTATTTTATTTGGCCTCTTTGGGCACTAGTTAGGGGAATCTTAATGAATTCAGAGCATAGGCAAAAGATCTTGGAGAAAAATATCACAGACTAGAGCTAGGTGTCTTCCCTGAGACAAGAAGAGCTTTTCTTGGACTGGGAGGAGGGTGTCATGTCACTAACCAGCTGAGCAACTGGACTAGTCACCTAACCTCATTGAAGTTCCATAAATGGATGTATTTTTTAAATACCCGAAATATACAGAGCTTTTTCCCTTTGTAATATATGATATGTCTTTATAAAAATAAGTGGGCAAAATATTTTGATCTTCCTTAGAGATAGCAGAGCTGAGAATGGTTTATGTGTTCACTATATATAGCACCGATATTTAAGATTAGAGAGAGGATAAAAATCTCATCCACATCTTAATTTTCTCCCAGGGATTTTAGCACGAGAGAAGTAATAACTCATTAAATTCCAACCATTATTATTAATATTACCACTACCACCACCAGCAGCAGTGCCACCTCTTCTACTACTAAAGATACTAGAAAATTGAGTTTCTAGTATCAAGTTTTACTTTAAATGTAGCTAAATGAACATCTCAAACTTGTGAAATGCTGGCTAGTTTTCTTGAGCCGCTGTCACAAAACACCATAGGCTGGAAAGCTTAACAACAGACTTTTATGTCTCAAACTTCTAGAGGCTGGGAAGTCCAAGATCAAGGTGTTGGATGGTCAGGTTAGAACACTATTCCTGATGTACAAATGACTACTTTGTGTCTGTGTCCTCACATGGAAGAGAGAGAGCTCTGGTGTCTCTTCATTTTCTCATAAGGGTACTGATCCCATTGTTGGGCTATGAAGAGCCCCATCTTTGTGGCCTCATCTAAACCTAATTCTCTCCAAAAGGCCCCCTCTCCAAATACCGTCACATCAGGGGTCAGGGATCCAACACATGGATTTGAGGTTGGGGTGGGTGGGGACTCAATTTAGTCCATAGCAAATGCCAAAATATGTACATATCAAGTTTTTTTTTTAAAGCAAACTGCATTTGGTGACTCCAATATTAAATTCTGTAATAGGTTGGATCTGAAACTAGATTTTGTTTGTATTCAAAAATCTTGATAGAACACACTCTTCCTTTCCTTATTAAAATATGAGTACTAATGTAAAATTGGAACAATATGTCATCTGATTTACTATATTTTGGGTCAAGTGGTGAAAGAACTATTCAGACAACCTGCCAGGTTCTGTTAGGTTACACCCAGAGCTTCACGGTTTAAGACAAATGCAGGCTGAAATATTGACTCATAGACATGTGGTCTGGCTGAAGTTGTGCTACATGTTTCTGGAAACACACACACACACACACACACACACACACATATACACACACAGCCAAGAAACACAGAAATGCCTTCAGAGAATGAAAGCAAAAATCTGAAACTGAGTATCTTGTCCTACCAATTTCCACCATCTCTTAGAGAAGCAATTAGGTATTTCCTTTGTGGTTTGCATTTCAAGGAATTTTTAAAATCAGCAGTAAGCGAGTTTCTTTCTCTATCATCTCATAATTCCATTTTTCTTGAGAAATGGATGTGTTAGCCTTATGGCACCAGCAGTTGGTAGATAAGCATAGAGCACTTAGAGAAATCATATGAACATGATATGGGAAGAGAAAAATAACACATTGGTCAAGTCCAAGTAAAGTTGCAAAACAGCCCTCATCTCTTGGCTTTTGCCTTCATTCCCTCAGATGCCATAATGTTTCCTCTCAGTTTCCCATCAGTCCCCAAAGTGTCTTATAGAACAAATGCTCAGGCCCTTGGTGCACAGATGTGCCCCTTGCTCTAAATTACCCCTGCTTCTCTCCTAGCCCCTCCCTCTCCACCATCTGCACTGATCAAAATTCCTGTTCTTTCCAATGTATGGACAGGAGAAAATGATCTAATTAAATTAATGCTCAAATGTGATTTCCTGATAGTCTTCCGTCCCCTCCTTCCCTAGCTCTTAACTGTGTGGTGTTAAGATTAGAACTATAAATAAGACACAGCCTTATGGGATGCTTGGATGGCTCAGCTGTGTGGCTGCCTTCAGCTCAGGGTGTGATTCCAAGGTCCTGGGATGGAGTCCCACATCAGGCTCCCCCTGGGGAGCCTGCTTCTCACTCTGCTTATGTCCCCCCCTCTCTCTGTGTCTCTCATGAATAAATCTTAAAAAAAAATACGTGGCCTTGCACTCATAGTCACAGAGTCAGATGGGATTCAACCTAGCATGCAAGCCAGTAACACATATTTACAATACAGGAAAAACCAGGACCCTGGCAGTGACATCCCCATTGATTTATAGGATTTAGTGGTTTCATCCTTCCGGCAAGATAAATATTCCTTTTATTCTTCTCTATTTGCCTTCTTTTGCCCCGAAATTCTTCTCCTCCTTGCAGGGAATGGCCTTTCTAACTGTGAATATTCAGCTCTGGTTTAGGACACTCCACTCATAATTCTTCTTGATGATAGTCCCCAAGCAAAAGGCATGCCTGAATGGAGGTATAAAGCGTGAAGAGAAAAACATAAAAGATAGTAACTAAGTATAATTTTTGGATCATCTGGGAAGGCATTCACAGAAAAGAGTGAGGCCTTAGGCAAACAAAGATCTGAAATGGATTTTTTAAAAAGATTTTAGTTATTTATTCATGAGAAACACAGAGGGAGAGGCAGAGACAAAGGCAGAGGGAGAAGCAGGCTCCTTGCAAGGAGCCAGAAGCAGGACTCGATCTCAGTACCTCAGGATCACGCCCTGAGCCACAGGCAGATGCTCAACTACTGGGCCACCCAGGCATCCCTGAAATGGAATTTTAAAACAATGTTTACTTAAAATGGAAAATAAGACAATGCCAAATTTTTATAGGGTGCCATGCATGTCTATGTATTTATACAAATATCAGATTGTAAAGTAATCAGTGCAGTTAACTTTAAAGGATCACAGTGCTCTTCAAAATCTTTAACAATACTGAGTCTTGTAGGTGTTCGAAAACATTCTTTGTGTTTAATTGATCATCTTTATTCTAATAAACATTTGAAAAAAATAGATTAATGCTAACCAAACCACTTGGCCCACTTGAAGAAAAATATGTCTTCTAATTCACTTATTTCATTCACTTACATATCTTGCACAGTCTGTGTTTTCTATCTTCTTGGTGCTTAGCAATAATTATCATTATTATTATCTTCCCAACTAGAAGAGAAGCAAACAATCATCTTCTCATGGCTCTTCAGACATAAGCTAAAACAATTTTTCTTACATGCAAATTTGAGGGCATACATGCCAATAATAGCAGGATCTTTTCTCGAGAGCTTCAGTACCATCAGACTGGCTTCCCTGACACATAGCCCAAAGGAAACAGAGAGACCATCGCTCAGGGGATTCCATTTCAAGTTCAGTAAGTCTGTTGCTCAAAATGACTTTGCATGTGGAGTTGTTTTTGTCCTAAACTTTAAAGTCAAATGTCTGTGTTTTTGATAGTTCACACTTTCTACTCAAAACCCAAAATATTATTTTAACTCATTAAAAATCTTGCAGCTCAGCAAGGTCCCAAATAAAATAGCTACTGTGTTCCTGTGATTCATTTGTCTACATAGGAACTTGGCAACCATAATCGACACTCTACTTTGGCCCACGAGTAACTAATATAAGTAGAGGAAACCCTGCTATATTTTATTCCACAATAGGATTATTTTGGTAGTGAAATTCAACCTTCCAACATAAGGATAGAAGAAACCTATTATGACACATGTTTTACAAACTCTTTCAAACTGTGTTTCTAACATTTGAATTTTGGCAAAGCTTTAACTACATTCTGCCCAAAATATTTTTCTCCAACTTAAAATAAGATAATGTAATTTCACAAAAGCTTTCATTTTAAAGACTTTTGCAAGTTTTCATTTTTCATACTAAATGGAAAACTCATCATTGAAATTCATAAAAAAAACACTATTGTGTATTGTTTTATCCAAGAAAATAATAAAGACTAGGATATAGAAGTGATACTATATAAATATATATACATTCTACTGGCTATTGAATAGAATATCAACATTTTTCAAGAGTTTAACAAAGAATTGTTTCCATAGTTTCATTAAAAGGCAGTTCTGGGCAGCCCAGGTGGCTTAGTGGTTTAGCGCCGCCTTCAGCCCAGGGCGTGATCCTGGAGACCCGGGATCAAGTCCCACATCGGGCTCCCTGCATGAAGCCTGCATCTCCCTCTGCCTACCTCTGGGCTCTTTCTCTCTCTGTGTGTCTCTCATGAATAAATAAATAAAATCTTTAAAAAAAGGCAGTTCTAATTGTGTTCTTTATTTTTAATGGTTAACATACCACTTCTATCAAGGCTGATAATTTATAAGCAAAATAGTGATTATTATTGGATGTCCAAGTAGGCATATGTACTGATATGCTTACACTTAAAAATGGGTTGAATTTAATTGTCAAAAATTTAACTAATATCGAGTTAATATTCATTTCAAATATAAATGATTATCCTACTGGTATGAAGAGTTTAAATTAGATAATGCTTAAAAATTCCAAGAGCAGGGCGACCTCTGTTCCAGGAAATATTAGGTTGCTCAATAGGAATCCATTGGAACTAAGGACTATCTAAAGATATGCTTCCAGTTTATATAGAATAGGTACTATTTCTTCCTTCTTGGAAGATAGTGGTGAACGTTTTTCAATTCTCTGGACCTTGATCAGATATTTCATCTATGAAAACATAATGCAAAAAATAATGCACATTCTTTTTGAAGGTATTTGCCACAATGGACCATGTGTTTAGCCATAAAAGAAGTCTCAATAAATTCAAAAATTCAAATTATCCATAGTATGTTTTCCAGCTATAATGGAATTAAAATCGAAATCAATAGCAAAGTAACAAGAAGATAGCAAACCATTATTTATTTTGAACACAGGATGCAAAAAATCTTAACAAAAATTTCGCAAATTCAATTCAATAATGTTTAAAAGATAATACATCATATCAAATATCATATGAAAGATAATTATACACCGTGACAAAGTATCTTAGGAATAGAAAATTTGTTTAACATTTGAAAATCAGTCAGTGAAATGTGCCATTATTAACAAACTAAAAAAGAAAAACTTTATACCACTTTAAAGAAAAATCTTATTCATAAAAAATTGAGAGGGCATCCCAATACCTTTCATGATTAAAAAAAATATTCCTAGCAAACTAGAAATATAGCAGATTAGGATTTCTCAACCTCATCATTGTCAACTTTTTGAGTCAAATAATTATTTGTTGTGTGAGAAGCTATCTTGTGAATTACAGTATGTTTTGCAGCCAGGAACACGACTCTGCTCCAGTTGTGATGACCAAAAATATTTCCAAACATCTCCAAATATCCCTGGGGAACAAAATTTCTTCCACTGGAATTGAGGGAACTTCCTTAATCTGATAAAGACATCTACCAAAAAAACCTTGCAGCTAATATCATAATTAATGGTAAAAGACCAAATGCTTTTTCCCTTAGATCCAAGAAAAGGCAGGAACATCCACTTCACCAATGTTATTCAACATTGTAATGCAGATTCTAATCCATGGAATAAAGCAACAAACAAAAACAAAAAATAAATAAAAAGTATTCAGGTTGGAAAAGAGCAAGCAAAACTGTCTTTATTCACATAAGACATATAACCAATTAGGCAGAAAAGCTTAGCAATTTTCAAAAAGCTACTAGAACTACTTAGTGAAGTTTGCAAGTTTTCAGGATATTAATCAATATACAAAAAAAATAGATGTGTTCTATATAACAGTAATAAACAACTAGAAATGGAAATTTTAAGACCATTTACAGTAGCATCAAAATAAGAAATATGTATAAAGAAATCTGTCAAAAATGTGCAAGACTGTTACAGAGTAAAGCATAAAACACTGACAAGAGGAATTAAAAACCTCAGTAAAATGTGAGATACATTATGCTCATGGAACAGAAGAGTCAATATTATTAAGATGTTAATTCTTTCTCATTTAATCTATATACCAAATTGAACAAGATCCGGACAGGCTTTTTTTGGTAGAAATGAACAAGCTGCTTCTAAAATTTGTGTAGAAGTGCAAATGATCTAGATTATCCAAAACAACTTTGAAAAGGAAGAACAAAGTAGGAATATTTACAATACTTGAGTTCAAAACTTATTGTAAAGCTACAATAGTCAATACAATGTGATATAAAAGAAATAAACAGGTCAATGAGACAGAGTTTAAAAATAAACCATACTTCGTGGTCAATTGATTCTTGTAAGAGGGACAAAGACAATTCTTTGGAAAAGGATTATCACAAAAAAAAAAAAGAAAGAAAAGGAAAAGGATTATCACAAATGGTGCTAGGATAATTGGATATCCATATTTTTTTAAAAAAGAAAAAAAAACCTTTGCTCTATACTCTCGCCATATAAAGAAATTAAATGTTATTATGAAATTTATAGCACAAAATATAAAAGAAAATCTTTGTGATCTTAGGAAACCTAATTTCTTTATCATGAGACTGGAAGCATAATCCATAAAAGGAGAAAACTGGTAACTTTTTAATTTATCAAAACTAAGAACTTCTATCTCCAAAAGACACTTAAAAATGAAAGACAAAAAAAAATGAAAGACAATCTAGACTTGGAGAAAATATTTTCAATTACCTGATAAAGGACTTTCATGAAGAATATATAGAGATTTCTCATGACTGAATAATAAGGAAACCAACAAACCAAATTTCTTTCATGAACAAAGTATTTGAACAAACACTTCTCTGAAGATATACTGTTGTTAAAGAAGCATAGGAAAAGATACTCAGGATCAATCATTAGGAAAATGCTAAGGAGATACAACTATACCTATATAAGAAGGGCTAAAATTAAAGAAATGAAGCATACCAAGTGTCAGCACACACGTGGATCAACAAAAATTCTCAGAAACTTCTAATGGAAATATGAAATGGAACATCTACCTTAGAAAACAGTATGGCAGTTCCTAAGAAAGTTAAAAATCTGCCTACCAAATGAATCTACCATTCACTCCTAGGTATTTATCCAAGGAAATGAAAGACCATGTGCATACGAAGACTTGTACATGAATTTTCATAGCAGTTTTCTGTGTAATAGTCAAAAAAACTATGTCTCAATGATATTGTCCCAAATGTGCATTAGCAGATGAATGGATAAACTGTGATTGATAAATGCTTGCAATTAAATACTATTCACCAGTGAAAAGGAATGGGTCATTGATACATGCAACAGCATGGACAGATCTCAAATGATGATGTCAAGTGAAGAATAAATCCAGAATATATCCAGAAATAAATCCAGACATATGATTTCATGGAAATAAATACCTAGGCAATTTAAACTACTCTGCAGTGACAAAAAGCAGATCAGTGGTTGCTTGGTGGTAGAGAGGGAGAAAGTGGCAAAAGGGCAGGATAACAGGCACAAGGAAACTTGGAGGTGATGGATACAATGTATTCATTATTTCCATGGTGGTGACTGCATCATAGGCATCTGCATTTGTCAAAACCATCAGTTTGCAGGTTTTAAATATGCAGAGTTTATTGTGTGTCCATTATATCTCAATAAAGGTAAGAAGAAAAACACAAGACAAATGCCAAAAGCAACAAAAATCTAGAAAAATTGAGAGATGAATTGAGAAATAGATATGAAGAAATTAGCAAAAGGACTCAGCACTGGAAAACAACAGCAGAAATACACTCTCTGAAGATGAGACACAAAAGCAGGACCTTTGTTTGCAGCTTTAAGGGCCAGAGATGGATTGTGGGGTGTCGGGGGGAAAAGTGCTCCTTCACCTGCTAGTACCATGTTCCATTAGAGAAATGCAGGAGGTGGGATTATACTATTGTGGAGACAAGCATATTTGCAAAATTTTCGTAGCTTTTGCTCATCAGTTACACCTATGAGGCAACTATCTCTTATGGGTATAATTTTTATGAGACTAAGAACAACAAAAAAATAATTTTAAGTTGAATAACAATGAAAGCCATAATAGTGGCTCACTGGAGTATGCCAAATGACTAACTGAATCACAGCCACTAACGTTTTCCCCTGTATCACCTTCCCCTGTAAAATCAGTCTCTGGGCCCTTAGATCCCAAGTTCTCAAAAGTCCACCTCCAATATTTCTCCACTCCTCTCATCATCAGCTTTTCCCTCCTATTGGGAAGATAGCATACTGATAAAAACAACAACAACAACAACATAAAACAAAAATTGAAAACATCCTATTAATTTTCCCATCCTAATGGAAGCTTCTCATGGCCCCACATCATTACTGATACTGTGTTTGCTTTCTTCTGCAGGGAAACTTCAAAAACATTGACTCAACTTGTATCTCCATTTCCTTTCCTCAAATTCTCTTTTAAAACCTGCTAATTGGGATGCCTGGGTGGCTTAGCTGATTAAGCATCTGCATTTGGCTCAGGTTGTGATCCCAGGACCCCTGGGATCCACCCTTGCACCCTTGGGCTCCCTCCCTTAAGGGGAGTCGGCTTGTAGCCTCTCCTTCTGCAAAATTTGCCCTACCTACTCACCCTTGAGTTTTGCAAGAAGCTTTTCCATCTCCTCTTTTCTTCTTATGTAACAAATTTAATTCTTCATGAAGTACTTTTGGGGCTAACTACCGAAGAATAATTTTATACCTGAACTTTCTCACCTCCATTTGAGCCACCATCCATGTCTCTCACCTGGATCATCATAGTGACCTCCTAACTGGCCTCCCCACTGTGGCCATCAGTTCCTTTCAGCCTATTCTTAATGCAACAGCCAAAGTAACCATATTAAAATGTAGAGCAGACCTTACACTCCTTTGCTCAAAACGTGACAAGGACTCTACTTCCTAGTCAGTCGAAGTCAATGTCACTACAGGACACTACCTCCTCCTTACCTCCTCAAGTGCATCTTCTAGCTCTCTACCCCTTTCTTCTTCTATTCCAGCCACATTGATCCCCTTGCTATTTTTTGGAAATGACAGGCACACTTTTCCTTGAGACCTGTCTACTCTGCCTGAAATTCTGTGATGCCTAGATACCTGTATACCCATCTCCCTCATCTTTTAAATGTATTTGCTGAGAAGTTCTTCAGTGATCCCTACCCTGATATCTTTCATTTCATGCTATAACACTATTGTCCCTCAACCTTCACTCCCTGTATTCTTTTTTTTTTTTTAAGATTCTATTAATTTATTCATGAGAGACACAGAGACAGAGAGAGGCAGAGACACAGGCAGAGGAAGAAACAGGCTCCATGCAGGGAACCCGATGTGGGATCCAATCCCGGGACTCCAGGACCATACCCTGGGCCAAAGAAGTGCTAAACCACAGAGCCACTCAGAGATTCCCACTCCCTATTTTCTTTATCACACTCTATATTTTCCTCTCTCCATAGTAATTATCCATATACTAGATAATTTGCTTATTTATTATGTTGATTGCTGATCGTCAACCTCCTACTTCCCATTTAAGCTCCTTGAGGTCAAAGTTTTTTCTTTTTTCTTTTTTTCTTTTTCTTTTTGGTCTGATTGTTTTTAATGATGTATCCCAAATATAGAACAGTATCATGAATATAATAAGTGCAAGGAAATATTGAATGTGTGGATGGATATTAAGTGTATTTCCTTGTTGTGTATCCTGAATCTCTCAAATGGTTCTATTTTAAAGGGAAAAATAGAAGAGTATATTTATATTTTTATAGATATGGAACAGATATTCCTTCAAAGACACAAGCCTTTGTAACAACTTCATGACCTCCCCACCTTCCTCCGCTGGAAGGCTGAGGATGTGGCCTGGACTCTAGACCAGGGTATGGTATAAACAGTGAGGTAGAATGACTCCCAAAGGACAGAGGTTTAACTGGACCTTATTTTATTGAGGAGGAGGGACTTGAACAGAGGCAGTTTCACCTCTTTCCCAGGTGAACAGAGCATGTAAGAGGCAACGCGTGGCCGGGTTTGAGAGCACGGTGAGACAAGTTAGAAGAGTGTGAGCTCTGGCCCAAAGGTAAAGAGGGAACTTTTTTTTTTTTTTTTTCCCTTTGGAATAGACTGAAGTTACAGGGACATTTTTAGCCATGAAATGAGAATTTCGGAGAATGTTATCATAATGATAAACAAGGATGCTGAAGTGTGCTGTATGGTGATATTAATAAGTTTTCATAGAGAACAAATTCTTTATAAGACATAAGAGCCTCAGCCTCTACTGGGTAGGTACACTCAGGCCTTTCTAAAACAAGTCATGCTTGGCATGCACCCTTCATGCTTCTGAGAGTATCCTGGCCCTACCGGACAGGCAAGGAGAATTATCGGTTTCCAAAACCAAATATACTATTGGGTTTGTGCCAATTTTTTAAATTATAATTAAAATTATAAATAAATTTAATTATAATTTAAAAAATATATTTTTTAATACTTGCTAAGGTTTTTTTCCAAGTTATTTAAAATTTATCAAGAGACTTTATAGTTATTCTTGGATTGTAATAATTTTCAATGGAGGGAAGCAATGAACATAATAATCCAAGAAACAGGTACAATTAGTTTTGGAGAATTTATAGACTTTGATCCTTTTCATTAGTTTATCATCAAACTTAATTGTGTTCCTTTAATAAATACTTCTGAATGAATACTTAATGTTTAGTTAAAGTGGAGTATCACAAGTTTGACAAAATTGATTTTAAAGAACTAATAATGTACATTCAGATTTTTATATGCAAACTACAAAATTGTATTTTTTTTCCCAAGTGGGTGTGTATCTATCCTAATGAACCTATTGGAAGAAAGTACACATAAAAAATAATCTTAAAAATTAACTAGAAATCCTGTCAAATATATTCAATTTTTATTGCTTTGACATACATGTGGTAACTCTAATAAGCTGCAGGCTAAAGTTGTTAAATACAGATTTTTAAAATTTAATTTAATTTTTTTTAGAAAGACATTGTGTCTTCACCGATCAGAAGTCTTTTTTTTTTTTTAAGATCTTATTTATTCATTCATTAGAGACAGAGAGAGAGAGGCAGAGACACAGGCAGAGGGAGAAGCAGGCTCCATTCAGGGAGCCTGATATAGGACTCGATCCTGGGACTCCAGGATCACACCCCCAGCCAACGCAGGCACTCAACTGCTGAATCACCCAGGCGTCCCTAAATACAGATTTTTAAAGGATTAATTTTCATAGACAAAATACTCGTACATTTATTACACTAAGTGTACATGTTTGGTACTTCAAAAGTGCCTTAAAGACATTCATTCTCCCCTTGTGTGTATTAATTACCAGTTCATCATTCTAATGATGCTATTCCTTCCTAAAAATGGAAAGAATCAGAGCCTACTTGCACTCACAAATGTTAAAAGTGGATGCTGAGCTAATGACATTTGCTACTCAATATTTTTTTTAAGATTTTATTTATTTATCCATGAGAGACACAGAGAGAGGGAGAGAGATAGGCAGAGGGAGAAGCAGACTCCATGCAGTGAGCCCAATGTGGGACTCGATGCTGGCACTCCAGGATCATACCCTGAGCCGAAGGCAGATGCTTAACCGCTGAGCCACCCAGGTGTCCCTGAAACTCAACTTTTAAGAGTAAAACATTCTTTCCCCAGTGTGTATCTCACTTTGCACAGCTGAGGGGTTGTTGGACTATGTGAGAGTCTTTGAACAATCCTGTAGAAGAAGTCCAGGTACAGATTTACTGAAGATGACAGGGAATTGGCAGGTCTGTCATAGCTGATGTATATTATTTAGATTATAGTACCTGGGAAGAAAGTTGATCTTCATAATAACTTCTAAGCCTTATTCTGCTAGCCTCCTTTTTAAAAAGTACATAATTCCTCCACCAAAAAAATGGTTCCAAATGCATACATTTAACTCAGAGCTCAAAAGATTAATAGATTTTTTTTTTAGTTATCACAGAAGAGCAATATATGAATGGGAGAGGAAGATAATTTGAATATCAAAAAAAATGTAGTTAAAAATGAATACTGCATCAGCCATAATGTCTAGTGGCTTTATGTGGACTATCATCTCTAATTTTGGAAAATCCTTATATCCAGAGGCTAAAACTGAGGCTTACACAGCTTAAGTAACTTGCATGGGCTCATCACAGTGTTGGAGTCAGACTCCTATCCTGATCCTCTACTTTCAGCTTTCTAGCTGCCTCTATGCCTTATTTTATTAGTTTATCTAGCATAGAGTCAGAAGCAAACATTTAAGGAAGTGATGTACTTAGATTTACATGCAGAGAGGAGAAGGGGACAAATACTTGGGACCCTTTCTATGTGCCTGACACCATGCTAAATATTTAAGAAATTATCTCAGTATTTATCTTTATACTCATATTTGGTAAAGCCTTTATGAGAATGTAAGTTCTGAGATTTGTTTGGAGTCAGGCAACTGAAGGATGAAAAATAAATAAGAGTGATTAAAGATTTGGGAAGTAATCCTTCTAATAATAGAAGAAAGCAGGAAGTCTTATTTGTTTAGAGAAGAGAACATTAAGGAGAAAATTACTATTAAGAGTGTCTAGATGTCTATAAACGCATTTATAAATGCATGTGAATAGGGTTTTGTTGTTACCTCGGGCCAATGTAAACAGGAAGGAGGCTAGATTGCATGAGGGGAGATTATAGCACTCATGAGGAGAATCTAGCTGAGAATTAGCAGTGAGTTAATATTTATTGAGCGCCTACTATCTACTAGAAGACCAGAAGACTAGAGGCAGAGATAGAGATGGAGATAAACAAGTTATTTTAGGAAAGAACTTACATCAATTCTCATTCCATTCTGCTCCAGTGTTTTCCTCAGGGAAATAAATACAAATTTATAAATATATGTGTATATAAAGCAAATTCTGCATTCCAATCTGTGAGTTATGTGGAGTTGTCCCTATTTTTAAAGGGGTATTCAAAACTCAGAAAGTTTAAGAAGTCTCCCCAATTTCACACAGCAATTAAGTGTGAGTCAAGAGAGGCAGGCGAACTCTCAGAGGGAAGGAAAAGACACAAAATTGAGAGTTAAAATCTGAGTTCTGGTGTGGACTTGGCCACTTTCCGTCATGTGATTGTAAGAAAAACAATTCCACAAACTTCAGGTGCTTTATTTTTAATATAAAATAAGAGCACACACACCCAGATTATTGGGAAGCTTAAATGGCATGGTTTCAGTGAAAGTATTTTCAATCAATATGAATATAGTAGCTCTTTAAAGGATTTATGAAAGTGTGGACTTCCTTCTTGCCATATGGTTGTAGGTTAAATTAAAGGAATCTAAGTGCTCATTTTTAAATCAGTAACGTTTTGATAAAAAATTTTTAAAACTTGCTTCTGCCCACATGTTTTTGTGTGAATGCTTCTCATCTTCATATTCACATGCAATATGTTAATCTTGTCATTTCCTATTTCTCTACTAGTCCATACTTTGCATTAATTTTGAGAGATTTTAGTTATCTAATAAGAAAAGAAATAGTAGGTGTCACATTATACTGCATCGAATCACCACCTACCCAGCATTCTTTGAGGATATGAAAAAGATGGCCATTGTGATATCCAGGTATCTGTCCGTCTTTATAAAAATGAGTCAACTGAAAATAAAAGTGAACAACGAAAACTACTTACAATGTCAGAGACGTACAGGGTGGGTCTTGGGCTAAAAACTTTAATATCTCTTGTAGCTCTATGTTATTCATTTATCATATTGAAATTAAAATTGTTCTTGTAACTCCCATTATGGGAAATCCCTAAGAATTTGTAAACTGCGCATAGACCCAATAATCAGATTAATCTAATCACCAGTCACACACAAAAAAAATGCTTAAGTCATAAATAGCAAGAGAATCCATTGATTGTAAATAAAGTAGAAGGGAGACATTACAGAGCAATTTCACCCAAGCAAGATAATTAAACTCAGAGATACTGTTTCCTGTTTCCCTGGTGTAAACAACAAAGCTGCTCCACTGGCCTCTGCACAACCTGGATGTCCCAAGGCCACATCCCTCTTCTTTCCTTCCACTTTCCCTCAGGAGAATTCTGGGTCATAAAGAAATGAGAATTGGTATAACTTCTTTCCTGAAAGGACTTGAGCTTCCTCTGTGTTGACATTTGTGTCATCTTATTATAAGACGAGCTAACATCTATTATTAATTGATGCACTAATTAAAGCCATACTTGCAGTTTCCATTAGCTTATTCCCTAAATTCTCCAGAGTTGGCTGTCTGGTTTTAATCAAAACCAAATGGTAGTCCAAGTTCCCAGCCTGGAGCAGCTAGGAGGAAGTCATTCAGTGGAGGCACAAGAAAGCAGAAAAGATAAACAGATGATAGTTCACAAAATTTGTGTCGGACAAAGGATGCAGATACCGTGAGCCGCTTTGGAGATGTGATTCAGGGACTCTGTCATGCTAGATGGAAGAAGTTGCAAGTGGTTAATGTCAGCAGGACTGTAATAGGATCAAGATGGAGTCTGTCTTCTGCTTTCCCAGCCCTGTGTTTGTGTAACTGGAGGATTCTGACTGGAGGTAACGCTGCATGTGCCATGACATGAACTACTTTAATTCTTTGAAGGATTCCTGGGATTGGAGAGATTTGAAGACAATGTTCTATCTCCTGGCTTCTTGGGATTTTACTTACAGATCCTCTCAGGTACTGTATGTGGGGCTGCAGCACTGTAGATTGTAAGTAGAGTAAAAAAAAAAAAAAAAAAAAAAAAAAAAAAGGTGTTCCTCTTTGGGGGATGACAGTTTTAAAACTCTAAATTCATCTCCCTCTCCTAAGGGATCTTTTGAAAGGAGAACGGGCAAGGGTATTTTGAGTAAGCTGTGCATATACATTTAATACAGTGGGGAAGCTGTAAAGGAGGGAGAAAATTGTTTTCCCCACCCCACCCCCTTTTTTTTTTTTTAATTCATCAGCAGTGGGGGATAGAGAAAGCTCTAGGACTTTATGACTCTCCAGCTAATCACCTCAAGAGCTTTGACAAACTCACTTCAGTTCTGTGTAAAATCAGAGCTCCTCAATCGCCCAGGCGGGCTCTGCTCTGCCCCCCTCCCTCTGCTTCGTGCACTCTTTCTCACATGCACTACTCAGAGGCAGGAAATGCTTCCCAGGCAATCTGGGCCTGCTTGTGGAGGCCCCTTTCGCAAAACATCAGTCTGAATTTAGTGGACAGAAGTCACCAGGAACGCCTTGACAGGCTCCTGCTTTAGCCAAGGCTCCCTCCAGCTGCAGAGGGTGTTTTTGTTAGAATCACACTCTGCGTAGAACTGCTTAGAATAGAGCCATGATCTCAACCACGAAAATGTGAACGTATATTTTGGAGGACCTAACGGGGACGGACTTCTCTCCTAGCCTGAGTGTTGAGCGATGTCATGCCTGGGCGTTTCAGCTCCTCGTTGTCTAGGTAAGACGCTGTGGACTCTCTGCTTTATATTTCCAGGCAGGCTTTGAAGAGGCAGAAAGTTGGACAGAAATGTTAGCATCTTGCAAGGAGTGGTGGTTTCCTAAGTCTGGGAGCTAAGCTCTGAAATTAGAAGTGGAAAATGTGTAGGGAGGAGAAAACTGCGAGTCAAATTGTTTTAGCACAATGTCAGTTCTAAAACAGGCTCCAGAGAGATTTTACTCTTTTCCTCCATAAACTACGATTTTATTGTGATCCCTTTTTATCTTTACTTTCCCTTTTTTTTTTTTTTTTTTTTTTATGAATTAGACCAGGTTTCCTATTCCAGGGCATAATACAAAACAAATACATATTCTCACACTTAAGTGTGAGGTGTAAATGATTTCTTTCGATCCCCCCCTTCCTTTGCCAACAGGGAGAGTCGATGGCACCAGAGTGGCTTTTCTTTATAATGAATCTCCAAAGAATATTCTATGTGTCATGTAAAATATGAAGATTGGACTCCTCAGTGTTTCCCTAAACCAGTTTCAATCACAGTGCAGGCTGCTAATGTACAGCTTAAATGTTTCATTTAAAAAAAAAAAAAAGAGTCAACACATGAAACTTCAAAAATTATTTCTAGCCTATGTAGTAGTTAACTTGATTTTCAAAAATTTAAATATTAGAATCCAATTTACTTTATATTTACTTTCCTGGATTTACTTCTCATGTTATACTTGTGTTGAACATTTTTGAAGAATTGAAGTAAATCTCAATGACAGCAACATTCAGTATTATTATTTTAAGGCAGCTGGAAATCACTGCAATCACATGAAAAACCAATCGTATATTCATAATTCATATAATCATAAAATTAGATTTCCACTGGGCTCTAATCTCTTTAAGGTATCTTAAATGTTTAAATGTGCTATCTATGAAGAAAGAAATCTAGCAATGACTGAAATAAAATGGACTTTTTAATGCATAACATACTGTTGCATTTATATTTCTGAAGATTTAAAAATGAAAATAATTATTTTATAGAAATTATGTGGAATGGTATGTGAAAGGGATAAATATTCATGTGTATTTCCAAATCAATTAGATGAACACAAAATATAATAAATGAAAGATGAGAGCTGTTTGACAGTTGGATCATAAGAAATCAAATGTTTTAATTCTAAACTTTTACACAGTACAAGGTGACCATTTGTGGTATTAGCCAACTTACTATTGAATTCTATGCTAGAATAAGTTATTTTAGTATATTTTTAACTATTCACTAACAATTTAAGATGTCTTAAAACTTTTAAATATGATAAAAAATCTTTTGTTCAGCACATGCAAAATAAAATGCTGACTTATCTAAATTATGATTTGGTGAAATCCCTGAAAAGAATTTCAAGGAAGGAAAGAATATAAGAGATCACTTCTTCAAACACTGTCCTGAGGTTGACACAAGGCAGCTGAAAAATGACATTCAAAAGTGACCTGTCCAAGGTCACACCACTTGCTAGTGGAAGAGATCACAGTGGAGTGCTCCTTCATAATTCAGATATCTTTATACTACTTCATCTTGTTCTCAAATAATAATTATGCAGAATGAATTATGAATATATCCAGTGGAAGGCTAGTTTTAGACAGAAACTGTAGTACTTCTTTAAAAAATAAGAAAGGCTCAAAGCTACTACCCATGTACAGTATGGAGGGAAAAATCATGATTTAAAAAAAAAAAAGAGCCAAATTCACTAAGTAATGAAGTTTTCTCAAATGTAAAACTTTTCTTACGCCTTTGACAAACACTTCAGTGGGGTAACTTGTTGGTGACTGTTTTATTTCATGTTTATGCCAAGAAAATCAATCCACATGCTAATAATTATAATAATTTTAAACTGATGTGTCTTAAAAATGTAGGGCTAGAAAGGAGCTTGTCCGATTGATATATTCAAATGCTATCATAACAAATCTATCCTGACCAGCGACGTTCAGAGATTTTACTACCCCACCTCAGAATCGGTTTAAGGATCTCATGTACCCAGACATTCTTTCTTTTATCTAACCTAAATCTCTATTGCTCTAGCCTATTTCCAGTTTTATGGGATTTTCCTCGGTGGAAATATGGAAAATCTAAATGAACATATGAAAACATAAGTATACATTTGTGGGCCAAATAAAGCCAATGCCTTTCATCTTCCCTTGTACAGCTTATTTTCAATCCTTTAATTGGTTCATATATCTACTCTGAGCCTTCTACAAAGTTTTTTAGTTGTAGAATATAGAATTTCTTACAGTATATAAATAAATGTCTGACTGGTAGAGTGTAAAATGAGAGAGTTGGCTGCTTAAGCTGTATCATACTTCATATATGACAACATATGTTGCTATGCAACCTGAATACTGCCCTTTCCAAGGCAAGAAGCTTTCTCATAAAACTAATATATGTCATTTCTACTATATGCCATTTCTTAGACAGAATGTGTGTCATGATCCTTTCTTTTCCCCATTTTTATGAACTAGATTGAATTTCCTGATGTTATTACATTTAAAAGACACTTCAACACTTTCAGTGTCACCATCCTACACAATATTGGAATGAGGAGTAAATTCAGTAAAGCAGTAGCCTATGTAACTGACTGCATGGTTACTTAGAGAACCAAGCAAAAGAGAATACATCATTTTATTTTTTTTTCTTAAGGATCTTATCATTTCAAAGGATGATTTTTCTGACCACGTTTAAACCTGCCCATACCATACACCTAACTCTAAAGATTTAGGCATACTTTAATCTCACTCATAGAGGATTGGGTCTTCTAGGCTTTAAACAAGTTTACATTTGGGACATTTTAACTTAATCCTTTGTTTTGATCTTGTTTCTTCTTGAAGAATGAATGAATTAGTGTATTATCTTACAATAAGAATCTTTCTGTAGAAATCACCACAGTACAACAAATTTCCAAAAAGATAACCTAGATCTGGATCAGAGAATTTTATTATGAAAATAGAGAAATGCCAGTAATTGTACATGCGAATTTAAAGAGGATGAGAGATTTGAAGGAGTTGGCATGACTGTTGTACCCTCTTTCCCCATATGAATGATAAGCACCCTAATCCCACAACTTAAACCAAACAAGACTCCAGATTGATTTTGGTGTTAATATAGGAATGCAGCATTTATTCCATAGTTCTATTTTAACATTAAGTTGCTAGTCAGTTCACAGAGTTTTGAGAAATAGATGGACTTAGTTTAATTGAAATTAAACAGAATAATGGTGAAGTGTGGACCTTGAGACCTAGTTAAAAGAGATTATTGATTTTAATTCAGTAGATTATAGAGTTTGTAAATCAATTGGAAAAGATTAAATAAGGGCAGCCTGGGTGGCTCAGAGGTTTAGCGCCGCCTGCAGCCCAGGGCCTGATCCTGGGGACCTGGGATCGAGTCCCACGTTGGGCTCCCTGCATGGAGCCTGCTTCTCCCTCTGCCTGGGTCTCTGTCTCTCTTTCTCTCTCTCTGTGTCTCTCGTGAATAAATAAATAAAATCATTTTTTTTAAAGAAAAGATTAAATAAGGACTCCATACAAAAAATAGTAGGAAGGCGCTGTAAACACAGTACATATGAATGTGCTCATTAATTAAGATAGATGGGTAGAAAAAAATTACCATACTAGTTATATATGTAAAAAGGTTGTTTTGTATTAGACTGGATTAACCAAGTGTTCTAGCAATACAGTTCAAATAATTCAAAGAGAACATCAGTCCAATAATGGAAATGAGATAGAAAGGAAGTAGGAGGATCAGAGAAGTTTAGAAATTCAATTGTTTCTTTTTATTCTCAGCAATTATCAAGATAGCCTAACACATCAGATGCTCTCCATACCTGTTTGTCAATAAATGTTTGTGGACTAAATCAGTAGGAAAGAGGAAAGAAAGGAAAGCAAAACTGGTCATAAAGAGTGGGATTGTGGGACTTTTTTTTTTTTAATTTTCCAGACATCCTGTGATGATAGAATATTTTTTACAGGGGAAAGAAAATAAGAGGTTGTCAAGAATCGTCAGAGCCTGAGGCCAAAGGTTAACAACATTCTCATAAGATGACATTACAAATTCATTAAAAGCCAGAAGGAAGCATGAGCATCCAGAAATAGTTTAAAATTAAAATTTACATGAAGCCAGTGACAGCAGAGCACTAGTGAATTTTCCACTGTTTAAATAGTATGGTGTACTGAAAAGCTCATAAGCAGAGTCAAAGAACCAGCTCTGATCTGCATCTTTGCCACTTGATGTTCTGTGATTTGAAAGATGCCCCATAATTACTTTGCGCTTCTGCATTTTATCAGTAAAGTGAGGAAGATAATGAAAACAGTTATATCCCTGGGTCATTTTGAGCATCACATGAGATTTTATATAGGCAAATTGTTTGCAAATTGTATAACAGACAAATCTGTTTCAAAAAGCATAGGTCGGGGGATCCCTGGGTGGCTCAGCAGTCTAGCGCCTGCCTTTGGCCCAGGGCACGATCCTGGAGACCCGGGATCGAATCCCACATCAGGCTCCCGGTGCATGGAGCCTGCTTCTCCCTCTGCCTATGTCTCTGCCTCTCTCTCTCTCTCTCTGTGACTATCATAAATAAATTAGCATAGGTCAATTAGTCAAGGAAGAAAGACTCATGGTGTTTCATATTTTGGCCAAGTCACTCATCTATATTGAAACAACATGGGCATGCAAGGCATAGTGCCAGCTCATACTCAGCCATGGATTCTGCAACTAAGATCAATGAAAACCAAAATAGTCATCGTTGTCAGCAAGAGCAGCATCACCATTAGCATCATCATTATGTCCCTGAACATCTATCTAGTGAATTCTACAAGATGCGATGGATTAAATGTTCTACACGTATCATTAGCTTAGTTTTATTATTTTAGCTTAGTATTATTATTTTCCTTTCAATAACTTTTCACTCTTCCCTTTATAGAGGTGAGAAAACTGAGGAAAACAAAATTTAGGTGACTAATCCAAATTACTGGCGGGGGGCGGGGAACAATGGTTCTCTAATAGCCATCTTACCTTCACAAAAAAATGGAGATAACTTTTGCCCACTAGTAGGTATTTGACCTTGAGCTAGTTACTAAGTTCTGCCAAAATTATCCCTATAAAATTAGGGCAATGATAGCAACTACTCCATGGAGTATTTATGAGTACTATTACCAAGGGAGATAGTATAAATACAGTACCTGACCCACAGTAAATGCTTAGTAAATAGAAGTCCTTTATTACTATTACTATTAGAAGTCCTTTATTACTATTACTATTATCATGATCATCAACAGTTTTCAATGTGCCTGCTGTTAGTTGGGTATAGAGAAGAACATGTGGTAATAAAAAGCAAGCTCAACTGTACATAGATAGAAGACAAAATAAGATGAGGATTATAGATATTAAGCACAGCAGGAAAAGTTGATGTCAGTGGCATCAACCCCTGGTAGGATGCTGACGTAATAGAAGTAGCTAAGTTCCTAGTGATTTCGTGTTCCCAATTTCAGTGAAAGTCATACTTATTTGAATCAGTGAAATCTCAGTATCCTGTTGGCACCTAGGAATCCAAGCACCTGTGTGGTTGTAGCCATATCTCTTATTTGCAGTTGGTGATTACTGTGTCTACCGTTAGAGGGTTCTTAGAAATGATAGCAAAGCTAAAAATAGAAAGTGACCACTTAAAGCAGAGACACATCTCACCATGCTGATGATAAAGCAATATAATCCGTGTCCCTTGTTGAATAGAAATGTTGCTCTGCCATTTAAAAAAAAAAAAAAAGCAACCAAGCTCTTGATGACAAATTTAACTCTAAGCTATTTCCTATTGCTTGAAAAATTTCAACTGAAACAAGTTCAGAGCAAAGGCAATACTTTTCTTTGGTTATGAGGGGTTTTACAGGAAAAAGATAGGAGGGCAAAAAACCCAAATGGTTAATTATTAATAAATGTATTTGCAGGAATATCTAAGATTCAGTGCAGCTCTAAAGGCTCAAAGGATTCTGCATAGGATTGAACACTGTCATTGAGAATACAGTGTACTTTTAAAAAGCAAAATAGAAAAACCCAAAGAAAATACACATACCTAGAAATTATTGTACCATGATGCAATATTATTCCCCATGACTGTGTTAATTTTGGGATCTTTTGGAATCCAGTTATCCCCAAAAAGGTCTTAGTGATATCTGGCAAATATTATGAAGTATTCCAAGATTTCCTCAAATTACATGTGGGTTACTTAAGAAAATGTTAAGAGAATCTGCAGACCTCGTTGACCTAAGCTATAAAGTGGTAGTAAGTCAAACACTGCCAGTACCTGGGCTCCTCCCTGCAAAAAAATTAGAAATTACTGAGGCTGCATTACATAGCAAGAACCTGATGATAAAAATAGAGCACCACAGAGATAATAATTTATAATTTTAGAAATCTTTTTAATAATGAGCTGACTTCTAATGAATGACAGAGTTAATTTTCAGGTTTGTCTAATTCCTGGAATCTTTGACTCTGAAAGCTAAGTATAAGAAAAAAATTTACCAAGCTTAGTAAAGCTGAGATATACATAAAAATAGATAAGTCTTAAAAGAATATTTTTAAATTGGGTACCTGCTTCTTCCTTTTTCTTCTAAAGACCAAAAATGATGGAAGCTTGGCTGTGTCTTTGGAGAAAGTAATATACTTCTTATTCCGCTTAGTTCATTATAGGCAGTTTATCCTATGATTTACTATTTTTTTTGATATCCAGAAAGCCTAAATACATGGAAGCTATTTCATATATATTATTTTAAGCTTCACTAAACAATTTGCCAATAAAGAATTTCAATAAGAGTTTGTTTTCCACAGACAGCTAATGAGGCATAATGAGTAAATTCCAACACCTGACAAAATATGTGAAAGTAGATGGATGATGATTTTGTGAAGAATCAGGACACAGACTGCTACGAAAGAAAGAAAATCTGCGTGAAATCATATGAAGAAAAATTCACGCATCATATTATTAAGATCTCTCTCTCCTAAAGACTATTTCTAGCCCTGTCCAATTTGGATTAGACAGCATGAGTGTTTTAAAGGAAAAGCGCCAGTTGTCTTCTACTAAAAGTTGGCTACTCTGACCCCTGACTAGACTCATAGAAATGCTTTTTAAAATGTGTTATCTTTTTGTGGCTATTTGTTCATACATTTACATAAAGGAATTAAGAAAAGTCATATCTGCCTATGCTTTCTTAGTGCTCCTGAGCATCTTGAATATGAGACATCAGTCTGGCAATGAAAAGCATTCCTTTTCATGTTATTATTGAGCTGGGGAACAGTGGGAAGTTGCCCAAATGTGCACAGTTTGGTTTGCTTGGTAATTTGTTCCTTGACAGCTCCATCAAGAAAATGAATTTCATTTTGGCCTCTGCAAATGCTCACTGTAATGAAGATTTCCTTTGAAACTAGTGAGCCTACATTTGAAGAACTGTATTAAGTTGTGGTCATGTCAATGTTGTTGTTTCTGTTCCAGTTGTCTAATTCAGTTCATAAGTGGTTTGGGGGCACTTTCTACTTGCAAATGTGACTCCTTGAGAGTAGGCTAAGACACATTAAGATTTCAAATCCTGATAGGGTGTTCAGATTCCCAATGTCTCCGTTTCACTGACTTACCATATTAGCAACAAAGTGGGTCAATGTGGAAATGTTCTTTTCTTGGTTCAAATGCATTCTTTCTTCTTGCAAGAGTGCATTTTAGAGAGCTGAAACTTTTGAATTAAAAGGAGATTATTTTCCCCATATCTTCTCTTCTTTCCCACAGTGTCTGAGAATATGCCATGTGGTAGATATTCCACATATATATGCTTTAAAGCAGTTGTAGAAGGAAAACATGACGTAGAAATTTAATGTGGGATGGGTAATTAAGAAGAAAGACCCTCAAGGAAACCAAAACAACTGTGGCCACCTAAGGAAAGGGAAAAATAAAGTGGCAGTACTATTATGTTTTCATTTTCCCTTCCATTAAATACATAGAACCTGTATGAAGGTGTTTAAAAACAGCCTACGAGCCAATCACGTGTGTGTGTGCATATATACTTATTTTTCAAATTTTTATCTATGTATATGTATGCATATGTATGTCTATGTATGTCACCTGTGTTCTGAAAGGATAAAATGAGATATCTACACTTAAAGTTTTAAGGGGTTGAATGAGAAAAGTTGCCATCTTTCCAAGTACTATGATGAGGTGTCCAGGAGAAGTTGCAATATAATGCAATGGAGAATTCCTCTTTTCATATTCATTTACTCAATTAAGGTTGTTTGCATCTAATTTTCTGTATCCTAAAACTTCTGTTAAGATAATATTTTAGAAGGCTATAGCTAAGAGGATTACCAAGAATATTTATCTTGACTTGCAGGAGTTCCTAAAAGGGTCAGGGGAGGAAAAAGAGCCATTAAAAAAAAAATCACTGAAGAATCTGATAGAAAACTACAGGACATTTTTGGCCCAAAAATGAATACCCAAACTGGCACCTTTATTGTGCTAATAGAAGGAAGAAGATATATGTGTACTTGTCAGGGGGTGATATAGTGAGTGGGGAAGAGAATACAGGGAATATTTAGGTCCTATTGGATATATTGCAGAGGAAATGCAGACATATTTACATATCAACTTAATCTTAAAATTACTTCTCTGGAACATATTAAAATTTAGATTAAATGTAGGTTATTATTTAAGATGCTTTCTGAGATTCAGAAATTTTTCTTTATCTCAAGCAAATAACACAGAATTATAATAATTTAAGTTTTTTAGCTATTTCTCCTATTATTTCCATATTTCTAAACAATGATTACACTATTTTTTTTCCATTTTAGACATTTTCTGTTAAATTTCTATTATAGAAAATGAAGAGTTAGCTCTCTGAGACTATTCTTCCCAGCATCCCTAACCCTATCCCCTATAAAAATTTTATGCTTCAAAAAATAGTTGCTTTCATAATTTTTTTATTAAGTCCATATTTACTGCTTGCAGTATTTGGCTATCCAAAAATTTCGTAGCTAAGCCAGATAGTGTACTATGATTATATTTCCTTTCTTTTACAAGCCTGTTTCTTGTAGATAATAATTGATTTTTAGTTTTCTATATAATTATTACTACTTCTTTCATCTAATATCATCCAACTTTATTATAAATTCTTCTCAATGTGATCATATACCTCATATAATCAATTATCTACATGTGTGGGTTTTTTTTTTCCTTAGAGACATTTCTTGTAGAGAACTTTAGGGTTTATGTGAAATGATTGCCCACTAAGTCTGTAACATAAATTTTATCCTGGAAAGCCTATTCCCTGGTTTTTGTGTTGAATTGCTGAGTCCCTTGTTGCCATGTCTTCTTCATTTTATTTATTCTCTTATTTGGGTGGAATTATACTTCCAGCAGCTTCTTCAGCAGATGAGAAAAATTTTTAAGGCTCTTCACATAATTTTAAGGTAGAAATAATTTCCCATCAGAATTTTGAAGATATATTTGACTGTCTTGTTTCCAATTTTGCTATTAAAAAATCCAATAATATTGAGATTTGTAATAAATAATATATAACCTCTTTTCTTTCTCTCTCTGATAACATTTACATTCATTTGCTTACCTCTAAAGTTCTGAAATTTCATAATAATGTTTCTTAGTGTGTTCTATTTTTATTTCTTGTATCACTGCATACTACACAGATTCCCTTGAATCTGAAGACAAGTCTGTGAAAATCTGAAAAAAAAAATTCTTTTTAGGGACACCTGAGTGGCTCAGTGGTTGAGCATCTGCCTTTGGCTCAGATCGTGATCTGGAAGCCTGGGATCGAGTCCTGCATCAGGCTCCCTAAAGGGAGCCTGCTTCTCCCTCTGCTTATGTCTTTGCCTCTTTCTCTGTGTCTCTCATGAGTAAATAAGTAAAATCTTTTTTAAAAATTTCTTCTTAAATCTCTCCCCTCAACTTTCTCTGAATGCATTCAAGAAATGTGATTCCTCTCCAAGATGTCAAATGGGTTTTCAAGTTGCAGTAATTCTCTGGAGTTTATTGTTGCTTCTGCTATCTTTCCCAAACAGGTGATTTAGAACAGTGAAACTCTGAACCTCAGCTCTCATTTGATCTAGAAGTCATGGAGGCAGGAAATTTACCACAGAGGACTTTATTTAGGGGTTTTCTCCTCTGAAGCATTACCTAATGTTTCCATCATCCCACACCACTCACTGTTTAAAAAGAAGGAAGGAAGGAAGGAAGGAAGGAAGGAAGGAAGGAAGGAAGGAAGGAAGGGAAGGAGCAGAAGGAATGCTGGAGGGAGGAAGGGAGGGAGAGGAGGAAGGAGGATGAAAGATGGAGGGAAGAAAAAAGGGAGAGAGGGAGAAAAGGAAGGAAGGAAAAGAAAGAGAAAGAAAAGACAAAAAGAAGGAAGGGAAAGAGAGAAAGAAAGGAGAGAGAAATTGATGACCATCTGCTTTATGTTAAACTTTACATGGTATTTGTGGCATGAGAAGACTTTTATTTTTCTCTACATGAGTTTCTCCTTTTTAAAAAGATTTTATTTATTTATTCATGAGAGACACACAGAGACAGAGGCAGAGACAGAGGCAGAGAGAGAAGCAGGCTCCATGCAAGGAGCCCAGGGCAGGACTTGATTCCGGGACTCCAGGATCACGCCCTGAGCCAAAGGCAGGTGCTCAACTGCTGAGCCACCCAGGCGCCCCTACATGAGTTTCTCCTATAAAACTGTAAGCTCCTTTAGGAAAGGTGGAATACATTATTTAGATTTTTATTCCTAATGTTTAGCAGAGTCTTTGAAGAAACAAGTATTGAAGAATTGATCTTGGCCAGGCAATGTTGCTGCCAGTTCTTCAATACCGCCCATTCGATTTCAGCCACAAGTGCTTTATTTGCATCATGTTCTCTCAGACTATAGAATGAGCAGTGGTGGGATGCCTGGGTAGCTCAGAGGTTAAGCGTCTGCCTTTGGCTCAGGGTGAGATCCTGAAGTCCTGGGATCGAGTCCCCCCCGTCAGGCTCCCTGCATGGAGCCTGCTTCTCCCTCTGCCTGAGTCTCTGCCTCTGTCTGTGTCTCTCATGAATGAATAGATAAAATCTTAAAAAAAAAAAAAAGAAAAGAAAAGAAGGCAATGGTGATTATCATTGGGATCTCCTTCTCTAAGGACAATTACCAAGCCAAAGTACATAGTATGTGTTTATTTCAGAAGCAGGTGCAAAGGAAAGCATGATTGTTTGATATGAGATATAGGTCAGTGATTCTCAAACTAGAAAGTCTCCAGATATTGTCATTTAGCATAATAATGTTTAATTTCATTTAAGTTTAAAATACTGGGGCAGCCCAGGTGGCTCAACAGTTTAGCGCTGCCTTCGGCCCAGGGCCTGATCCTGGGGACCCGGGTCGAGTCCCACATCTGGCTCCCTGCATGGAGCCTGCTTCTCTCCCTGCCTGTGTCTCTGCCTCTCTCTCTCTCAGTCTCTCATGAATAAATAAATAAAATCTTTAAAAATATATACTGTTTAGCATAAAATGCCAATGTTAAGGAATGGTGTTACAAAATGAACTCAAGTAATAAACTTGAAATTCATTCGTGTTTAAACATTTTATGCACTAATATTACAAAAAGCAAATTTGGACATTTTACAAACATTTTCCAGGACTGTTACATAATTAGAGGTATATAGAGTCTCTTGTAATATTAATATAGTGGTGTTTGAACACATGCATTTAAGAAGTGAAAAATCCCCATGGAAATTCACTTCATAAAATCAACACCCCACAATGACCTACACTTTTCCAGATCCTTCATCCAAATCCTCAGGAGCTGAGCTCATTCTGAATGAAAATGCACAAAAGGATTATCAAAAAAATGTAATGGAAATTTGCAAAATAGTCAATAGTTAGAAGTACAGTTAGAAAGAGAGCAATCTGGTGAGGAGACTGATAGGGAAAAATCAGGTCTTTTACAAAGACATCTCAATATTATAGGATGGATTATAATCAATTCAGATGATTTAGAAAATGACGCCAATATGCTCAGATGCAACTGACAATTATCCAGTACTCCTTCTTAATACTCTGTTCAGCCATTAGATCGTGGAGGCAGATTTTATCTTATAAATAGAATTTAAATAGGAAGTGTGAATAATGAAGTTTGGAGAGAGAACATTTTTAAAAATCTGTCAGACCATAGGATATGGAATGAGCACTGAAAATGTAGAGGTGATGGTCACAAAGATAATCAGGATAATTATGTCTTTAAAAATATAGACACTATGCATTTACAGGAATGATTTGGAAGTGTTCAAAGAACCTAAATGAGCAGGACAGAAGGAGTTAATGCTTCAGTGTGTACACTCTACCTAATTTACAATCTCCCTTTGCAACTAGATGGCTTCAGAACTTGTTGAAGTGTCTTCCTTTGACATTATAAAAACACTAACCTATTTGCCAAAGTGGAGTGAAATAAATTAATATGGGAAGGTCCTAAGGGTAAAACTTTTATGTAATCTGTCCCCCAAGGAGTTAATAAAACTCCATTTCTTTTTAGTAAAAAAAAAAAAAATGAATCCAGAATTTAATCTCAACTTAAATGTAAATGTGGCTTAGGAATTACACAGTAATACCACTTGGCATTTCTTAAGTTAGCCTGCTCTCTCTCTATACTGGATAAAAATAAAGAAAAGAAAGCATCTAAAACAGAACCGCCCTATTACAACCCAAATTTGCCCATGAAAGCAGAAATTTTCTGGCCTGCGTCTATGCGTTTTTTCCACTTTCCGTAGCCTCCCACACTATAATGACTTATGCATGGAATTCAGGGACTTTATATTTTCTTTTGAGTGCAAAATGAATGCCAACATGGAAAATGTGCAGGCTGACCATTTTCAAATGGTCACAGACCTTTGAGGGAACCAGATAGCATCCAGAAAGATATTTGGTCAGGCTAGGGTACCAAATTCTAGTACATGCCTTAACTCCGCTGGTCTTCACAGGATGGGAATATTTACCTTTCTGGCAAGTGCTTAGTCAGAATAGCTTGAAATTTTTGGTAGGGATTCAGAAGCCTTTTCAATAGACTGAAGTGACCCAAAACCAGCATAGCAGTTCATCTTGTTTATGGCTGAGATCAATAAGCCAATCCATTTATGTGCTGACATTTCTTGTGTAGAGGAAAAACTAGAAGTGTCTGCTCTTTGAAT
The DNA here is from genome assembly GCF_048164855.1 of Canis lupus baileyi. Lineage (NCBI taxonomy): Eukaryota > Metazoa > Chordata > Mammalia > Carnivora > Canidae > Canis > Canis lupus. The sequence continues at coordinate 24,837,471 of NC_132852.1, forward strand.
GGGATTTTTCTTTTATGGTCCAATAATTTGGTTTCATTATGGAACAACATTTGGATTAGTCCTTTTTTTAAAGTTCAGTTTACCTTGGTATAATTTGTTTCCTTGAACTAAGGGTTTGAATAATTCAAGGCAAAAAAAGGAGAAGGCTACCTGGAATGTGTTTATAATCTACCTTATCTTAGGGCCTGGTTTCCTGGTTTACTTAGATTTTTATGGCCAAATTCTAATAGACGTATACAAACTAAACGCCTTAGAAGCGAAAAAGAATGCTACTGAAATTTCTGAAGAATTGTACCAATTATTTTTACCATGTTCACATCTTCTTTTTGGTTCACTGAATTCCTGCATGAGGAGTTCACATTTTATACATACTTAAAGCTATGTGGAGCAGGGCACCGGGGTGGCTCAGTGGTTGAGCGTCTGTCTGCCTTTGGCTCAGTTCATGATCCCGGGTCCTGGGATGGTGTCCCACATTGGGCTCCCTGCAGGGAGACTGCTTCTCCTTCGGCCTGTCTCTGCCTCTCTCTGTGTCTCTCATGAATAAATAAACAAATAAAAATCTTTAAGCTAGGTGGAGGGGAGGGGCACAAGTAGAAACTCATTCCATGGAGACAGTGAAGTTTGTTGGCTACCTAGTTAGAAACAGGACCTGGTTTGAATCCTGGTTTACTTCCGGGATATATGACCTTGGGCAACTTATTCAATGTCTCTGAGCTTCAACAAAATGAGCTTGCTAGCTAGTGGTAGCAGTGATCCATGAATGCAAATGTATTTATCCTAAGGCATGGTCAATGGTGTGTGTTATACTTTCTTGTGAATTGTGTGTTAATAGGAGCTAAACTAGATTATTCCATGTTTCTTAGTCACTCCCTGGAGTAAATACATCCTGGTAGTTTGGGATCTGTATTAGCTTTTTCCAAACTAAGACATGTGCTGTCTCTATAGCTCATGTCGTGCATGAACAGTTCCCTGGTGGCCTCTGCTGTGATTCAAACCAAACAGCAAATAGATCTTTGTAAGATCTTGTGTTCACAAAAGTGGAGCAGGAAAGCATGTATGCGAGAGCAACAGGTTTCTTCTGGTGAATTTTGTTAAGTACTGCAATGCAAATGTGTTCTTAATGGAGTTTCACACATTCAGTACTTGGATCGTCATTCATTAATAGGTCAATCAATTCAGCTGCATTTCAAGTGTTGTCAGTGTTTTTGACCAGAAATATTAAATGCAAAATTTTGTTCTAATACTATGCTACTTCTTAAAGAAGTAACATCATTAAAGCTAAGGAATAGAAGCTTTTAAAATCTCTTACTTAATCTGTTCATAGCACAGATTAAATGTGCTCTTTTCTAAGATGTATTTTGGTTTGTTAATGATTATCTTGAACTATATACATATATTTTTTTAAAAATTTAATAGGTGGTGAAATGACAAAACGCTCTCTTCTTCGACCAGTGGATATGAACTCATCTTTCATCAAGTCCCATCTCCTTTAGTCTCATATGGAACATATCTCTCTATCTGTTGTCAAACTACGATGACATGTCTGTAGCTATCAGAAAGAGAAGCTGGGAAGAACATGTGACCCAATGGATTGGGCAGCCTTTTAATTCTGATGATCATAACCCAGCATGTCATCATGGACTAGTAGCTGACAGCTTGCAGGCAAGTATGGAAAAAGATGCAACTTTAAATGTGGATCGTAAAGAGAAGTGTGTTTCACTACCAGACTGCTGCCATGGTTCAGAGATGAGAGACTTTCCTGGGAGGCCAATGGGTCACATTTCAAAGGAGGTGGATGAAAATGACAGCCATGAAGATGAAGATCAGTTTCTTTCTCTGGAGGCCAGCACAGAAACACTAGTACATGTTTCTGATGAGGATGCCGATTCTGATCCATATATTACAGATGATAAGCAGATTTTAACTACCCAAGGACATAAAATATCAGACCAACATAGCAGCAGAGGAGCAGGCTCCTTAATAAAGACACTGCCCATCATGGAAGGTAACCAAAGTAACTCCTGGAGAATGGCTGGTGGAGACTTAGGACTGGTAGAAGAAAGGGGAGAGAAAAAAGTTACTGACATTGTAAGCAAAAGCCTGGAGCTTTGTAATGATATAGGTTTAAGTGAAATAAAAGATGCACCTCACATAAGTGCATGTGACTCTTTGACTGTGAAAGATATTGTGCCTGAGAAACAATTGTTTAATTCTGCTGTGATTGCTCAGCAACGGAGGAAACTTGACTTCCCTAAAGATGAACATGAAAGAAACACCTGCAGTGTAGTACAGGATGAGTTCTTGGCTGCTCCTTGCACGGACAGAGGACTGCCGTTATTAAAAGCAGATTCTGGAAGCTGCCTTCTGCAACCTCCTTCCTGCCCTAGTGGAATGTCAGCTGAAAATGGCCTAGAGAAGAGTGGTTTCTCAGAACATCAAAACAAAAGTCTCCCAAAGGTCAACTCAGGAGATGGCATGCAGTGTTTACACTTAAAGGAAACTCTGGCCACCCAAGAACCCACAGATAACCCAGTCAGGCTTCGCAAAAGAAAGGTAAGACACATGCACAGATTATCTGGCTTTTGGGATTTTATAAATATCCTTGTTGCCATCACTTAGTATTTTGCAAGGATTAATGACATGTAAATGCTTCTTTTGCCTTATATTGTAGCTGTATAATTCAAAGAATATCTTATTGTACAAATCATCAAAATATACAAAAACTAAAATTTATTAATAACCTATTCAGTTCACTAATAGAATTTATAATAGTTTGTGAACATTGTATTTTGGAATTGTGTTGATGACAAAATTGGTTTCATTTCCTCCTTTTGAAATTAAATAGCCACCAGATAGCTCATAGGTCAAGGCATATCAGAAGAGTGTTCTCTAACTTTTAGAAAGACAGAAAGTCACAGTATTTACTTTATTTAATGTCAATTATTTGGGATTTTTTTTCCCTTTTTTGTTTTTTTTTATTTTTTCCCCTTTAAAAGTATGTTTTATCATAATTAAAGTGCTATGAATCACTGTGAATAATGACTCTTTTCACATACAAAGGCAACAATATCTCAAAATATGCTGATAAAATTTGAAATAATATCTTGACACATTTGCCATCAATAGATGTATCAATCTTTCTGTAACTCTTAACCAAAAAGAGCCAATAGCTGAAATTATTTTTTCATGCCAAACTCCCTTTGACTAATCCTGTAGATGCCATACTCCTCTAAAAAGTTTCTAAGTGAGAGAAGCAAAGACTGGGGTTACATGAAGCATGGTTTAGCTAGGAGACTTGGCCAAAGTTTTCTTATCTTTGGGATTTTCTCCAAATTTTTCCAACAATGTAGTGCTTTTGAATCCTAATGTAAATACAAATATAATTTCTTCTGTAAATCCAACATGGTCATTGGTATTGAAAACTCCCTGCAGATTGGACAACATCCTTCTCCATCTTTTGATAAAATATTAATTCTTCATTGCAATTCTCCTAACATAAAACCAGTGTTCTTAGTTCTGTTCAACTAGGGCTATTGGCAATGAGGAAATAAATAATCTCTAACTCAGTGATTCAAAAAAAAAAAGTCTGGTTTCCATAAACTGTGGTTTTGCTAACAAACTAGATCAGTTTGGTTTAAATGAAGTCAAAGACTTGACAGCAAAGATCAGTGTGCTTGAACTATATGACAACAGAGAATTCCATGCTTCTGGCAAACTCTTCCTTATATATTGTATTAAAATATTAATTCTCCATAAAGTTGTTATGATTGGCATGCTTGGGTCACTTTTTCAGAAATGTGCATTTATTCTATCAAATCTGTTGGGAATGTAATAATGACATAAGAAATTATTAACTGACCTATGACACAGCTCCCCTAAAATAAGACAAACCCTGCCCAACTGCCGACAGAAACATTAAACATTCCAGAAACATATGCTCACCACTTGGACATTTATATCAATACTAAGAATGCTGGAAAGAATTTGCTCTTGGACATGTCGCTATAGCATGGTTCCATTATGAGAGCTGTAATTATAACCTATTTACAAGTTCTAACTTAAATATTCTATTTTAAGCATTTCGTCATTCTAAAGTGTTATGGCACTGTCTGGTGGAATATTTGCTTTGACTCTACAGCATTTGGGATGCTTTGTAATAAGAAGATTAAATGCAGAATTTCAAGTTTAGAATCTACTCTGGAAAAGTATGATTATGGGAAGCACTTATAATCAAAGTCTTAAGGAATTTCTGTTCTATTTTATACTGAATGAATATTAAAATATTTTTGAATTGGCAACTAGCCATTTTAGAACTTTACCAAAGAATATGGTAAAAAAAAATCATAAAAATATATGGGCAGAGATATTCACATTATATGTTATCACAAAAAAAGAAATAACCTAAATTTCCATCAATAAAGAATGTTTAATTACTGTCTATTATTGGAATGCTACGTAGACATTAAAAAGATAGAGTGAAATCCATGTGCATTAACTGAATAATGCTCATTATATGGTGTATCTGGGAAAAGGCAGTGGCAAACCACTTTGTATAGCACATACCAATCTTGTTTGACAAAATCTGTGTATATAGATATAAATATTAATAGGGACAGGGGTATAAATCTCTTTACATGATTAAATAAGATGATGAAAATTCTGACTAAATAGGCATAAAAGGTTAATAGCAGTTACTTTGAAAGAATGGAATTAAAAACATACTATATGTTGGCAAATAGAACTTGAGTAAAAAAAGGTAATAAAATAAATAAATAAATAAATAAATAAATAAATAAATAAATAAATAAATGTATAGAAGCAAGAGATTCTCACCTTTTATCCTATATATTTTTTATGAAAGTTGGTAAAATTATGGATGAAATGCATACAATGAACAGAAGTACAAAAACAAAGTAATATTAGATACATAAACTATTTGGAGTATTTTCTGCATGGCACAAAATGACCCTTTATATAATTATTATGATTATCATCACTTCCATTAAATGGAAACAAGTATTTGTAAAGTCTTTCAAAATATCAACAAGAGTTGCAATCAGCTACTCCATTCCTAATGCCAGTGAACATCACTTAAAACAGGTAAACTTCTTGGAGAGACACACAAGCCACATTTTCACGTCTAAGGTATTAGGTACTAGATGCTGAAATGAATTTGCTTAATTGTCTATATCTGTAAAACTATTCATCAGCCATGGTGACAGCTTTAAGATTAGTGCATGGAAGGTGATGTAGAATATAAGCTAATGAAATTTTGGTGAGAGAACTTTAATCAACTTATCATCCAAAGGCCATGAGTAAACCAAATCCTTCACTGAATTTATGAGCATGACTTTTTTTGAGGGGTAGGGGTCAGGGTATAATCAAGAGTCTAAGACTTGGGAAAAAAAATGAAAACTAAAGTAGAGCTTCTAAGAGTGATCCTCGGAATGTACTGAAATAGCACTGTACTAGAGATATCATTGTACTCTAGATATACATTATCACTCCTTGAAACCTATAAATCTTGGCAGGCATTCATTGTTTTGCATGATGTATTTCTTGTTGTTTTCCAGTGTTATTTCTGGCCACCAAGGATAGCTACACATATATTTATTAAGAGTCTCAAGAGAAGAGGACTGCATTTGTAGTGTATATAAATATTAACTTTTAAGCTAATAATTCTAAATATGATGAAATATATCATTAAATTGAAGCCACTGAAATCAAAGGAAAACCAAGTAGATTAGGAGCAGACATTAGCAAATGAGTCAGAAGGCCGTGTGGCATATGACTTGCGCTTATAGAGCGTGGGTGGGTCTTTGGGGTAAGGCAGCTGGTTAAGAGCAATTCTCAGAGACAAATTCCACAGAAATCTGGAGGAGGGAGTCAGTCTAAGAAGTGGTCTCTTTAAACCAAATGAGATGTGAAGATGGAAAATATGTAGGGAAAGACTTGAGGTTAGACTTTTTTAAAGAACTAGTGTATTTGTTCTTGATGGTGGTTAGCTAATTAAAGAGAGTCCAACATTCAGTCCTCTCTAGAGACTATTTAAATTGTTCCCAAAGTTTTGCATAACCATAATAGTTATATAAATGTATGAACATATTTTTATTTGCTCACATAAAACATAATCCATATTACAAAGCAATATAAACTGCAAAATCTTATGCAAAAATGATCTGAGCCTTGAGAAGACACCTAATTCCATATTCAAACAAAAATCTCACATGCCAACACTAAATTAAACTGTATCTTTTATGCTGTAGTTTTGACTGCTATTGTAGAAAACCAGCATAAAAGTGGCTTAAACAGTATCTTTTTCTCATATACACATAATAGGTGAGTATAGATAGTTCTGGACTAATATGTAGCCTCTATATTTTCAAAACCCCTGGCTCCTTTGATCTAACTGTTCTACCATTTTGATCCCTTATCAATTTTAAAGTCAATGGGAAGAGTTGAAAGTGCAGGAATGAACACACCCCTGTGTAAAGTCAGTAGCCAGAAGGGACACACTTCTTTTTCTCTCATATTTCATGTGCTAGAATTTAGTTCCATGACCACACCTAGCAATAAAGCCTAAGAAATTGAGTCTGTATTCTGGGTAAGCAGGTGTCTGCTAAAATTTCTATTATCAAGGATGAAGGAGAAATTTTATATTGAGTGATAACTCATAATATTAAATATGTTAGGAACAACACCCTACCATAAATTTATTCCAGTGTATAACCACATATTGTGAAAGGAATAAACAGTCTGCTATATGTTCTGTGGCATTTTCTATAATTTTTAAAATTTAATTTCACACTACAGAATACCTTTCCGTGGTAGGAAACAATTCAAAATGATGATGACCAAATGCTACACTTTTTTTATGAACCCCCCCCAGGAGCAAAACATTATACTGTATATACTGTACTTTATCTCTGGGCAAATGTAATACATTAATTAGAAATGACTGATAAAATCAAGTATTTTCTCCTTACCCTATCTCTAAAATATGTATAAATTCAGTAAAAGTTCACTCATATTTGAAATGACCTTCTCATTCCTTTCTATGACCTTCTTTTTTTCTTTTTTTCTGTCTCCTGAATGCCTCTGTGGGAGCCTTGTAGCATGAGGAGGCTGTCATTGACCGATGGGTGACATAAAGAACATAGTAAATTATGCAGAAGATAGAATGGACTGAGATAGGAAGCCAGCTGGAAGAATATAAAAAGGAAGTAAAAAGTTGTCTAAGAAATAAAAACAAAAGGATAGTTAAGTTAAAGCCCTAAGATATGTTGAATGAAAACAAGGACTAGTGGAATAATTAGAGATTGTTAATAAGCCTAGTATCATTTGATGAAGAGAGAAGGAATAGAAAGCAAAAAAGGATATATAACAGTATGATTTTATACTCAGTTCACATGGGTTTTATTTTTATTTTTTATTGGAGTTCAATTTGCCAAAATATAGCATAACACCCAATGCTCATCCCATCAAGTGCCCCCCCTCAGTGCCTGTCACCCAGTCACCCCAACCCCCACCCACCTCCCTTTCTACCACCCCTTGTTCGTTTCCCAGAGTTAGGAGTCTCTCATATTCTGTCTCCCTTTCTGATATTTCCCACTCATATTTTCTCCTTTCCCCTTTATTCCCTTTCACTATTTTTTATATTCCCCAAATGAATGAGACCATATGATGTTTGTCCTTCTCCGATTGACTTATCACTCAGCATAATACCCTCCAGTTCCATCCACGTCGAAGCTAATGGTGGGTATTGGTCATTTCTAATGGCTGAGGAATATTCCATTGTATACATAGACCACAGCTTCTTTATCCATTCATCTTTCAATGGACACCGAGGCTCCTTCCACAGTTTGGCTATTGTGGACATTGCTGCTAGAAACATCGGGGTGCAGGTGTCCTGGCGTTTCACTGCATCTGCATCTTTGGGGTAAATCCCCAGAAGTGCAATTGCTGGATAATAGGGCAGATCTATTTTTAACTCTTTGAGGAACCTCCACACAGTTTTCCAGAGTGGCCGCACCAGTCCACATTCCCACCAACAGGGCAAGAGGGTTCCCCTTTCTCCACATCCTCTCCAACATTTGTTGTTTCCTGCCTTGTTAATTTTCCTCATTCTCACTGGTGTGAGGTGGTATCTCATTGTGGTTTTGATTTGTATTTCCCTGATGGCAAGTGATGCGGAGCATTTTCTCATGTGCATGTTGGCCATGTGTATGTCTTCCTCTGTGAGATTTCTGTTCATGTCTTTTGCCCATTTCATGATTGGATTGTTTGTTTCTTTGCTGTTGAGTTTAATAAGTTCTTCATAGATCTTGGAAACTAGCCCTTTATCTGATACGTCATTTGCAAATATCTTCTCCCATTCTGTAGGTTGTCTTTTAGTTTTGTTGACTGTATCCTTTGCTGTGCAAAAGCTTCTTATCTTGATGAAGTCCCAATAGTTCATTTTTGCTTTTGTTTCTTTTGCCTTCGTGGATGTATCTTGCAAGAAGTTACTGTGGCTGAGTTCAAAAAGGGTGTTGCCTGTGTTCTCCCCTAGGATTTTGATGGAATCTTGTCTCACATTTAGATCTTTCATCCATTTTGAGTTTATCTTTGTGTGTGGTGTAAGAGAATGGTCTAGTTTCATTCTTCTGCATGTGGATGTCCAACTTTCCCAGCACCATTTATTGAAGAGACTGTCTTTCTTCCAGTGGATAGCCTTTTCGCATGGGTTTTAAAGACACAGTCTTGTTGAGTAGATTGTATTGTTTTTAAACTTTGTTTCTCTGGGTTGAGGATTAGAGATGGCAGAGAAAAATCATTACCTGGTGGAAAGTTGGCATGCAGATAACACAAGGTCTTCCCAGCCATATTTTAGCTTGATTTGTGTTCCAGGTGAATCTGGTAATTTTACAAGTAACTCATTTTCGTATTCTTAGACCACTGAAAACTATCAAATTATTTTATGCCACTTAAACAGATTATTGCCTTATGACTAGAAAGCCAAAAACATACTTGGAGATATTTGGGGCTCAAGTATTTTGCCTCATTATAAACACAAATAAACACAATTCCCCTAAAACCACGTATAAATGCTAGGAAAAAAACTCATTTAATTATATGATAAAGGATAACGTCAGATACGGTGTCTGATAAAACCAATCAGTAATAAATATTGAGCATTTTCAGTATCCCAAGCCCTATACCATGTATCTGGTACACCACCATGAGCCAGATAAACTGTGAAGCAGTTATGTGAAACACTGTTGGAGTTCCCAAGTAAGACTTTTGTTTGACTAACATGTAAGGCTAGCCCCAAGGGAGAGAACAGTAGTGGTAGAGAATGAGAGAAGGGGTGGGGCACAGGAAGAGGAGGAGGTGGAGGAGAGAGAGAGAGAGAGAGAGAGAGAGAGGAACAGAGAGAAGGATAAGTGGTGATAGGATACCAAGAAGTCCTAGTTAATTGCCAGGAAAAGCAACAATACAATTCTTTGACAAAAAGTGGGTTTGTAGCAGGCTGGAATCAGAACCTTTTCCAGCACGATGCAGTTATGGTTATCTCCAGCAGGAATTTAATGAGGAGACAAGGAACATGAATTTGACTCCAGTGATTACAGAGCAGGTGGAGATAAATTATTGTTATTATAGGTTCACATGAGGAGCTCTGCTGAGTAGAGCCATCTCCACCCGGCTGAGAGGTGAAGCCCCAATGAGCTTGTATTTCAAGATTCTCAGCTAGTGTCACTTGGGGGGAGGACTTTCCCAAATTTCCAAGCCAAATTAACTGCTTGATTCTATCTTTACTCATAGAAGATTTATCTCTTTTATAGTGTTTACTGTCAAATCATTTGATCCCACCCTTGCTAACTAAAACATAAGCTTAGTGGGGGCAGTTTTGTGTCTGTAGCCGTTCAAATGTGTGCCTATTTCATTCAGCCTGGTGCTTAGAACTCTATTCATAAATGTTTGAATGAATGAATATTTCTGTCATGGTAAAGGATTTATTTACAGAAGACAAAATCAGGTGTCTAGAGCACAAGTATAAAGACGCAGAAGAAATGGAACCATACAACCCAAATCCGAAACCAGACATCTCATTCTTTGTACCATAATCTCCTCTTTATGCTCCCTACTGGTTCTGTGCTAAAACAGAGCATAAGGGAAGGGGGAGAAAAGAACTATATAAAATATGGGTCTCTGAGGCAACCTTCAAGTTATTATTACTGTTGGTCTCAAAATAACTAATTAATTGTAACTAATCTAGGACATAGAAATCTGAGGGAAAAATGTTACTCAGAATCCTTAGTTGTTTCCAGAGAGGAATAGGCAAAAGTCAGTGTAGATGAGGAAAATATTAGAATATCCATTCACGTTTGTTTTTAATTTATCCTTTAATTTTATACATATTTTATAAGATATATGATATATTAATATAAAAGTATATATGTTATAGTTTATAAGTAAATAACATACACACACTCCTTGAGGAGCCCATGACCAAAAATGTTCGGAGGACATTGGTTCAGAAATTCTCCAACTTCTCTGGTTCATGTCATTCTGAAGAAGTTGGGGATAGAGTGGAGGGGAAATGACAGGAAAAATAGAGTAAGAGATTGAAAGACAAATGAGTAGTAGAGATTAAGAGATTTGTTTAGAAAATGTCAGACGATAGTAAATTTCTTTGTAGTTTATATTGTGAAAACCACATAACGTAGGGAGATTTGCTGTCAGGTGCCTCTAAGGCAGAAAAATAGACTCTGAATGAAAGCAATTAGATCTGGATGTTTCTTGTTCCAGATATTTTTTTTTAAGTAGTTATGATGTGTAGCGGGCTTCTGATCAAGCAGTGATTTAGACCCAAATTGCAAATTTACATTATTAGTAACAAGATCATTAATAAATCCACATTAACCCAACATCAGCTTTTATTGGAGCAAGAATTAATACACATTTATGATGTTATTTTAAATAATTAATGGGTATTTCAGAGCCAATTGCACGTTAGAGGCTATCGTAATAGTGAAACTGATTTAGTTTCTTCTTCATGGATTTCTGTTACTATAAACCAGGACCAACTTATTAATCTTTTAATACCAACAAAACCACCAAAAGTTTTGGCTTCCTCCCTCAAACAAATGCCAATATCCACAAAAGTTGGGATAACTAACATAGCCTACAGAACAGGGCCCTGCCTCTGTTATCTGGGCACTAAATGCAGTGGTGCCAACAGAATCTGTTCACTTCCTGGCTCATATTCTTAGAAATAAAGTGCTTATCCCCATTGCCAACAAGATGTCTATTCCACAGATAATGTTCTAACTGTCAAGAAAATTATAGTGCTACTTTAGAGATAACCTTACAATTTTCAAAGGAAACATAAGCAAATAGGAAAATACACTTTCACTTTTTTTCAGTTCTGTCTACATTGCCACAGGAATGAAACTAGTAATTAATGAAACTCTTGAATTTAGGGTTCTATTTTTTTTTGAGCCACTAGAACTTGAAAAGGATTTTATATACATTAAAAGTTAACCTAGAGGTTTTTTAAAAAATTGAAATAGCATTATTATTGGGTCTAGAAAATGAATGGCTTGATCTGAGTTTGATTTTCTAACTGAGAGAATAAGCTGGTGATGAGGAGAAAGAGCACAGTACAAATTGCAGGGTGCCATTTAAGCTTTGTACAGCTTATATGTCCCTAAAATAATGGAGACAACATTCCCTACACCACAAGGTTGCCAGAACATTAAATGATACAGAAAACGTGATTAAACAAACTACCTAGTACAACTCCTGTAACAATCCATTTTTTACCAAAACTCAAGGTCAATTGACAGTTGCATAACTGAAAAATTGCAGGCAGACTCTGTACTCACAGCACAAACAGCAGCCAGGGTCAGTAGCTACTCTAGTTGTAGATTTCTGGAGTGCTGCAGGTCCTATGATAAACCTCCACACTGTCTACAGTATGGGTATACACAGAACCAGATAATTAAGCCAATGGACTCTGAAACCAAGCTGCCTCTCTCACTTGTAGCTTTGTAATCCTGTATGTTATTGATTTTCTCTGTGCCTCAGGTTTGTTTGTTTGTTTTCATCTGTATAATGGAATACTTCACTCTGGTGTTAGGAAGATTGCATGTTAATATATAGAAGTAATTAAAACAGTGCCTGACACATAGACAATAACAAGGACTTGAGCTATTAGTAGCAGTAGTTGTTGTGGTCTGCTGTTTGTTTGACTAAATTGTCCTTGTTCTAGATCTGAGAGTAAGCTGAACTGTCTGGGAATAGGTGTGGGGAAAGACTGACAAGTTTTTTTTGTTTGTTTTTTGTTGTTTTTTTATAATTGATTCATGAGATACATAGAGAGAAAGGCAAAGACATACGCAGAAGGAGAAGCAGGCTCCATCCAGGGAGCCTGATGTGGGACTTGATCCCAGAACTTCAGGATCATGCCCTGAGCCAAAGGCAGACACTCAAATGCTGAGCCACCCAGGCATCCCAAGACTGACAAAATTTAAGAGAGGATTTAGAAAATAAATCAACCTTCATGGACATCTTTGCTACCTAAATATCATGACAGATTAAATCCTGTAATATGAATCCATTGACTAAATAAATATTAAGTGCCTTCCCTTTCCCAGCACTTTGTCATGTGTGGTATAAGATCCAAATAAAAAGCATATGTACATCCTTACCTAAAGGAGTTTACATATTGAAAGGGCAATATAACATAAATAACAAAATATTCCATTAAATTGACTTTAATAACCTTTCCTTTTAGAACCTAATATAATGAAAAATTTGGAGTCACAAGTACAGTAACATCATGCTTCAACCTAACCCAAGGTAGAAAATATTAAAATCTATGGAGCTAGAGCATTACAGGGTAGGAGAGGGACTCCATCCCTGTGAGGAAGTCAAAGAAGATTTCACCAAGTGATGCCAGAGCTGAGAGAATGAAGGAGAGGAATCTCTCTGTCCCTACTTTAACTGTTCTTGAGAAGTAAAATTTTACTGTTTTTAAATACATACATTTCAATGTTAGGGAGTCAGTGAAATAAATACATCAAGAAAGCTATTTGGTAAACAATCACTTTTAAATGCTAAGATGTGCTTTGCAAACTATTTCATGGTGATATAAACGTCAAAAGAGGACAGTACTTCATATGCCATACTTCAGCTTAGGCAAAGCAGCTTTCTGTTTCCAAACATAGATTTTTAGCTTCATAACTTCTGGGCTCACTTTGCGATAGATAGATGATAGATAAATAGATAGATAGATAGATAGATAGATAGATAGATTGATTGATTTCGACATACTAATGAGTCCTGAACAAAAACTCTAGCTGTGTTCATTTGCTCCCACCTAGTATTTGATTAGTTTGCAGAAAAGTGAAATGAAGAACATGGACATTTGATTGATGACTAAAGCATCATTGGGAGGTGTACTCACAAAATGGTTCAACTATAAAATGGTGATGAGACTGTGATTCTCAATAATTTTCATACGCTCATAGATATGTAAGAATCATCCTTGGAATGCTACTCATTAATGTTCTTATGATGGGCAATCATAGCAAGGTGATTAAAAAGCATAATTGACTAAAACTATAAGTAAAAAAGCAAGAGAATATGGGCACTGGGTGGCTCAGTCGGTGAAGCATCTGCCTTTGACTCTGGTCATGATCTCAGGGTCTTGGGATCGAGCCCCTAAGCAGAGAGCCTGCTTTTCTCTCTCTGTGTTTGTGCTCTCACTTGCTATCTCTGTCTCTCTCTGTCTCTCTCTCTCTCAAACAAATAAATAAAATCTTTTTAACAACAGCAAGAGAATAATTCCTGTTTGTTAAGAATTTAATTCTAATTATGAAGTTTCACATTCTACTCACATATTAGCCTAATCAACAATTGGAAATTTTCCTGAGAGTCACTTTGAAGTGGTACCAAAGGTATTTGACAGAGTATAACAGAGGAGAAATGTGCTTCATGAATACCTGATAAAAGGTCAAATTTCAATTTGCATCTTCCTCCAGTTTAAATAAGAATTTTTTAACAATAAGAGCCCACAGTCTCTATGAGTGATGTGAATTTTCTGATGGTCAACAATGTGTGCTGAGGACAGCACCCTGACCATGCCGTTCATCTTCTGTTGTTACACAGTGAAAGATTGCTGCTCACACACTCAGTGTGCTGATGACAACCTTCATTTTTCAGCACCATTATTTAAATATTGTTTACATTAAGTGTCAATTTGCACCACAAAATCCATTTTATGAATTTTTGAATGAGTGAAATCTTTTCTTAAGCTATGAGGTGTGTAAAGCCTATAGCAGGAATACTAAAGATAAAATAAATTTACTTAACAAAATATTGCATATGTATATACACATATAAAATAATATGTATAGTACATATATAAAACTTTCATACCTATATAAATTTATTTGCAACATCTGCAATCATCAAGCGCAATCTGAAAGGCAGTATTTGGCTTCCTTCAACAATGTAGTCTTTATTGAGACTTGGAGTAGAGGATGTGACAAAACACAGAGGAACTAAGTGGTTATGACCACAGAGACATTTGCATGTTGGCTGGTGGTGGTCTATTCCCACATGTTTCCAGGGGAGATGTAAAAGGAAACCAGATGCAGGCAAGGCCTCTGTGGTAAACGTCATCTTCAAGGTCTATGGACTATTTCTCACCTCTCCACCCTCCCACTAAGAGCATAGGGAAGGGAAGTGGAGTTTGGCCAACACAGCAGACCAGTGCCCACATTAAGAAACAAACAGTTGAGCTCTTGGGTACAGAGTTATTTATCACAGTATGCATTTGCCTTTGGGTATGAGAACTTTAATTTTGATCCATGTCTCAACAACATCCCTTGCATTTTGTCTTCATTTTACTGTAACATAGTAACATGATGTTTAACGTCCTATCACATCTTCCTTTACCCAACAAGCCAGACGTTGTCCACTTGACTGTTGTAGGCAGCATCCTACAAATATGGGATGGGACGCAGAATTTGCTTTTCATAGGTTCATGGAATGTTCCAGCTGGAAGACACTTTAAACATCCTTGCATTTCACTTTAACTGGAATAATGTGTGTGTATTGACAAGGCCAAGGAGCTATAATTTAGAGTGTTAATAGTGGTATGTCCTGTTACCAATGTAAAGTTGCTTCCCCACGGAGAAGATGCTGAGTTGCATATTATCATGGAGAAGCTATAATTTAAAAGTAATCAGAAAGAATTGGCCAACATCAAAATGTAACACAAACCTAATATTAAGGTTTTTTTGAACGATGAAAGGAAATGTTTTATCCTTCTATTTCAGACATTTGTCCTCTTCGTGTGCAGAAAGAAAAAAAAACCACAGCTTTAAGAATTTAACTACCATTTCAGGTATCTACTGACAAGAATATGAAATAAAATTTTGAAAACTGAAAAGAAGATGAAGTAAAGTTTATTTTTCTCAGCTTCTCCTGGTTTCTAGCTTTATACTAAAAAGTTACTCTTTCCTGAGGCATGAATTTTCATTTAATTCAATTATTCTGTATTCTTTCCCTGTGATCAGCATAGACTTTTATCATAAATATTATCTCTATCCACTTAGAAGTTACAAAGTGGTTTCTCTCAGATGTCTTCAATGTTTGGGTTGAAGCAAGATAAATTTTAAACAAGCTGAAAAGTATTTCAAACAAGTTCCATACTGTGAGCAATCATTAAGGAGGCAAGGAGAGAAAGGAAATTAGCCAGCAGATTTCAGTATAATCCTCACCCAAATTTTTTAAACATATTAGTGATTATGTAAAACACTGAATTTTTATACTTAAAATTTGACGTAGACTAGAAACAAAAAACATGCTAAGCTGTCCATCACCCTATTCTGGGCAACCTAAAATGGAAATAAATCTATTCAATCACATGCAATACATTACGGTTATTGTAATCCAAAATTTCCAAACCTGACCACCTAGATCGTTTATTTTATTAATAGAGAATAAATAGGCAGTAGCCAAATTGCTTACAGGAAGCCAATTGATTATGAACTTTAATTGCTAACTTTCACATAAATCTTTTCATTTTTAAAAAGGGGACCAGATTTACTCAGGAGATGTCAATAGATAAGTCACTCTGCTGATATGATGACTTATGTATGTGAGCTGCTGCCCAATATTTGTGCCTCCAGTATTCCCTTCTTTTTTTTTAAGATTTTATTTATTTATTCATGAGAGACACAGAGAGAGAGAGGCAGAGACGCAGGCAGAGGGAGAAGCAGGCTCCATGCAGAAAGCCTGACGTGGGACTCAATCCTGGGTCTCCAGGATCACGCCCTGGGCTGAAGGCAGCGCTAAACCACTGAGCCACTGGGGCTGCAGTCTCCAAGAAGGAATCTGTACACTACTGTTATCAACATACACTGAAGTCATGTAAAATCCACTGTTTATGATGAGAAACTAAGATAAAATATGGTGAATAATAAAAATGCCCACATTGAGGTTTCCTACATAATATGAGGGTTCATGGAAGAAATATAAGAGTCAATCTCTACTAAGAAGCAATAGTAGAAGTGTGTTAATAGGACCTAGGAACCACTGCCTGTTGGAAGGGAATGTATTTAGTCATGCCTAACATACCAAAGAGGTGTAGCTAACACGCTTAGAGCGAATAATAACCTTCAATAGGGATTTTTGTTGTTGTCGTACCGCATTTCAAATCCAAGGAGTTATCCTTGACACAGTGTTTTCGAGTAATTATTACCATTTCAGCCACTTAACAATAAAACTTGATTCGGCAAGAATTATTAGCAAACTCACAAGTATTTTCCCCTGTCCTGGGCAGTGGACACCAGTGGACACCCAAGTGAGAAGCAGCAGTCAGATTTTCCCGAAGCGCACTACTGTTTGCCCTGAGGGACTGCTTATATTCAAAGTGACATATTTACCTTCTCCTAAGGCTGCCGCCTCCGTTCCTTCTGCACAGAATTCCACTGCCACTTTGATAACACCCTTCTGCATTCCTAACCGTCTCATGAAACTTTTTGAAACCAAAAGAACTAAACAGGTGCATATAATTAAGAGTGAGTCATAAGGAATATCCACCCTCCCAAATGTGTAGTCCCACTTTTTCACTTAAGAAGGGGTTTAAAAGGTCAAATTTACTTTGAAGCGATGCAAATTAAAGTATATTCACAGCTCTAAGAACTGAAAGAAATCAACCCATTTGTAAAAGATATGCTTCAGAAATTCCAAATGTTTGTTTAAAACTGTTGCCAGATCCATATTATCACCCCTTCTCCCTCCCTCTCCATTTCTTTCTCTGTTGGCAAGTCATAGTGGCAGAAAGAAAGCTCAGATGAAAAGTTGAGAGCTTTGGAATCTCTCTTCGCTTTAGAAACACTGTAGAAATGCACCTGTGAGCTTAGCTGTAACTAACAATACTTATGAATATAATATTTCTACATCCTCAATATTTCTCTTCCCTAACCCCTTAATCCCCTCACCATCTCTTGCTCAAATTACTGCAACATCATCCTGATTTCTTTGGCTCCAGTCCTAAACCCCACAATTCTGCACTTTATGCTGCACTCCAAATTATCTTTATCCAGTCCACATCTGTCCCGTTTTCCTCTGTAGCTTTAACATTTCAATATGCTGGACAAGGATTTCAAGGACAGTTGCGTTCTGGGCAACTGCTCACCTTTGTAGTCTCTTCTGTGCCACACCTCATCTCACCTTTTATAGCCACATTAAACTCCTGTCAGTTACCTAAATTCGGAATACTCTCTCTCTCTCTCTCTCTCTCTAACCCAGAAAGCTCCCCCAGCCCATCTTCCTACCCCAGGCATTCCTCAGGTCACATCTCACAGGTCACTTCACTCAAAATCTTCCCTGAACCCCTCAGACTGAATTGGGACCTCCTTCCAGGTGTCATATGTGCATGCTATCACCCTCTGTACCTACCCTAGCATAGCACTTAGCGCACACTGTGTTGGACTTACCTGTTCACTTATCCATACTGCAATGGTTGAATTGTCGAGGCCCCCAAAAAGCATGTGTATATCCTAACCTGGGAACCTGTGAATGTGACCTAACATTGGGAAAAAGGGTCTTTGGAGATGTAATTAAGAATCTCAAAATGAGATCACCCTGGATGACCTGGGTGAACCCTAGATCCAATGCCAAGTGCGTTACACAAGACAGAAAAGACAACAGACGGAGCAGAAGGCCATGAGAAGATGGAGGCAGAGATTGGAATTATGCAGCCAAGAAACACCTGGAGCTGCCAGAAGAGGGAGAAAGCAAGGAAGGGTCCTCTCACAGAGCCTTCTGAAGGAGGATTGCTCTGCCAACACACTTTGATTTCTGGCCTCAGGAGCTGTGAGAGAAAAAAGTTCTATATTTGGCAAGGTATTTGGGTGGCTCAGTCAGTAAGTGTCTGACACTCCATTTTGGCTCAGGTCAGGATCTTAGGGTCATGGGATCAAGTCCTCCTCAGACCCTGGGCTGAGCATGGAGTCTGCTTAAGATTCTCTCTCTCCCTCTGCCCCTTCCCCCAACCCTCTCTCCAAAAAGAAGGAGAAGAAGGAAGAAGGAAGAAGGAAGAAGAAGGAGAAAGAAGAAGAAGAAGAAGAAGAAGAAGAAGAAGAAGAAGAAGAAGAAGAAGAAGAAGAGGAGGAAGAAGAAATTGTTCTGTATTTTTAAGGCACTAAATTTGTACTAATTTATTAGAGGCAGCCTCAGGAAACTACAGTAGTCCAATATTCCTCCTTATCTGAGGTTTCAGTTACCAGCAGCCAATTGCCTTCTGAAGCAGACGCTCCTCCTCTGATGCGGCATCTTGACGTCATTAGCCTCCAGTGTAGGTCCCAAAGGCTACGTCATCACCTCACATAATCTCACCATGGGGCATTTTATCATCTCACATCTTCCCAAGAAGGGTGGGCACAGTACAATAAGATATTATGATAGAGAGAGAGAGATGATACTCAAATAACTTTTACTACAGTAAATTGTTAGAATTGTTCTATTCCATGATTAATTGGTGTTCATCTCTTACAGTGCCTAATTTATAAGTTAAACTTTATGAGAAGTATGTATGTATGTAGAGGCAAAACCAGACTTACAGGGATGGTACGATAGGCGGTTTCAGGAACCCACTGGGGGTCTTGGAACTTTTCCCTGGTGAATAAAGGAAGGGGGTGGGTAATGTGGTACATAAACCTACACATCTTATGAAATTTCTTGAGAGCAGAGACTAGCATACTCATAGCTTATTCACCATTCTCTCTCTAATGCCTAGTGTGTGCATGGCATACAGTGTGCACTTATTACATTTCTGTAGAACGAGTGATTGAGGGAAGGCTGGCACAGCCCATTGAGCATTACCTTCATGTACAGTAATAATTCACACTACTTCTTTACTGTCTTCTTGTTCCAGTTAAATCACTTAATCACCTCACACTGTATTTCCTCATCTTTAGTTTTATCTGGTAGTTCTTTGAAAGTTATAATAAAAATAACTGTAAACTATAGCAGATAACATGAGGACACTTCTACATAAAATGTGGCTTATTTTTTTGAGACATAGATGCATTCGGTAATCATAACTAATTACATGATGTAAAAATCTCTGAATCAATTCCAAGCTTTAAATTGTCTCACTGCTTAACTTGAGAAAAGATGCTGCCAGTAAGATAGCATTGGTTTATTTACCAACTCCATATTTTTATTTTTTTCTAAGTATATGTGATACATGCAAAAAAAAAAAAAGTATAAAATGAAAGTTAAATTTCCTCTCTGACTAGTCCCATTTTTCCAAAGACTACCATTGTCAACTGTCTCCAATTCTGGATCATTACCTAAATGACTATAAATATTTGCTTTTAAAATATTTATTAATTAGTGACAGTACATAGAATCTATGATGTTCACTTGTGAAAGACATTTATTTCCTTCTATTGGCTATTCCGTGCCTCTCTCCTAGCTTTGGTGGTCTGATGATTATTTTTAGTGTTTCTTGGCTTGTGAACAATCATCTGATTGACTAGGACATGAGTCACATGGGAACAGAGGTCCATCCTACACAATGACTTCATAAATTGTCAACATACAAATTTGTGGGGTGGCAGAGTCACAATTTGATCCATAACAATTGCTTATATTATGCTAAGCACAGTCCATGTAATGGACTAAAACCAATGGCTGACAAATTTTCTATCATCGAAAAATTACTTTCAATGGAATTTAGTGTTTTCATACGTAGTTCAAAGATTCTCCCCTATACCTACTGATCTTTATTGTTTATGTATTTTTATTTTTTAATATTTATTTATTTGAGAGAGAGAAAGCATTGTGGGGAGGGGCAGAGGGAGAGAATCCCTAGCAGACTTCCTGCTGAGTGTAGGGCCGGAAGAGGGTCTTGACTTAAGGACCCTGAGATCATGACCTTAGCCAAAACCAAGAATCTGACACCTAACTGACTGAGCCACCCAGGTACCCCTATTTATATATTTTTAGTTCCTCTGGTATTTGCCTTCATGAATATGCCTCCTAAATAAAATGTTTATTTGTTCATTTGTTGATTATCCATTTTAAATAGTATTTTATTTCCATTTCAAAAGTTTAGAAAATTAGTACTTATGTCTTGGTGTATCTCTTACCCCCCATTTTGTCTTCTGATTTTTGTTGATGGTATTCTTTTTATATTTTCAAGGTTTTAACATATACATTCTCTCTTGAGGCTAAAATTAATTGTTCCATGTCTAATTATAAAATTCAAAATCCACAAAAAGCTTTATAGTATGTAAATAACCATTCCAGGAAAACAACAACAATGAAATTGGACCACAGAGAAGCAGATGTAAGTCTTGTCATTTAAAGGGAGATCACTCAGGCATCAAGATAACAGATTTTAAAATCCTTCTGAATTGCTTCCATTTTCTATATCACGCAGCTTTTGTGTATCCATGTTCTTTAGCTTTTTACATTTTCATTTATTTGGTTGACATATGTCCTTGAATAACTTTATCGTATAGTTATGATTATTTATTAAGTTCTTTTATATCCATAAGTGTTGCTATTTTTCCCATATTTTAATGATTAAGCAGATTTAGAACTTTAGGCTTTTTTTTTTCTTGTCTTTCTTTCCTTCCTTCTTTCTTTTTTTTCCTTTTGTCTTGAGAAATTTGATGACATTCCTTGACTCTCCTGTGACCCAGTATTTAAAATATGAAGATCTATGTCACCCAGATAACTTGTTTTCTATAACTTATTTTTAAATCTCTGGATCTTCTTAAGATATATTCTTTATTCTTGGAGTTATAAAATTTAATAGGTTGTGACTATGAATATTTTTGCTTCTTTTGAATGCAACCTACTGTTTACTAAGATCATTCAATCAGAAAAGCTGTCTTTCATCAGTTTAAGAAATATTCCTTGCGATATTTTAATGAGTACTGACATCTCCCCTTGTTTCTGTTGCTTCTGCTCAGAATTCTTATTATATGTTTTTGAATAACCTGTATCTATGTCTCTTAACTTCTATTACTTGGCACTTTTTTGTATTTTTGCATTATTTACTCTGAGATTTTTTTTTTTCTTTTTTGACTCACTGCACCAAATCAGCACTTTGGTGTTCAGGTAGATGCATTTTATCATTCATTGTATGTTAAAACATTTATTGTTTTACTCCTCTATTTTCAATTTACATAGCTCTTTGTTTTTGTTATTTAATTACCTTGTCGATAAACAGTTAGTATTTACTGTGTGCCAACCACTCTTCTGGATGTACAAGAAACAAAATAACATCTTTGCTCTCAAGGACCTACTTTCTAGTATAGGAAAACAGAAAATAAATCCAACAAACGAATGGTAAGCCAACTAAGGAGTAGAATGAACAAAAGAAAGAACAGAATCAAAGAGTAGGATCTTAGAAGCAATGCAAAGGAACTGTTTCTAAAAGGAGAGTGAAAGAGGATATTTCAAATGCTGTGGATAATATCAAGAAGAAACGTGGCATTTCACAACATAAAGTCTATTGGTTGGCTTGTTCATAGTTTGGTGAAGGGAGATGCTTGCTTTCAGAAGGTTCAAGAACAAAAGGGAGGACAGGAATTAAAGAAAGTAAGCAGAGCCAGCTATTAAATCATGATTTAATATTTGCTGTAAAAGAACATGAAGGGAGAGGGTAAAAGCCAGAAGAGGATGTGGAGTCAAGAGAGAATTGTTTTTAATATTTAATGGGAGATATTTAGGCATCATATATGGAGAGTCAAAAAATGACCCAAGAGAAGAAATACCATTGTTACAAGATAGGAGGTAGCTCTAAGACTGATGTCCTTGAACTGATAAGGGAGAAGGGAATCCAGTAGAGGGATTGGGTTTAGACAGTGCTAAGACTTCATGTGTGCAACAAGAGTGAAGGCAAAGCATATGGAATATGTTCTCTGCCTGCTCTTTGATAATAATGTGTTCATGTTTTATAGATGGAGCACTCTGAGAACACTAATTATAGAGATAATTTAATGTGAGGTTTAGAGATTTTTAATGTGGAGCTGTATTACCTGAATTATTTCTTTCTGTGCAGAGTCTCTTTCCCTGCTATTGATTTTTCTTAACAATTTAGTGATTTTTCCCCCTTCCTTGTTATGACTAAGAAGAACTGGATAGAGGGATGCGTGGGTGGCCCAGCAGTTTAGCGCCTGCCTTCAGGCCAGGGCGTGATCCTGGAGTCCTGGGATTGAGTCCCATGTTGGGCTCCCTGCATGGAGCCTGCTTCTCCCTCTGCCTGTGTCTCTGTCTCTCTGTGTGTCTCTAATGAAAAAATAAAGAAAATTTAAAAAGAAGAAGAAGAACAACAACAACAGGATAGCAAAGGTGACCGGTGTGTGATCTCCCTATGATTTTTGTAGAAATCCATAATTCTCGCATAAATCATATATCTCCACTTCTCATGTCTCCATCCTACCCACATACTCATCACAGCATTAAGAAGTACTATAATAAATGCCTTTTTGGCTGTCTCCTTGGATCCAGTTTTTTTCTCTTACTCTAGTTTTTTCTATACAGTATAATCAGATATGAACTTGTTAAGAAAGCACCATCACCAGCTTATTCCCCTTCATGAAAAACTAACCTAATCTCTTGGTTTTTATCAAATGGAGATAATATCCCTAGCCTGTAATTTAAACTTCTCTATTAAGTTCTTGTTAAAAATTTTAAACTTACTCTCACTATTCTAATGATTCTTACAGAGACTCATCACAAATCCCTGCTCTCTGTCCACGATGGACTCTTAGAGTCTCTTAGTTACTCTATACACCTAGTTGCCTCATTCCAGCATTTACCACCTAACTGTTTCAAATTCATTTTACTTTCTTTAAGTTCCCAAAGCTACCTCTTCCTCCCTGAAAAAGTCTTCGCTGGGAAAAGAAGTGAAATGAATGAAAGTTAATCTTTTTAAAAATCTTGTTTGAAAATGAACTAATAAATGCCCTGATATGGTGGTACTGTATGCACATTGAGGTCACTATCTATGTCCTTTGTGCAGTCTTGGTGATCAGTATGGTATAGTGAGAAACAGGGAGTTGTCTAGCAGGTAGATGGAAGGATGGGATAGATGATTGAGTGTGTGTATTCCCCCAGCCATTGCTGACTACAGAATTGTCTCCATTTTCAGTATGGTAGGTGTAAGAGAAAAGAACAACTTCCCTTGCTACATATATGGATGAAGGGAAGAAGATTTCCTCATTGTGGTGTCTTCACATATCCTTGAGTCTGCTGTGTTAATAGTTTTATGAACAAGAAGGAGTGTATCCCACAATAAAATTGTAATTGTTTGTGTGAACATCTACTTTTGTTAGTATATTCAGTCATTAATTCATTCATTCAGTATTGTTTTTACCATCTAATATTTAGGCATCATGTTGGTTGCCTGGGAATCAAAGATGAAAAAGTTTCTATCATTTTCCTTAAGAAACTCAAAAAATTTGAAGAATAAAGTTCCATAACTCTAACTTTTAGGGAATATGCTCCACCAGTGTGATAACCATTCATCCTTGTTTGTCTGGTCACACTGATTTACGCCTGTTGTCCCTACCTCCTGCCTACTTTGCTCCCCCTTGTACTTTCTGAAATGTCTCATTTAGGTGATAAATTACATCATCAATATATTGTACTAACCATACTAAAAAGGATTGGGCTGTGGATGTGTGTGTAAAAATAAAAACGTGCCTTGTCTCCTCTTCTAAATTTAAACTTCTTAGTGGCATAAAAAAAAATCCTGCTGAAATTAGTAGAATATATTTGCTTTTATTTTTAATTTTCCTAATTTTTTTAAAAACCTTAACCAAATCTGTATTGATAGAGATTAAGATTTAGATGACTGGCATATGGCTTTTAAAATATCATGGAAAATAAGGCTCTTACAGCTGTAAATTCACAGAAATCTATGGAAATGCTAATATTCACAAAACAATAAATGATACTAATTATGTTCCTGAAACAATGCTAAAATAACATTATGTATTCTATTTGAAGTTCAAAAAGTATAAAATACTTATTACTTTTAAATTGATAACATTTCACCCATCACAATTCCTCTCTATAGATTCTTTTTGCTTTGGGAGGCAACCTACTCCTTTTCTTATTCCCTTGGAAATGATAAATATGCTAAGAACTGGTCATCCTATAGAAGTTTCTACACTACCCATTTTTAATTCAGTGGAGAACTGGTTGTGAAATAATGACCCAAGCGTATGAAAACCACAAAAAAACATAAGATGGAAGGTAATGATAAGTTTCGTTTCATTCTCTTTTAAAAAATAATTTTGCTCAATGCTAATTAGTTTTCAGAGATGAGATCCTGGTCTCCTTCCCATCAAGGGATAAGTTCTTAATGCCACATACACAGCACTTGTCAATCAGCCTCAGGGTTTACAGTTCCCCAAATTTACCTGAGAGCTGAAATACACCAAGGAGTCTCCTCATCTCTGGGAGAGATTCTATGGTTATGGTAGTGTTTTTCTTTTCATTTGAAACTACTACTGTTTATACTCTCTATTTTCTGTGGTTGCTATTCATAAAAGCTTCTTTTTTCACTTTCTTTCTTTAATTCACTAAGTAAGTCCAAAAATCTCCATGGCTTCTGGGCACATGCTAAGAATAACAGAAAATTCATTATTATAACCACTATGTTTTAGCCAAAGCCCTGATAGGAAAGAAGGCCTTTGCTGGGCCCTCAGAATCAGAAGACTAAAGTCCTTTTGAACCAAACTAAAAAAATCAAGGCTTTCTCCAGACTAAGGATTTTCATAAAAAAACTTTAATTATTACGATATCTGTACTGTATCGTAAAAAGCACCTTTTTTTCAAATCTTTGAAGAACAAATTCAATGATACAACATTGAATTTAAGTCAATGTTGATACAACACATTCAGGTCAAAAAAAGGAAAACCAGTTACAAATATTTCGAAATTTACTACCTTTTTAAAACTGAAATTATAATTTGTTGTTGTCTATTAAAAATGCCATTATGTTATATCACTATATAAATATGTTCTCATTTCATTATTAATACCTGCACTTTGATGTGGTATAAAACCACAGGAGATTTAATGATCAAAGAAAAGAAAGCCAAGGGAAAATTTAAGCAATTATTCTCAGAGGTCTTTTATTCCCAGTAAGGGAAATTGACAAATTTTTGCATAAATGCTACAGAAGAGTAACATGAAACCTGTTATTGTTTCTTGTATTATAACGGAGGAGGCAGAGTTAGCTCCTGGAAGAATGTTCTCATTTCACTTCTGACAACTCCTATGACCTAGAGCAAGCCTTTCCCTTCCTCATTGTTTAAGGGAGGATACTGAATTCAGAAATATTTCTATTCCTTCCAGTTCCCTATTTTTCTGATTCCCACACACTTGTTGGTTAGTAAATTGTGTTTAGGTTTCAATATATTGACTGTTATTTATTTGTCAGTGTTTACTTTCAAACATTAGAATTTGTCACACATATGAGTTTGTCACTGCAATGGAAAGATGATAACCATGTCCCTAAAAAACAAGTACTTCAAAAACTTCCTTCTAAAAATCTGTCTTCTTGTTCCATGTGGATGGTTTAATCATAAATTTCATCTGAGCACTAGTGTCTGTCTTAGTCTGATAGGCTGCTATAACAAAATACCTAAGGCTAAGTGGTTTAAACAATAAACGTTTGTTTTCTTATAGTTCTGGAAGCTAGAATTCTGAGATCTGGGTGAGAGTGTGGTTGGATTTTGGTGAAAATTCTCCTTCTGGTTTATGAATAGCCACCTTACCTTGGCAGAGAGAGGAAGCTCTGGTTTCTCTCCCTTTTATGAGAAGGATGCTAATTCCATCATCAGGGCTCTACCCTCATGACTTCGCCTAAAACTAATTAATTCCCAAAGGTCTCACCTCCTAATACCATCATACTGAGAATTAAGGCTTCAACATAATTTGGGTGGGTTGAACAAGATATTCAATCCACAGAAGTATCTCTCTTGACATATCTGGTCAGCATATCACTATCCACTCTGATGTTCAGCATCACACAGTTTGGCTCTTGGTGGTTCTCTAATTCCTTCATGTTTGTCTCTTCAACTATAACCTTTCTAAGGCAAAGACAAGTTTTTCTTTTTTCCTTATTTTTACAGTGACTAGTATTTAGGCACTTAGGAAATATCTACTGATTGATAAGTTGATATCTCTGAATTGCTGAGTAAAATATTTACTAAAAAAAGTTAACAAATATGTAAGGGCTGTGTACTTAACACTCTATTATAATACCCTCACCAAAACTACCAGTATGTTATAGCAACTTAATCATTTAATAGCCAATGTTTGTGTTTCTTATGAATAAGGAATCTCTACTACTAGAAGAAATGTTTGCTTCACCCTGATTTAGCAAATGGCATAGTTTCGTTTAAAACACCAGACTTCCGTGCCAATTGCAGTCCAGGGATGGTTTTCCCCAAGGAAGCATGACCCAGCAAATCATAAGGGGGTTCAGCTGTGTCCTAGGAGACTTCAGCCCTGAAGATTTTTGGAGACATGGGCCAAGTCTAATAGTCTATAAAGAATTCCCAAGTATTAATGGTCATTCGTTCAAGATATTTAATGAATTCCTAAGTAAGCATGAGTTAATATTATACTGTTTAGAGTAAGTTATAGAAAATTAAACATTGAACTAAAACATAAATATTTCTTCAAAATTTACAACTTTTCAGCCTCTCTCTCTTTTTTTAAATTATTTATTTGAGAGAGAGAGAGTGAGCGAGAGAACATGAGTAGGGGGAGCAGAAGAGGGATACTCTTCCCTGAGCAGGGAGCCTGACATGGGGCTCAGTCCCAGGACCCCAAGATCATGACCTGAGCTGATGGCAGACACTTAACCAACTGAGCCACCCAGGCTCCCCTCAGCCTCTCTCTCAGTCCCTTCCCCCAAGAAAATGAACAACCACTCTCTTCATTCAGTGTACATATGTATATATACATATACGTATGTATGTAGTGAGAACGGCATTAGTTTCTTCTGGAAGGAGACTCAGATTCCTAAGGTGAAGGACACTGCTCCCAGTCTCTCAACTATTCCCTGGGAAAGTTAAAAATAAGTCAGTTGAAAAAATAAGTTGGCACTTGTTATTTGAGAAAATTGCTTTATTCCAGGAACTGCCTCATGTAGCAGAAATTTATTTACCATCTGTGTGGACTTTAAAATTTTTCCATCTTAACTGATACACAACTGAAATAGAAACAGACTTTCCGTGCGTAGGTTTTCCACAGGCCTCAATTTTTTAAAGGGTGTTAACTAAGAAACTTTTGGGATTTTTGTGGTCCCCAGAGTGGGAGAGCCCCATGACTGCCCCTCAGGTCCAAGATCTCCTTCTGGAGACAGGCCCCAGACTGATGTCACTAGTGACTTCAAGTTGGGGTGGAAGGAGTGGAGGGATCTGCTAGGGAGCATTCCAGGGACTTTGCTGAAAGGCATTCTTTATTTTAAATGGCCTTTAGAACAGTTACCTAGCACATTATGTTCAAATAATAAAATAAAATGAAAATAAAAGTCCCTTGGGCAATAAATGACTTCTTCCTGAATTGCTTTTAAGTTATGTAGTCAGATAAGACAAATGTGCTTTCCTCTTTTTCAGCTGTATCAAAGGATTATTTTATTCAAATGTTTTATTAAATTTTTCCACAAGAGGAAGTAACTTTGTTCACTGAGGGAAAAAAATGAGGTTGAATGGGTGGCTGAACACAAGTAGATTTATTGTTAGGCAGTGCTTTATATAAACTACAGAAAAATCAAGGGAAATCCAATTGCTACTTTTTGTAGAAAATAAGCTGTCTGCCCGGATATTTTCCTACAATGTTGAGCTATTACACTGTTATTTTGGAGGATAGAAACTGGAGTTTCTCTATATATTTAATTCTTTTCACAATTTATGCTTTCCCTTCAAGAAAACTCAAGAGAAAACTCACTTGGATATCTGTATAGACTTTAGCAAAGCAATGTCACACTTCTCTAGACATTCAATGTTAACAACTATTAGAAGGTCAAAATCATGTCACATTATGTAGGGCATGTATTTCAATAGCTTCCAATCATTTCTTATTGCAAATTTTGATGTTAATTTTAATATCCAAACATAAATGTCAATAAAACTTCTAAGATATGGAAAATTACACAATTTATTTATAATTTACCTTTTATAAATTCCTATAATTCCTATGGCTATAGCATTTAGATTCTTTATATGCATTATCTCATTTAAATGTCACAAAACATACAAATTTGGTTAAAATTGGTAGATGAGAAAACCAAGGCCTTGACAAATAAGTAACACACTTCCAGGCCACAGAGCATTTAAATATCAGAACTACTATTCAGAGCTCAGCAAGTCAGGACTCCAACACCCATTGTTCTGGCCATATCATAGGCTTTAGGATTTGGCATTAGTGTGAAAAACTCAATTCTAATGGAATACATAGGATTTTTTTTTTTTTTTTTACATAGGATCTTTTTAAACAGCAGTATTGATCTCAGCTTTTAAGGCTTTATTTAAAATATAGATGACGTCAACACTTCGAAGACTATTGTTTATTTACAAAATTGAAAGGGAGGAACTTTAACTCTTTGATCTATGCATTGGAAAGTGGGCCTGTGAAAATTTAAAAAGCAGCATTGCTATTCAGACTTATAATCCCCGTCCAGTTCTTTCTTGTTCCCAGAAAACAGTGCTGCTGCATAAAATCCATAAAAGAACGAGTAAGAGAGTGGATTCTGGAAATAGACAAAATTCCATTTGATTCCTGGATCTCACCATATGTTAGATAGTGACACCAAGAAAGAAATTCAATCTGTTGGTCTGTCTAGCTGTAGGATTGGAGTTAGCATTTAGACATAAGTATGGGAGATGATTATCATGAAATCTGTCACAGAGGAGGCAAAACTGATGATCTGACTCATGGAAACTGAGGGGCAAATGTACTAGGAAAATATGAGAAGTAGTACATATGTGACTGTTGTGGTTGCTCCTACAACTACAAAAACCCTGCTCATGTCCTTATTCTACCTCCTTTCATCATGAGTGTGTCACTGCTTTGTACACTAGTTTTCATGTTGTCATAGTTTTAAGGTAAAAAAAATGAAATTGAGGTAGAAAACAAAATCAAGAGTCCAGTCTCCCACTTAAACTGCTGTTATATCTTCTGCAGATTAACCTCTCCATGTCAAAATTTCTTCAAGGTAAATGTAGTGGTAATAATTCCAACTTTGCTGCATTATTAAAATATTTGAAAGGAAGATTTCGGCTTACAACAGTATTGCTCCAAAGAAACTTCCTTTTTTAGTTAAACTAAACTCTGGAAAGAATAGATTCAGATGTCATTAGATTCACAAGGAGTAAGAAAATCACTAATGAAACACTCTCTAAAAACATGCCAACATGAGCTAGGGATAAAGGAAGACCCAGAACCCTGGTAGAAACCTGAGTAGTGGGCAGACAGGAAGAACAGAATGGCCCCATCAACATGGCAACTAGGAAACTGAGTCTTGAGCCAGTCAAGCTGAGCCATGCTCCTCAAGTTTAGTAGTTCTCCTAGCTAGTGGCAGAAGTAAAAAGTCCCTCTGGCAAAAAAAGTGTTTCCAATCCCCAACTTAGGCCCACAGAATTCCCACCTATTAAGATCAAGCAATGAGCTTCAGTTGCACATTACAAAACAGAAGGCAGCTGCTAGAGCTGAGGATAAATCAAAAGTTGGGTGATCAGATTTTTAAAAAGTCCAAGTTCCTTATTACACCTTTGTATAAAATGATGGTTGCATTAATGCATATTTTTATATTTTATTATAAAATATAAATAATATTAATGCATATTTTTATATTTTATTATAATGTAAATTTGCCATGCTAAAAATTAAGTGATGGGACACCTGGGTGGTTCAAGTTGGTTAAACATCTGCCTTTGGCTCAGGTCATGATCTCAGGGTCCTGGGATGGAGCCCCACTCAGGCTCCCTGCTCAGTGAGGAGCCTGCTTCTCCCTCTCCCTCTGCAGCTCCCCCCTGCTTCTGCTCTCTTTCTCTCTCTCTCTCTGTCAAATAAATACATAAAAACTTAAAAAAAATAAAAATAAATGATGACATTTCAAGGATAAAGGAATAGAACTTGGGTAAATAAGTTTTAGGGAACAAAATGGGATACAAACAAATAAAAACATCACTTAACAAGCAAATAAAAGCAAAATATTAAAAGTGAGATAAATAAAATAGACAAACATTATAACAGGGGCACCTGGGTGGTGGCTCAGTTGGTTAAACGTCTGCCTTAGCTCAGGTCATGACACTGGGGCCCTGAGATAGAGCCCAAGTTGGGCTCCCTGTTCAGCTCAGAGTCTGCTTCTCCCTTTCCCTTTGCCCCTCCTTGCCCAGCTTGTGCTTTCTCTCTCTCAAAGAAATAGTTGAAAGAAGAAAGAAGAAAGAAAGAAAGAAAGAAAGAAAGAAAGAAAGAAAGAAAGAAAGAAAGAAAGAAAGAAAGAAAAGAAAAAGAAAGAAAGAAAAGAAAAAAGAAAGAAGAAAAGAAAGAAAGAAAGAAAGAAAGAAAGAAAGAAAGAAAGAAAGAAAAATGTTAGAACAAAATCCAATTATATCAATAATCACAATAAGTGGAAATGGATTTCAATAATCAATTAAAAGTTTATTGAATGGAAAACACTCCAAATGCTGTTTACAAAGATATGTAATGTGTAAGGATTTTTAAAGATTACAAGGTGAAGGAAAAGGGAAAAGAAAAAGAAAAGGTAAATACAAATGAAATATAACTTAAGACCAGTTATTAAAATCACCACATAAAATTATGTCACCAATATTGATAAACATTTCAGTTCACCATGAAGACAAAATAAGTTTAAATTGTAACAACTAAAATGGACTAAAAATATATAAAGAAAACATTAATACACTAGATAGAAATTTTGAAAAATCTATAATCTGCAAGTAAAAAATTAATAAATCACTGATAATTTAAGCAATACAATAACCAAGCTTAATCTGATGCACATATAGAACTCTGCACCCAATAATCAGAACATATATGTTGTTCTCATCACATATGGAGCATTTTGAAAACTGGTATTGTAGACTATGAAGTATGTCTCAACAAATTTTAAAAATTGCTGTTATAGGGATCCCTGGGTGGCGCAGCGGTTTAGCGCCTGCCTTTGGCCCAGGGCGCAATCCTGGAGACCCGGGATCGAATCCCACATCGGGCTCCCAGTGCATGGAGCCTGCTTCTCCCTCTGCCTGTGTCTCTGCCTCTCTCTCTCTCTCTCTCTCTCTCTGTGACTATCATAAATAAATAAACATTAAAAAAAAAATTGCTGTCATAGAGACCACATACTCAAACCACAGTGCAGTTAGGTTAGACAATTAGGTTAGAATTTAATAATAGGAATTCCCATATATTTGGAAATTAAAGCATATTCACACCAATAATTCAAGAGGTAAGCAATCATAACTGAAATTTTAAAGATAATTGAGTGATTAAAAAATTGTTTACTTCTAAACATGTGGGTTGCAAAAAAAGAGCTACTTGTAGGGAAATATGAAAACCATAAATGCCATTATAAAGGAAGAAAACCCAAAAGATAATAAAGCAGGTATCTTAAGGATTAAGACATATAAACCCGATTCAAGAAAGGAAATACTTTATGAAGTCAAGAGAGAGGAAAACAATATTACAAATAGAAAGTGGAATATAATCACTGATAAAGATTAATTAGAGAATATAATGCACAACTTTAGGTCAATGAATTTGATAAATTAGATGGCATAGACAAACTACTAAGAAAAATCACTGAACTCAACCAAGAAAAAAATAATCTTATAGCACTTTTAAAAATAAAAAGCCTTTAAAATTCTCCTACAAAGGAAACACCCAATATAGATGATTTTATAAGAAAATTGTGGTTAGCTTTCAAAGAACAAATAATTTCAATCCTTTATAAACTCTTCCAGAGATTAGAAAGGAATAAATCTCACTCATGGACATAGATGCTAAAACCTGAACAATTCAGCAGTACAAAACAAGATAAAACATCTTAACCAAATTAGCTAGGAAAACCAAATTTAATCCTAGGAATAAAAGAGTACTTTGATATTAAAAGATCTGTATGTCATTTTAAATAATCATCTGTGGGTTAAAGGGGAAAAATTATGATTATCTCAACAGATTCACAAAAAACATTTGGCAAAAGCCAAATCCACTATTTTTTTTAATTTATTTTTTATTGGTGTTCAATTTACTAACATACAGAATAACCCCCAGTGCCCGTCACCCATTCACTCCCACCCCCCGCCCTCCTCCCCTTCCAACACCCCTAGTTCGTTTCCCAGAGTTAGCAGTCTTTACGTTCTGTCTCCCTTTCTGATATTTCCCACACATTTCTTCCCCCTTCCCTTATATTCCCTTTCACTATTATTTATATTCCCCAAATGAATGAGAACATATAATGTTTGTCCTTCTCCGACTGACTTACTTCACTCAGCATAATACCCTCCAGCTCCATCCACGTTGAAGCAAATGGTGGGTATTTGTCATTTCTAATGGCTGAGTAATATTCCATTGTATACATAAACCACATCTTCTTTATCCATTCATCTTTCGTTGGACACCGAGGCTCCTTCCACAGTTTGGCTATCGTGGACATTGCTGCTAGAAACATCGGGGTGCAGGTGTCCCGGCGTTTAATTGCATCTGTATCTTTGGGGTAAATCCCCAACAGTGCAATTGCTGGGTCGTAGGGCAGGTTTATTTTTAACTCTTTGAGGAACCTCCACACAGTTTTCCAGAGTGGCTGCACCAGTTCACATTCCCACCAACAGTGTATGAGGGTTCCCTTTTCTCCGCATCCTCTCCAACATTTGTTGTTTCCTGCCTTGTTAATTTGCCCCATTCTCACTGGTGTGAGGTGGTATTTCATTGTGGTTTTGATTTGTATTTCCCTGATGGCAAGTGATGCAGAGCATTTTCTCATATGCATGTTGGCCATGTCTACTATTTTTTTAATTGAGAAAGTAGAAACAGACTACAGCTATTTTAACCTAACAAAGTCATACTTATTTTTTTTTTAAAGATTGCATTTATTCATTCATGAGAGACACAGAAAGAAAGGCAGAGAAATAGCCAGAGGGAGAAAGAAACAGGCTTCCTGTGGGGAGCCTGATGTGGGACTGGATTCCTGGACCCAGAATCACACCCTGAGCCGAAGGCAGACACTCAACCACTGAGCCACCCTGGCACCCCTGTGTTACTTTAAAAAGAAAATCCTACAGCAAATAGTATTTCTAATGGGGGCATATTGTCATGTTCTCTCTTCAACTTTATGCTGGAGATTCACACCAATAGGGGGAGGGAAGTGGCAATAAAAGTCTAAGAATCAGATTTTCTCTAAGAACATCTGACAAAAATAGTCAAATTATTAAGTTTAGCAAACTCACAAAAATTTATAAAATGTATATTTTAAAATTTACCACTTAAAAAAAATAAAATAAAATTTACCACTTATGAAAGCAACAAGAACTATAAGTTACAGAGAAATAAGTCTTTATGTGATGTACCCTTACATATTATCATATGCAGGAAATTATAAAACTTTATTGAAAGATATTAAGGAAGATCTAAATTAAGTAGAGGGATGTATTATACTCACAAATAGAAAGATCTGGGGTGCCCTGGGTGGCTTATTGGTTTAAGTTTCTGCCTTTGGGTAAGGCTATGGTCCCAGGGTCCTGGGATCAACTCCAGGGATTAGGTTTTCTGCTCAGGGAGGGGCTTGTTTCTCCCTCTCCTTCTCCCTCTGACTGGTGCTCCCCCTGCTTGTGTCCTCTCTCTCTCTCTCTCTCTCTCTCTCTCCATTAAATATATAAACAAATAAACAAAATCTTGAAGTAAAAAAAAAAAAAAAAACAAAGAGAAAGACTCAATATTGTAAAGATACCAATGCTCCCAAAATTGATTCATAGATTATATACAGTTGAAATTCTGTTTTTCAAGAAACTTGACAATTGGATTCTAAAATATCAATGGAAAAGCAATGGACAGTGTATAACCAAAAGATTACTGAAGAAGTCATGCAAGATAGCAAAACTGGCCCATCCAAATGTCAAAAAAATTTAAACATATTGAATGAATATAATGTGATATTTATGAAGGAATAGACAAAATAACTAATAAAACAGATGAGAAAGCCCAGAATAATCCCATGTAGGTAGAAATTCAATCGTATAGGATAGTGTTCTTGAAGGAAAGGGGGCTGATTCTTGGAAAATTAGTTATCTGTATGGAAAAGGATAAAATTAAGTTCACTTTCCTCTCCTCTCTACAGTTCTAGATGCAGGATTAATGATTTATATGTGAAAGAACTTGAAATATTTTATATGAAAATGTGAACAGATAAATTTATGGCAAAGAATAATAAGGGATTCATCAACAACACAGAAAATTAATTACATAAGAAAAGATGGATATCTTTTTATGTTAAAATTTAGAAATTCTTGGGATGCCTGGGTGGCTTAGCATTTGAGCATCTGCCTTTGGCTCAGGACATGATCCCGAAGTTCTGGGATCAAGTCCCACATCGGGCTTCCTGAATGGATCCTGCTTCTCCCTCCACCTATGTCTCTGCCTCTTTCTCTCTCTGTGTCTTTCATGAATAAATAAATAAAATCTTTTTTAAAAAAAATTTAGAAAGTCTAAATTTATCAAAAATCAGTAGAGAGAAAGCATTTTATTATTTTTTTTATTTCTTTTTGTATATTTTTTATTGGAGTTCGGTTTGCCAACATATAGTATAACACCCAGTCACCCCGTTAAAAAGTGCTTTCAAATCAGAGAAATGCCAATAAAATCACAATGATATTATATCCTCTAGATTAGCACCAATTAAAAAGTCTAACATGCCAGGTATCAGAGTTGATTAGGATTAATAGCAAATTCTATACATTCTGGATATCAATATAATTGACACACAATTTTAGAAAACAAGTTGACATTATATCTTAAGGTTAAATATCCCCATATTCTAAAAATATTATCACTCCTAATATATACCTGAGACACAATCCTGAATTTGCCCCTCAAGAAATGGGTACAAGATCATACATTGTATTAACGTTCATAACAACAAAAAATTAGAAATAAACTAAGCATTCATTTGTGAGATAGTGGATAAATACATTGTAGAATACCAACACAATGGCATATTGCCCAGATATCAAATTAATTAAGCACTTCAATCTACAACACTCAATGTTCATTAAAAAAAGAAAAAAAAAATTGGGGCCGCCCAGGTGGCTCAGCGGTTTAGTGTGGCCTTCAGCCCAGGTGTGATCCTGGAGACCTGGGATCGAGTCCCATGTTGGGCTCCCTGCATGGAGCCTACTTCTCCCTCTGCCTGTGTCTCTGCCTCTCTCTCTTTCTCTCTCTCTCTCTCTCTCTCTGTCTCTCATGAATAAATAAATAAAGTCTTTTAAAAAAAATGCTGCTGAGAGTAAGGGAAGCATGTTTCAGAAAACTACATAGGGTTCAATATAGTTATAGAGCTCAAAAAGAGAACTAAATAATAGCTTATTTAGGTGCACACACACACATATATATATACACAATTTAAAGCCTCTACTTTAAAAAAAAAAAAAGCAAAGGAATAAAAAACTAAATCAAAAAATCTTAGCAGAGTAGAGGAAGGAAGGCAAGAATGAGACAGGAGAAGAGCATATAAATGGACTCAAATCACTGCTAATGCTCCAGTTCCAGGGTGAGGGGGGTAGATTCACAGGGGAGTCACTGTAATAGTATGCTTTACAATTTGCATATCTGGGGCACACATTTCATATCAACTGATATATTCCAATACAATAAAAGGATGCTTAAACACGGTAACAAATGCGAATATGCTTTTACCATAGAGATTTAGAGAAATTTTTATTGCGGTGTTCTAAATTACTGTATTTTAGACCTATTGTCCCTAATTAGATTGGAAACTGCTCAGAGTGAAGGGTTATGATGGAATTCTGAGTGACACTTGGTGAATATGGCACATGGATGCTTCAGGTTGATGAAGAACTAAAGAGAGTGTCTACTGTTTCCTTTTGTTTGCATGTGTTGCTTTTTCTCTTGTATGAGTCTAGATTACATCTGACCATGTGCATTTGGCCACAACACATTTACCCCTCCAGAATAAGACAAAGGTCCCTCTTCCTAAGGCTCTCCGGGCTTCAAGAAGCTTTTGTTCTCTGTATCCTGCAGCACCCACAACACAAGTTGCCCATATCCATGAGCCTGCCGTTTTTACCCACTAATAGCCTTGAACTTGAGTCTTGACTCTGGGGAAAAACTTTCCACCATATTCAAATTTCATCTTTTTTCTTTTTATTTTAGTTTATCTCTTTCATTTATTTTATCCCTTGGGCTGCAGAAAAGGAAGTGAGTTAGCTGCCATTTTTCCTCCTTCTAGCTCTTTTGAGCTTTTTCATGTCCCCACAAATAGAACTGCAACTCTAACTCCCAGATGGCTCTCTTTCCCTTAGAGACAAATCTCTGGGGAAGGTTGATAATCCCAGTCTTTAAAGACATAGGTCCTGGGAATCCAGCAAAATGTCAGGTTTCTGTTTCCTCATCAGAGAATAATAAGCCAAAAATAATAACTCTAAACAACTATTAGAACAATGTTGCTTCCTCATGACCAGAAATGACCAGTCTCAATTTAGAGACAATTGAGCACAAAAAGCTCTTTTATCTAATTTACATGAAATCTACCAAATTCACTAGTTTCAACAGGCCTCTCCAAAGCTAAACAAAATTAAAGCTTTTTCATAAATAAGTATCTATAACAAATCAGTGGGGAAAACAAAGTAGTGAATATCCATGTAGTATGAATATGTATCAGATTAATTACAATCTTTTACTCTTTGAATAGATCTGAAGAAATCTATATTTTATCAGGTCATTTTTTTAAAGATTTTATTTATTTATTCATGAGAGACACGAGAGAGGCAGAGACATAGGCAGAGAGAGAAGCAGGCTCCCCAGAGGGAGCCCAATGTGGGACTTAATCCCAGAACCACAGGATCATGCCCTGAGCCAAAGGCAGATGCTCAACCACTGAGCCACCCAGGAGTCCCTTAGGTCATATTTTTAAAACATTCCCTTTCTACGATTACTCTCTGTTACTTTATAGCAAAGAGTTCAGAGTCACCCCCAGGCAGTTATTCTCTGCAACTAATAGAACCTGAAATTTTCAGTCATAATCAAGGCCCAGATTCCAGTTCTCTTATTCCCACATCATGGAAAACCTGGTACATATTCAGTCATACAAAGTTGCCATGCTAGATAACAGTCTTTAGTGTCTCTTGAATGCTGGCAACCAGATAAAAAACATCTCCTGAATCCCTTTGCTTGTTTTTCTAACATAGAAGAAGCTGTCTTGGATAGTCACGATATTTCAATTCAAAACTGCCAGATGTATATTGCCTGCAACGACAAAAAGAAGGGCCAATTACGTATGATTTATTTTTATTCTTTGCACTAGTGCTACTAGTAGTGCATCATAATGCCCAACAATAAAATTATAGGGTTATGGGAGCCCAGAAGAAGTACTGCAACTAATAAAACATGTGTTCAATGCTTTTCTCTAAACACCATGGGTACAGTGAGCTTCAACACTTTGTAAAGTTACTTTGATTACAACCCTGTTCATTTCTGCTTTCAGAAGCGTAATATATTGAGATGTAAAGAATAGACACATCTGTAGGAAGAACAAGTTACTAAAATCAAGAATACAAAGGTATTTTATTCTTTCTGTTCAGGATACAGTGCCAACTAAGTTCTGGAAGAAAAGGTCCCAGATGAATGTGAGCTTTCTAATTATTCTTGGCACGAATGATATCTGTTACTATAGACTACGGGGTGAAATGGCAGCTAAAACATTGGTAGATTTTTAATAAAATTATCTTGAGTAGATTTGGATAGAATTTGTAAGGAATAAGTTGAAAATCTATTTGCTGAATGGTAAGACTATATGTACCAATGGCCTTGCAGCAAGTAGTCATGAGCCCTCGTAGGAAAAGGAGAACAATAAGAGTGTCATTCGGTCCCATCTGTCTCTATAATGTGGCTTTCTCCCTTATGGTGCAGATACAAATCAGGGTGGAAAGAGAAAAAAAAAAAAAGAGAGAAAAAAAAAAAAAAAGAAATCCCCCAGAACTGGGCTTTCTTTCCACTAGTGCTAAGGCAAATGAGCTAGATGTTAACAGAAATAAGTGTCCCACTGATACGGTTGTTTCTAGATGCACAGAAGCTGGCACACTATGCCTTCAGTAGCATTTTTGCATACCATGTCTATTGATATATATATATAAATAAAGAAGGTATTATGGTGTAACA
Source organism: Canis lupus baileyi (assembly GCF_048164855.1). NCBI lineage: Eukaryota > Metazoa > Chordata > Mammalia > Carnivora > Canidae > Canis > Canis lupus. Next base: position 24,876,426 of record NC_132852.1, read on the forward strand.
GAAAGTACATTGGCATCAGAGATAAGAGATAAGCCTCATGACAGCTCTACCACTAACCTGCTCTGCAATCTTGGGTAAGTCAGTGAAATTGCTCCTTAACTTGTAGAAAAAGAGGATTGAATATAATATTTTGCAAGGAAGAAATGCCTTCTCTGCAGGATTATGCATAGTTTGAAATCAGTAATAAATATAATTTTGTAGTTGAGAAATTAATTTTTTAAGACTTTTTAAAATTTGAGAGAGAGAGAGCACGCACACAAGCAGGAGAGGCAGAGGGAGAGGAAGAGAGATTCCAAGCAGACTCTGTGCAGAGCATGGAGCCAGACACAGGGCTTGATCTCACTACCCTGAGATCATCACCTGAACCGAAACCAGGAGTCAGATGCTTAACTGACTGTACCACCCAGGCACCCCTGGTTTGTTTGTTTGTTTGTTTGTTTTTGTGTGTGTGTGTGTGTTTTAATTTATAGGTATTTAAAACCATGGATGATAAACTACAAAAACCTAGCTTGGTGGATAGTGATTATGACCTGAAGGCAGAAACATGCCCAGGACAGTGCAGGGTTTGAGAGAGAAGGCCAAGAAGAGGCTGCAGATATGAATGCTTGTTAAGGGTGTGGAAGAAAATGACTGTACATGTATTTAAATGTGTAGAAATGCTATGTGGACTGATGTGCTGAATTTTCACGTAAAGAAATGGTGAATTCATCCCAAGACACCTTGGTATGAGATGCTGTCTCGCTGATGTCTTATATCATTATGACATTATTTCTACACATATTTTTACATCCAATGGACTCTTTTTTTCATTCATACTGTGAAACATGACCACCATATTCCGTCGAAGAAATGAATGGAATCTGTCTTCAGAATCGGTGCTCATAACACTAGTGTTTGTTGTTTACATTGTGATTCCTAAAAATGCCTGGCCTTAGTAACAGACATCTACTCATATGTGGTAATCCCTTTTATCTTTGAAATAACAAAAGTGTGCTGTCAGAAAACATAGGAGGAGCGTTTCTCCCTGTGTTCCTTCATTTGTGATCCATACCATTACCTCCCCCAAGCATCTCCCTAAGCCTTCTTTTGTCTGCTCTCAAAACCCTATCTTCCAAGGCCATACTCTCATACCTTTAGAGTGACACTGATTATCTTGAGCCATAAATGTTTATTTGCTTTGTCCATTCCCTGGTAGATCCTCCAAGGTAGAGACTTTTTTATTTCCCTTTGAACTCCAGCACATAATCAGATCTAAATAACTGTGTCATGATGACTAAATGAATGGATGCATAGAACATTTACAGTGAGTTTGAGGAAAATGGTTATGGAAGTCTTTTAATTATACAACCAACATTTGCTGAGCTTTTATCATGAACCAAGAAGGCAGCTCACAAGTTTTTGTAGAAAATAAAAAAGCTGCTATGAAGAAAAGAAACACACCCCTTTAAATACTATGAGACAATTAGACAAAAAGGCAAGGCTTTTTCAGTTATAAATGAGTACAATACACCATATTTTAAAAACCTGCAAAGGTTAAAAACAATATATATCAGGGTGAGGTAACCTCACTGGCTGCAGACATACATTTCTCCATGTGTTCATCAATTCTTTATTGAGTGTGAAATAAATTCCAAGCACAATCCTAGATGCTAACCAATCCTGTGGCAGTGAGCAAATCATCTGGGCAAGTTTCAAGAGGGGGCAGTATAAAGAATTTCAATTTCATTGAAGGATGGGTAGGCTCAGGAACAGGCAGATGGAAATTGAGATGGCATTCCAGGCACATGTATATGAAGCAATATTGGGTGAGTGGAGGGGGTGTTCCCTGAGGTCATCCTCCTCCTCATAAACCTATAAAAAGAATTGGGAAAAAATCTTTTTATAGAGTATGTTATGTGGCATTCTAGTTTTAATATGCTTATTCACAGGAAGCAGTTTTTCCATAACATTTCCCTTTTCTAGAAATCAAAGGGGTTACTATTTAGATCAGCTGAGAAAAGGAAATCATAATAGCAACCCTTCATTAACTTCACTGTGCGGGAGAAGTAGTTCCAGGGTATCAGCATCCCATACATTGATGTCTGTGAGCTGAGGGTCCTGTGGACAGGAGAGCTTGTTGCTTGCATTCCCAGCCCACAGCCCTGCCCCATCAGGAAAGCACAGTGCACTTTCAATGAACAAAGAGATAATACTTATTTCTCTAAGAGCCTGCCCAGTAATTAGCCTCAAAGGAGTCACTTGATCATTTTACAGCTATGAGGAGGGAGGGGAAAAAAACATTTTAGAACTCATTTATTGACACAGTTATCTGAAAAATAAAATCAGGAAGAAATCCACAACTAGGAATCTTTTTGAAAAGACCACCTTCTGACATTGGGAATGATCCAGATGAGGTCAACACCCTCAACTTCCTGTCCCAGAGAAAGAGGGAAAAGAGACAGAGAATGAAAGAGGGGGAGGGCAGGAAAGAAATATGAAAAACATAGAGCTTCACAGAACTTAGAAATTCTCTAGAGATAAAGCAAGAAAAAAGGGGACTTTCAAGAGAATTGCTTTTTAGAGAACTCTTAGAAGTGCTACATTTAGAAATTCAAACTGTAGTTTGTTGGTTGTTTAAAATCATATTCTATTAGGAAAGAATTCTTATTCATTAGCTGGACACAAGAAATAGACTGATCTGTGGTAATGGAAGAGTATTGAAGGCTAGCATTTTTAGCTGATTAGTGTGTTACTTGAATTTTATTCTTCAAAAGAAGTCTATATTTTATATAATATGATATTTTATAAAATTGGTTACCAAATTAATAATAAATATGCTTTTTGAGGATTTTTACCAAAATAATAAGCACACCTTTTTTTTCCAAGTGAAGAAAAACTATGAGCTTGATTTTTAGTATTCTTTACACATGATGGGGGTATAACAGTGGTAGAAATGTCACCAAATCTGGTTTGAGGGAGAAAAATGTAATTATAGAGTTAGTCTCTATTTTGAAAGGTCATTTGAAGTACTTTGAACTACTGACATATGAAGTGTCAGCAACATCTGTGATTTCAAAATTGTAGTAGTGACTGAATATCAGATCACTGTTGTCACATATTGTACAGCATGAGCTCTGTGTAACAAGGAACAAAGTATTACTTTGGAGTTTTAGCAAATGCCAACTTAGCATTTCAAATAACAAGGGAATTCTTTAACAGACTCACCCCATGTTAGAACATTTTATTGACTATAACTTATCAAAGATCCAGAAAGTCAAAACTTCAATTAGTGGAAATTGCAGTGGGCTGGGAGTTAGGAGCTCTGTGTGTTTTAATTTTTACCCAATTTGACCCTGGGAAACTCTAACTTTGGTATAGATATCTCCCTTATCTATAAAGGAAGGGAATGCGACTAGATGATCATTAAAGCTCTCTCCAAGTCTCAAATAATCTTGCCAAAATTGCCCCACTGAAGTCGCACACCACACCTAATGGTAATAGACTTATACTGCTTAAATTTTGGCCAGAATTTAAATTCTTAATCGATGACGTTTGATGGTTGTATATCCATATATGACTTAAACTTTGTATTCTGAAGTCCCTCGAATCATCCTGCTTTGTTTTTTAAAGGGCCTTGTAGTAGCCCTCTCTCAACATTGGAGGATTTTTCTAGTGTCCACTGGTCACCTAGTGACTTGCACGGAGGGTCACAATTCTCATACAACTGTTACTTTCCTGTTCAACCTTGTAGTTTGTGTTGGTTCTCTTTGAGCCTATCCTATACTTTAAAAAAGTGTTTTGGAGAAGAAGATAAATGATGATAATTTTCAGAAATGGTGAATAATTCCTCTTTTCAACTATTCTCACAGAAGCAAAAAGTAAAGGTTGAATTTCTTCTTGGTGGGGGTGGAGGGGTAAGTGTGGCTAAAACCACGAGATTCCCAATGAGGGCTTGCGTGAACTTTGTTTTTACTTCCAGTCTCACTTAGCTTTATTTGTTTATCCATCCATTCCCTCTGGAAAACTCCTTGTATTTTATTCTCAGTATCCTTAGAATTTCCTATAACACCAAATTCTTCAAGTAAAGTAATTATAATTGCTCTGCTCTCTTAAAAATAAATTGATATTATACTACTTCTCTCTCTTTTCTTTTTCTTTCAGGACTGATACATTTATAAAATAATTTTCTACTTCACTTGATGTCTTTTGCAAGATACATCTCACCTCTGGCTTCATCTCTCTTGATCTAATATCTAAAAATCTTCTAGTCATTATAATAACATAATGGGACAAGATTATATTTCATAACATATAATCATATTTGTTTGACAGGAGTATGTTTTAAATAATCTAACAAAATAGACATAGAAATGGTGGGCTTTTAAAATAATTTTGTTTTGGGGAATCTGGGTAGCTCAGTCAGTTAAGCCTCCAAGTCATGGTTTCAACTCAGGTCAGGATCTCAGGGTCGTGAGGTTGGGCCCCATGTGGGGCTCTCTGCTCAGCACAGAGAGTTTCTTGAGTTTCTTTCTCTCTTCCTCTCTTGCTCTGCTCACATGCTCTCTCTCTTTCTAAAATAAATAAGTAAAATCTTTAAAAATAAATAAAATAAAGTAATTTTGTTTTATTCTTTTATTCAGTAAACATTTATTAAACAACGTGAGTGGGACATAGTGCTGGATTTAGATAAGGAGTTCACAACTCTGAGGAAGGTGGATGCATTATAAAATACTAAATGTGGCTCCATCTGTTAAACACCCAACTCTTGGTTTTGGCTCAGGTCATGAGCTTGTGGTTGTGGGATTGAGCCCTGTGTTGGACTCTGCACTCAGCATGGAGTCTGCTTCAGATTCTCTGTCCCTTTCCCTTTCCTTCTCTCTCTCTTTCTCTCTCTCTCTCCCTCTTTCTCAAATAAATAAAATAAAATGCTGAGTGCAACCAAAGAATCATGCACAGAAATAGAAATGTATCAAGAACAAAGATTTTAAATGCAATTTTTTGTTAATGCAGATCAAGTAAGCCATAATTAAGGTCGTATTCTAAAAATGGGCCATGTTTTCAACTATGGCAACTAGAAAATAAGCAGTGATCCATTCAAATCTATTGATAACACTGCAGGCTTAATTATGTTGTCTTAAACTGATTTTCTGCAGCTTAATATAAAGGCGGACAGTCTGTGCAAGTACCTAGAACAGTATTGTGATAGGCACTCAATCAACGTTAGTGAAACTATGTTTGGATCTGATCCCAGCTTTCAGACTTGAGGGATCACAGAAACCATATTATTTGAGATATCTACCGCATATCAAGTCCCATATAAAAGAAATATAAGCACATAAATCTTACTTTCATGGGCAGTATAGGCAAGGCTGAAACTTTACATGTGAAACTGTTGGTCTGCAAGCACTGATATGTGATGCTGCTCATGAAAGCAAAAATCATTGCAAAGAAAAGGGCAAAGTGATCAGGAACAGTGAGGGATACAACATAAGGGGACCACCTAGAGAAGAAGAGGCCCAAATGTTTATAAACTATATAGAGGTATCATGCAGTTCTTCTGCAATTTCATTTTGCCTGGGTGGCTTTATCTACCTTGCTCAATATCTCTACTTGATAACATTGAAAAATTCAGTGTCTTGAGCACTATTAGAAATGCTATGTCTACAATATTAGGAAGACCCTTTTGAATTCTTTGTGGAAGTACCTCATCTTCAGAAAGTAAAAGCAGTGAAAAAACCTTGGACATAACTGTGAGAACTAGGTCAAATTGCTTCTCCTCAAACATCGGTCCCCTTGCCAGGGAAATGAGGAGAATAGCTATTTACCTTTGTAGACCTCATTGGTCTGCTAAGACAATCAGATGTAAGTGACACTGCGTAACAACAACAGTTGGGAAACAACCATAGGAAATGCTTGTCATATTTTGGAGATCACCACCTACTGGAGGCAGGGAATCCGAAAATAAAATTTTGATAAAAATCAACTGGAAATTTCTTTCAAAACATAATGTCTTAGGTCAATCTTCCAGAGATTCTGATTTCAGTATGTCTGGGCCCAAGAGTATACAATTTTTATAAGCACCCCCTCACCTTGGTTATACCACCATAGATGGTAAAGAGACCATACTTTTGTAAACATTGTCTTTGAGTTTACTATAGCCTCACGGAGGCTATAGTGCATCTTACCCATGAAATAAGTACTATACATAACAAAATTTGGCCCCCAAATATATAGGTTCAGAGACCCCTTCTAAAATTGTTAGGGATCCATGTACTCCAGATTAAGAGTGCCCAATGTAAGATTTTTCTGCTATCAAAAACTCTGTTGCGTGATACCTGGAAAAGAAATGATGTTTTTCCTTTTTTAGACACAAAGCTATTTTTTTTCTTTTTAATTATTACCATTTCATTTAATATTTATCATTTCAATCAATTTGCATCTTTTACATGTTTGGAAACAAAAGTTAACCAGAAAGCCCCCCAATTTTTAAAAATTTGGTTTACCTGTTCATTTGTTCTTTCATTAATATAGTATATGTTGTATTCTAAACAACATTTGGTTTAGGATACAAACAATAGACAAATCAACTACAAAACAGACAAAAAATCTTACTGTCATGAAGCTTACATTGTAGAGGTAAATATAAATAGAATATGTATTAAAGTATATCACTATATACTTATCACATGAAAAAAAAAGGCAGGAAAAATATAGGAAATGCAATTTTAGACAGGGTTGCCAAAGAACGCCTCAATGAGGTAACATTGGAGTAAAGACCTGAAGGACACGAGAGAGTGAGCCAGCTTTGCTGGTGTGGATGTGGGTAAGAGAGCTGCAGAGTCCACGTGCCCAGCTAGCAGGAAAGGCTTGAAATAGCTGTGGGGGAGGGGACAAGTGTGGCTGGAGCAGAGTGAGGTAGATGAAGCCTGCAGGAGATAAGCTCCAAGAAGTGAGGATCTTTGGGACCCAGGGCTCTTACCCTAAATGTCATGTGAGCCTTTTGAAAGTTTTGAAGAGAAGAGTAACATGATGTGATACTCACATTTTAACATGCCAGTCAAGTATGTTTCTGTGTAGGCAATGATTGTACAATGTGGGTATCTGAACACAAATGATTCTGTTTGTACAGCATGCCATCTCCTTCCTTTTCCTTTACCAAGGGAAAATATTTTCATGCTTGTGATAGTTGTTTGTCATACTTGCTATTATTAACAGAGGGGTCATTTTTTTTCAATTTATAAACAGAGGAGTCATTTCACCTAATTTGAGGTGATGAACTGTGTACAAATTCTGATATCAAATCAATGATCACGCCTTTGTCTAACTAGTTTGTTTATTTTTACTCATTCAATCATTCAAGTAGTAATTGTTGAGAGTCCTCCACATGTCAGGCACTCGGCACACAGAACACAGAGATTCAGTAGTGAATGAAACCACCAGGATCCTAGCCACACGTGTCTATCCTTCATAATCTTTACCACCTATCTCCCCCTTAGCAAACTGTCCCAATACTGCGTATTCCACAAATATTAAGCTCTTTCACTCTCTCTTTTCGGTTATATGCCCCTACCCCTCAGGCAGTTTTTTTCCAAGGCTAACTCCTCCTTTTTCTCTGTAATACTGCTGAAACATGATTATCACTATGTGAATATGTTTGCAAATATAGTATTTTAAGAAGACAGTAACTTATTTTTTCTAAATAGATGTTTCAATCAACAGAATCAAATTTTTCCCCAACCACTTTTTTACTTTCTCACATTACATGCTAGTTTGCTTTTATAAGATTTTTTTTTTTTTATGCTCTTGAAACTATGACCTTGTATAAGTTTCCCAGGAGACATGATTCTCAGCATTTTGTTGGACAAACATTTGTTTTTTGGAACTACATGAACAAGCCAAACTGCACGTAGTCCAACAAATAATCCTGCCTTTTTCACCACACTCTTTTAAAATGTCATATTCAAGAAATGCTAGTATAATGGCAACTAACACATTTTAATTTTATCATTTAACCATGAAGAGAATTTTAAACCTTAGCACATAAAGTAATTTAACAATCTGAGAAAACTTTTGCAATGTGTTCCCAATTTTTGGTTGTCAGCTGAGTGGACATGAAGAAAAATGAAGGCAGTCATATTTTACATGTATTTATTTGCTTAAACAATTAGCCGAAATTAGTATCTCTTACACCCTGATACATATTTTAGCAGATATTCTAATATATATTTCAGCAGATAAAGAAGTCATCTTTGCAATAACATTTAACTATAAAATAATAACATTTCTACAATGGTAATGAAGCACTATTGAATTTCAAATTATAGGAAGTTGAATAAAAAGAAAACCTAACCAGAGTAGTGGCATTCCTATAAATTCTTTTGAGAATAGTCATGAGATTTCCAATGAGATACGCTTTCTTAAACCAGACAAATGAATTAGTGGTTTAGTTTAGACTCAGTAAACATTTCTCTCTGGAAAAAACAAAATACTCTGGCCCATCTATTCTGTTAGTAAGCATATAAGGAAATTCTCTATTTTCATAATTTAAACAGACAAAAACTGGAATATAAATGACTCTGCTTTATGAATCTTTTCTGATAAAATGATCATTTTAGTTATTACATTTACATAATTATATTCCATTCCTTTTTTATTTTACAAATAGTTTTATATTTTAAACATATTTTATATACAGATTCTGATGGAAATACTGAAGAGATTCATTGTGATGTGGGCTAGTCACTCACCTATTTTTCAGTTCTTCTGTTCAAATAAGGATTAAATTGTCAAAAAAAAAGGATTAAATTGTCTGGTAGGTTATTGTGAAGAACAAGTAATGTGAAAACTGAATTCATTCTGAAAGGAATAAAAGCAAGAAACTATAAGGCAAAATTGTCGTTTCATTATTATTACTCATATTACATTCATTCTCATTTGGAAGATACAGTCAGCTTGGCTATGGATGTAGCTGAGCAAATACAGCTGTGATAGACAATCTTGTCATTGGAATGTCCCACTGAGGTAACCCAGAAGCCCCAGAACCACCAAGCATGTATGATTGTAGGTTTACACTAACTGTGAGACTCAAGATTTGGTCAGGTGAGATCAGCATAGTTTGAATTGATTATATGTGCAGCTAAGTCAACATTCTCAGGTCTTGGTTACCACTGTTGCTACATGCAAGGTTCCAGGGCAAGCATGCTTGAATTCTAAGATCATTTGGGATCACTGTAGTATACGAGGAAGCAGCTCAAGTTGGAGAACAGAAAAATAATTTCATTTAGCCACTTTGTTTTCTTCTGGTGCTTATATGATAGCTATTTGTATCTAATGCTTCAGGAAATGGTTGAAAAGTAAAATCTGTAGACATCACATTGTCAATTTGACATGAAGATATCTGGATATTTTAATATCAGGTGAAAAAGATTTCAGTATCTCCTATACCCTTACATAAAATAACATGAATTGAGTAACTCTTTTACTCTGGGTGATGTTTAGTTTTCAGAACAGATGTAAGGTTAGTCAAATTATTGGCAGATGTAGGTATAACTATGATCTGGTACAATTTTCAAAAATTAAATTTTAATATAGTTATAAAGATATATTTATAAAGAAAAGTTACTTTAGGGTGCCTGGGTGGCTCAGTTGGTTAAGCGTCCAACTCTTGATTTTGGCTCAGTCATGATCTCACGGTTGTGAGATCAAGCTCTGCCGCAGGCTTCAAGCTTGGAGCCTGCTTAAGAGTCTCTCTCTCCCTCTGCCCCTCCTCCATACGCCTCCCTCTCTTAAAAAAAAAAAAAAGTGATTTTGTATCTTAAACTTACCTTAACTTTTTCCATTAAGTAACCCTTCAACCATTGCTGCTGGAGTCTTCTTTCATCTTTTATTTAAGATTTCTAAAGCTCTCAAGCAAAATTGGAGGTTGGGTGCAACTGAAAACAAGTCAGGCTTAATGTCAGCAAAGTCTGATTAATAAATAGCAAATAAATGAATTTAATGTGACCTAAATCAGACAAATGAGGGATGCCTGGGTGGCACAGTGGTTGAGCGTCTGCCTTTGGCTCAGGGCATGATCCCAGAGTCCCGAATCAAGTCCCACATCTGGTTCCCTTCATGGAGCCTGCTTCTCCCTCTGCCTGTGTCTCTGCCTCTCTTTCTGTGTGTCTCTCATGAATAAATAAGTAAAATCTTTAAAAAAAAAATCTGACAAAAGATAATTATATATTTTGTTTTCTCAAATTTATTCAATCTGTGTCTTCCTTTATCTCAAATAAATCTTAAGAAAATCTGACATATGTATATGTATAGCTTTTCTTTTTGTTGTGATGATCATTTTATTTGGGAAAAAAAATTGTTTGTGGCCATTAATTTTGCAAGACTTATTAAGGAAAACTTTTTACCCTGAAAATAAAAAGTCATCAAAACATCATTAAGTTATACACTAGAAAAAGAAAAAATGTTCAGAAAATAAAGTTTATGATTTCAGTTAAAAATAAATCTACTTTTCATATTCTAATTCTCTTTTAAAACTAAACCTGTTTCATTACCCTGATTTTTAATGTTTTGATGTAGAATTTGTCTTTGATTTTTTTTAATTATGTTTTTAAGTTTATAAAAATGTGATCGTAAGAGTTGTATATTATCATAAGGTTTGGGGAATAAAAACTGACAATCCCAATAGCACATACAATTATTGGGACTTCCATAATAAATGTAGAGTTAAAGAAAACTGTAATCTGGTATTACAAAGTTATATCTGTCACTACATTGAAAAGTATTCTTCAGTTAGAGAATATTCCTTTGTGTTTTTGATCAAGATTTTTATTTTTTATTCACATCACATAACACATAACAACTTGCCATTAGTATGTAAACCAAAATTGACAGGATTCGCATCTTTTGTGTCAGATTCCTGATTTCTGTCCTATGTTTGCATACAATATCCACTAAATAACAGATAAAAGTTGGAAATTGCATTTCTTGCATTAACTAAAACAAATATCAAGACAATCGCCTCTTTGAAAAAAACAGTTATTCCCTCAGTTGACATTGGAAATAACGTCTCATGAATTCCAAATGGCCCTTTCTTGTTATTCTTCTTGCAGAGGCAAAGGTTACTTCTATTTCTTTCGATTATATCAACTTCATTGGAGCTGAGCTATGTGCCAATCTCCACATCTCCAAAGACTATTATTTGCTCAAGTCCAACTGTATACTTAACTTTCTACATAAAAAGAGTCTTTGTTAAGGCCAGTGATCTCTGATTCTAGGTCATTTCACAATACTAGGATGATTTTTCTTAATTGCCTCATAAGGTTAACCTCTGGAATGGTTGTGGCTTGTAAGGTACAAGATGCTCATTAAATTGGCTTCCTCAGTAATCCATGAAATGCCTGCAAATGAGCCTCAGTTGCCTGTATTCATCCTGGTCTCAAAAGAAAATAGCTAAAGGGACTCATAATAGGAAAGCACAGATGCCCCCCAAACCCCCTGTAGTTCCCAGAAAATGGTCAAGAAACAATGTTGTTACCCTTATTTGTCAAGTCTGCTATTGTACATTTCTGGCAATATATTATAAACAACATCAACTGCACCAAAAATGTTCCAAACTGAGATAGGATTTCTGAAATTAAAAGGAAAAATTAAACACTAAACATTATGGAGGAAGGATGAGGATGGGATTAATTTTAAGGATAATTTAGATGATATTCCAAAAAAACATTTCAGGAGATACAGGAGACAAACTATTTTTCAACCCTGGGAAATCCCATGTATTTTGCTTAAAAGTATGCTTATATTCCAGGGTTTCATGATTCATTACCAACCTTTTTTTCCATGTGAGTGTAAGTAGATATCCACAGTGGCATACCATGGACTGAGCAATTGCAAAGGGAATGAGTCACCTGGTAAGAAGCCTGCCCAGTCATAATCACTGATGTTGACCAAGTCGACTAGAAGTAGCTTTCAAGATGAGTTTTATTTTTAAAATCCTGTTCTTCAGAACAAAAAATTTATTAACATTTACTTATCTGTGCTGTCAATACCCTGAACTTATATTTCAGTATACTGGGGGCAAAGTTTAGAAGGAATTACATGTATAGCATTCTAAATTTCTCTTAGAACCTGAAAGAGTGTCCATGCTTTTTTTTCTGAAAAAAATGTTAAATAAGTAAGCAGGACACTTTAATGCTATAATAATTCACAAAGTATTCTCAAAATATCATGAATATCAATTTAGCTGTGCTGACTGGAAAAAATAAAACATAAAAATAAAAAATAAAAGACAAGTAAATACTACAACACCTATTCCAAAATGGCAGCTAATATTAAAGTTTTCTTATATGATCTTGTACTTTAACTCTCAGCCTATTCTCTGCATAAACCAAAATTGACAAGATCTAGGAAAAAGATTTTGTTGTAAATTTATGACCTAGAAGGAAAAAAAGACCTAATATCTAATAAACAACTTGCATTTTTCTTTTTTGAAATAATATTGAGAGGTAGTAAAAAGTAAAAGCTCTGGAGTCAGATTGCCTGGACAATACTCCTGTCTATACCACTTACTAGTTGAGTATTAGAAAATGTATTGCAGACCAATTCTTCATAACCACGCATTCACCTGAACCAAATCCAATTTATGCCAAATAGATATTATGCAATGTCACAAAAAGAACTGATATTCATAAATCATATACCTAACAAGGAAATATAAGAATAAGATGATATTAACAGCAAATGCACACACACACACACACACACACACACACAAATGTTTAGTAAAAAGCATATATTTTAATATCAATCCTAGAGTACACTTCCAGAGTGATCATTTTATTTCTGCAGAAATGAACCGTTTTCTGATTCCAAAAATCAACATTTTGAGAAAACATTGCTAGTAAATCAAGACTCATAGCATACATCTTAGTCAATGCAGTTGAAAACTTGAGCCCTGAACACAGTAAAAATTTGGAATAGTGTTTTAAAGTCAAAAGAGACATGAGAGCTGAGTCCTAGTTTTCTTTTGTTTTTTTCTTGTACTTGTTTTTGCTTTGTTTTGTTTAATTTACATAGGGCCAAAGGTTTCTGCCTCCAATGTATGATGATTTAAATGTTAGTCATAACTAAATGAACAGTCTTGGGCCATGGTTTCCAACAAGTTTTGCCCATTGGGAAGGGTTTGTGGAAATCAGAAGATGAAAATAAGAAATGAGTGTTATTTTTTCAATTCTCAAAATTTGGAAGTAACAGAGAAGGAAAATAAATCAATGTATTTTAATGCCCAAAGTTGTATATTATGCATGAGATTAAATTCTGTTATAGTCTTGCTGAAATACATTATATCCTATATTTTACATCACTGAAGATTATTGCCTAAATGGTACCATGACCATAAGAGAGCAAGGTAGAAATTTCATTGGTATTGAAGGCAAATATTTTCTGTCTCATTTTCATGTTTCTTTTTCTCAGTTATAGAAGACTTGTCTATTTTATTTTTTATTCGTTCGAGAGTTTACCATTCTTTCATTGAATACCATAAAGCTAATTTAGGGCCAACTAGCCACTGGGGACCTATTTTTTAAATTTTATTTTCATTTTTTTAAAACATTTTATTTATTTATTCAAGAGAGAGAGAGAGAGAGGCAGAGACACAGGCAGAGGGAGAAGCAGGCTCCATGCGGGGAGCCCGACGTGGGACTCGATCCTGAAACCCGGTCATCAGGCCCTGGGCCGAAGGCAGCGCTAAACTGCTGAGCCACCCAGGCTGCCTGATATTTTTTTTTTTTTTTTTTTAGGAGACAAATCAAAAGATTCTTGTTTTAATATGACTTTCCTGATTTATAATTGATCTGCTACCAAATCTTTCCCTACAGCCATGTACCAGTAACCATCCCTTTCCATAATGATTTACACCATTCCCCAGATCTTTTCTTAAAATTCTCTAAGTCTTCCTTAGAAATGAAGTATGTTAAATATGGACACAAGTGTTTGAAATGTGTATTTGTTTGTATTTCTCAGTAGCACATTGCTATGCTGAATTAAGTCTGGCTCCCTGGAAAAACTCCTGGGTGCTGAGTATGCAGATTCTTCAGGTTTTTAATCTAGAAAAGGAGCGACGTCTGGGTTATTTTTGTTTTGTTTTCCTTTTTCAGCTGTTACACCTCAGAGTAGGATGATATCACTCAAAAAAGAGGCCTCCCTACAATAATGTCTGGTTAAGTCTGTAGTCACTGGCATGTCATAGATACTAATCTTGTCCCTACTCATTACTGTGGTTTTTGTGGAGCTAACCAGATGTTCTACTCTTTTGGGTTGTTCTAGGTGATGGCTTTAATAATTAGTGGCTCCTTACTCTGTGTCTATATATAGGGTAGAAAGGCAGTTACTCTAAGCTCCGCAGTTATTGTTCCATTCTCTGGTTTACAAGTTCTGTGAAGATAGAGGCTATGTATTTGTACTTTTATCTCTGAAGCACAGGCTTGTGTTTGTTAGTGCCTAGAGCTTCCTGCTTCCTTCTTCAGATCACTGACTTACCCTCCCTCCTCTTCTCCAAAACAATTCTGCTTTCTTTTCCTGGTCAAAGATGAAATGAATATAGCAATCTGGGGCCAACTGCTTACTGATTTGAACAGAAGTGGAAGACACCAAGAGCTTGCAATAAGATTAAACCATGAAGCAGATAAACAACTGTCTCTCAATCTCTCCACCTGCTTCCCTCTCGCCAAACAGTCCCCAAATTAAAATCACTCAGTTCACAAGTTCCACAAAAAAAGTGAAAGGAGTAGGACAGGCTTGTATAAAATCATGTATTTCCCCACATAATGTTGATTCAGCTGAATTTCTATAAAAGCCAATCCAAAATAAAGGTATTAAAAGACCACCAATTACTTGAAACTTATCTTAGAAAATGTTAAGGAAATAATCTTCTTCTCTAATTATATTTTCATATATTTTTCATATTTTGCCTTTGTCTTCCATAGTCTCATTTTTTCCGGTAAATTTTTCCTAAAGATACAATGTATTTATATTTTAGGTATCCTTTTTACTACATTCTAGGATTCAATATGTATACATTCTTCTGAAACATCAGTTTAATACTTCAGGTCAGGAACCTCGTTCCAACTTTTTCCAAAACTGTGACAAGGTTTAATTTTTCAAGTTTTCATTAAGTCTATGAGAATCTGCCAACTTAAAACCACATAGAGATTTCAAATTCTGCCTGGGATAGAATAGCTTGTAGCAAACCAATGTTCCCACCAAAAATAATAGTAATACTAGAAAACAAATACAAAAGAAACTCTACATATTTCAAAGACATCAAGGAGCTATTGAAGCAGGTAGCGATTAGTGTACAAGATATCAGAAACAAGGTAATTGAGGAGAGGTGGCCCCAACTGCTGTAAGGTGATGTTCTTCTCAGACTATTTCCTCATCCTTTCAAGCATTTGATGAGAGAAAAGAGAGAACAAGGAAGACAGCCACTGCTAAAAGGCAAGAAAGCAGCAAAATTTTAGCAGTCTCATATTAAAAAATACAACTAATGGCAATGAGAGATGTCACAGCAGCCAGGACATGAGGGATATATGCCATGGAGAAGGGGGCACAAGATAATGGGCCTGACACTCAAGGTTTTATATTCAGGGCATTAACGAATTATAAGCCTAATGGGGCACCAAAGAGCAAGAAGTGAAGAAGAGCTTCCAGAAGTCATATGGTGCTGAGAGAAAAACTGATGTTCAAGTTTAACCAAGGAGAAATTCCTTAATAAACCCTCAGCTCTCATTTGGGACCCCTGGAGGGTGACATACTTGGAAAGGGAGAGACTCAGGGACAATAAATCTTATTAAAACTTCAACTCATCCAAAAGATAATTCAGTTCCTAATTCAAGTAATGTGATTTGTCCCCACTATAGATGCATACCAGCAAATATGTTGAACTCTCTCTGGAGGAAGAAACTGTTATCCTGAGTCTCTACAATATTTCATTCAAAATTTCTAATAGATTATCAGAAATGTCCAGGAACCTCTGGGAAACTCACACTGGAGTTATCTCCTATCTAATAGACTATGAAAGACAAGTTAACTTTGGGATGCTATAGAATGGTTTGAAAAACTAGAATTATTAATATCTGGATAAGCAACAGAAAGCATATTTAATCTGATGGGCTTCTAACACCTTTTTCTAAAATCTCATAATGTATGCACATGCTGAATAAACTATACAAGAGCTATTTATGCTGCATGCCTTCAAAGACATAATACAATTTATATGTATGTTTTCTACAATTAATTTTTCCAGAAACTTCAAATGAAATGAAGAAGAGATGACTATAAAAATGAAAAAAATCTTCAATCCATTAAAAAAAAATTTCTAGGCATACTGAGAAACAGGAGCAAAGGAAAGCAAATAACAGGAATAGAGCCACAAGTGATCTAGATAGATCTAGATTTAGATCTAGATCTAAAGTTATCAGTCATAAACTTTTAAACACTAGTTAGAATATTGAAGAGAACAAACAATAAAATATGAAATTTTAACAGAGATATCCATAAAATTCACCAGAGACATCTATTAAAAAGAATCAAATTGAGGGTGGGGGCACGTAAGTGGCTCAGTGGATTAAGCATTAGACTCTTGATTTCAGTTCAGGTCATAGATCTCAGGGTTGTGAGGTCGAGCCCATCCTCAGGATGGAGCCTGCTTTAGGTTCTCTCTCTCCCTTTCCCCTGCTTCTCCCCGCTAACCACTACCATTCATGCACACTCTCTCTCTCTCTCTCTCAAAACAAAATCAATCCTTTATAAAAAAATTTTTAAAGAATCACATGGAAATTCTAGGTGTAAAAACCTATGTGACTGGAATTAAGATTTTAATAGGCAAGTTTTACAAAAGATTTAACTAAGTGACCTAGAAAATCACTAGCAGCCAGACTTATTCACAGATAAAACAATAGAATTCTTAAAAATGTGATATTAAAATATATTAGCAACAAATAATTTAATTTCCAGAGGTGAGTTGATGGAAAAAAAAGGACAGAAGCAAAAGTTGAAGACAATATGGTCAAGAATTTTACAAAAACAGATAAAAGACAATTTCAAAAATGTTACAAATAGTAAGAATAAATACAATGATATTCACTTTTAGGGATGTTGTAATAAAACTTAAAATTCAAAAAGGTAACATTAAAAGCAAGGAGAGAAAAACAGCCTTACAATCAAAAGATCAACAATAAGACCTAAAAGAACAAGTGACTCAGCAATGAATAAATACATATTCCCTGCACTGTGTTAGATACCATGGAGTAAACATTTGAGAAGAAATAAGGGAAAAAGTCTAGAATCATATATGAGTATTATGACTATTGGTTTATGAATGTCATGTCAGTGAAGAAAAATGGGACTACAGATTTATAGAGCCTCCAGTTAGAGAAATGAAGAAAATGGAAACGTACAAACCAATAAGAAATGTAATTAGAGATAAAGCAATAACTTACTACTAAAGTGAGATGACTGTTTTTCAAATTGCATTGAAAATTTTCATAAAACATAACAGTCATTAAATACTGCAGTTAATCACCGTGAAATCTCTTCTAACACCAAATAATAGTTGCTTGTATTCTTGTAATTTTAGAGTGCAGAGTGCAGTGGAATGATATTTTTTAATAAAAAAAATAACTGGATCAAGACAAATTTGTGAGAAGAAAAATATGGTAGCTTGTATTAATCAAAAAGTCAATATTATTTTGGTCTTAAAAATAACACATTAAAGTTTTTAACAGAGATTTTCTTCATTCCTATGAAAGTGTAGAATGCACCTAAACCTACCACATCAATCTTTGGAAACTTCTCTGTCACTCATTTGATTTGATCTACCAGAGACTGGGAATTCAAAGTCTATCCTCTGAGTTTATGATTCTGAAATAGTTTTGCTTTGCTTTTTAAGAAGAATTTGTGCATTATGAATTTACATTAAAGCTTACAATATATATTTGTGTATTTATATCACAGACTTGACTAATATAATGGCTACAGGATATTGGTGGCTAATCTTGCACCTAAATAAGAATGGTAAATCCTGGGTAAAAGGAAGGAGAGAAATGCCAAATATTTTATATTAGCTTAGGGAACAGAGACACTCATTAGCAAAGACACGCAATAGAAATGCAACACAACAGCTGCCATTTGTATAGTCATAATGCTCACTATCATACAAAGGCTGAGAGTGTATTACATCTTCTCAGGGTACCTGGGTGGCTCAGTCAGTTAAGTATCTGCCTTCGGCTCAGGTCATGATCCCAGGGTCCCAAGATCGAGCCCCCCTTTGGGCTCCCTGCTAAACAAAGTATTGGCTTCTCCCTCTCCCTCTACCCCTAGCCCCTGCTCCTGCTCTCTCTTTCATGCTGTGTCTCAAGTAAATAAATAAAATCTTTAAAATATATGTACTACATCTTCTCTGAAAATATCTTTTTGTCTGTATTTCTCTAATTAAATAACCCCTAGAATCCTTAATATTGATTCTTAGTTAATATTGATATTCTTTGAAATTAATATTTGCTTGAACACTTTGATAAAGCACTAATGAGTCTAGAACTTGAAGCTTCCAATGGCCATCGGAAGTGATTTTATATCAATTCAGCATAATTTAACAAATCATGGAGTTGTAGACAAATGTGTATAGCAAACAAATTCAAGACATTAGAATTATAACATGTTCATATATTATTTCTCTAAAGTTTTTGTTATAGTTGTTTTGGAGGTATTTCTAGCTCTAATTTTTTTAATACTAAAAGAACTGTAGGTAATGAATGTTAAAGGGAAAGCAAACCTAGTTTCCTGAAATTACTCTCATATTTTCCTTTAGTTTCAACTCAAACTGGGCAATAGAATGGGGATGAAGAAAATTTATACAGAATACTATGTTTCTTCTGGCTTCCAAGTCCTGCACGTTTATTTGTCCATTTGGGGGCTTTGAATATACTGAAGATGAATGAAATTTTTCATAATGAAAGTTCGGTAGAATTATCCCAGGATATATTTTAAGTTTGAACTGTTTGTTTATATCATATATCATTAGAATTCACTTTCTGAGGAGGTATGAATAAAGTACTGTTGTTAGAGAATATCTGAGCATATATATGGATAATGAATAAAGAGTCAAAGTAGTTTGACACAAAATGCTAAGTAGTAAAGTGAAAAGGAAATTACTGTTGAAGAGAAGTAGTGTCACTTCTCCTGTCTTTTTAAATTGACTTCCTTCCTTCTTACTAGTCACAGCATTCCTCAGGTGTACTTTTTCATCTAAAGTCCCATAAACACTCCTCTCTTCCTGAGCTTTCATTCTTAGGACTCACCACTATGGCTAACTTTGAAATATTGCTATATTATATGGAAAAAGAACTAGACTGATTCATTTCAGAAAAAAAAATAAGTAGAGCTCCTTTAACTTTCTACTGAAATTTTAAGTATGTAGAAGTAACATCACTCTTTGTAGACATTAAATTGAGATACGTAATTAATCAACAAGAGCTGAGATAAGAATGTTGAGATTTTTATAGGCAAACTACATATTTCTTTATATTTACTTACATGTTTTCAAATAATAATAATAATAAACAAAGCAATTTGTATCAGTAGTATTTGTGAAACTCAATGATACCAAGGGAGCCTTCACAGATTATAAATAAATTTTAGTGAGCATAGAATTTGTTTTCCTTAAGTTAGATTTCATGGAGCCCTGTGTCTGCAAAATACACTGTATTAATACACTGTAATACACTGTACAAAATACACTGTAAAACAGGTTTCTATGATCAAAACAGAAAGGAACTTGCGAGTACTCTAGCTCCAGCTGGAGTATTTATGAATTTTCTTGAAACTGACAGATACTTGAAAAGTAGCCATATATACTTTTACTAGGATGTTCCAAAAATCCTGCAGTAAAGAAACAGTGTCTCCGAAATTTATTTGACCAAAGACTTCTTCCATTCTCATACCTATGATCATCCCACAGATCCAGTGTTCACTGGAATACACTTCCAGGAACACTGAACTCTTTTTATGGTTATGTTGTCCTCCTACTGGGAAGAATATTCTTAGACTAAGTTCAAAGAGCTTAGGTCAAGGAAAAATATCATTTCTACCAGGTGATTGTGTCTAAAGCCATCATGAGGTTCTTTATCACAAATGAATTGTGAAGGGAAAAGCATTCTGTCCTGTACTAAACAGGTTCAAGAAAGGCAGAGGCACCAAGAATGCCTCAACTGGTTAGTACCACTAATGAAATGATGTAACACTTCTTTCTGTGAAATCACAAACTAATGGTAACTTTAAAAAAGAAGAAGAAGAAGATTTTATTCATTCATGAGAGACACAGAGGGAGAAGCAGAGACATAGGCAGAGGGAGAAGCAGGCTGGGATCATGACCTGAGCCAAAGGCAGACGCTCAACCACTGAGCTACTCAGGTGTCCCAACTAGTTGTAGTTTTTTGATGTCAGATATGCTGCAAGTCCCCTAAAGTGCTAGAATCTACAAGAACTTGAGTTTTAAGTTGGGTTTTAGCCCTGAAAGGAATTTTGACTCAAAAAGAGCATACAAGATATATATTCCTAATAGAAACTGAAAGAATGCTGAAATTGGTGCAAATACTAATTACACTTAAAGTTTGCTAACTTGCACTTGGATGCATTATTAATTTGGAATTTTTTCAAATAGAGAGGGTGTATCAGCAACAGAAAACGTAGTACCTAAACCCTAAATATGTGGTAGGACTTCACTGATTCAGCAGGGGTCAACAAACTACTGGCTGCTTGCCAACTCTGACCCTCTACTTTTTCTTTAAATACAGTCTTATTGGGACACCATTGTGTTCATGTTTACATATTGTCAACAGCCGCTTTTGCACTGGAACAGAATTGGGTGGCCATGACAGAGACTATAAGACACATGAAACCTAATATATTTACTCTCTGGCCCATGATAGAAAGAGTTTGCTGCCTCCTAGTTCGCAAAGGGTATTATTGTAGTTATTAATTAAGTGTAATGAATCAGGGTAAGTGGATGGAGAGTAATCATGGAGAGGAGGTGGCTGTTTTGGACAGGAAACATCTCTGCACAGAGATGACATTTGAGCATAGACAGACCTGAAAGAAGGGAGAAAACTAGCCTGTGAAAATCTGGGAAATGGTTTTCTTGACAGAGGCACCCCACCTGGCCGTTGGAAATGGCCAGAAATGCAGTGGGAAGAGTGATGTGAAAGACACAGGAGTGGTAGGAGATACGGTCCTAGGGATCACAACTTCTCACCACAGTAGATTCAGACTGACTGGTAGGAAGCCTTTGAGCTGTTCTGAGTTAGAGAAGTAATATGAACTCAGTTATCTTAAAACAATCATTCTGGCTGTTGTGTTGAAAACGAATTGTAGAGAAACAACTAAGAGTGAAATAGGGCAACTTTGTATTTAAAAAAAAAAAACAAACAAAGACTAATATTCTACTATCAGACTACAAAGATACTATTTAATGTCACCAGTAAAGGCCACATATGAGAACAGTAGTTTCAACTCCTGTAGCATACTAAAATCTCCTTGACAGCTTTTAAAAATACCGGTGCTAGAGTGCGGAAAGAGATTCTGATTTAATTTTTTGGTTTTTGAGATTCTGATTTAATTTAATTGAGGTGGGGTTTGAGATGTTTGTTTGTTTGTTTGTTTGTTTGTTTGTTTGTTTAAAACTCTCCAGATGTCTCTAATGTGCAACCAGGATTGAGAATCATTGCTTTTAGAGAAAAATATTGAAGACCGACAAAATGTCAATTTTATGATAGCTAATTATACGGTGCCATAGAGGACAACAGATTGATGTGCAATGTAAGTTATCCAGAAGTTCACTCTTCCTGTAGGGACTTTATAAGAATCTCAAAACTGTTCAGTGTCCTGGACAACTTTAAAATCAGATCGGGGACCTACTTGTCTGAAGCAGGCATGACTCTGCTTGGATGTGTCAGTATCAAATGGCCTTTAGAGATTCCAGCAGCTTCCCGATTCTGTTATTTGAATCAATTTGTACTACATTTATGACCTGATGGTGTTTGCTGGCAGGGAATTTCATAGGTTGGAAGTTTTAAACATAGTCATCTGCAACCAGACAACCCCCTTAATGATAGCCACAGAGGCCCCTGCAGATCTGCCTACACAGTGGTCCCTAGGAGCTAGTTACCAGAGTAATACAACAATATTATTTGCTATACATAAGCATGTGGACCTTCTAAGCCTGAGGCATAGCCATTACATGAGGTCATGTATGCTGATGTGATTTGTTGAAAGAAATAAACATAGAATTAATCATGAGAAAGAAGACCTTCTTACTGTGAAAATGATTCACTTGGCTTCGATCATGTGTAAGATAGAGTTCTATGTTTTGACTGTAAGAAAATAGAAGTCATATTTTGACATTCAAAAGATGCTCCATTGACTAAATGCTCACAGGCATGCCCTGGAAACAGAAGAAATCAGTGTGGACCTAAAAGAGAGCCAGCAGCATGTCTAATGAAAATCAGGCGGCAGGCTTTAAAATACACTATCGCTCCTTCATCTCCTTCCCTGTTTTTGTTTCACCTTGATTAATGCTTTCATTCAAGAGAAAACTGGGTCTGTTGGCTAGAGCCTTCAGTTCTGCGTTTGTCAAATTGAGGAACAGTAGAAATGCCATCGAGAAGAAGAGAGCAAAAAGGTGGGAGCTACATATATTTTGAGGACAAAGTAGGAGCTCGACAGACCATCTGAGCTTTTTGGAAATCTTTGAGACATGATAAAAATGATTTCAGTGTTTTAGGGTACATGCTTCAAGATGATTAACTCAAAACCCCTATGTCTATAAATTAAAACATATTCTCTCAAATTTTGCATCTTAACATATATTTTTAGAAATGCAGATTTTTATGACTATTTTATACCAGAAACCTTCAGTCTCCTTTAACACAAGAGCTAGGTCACATAATGCTAATTTTCCCCGTAAAAAGTACAGATATAGGGAAAGTTCCTTTTTTAAACCTTAAATCTGTGAGCATCCAGTGACCAAATACATTCTCACATTTCTAGTAGTATGTGATTTTTTAAAAATGTTTTATGCATTTTGGCAATGTATCAAACAAATAAGCTATTATAGCATCAAGCATCTTTTACATGGCACTGGATCTTACATGATAGAGCCATGGAACAGAGCTCTGGGAAAACACAATTTCCTCCTCAGCTTGTCTGTTTTGTGCATTGTCCAGTTGCTGTGTGTTAAAAACCTGCTTAAAAAATAGAAAAAAAAAAGTTTTTTAGTTACTCCTGAAGGGACTTTTAAATTCTATAAAGCCCCAGTTGTCCAGACAATGATTTAAAAAAAAAAAAAACTAAGAATCTGTTTTTATGAGAAAGTCTGGAAAAGTGAAAATAATGAAGAATGAAAAAGGGTGAGTGCTTTTGGTGTGCTAACACAGTTTCTCATTTCAAGGATTAGCCTTGATAGGTAATTGAATACTGGACAGTAAAATTTGATATAATGTTATTTTCAAAAAAAGCACAAACCTGCTGACCTAACACAATAAGTCCAAATCAGGAGTTGTAGTCTCTTTTTCCAATTTATCTCTACAGAACACATGTTTCCCATATACATTTGGACAATATGAAAGAAAAAAAAAAAGAATGGGAAGCAAGATACCTGGATTCTGGTCCCTGCTTTCCATAATTGGTTTGGGGAAAGTCATTGTTATTTCTGTAATCCTAAATTTCCTCATTTATAACTGAGAAAGTTGTACCAAAGCTCTAAAATTCCTTATCTATAGCTCTTTCTTGATTAACTTTCCATTTGTATTTCCTTGGTAGATTCGCCAAAAAATATGTCTATTTGTTTCCTAGGGCTATGTAACAAAGTATCAAAAATTGAGTGGTTTAAAGCAATAGAAATTTATTTTCTTAAGTTCTGGAGGCTAGAGGTTTAAAATCAAGGTGTTTGAATCTAGAGCCTTCTCCCTCTGAAAGCTGTAGAGAAGAAATCTTCCTTGCCTCTTCCTGTCTTCTGCTGGTTGTCAGCAGCCCTGGGTTTCCTTGTCTTGAAGATCCATTGTTCCAATCTCTGCCTTTGTCATCAAATGGTCTTCTCCCCTGTGTGTCTGTGTCTAGACCCCAAATTTTTACTTCTTATAAGGACACCAGTCATTGGATCAGGGCCCACCATAATCCAGCATGACCTTATCTTAACTTGATTACACCTGCAAAGACCTTATTTTCCAAATGAGGTCATTCACAGGTACCAGGGATGAAGACTTAAGCATATCTTCTGGGGAACACAATTCAACCCAGAACAATGAGTATGAAATTACTCAGTTACCTACGATTATGTTTGCTTGTTTGTTTTAAATATTCTATTTATTTATTCATGAGAGAGACAGAAAGAGAGGCAGAGACATAGGCAGAAGGAGAAGCAGGTTCCCTCCAGGGAGCCCAATGTAGGACTCGATCCCAGGATCCCGGGACCACAACCTGAGCCAAAGGCAGATGCTCAATCACTAAGTCACCCAGGGGCCCCTTAAGATTATGTTTAAGTGAGATATAATCAGAGTATTTACTCTCTTGTCTATACTTAATGCCTGTTTGTTTGTCATGTCCAATAAAGCAGCCAACAAATTAAAGGAATAGTTACATTTATTGACAGAGGCAGAGAGAAATCTCACCTCATTTTTTTTTAACAAAACTCAGTCCACTCCAGCTCACTATTACCCAGTAATTTATCAAATACTGCTTTACATTTTTACTTAAAGTACTTGAGTAATTATATATTAAATTCCCAAATATTAAAAGGTATTATATTTTTTATCCATCCCCCTGTCTAGTCTATTTTCTTATGTATCACAGATATTTAATAATGACTCAATTGATAAAATATCACCATAGTTATGGGATTCAACTTCATCCTGCCAACACCTACCCAAAGTCGTCAGCTACATCACCCATCTATCTCTCATTCCTTCTTATGCTGACCTGCACATGCACATGTGTGCACACACACACACACATTCTCAGTACATTCTTATTATTTACTCCTATGCCTGCACAGTTTTACAGCTCCAAAGATAATGCTAATAAATTTTATGGATTGAGAAAGAGAAACTAAAACTACTGGTTCCCTTATTTATGCTTAAAATCTAGAGCAATGACATGCTCGGGTAATGAAGATCTATTTTGTAAAAAGAGCAGTGGCTTAGAAATCATTATTATACCCCAAATCTGTTGTTAGCTAGTTATGGGAGCACCATCTGGAATACCATTCCCATTTGTAACACTCTAGAATTAAATTAGACTTTGTTATCAAATCCGTGATTAAATTAGAGCTTGTTATCAAATCCATGATTCTGTAGGAACATCCACTTTTCTTTCTCCTTCCAGTGAGCACAGAGTAATTAGAGAAAATTTTGTCATCTTTTATGTTTGTTCTCAAAAGAAAGGGTTTCTTTTTTTTTTTTTTGAGTCAATAGAGCATGTCTTGTAAAATTTATAGGACCAAAGTACCATGACATCATACATAATGGAAGATAACAGCCTGAATATGATTGCATAATCTCATTTCAGTATGTGAGTTTTAGAGATAAAACAAGGCATTTACTTGCCATTTCCAAGGAAGAAAGCTTACGAGTCATGCAACTTATAATAGGATTTACCAACTTAGATATTTGACAATTAATCAGAAAAACAGACTTAGTTGTTAACTCTTCGCACATGGGATAGACATTGTGATTGGTTTAGATAAGAATAAGTCTTTTTTTAAAAAAATGTGTTTATTTATTCCAAAAAGACAGAGTGTGTGTGGGGGTGTAGGGGGTGGGATTGGGGGTGAAGGGAGAGGGAAAGAGAAAATCTCAGGCAGACTCCCCTCTGAGCAAGGAGCCTGAGGCAGGGCTCAACCCCAAGACCTGATCGTGACCTGAGCCAAAATCAAGAATCCACCACTTAGCCAACTGACCCATCCAGGCACCCCCAAAATAACTCTTAATCCACAGTTTTTCCTGACATTGGGCTCCCTTTATAGAAATTTGCTTGGTGAAAATGTGACACTCTCCACCTCACCCTCCAAGTGGCATTCCAAAGATTACTTTCACCACTTCCCTCAAGCCTTCCTGGGCACCCTTGCCCCCAGAACACCCTCACACACTTTCCGCAGTGAAACTTGCCTTTTTGTTCAAAGAGAAAATTGAATCATGGGTTACATATTTCCTTCAGGTTCCTGTCTTCTCCCCACAAATATACATGTCTTTTCATGTACCCTCTCATTCCTACCCACAACTACCTCTTCCAGGCCTTACAGATGGGTAATCATGACACTCATTCTGGCCAGACAAACCTTATCCCCTTGGCCACAGTTCTACAGTTTCGGGTTTTTTGTTTTGTTTTTGTTTTTTGTTTTTTTTCCGAGAGCACTTTTATAACAGAGGCTGTTTGGAAATTATCTTGAGCTCGGAGCAAAGTCTTGAGCCCCCGGTGGCCGTATTTGCCATCATACTGGGACAGCTTACCTGGACATGAAGTTGTCACACAGACAAGAGAAGAGCTGTGATGACTTTGCTGGATTCCTAAATATACCTGGGCCAGAATCTACCTCTTAGACTTCTCAGTTATATCCACAATACTTTTTCTTTCCTCTTAACCTGGTCTTTGTGTTTCTTTGAAAGACAACTAAAATAACTCAGACTAATGCCATAGCCTAAATAACCCTCACTTGAACTTTGACTGACATGGAAGAATTAGTTGTGGATTTTATAGCTCATCTTATTTGTTCTGTGTTCATTGTCTCCTTGCTTTTCATTTATCAATGTTCTTCATGCAGCTAGATATGGCAGCAATTAATTGCATATGGCATGTTATAATACCTTTAAACTCAAAATTATATTGTGAGGTTTTTTCTACCTCAATAACTATGTATCCATCATATAATCTATTGTTGGGAATTTAGTGGCAATAAAATACATTTTTTTAAAATCTGGTCATCTAAAAAATTCTGTATTTCATAACATTTAGTTTTAAGATTGAGGATTTCTGAGAAATACGATATTGATTCTTCCCAGCCTTTCTGTTGTCTGGGATTTTTAAATCAATCACTAAGTTCCATAGACTGAAGTATTTCAGGTAATTTTGCCTATTTTTTCATTCAATGAAGAAAATACATTTCCAAGTTGAACTTCTACTTTTTACCTTTAAAACTGCAGTAGAGATTTTTAGATAGTATCACCTCAAATCTTAAAAACCATTTTACTTTTCCTCCCTCCTTTCTTTCTTTCTTTCTTTCTTTCTTTCTTTCTTTCTTCTTTCTTCTTTCTTTCCTTTTCTCTCTCTCTCTCTCTCTCTCTCTCTCTCTCTTTCTCTCTTTCGTTTTTTCTGAGAGAGAGCGAGAGCAAATATGTACATCTGGGGGTGGGGGAGGGGCAAGGGGGAAAGAGAATCTTAAGTTCCATGCTGGGCATGGAGCCTGACACAGGGCACAGTCTCATGACCCTCTGAGATCATGACCTGAGCCAAAATCAAGAGTCTGACACTTAACCAATTGAGCCACCTAGATGACTAAAAGCCATTTTCTAAATATTGACTTAAAGTGTTCCAATGCTCTGTGGCCCTCAAGTATATGTCCTGTTATACCTTAATGAATGAGTCAGGGACCTCTTGGATTCTAATATATAATTGTTGCTTAGCCTCTATCACAAATTAAAAGTCCAATATCATATATACCTATTGAGAGGTAATAAGTAGAATTGGAAATAAAGATCACATTTTTGCTTCTTATGCAAGCATTATTTTTAGATTTTAGGATCCATTTAATTTTTTTCATGGATCTTTATTTCTCAACAACTACCATTTCAGATAAACCTATTGGATCTGAATCTCAGTTGTAGGGGAGTGGAGAATTTGCATTTCCAATAAACTTCCCAGGTAACTATCATGCATTCTCTAATTTGAGAACTATTGGTGGAAGCAAGAACCTTAGATTCACATTGGAATTACTTAGGGAACTTTACAAAATATTGATGCCTAGATCCCATCTCCAGAAATTCATATGTAATTTTTCAAGAGTGTAGCCTGAGTATCAGGATTTTTAAAGGAATTTTTAAAATCCTGGGAGGTGAATTCTAATGTTTAGTCAAGGTTAAGAATCACTTTTGTGTTCATGCAAGCATCAGGTAGCATTTAAATATGGTATGTATAACTAAAAATGAAAGTTACAAAAGCAAATGGAGACAAATGGAGACTTAACCTTTGAACATTTTGTTACCCAGTTACTAATAAAGTATTTAAGCATTATTAAATATCAGTATATTGTCCAAACAAATATTTTGGCTTTTTTAGAGTTATTCTTAGTTGATAATATTTTCATGTGAACTTTTTGAGCAAGTAGAATTTTTTTTTTTAAATCTAGAGGCCCTATCATCATAAGAGTTACCATAAAATGCAGGAGTGCTTCCAATAAATAAAAATAGACTTACTGAGTATTACTGTATGCCTTCCACTATGATGGGCATGGCAAAAAGATATGTCCCTTTTTCTCCTTCCCCTCTAGGAGGCTCAAAGCCAAACTTGCTGCATAATAACAGCAACTGTTTATCTCTAAATTATTGGTATTTTACTTTACACTTTATCAGTGGTCTGTCTCAACCAGAAGTACACAGAGAATCACCACTGAAAGGTTTTTTGTTTTTGTTTTTGTTTGTTTTTTGTTTTTTTAAGTACAGATGACTGGACCTTGACTTATCCAAGATCTTTTTTTATTTTAAAGATTTTATTAATTTGTTCATGAGAGACATCGAGAGAGAGGCCGAGACATCGGCAGAGGGAGAAGCAGGCTCCACACAGGGAGCCCCGAAGTGGGACTTGATCCTGGGACCCTAGGATCACACCCTGAGCTGAAGGCAGGTGCTAAACTGCTGAGCCACCCAGGGATCCCCTATCCAAGATCTATTAAATCAGAACTTATAGGTGTAGCAGCCAGATATTTGCCTTATACAAAACTCAGTAGTTAAACCCTATGTGTGCTGCTGTTTAAAATCATTACTCTACATCATTGGGTTTGAAACTTCAATGTTTATAAAAGTCATCTAGGGCACTTGGTAATCTGCAAATGCCCAATCTCACCAACTATGATTTGGTAGGCCTTGAAGGAGATCTGTGATCTGGCATTTCTAAAAAACATCACAATGTTCCTGCCACAGCTGTTCAGTGAGCCACACCTTAAATACCACTGTGGTGTGTGCATTGTATCTTACAATTTCATTTCATTTGTCATGACATGTTTGCCCATTTTATATAAACCAGCAAAGTTTCTCTAATAATTAAAATCAAAGTCTTAAGAGTAATAAAAGGTCTTGGACTTCATTGAACCCAGTGGTTTTCTGGATTCCTGTGTAACTTTATGCTTAGGCAGATATTCTAGAGTAGAAGGACAGAAAACAGGAAAGTCTCTGCCTTCCCTTAGCCCATCATGTAACCCTACAGCCCCACCTTTGACCTTATTCCATATACTGGGTTATTGTGTAATATATTATTTGAAGAAATGATTATTTGTCTTCAAGAAATATGAAAACCACATATTAGTCCAATGTTTTTATTTCATAGATGAGACAACCAAGTCCTTAGAGAAGTTTTCTTTGCTGCCCATGAACACAATACTAGAAAATGTGAAAGCCTAGAAAAGCAGAAAACAAGAAAGTAAAATAAAAATTTATAAAATAATAATAAGATGTCCCCTATTCTCAAATAAAGTGTAACTTTGAGACAAGATGGAGGAATAAGAAACACATAGTACTAATGCAAATCATATTCTGTAGTATGTGCTTAGGGATAATTAGAAAAAGCCTTGTAAAGAAAGCATAACTTGAACTAGACTCTAACTGGAGTAAGAATTAGAAAGAAAGAGAACACATGGATGTGCCCTTGCATGAAGGAGGAACTTAGCATGGCACTTTAGTAGGCTAAGAAAGAAACTAGACTACATGGGCCTATGAGCTCTGGGTTGAGGGAAAGAAGAAAATCAGGTTGGAATGATGGCTTAGGATCAGTGTGAAGGAACTTTTGAAGAACAGTATGAATAGTTCCCTTCTAACCTGTTTCTTAATTTCTTAGACTTCTCAATTCTTCTGTAACTCTATTTAGAATAATTATCCTAAACTACTGTCAAATAAACAGAAGCAGATGACCAGTAGAACACTCATTGGCTTTCTGGCATGGAATATATTGGGGAAAACTCAGACTTAAGTGGCAACAGGTGTGCATTTCCACCACTGCCCATCACATTCAAGTACGATACATTGGAATCCAGGGGGAACAGACATTGGATTCTGCAAAAAAAACAAAGCTGGAGGCAAACAGCCATATGACATTGCAGAACCTTTGGCCTCCAGCCCTGTTTTATCATCCTAGCATTCCATGCTTGGGGAGCATCAGCCCTTCCCCTGAAATGATAATGGGGCTGGGGTCCATGATAGTCCAGTCATTTCCAGATCTTTTCCACCATCTCAACATTCCACTCTCTTGCAATTCAAGGAACTTTCTAAAGATCAATATCATTAATATGACCTTAAAGCTTATTAGAAATTCATAATCTCAGGCTCCAGTACAGGCCTAGTAAATCAGAATCTGTATTTTTAACAAGATCTCTAGGGTATTTGGCTGTCCCTAAAAATTTGAGAAACTCTACTTTATTAAAATTGATTAATTTCAGGGCACCTGGGTGGCTCAGTCAGTTAAGCATCTGACTCTTGATTTTGGCTCAGGTCATCATCTCAGAGTCCTGAGATTGAGCCCCTTTTTAGGCTCCATGATCAGCTTGGAGTCTGCTTGAGATTCTCTCCCTCTGCCACTCCCCTCACTCACATTCTCTCTCTCCCTCTCTCTCAAATAAAATAAATAAATGAAATCTTTAAAACTGATTTATTTTGGCATTAGCTATTGCCAGTCTCTAGAGAGCTCTTTGAAGGCTATTTCCACCTGGACATCCACCCTTCAGGAAATCCCTCTTGGACAATTTAGTTCTTACCTCTCAGAGACTTAACAGAGGGTACCCTATAATCTTCTGGGGAGCATCTTTTCACTCAAATTCAAGTCACCATAGGGTATTTGGGTCATCATTCCTCAAAGGAATATTCTGTGAAAAACAAAGAGAAAAAAGGTGCTACACTCAGACATGATTGAGAAATGCCTAATTAAATAAAGCTAAATGATTTTATTTACTTCAGGAATTCTCAAAGCTTTCAATATGCTTATGGATGTTATGGTGATTCAGAAAATGAGTACAAGAAAGCAAAAATCATAGAAAACAGAATTTCACAAATTTATTTGATTATGTAAACATTTCTCTCAAGTCACAACTCCTAACATCTTGAGTGAAATATCCCTGCTAAAATCTTGAAGTTCCAAAAATAAATAAATAAATAAATAAATAAATAGATAAATAAATAAATAAATAGATAATAAATAATCTTCAAGTTCCAATTTGGGGGACATTAAACTAGGCCCATGTGTGTGCTTGAAACAAAGTTATTATTAAAGTTAAAGCACACAGCATCTCTTGCCAATGACATATTTTCTTATCTCACAACCTGAGTGGACCCAGAAAATGTATTTGTATCTGCCATCCCTCTGTTCTCTTTTTACCACCTTATCTGTTTGCACTAGCACACACTCACACAAAGACCTAGAAATCACTGAGATTAAAAGACTAATAAGGAAGACAAAAGGCCTTTCCTTTCTGAGTTCTACATTTTAATCATAGCCCTTCCCTTGTTCTCAAAGAAGCCATTTGTGCAGAAAGTCTTGTCTTTCTGAGACCAAACTGGGAACTCTGCTACCAGATTTCTGGCCAGATGGTCAAGCAGTTAGTATATCAAGTGACCACCATGTACTTAACATGTTCTTAGGAACTTTGAGGAGTGCGAAAGCATAAGAAGACATTATTCCTGCATCCCAGAACTTTAGTCTAATAAAGGATTAAGAGTTTGTTTCTAACAAAGGCAGAAGTTGTGAAAGGCTCTGGAAAAAGAACACATAATTGAAAGGAACAAGATTTATTCCTGACCCCAAAGAGCTCACCATTTTTTTAAGAAAATAGACAAAAATGACTATCACAGAACAAGATGCCTATGAGGACAGTGTGAAACGGTTGATTAATTCTAAAGGAAAAGGGACTAAGAAAGAGTCATAGAGAGGATGACTAATAAATTATGCCCTGGAGAATGGATAGGTTATTTCCACATGGAGCAGGGAAAAGAGGTGGATTCTAAGCTGAAGAGTAGCATAGATTTTAGGCTGACAGAGACAGAAATAGATTGAGAAAGATTTGTTTAATTTTTATATATGTTAAGAAAATTGGATTCTGTGCAATTAGAAACAACTGGTGTGACATTATGTTGCTGTCATTAGGCTAGATACACCTTCAGGGGAAGGAGAAATGAGTGAATAGTGAACTGGCCTTTTGTCTTTGGATGAGAAGCCTCAAAGATGTATGGGACAGCCCAGTGTCAGGACGGGGGCCCTAAGAGCCAAGACTACGCAGAGAACTGTGGTAAAAGCTGGAAGGGAAGGAGTAGTGCATTGGTAGCAATTGAAAGTTTGGGAAAACAGCTGGAAATCTGGGACTTTGCTGGAAATCTGGGACTTTACCTAGAAAGGGATGCTGAACTCAGTAGATAGGAAGAGAAGCCCAGTGCCACTCACTACCTTTACACAATCACAAAAAAACAGTGCAAGGGGTGTGAGCTCAAAGCAAATAGCAGGAAGTCCTAAATACAGATTAAAGTCTAGGCCACATCTGCTTCAGAAAAAAGCTAGGGGACTTATTAATACTTCAAAGTGGCAAGTTGTAGGTGAAAACCAGACAAAATTAAAACAAACCCATGATATGACCAAACTTTTCTGTAGCATCTCATTGTGAGTAATTGTGAGGTAAATTCGAATGACTGTAGGGAGAAATTCAAAGAAATCCCAGGGTAAGACAAATGTAGGCAACTCTTTAAGGGAAGGAAAAATGTAGAGAGAATTAGACACTGGCGCTATAAAAATAGGAGCCCCTATGTGAGATATGAAGGATATAGAGAAATGTTGGGACACAGATCTGAGAGTGGGAATGACTAATTTCTCCATCTACCTTTTGTCTACTAAGGCTCTCCTTGGCTTTAGTTGTCATCTCTGTTTAAAGTTACTCTATGGGCAGCCCTGGTGGCCCAGTGGTTTAGCGCCACCTTCAGCCCGGGGCCTGATCCTGGAGACCCGGGATTGAGTCCCATGTCGGGTTCCCTGCATGGAGCCTGCTTCTCCCTCTGCCTGTGTCTCTGTCTCTGTCTCTGTCATGAATGAATAAATTTTTTTTTTTTAAATTACTCTAAATGGTCTCTAGTCCTCCTTCAAATTTAAGTTCTGTGATCCTCAGAACAAAGATGGTAGAGTAAGAAAATGAGGCAAAGAAGCCAACTAAAGGTTTACTTGAATATAGAGAGTGTTGTCAGAAGTGTTTTCTCTGAGAAATGAAAGGAAAGCATTTATCAAAATATAGAAGTAAGTATGGAGATAACAAAAAGATACTGGTTTACCGTTATCAAAGCAATCAAGCTAATATAACTAATCACACCCCTTCACCTCTCTAAAACAATATGTAATTTAGAAAATGCTATGAAGGCTCAGAAAAGAAAGGAGGCATTTGTGGATTGTCTACTGCTTTTTGGCTTTACATCAGATGGTTATATACTTAATAGCTATAATCTCTTTATGAAAAAAATTGTTACTTAACAATTACCTGGAATATTGAACAGGGGCCTCTATTCAATTTGTATACAATTGAATCGGTCCAATCAAAAAAGAGGGAGAAATTGTTTTCAGGTGTTTTTAGGGGGATAAGGTTGTTTTGTTTTATATACATTAAACTACAGTTAGTATGCACGGTAATGTGGCATATTTTTGCTTCGACAATGGTATAATAACGATACTGACCTGATATTTCAAAAACTTCAGCAACATGCAACAGCCTCATTCACCAGGAGGGCTTAGTAATACCGCATGTCACCTTCTGCCCAAACACAGCCCCTGTGCTTCCCAGAGATTTCATTAAATGAAAGATTGATTGAGGTAGCGAACCACTTTCTCACTATACATGAATCTAAAAATGTCAGACTGTTAGTGTTGCTGGTATCATTCCCACTGCTGTTTGTTTGTTTTCTGAGTTTTCCTCTTTGGCTGAATAAAAATACTCAGTCCTGTGAACTCTGAGAGCAAGATGTGCCATTCTCTTGACCCACCACACGGCTCCATCAATATTGATTTGAAACAAACCCTCTAGGGCTGTCTGTGTTCCTGGCAAAGTTTCAATACTAACATGTGGTTAATTTTTTAGAGGATTTTTCTTCCCTTTCCTGTGCTCAAGAGGAGCTGTGGACTTTGTGGGAAACAGCAGCTTGCTTCGTGCATCTGTGGTGCTTGCATATTTCCCTTAGAGATAGTGACCCTTTCTTCCTAACCCTTCTTCCTTTGCTGCACTTTGTGTTCCAGGAAGTGGAAAGAAGCATATTCTAAATGCTTAGAAGGCTTTTAAGACAATATTCCTAGCGACGTGGTATGTGAGAAAATTCATAGAATTCTCACTACTTTCTCACAAAATTTAGCAGTTAAGGCATATTATCATATTTACAGCCATTTAAATTCAATATGCATGGGTGCATTGTGTTATTGAATGCAGAGGTTGTTAGAAATACTTGTTCAAAAGCAGGTCAATTCTATTAACAACTAATTTCTGACCAAGAGCACAAGAAATATCTTAAGGCAAATAATAGAGATATGATTTATTTTTTTGCCACTACTGTTATTTTTTTTCAGGGACTATGAGTTGTTTTGTTTTGCCTTAATTTCCAAAATTCATGAGAACTGTCTGCCAGAAGAGTATTTCTATATTTCTATTTTCAATAGCGTAAGGAAATATCTCCTTCATTTCCTATTAAATGTAATAAAGACATTTCTTAGAATTACTTAATTTACCTACCATTTTTATGGCTATAAGTTTACATTTGGGTTATATTTTTTCTGAGCAAATAACAGAATCTTAAAATATAAGGAGATCACAATTCTTATTTTCCCCTTGGTTGGACTTTCTAAGTCTGTAATGGATCAATGCTTTCAATCCACAAGAAGATGCTTAGAATAAAAATAGCCAGTCCTTCCTTTAACTTGCCTTCAGTAGAAGAACATATACTTTGAAATATTTTATCAGTAATGGTGACAGGTGGTACTATAAGATCTGTGCTTTCTCATGTATTTGACCTTTTAGTCACCAGCAAGCATTTGTGGTTGAATACAATTTGAATAGAATTTAGTCAAATTGAATAATGGCACACACCAACGCAGATATTGTGTGGAAATGACATTTCTGATTAAATAGTCACCAACTGTTTAAGAAGTGCCCATTAATTTGATATATATATAAATGTATCATTCTTACTCTTTTATACTAGGACTCAACTATTGCCACAGAGAACAATGAGGTAGAGCTTCACTGACCCAGCAGAGTATCCTCTTCACCAGATTATAAAATATGTCTACATCTGCAAATTACTTAAATGGCAAATTTAGATTCACCTTGAAAAAACAGAGGAAATAATTGTGCCACTGGAGACCCCATACAGAGGTGACCCATACAGGAGCAGTAGGGATTGCAGACAGAGCACAAAGGATGCACTTATCTTTTTTGACTTTCAATGTTTTTCAAAAATACAATTACTTTCCTTATAATAGTATAATAAAGACCTGGAAAAGGGGAGCTGTTGGGTGCAGAGAAGAAAATAGATAGACACATGCATGGTAAGCCTGAGAGACAGGGCAAACCTATGAAGTTCAATTCAATTGAACAACTTTTTATGTGTGTTTAGTTTATATCTTTTACTGCACCTTGCACAAGATTTTAGCCAGTGTTAATCTCACACCACTCTCAATTCAATCCATTGCAAACTTGTTTTATTACCATGTTTCATATCCTGTTCCTAGCATACCTTGCACTTCATGCCTTCCATCCTTCATATTCTTAGTCAGTTTTCAAGGCTCAGTTAAATTGTGGTGGTCTTCTCTGTGAAGCTTACCCCCATATTATCCAATCAAAATATCTCTCGTTTTCTCCCTCTCTCTCTCTCTCTCTCTCTTTTCCCTCTTTTGGTTGCTTGTTTGCATGGCAATCTGCTAGATGTAATATAAACTTCTTAAAAGAAGAGGGATTTGTCTCATCTCTTGTACACAACATAGTGTTAATTGATCTAATAGTTGCTCAATAAATATGGAAAAAATTACAAAGATCTCTCTCGGAAACCACAGCTAGAGAAAGAGGGATGAGCTAAGAGTAAGTTAACTACACAAAAAGAAGAGATTTACAGCTGCCAAAATACCCTTTTGCTACCTATCATATGCAACAACCATGTGTAGTTCTCCTTGGTATATTTTAACCTTCTTTCCAATTAACCTTCTCAAGCAGTCAAAACCTAGTAAGTCAATTTTTTCTTGATATTATTCATCTTAGGTTTTTTTCATTGCTTAAAAAGCTACACATCTAAAGTACTCTCCAGTTCTAAATTACTACTTTGTGGTTTGTTTCATAATTTTACCATGAGAGTAACAGAATTTTAGCACTAAGTAATGTCCCATCTACCTTGGACTTCTGAAAAGAGTGATATTGTATTCTCTTAAACCTTACCTTTTTAAAACAGAAAATTACTTTTAATCATTTAACTCTCAATACATATATATTCTCTATATACATATCAAACAATATTTTTTTCAAACAATATTTTAAAGGAACGTGAATCCCATTTTAAAATACTATTGAATATTCTTAAGCTCTCTAACTTACTAGCTTTATCAGTCACATTTTCATTTGTGTTTATTTTTGACTGTACAAATGATAGCCAAGGAATTACTACCCATCATAGGAAAAAGGTGCAAGTCAACACCACAGGAGATTCATATATTATGGAATTTAGCCATTTGAATTAGAAGCCACAGAAACTTATTGGTCCCTTTTATGGGCACATAGTTTATATGGAGAACAAACAAGATATATAGATAAAGAAAAATTTTTCTTCAATGTGCTGGAGAGATTCCCCAGGCAGAAATTTGGGTTAAGAGTTATTACCATATTGGGGAAAAAAGAAGGCATTGTTTGGTTTCCTTATGCACAAGAGAAAGGCAAACAAACAGGTCTTAATGATCTCAGGGAATTGGAGGATGAGTAACCTCAATATTTTGGAAGCAAAAGGCTATTTTTCAAATGTCCCTTTCCCTCAGAAGCATTATACCACAAAGACGTTTTTGAGTTTCTACTAAGTCTTGTAAGGACACAAATAATGACCTACTCTACAGCCAACACATTTTCTAATCAGTGCATCTAAAAAGTTCTCTTCAATTGAAAAGAAAAAGCAACGTTCCATAGCAGTTGTTGATGCTTTCTTTCTGTAGAAACCGACTTTTAGAGATTGATCATATTGTCTAGATGCTCATTAAAGACTGGAACTTAGTACACAACTATTAATTAATCAAAAAATACTTTTGAGTTCCACTACATTCGTTCTCTCTGCTGGGTCCTTCAGTGGTTTCAGGGAAGCCAGATGCTCCATCTCCTCTCATTCAGGCTTTCAAAATATTGGGAGACTAATGTGTGTGAAATGCTTAATAATATGAGGGAGCTACTACTGACTGGTTATTCCTTTTTAATTTGGTAACCAACACAAAGACATTAATGAAAGAAATATCTATACTGAAAGGAAACTGTGTACATGCTGGAATTTAATTGTCAATGATTTGTGTTCATTTTGATCAACATTATTGAGGAATAATTGACAAATATATGTGTATATTCAAAATGTACAAAGTGATGATATGATATTATACACATTGTGAAATGGTTACCAGAATTAAAATAAGCAATGCACCCATCACCTCTTATGATTAACTTCTTCTGTGTGTATGCATGTGCGTGCATGTGTGAAGAATGTTTAAGATCTACTCTAAGCAATTTTCGAGTATGCAGTACTATATTAATAACTATGGTCGCCATGCTAACTATAGTTACATTAGATTCTCAAAACTTATTTTTCTCATAAGGGACAGTTTGTACCTTTTCCCCTACATTTCCCCATTTTCCATCCCACAGCCCCTGGAAACCACCATTCTAGTCCATAAAATCTACGAATCCATAAAAATCTCTAAAATCTTTAAAAATATATAAAAGGAGGTCTTTTTTTAAAAAAAGATTTCACCTGTAAGTGGTACCATGCAGCATTAGTCTTTCTCTGGCAGGCTTCTTTCACTTAGCATAATGTCCTTTGGCTTCATCCATGTTGTCACAAATGACAGGACTTTCCGCTTTTTTATGGCTGAATCATATTCCTTTAGGCATGGTCAGTTCTTTAGGGGTGGTCCATTCATCCTTCAATGGACATGTAGGTTGTTTTCATATCTGGGCTATTGTGAATAATGTTGCAGTGAACATGGGACTACAAATAATCTCTGTGGGATACTGATTTCATTTCCTTTGGATATATTCCCAGAAAAGTATTTTTGCTGGAACAAATAATAGTTCCATTTTTAATTTTTTGAGGAGCCACCATGTTGTTTTCCATAGTGGCTCTACCAATTTACATTCCCACCAACAGTGCATACAAGGTTCCCTTTTCTCTACATTCTTTCCAATATTTGGTTTCTCTTGTCTTTTCTACATTAGTCATTCTAACCAGTGTGAGGTAGTATCTTATTGTGGTTTTAATTTGAATTTCCCTGATAATTAGTGACTTTGAGCACTTTTTCATATACTGGCTATTTGTATGTCTTCTTGCAACAATATCTTTTCAGGTCCTTTGCCATATTTTAATCAGATTATTTGCTTTTGGTTATTCAGTTGTATGAGTTTTTATATATTTTGGCTGCTAATCCCTTATCAATTTATGATTTTCAAATAATTTCTTCTATTCTGTAAGGTGTCCCTTCATAACAGATTGCCTAATAACTTCTTAAAAACCCTTACAGGGACCCCTGGGTGGCTCAGTGGTTGAGCGTCTGCCTTTGCTCAGGGCCTGATCCTGGGATCCCAGGATTGAGTCCCACAATGGGCTTCCTGCATGGAGCCTGCTTCTGCCTCTGCCTATGTCTCTACCTCTATCTCTCTCTCTCTCTCTGTATCTCTCCTGAATAAATTAAAAAAAAAAAAAAACTTAAAAAAAAAAAACAAAAAAACCTCTGACACATGTTCACTTAAATCGCCATCTGGGTTAAGTATTTATCAATAGTATTAACATTTTTATTAAATTCTACCCACCATTTGCTTCAACGTGGATGGAACTGGAGGGTATTATGCTGAGTGAAGTAAGTCAATCAGAGAAGGACAAACATTATATGGTCTCATTCATGTGGGGATATAAATAATAGTGAAAGGGAATATAAGGGAAGGGAGAAGAAATGTGTGGGAAATATCAGAAAGGGAGACAGAACGTAAAGACTGCTAACTCTGGGAAACGAACTAGGGGTAGTAGAAGGGGAGGAGGGCGGGGGGTGGGAGTGAATGGGTGACGGGCACTGGGGGTTACTCTGTATGTTGGTAAATTGAACACCAATAAAAAATAAATTAAAATTAATTAATTAATTAATTAATTAATTCTATCAAGATACATTGCATAGCACTAGCTGCTATGTGACTTAAAAAAATAAAATTTTGGGCAGCCCAGGTGGCTCAGTGGTTTAGCGCCGCCTTCAGTCCGGGGCGTGATCCTGGAGACCCAGGATCGAGTCCTAGTCCGGCTCCCTGCATGGAGCCTGCTTCTCCCTCTACCTGGTGCTCCTCTCTCTCTCTCTCTCTGTGTTTCTCATAAATAAATAAAATATTTTTTAAAAATAAAATGTCAAATAAGAATATTTATCTTAATTCATTGCAAGTATGTAGCTAATCCCCTAAAACTTAGCCTTAAAATCACATATAGCATCATCTACATTCTATTTAATATGCTCACTGACTAGAGCTCTGTAAATCTTAGCAAGTGTGGAATACCATTTTATCATTTCTCACAAAATGTCAGTTTGGCTTTACGGTAGAGAGTCAAGGTCATAATGGTACTCTTTTCTATTTTGGGGCTAAAAGAAACAGTGCAGCTATTCAGGAATTTGTCTAAGCTGTAAGAAGAGAATTATAACTCTGGTGAGTAACCAGGAACACCAGGAATAGGTCAGTAGTTCCAGCCAGGACTCAATATATTGAAACTAATGGTCACAGAAAGAGATGACCACCAGATCTCATCTGGCTGCAGAGACTGGCACTCAGGGAGGTAGGTAGAACCAATGGCCAAGATAAATCATCTCTTCACGTGTGAAAATTTAGTAACTTTACGATTTAGTAAACTTATATACTGAATGTGTGGACATCTTTCCATATCGCTAATGAGGGTTTTCCATCATTAAGTAAAAGGCTTCACAGTATGACAATATATGGATATTCCAAACCTTTAAAATCATTCACAATAACAGAAAAGGCGGGGGGAGAATGGTATTAATAAAGTGTGCTATTCAGTTTACTAACAAAAATTTTTCTGGGTATTCTGTTTGTGGTATTTGCCATCTTTTTAAAATTGTAATTTGTAGTGTTTTATTGTTTTTAATAAATATTTACTTTTTTACCTAATAAAAAATGACAATTGCTGATGTAATTCACAATCATAAACTCCCTATAGGAATTTCAAACTATATGAAAAAACATGGGTTTCCTTTGCCTCCTCCCAGTTCTACCCCCACTCCCAAAGGCTAGGTATCTTTACAGATCTTTGTGCATCTATATATATGCATATCAAAATACAGAATTTTGATTCAAGTCTGTGTTTGTGTGTGTGTGCCTGTGTCTGAATACTATGCATGCACATATATATGTGTGCTCATTTGGTACCTAAAAGATTTCATGCTATAGGATATTGTCCTTCACATTTTTTTCCATTTAATAAACCTTCTTGGAGTGCTTTACTAACGAGTAGCAGGGCACCCAGTACAATTATACAGGTTGTTCCCTGCACAAGGACACCAGACTAAAGTGAGAATTCCTGGGCAACCGTGTTTTACTCATCGAGCAGTGTACCCTGCCATGGGGCTGTATCCCTCCAAAGAGCCACAGTTTCTTACTTACGTTGAAGAGCTGACTAGGTTACTTGTGTGTCAGTGCACATGAACCTACTTCATATTTGCAACTAATGGGTAATGGTCTAAGAAATAATGGTACAATAATTTATTACATTAAACAGTATTCTGCTTATGACTGCATAGGTTATTTCCAATTCTTTGGCCACACACAAAAAAAGTTTCAGTGAATAGTATTGGGCATACTAATTTTTGCATGTTTACAAGTAATTTGTAGGATGTATATCTAAAATTAGAATGCCAAGTTCAAGGACATGTCCTATTTTAATTTTAATAGGCCAAACTGGCCTCCAAAAAAGGCAGAGCTTTACATTTCTGAAGAGATTGTCAATCTCAAATGTGGTGAAGCTTTTTTTTCTTTTTTGACAGTCTGATGGATGAAAAATAATTTCCATTATTTATTTAATTTGCAGTGCTTTGATTACCACTGAGGTTTAGAATTTTAAATAATATTCATTCTTATATAATAGCTTTTTTGAATGCTTTTGCCATTTTTATTGTTTTTAATAATTTCTTAGTTCTTCATTATACATGCTCCAAATATTTTCCCTGTCAGTTGCCTTTTGATTTTTATCAGTCTTTTCATTTATGGATTTTAGTTTTAATTCCTGTAGAGTTAATATACAGTGTTATATTAGTTTCAGGTGTGCAATATACTGATTCAACAATTCTCTAGGTCACTCAGTGCTCATCATAAGTGTGCTCTTAATCCCCTTCACTTCTTCACCTGTTTCACCCACCTGCCTCCCCTCTGGTAACCATCAATTTGTTCTCTATAGTTAAGAGTCTGGTTTTTTGTCTCTTTTTTTCTTTGTTTTGTTTCTTAAATTTCATTTGTAGATTTTTATACAGTGTCAAAAAATGTTTGAATTGTTTTGTTTTAAGATTTTTATAATTAATACTCCCTCCTTTCCTTTTACAAGAGAATTTTAAAATCAATTTATCATACTTAAGCATTTGTGAGTGAAATATAATGTCAGGAATTTATCTAAAATATTGTTTTTTAAAAAGTAGAGAGGAATACATAAAATAAAATTAACAAAATCCTGACAAATTTTAATTTTAATTCAGCATCTAAGTTTATTAAAATATTTTTTTGTATTTTCATATATGTTTAAGGATATTTATACTAAAATGTTTTGTTTCCTTTGGGACTTCTTCATTTTTGTTTTTTTAAGAATCAGCTTTGCAAGTTTCATTTTAAAAATCCTAGAGGAGTTTCGAGTTAAACTACTTTGGATTTAAAAATTAATTGAAAGACAATTAAGATTTCATTCATTCATTCATTCAACAAACATTTATTTTATGATATCATGTGCCAACCACTGCTCTAGATTCTTGGGTTACATCACTGCACAAAACAGGCAATGATCATTACATTCTAGAGGGGAAACAGACATTGCTTTAAAGTATGTTAGAAGGAATGTTCCTATCCAAAACAATTATGTACCTCTCCATTTGTTGTCTTCTTTTACATACTTTGGTGACATTTTTAACTTTCTCCATAAAAATATTGATTATTTCTTCTTGTTCAGTTGCTTCTAGATATTTTAGATTTTTTTGTCACTGTGATTTATTTTTCTCTATTCTGTTCTTTTTTTTTTTAAGATTTATTTATTTGACCAAGATAGCGACAGAGATAGTGAGAAGCACAAGTGGAAAAGAGAGGGAGAGGCAGGCTCTCCGCTGAGCAGGGAGCCCAATGCAGGGCTCCATCCCAGGACCCTGAGATCATGACCTGAGCTTAACTCAGGTTAGACGCTTAACTGACTGAGCCACCCAGGTACCCCTATTCTATTTTATAAATGGCTAATGATAGTGGACAACAATGTTTCTGTGTTTTCCTTTGTTGATTCTCAGATTATTCTCTGGGATTTTTAAAGTACAAATTCTCTTCCTCTGTAATATAATTACCTCTCCATTTTGTTGTTGTTGCTACTATTTGTTGTTTTATTGCTTCAGCCAGAACCTTAATCACAACATTAAATAAAATGAGTGATAATGAGTGTTCTACTTTTTCTTAAAAGTATAGAAGTGTTTCTAATATTTATCTTCAAAACTTGCTATAATTGCCTTTTAAATCCTTGCTACCTGAGAGAGTTTTGGTTGTTCTGCTTATTAAATCACTAAGAAGTGATTTAAAATAGGTCTTGAATGTTATAAATACCTTTTTTGGACATTTATATGTTGTATTTTTTTTTATTATTCTGTTAATATAAGAGATTAATGGATTTCTTGCTGAACTTCTTAAAAACACACTGGTTTGGCCCCACCCTACACCTATGAAATTTGGAGTGTGGAGCCTTAGAATGTGGAAGTTTTCAAAGCTATACAAGTGTGCTTACAATCAGCCACTGTTGAGAACTAGTACTAGTATGTGGTTCAGAGTTCTTAAAGTGTAGCCCCCTCCATAGAGCAGCAACATTATTACCTGGGAACTTGTAAAAAGTGCAAATGTTTCATTCCCATTAAAGACCTACTGAATTAGCAGCTATATTTTAACAAGCTATTCTATTCAGGTGGTTCTGATGCCTAATCATATTTGAGAACCACTGATAGAGTGAACTGTTAACAAACAAAAAGAAGGAGAGACAGAAGGAAGGAAAAAAGTGAAGAAAAGAGGGAAGGAAAAGAAAACAAAAAGCAGAT
Source organism: Canis lupus baileyi (assembly GCF_048164855.1). Lineage (NCBI taxonomy): Eukaryota > Metazoa > Chordata > Mammalia > Carnivora > Canidae > Canis > Canis lupus. Next base: position 24,920,262 of record NC_132852.1, read on the forward strand.
GGAGGGAGGGAAGGAGGAAGAAAGGAACAAATCATCAATAAGATGATGTTTCTTCTAAACTTGTAGATTAATAATATGAAGATGCCATCCATGTGAGACTAAATTGTTTTTTCTAATCTACACGTATTCATCCCAGGTCTTTCAATGCATATGAATTTGTATGGGCAATATGTCCTCTTGGGTCACCTATAGAGTTGAAGAAAGTGCCTGGTAGGTCTAATAGTGTTAATGCCTACTTAGGTAACCAGAAGTAAGGATGAACGCAAGAAACCGGGATTTTCCAATCCTGCCATTAATCTAAGTTTGTAGCTTGGGAAATTCTTAAATTTGCTAATGTAAGTCATCAGGAAAAAAATGAGAGGACGGAGTTAGATAAATAGTTTCCATACTTTTTCAGTGTGAAGACTCCTCTTTGTGCCAACAGAGCCACAGACACATTGCACATGATAGAAGTGAGAAAATATACAATAGCAAAGGATTCAATCTGAAATTACTCATTCCTAGAAAATTTCATACAAAATATTAATAATTCAAGTAAATTTGCAATTCTTAAAAGATTAGCCTCATGCATTTTTCAGATTTTATTTTGTTACCACAGAAAAAAACAAAATGGGAAGTCTTAGATTTGCCTAGGATTATAACACTAAATAACACACTAAGAAAAGGTATTTTCTATTCTTTGAAGTTGCATATCTTAAGAGGCAATTACTGTTCATTCATTTAAGGAAACAACTTCTGTAAGACCTCTCCATTGGAGTGACACTATACTCAAAACAAAAGGTTTCCTCTGATATACCCAGGCAGGGGAGATGTATGTTAAGCCAAAGGAGAAGGATTCCATGGATCAAAATAGAGTTGCGAGATGAAATTCAGGATGCCTAGTTGAACTTGAATTTCAGATAAACAACATAAAATGTTTTAGTAAATCTCAAATATTGCATGGGCTATCCTTATACTACAAAACCTTGTTTATGTGGAATTCAAATGAAGCTGAGTATCCTATATTTTTATTTGCTAAACTTAGTAATCCTGGTTGCAATGAGAGAGAGCATGGCATATTCAAGAAACCAAAATAAGTTTTGAATTTCTAACTAAGCATTTCCTAAAATGTAATATAATTTATGTGAGATTATATCAGATAGTATAGTGATTTATTTTGATAATTTTATAGTTTAATATACAATAGGAAATATAAAATTATAACTGATATATAGCATGAATATATTTTTTAAATTATTTTAACTGTAAAAAATGTGAATCTAATTAAAGAAAAATATTAAGAATTATGTAGTGGTAGTCCTCAAGATGACTGTCATTTGAGGAACACCAGGCATTATGAGAAAGAGTCTGAAAGGTAAAACTAGGAAAGTTGACAGATTCAGGTCAATACAAGACTTTTTTTCTAAATTAAGTCATATATTTTTATGGAAAATGAGGAAATTTTTACTTTTGTCTTTCTTTGTTATCCACACCTAAAGAAAGATGATCATAATATTCTTGAAAACAGTAGATGGAATTTTAATGTTAAATGGATGTTTTTCTTGTTTTCATACCAGAAAGAAACATGTCTCCTTCAATATCTGAACCCAAGGAGAGAGCTACTGAGAATTGTAAAAAGAAAAAAAAAAAAAGTAAAAACTTCAAGGATTTGCAGATATCAAGCAAGCATGATGATAGAGAATAAATAATCAACCCAGAAAGGCTGACTTTGTATCTATAAATGTACTAAGTAACCCTGAAAGTTAATCTCCAATTTTAGCACTTAAAGACTGATTTCATAATGTTTATCGAATTATTTAAGTAGAAATTATATCCCACTCCACAAAATGGGCCTTTAAACCTAGTGGAGGAAGTCATCCTCAGATTTCCTTGGAATAGAGAGGAATTACTGCCCACACAGTTCTCTTCCCGACTCACACCTGCCACTTCTGAGCACTCCTTAGGACCAGCTGCATAGATGTGCTTTGAAACTATGCAGGAGAGTGTGTAAACTATTTACAGAAGTCCCAACATAAAAATGTTCTATTTGAAGCCTTGTTGGAGTTTAAAAATCAAGCAGAGACCGGTTTTCCTCATCATGTTTGATGAATGGGAGGAGATACATAGGAAATGAACATAAACACTTAATATAAAGCCATAATTTATATATCAGTTAAAAGATGCCTTGTAGTAACTTTGAATGAGGATATTATTTATCATTCTGTGTCATCTAATATTAAAATGATATTGGCACATGTTACTATTAATTTAAGGTAACATGCAAAGATTTTGTGGTTCAACAGACGATATCTGGCAAATAGGTGTTAGTTCCTGGTTGGTTTTATTACCTACCTCTTAATCTACATAAGTTTCATTTTGAAATGCACCAGAATAAAAATTAAGATTGACTTATATAACTTGCCTAGAAATTCTGACATAGGATAATTATATTATCTTTAGCTTCTGACCAGCTATTCAGATGAAAATTTTCACTGCTTCTGAAGAAAAAAAATTAATAACTTTCTGGTTCTTTAAACAGGATATTATTTTAAGAAAGGAAAGTCTAGGGTGAGGAATTTATTGTCAAATGAAATGTATAACACTAATATGAGATTTCATCCTAGTCCAGCTGGCTGCAGATCAAATAATTCAAAATGAAGTTGGGCCAAGTCTTTTGCTAAAAGGTTCTTTTCTACTATGGGTGAGCAAGGAGTATTACCAGCCCAGAATAGCCAGTGAGATCCGTATAGAATCAAAGACAGTGTAGGGGCCAGAACCTTGGATTATGAATCAGGAAGTCTTAGTTCTATTCCTGGCCTACTATTTAATTTATTACGGCTGTCTATGTGATGCCACAACTCATTGACAAGCAGAACATTCAGGCACTGCTAAATTTGCCGAGCCAAATGTCCACTATTTGGAGGCATTCTGGTCTTTTACTGAATTTCTTTGGTTTTCTTCCAAATGCTTGGCATTAGGAAAACAGAACCTCTCTCTGCATCTTTAGGGGAGCATCCTTTTCTCTGGACTTCATATTTTGCCCAGTCTATAAAATGTCTGGTAAATTTCACCTCCTCCTTACTACATGTATATGTACTGAATCCTGTGCTGTTCAATAAAGACCATCTGGAGAAAGAGGAGGGTTGGAATTATCTTCCCCAGATAGAAGGAAAGAAGGGTAGTGGAGTCTCATGTTCAGAGAATTCCTTTTCAGACACCTGGAGAGAATGACCCCCTAAAAACTCTGTTTATCTCCCTCACATTCCATTGTAATCAAAGTGACCTCACTGCCCAGGGACTAAATAGCTATTGGAGGTAAAAAAAAAAAAAAGGCGGGGGGGAATCTTTCAGATTTCCCAATGGAAAACCATGTGGGTTGACCATTTTAGCCTTTTGACAACAAATCAAACTGAATAGTTTTTCTCCAAATTTCCTTAAGTGTGCACTGATGAGTTTAAGAAAGAAATACAACTGGAATTTCTTCCACAACTGTGACATATATTATCTATACCTTGACAACAGCCGGTTATAGTGTCAAGACAACAGGATGTTTCTGTTCTTACTGCTACACAGGCATATATGGGGAAAAGGAGACATATATCACACTGTTGACTCAAGGTCAGCTCACAGGCAAGTAAATAGCTTTTCCTCATTAAAAAAGCAAACCATGGCAGTCCCATTAAGAATAGCCTATTCATGTTCTAAACAGGCACTTAATTCTTAGCTGTGTTAGAGAGGGTGTATAGAACATGGGGAAATACTTGCCTACTCTGCCCTGGTCAGACAACATGTAGAGTAATATATTTAATTCTGGGCACCAACCATTAATTGGGTCATTGACAGAATTATGTCATATACAGAGAAGAGTAAACAGAACTAATGAGGGTTTGAAAACATGTCATATGAGAAATCATTAAGGGAACTGAGGATGATTCACTTAGAAAAGGAAGAAAATGGGCACAACAAAGTTTTTCAAATATTTGAAAGACTCTTTCATGGAATAGACACGACTTTACTCTGTCTAGTTCTGGAGAGAGAAACTGGGAATTGCAGAAGGCAGAATTTGACTCCATGGCATTTCTAAACATTATAACTGTACAAATATGAAATAGGTGGCTTCCTAGGGAACAGTGCATAGCACACAGGAGATGGTCAATAAACATCATGAATGGTTGTTAAATAAAAGTGTAAAAGAACTAGCTTAGGTGCAAAAGTTTTGTGCATTTAATTGTGGTTATTGTTGTTCTTCGTTAACATAGTTTCTGTATATTGGAAGGATTGGAACTAGATTGCGGGAGTTGAGGAGAGAATAAATGATACTAAATGGAATTAAATTGATAATTGCATCCATGAAAGAAAAGCAAACTGGAATACTGAAAAAGATCAGGACAGAGAGTTGGGAAATATGGGCTCTATTCTATTCAATTTGCTAACGGAGAAGTAATCTGGCTTAAAACCCCCTAGAATTTACTTTCTTCTGCAAAGTCAGGACACTATGGAACCAATAGCCATGGTCCTAGGGTTCTAGATTTCTAGAGTGTTAAATTTTGAAGAAAATATTCAAATACATAATGAGTTACTCAAAGAAATATGTTTGACTTAAGTAAAAATACAAGTATAAAGATGTATTAATTATAATGAATTTTAAGATATTTTACAATATAAATAATGGATAGTGCAAGGAAAGCAGTTTAGTGAGAACTTCTAAGAACAAAAAAAGTCTCCAGGAGAACATTAAATTTAAGCCTGCAATTTATACTGAACTTTACCTGCAAAGGTTAAGGAAAATACTATCATTAAATAAATAAAATGCATTATTTCAATATGTTAGTACATTGATTAAACCATAATTACAACTATTGGTCACCAGCTCACATAAGCTCGCAAGAGCAGTCTTGGAGCATCTCTTCCAATTCTGCATTCAATAGTGTCTATTTGGTAGCTGGAGATCAGCCACGGCAGTATTTATGTCACAGAAAAATTGACACATGCTACAAATCAGGACTTTCTTTTTGGAATCTAGTTTCTAAACATTTACCAATATACCACTCTCTACCTCCAAGAAACAGCTTCCCAAACAGTGCCTTCTTCTTTCACTTTGATCTCAAAATATGTAAGGCCATGTTATAAAAGTATTTATTTTTTAAAATCCACTGTAGTTAACACACAGTATTATACTAGTTTCAGGTGTACCAAATAGTGATTCAACAATTCCATGTATTATTCATTGTTCATCAAGATAAGTGTGCTCTTAAATTTGTTATTTCCTTATAATTACCATAATGTGGATCCGACTCAGACTTCAGGAGGGAAAAAAGGACTATAGGACTAGAAAATAATCTTCGGATAAATGGAACTTATTTAACATGTATTAGTCACGTGGCATCACTGGATGTAAAGTAGGGTGAGGTTTCTAAAAATGTTTAGTTGTCAGTACGTGGTGAGAACTCTCTAAAAGTTTAAAACACATATCAGATCGTTAATTTGCTGACATCCTGCCAGTGGCCCCACTGCAAAGAATAATTTGGACCTCTTTACAGTGACCTTCATAACAGAATATAATTTAGCTCCTGTTTATATTCAGCCTCACATTGTCCTAGCACTCATTCCTTTCCCTGTCATTTTCCTTCCTGGTGTTCCCAACCTTTTATCTGATCCTTTTATTCATCCAACTCATTCCTGTCTCAGCATCTTGGTGTCACTCCACACTCTGCATGGAATGCTGTTTTCCCAGATTTCCTCCTTCTTTTCTCCTCATCCTGTTCCTTTCCTTTCCTTTCCATTCCTTTCCTTTCCTTCCTTCCTTCTTCTTCCTTTCTCTCTCTTACTTTCTTTTCTTCTTTCTCCACCACTGTCTCTCTCTTCTACCCCATTTTTTTCATCCCGTCATGATTTAGCCCTCACTTCCAAAGAAAACTCTTTTCCAACCACCCTATACAAAATGGGACAATCCCCTTCAGTGACTGTGTAGTTTCTTTCCCTATCTATTTGCTTCTTGCACTTGTTCCTATATAAAGCCATCTTACTTGTGATTTGTTAACTTCTGTTATCTGCCTTCTGATGGTTGACTATAATATTCAGGAAATCAGGGATTTTTTTTAAATCTCTTTTTATTGGTGACTATATTTTCCCTTTAATGGTGTTTGGCCCACAACGGTTATGACTACAAGAAAGAAAGAAGGAAAGATGGGAAGGAAGAGAATTTAGCATTTTGGCCTTGATTTGAGTGAGTTAAGTTATTGAAATACTGAGAACTTCACTAATAGGTAGCTTCATTTATTAAGAAGTTTCTCTTCTTGGACTATAGGGAGAGAATGAAATAAAAGCTTCACTGTATAAGTCAACCTAGCCAAAATCTGCAAATATGAAGCTCTATTTTCAGGCATGAGCTATTTGCTGGAGTTTAGCCATGCACATATGAAAGGTTAGAACAGTAGAGTATTAACATCTAGGTTTTAAAAACAAAGACAATAAAATTTATCCAAAGAATCTGATTTGTAGTCAGTTCTATTTTGTGAGGTTTTCTGGAACCCAACACAGGATACTGGTCTGTGTACTTGACACTTCAGGCTAAGTGTAATGGTTGGTGAATAAGGAAGCATCCAGGAAGGAAGGGGAAAGAAATAGGCTTATTTCTCTAAAGGAATATTGTAGACCAAGGATGTTTGGTTTTATTCCTTTTGGCAGAGCATTTTAAATAATTTGATGCTCAGCCCATGGATTTGAAAATGTTTTTAAAGCACAATCTCAGCATCCAGTTAACTCAAAGACAAATTGTTTCTGAGACCACTGCTGGTAGGTCTAGGACAACTCAGGACATACTTCTTTATCCAGCATTAACTTAGTAGCTGGAAAAATATCAAGATATACTTTCTATGGCTTTGGGAGATGTTGTTTTACTGCCTTATATTGATTTAATTATTGTTATTATTCCTGAAAACATATTGCATATGCAGTGTATAACTTGACTCATCTGCCAGGTAGAAAAACATAACTTTTTGTGCTTGAGGATGTTATAACTGGGAAATGAAAATCACACAAAAAACATATGTGGATATAGAGATGCAAAGAACATTGTCTTGCCAAACATAATTTCAGTTTAAAAAAAGAAGGAAATTATACAAGCAAATACATTGGAGAAGAAGTAATTAAGAGGACTTTGAGTCTCCTATTAGTCAGATTTTCCATTTTCTGGGTATTAGGAAGAGAATTAAACCAATTATCTCTAATATTTCTAGGACTCCATTTTAAGATAGAAGCAGGATTTTACTATAAATAATACTTTTTTGGCTTTGTTGTTGTTTGCTTTTTTAGAAGGGGGGGGTGCATGTGCAAGCAGGGCAGACAGAAGGAGGAGAGAGAGAATCCCAAGCAGTCTCCAAGCCCAACGTGAGCCCCCCATAGGTCTCAGTCTGACAACCCTGAGATCATGACATGAGCTAAAACCAAGAGTCGGGCACTCAAGTGACTGAGCCACCCAGGCACCCCAATTAGGCTCTTTTGAATAAAACAAAGGTCTGTAGCACCGAAGGATATGATATATAGTAAGGTTTAAGTCTGTTTGTAAATACCCTGGACACTCTTAAGCACAAAGCACAAACCTTTATGATTACAAGAGTCTGTAATTATGTCAGAACCTCATTACATGTTTTAGACAGCAGGGACAGTGAAAGGAGATTTAAGTAATAATCACAGAACAGAAATATGAAGTAATTAACAAAACAAAAATTATTAGTTTATTCTCAAATTTGATGTCTTTGTGGAAATAGGACTCTTTCAATTTGACATTAGTCTGTTAAACCAAACACAAGTTCAGCTTACCCAAATAACTGATCATTAGCTTAATTAATGATTCTTTGAACAATTTACTTGGATAAGCCAATTATTTGACATCTGGAAAATAATGCTCTGTAATATTAACAATCTGCTCTAAGTCTTGTGGGTACAGAGACTCCTATAGAATTAGATTAATCCATGAAATTACCCTAGTTAGTCTCTGCTCTTTGGAGATCCTTCCTAATGATGGCTAGAGAATTTAGGGGATTAAAAGAAAAATGTCAAAAACAAAAGGTCTGATTCAGGCAGTCATCCTACCATCCTACTGCCAATATCATCACCTGCTCCCTTGTACCCATACCCCTCAGGCTTCTGTTATGATATATTTTCCCTTTGAGATCTCCACTGGTGTTTCTTTCAAAGCTGATTTCATCCAGATAAATATCAAAGACAGATGAGAATATGGCAACATGAATGAGAAATGATGATTTTCCTCAAAAGGGCTACCCCTGAGTCTATTACATCTCTCAATAGATTTTGATTCTGAAGAAACTTACTGTGCTTTCCACAGCCTTTTTTCTCCCACACAATACTCTATCCAACCTTGATACGTTACACAACACACAGGGAATCTGGAAGATTCCTAATATTAATTAACTTGATTTGAATATGCAAGAATAGTAAGCAGTCATGCCCAAATAACTCTATATGGTCAACCAGAAACTTTAGGTTTTCCTATAAGCAGCAGTATTTCCATAAACATATCTCTGTATTATAGGAAATTTAGAATAAGAAACTATGATCATTTGCAAAAATATATACAATTGTGGGACTTTTTTTAAAAAATGTGTGAAAGCAAAAGAAGTTTGAAAAGAAATATTGACGATATAGCCTGAAGTGGCAGTAGGTAAATGGCCGCATGCAAAAACAAAACAAAACAAAACAAAAACAAAAAAACCTACCCACTGCACAAAATAAAATCCTGCCTTCTTTGATTATTTTCCCATGTTTCACTATACTCAGAAGCATTTTTCAAACATATTCTCTTATATGGATCCTTAAATGTCTAACCACAAACAGTAGTATGTCATAATTGATTTGTACCATGAAAAAAGTAATGCATAACTTTTCCCAAGAATAAATAGCTGAAAAGTAGTAAATATGTATCAATACTCGCTAATGTTATACTTCTTTTTCATTGCACTTTTTTCCAGAAGATGTATATTTAAAATTCAAGTAAAACGTTTCTTTGGCAGTAGGTCAGTATCTTCCCAATGAAGAGCCCATTGATGATACAGAATAGAACTTCCTTTTCCCCTTGAGTAGAAGGCTGCCTATTATTCAGTGTCCTTTTTGTCACATTGAAGAACAGGGAACTTTTTATTCTTTCCAAGAAATGGCCTTTCAGATTCAGTAACAACATGTTCTGTTCCTCAGGAAATAAGAGAAGATCGAGATAGGGCGCGGCTAGACTCCATGGTGCTGCTAATTATGAAACTGGACCAACTTGATCAGGACATTGAGAATGCCCTCAGCACCAGCTCTTCTCCATCCAGCACACCAACGAACCTGCGGCGGCATGTTCCTGTGAGCTTTCCTCTTTCCACTTCTTTTCCCATGAGAATGATAGCTCTTTTTATCATATAGTCCCTCTTGCAAATGAAACATCTTTGATGGTAACATGACCTATATGTGGTCCTGCTAATGTTCCGTAAATATCACTCAAGTAATTCTGTGCTTTATGCAATATTATTTAAAAGAGTAAGTGTAATTTAAAAGGAAATGATTATTATTAGCTAGACAAAAAAGAAAGTCATCTGGGGAAATTATGTTACCTAGAGATCAAATCGTCTTCATTATACTTGTTGCTCCCATTGTAAGTCTTCTCTGACATCCTATAAACACCATTTCCAGTATCCCACAAATTTACATTGTATGTAGAAGATACCTAAATATTTGCTGCATGCACACATGCATGTATCGATGTTTGGATAGATGGGTGGATGGATGGATGGATGGATGGATGGATGCTGGACTAACCCAGCATACTACTATCAAGAAATAATCTAGATGATATTAACCTGAAAACACTCTAGAATTCACTCCATGAAACATAATGAATTGTCCAGAGGGGAGAGTTTTATTCTACTGTGCATTAATTTCATATAAGACAGACACTCAAAAAAAAAAAAAAGACACTCCCGTATGATTCTGACATTTGAATTAAAATTTGGAAGACAGATTCCAGGACTGACTACACACTTTATATATTTACTATTAGTTTTATATTAAATGGCTTACTCTGTATAGATCAAGCAAATGTGATGGTAGATTTACTTATAATTAAGCCATGAATCTCTTTTCAATTAACCTATTACTTTTGCTATGTAATAATACATAAAGTGAAGAAATTATGTATTTATCTAAAATCAAAGGGGTGAAAAATCCTATACATAAATCTGAGAACCTACCAAAATAGAAATACTCTGGATCAGATTCTTTAATTAGTATAGTTCTATCACTGACTCTGGAGTTATTCAAGACTTATTCGGGCCATGGGGCAGGATATTTCAAAGTAAATAAACAAATTAAAATGATAGCTAACCTTGGCATATGCTAGGTATTATTCTAAATGATTTATGCATGCTAACACATTCATTCCTCACATTTTTTTAAGTATGTGTCAGAGCTGGAGTATATACCTAGTGAGTCTTGATCTAGAGCCATTTCATATAACCACTACACAATACTGCTTTCTCTAGCAGACTATGGTGGATACCTTAGAGTGTAAGCAAATTATAGATGATAGATTGATGAGAGAGAGAGTTAGGAAGGAGGGAAGGTGGGAGGGAGGGAGGAAGGGAGGGAGGGAAAGAAACCAGATGCTTCAACTTAAAAGCTAGTAGAATGAAATTTTTGTGTTTTTTTCTGTGATCCTCTGGATAATTTTTCTTACCTTTTAGGATTCATCTCATTTTTACACTGAAATCTTGCTTAAATCTCCTTCTATCATCCCAGAGAAAATCAATTACTCCTTGCTTGGTGCTGTCAAAGTGCCTTACACATACTTTAGTAGGAAAGGCATCCCAATGGAAGAAATACAAAGTAATCTGAAGACCAACAAAGAAGGGTGTTTTAATCTTGTTTATATATGAAGGGTGTGGAGAATAATTACACTTATCTACAACACTTTTAAAGCCAGAAATATTTTTCAGTAAGAGGTATTTCTTAGTAGTTTTTTGCCATGAATGTAGGCTTGGGATATGTTTTCTCTTTGGAAGTTGTCTGGTGAGAATTATTATTTCCCTATTTTTTTAATCTGTCCACTTTTCCATCTATATTGAACTTTCCTCAATCCCTATGTATTTAGTGGGGAAAAAAACCCAACCCAAATTGCTGAATTCAACTCCATAGTGATGTCCCCATCTCAGAAAGCAAGACAGCTTTTATCTGCTAGACATGTTTCTTTGTTCAATGGTAAAGGCAAAACAAAAACAGGAACAAATTATAGGTGCTGATTTTAGGATTCACTTATATCTACATCTTTTGCCTCCATTTAAAGTATAAACTGGATTTTATGTTGCATGTACTGTCTCATGGAATATCATCACCATTGCTGAGAAGTGGTTGATTATATAAATAGTGATCCATTTCTAAGTTTTCAGTTGAATAGATACTTGGAATAAGCAAAATTATACCATAGAAACCTTATGAACTTCAGAGTTTACAGGCCTGGCTTCAAATATCACCAGCTCTACAGCTGAATATCTAAGAATACAAGAAAGTTATTTGACTTCTCAACTTCAGGTTCATATAAAAAAAGGCAATATTATTTCCTGTCTACTGATTCATTGGAAAGAATAAATGAAAGAATATATGTTAAGATGTATTACGCAGATCTGGCACATATTTAGAATGTATTATTTCCTTTCCTTCTCCCATGTACTTACTCACACCAGGCACTGGGCTAAAGATAAATAACATATAGCCTAAAGTCCTCAAAACATCTTTTTGGTCTTTATGTTTTTCTAGGCCATCCCTTGTTCTTTATTTCTCTTCCTTTGCTAATTTTAAAATTCTTTCATCATCAAAATTTTTTCCACAGGCACTTTCCATTTCTTTTGATAATTGCACCATGGAATAAAGGGATTATAGCAGCATGATTATGACCTTGATCATCCAGCAAGGAGCAATGTCCCAGATTCAGATGAGAAACTCCCTCTTTCACACCGTTACATTCCACTGTGAATTTACAGTTTAACAAGGAAGACAAGACATACAATGAAAAAGTGATCTCAGTTTGAGATTAATTATGAGAAAATGCTGGAGTGAGTTTTCTACCTATAATAAAGGATATAAAAAATAATAATAGACTAGGGTCTTTAAGAATGGCTTGAAGATGAAAAATAAGAATAGAAATATAATAAAAATAAAGAATAGAAGTAGAAACAGAATAGAAATAAAGATTTAAAGGAGACTGCCTGGATAGAGACTTGCGAGTTGGGGCACCTTGGTGGTTCACCCCAACCCAGAATCTGGTTTCCTCCTCTGGAGTCCAAATACTTGATTTTGTCCAAATATCCACTGCGTGCTAGTCTCTTAGAGCTTCCAAATGATGGCCCATCTCATGGAAAGAATGCAAGTGGGGAATGAAGAAGACGGTAGTACTTACTGAGCACTAATCTTTATTTATGTTACTTCATTTACCCTCAACAATCTTAAAATAAGAATTGAGCTTCAGAGAAGATGAGTAATTTACCTAAGTTCACACAGGTGGGGAATGGCAAGTAATTTACTGAAAGACAGACAGAAGATAAGATTTACTTCCACATCTGTCAGACTTCAAAGCTTGTGCTCATTCCACTCTATTATAACCCTCCCCAAGATGCAAATTGTCCATTCACAATGGAATAAGTGCCATTTCCAGAACCAGAACCTACTTTTCTGACTGTCAAGAATTTTTTTCCTGATAATAAGGTACTCTGAATATTAAGCTACTAATTGTGTTTGAATTAATGTGTAAATAAGGCAATCTTGAGAATATCTTCTGATATTTCATCTTTGCCATCGAGAAGCTTAAGAAACATAAAAACCAGAACCACTTCACTACTTTTAATTGAACCTCCTGCACTGTTTTTACAGTATTTTTTGGTTTTCCTGGACCTTTTACCATAGTTCAATGCAGCTATTCAAAAATTTTACTATTCTTCCCAAACCCTGCCCAGCCCTTACACCTATCTCTTAGCAAACATCTTTGTGTTCTTCTTCACAGAGAGAATAAACAAATGACAGGGATTTTGCAGCCTCACAATTGCAAATATCTGTAGGTATTCTTTTTCTTCTCTGTTTTCCTATGACCTCCTTCATGAGCCAAGCTTATCTTCACCAAGTATATATTCCGTGATTTAATTCTTATTTATTGCTCCATCATCTCTCTGCAACTCACCTCCTATCTGAAATATCCAGTAGTAACTCCTCAGTCTTCAGCAGTAGCATTTGATGCAATTGAGTATCCTCTCCTCCCTGGACTTCACAATTCCGTTGGCTTCTGGCTCCTCCCTTTCCTTTTCTTCCATATCCTCATCAGTTACTTTTCATATACTTCAGTGATTTCTCTTCCTATTTTTGACCCTTAAATCTTATCTCTAGAATTTAAACTCATTTCTCTCTACATCTGATAGAATATTCTCCCTGGAAATTACCATGAATTCCATGACTTCCTGCTTATTGAGGGTCACCAGTGAGACCTTTTTTTCTATCCCCAGATCTGTATATCCAATGAATCACTAGCTACCCACTTGTTTATGTCACAAATGTACTGTGCCTGCATCTCTACTATAACACATCATATTATGTTCCCTCCCATAGGGGGAACTACACTAAGATTTTTATATTCCCACCCCTGGCACAGTTGAAGCATGGAGTAACAGTGATAAATAGAGCCTAGTAAGGAGATGATGCAGAAGATGAATTACACAAAGCAAAGAGTAGTCACAGGAAAATTATTAGATGGCAGTTGTAATGATAATTTAGGGCTGATTAATCACTTAATTTGGGTATGATAGCAGTGGAAAAAGAAAAGAAGGAATGGATGTGACAGATTCTGAGAAAGCTTGCATGTTATTTCTCATAATGAAGAGAGAGGAAACAATAATATAAAGATTTGTACTAAACTACATATTTGTGACCTTCCTTAAATCACTTATGTGGTTGTATTTTATGCCCCCACCAGAACATCTCAGTAGCTACTTAAGGAGTTTGAACTCTGGAATCTGAAAAATCTGACTTTTAATGAAAGCCCTACTGCATAATGTGAATTTGGTTAAATTACTTTTCTTAAGCCTTAACTACCTCATCTGTCAAGTAGTGATGATAATACCTTCCACAAAGGGTTGGTGAATATTGAAGCAGGTAATTGCTGTGTAGTATTGTCTTTGAAAGGTAGGGACACAATAAATGATAGATTTTTTTAAATATTTCTTAATTTGCCTCAGAAATATTTTATTGTTAGAAAGGCAGAATATTACCCTGTTAATCACCTAATCAAAGTATAAACAGGAAGGCAAAAAGAATGCTGCTATACGTGTCAAATATAAATGGCTTATAAATTACTTGCTACTTATGACTATGAATCTCATGTTGATTCAATTTGAAATTTTGCTTCCAATTAGGATGACTTTATTTTTCATGCTTAATTGCTCTGGCTAGAACTTCCAGTTCTGTGTTGAGAAGGAGTGATGGGCGTGGGCATCCTGGTCATGTTCCTGATTTTAAAGGAAAAGATTTTATTTTTTCATCATTGAATATGATGTCAGCTGTGGCTTTGTCATACATGGCACTTATTATATTGAGATATATTTCTTCTATACACAATTTGTGGAGAGCTTTTATTATGAGAAGTTTTGGAATTTTGTCAAATACTTTTTTTATAATATATTGAGATGATTATATTTTTATCCTTGATTCTGTTAATGTGATGCATCTCATTCATTGACTTATATGTGTTAAACATGTTTGCATATTATTTGATTATAGTGTAACATGCTTTTAATGTACTGTTAAATTCTGTTTGCTAGAATTCTGTTGAGAATTTTTTCATCTATATCAAGGATATTGGCCTGTAGTTTTTTTTTTTTGTTTTGTTTTTGTTGTAGTGTCTGCATCTGGCTGTATATTAGGGTAATGCTGGGCTTGTAAATGGAGTTTGAGAGTATTCCGTTCTGTTCAGTCTTTTTGGAAGAATTTGAGAAGGATTGGCATAATTCTTCTTTAAATGTTTGGTAGAATTCATCAGTGAAACTATCTGCTCTTGGCCTTTCCATTGTTGGAAGATTTTTTTTAATTAAGATTTTTATTTATTTATGAGAGACAGAGAGAGAGAGAGAGAGAGAGAGAGAGGCAGAGACACAGGCAGAGGGAGAAGCAGGCTCCATGAAGGAAGCTTGATGTGGGACTCGATCCTGGGTCTCCAGGATCACACCCTGAGCCAAAGGCAGATGCTCAACTTTTGAACCACACAGGTGGCTGCAAATTTCTCTTTTTAAAGATTTTATTTATTTATTTATTCTAGAGAGAGATGGGGGTGGAGGAGCAGAGGGAGACGAGAGAGAGATTCTCAAGCAGACTCTTCACTGATTGTAGGGCCCAGCGTAGGTCTTGGTCTTATGACCCTGAGATCATGACCTGAGCTGAAATCAAAAGTCAGACACTTAACCCACTGAGACACCCAGGTGCCCTCTCGTAGCAAATTTTAATTACTATTTTTAATGTAGTCTTATCAACTGTAGTCACCATATTTAATACTAGATCCTCAGACCTGATTCATCTTATAGCTAAAAATTTGTACCCTTTTGCCAACTCCTCTCTATTTCCTCCTTGGATCCTTTCAATGCTACTGGTGATTTATAATTTCATAGCAAAAACTATAAAACTACTTTCATTGTGAGAAAGAGATATTGATACTTTTGAGTCTAGGTATTCTTTTTTTTTAAGATTTTATTTATTTATTCATGAGAGACACAGAGAGAGGCAGAGGGAGAAGCAGGCTCCATGCAAGGAGCCCGATGTGGGACTTGATCCCAGGACCATGGGATCATGCTCTGAGTTGAAGGCAGATGCCCAACCGCTGAGCCACCCAGGCATCCCTATTCTTTCTTTAAACAATATTTTATAAGCATGTTTTACATGCCAGGCACTATTCTAAGATCTGGGGGTATATCAGTAAATAAGATAGATGAAGTCCCTCCTTTTGTGATACATAGATTCTAATAGAGGGAAACAGATAAGATTAGAAAAAAGAGATGAGTGGAAGATGAATGGTTGGATGGATGGTCAGATGGACAGAGGAATGGATGGATGGGTGGATGGAAAGATGGATGGATGGATAGATAAATAGGATGATGGGTGGATATAATTGATATGTGATAGATAAACAAGGTATTATGAAATAGAGAATTATATGCTGTGGAGTTTGAAGGGAGGAAACTCCTTTAGCTTGAAATGTCAATGAATATTCATGCAGAAACCTGGTTCGACCAGAGGGGACCGGCAGAGGGAAATTCTGAGGCAAGAGACAAGAAAGACATAGTTCCTGCCATAGAAACCAGTTTGATGTTTTAGAACTGAAAAACAACTGTATGGCTGAAGCACACCAAGAAACAAGAGAATGGTAGAACATAAGGCCAGAGGGCATAGATGTAGTGTAGATGATATTCGACCATGTGGGCATGAGAAGATTGACATGTGGAGAGTAGGCACAGAGGTATTTAACGCATAATTTTCTCAGGTTAAAACTGTAGAGTGATACGTGCCTCTGCTGCCTCTCTTTGGGATTCCCTCCTCCCCAACTTTCCTCTATGCTCTCAGGCTACCTTATAACACAAACAGAACATTTGATGGATTAAATGCACTGCCTTTGGAGAGATTACCAAGTAATTGCATTCACTCAGCAGACATGTCTTATATACATACTGTGTACTAATTTTAAGAAGACATAATGATATTAATAATAATGTTTATGGTAATGGCTAACATTTAATGAAAATTATTAAGTACAGTTTCCATGTACTTTGCATATATCTTGCTTACTCCTAGAAACTCTGAGTGCATGCTATTATTATACCCATTTCCTTTTTCAAATTTGAGTATAGTTGATACTATACTGATACTATATTGATACACAATGTTACATTAGTTTTGGGTGTACGACTTAGTGATTTGACAAGTTTATTTATTATGTTATGTTCACCACAAGCATAGCTACCATCTGTCTCATTACATTGCTACTACAGTCTCCCTGATTGTGTTCCTTACGCTCTGCTTCTTATTCTCGTGACTTACTCATTCTATTACTTGTTCCTGTATCTGCTTCTCCCCTTTATCCATTTTATTCAACTCCCCACCCATTTTCCCTCTAGCGACTATCAGTTGGTTTTCTGTATTTATAGTTCTGATTCTACTTTTTGTTTACTCACTTTTTTATTCCATTTATGAGTGGAATCATATGGTGTTTGTCTTTCTTGGTCTGACTTATTTCACTTAGCATAATACCCTCTAGGTCCATCTATTTTATTCAAATGGCATGATTTCATCCTTTTTAATGGCCATGTACTATTCCATTAGACATGCACTCACATTTATATATATAAATAAATGTGTATTTAATATATAAATTGGATATAATTACATAAAATAGTTTTATATAATTATATAAATTAAATATAAATTAAAATTATATAAATAAAAACATATTTATTTATATATAAATATAAATCACTTCCTTATCCGTGCATCTATTGATAGACACCTAGGTTGCTTCCATGTCTTAGCTATTATAAATAATACTGCAATTTACATAGAGGTGCACACATCTTTTTGAGTTACTGGTTTCATTTTCCCTGGATAAATATCGAATAGTGGAATTACTAGATCACTAGATCATATGATATTTTTATTTTACATTTTTTGAGGAACCTCCATACTCTTTTCCACAGTGGTTGCACCAGTTTGCACTCCCACTAACAATGCACAAGTGTTCCTTTTTTTCCACTTATTTGTACCAACACTTCTTGTTCCTTGTCTTCTTGATTTTAGCTATTCTAATATGTATTGGGTGATATCTCATTGTGGGTTTGATTTACATTTCCCTGATAGTGATGTTTAACATCTTTTCACATATCTATTGACCATATGTACGTCTTTGGAAAAATATCCATTTAAGTCCTATGCTCATTTTAATGAGCACAAAAATTTTTTCGGTATTGAGTTGTGTAAGTTTTTTATATATTTTGGATGTTATTGGATATGTCATTTGCAAATATCTTCTCCCATTCAGTCAGTTGTCTTTTTGTTTTGTTGATGATTTCTTTTCTGTGCAAAAGCTTTTTATTCTGATGTAGTCCCAATAGTGTATTTTTGTTTTTGTTTACCTTACCTTACTAGACATATCTAGAAAAATGTTGCTATAGCTGATGTCAGAGAAATTACTATGTTTCATCTTTTCTAGGATTTTTATGATTTCAGGTATCACTTTAGGTCTTTAGTCCATTTTGAGTTTATTTTTGCATATGGTGTTAGATAGTGGTCCAGTTTCATTCTTTTACATGTAGTTGTCAGTTTTCCTAGCACCATTTGTTAGAAACACTGTCTTATCCCCGTCATATATGCTTTCCTTCTTTTTCATAGATTAGTTGACCATTTAAATGTGGCTTTATTTCTGAGCTCTCTATTCACTCTGTTGCCTCTATATATCTATTTTGTGCCAGTACCATGCTATTTTGATTACTATAGCTTTGTAGTGTAACTTGAAATCTGGGGTTGTAATGCCTCCAGTTTTGTTCTTCTTTCTCAGGATTGCTTTGACTCTTTGGAGTCTTATGTGTCTCCTTACAAATTTTAATATTCTTGGATTTAAATATCTATTTCCCTCCTAGGTTAGGTAAGTATTATTTTTTCAAATAAATTTTCTACACCTTTTTCTCTGTCTTCTTCAGGGATCCCTATAATGCAAATGTTTATTCACTTGATGATGTCCAAGAGATCTCTTAATCTATCCTCATTGCTTAATTTTTTTTCTCTTTTTGATGATGAGCTTGTGTGCTTTCCATTATGCTTTCTTCCAGATCACTTATATGTCCTGCATCCTCTCATTTAATGTTGATTCCCTCTAGTGTGCTTTTTATTTCAGTTATGGTATTTTTCAATTCTGCGTGGTTCTTTTTAATATTTTCTATTTCTTTATTGAAAATATCACCAAGCTTTTCCATTCTTCTCTCTGCCCCTGTGTATATGACTATGATCATTGCTTTAAATTCTTTATCAAATACATTGCTTATCTGTTTCATTTAGTTCTTTTTCTGAGATTTTTTTTTTGTTGTTCTTTCTTTTGGAGCACATTCTTCTGTCTCCCCATTTTGCTTGACTTCCTGTATTTATTTCTATAGATTAGGTGAAATAGCTACTTTTCCTAAAGTTGAAGGAGTGGTTTTGTGTATGCTGTCCCCTATGTGACTGTGTGTGCTGTGACTTTTGCTGGCTGGACAGAACTATGGCTATATATGCTAGTTATTTTTTTAAGCCATGGCATTTACAGAAAGAATAAAGAAAAATAATAATAAAAGAAAAAAGAACATAATGAAATAAAAGAAGAAAGAAAAGGAAAAAAGAAAAAGGAAGAAAAGAGAACAAGAAAAAATAAAACAATAAAATTAAGACAAATCTTGAAAAGTAAAAAATAATAATAATTAAAACATTTTAAAAAATAAGATAAGACACAAAAATCATGGCTTGTTTTCTGTGCCCCAGTCACAGGATGACTGGTGTGAGCTAGTGGACATTGGATTCACTGAGATCACAAGCTCCCTATGATGACTAGACCCTTCAGTTATGTCATCAGGACCTGCCTGATGTGGCATCAGGCCGCTCCATTTATAGTTTATGAAATTTCTTTTTTTTTATTTTTTTTTATTTTTATGATAGTCACACACACAGAGAGAGAGAGGCAGAGACACAGGCAGAGGGAGAAGCAGGCTCCATGCACCGGAAGCCCGACGTGGGATTCGATCCTGGGTCTCCAGGATCGCGCGCTGGGCCAAAGGCAGGTGCTAAACCGCTGCGCCACCCAGGGATCCCGGTTTATGAAATTTCTTATGGCAGCCAAATCCTGCTCTCAACTGGAACTTTAAGGTTGAGGGGGAAAGAGCATTCCCACAGCTCTTCAGTCCTTTTAAACTCCAGCTTCTCTTTTCAGTGCACCAGCATGACTCTGGCTGGTGTGGGCTTGCAGACCCTGCACTCACTGGAGTTATAAACTCATAGAGATGACTGGACCCACCCATTTTGGTGTCTGGATCCTGCTGCATTCTAGGCTTTTAAGGTGGGGTGGGACTATAAACCAGGATGTTCTTCAGTTCCTCTGACCTGGAGAGCTTTCTCGCAGCTTCTCCCCAGCTTGGCAGAGTTCTAGTGTAGTCTCTTTTCTGTGCTAGTTGCTCTTTTAAACCATGTGTTTGTGTTTTTTTTTCCCTGTGCTAAAAGAGAAAGGGATCTGTTCCTGATCCCTCAACACTATCCCTCCTCACTCCATTTGTAGTTGTTTATTACAAAATCCATGGTTGTGGGTGACGAGTCAGTGTCAGTTGTCAGCAACTCTTTAGCATGTCAGTGTGTGTTGGGAGTAGGAAGAGTTGGAAGGATGCTGGTAGCAGGGGGAAAGGCCTTCAGAGAGCATGGACATGCCTTTCATATCAATATATTTTTTAATAGGATCTGGAGTCAGGATCTGAGAGTGGAGCAGATACCATTTCAATAAATCAGACACAAATAAATCTGTCTTCTAACACCGAATCTACTGACCTATCATCGTCCACCCCAGTGGCCAGTTCTGGAACCAAACCCAAGTCTACGGTAAGTTATAAGTGCTACCAGTCAATTTTAACATGAAATGCTGATGATGGTAAGGGTTGATACCTCATCCATTCAATATAGAAGAAATACTCTTCTAGTCTTAGTTGCAGTGACATGATAGCATTTAACTAAGTACAATCCAACATATGTTGCTTGTTTGCTTTATAAGTAATTACACAAGTACTTCACTAAAACAGATCATGTTTCTAGAATTATGCAATTTTATGTTATCAAATTTTGCTGCTGTATACTCATCTTTAAAGAACCAAGAACAAAAAATCTGGAGATGGTTCTTCTTGAATTATTAGCCTGACCAAACTACTTACCAGTCAGAAAATTGCCTCTCTAAGACTAGACAGAGAGAGAGAAAGAGATAAAATCACACACATCATAAATGTTATGTGGATATTAAATGACATAGCTCATGTAAACTACTTAGTGAAATGCTTGGCACAGAATAAATACTGAATAAATATAAGCTACTATATCATGATGATGCTTCATCAACTTTACAGTGCTACCAAAACAAATAAAATGAGAATTTTCACATATAGTAATATAGCATAGTGAATTGTAAATAAAAGACATTTTCCTTTAAGTAAAAAGTTGAACTACTACAGGAAAGCAGTATTTGACTGTAAAAGGTAACATTTATAGAGGAAGTAATTACTACTTCAAATATCTGAAGTCCCAGCTGCTCCAAAATAACCTTTCCTAGTTTAGTGAAAATCATAGTGGCATATTATTTTTTTTAAATGCCCATGTTAGTTTAACACAGAGAAACAAGTTTGGATTGCTTGTTTGCCTGACTTTAAAATAAAAAGCAAATCTGAAATAAGACTCAAAAGAGAATACTCTGAATTTAAAACGTGGTAATATGTTCAATTGCAAGAATATCTAGAGCATTTTTAATAGAATAAATATCTATTGAACACCTACTACACACCTACTACATGCCATGCATTCTGCCAGATAAAAGAATGGGAGTGGAGTAAAATGTATTTTCTTTCTTTAAACATTTCACAATCTAGCAAAGGGGAGTAGGTGAGTAAACAGGGAAATGCAGTATCATACTATATGGTAGAGCTGTGTAGATTGGAAATGGCAAGAACCACTGACAGACTACATATAATGCTGTTCTAGGTACAATGAAAACATAGGGTCAAAAATAATATGTGTCAACAGGTAGACTGAAATGAAGTGGTGCTCTTCTTTTCCAAAATGGGTTAAAAAAAGGTTAAAATGTAAAATTAAGGTATGAAACCAAATGATTTCACTTTACCACATTCTTGTTGAAGTAAAAGGTAAAAGTCAACAGTTTTAACTTGAAGGTTTAGGAACCATTGGAGCATTGGCTTTCTGAACATTGAGACAAGGTATGGGGCTGATATATAAGAGAGAAGTAGAAAGGAAGGTGAATTCCCTTTTTAAACGTATTCATGCTTATATTCACTTTTTAAAGTACCTGCTATTATCCTGAAGTGCAGTTATTTTCTCTCTGATATTTATTCCACATTCATCTTTTACTTTAGAATAATTGCCATTGGTATCTTCTTTTTCTTCCTTGAAACATACATATTTTAATATGTGGTCACCTTATAATTTGTAGCAATTTATATAACTTTGTGTGTAGTTCCATCATTTTTCTTCAATAACCTCATGTTTATAAATGTGCTCATGTTTATAAATGTGTTTCCATTGAGATATGTCTCTATATTTTTATGATAACCATCTACAGTAAAGTTTTAGAATGAGAAACATAAAACCATCAGCTTTGGGGGGACTGTAATCCTTTAAAATACTTGAAGATGGGTCTGTTTTCAAATTTTTCATGTTTGCCATATCAATTGACCAAACTATTCGCCTCACAGATAAAATTAAGAAATACTAAAGTTGGGGCACTTGTATTGTTCAGTGGGTTAAGAAAAGGAAAAAAATGGCACACACAGAATTTTTAAAGAAAGTTTAAGGGGCACCTGCATGACTCAATCATTAAGGGTCTAGTTTTGGCTCAGATAATGATCTTAAGGTCCTGGGATCGAGCCCCACGTCAGGCTCCCTGCTCAACCAAGAGTCTGAATCTTCCTGTCCCTCTGCCCCTTCCCCCACTGGTTCTGTCTCTCTCTCTCTCTCTCTCTCCTGAAATAAATACAATCTTTAAAAAAAAAATACCTAGGTGAGAGCACAGGGTGTTATTCTGTATGTTGGCAAATTGAACACCAATAAAAAATAAATTTATTAAAAAAAAACCTAGGTCAATTATTGAACAGAAACATACTTTTTCATGCCCCTAAAGCAAATATTCACTGAAAAGTTGTCAACTTCAGGTAAAATTGTGTCTATCTATCCAGCTGTTCAGGTGTGACTTGTCACCTAGGCACTGTCACAGTTTCGTAGTGATGCCATCACTCCTAAGTCAGTGAGCACTGAGAATCATTATGCAGTGGATTGAGCCTCCAAACACAATATTCCACTTCAAGACAACCAAAAACTGCTTAACCCATCTTGACCAATACCACAGGCAGTTAGAGAACTGTACATGGAACTCTGTCCAGCTACTGAACTATAATTTAGTAAAATTCTCCAGTAGACCATGAGAAGGACCCAGAAAGAAACACTCCACTGTCAAAGACAACTGACTTTTAGGAAATTTCTTGAAGAAATAAAGAAAAGAAAATAGCTTGAAAAGCACGCTTTTGTTTCAGGGGAAGGATTGTTTTAATGTGTGTATATATCTAATTTTGTTGTTATTGGTGTTGATTCTTTTGAATATTGTTCCTTTTTTACTACAGTTTGGAGATAATTTAGCTATGGATCAATTCTAAGTTTTCAGTTGTTTCTGGGTGGAATATTAGAATGAAGAATTTTACCTATTTTACGAGAGAGTAAACATATACTTCCCCCCCCTCAATCTGGAGCTTGGGAAATAGATAATGTGTAATGTCAGTCTGGCTGCTTTGTGAAAAGAAAGAAGACACCAGTACCCCACAGAACCATTCTTTTCACCAGGAAATAAAATTTCAATTTTAATATTAAGTAGAAACATTAAATTCTAGAAACACCTACTTCTAACATTCACTCATAACAAACTAACCTTCTGCTCCATAATGTCATATTTTTACAAAATGTTTACTTTTATTTCAGAATTATTTAATGTTACATTTGATTTGCTGCTGCAAAATCTATTTATAATGGTGACTAACTACCACAAATATTTGGCTTTCCTTTTGTATGAAGTCCTCTGGGTTTCTAAGTGCCTATTTTTTCAATAATATTTCTTATTTTTATATGTATTATTAGAACAGGACCAATGAGTAATCTTCAGATTTTTCACGAAGACTATGTATATATCATGCCAAAAAGTAAGCATTAAAGTAGATTTCTGGGATGTATTTCACACAAAAATGAAGAAGTTGTAGGTAGGATACCCCATACCAAAAAAAAACACATTAGAAAAAATGAGGTCTAGTGCTTAATATCCCAAAAATCAATGATTTCTCTCCCAAAATCTTTGTTTTGTCCCTTTGAAACACTTTCACAAACAACTCGTGATCAGTCATATTATTTTTATACCAAGTGCTCTGACTCACTATAGAATGGTATCCTGGCATCCTTCTGGCCATGGCATCAGTTGCTTGAGCTGTTCCTCTCTGCATGAATATAGGGTTGTTACACGAAAGATTTCGAAGCTGGACATTAAACCTCAGGGTTTTGTTGTTTTCCCTGAAGATACTTATAAATATAGATGCTCATTAAATTACTATCAATCATACATTTATGAAGAGAGAAACCACGCTCCAGGTAACAAAGGAAATAACATATCCCATTTATAGAATAAGTACTGGAGGAACAGGGACAGTCTAGCATTCTGTAGAATAACCGAGAGCATCACTAAGAGTAACGCAAGGATATGTTTTCAATTTAGTATAAATTCCCCTTCCCTCTTTGTCCCAGAAACTCTTTTAGTTGCCTTGTGATAGAATTCTAATAACAGTGATGAAACCCTCAATCATTTGGGCATGTTGGAACCACAGCTAGACAGAGCAGCTTTGAGTATGTCTTAAACTATCTAAAGGAATTTTGGAACATATTAGCATTCATATAAGAATGTATTACATACTGGAAAATAACCCTTTTATTGAAGACATAAAAAACTGCAGAAATTATTAACCTTCATTACTGTAATTGCTACAGAGTAAAAAGACAGATACATCTTATTTTAGCTTAAGGTGGCAACAGTGGGTCTAATTCCACAGATTGAATACACCCCTCATCTTTTCATCATTAATACCAAAATAGTGATGGGACAGATGAAGGAAAACAGCTGCTGGAGGGATGGGAGCTTTAGGGCAGGCAGGATGACGCCCAGCCAGACTCTGCCAACCCTTTAGAGAGCGGTTCAGAATAACTCTTGCCTTCAGTCTGCCACGGTGTGAGGAAAATAGAGCTCAGGAGTATGCCCTGACTACAGTTCAGGATCATTTCTCGATGACTTTTAAAAAGACTCCAATACTACAATCAGCCTGAAAGTCCAGCTGCTTTTACTGACAGTTCTAAAACTTGCATGGTCAGTCTATTCTATTGTTGAAGAGGACAGTCTCTCAAGATGACCCCCAACACAACTGTTTATGCTATAGTCAGTTTAATGAGGCATTCACATACAATCTATTATTTTCCTTCCCTCTGCATGATAGAAGCAAAATAGTAATTTCTGTTTTGGCATTCGCTTGTCAATAGCATTGATTTCCCTAAAGGTGTAAATGTTTTGGGGTGCAGGGAAATGGAGGGTGATGGCACTACATAAGAATTTTGACTCATTATTTTTAATGAACGTTATTTAAGTTCAAATCATTACAAAAACAGAATCTCACTTTCCCTTTTTCACCCAATGAGATATGGTCTAATCTATATTGTTCTTAAAATTATCAGTTGATATTTTGGCCACTGCCACTGTGCATGTGAGAACCATAAATTGTCATTCATAGTATTTCTACGGATCTATATTTCTCTATGGTAAAAGCAGAGACAGAGAATGAACAGGAATATGAACTTTAAGAAAGACTCACAAGTTTTATTCAGGTAATAATTATGGAGAAAAGTATTTTTGCTTATGTAATAATAATAATATCAAATACAAAAGGGACATGTATAGAGTGCACTCTATGGGCAGATATATTATGCACTAGCAGGGCATATAGTTCATTGAATCCTCAGGACAGCCTTTTAGGTAGATGCTATGATTTCCTACAGTTCATAGATGAGGAAACTGGTTAATCTGAGTTGCCTATGACCTCACTGCTAGGAAGGAATGGGGCCAGGAAGGCACCCAGATCTTCTGTGCTCCTAAACACTGCTTTAGGCAGAGATCCACCTGCCAACCACCTGGCTTCAGAATCAACATCACTGGTTTGAGAGGTTATTATGTCGGAAACAAATTGTCACTGATGTTTGAATTATTAGAGTGCACAAGGACAGTTTCATTGCACAATAAAGAGCTAGTTCATCAGAGCATGGCATGGGTCATATTCTTCTAACATCATTTTCTAAATCATCTATCTACCATAGATTTTTTTACAGGTGTTTGTATGTTTATATACATACAGATTATATGCATACATATATGTGTATACATATATCAGAAGATATATACATATATTTGTGTGTATGTATATATGTGTATATATAGACGTACATTCCCTGGTGTTATTTTCCAAAATGTGTGTTGAATAATTCTTACCTATATGGTTCAATTTTTAATAAAACCAAATTAGTAATTATTAAGTTTTTATATAGTCATGAAATTATTATCCAGTATAAGTTTATATAATGTCTTTATTAATTTTGTGTAAGACTATTTCTCAGGATAAACACAGAAACTACAGAGGCAGATTTATTCACTGTTACCAGGTGTGGGGTGTGGTAATGTCTGTATCTACAATAGGAGATTTAAGGTTGGAAAGGTGTGAAAAAGAGTTTCTAAAGAGAAGCTCATAAGGTAGCAGACAGAGGTTAATGGACACCTTTGACAACCAATAATCAACTTAATTATTCTTTCTGTTGGGCAGCCCGGGTGGTTCAGCGGTTTAGCACTGCCTTCAGCCCAGGGTGAGATCCTGGAGACCCGGGATCAAGTCCCACATCTGGCTCCCTGCATGGAGTCTGCTTTTCCCTCTGCCTGTATCTCTGCCTCTCTCTCTCTCTCTCTCTCTCTCTCTCTCTGTGTGTGTGTCTCTCATGAATAAATAAATAAAATCTTTAAAAAAAATTATTGCTTCTGTAAAAAGAGGACTTCCACGTAAGCCTGCTTAAAAACAAAAAATATAAAGCTCATTAAATACTGTTTTTTTTTTAATTTATTTGTGATAGTCACAGAGAGAGACAGAGAGAGAGAGAGAGAGAGAGAGGCAGAAGGAGAAGCAGGCTCCATGCACCAGGAGCCCAACGTGGGATTCGATCCCCGGTCTCCAGGATCGCGCCCTGGGCCAAAGGCAGACGCTAAACCGCTGCGCCACCCAGGGATCCCTAAATACTGTTTTGATGGAGAGTAATTTATTAAAGATGTCGAGGACAGTCTGATTGGGAATAAGATATTAATTTATGATGAATTAGCCACACAAGATTAAAAACAAAATTCTTAACACAGAATTTAAGGATGAATTTAAGAGGTTACCTAAAGTCCTTGAAGTTGTATTTTAAATTGTATATGCACACCAGCATTGACACATAGAAAGACTGTCAATATCTGCATCAGATTCTCAAAGACTCTCCAAACCCCCCATAAAAAAATGCTCTTTTGAGTTTTGATGATTCAGTCAGTTATCCGTGAAGAAACCTGATGAGCATGAGAGAACCTTTGTTACAAATAATACACTTCAGGCACATGGACTGGAATTATTTCTTTCAGCTTTATTTCCTAGTGGAGAGTTCCACAGAAGCGTTTTTGCAATAAACTAGGCTATGCTTTATAGATATGTGAAAAGCAATTCTGCTACAGAATAAAACACCATTGGCATTTGTCTCAATTATACAGAATTTCAATAAAATTAAAAATGATCCAAGAAAGAAAAAAATCATCAAAGGTTTCCTGTAATAGTTTCAGTGCAAATCAGGTTTCATATCCAAATGCAATCACATATCTTATACATATGATCATGAAGCTAACCTCGTTATGCCTGTGATACAGTAAATGGCAGGCATTAAAATTGAAAACAAGAATATAGATTCTGGAGTCCAAATCACATCATTTAAAAACCCAGTTCCTGCATAGAATTTTAGCACTGTCTATATTTTGTTTTACCAGGGTACTATATGCTATATTTTTATATTATATACTATATTTTTGTTTAAATGGTTGTCAAACCGTTATTTTCAACACAGCTGGTATTTTTCCCTAATCTTGTCCACTATTTAGAACAAAATAGAGGGATAAAGCATTACTGTCTTTTTTACAAAGAGGAACTGCAAATACTCCTTTTTACTGAAGTCTGGGAGAAAAAACACAAGATAATATATAAAATTAATTAGAATTTAACAGTATTCCATAATGTCATATATAATAAGTAAAGAAAATAGCGTAGCAAAGGAAAAAATGTCACACATTGAATTTTAAAGAAAGTTTAAGGGACATCTGGGTGGCTCAATCATTAAAGTCATGATCCTAGGGTCCTGGGATCCAGCCTCACATCAGTCTTCCTGTTCTGTGGGGAGCCTGCTTTTCCTTCTCCCTCTGTCTGCAGCTCCCCCTGCTTGTGCTTTCTCTCTCTCTCTCTGTCAAATAAATAAATAAAATCTTTAAAAAAAAAAGAAAAGCTCTTCTGAAACATCAAAAAAATTGAATTAGTACAGTTTACCATTAATAAATGCAAAAATGTAATGGTCTTAGAAAAATGCCTTTGATTGTAATGCTTTTGAATATGGCAATCTTACTTTGACATAGAAAAGCAATAACATTAAAGTATGTGGATTTTTAAAGAAATATTTGTCTTTGTTCACTAAGATCTTTATTGTTTATGAGAAAGGAAAATAAAGCAAAATTTATAGCTTTTTAAAGAAAAACTGAGCCACCAAAGAACTGGAAAAAATGTTTTTGAAAAGGACATCATTCTGTGATTATTATAATGAGATATTTCTTAGAATTCTATGACTGTAAAGCATAGAGGAATCCATTCACATACCCTGGATTTTGAAATAATAAATATGTAATTCATTAACCTTGGGCTTTGAAAAATAGCAACATTTTTATAGTTATTTGCTTTTATATTGAAAATAAATTCAAAATTCTCTCATTCCTTGTGTTTGAAGATACTGTCATCTGTTTCCAATGCATTTACAAATTAATTCATGACAGTCTCATTTGGGATGGGTTATTTGATCTCCACAATGACCGCCTCACGTCAGCCTTTTCACTTTGAACCTAAGAGTTTCATTTTGTCAAAAATAAGCATAACTTATACCCAGATACACTGATTCTTAACACTAAACACTGAGTTCATGGTATTGAAAGAATTTTTCAAGTTGGCAAAATTTTTTTTTCTATTTTGCTTGTGTTTAGTGTATAATAATCTAGTTAATTAGTTGTCCAGAGCAGAATTCCTAAAATTAAAAAAGGGGGGTAAGGGGAAAAAGAATACCTATGGATCATGGAACAGTTTGAATGGAATAAATTCCGTAAGGGCAAAATAAAAAATCATCTCTGCAATCTAAGGTTTAGTCATATGAATAGTACTTTTGTGTGTTATCATCATTACAATGAGAAAAATTTAGTTTTTCCATGTGCTGATGTTACTTCTCGAATCCAGCTCATATTTTTGTCCAAGAGCAATAACAACTTCCAGTTATTTCTGGGCAATGTAAAATGGCAAGCCAGCAGCATGCCACATCACAGCAACCAAGAATATAATTCATAGCACTGAGCAGTAATAATAACCACTAAGTCATTTTCACAGTCCTCTCTCTCTTCATTTTAGACTTCGTTGTCCCAAAGCTCTAATTACATATTCAATACGTTCCCCTTTTTTTATAACTTTTCCACTTTGATTGATAATTAATTTCAGCCCTAGCATTTGTTGGTCTCAGCACTCACTTCTTATAGACAGTTGGAAGTCAGATGAAATGTTGAACCAAGGATTCCATGGGAATATTCAGTAGCAGTTACACGAAGTTTACAGTTGGGGCTTCTTTAGCTCTAGTGGTGAGCTGTCTACCACATAGCTAATTTCTAAATGAAAAAATATAAACATCTACCATGTTGTTAAGTATTCTGAACATCACACATCTAAACATTTGGAGTCTTATAATAAAAATAGGAAAGTAAAGGAATTACTTACTTTCGATTCATGATGTCCTAAAACACCATCACTTGAAAAATATTGATATCCCTGACTATTCTAGGTATTTAATGAACATTTTATGTGCTAGTTTTCTTTTTTTATGTCCATAGTTCATATTCTTTACATTATTGTCACCACTGCCATCTTTAGTGATTCTCTTTTCTTTCCATTCTAACACCTTAGTGTAATCCTGATGAATTCTGGGTTTGTGAACTCCTTCAAAGTAAGATCAGTTGATGTTCCTGAAAATGACTCTCATTGTTTCCTGTTCACTGTAAATTGCTTTATCCATTTTATTTGTTGTTGTTCTGCTGATCCATTTTGAAGGTCCTATCTTTGTATGTAAATATTATAGTAATTCACCAAATGGCCACTTACCAAATTATCCATAATGCAAAATGCAGAGAATCATACAAACAGGCAAAACTAACTGAATAAATCAGTGCTGTTCAGACTGTGCTCTGGAGAATCAGAGCCTTCCTCCACCTGCCTTCCTCCACCTGCCCCAACCAGACTTACTTACTTTTATCTCTTTTACATATTGGCTTTATGAATGAGATCTTCTTTGGTCAATCCATAGCATAAATTTTGTCCAAATCCTAGACTAAACAAACTATAGGAGTGAGAAAATGTTGAAGAATGTTTTTGTGTGTGTCCAGAGAGCCTCTGATATATATCTACTCTATTTCCAAGATCATTGTGGTGAAGCTGCCCCTAGGACTCCTATGCTCCAAGGGCAAGGTATTCATTCCTAAAGCTTCATCATCACTGAGTCCTGAACTCTGGGAGATAAGAAACAAGAAAGTGTAAGAGGGAGAAGACTCTGTGTGAATCAGAACAATTTGACTTGGCCTGGGCTTGGGGTTCTGTTGGCCCAGATCATTAAGGTGGTAAATACAAAACAAAATCTATACTTCACAATATCGGGTTGTAGATGAATATGTTTGTTTGCTTTTTTGTTTGTTTGTCTTGTTTAATTTGTTTCTATTGGGGAATAAAGTCAGAATTTTAAATAACTTTAAATAGGTGAATATTTAGAACTCAGAACTAGTAGAATTTTAATTTAGATATATTTCCTAAGGAAATATTAGCTAAGTATTTAATTTTTACATTTGGAATTTTGTGGTATCAAAATTTTACAATCATTTCCTTACTTGTAAAACATTTATAGTATACATATATGTGTGTGTGTATATATATGTGTGTGTGTGTGTTTATATATATGGGCAGTTCTATATACATTTTTGTCTGCATTTCTAATATTTATTTATGTAGTTTCATAGACCAAAAAAGAATTGCATATTTGCCAGGATATTTTTTATTACTAGTAATATTGTACTTTTCTTATATTTATCAGATATTTGTACACCTTACTTTAATAAAAAGATATAGAACAATATTAGTAGCCATGTGTAATAACTGATCTATTCATGTCTTCATAAAATTATCCTACATCTCCCTTAAAAAGCAATTCTAATTTATAATGTAGGTGAATTATAATACTATTAATGTTATGAACATTAATTTCATGAAACCCAATTCTTTGTTTTTTCAAGAAGCTATAAGAACTCGCTATGGCTATGTGTAAGCCACTGTGCTAAGCGCTGGAATAGAACTTAAGAAAAAAGTGTTGGAGGGAGAGGATGTGATTGGAATCTCTGGAATCAGACTCTGGGACTAAGAATTGCCTGGAGAAGCTGTGTTGTTGAGTGTTTCTGAGAGATAGACATGTTTGGAAGTGAGGAAGGCCAAATTGGATAGAAGACAGAGTTGCTTCAGCTGCAGTGCAGTAACAGCTGTGGCCTCAGGTGATTGTATGGAGATCCCTGGAGCTGGGTGTCTCTCCATGTTGTCCCAAAGTGAGGGAGGGAGTTAGACCTCTATCCTTGCACCAGCCAATTATTGGTCCTAAGCTGCCCCTAGAAAGTGATGAAACTTTGAGTGAGGCAGTTCCTTGCTCCCAAGGCCATTTCCCAAAGGATATTTCCCAAATTGGCAGCAGCAAGAGAGTTGATGCACTGACCCTGAAGAGGGAATAGCTCTGCAGTCTCCACCACAGATGCTATGACCTTCGCCTTCAATGGGTGTGTTCTCTGGTGCAAGTAGTAGATACCCAAACATGTGGATATAAAAAGATGTAACAAGAACCAAATTATAGTTATTATTAGGACCCTGAGGGAACAACCCTAAGGAACAGGAAAAATGAAGACTCCTATTTCCCATTTATGATAGAACTTACAGGGTTTCGAAATTGACCTTATACAAAGGATTAGAAAAAGGAAAAAATTAAAAGTGGATTCAAGAGTTACATCTTGAAGAAGTAAGACAATGGTGGGGTCATTGACTAAGGGAATAAAGAAGCAGAGGTAGGAATGAGGAGGAGAAAAAGCAAAGTTTTTAAATCAACCTTATTTTAAGGTATAATTTACATACAATAAAATATGCCCATTTTAAGTGTGCCTACCTCCAGGATGTTTTTGGTAGTAATGAAAAGAAAGAAAAACAAAGGATGCTAGCAGAGGAAGTTTTAGTGAAGGAAGTTATATTATCTTTTTTTTATTTTTTGCATTGTTTTACTGGTTTTTTTTTTTAAAGATTTTATTTATTTATTCATGATAGTCACAGAGAGAGAGAGAGAGGCAGAGACACAGGCAGAGGGAGAAGCAGGCTCCATGCACCGGGAGCCCGATGTGGGATTCGATCCCAGGTCTCCAGGATCGCGCCCTGGGCCAAAGGCAGGTGCCAAACCGCTGTGCCACCCAGGGATCCCTGTTTTACTGTTTTCCAGGAATGTGATCTTAGCTAAATATGCACAACCAAATAGAGTGAAATCACAAAACAAATTAATTTTTTATTATACCTTCCACACCAAATACCCAAGTCAGTTACTTTTCTCCCTCCTTGATTAGACAAAAACTCAGAAACTCCCATGAGTCTTACTAGACACTCTTAAATAATACAATCACCTTTTTTTTTTTTTTATCTATGATAGTCTCACAAAGAGAGAGAGAGAGAGGCAGAGACACAGGCAGAGGGAGAAGCAGGCTCCATGCACCAGGAGCCCGACGTGGGATTCGATCCCGGGTCTCCAGGATCGCGCCCTGGGCCAAAGGCAGGCGCCAAACCGCTGCGCCACCCAGGGATCCCATACCATCACTTTAAATCCCAAAACATAGCATTCATGAATTAGAAATGAGAAGGTTTAATTTCTGCAATAGTCAACATTGCAATCTTCCTTTACCTGTAAGGCTCCTCTCTCTCCTAGTCTGCCTGCAGCCAGGGAAGGTTGGGAGTGGGAGTTCAGCTTCCTTTTCCTTCCTCTCTCACCAGATACATCACTAGCTAGCAGCTGTGAAATGAGAGGTGGGATGACAAGGAAAACAGAAAAGTTCTCACTGGGTGCACATGAATGCCTATGAGTCTGTAAGAGAAACTTTTACCTGCTATTATCAGTTTTCTGTTGCTATGTAACAAAGCATATTTAAACTTTGTGGCCTACAATAATAGTTATTATTATTTCTCATGGTTTCCAATAAGTTCAGTATCTGAAAGAAACTCTCATCTTGGTCTCTGCCTATAGAGTTTGGAAGTTCCAAAGCCCTGCATTGGTTCTGCACTGTCAGAATCTTTTGATCTGAGATGAAGGTGTTTCTGCTAGTGCAATCTCTTTGAAATTTTGTGCATCTCCTATGTGTCCTATTAGAGCTCCAGTAGACAGAGCCAAAATACAAATCTCCTCACGATAAGTCTTTCCCTACCTCAGACTCCTACTGAGGCTTCTGAGAGGCATGCCCTGATGATTCTTAAAACTCCTGTTGTTTAATGTAGAGGATGTGTGATGTACCTTCTAAACATCCCTAGTGAGCTTTTTGTGTGGACAATTCTCTGAGGCATTGTTTTAAATATTTTTGAGACTTTGGCAAAGAATTTTATCTTTAGGTATATTTTCTTGGCTGAACCTTGATTTGATCTTACCCTGAAACCATTTCTTTAAAAAAAAAAAAGATTTTATTTATTTATTCATGAGAGACACAGAGAGAGAGAGGCAGAGACACAGGCAGAGGGAGAAGCAGGCTCCATGCAGGGAGCCTGATGTGGGACTCGATCCTGGGTCTCCAGGATCAGGCTTGGGCTGAACTGCTGAGCCACTCGGGCTGCCCAATTTCTTAACTTTAGTATCATTTATTGTCTGGAGACCCTGTGAAGAAGTCTTTCTCCCTCTTTTTACATTTTAGTATAAGGAACAAGAACTCATGCAATGCCTTTAATCCAGCCTGGAAATCTCATTTGCCAGATCACTAAATACCTTACACGTTTTCTGCTTTCCACAGCACCACCACAACTATACTCCTAAACTTTCTGTCACTAAATAAAAATGATTCTTTTCTTCTAATAATATTTCTTTAAGGTCTTACCGAAAGCCTCCTCAAAGGCTATTCAGCTAGTGCTAACAGTATCTTTGGTGTCAAAAGCACTCTCCTCAAGTCCAGCTAACATTCACCTGCCACCTAATCCCAAAGCTACTCCCACATTTTGTCATTTTTTTTACATCTTTTTGTTATAGTAGCACCCAATCCTTAGTACCAAAATCTATTAGTTGTCTGTTGTTGCATGACAAATCAACCCTAATTCAGTGGCTTAAAACAATAGTAATCAATGTATCATGGTTTCCATATACTAGAAATTCAGGAGTAGCCTATTCATGCAGTTCTAGTATAGGGTCTCTCATGAAGGTGCAGGTAGGTGTTGGCAAGGAGTGGAAGATCTCCTCCAAAATGATTAATCAGCCACTCTGGAAAACTGTGTGGAGGGTCCTCAAAGAGTTAAAAATAGAGATGCCCTACAACCCAGCAATTGCACTGCTGGGGATTTACCCCAAAGATACAGATGCAACGAAACGCCGGGACACCTGCACCCCAATGTTTCTAGCAGCAATGTCCACAATAGCCAAACTGTGGAAGGAGCCTCGGTGTCCATCGAAAGATGAATGGATAAAGAAGCTGTGGTCTCTGTATACAATGGAATATTCCTCAGCCATTAGAAATGACAAATACTCACCATTTGCTTCAACGTGGATGGAACTGGAGGGTATTATGCTGAGTGAAATGAGTCAATCGGAGAAGGACAAACATTATATGGTCTCATTCATTTGGGGAATATAGATAATAGTGAAAGGTAATAGAAGGGAAGGGAGAAGAAATGGGTAGGAAATATCAGAAAGGGAGACAGAACATGGAAGACTCCTAACTCTGGGAAACGAACTAGAGGTGGTGGAAGGGGAGGAGGGCGGGGGTGGGGGTGAATGGGTGACGGGCACTGAGGAGGGCACTTGACGGGATGAGCACTGGGTGTTATTCTGTATGTTGGCATATTGAACACCAATAAAAATAAATTTATTATTAAAAAATGATTAATTATCATTTAATCATTGGTTGGCAAACTGGGTTTTCCCCCACGTGGGTCTCTTTATGAGACAGCCTTAGTTTCTTCATACCATAGCAGCTCGCTTCCCCCACGGTGAGAAATCTAAGAGACCAAGGCAGAAGTTGCAATGCTTTTTATGAACTGGTTTTGAAAGTCACACACCAATATATCTGTTGTTTTCCTTTTGATTATACAATACTAATCGGCGTGGGAGGGGACTCTCCAGGGCATGTGTACCAGGAAGCAAAGATCACTGGGAACCATCTTGGAGATTAGCTTCCACATCTCTAATTCCCTTAATGCAGGAATTTCTTTATATAGGAATATAAATATTTCTAATTTTGCAGGTCATCTAGGTTTTTTTTACAGACCCCAGGAATGCAGACGCTTTTATCTTCTCCTGGCTGAAACCTGTTTATACCTCTAGTCAGTCCTCTAATTAAGCCATGCATATATCTCGGATCCATAAGAAATACTAATACTGCCTTTCCTGAAAAATCTAGGAATCCAGCTGATACTAATACAGCCCATCTCCTTTGACTCCTCACCAGCTAGGGAGCCCAATCAGGCCAGATCAGTTTCCTGTGTCCCCCGTGCTGCAGGGACACATATCAGACTTTCCATGTCTGGAGGGTATGTTTGAAGTCGGTTTAACCAGCCTTGAAATGAGAGCAGACACCCTATTTACTAACACTTCTCTGTAGGGCAAGATGTAGGGGAGGACTCATAGCAAACTAAATTCTCTTCCCCAAGTCACTTATTCCTGATTCTATTCTATCCTTTGTGGGGTGGGGGTAAGTCAGTGTTCTCTGATACATTCTCCTCAAAATATTTGTTACAACCTCTACATTTTTGTCTTTATCACAACTCAGTTTGATATGAAATCTGTCACCTTAGAGTTTAGGTCCAAACCTCAATTTTAATACCCTATCACAGAGATCTGTGTCCTGGGCTGTGAACAGGTGTGCCAGGAACACATTTGCTCTCTGCTGTCATTTGAGAGATTAAAAACACTTTGAGGGAGATAAAATCACAGATTCAAGGTTATGGTAGTTTTTTTTTTTTGTTTTGTTTTGTTTTTTTAATCATTCACTAAAACTGTATTCAGACAGGACTAAAGATAAGGTACATACTACCCAAAGTTGGTTGACTACCACCCTTCAGTTCCTTAATTGACCTGCTAAATGTAGAGTTTATATACCCCGAAGGGGGCGGGGGGATATTTAAAAATTGGTTTTCCTTAAATCCGCTGTTGGAATACATGCTGATAAGGTAATGTGTTAAAACATCATAAAATAATTTGTATGTTGACTTACAGGCAAAACATAGATTAACAAATTTGAACGATTAAAATGATAATGACAGAGATAATAGCAAATCATAGTATTTCTGCAGGGAGAATAAAATATCAATTTGCCTAGACTTAAACTTTTTTATAATTTGTGTTCTACATGGTATAATCTTTATGGGGCCTGGTTTCCTCTTCAGCTCCAATAAGAGCTAAAGAAACATCCTTCTACACAAGTCAGATTTTTAGGGGAAGTGTAATGAGGAAAAGGCCTATGACAAAGGATGGGCTCTATCTGGCCAAAAGTTCTGAAAGTTCAATTTGGGGCTGAGATCTAGGAGCTTCAGCAGCTTCTGGGGATGAAGAAGGATTGATTTTAGCAATAAGTACTCCTACCAGGTCTCAAAAGGTCAGATAGGCATGAGTGGAGGGAATTAGGTCAGGTTGGCTCCAGGGGAGGAGCGATGATAATATTCTGATTTAGTTGCTGCATGGACAGCAGGAATAGGTTCCAAGAATACATGCTTAGATTTAGACTTAGGCTTAAGGACTATTTTTCTTAAACTTTTGGAGACAATAGAATACAAAACCATTTTTTTTCTTACAAAATTTCTGAAAACTTTCATCACAATATTGTGATCAAACCAGATATTATTGCATAGAGTCCCTGGGTGGCTCAGTTGTTTAAGCATCTGCCTTCAGCTCAAGTCACGATCCTGGGGTCCTGGAATCAAGACAGACATCAGGCTCCCCACTGAGCAGGGAGCCTGCTTCTCCTTCTCTCTCTGCCTCTGCCCCCAGTCCTGCCCCCTGTGTGTCTCTCTCTCAAATAAATAAATAAAATATTTTTTAAAAATTACTGCATATATGGCAAAAAAACTATATAATGCCACTTAAAAGCTAGAGATACAAATTAAAATCATTTCAATATTTTATTACTGTTAATGTCATATATTTATTATTTTTCCACATTTATTCCTAGCATATTTCTGAGTTACACAGAGTAGATGTTACTCATTAATTGGTTTAAAAGATATTGTCACATTAGATTATCCATGATTCTGTTTGCTGTATAAATTAAAAGGGGCATTACAAGGACACGACTATAGGCTCCCCTGTGCATCTTTTTAAATTAATTCAATTAAAGTTGTCAGTAAGTTGGCACCTAAGGGAAGCCCTATTCCTCTTGCCAGCTGAGAAACAACTTTCAGTATTGGTATAAACAAAAAATATATGTTAAATTTAAAATAGATTTAAGATAAGAGCACATTGCTTTGAAGGGTTTGTAAATAATAAACTATATATAATATATAAAATATATATAATATATATTTTTCTCCATGGATGAAACTTTTCATGTTTTTAAATTGTATTTCTATATAATGTATTTCACAATGCATAAGAATGTTCTCCACCACCCCACACCCAAAAAAAATGTTCTCCACCCCAAAAAGATTCATTGGAGAAAAATTCTAACACATGTAATCTTTTCTTTGATCATAAGTTTGGTTATTAAATATATTATTTTCAGATATTATATTTTACTCCAACAGAAAATTAATATGCCACTGACTTAAAATTCTGTAGCCTTCAGATGATTGTTGGATCTTTCAAAGGACTTTCTTCTTTGGTGACAAGATAGTACAGGTAGGCTCCTACAACCACTAAGTTATTTTTCTTAAAATGAGGGCAACTTACACCTTGAAAAAGGATAATATACCAAAAAAAAGAAAAAAAGATTAACACTAGTAAAAGTAACGTCATCATTAAAACTTTGAATAATATAAAGCAAGGTAGTTGCAGTATCTTGCTTTTTATTTTGAGGTTTGCTTTCGTTTGTTTCTTTTTTTCTTTCAGAATGCTGCCATCTTCTGGTCAAATTGTATATTACTTCACACACAAAAGATCTACAGCAGAGGCAATTTAGGTTTATATAAATTCATCTTTTATCATTAGGAGTCACCTATTTAAGATTTATGCCTCTAATGTTCCAAAACTAGAGAACTTTAAATAATTTTCAAGAACTTTAGGGAGTTAAATTCACAGAAGATGTTTCAGGATTTGTAATGCTATCAAAATATATATTGCACAGTAAATGCATATACAGAAGGACAGATAAGGCAAAGTGTCTCTAGGGAATATTTGACTTGTTCTATTTCTGTAAGAATCTATGGCTAAGAATAATTAAGCAATTTTGACATATATTTGCTATATTCATTTCTACAAACCATTTTCTAAGTAATTCATTTTGAAAGAATATTTCTATAGTATTTTATAAAGACCCTCAATAAGTGTTCCCCTTTCAGTGAAGAAGATTCTTGTGGGACACCTTCTTAGAGTTGTTTATATTTGTACTTCTTTTAGAATTATTTATTAAAAGATACACAATTTAAAGAGCTTGATTTGATATTAACAAGTATATGTAACTCCTTGTATGTATACTTCTACTCCCACACTCTAGTTTTTATTCCTTTTTATTGATTCATTGAAAAAAAAACTGAAGCTCTTACCATGTGCCAGTTTCTTTGGTAGGCACTGAAAATTCAAACAGAAGATGCCATCCTTAGACTTAAAAGCATGCAACTTAGTGGATTTCTTTAGCCAAGTCCTAGAAATCCTCACTGGACTAATACAAGGACTAATTAATCCTCAAAGGACTATTAGTCCTTTACTAATTAATCAAAAACATTTTAATCTACCAAAACCAAAAACTGGTAAATCACAGCACAAGAGTAGGAAGCATCTACAAGACTCATGAGCTGCTTCTTTTTGTCACTGATGGTTTCTACCAAATTTTCTCCCTCCCGCCCCGCCATCATATTTACAATTTGCTGACACATACAATTCACACCAAATAGCCATGAAATCAGCACAGTAATCAATGTTTAAAAGGTGAAGAATCTTGGCACACTGAGACCCACTCACTTGAGTTACTCAATGGTATTGTAGCTGTACTGCCAGGGTAGTGCTCAAAAATTGCCTGGTTAGAGAGGTTGGTTGTGGGCAGGGAGAAGGGAAAGGAGTGCTGTGCTCCAGAGCAGGATATGATCTGGAGCTGACCCTGTTCCCTCAGACAGCACCACGTTGCATGGATGACTGCTCAATGAAGAGCCACTTTATAGCTCAGAGGAATGAAGAAAGCATGCATTAGCAACTCCCCCCAGCTTTGCCTTGTTTCACTCTTGGCACTCCACTACTTTTCCCATTATTAAAAGGAAACAGGTAAATGATCACATGTATTGTTGAGCGGTATGTAAGAGATTACATGAAAATGCTCCTGGTATTCTCTGTAAGAGAAAATAGTGAACCACTGCACAGAACGTATGCTTCGGAATTCATGTGATCAGTTCCTCATAGTTAAACTATTCTCTGCACCTAGAAGACCCAACTAAGACTACATAGGAACAGCTTTTCTTCTTTTGGATGCTTTTTCTTGGAGCAGTTGTTAGAGTACAATTGAAACTTATTCAGGCTCCATGCATGATAAAAGTTAGAAAATCTATAAGTCACTCTTTTAAGTATCCTAGATATCAATATTTCCTGCTATTTGGGGGCTGGTATATATATATATATATATATATATATATATATATATATATATATATTCCTGTGTTTTCAAACCCAAGTTTAATACATTATGCCGTAGTTACATGTACTTTTTGCTCTTCTTTGAATGAGAATGGCAACCAAGTTGTGAAGTATACACATAATTTTTTTAAATTCTCATCACAAAGCAAAAATAATAGTTAGGATAATAGATTTAAAGAATTTGAGATTGTGTCAGCATGCCTTTCATCCTCCTGGTTCAGAAGTTAAGTGAAAGATTGGATTCAGTAGTTCTCTGAGCCAAATCACTGTGGAGGGTCTCAGTCCTAACAAACTATACCATCATTGACACAGCATTCCTATTCTGTTGAGAACTATTTAAAGAGGAAAAATTTTAAATATTAAAAATCACAAATTAAAAATTATACAGTTCTTTCATTTATAGCATTTTCATACATATCCCTTAAGCAGAAAATATTGCCTTGAGGTACCTATTATTTGTCCTTCATTAATGCTTTCCCTATTTTTCTGTTTTATGAAATTCTTTTGGAAATTGATTAGATTCAGATTACATTTTGTTAAAGCAATCCAAGCCTGGAAACGATAGTAAAATTTTCATAGAACAAAGCAATACAGACTTAAAATTACTCTTAACATTTTATAAAGTTAGGCACACTTATGTCTTTTCTTTTTTTATATTTTTAATAAAGTAGTTCTAAAATATTTTCATTTCAATTAAATAATTTAACTGGCTCCTTTTAAATGGCATTAAACAAGATTTCATGATTTGTGGAAATAAATCTCTTAGTAGAGTGCTCAATGCATAGTAATCCCTCCACCAATGACAGTCAGTATTATACTTCAGTATATACAACAGACCTGTTCTTTAAAAGGGACACTTAAAATTATTTAAATGATGAACCAAATAATATTTTAACTAGTGTATTTGCACTTTGCCTAAATTCTATATCAAGTTGTTCTCTGAGCCAAATCAAATTCTAGTATTTTCTGTACTAGAATGAATTAAGAGGCACCATCTGTAATTGAAAAAGGGCAACCCAAGACAATTGAGTTAACTACCAAGATCAACAGCCCAGAAAGGACATCCTTGTCCTACATGTCCTAGCATAAGATAAGGAACGATTTACAGAGTCAGATTCCCAGAAAGATTGGAATACCCAACAATGGGGGAAAGTGAAAAATGAAGGAGCCTTTTTATCATCAAGAAAAACCCCACAGCATACTTTTGTATTCAAAATGACACTAATGAATGTGGTGATTATCTGGGAAGACAGGGATTATGAGAAAGATGAATAATTCAGTCACCCCTCTTTGCATCCATCTTAATAATTGTCATTTGGGTTTCGGCTATAGTCATCTTTGCTACTTCTGTTGCTATACGGCTTGGTTTCTGCTTTCCAAGCCATCTCATGGTGGATGCCAGGTCTTGGTATTTATTGTACCCTAATCATCTTTCTTCATTGGAAAATTTCCAAAGAACATATATTATAAACTAGAAATAAATATATTCCTGGTAAATTTGTTTTTCTGGCTTAGCTTAATGCACAGGCCTCTTTCTGAGCAAAAATCTTGTGCTCAACAGTATATTAAGATGAACTAATAAGACTGATTCTTTTAAAACAAAGTCTCATATACCTCTATTGATTTTCCTGTTTTGTTTTGTCTTTTATCAATGGCATGGTTATCATTTTTTGGGCTTGAGAAGATGAGGAAATACTTCAGTATTTGGTTAAAATATGACAGAAAGTTCATGAACTTTGTCTTGCAATTGTAATAATTCAAATGGCAGCAAGTAAACATCAGTTTTCATCAATGATGAATATAAACACTCAAAGAAGGGATTTCTGCACTGTGTTGGCGCCTCTGAAGAAATGATGTTCTTTCCACATCACCATAGAAGAATTTGTTTGGACATTTTCTTGGAATGCTAGTGTACTGACTACCAATCGTAGAACAATGCTGCTGTTTGTGTACAAAGTGGTCGTAAACAGGCTACCCACAGAAACAATGATTTATACTGATTGCACATTTCTCTGTAAATGTTTAATCTTTATTAGCAATTTTTAGGGAAAGCATGATTTTGAACCCTTGACTTGGAATTTTCTGGGGCTTTAAAATGATCCAGGATAAAGGTCAATTCTCTTTGGCCCCATATTTCCAGACATTTAGTATTCCATTTCCCATTATCAAAACACACATGCACACATTTTTTGAAAGAAGTAACAAATGCAATATAAATGGTAGGGAGATATGACTATTGCCCAATAAGCAAAATCTCAAAT
Organism: Canis lupus baileyi; assembly: GCF_048164855.1. Lineage (NCBI taxonomy): Eukaryota > Metazoa > Chordata > Mammalia > Carnivora > Canidae > Canis > Canis lupus. The sequence continues at coordinate 24,962,810 of NC_132852.1, forward strand.
CTCAGATCAAATGAATGATCCTCAATCTATTGAAAGGTGTTCATTATCTGTCTCCATTACTCTCCAGTGAACATAATCTCAAAAGGACTTGGCTCTTGAAAATGAATCATTAAAGCAGCACAGCTTTTATTGGATCCTTTTATAATGTACTTGCTCAGTAGAGAAAATGCTTTTAGACACCTCCTATTACCTGCTGGTTATTTGACATTTTATTTCCTTATTTAGTAATCATTTCTTGAGTGCCTACTGTGTGCCAAGCATTGTGCTAGATACTTGAGAAACAATAGGCTTCCTCACAGAGCTCAGAGTTAAACAGAGAGACACACTAATAAACAACTAATCTCAACTCAAGGGAGGCAGGGAAGAACACCTAGGCTAGTTGTGAGGCAGTTGGGAAAAGTTGGTATGCAGTAGGTGCTCTCAAATATTTCTTTAATATTTAAAGACAGATGGTTCTACCCTGGTGAAGGTGTAGAGAGCAAAGAGAAGAGATTTCCAGGCTAAGCAGTGAGTGAGAGCAAAGACAGAGGTGAGAAAGCCCCCCCACACACACACATGTGGAGACTAGCAGATGGTTCGGTCTGGCACAAGTGCAGGAGCTTTGAACTCAACACAGAGGCTGCAGAGGCCAGTTAGAGTCAGATTTCAAAAGTGTCTCCTAGGGGCGCCTGGGTGCCTCAGGCAGTTAAGCATCTGCCTTTGGCCCAGGTCATGGGCTCAAGGTCCTGGGATTGAGCCTTGCATTAGGCTGCCTGTTTGGTGGGAAGTCTGCTTCTCCTTCTCCCTCTGCTCCTTCCCCTTGTTCATTCTCTCTCTCTCTCCCTATCCCTCTCTCTCCCTCTCTCTCTCTGTCTCCCCGTCCCCTTCTTTCTAAAATAAATAAGTAAACCTTTTTTAAAAAAAAAAGTATCTTCTACACTATGACAAGGTGACAAGGAAAATGAGTGAATTCCAGCAAAGGACATTGGGAAGCAGGGCGATCATTCCTGCATTTTGGCAAAGTTTCTTCTGAATAGAGAGGGAATGCATTGGAATGGCTCTAAGAGAGGCACTATTTTGAAGGCTTTCATAGCAATCCAGGCACAAAGTAAAAGATGGAAGCCTCCATGGTAGGAATGCTAAGGAGGAGGCATGGATAGATTTAAAGTATATTAAGGAATTATAATCTCTATACAAAAGTGATATGGTGGATATAAAGAGGAGAAAGGAACCAAGACCTCATAATGACTGAGCAGCTAGATGATAATAACTCCAAGACAGGGAAAATCTTTGGCATCCTTGTTCCCTTCTGCTGAAAACTACTGCTGATTTTCATTTGAGGATCCCTCCACAATACCCAGTTTATGTGAAAAGGCAAGGTTGCCCCCAAGAGTACGGCATGTGATCCAGATCAGAGCCAGGGCTGCAGCCAATGGCCAAAGTGACGTGGGAGTGTGTGTGTGTGTGTGTGTGTGTGTGTGTGAATGTGTGTCGTCTGTGTTGCTGATGGCCGAGTGAGGGAGGCTGGGATCCACATGCTCTATGCTAGTCCAGTTAGGGTTTGAATATGAGGAATTTTCAGGACCTATGGAAAACAGGCTTTCTCCTCTGCATGGGAATTAGAGTCATAAGAATATGCAAATGCAGCTACTGTAGCCATCTTGCCCCCCCCCCCCCGCAGCAGCAGAAACTAAGAATGTAGACAATCTAGAGAAGCAAGAACAAGTAGGTTTTCATAACATTGTGTGACCCCTGCTTTCTGCCACATCTGAAGACAGTAGTACAACGGGACTTTTCAGTTATGCAAGTCAACATGCTTAAGACATTTGTAGGAGAGAGTCCTAGTGAATGCAAAGGCCAAGAGCAATGTCTAGGAGGCAGTTTAAGCTTAAGTGTCTGGAGCTCCAAGGAGAAATCTGCCATGGAGTGTTATCTGCAGATAACTGATTTTAAACATGAAATGATTGCCCAGTGATGTAAGAAAAGATAGAAAACCCTGGGAAACACCAACATTCAGCCACTTAGTCACTCAAAAAATGCTTACGGAGCATCTTTCTCTAGAACAAATACCACATCAATAGACAAAAGTGATGGCAATAATTATATGTCCCTGTTCTTTTAGAGCTGATAGGAAATGGAGGGAAAAGAAAACAACCAGAAAAAGCATATTAGAATTTGTAATAATGATATGTTCAAGGAAAAGAGAGGAGGAAGGAGTAGAATGTGGGTGTTCAGACAGTGATCAGGGTGGGCCTCATTATGAAGTTGACTGTTTAAGTAAGGATTGGAAGCAAATAGGGAAGCAAACCGCATACGTGGCTGAGGAAGAGCACTGCACGTGCAGGAACAGAAAGTGAGGAAGGCTCAAGGCAGGAGCCCACCCACCCTCTGTGCTGGGAAACTCAGCAAAGGGGAGTAAGCTAGGGCCCAGTGAGCAAGGAAGAGGGACCAAAGCAGGGAAAGCCTTGCAAGCCACAGGGACAACTTTCACTTGTATTCTGAGTTAGATGAGAAGCCTAACCCTCCTCCTCATATGAGGAGGGTTCTCAGGAGAGATGTTTCATGATCTGGTTAGGCTTCAAGTGGCCCACTCTGCCGGCTGTCAGAATAGCCTTTCAGGGCAAGGGCTTCAGAGAGGCCCCCAGAAGGCACGCATGACCGTCCCGGCAAGACAGGATGGTGGCTAGGCCTTAGTAGCAGTGGTGGTGGCAAACACTGGCATATTATAGATATATTTTTAGGGGAGAACAAACAGAAATTCTGATATATTGAATGTCATCTGTGAGAGAAAGAAATCCAGGATGACTTCTGAGCTTTTTCCCGGAGCTACTGGAAGCATGAGAGCAGTCTACAGAGGAAAGTCAATTGGGGTATCTATGAAAACGCTGTCACAGACTACAGAGGGACACAGCTTTGGGAAGGAGGGCCTGGTTAAACTTTTAAGTGCTGCAGAAGAACCAAGGGAACTAGATAAGCAGTGAAAGTTGCCTCTTTGACAACAACAGAAAAACCAGTCTTTGATGACTTTATTGAGAATGACTATCATCCTTTTTTTTTTTCCCAAAGTCAATAGTACTGAACTCACTAGACTATAAAAGGAAGTAAATCAGTAGATTGAATAGAAAGAGTGAACCGATCTGAGGCTCAGTCCAATTCAACACATCTACATTATGCGCAGCATGCTGGGAGATAGAAAGAGGTCGAAGGTTGAAGACACAATATGTTCTTTGTTTTTTTTTTTTTTTTTTTTTTAGACACAATATGTTCTGTAGGCACTTGGGAACATGGATAAGGCAGCCATACACAGCATTGCCCTGCATGCCTACATGTCTAAACATTGTCAGAGAACAGTTGAGCAAGAAAAGCACTGCTCACTTCAGTACCGCTTCTCTTTGCTTGGGAAAAATCCAATACTCTCCTAACCACCTGTGAGGGCTGTTTAGCCTAAAGGCTCAGAACCTCGTGTCCATCCAGTCACTAGGTCCCCCTCCCAGGACTGGACAGGCCTGCCCAGGATACAGTAAGAACAGCTTGAATGGAACGTGTCCTCTGATAGAACACTGGCATTTCGTAAGAATTTTTTTCCACATTGGAAAAAACTGTTTTGCATTTTCAGGTGGGTAATAATCCACTGTCTCAACCACAGGTCCTTCATGATCTGTCTACAGTAAATAATAAGTGTGACCTTATTGTTGTGACATCACATGACGTATGAAGGCAACACTTCAGTCTGCTAGAGATGCCCCCTACCGTGAAGGAGAAGATGCCAAGGCTCTGTGGGAAGAAAGAGACACCACATGACTCGGGGTTTGGCGTAATGGAAAATAAACTGCCCCAAGGAGATAGAAGACGTGGTGTTTAAGGGCACTTTATCACTGTGGGACATTACTCTCTCAGCTCAGAAGTGAGGATCAAAACCTAATCCATTTGAAAATTCCCTATCATTTCTTCCAAAACAAAACAGCTCTAATCCTTCCCACTCTTGACTTCTGTCTTACTGGAATCAGTTCAGCTGTTTGGAACACAGCGGTCACTTGAAGCCAGGGTCAAATATCTGGTCTTTGACTAGCTTACCAGCTTAACATAGAAAACAGCCCTAATGCCATGCACACTTATTCAGACCCCACACAATCATTGATCCTAACTGGGGCTAGAAGAGAATGTGTGTGTATTTCTATAGCATCGCTCTCTAAATTGAAAACTTTCCCAAGGCTCTTGTTCTAATAATATCACATTATCCTCATTTGCAAATTTAACTCTGAGGCTCTCTTGCAACTCTCTTCTCTTCTGCCTTCTTCACAATGGTGCTGGCAGATAGGCCAAGGCTGCTGCCTTCAGCCTCCAGTAACTCAATTCAGATGCAGAAAAATACAAAAGAGATGAATAAGTCACAGAGTGTGATTTCCATAAACTGTGTCATTAAATCTTACAGAGAACCTGACCTGTAGGGTTAGAGGGCAAGGAAAGATTCAGTATGTTAGTCTGCATTAAAAAAAAAAAAAAAAAAAACTTTTCAAAACCAAGCAGGCAACATTTTGGTTTGCTGCTGTAATAAAGAAACAGTGCTGCACAAAGAAATAGTTCAGGAAAAGATCTTTAGTAGGTGCAGGCTGCTTTTTGCTTCCCTTCCATTGAGGGTAGAGATGTGTGAGCTAATGTGCAGGCAGCTTCCCAGAACAGGATGCTGAGTGTGTCACAGGATCTTTGAGGACAGTGTGGGATCATGACCAGCAATTCTCTGTGCCACATTTCCTAGCAGGTCAAGGTCTGGGCTGGCTGAGTAAGGAGCTCTCCACATCCTGAGTTGCAAACCTTGCAGGTCGCCTTTCTTTATGTGAGCCTGAGCAGAGCTAACTTTGCCAGGAGACAGGATCACAGATGCTGTGAAGGGGGAGAGACACACAACAGGCAGGTCAAGTGACCAGGACTAAAGCTGAACTCTAAATTAGAAGAGGGTGAGAGATCTTAAGCAGAGAATGAGAGAACAAGGCAGAAGCACAAAATCAAAAGAGAAATAAACGGAATTTTATCCTACCTCTCTTCTAGTTTTCAGCATTATACAATACAGTAACATAGCCTCAAGGGAAAATAGAGAGGAAAGGGGAAAGAGGCAAAGTCAGTGGTTTGGGAGAACGAGCAGGCTGGGATGGGGGCTGGAGAGAAAGTGTTGCCTGTTCATACAAGAAAGGAAGGAAGGAAGTGATGCAATTCAGCGAGAATGCAAGAGAGTCCCAGCAATTTCACAGGGATGATTGTGTAGTAGGGCCACATGGATGGAGGGGGACTGATGAGGGCTCCCCTGGGATAAACTGCAGCCAGATGACCTCCCCTCAGAAGGGAAACGGAGACATTGGTCTGGGAGGGACAAGGCTGTGCATCTAATCTTCCTCATGTACAAGGTTGGGTGGATGTACAGCCCTGACTGCATCTTGAACAGAGCACTCAAGATGATAGAAATGGAGATAAAACCGTGTCAGGGGAAGTTCATGGACCAAAATTCACATCCTCTCTAGCTGAGCAAATTTCCAATTTTTAAACTTTGTTCTCTTCCTGTTTGAACTGGGAAGGAATAGCACTGGAGTGTAAGTCAAGGCCTCTACATTCTGTCATCAACTCTTCAGCTAATTAGCCGTAGGACTCTATCTCTGAGCGTCAGCTTATTCATCCTTAAAATGAGCATGTTGGAACACCACTCAGGATTTTAACAGTAGAAACTCCCTATTCACACACCTCCCACCAGCCCACAAAGAACCATGCACAGACCAGAGGCCCCATGAGGCCATGTGTATCTAGATCATTACCATGTCACCATAGTTGGAACAGTGCCCAGCACATCGTAGTAGTAGATGCTCAATGATATGTGTTAAATGAATTAAAGCAGACCACAATCCATGATGCAGATCAGAGCTGTCCTAGCCCAAGCAATGTGGCACCCCACTACCTCAACCGCCCTCTTTCACCCCTGGGGTCCCCATAGGAACAGCAGGACTGTGAGATACCCAGTTTGACCACCAGAGGCTTCTCTTCCACCAATCATAATTCTTTGGTTTCTGTGTAGCACACAATGAGATGAAGTGTAGAAATTAATCTGGTTTGGCCTAAACTCACCTGACTAAAAGATCGCTTTTCCCACTTCACACTCTACTTCAGAGTCTTGGTCTTTAAACCTTCTGGCTATACATCCTCCCCCCCCCTTCCTTTGCAGAAGATGAAAGCATTTTTCCAGACAGGCCTGCTGTGAGTGACTTCATGGAAATGAATATCTTGCGTCCCTAATGTGCCTCTCACACGGGGAACTCCTTGTATTTATTTATTTTTAAGAATAGGGCCGGGAGGTTGACGTTTCCATTAGCAGTTGAGTGATATTTTTTTTTTTTAAATAAAAACCCTACTCCGCTGTGAGACATGCCTCACATTCCGGCCTCCCCACTTCAGGCAGTTATGTGCTACTAAATATGCGGTGGAAATGACACATGTCTGGAAACCCAGAAGCAACACCGTCTCGCAAGTGCTTGCTCAGTGGTATACAATGAAGGTGTTGTGAGCGGTTAATTGAGGAAGGCAGACTCCAAGACTCTCAAAAGAGAAATCTGTGGCACCTTAGGCATCTGGCATTTGTCCCTCCAATGTGTTCAAAGGGGTCTTATGTTTGCGGGCCAATCACACCTACAGCAGGGTAAAGGCACAGAATCATCTGACTTTCCAGAGGATCCTAGAAATATCTTAGTATCTGGAGGTGAACTGAGGGCAGTAATTCCACCTACAAGGAAGGATAACACACAGTTTAAAGAGATGGATCAGCTCTTCATACATAACTTTGGATACCAGCAATCCATGTGGGCACTTGACTGATTATATCCGGTAGCCTGGCGTGGACAGAGGTAATCATTTTAACTCGGAGTATTTTTCTCTCAATTTATGTCAACAAAAGTATCCCTACAGGGCATTCTCTTGATCTAGGTAAAGGCTAGTAATAGGATAGAGATTGGGAAATGGAAATTAAAGGTGGAATTGGATGGCTAAGGATGATAGTAATAAAATACAGATTGGATTAAATGTAGATTAAGTATCAGAACAGGAAGGCATTTGTCCCAGTTAAAGAAAGTGTTGAAAGTCTTTGGGCACAGATTTACCATGCAATCTCAAATATATCAAGAGTTTAATCCTTGGCAAAATATGAGATTCATTAAATATGATGGGAAAATTCTGCAAGTGCTTTAGACAACAGGATTTCTTAGATGACAGTTCTTATTGTTTTGAGTTAGAGACATGATACAATTTTCCTCAAAATACACATATTTTTATTTATACAGGTGTTTACTTTTGACTCATCTTTGAAATGTTTGGAAAGAAGTTCTAGCATATGATAAATGTATAAATCACCTATCCCTATCCCATAAAGGGAATCCATGTGAGCTTAGAGATTTATGTATGTGCCAGTACTCAGGGCCACCAAGCAAGAGGGGATGTAGGAATAATATTACCCAGGGGCCTAGAAACTTAGAAATAATGCTTGACTCTGAGGAGGAATAAACCATGAGAGCAAGTCTGAAGAGAAAGCAATGGGCTGCTGTTCCATGAAGAGTTCAGTGCGTTATTCGAGACTATGGACCAGAAACCACTTTAGTAGTTGTTTTCTGGTTTCCCTCACTCTCCTGCCTTTCCTTTAAAACTGGAATCTGGCACTGTGTTATCCATGATCTGGAAGGAGAAGTCCCAGGCGGAGAAAAAAAGAAGAGATGAAAGCATACATGTTTGCAAAATACACATCTGTGCATGTGTATACACACACACACATGCATGTACACACAAACACACACCCCCTCCCTGCTGGCATTCAAGTCATAAGTAACAAAGAAATCACTGTAGGACTTCCTTTCAAATTTCTGAGAACTTCTTAGAGTAGAGAAAGAGTTAAGAGAGCATATACCTTTGTACCTGGTTTCCTTTAGCCAAGTAAAGCAAATGCCACACAAGCATACATCTTTGTTCTTGATCTTTCAAGTTATCATTTTGGTGCCAAATGTAAAGAGATCCAAATGAAATCCAGTTTTGCAATCACCAAACACTAAGAAATACTTGAGCATGCTTGGCAAGGTTAGATTTTGTTGGTCCCACAATGCTACTGGGAAATGAAGTTGTAGGATTCTTTTGCATGATAGTGGGGTTTTTTGGTCTGTTTGGTTTTTTATTTTGATTTTATAGGGAAAACATGTGAAAACAATTTAACCAATGAGTTTAGTTCTACATTATAGTAAAACAACTTATAATAACTTCTTCTTTTGACTTTTCTATGCCCTTTGTATAATGAAAAAAACAATGACTTGAAATAATAACTAGGTTCAATTTCAGTTCTGTCACCAGCTTTATGACCTTGGATTAATTTCTTATCTGAGTTTCTTTTTTTTCTATGCTTCTTTTTTTTAATTTCTTTTTATTGGAGTTCAATTTGCCAACATATAGCATAACACCCAGTACTCATCCCATCAAGTGCCCCCCTTCAGTGCCCATCACCCAGTCACCCCAAACCCCCAACCACCTCCCTTTCCACCACCCCTTGTTCGTTTCCCAGAGTTAGGAGTCTCTCATGTTCTGTCTCCCTCTCTGATATTTCCCACAGATTTTCTCTTACCCCTTTATTCCCTTTCACTATTTTTTATATTCCCCAAATTAATGAGACCATATAATGTCTGTCCTTCTCTGATTGACTTATTTCAGTCAGCATAATACCCTCCAGTTCCATCCACATCTGAGTTTCAATGCTATTAATTCATGATAGGGATAATTGAACGTAGTTCGCATGGTTACCATGTTTTTGAAAGAAAGAATAAATGGAGATGTTTAGTATCCATTTATTCAATGACCTCAAGTCTCCAAAGCATGCTTGCTCTGGGGCTAGCATGCAGAACTGGACACAAAGCAAAGACTCTGCCCTCAGGGAGCAAATATTCAAGTGAGAGATCAATAATAAACCGCAGAGAAATCCCACGTGAAATACTTGCCAGTTAGTTCCATGGGCTCTCATTTGTAGATATTAACAGAATTAGGATTTTGCAATTAGTTTTGTGATTAATGTTTATGTCCTCCACTAAAGTTTAGGCTCTGTGGTGGTAGAGAGCAACTATTGTATGCCCATACCATGCACGGAGGTGGCAAATATGCACAATTACAGAAAAATGAATGAAAGCATGGTGATAAAGTAATGAACAGAGGGGTGTAATTGAGAAAACAGAGATATGAGGGAGTAAATCATTTGATAGGGTAGTCTAGAAAGGCCTCTCTAGGAATCTGGAACATTTAAATTATGAGAAGAAGCCAGCCCTGTGGAGGAAAAAAGCCAGGAGAAGAGATTTCTAGACAGGAAATATCCAGGGCAAAGGCCCTGAGACAGGAAAGAGTGTGGAATGCTGAAGGAACAGGAAGAGGCCAATGTGGCTGATGAGCGGTAAGCAGCTAGATCACACAGGGCCTGCAGACTCTGCTAAGTGTGAGTTTCATTCTAAACATAATGTAAGTTCCCTTTCCGTTTTCCACACCTCCCTTTGTTTATAGTTTTGTTTTGGCAACAGGGCTAACATATATTTAAAAATTAGACACTAGAGAGTGGATAATTAATCATGGACTATGAGGAATAGATGCCCCTCTTCAGGAGTGGAAGAGATGTGAGCTAATGCATCCAGGAAAGGTTAACCTACACCAGAACTCACCTCTAATTTCAGGCTTATCCTTGAAATTATTGCATTGTCAGGCACTTGGCTCCCCACTTTAGAGAGTACCCAGAAATTTAACTGCACCAAGACAGAGTGTTCTAATTTCATACTTGGTTTCCTCCACTTTGGAAGAGGTCAAGGAAATTTTCCCAAGACAGACTTTACAAGTCTCCCAAACACAAGCTCTTACTCCACTTTTATTGGTTGTCTGCTGGCAAGTAAGCTAGGCTTCATGTCCTCTAGGAGCATCAAGTTCACCTTCCCCGTAGATTTTGTCTGCAGTCTACTACATGCTGATTCACTTCTGCACTGTAAGCAGATTCAACTTAAGCCACATCTTACTACTTTCCTCCTTTGGGGCAAGAAACTGGAAAATTCTGTTCATTTTTCAAAATGTTAGTGGTTGGCATCTATTGTGTCCAGTGGCTTTATGGCTGTGAGCTTGGATTTATTTCTCTGGTTTTAGGACATTCTTGATTCCTCTTTCTGCTTCCTTGACTATTGGAAACCTATCTGAGGTCAACCTAGCAATAAAATCGTTGCCTGAGCCCATGCCCAACTTCTAATGCCATGACTTCCTTATAGAAGATAACTTATAAATAAATGTGACTGATGAGGAGAACTGGGGCAGCAGTACTGTTGTCAGTCTTCGGAGTTCTGTCTAGAACAAGAACATTGAGTCTATTCCTTCCTACCCCACCAGGAGGGACATTTAATTTTGGTAGGGGGAGTTTGCCAAAAAAGTTCCTAAATAGTTTGTCCAGAAATTTCTTTGAAATATTCAAAATAATATGTAAAGGAGACGTTTATGCCACTTCTTTATTTTTTTAAAGATTATATTTATTTATTCATGACAGACACAGAGAGAAGCAGAGACATAGGCAGAGGGAGAAGTAGGCTCCCTGTGGGGAGCCTGATGCAGGACTTGATCCCAGGACCCTGGGATCATGACCTGAGCCAAAGGCAGACACTCAACCATTGAGCCACCCAGGCACCCTTAAGCTACTTCTTTAAAATGATACTTGAAGGCAGCCCCAGTGGCCCAGTGGGTTTAGTGTCGCCTTTGGCCCAGGGCATGATCCTGGAGACCTGGGATCGAGTCCCACGTCGGGCTTCCTGCATGGAGCCTGCTTCTCCCTCTGCCGCTCTCTCTCTCTCTGTGCCTCTCATGAATAAATAATCTTTAAAAAATAAATAAATAAATAAATAAATAAATAAATAAAACTTGAAATGTGTATTAAATTCCATGGAAAATGCTTGTGTTATAAAGAAAGAAAAGGAATATAATATTATATAGAACATGAGCCCAACCATGTAAAACAGCATACAAAGAAGGAAACAAACCAAACTGTTAATGATGTCAGTATCTGGGCAGTAAGGTTATAGATTTTTTTAATTATTATTTTTTCATGGTTTTCAGCATTTAATAATTTGTTAGGATGTGGATTACTTGCATAATCAGAAAAATTAGATTCGTTTTAAGAGAAACACACTATGCAACCAGAATGCACAGAATAAGTGTTATCCTCCTGATTCTATGTGGTCTTCAACCTGGAACACATTAGAATTAACTGGGGGAAAATAAATTAAATAAATAAAGGGTTGGAAAGAACTTTTGGAGGTGATGGATATATTTATGGCCTTGACTGTGGTGGCGGTTTTATGGTGTATACTTATCTCTAAACTCATGAAGTTGTATATCTTAAATATGACAGTTTTTGTATGTCAGTCAGATCTCAAAAAGTGAGGTTAAAAAAAATTAACTGGAGAACTTTTTAACACTCCCAGTTCCCAAGGTAAGCCTTTTACCAATTAAATCAGAAGCAGTAACCCAGGCATCAGTATTTTTAAGTTCCCAGATGATTTCAATGCACAGCCAAGGTTAAGAACCATTGGTAGACTAATTGGATAGCTTAGTGGTTTGCAACTCTGGCTGCAATTAGAATCTCCTGGGGAGTTTTTATAAGACCAATGTATGGTCCCTAACCCCAGGTTCTGATTTTAATTGGTTTATAGTAGAGCCCTGGCAGCAGTATGTTCTAAATTTTTCCAGGTGATTCTGATGTATAGACAGGGTCACATGCCACTGTCAGGTAGACTACTATGAGTTGAATATTCACTCTGGGAAAGGCTCTGAGCTGAGTGTTTTATGTGCATTGAATTCTCAGAATAATCCAGCAAGGTGGATAGTATTATATTCATCTCACAGAGGAGAAAACTAAGACTCAGAAATATGAAATAAATTGCTCTAGCAACTACGTCTTTTGAACCCAGGTTGTGTCTCATATGAAGATGGGCAAAGAAAGCATTCTCCCCAGTTTTGGGATAAATGGGGAAACTGGGAGGAAGGCTTTCTAAATTCCCGAATATGGAGATTATGGCATACTCACTTTTTTTTTAAGATTTATTTATTTATTCACTCAGAGAGAGAGAGAAGGGCAGAGAGAGAAGCAGGCTCCATGCAGGGAGCCCGACGTGGGATTCGATCCTGGGTCTCCAGGATCACGCCCTGGGCTGGAGGCGCATACTCACTTTTAATTGTTGGTGCAGTAGCTCTTCATAACAAGTCTTTCAACTAGCAGTTGTCGCATTCAATTTCCACGTAGAACTCTATCATGTGTAACCATATTTGCAGTCTCTGGGACATTCTGTTTATTCATTCCCTGACAACCTGAACTGTATTAGTTAAACTTCACATGTGTTCTAGTACATACTATAATGCTTTAGAATGTAAACCTCCAACTTGTTAAAAGTTTCAATAGTATTTCATTGCCTCACTTTATGACACTGCCCATCTTCTGAGATCATGGCATGGTTGGTATTTTTATTTTATTTTAAATCTTTTTTTGGTAATAAATAGTTAATTGTATTTTGAGACTTTTTTAAAGCATTTTGCAAAACTCCTTAGATAATTGAAGGCACTCTTGGATGTCACAAAAGCAGCTTTAGGATTACTGTTCCAGACAGATTTCAACATCACTAGATTTGCTGAGATCTCCTCTCTGATGCTTCATTTGGAATGAGTTCAGTTCTGCTGACTGGCTGAAAGTACACTTCACCCCTTCAGATAGTCAAGATTCCCACCACCCTCAAGCAGAACTACAGGTGCACATCACCAACAGAACTGGCCTTTTCGCTTAAAACCCGAGTCCCAGGTCTTTGAAGTAAAATTCATTTGCCCTGATTTGTATAGCATTACCTGAACGTAACATTACCCAATAAAGCTAAATTGATGGGTTGAGGATACAAAATAATCCATTTCAATTACCAGGAATTCCGGATCAGCTTATGGGGCAAGTTTTGTGAGACCACAAAGAGACCAGAGAACAAATACTGTTTAAAAAGATCACTTGTAAATGTTTTGCTTTTGCATGATAAAATAAGCATTACCTTTCAGATAATTTTGCAATCAAATACTGTCCACAAACTTGCAGCAGAATATAGTCTTAAGTTGAATAACTTTGGCAGTGAGTGTATACAAAAAGAAAAAAAAAAAAAAAAGAAGAAGGAAATGACCATCTTAGGTGCTAGAATTCATATAAAAGGAAAATCTTTTAGCATTTATTATTTGGTTAGCATTTTTATTTGGCTCCTTCCTTAGCAGGAATTTTATGTTTTACTATAATGGATAAAATGGAAAAATATTTTAATGTTTATTCTTTCAAAGGAAAAAGGGGGCAGCCCGGGTGGCTCAGCGATTTAGCACCGCCTTCAGCCCAGGGCCTGATCCTGGAGACCCGGGATCAAGTCCCACATCGGGCTCCCTGCATGGAGCCTGCTTCTCCCTCTGCCTGTGTCTCTGCCTCTCTCTCTCTCTCTCTCTCTCTCTCTGTGAGTGTGTGTGTCTCTCATGAATAAATACAGAAAATCTTAAAAAAAAGAAAAAGGAAAAAAAGGAACTCATGATATTTCTCTCATGTACTATAGATCAGGAGAAAACATAGGAAGCAAATTAATGATAATCCATATTGCTAAAGAAACAAATAAGAAAAAAATACTTACCAGAGAAATCAAGGACTTTTGGACTAAATGCAAAGCAAAGGTCATCCCTCATCCTTCTACCAAGAAAGCACTTATACTTTGCAGTCTCAGGAAAGGAAACAAAACTGGAGGAAACAAAACTGATAATTTGAGATGGAAGCTGATTAAAGCTTTAGCAAAGTTCTTCAGGTTACTTTATCATTTATAAATAAAAACATCTATGTACATGTAATTTTATATATGGGTATATTTTACATGTGGATTTTACATATGTGGGAAAGAGACTTTCTGACACCATCAGTTTCAATTAACTAGTGAGTTGAATTTTTCTGACTTACAGCTGTTGGCTCCAGAGAAACTTAAAGTAGATAGAACAATATTCGTTATAAAAGTAACATGCTATAGAAAGTTTAGCCTTTAAAGATTTACCTGGGGGAATTACAGAAAATTCTTATCTCTTTCAAGATAAAACCTAATTTATGAGAATATATATGCAGGTATTTTAATAAAATATGTATCCTAAGTGGAATTTATATACTTTTTATTATCCAGTTGCCCTCTTCTAATTTCTTCCAAGTATTTTTATGTCATTAGAGAATTGCAAAATTTCTAATATGTTACTAATCCAGGGTACTCACATGGCATTGAAAAAAAATAGGTATTTTTCATTCATCCCAATTTTTTTAAGAGTTTGGCTTATCTGTTACAAAAATATCTCAACTATTGTAATTCTCAAGAGAGAAAATTCTGAAGAATTATGATTTGACTCACAAAAGGAGAATCAACATGTCTTCTTGAGCTTTATTCAGCATTTCACAATCCTTGCTAAACCATAAAGGAAAGGCCAAACACAATAAAACGGCAGAAAACCAGTAAGAATGTGCCAGAGTTCAGAGAACAATTGCTCCAGGCTTAACTTCATTGACCTTTAATCTCTTCAGGGCATCGGTGATTTTTCTATAAGGCATCTTACAACGTGACCAAGCTCAAGCCTTGCATAGTTCCCCTGCAAGCTGGAGTCATAACAACAAATGTCAAACTTGGCTTTTGGTGCCGAGTAGTTGGGTAAATTTGCCCAATAAGAAATATAACATTTTTCTCTGGGATGGCCTATTTGAAACACGTAGGTTTCAAACACGTGAGTTAGGATATAACCTCTGACTCAGGGAAGAACTTTTCTGACGCTTCTCTGACTTTTGCTTATAAAGTGCTTTGACCCAGAAGATCTTCTAGAACTCTAAAACTAGCATCTTAAAAGTGAAATACAACCTAGGAGGGAGAAAAAGAGTACCAGTCAGTACTTCCTGACTGGTCAGGAAGTCAGAATTCCCATTATTAATGCACCACTTATTATCCATGTGATCTTCAGAAATGAAGTTTGGAAATCATTTATTAAAGTCCTGTACTATAGGTTAGGACTGGTATTATAGGGTAGGACTGGTGCATATACAGCCAGTTGCTGACTTCAAGAAGCTCATAATTTAATAGAAAATATAATTTATACAAATTATGATGATATACTTTGAGAAATGATATGCAAGCCTTTGGAAAAATTCTGAAGAGACAGGGAGAAATAGATAACTAGTTTTGTTTGAGGAGTGTTGGCAGAAGCATCTGGAGGGGTTTCAATTAGGACCATGAAAGGTAATCGCCAGTAATCTGGTATGACGAAAATACACAGTGTAGGAGAAGGATACTTTAGATAAAATGTAAGTTGAGACAAATTGAGAAAAGTTTTGAATAACTTGCTAAAGAATTTGGGTAACACAGGCTGTTTGGGACTAAATTTCCTCATCTTTGAGTAAGGGAGCAGACGGGACCATATCTGAGTTCATGACCAGGTCTAAAGTCTAAATGAGATTACACTAAAAGTTCAAGAGGAAATGCTTTTGTATGAAATCTGGCCAGATACTATCAATTCCTGTAAAGATAGTACCAAGGTAGTTGACTGTTACTCCCAATTTTAGAAGAATAATCTTCCCTACATCATCATATCAGGGCTTTACTGGGGCAGAGGGAGGTGGAGGGACTTTTTTTTTTTTAATGGACCAACACTACTTTGTGTTATACGTGCAAAAAGAATACTTTCCAGACTTTAAGCTGAATTACTTAAAATGTTATCTTAGAATGATAAAGCCACAGGACGAATTGGATCACCCAAAATTTGTATAGTAAAGTTCTTTTTTTTTTTTTTTTTAAATTTTTTTTAGTTTTTATTTATTTATGATAGTCACAGAGAGAGAGAGGCAGAGACACAGGCAGGGGGAGAAGCAGGCTCCATGCACCGGGAGCCCGATGTGGGATTCGATCCTGGGTCTCCAGGATCACGCCCTGGGCCAAAGGCAGGCGCCAAACCACTGCGCCACCCAGGGATCCCCTGTATAGTAAAGTTCTAATCTCCAATGTGACTATATTTAGAGTAAGAAAGCAATTAAAATGAAGTCATAAAATGAGCCCTGATCATATAAGAAACACCAGAAAGCCTGCTGTCTCCCAGTGTATGTCCTCAGAAGATGGCCATGTGAGGATACAGCAAGAACGGTCATCTGCAAACCAGGATGAGAGTCCTCACCAGAAATCAAATCTGCTTGACCCTGATCCAGAAGAGTGAGAAATAAATTTCTGTTGTTTAAGCCACCTGGTCTATGGTACTTTGGTCACTCTAGCTAATACAGATACCAAATAAATGATATTATTACAGGATAGATTTTTTATGTTTCAGTTAAGATAAAATGTGATTGCAGTTTTTAGAACTTTTGAGTTACTAGTTCTTTGTAGTAATCATGAAGCACTAGAAAATACTATAGTTTTAACTGGTCATGCAACTATATGATGATTATAAATATAACCCTTTCAAGGGCACTTGGGTGGCAAAGTGGGTTAAGCCTCTGACTCTTAGTTTTGGCACAGATCGTGATCCTGGAGTGGTGATCTTGGGTCGTGATATTGAGCCCCGAGTCGGGCTCCTTGCTCAGCAGAGAGTTTGCCTGAGATTCTCTCTCCCCCTCCCTCCATCCCTCCCACTCATGCTCTCTCTCTAATATATATAAATCTTTAAAAATATATATAACCCTTCCAATGATGTTTTATTTCTTTCAAACATCTTTTCTTCATATCTGAGCTTTATCAGTGAGCTAAGTATTAGTGGCATTCAAAGAACTGGGCTAATGAACTTGGTGCAGAAGTGAATTTCAGACCAAACAAATTCAATTCATTTTTTTTTCTTCTAAAGGAGTTCTGTTTATGTGCATGCCTATACTAAAATCTCTGGTAATTATTTTGGTATTCACTCAACACAAATCTTTTAACAGCTGCTTTATGCCAGATACTATGTTGGGCCCCTGGAATAGACAAAGGTGGAAATGATTCTCTGCTTTCCCTAAAGTTCAAAGTCAAGTCCATAAGACAATGAAATTGGCAATGACAAACAATAAAGTATGCTAAGGGCCATTATAGAAATACAGGTTGCTGTGGAGCGTGGACGAAGAGCTTCTAACTAGTTAGAGAGCCAGGAAAGGTTTCCTAGAAAAAGTTTGTTTCAGCAAAGCCTGGAAGGAGGTTGGCATCTATGAGGTACCAGTAATGTCAAATAAAGGAATTTTAAGCAGTTGGAATTAGCCATGCAAAGAGGTAGGGAATGAGTTCTTAGGCAAAATAAACATCGCGTTTGAAGATCTGGAGTGAAAAAGCATAGCCAATTAGAAAAACAAAGAGAAGTTCAATATGGCTGGAGGAGAGAATCCCAAGAGGCTGAAACATAGAGAAGCAAGTCTCCATGAATGAACCCCTTTGCTCAATTCACTCTCAACCATCTTTGAATAAATTAAGAACTGTGCCACTGTGTAGCATAGAACATTAGAGTTGGAGGGAGCTTTCAGAAAAATAATCCTTTGTTGTTTCAAGTAAACAAGCAATAAAAGGTTGTGAAACTTTTTATAGGTATTATGTAGAAGTTCTAACATATTTTCTTCACCTGGCTGAGAAGAAATGCCACCTATACAGTTGAGAAAGAAAAATTCTTCAGATGATCTGAAACCCCTGACCAGAACATTCCCTCCTCTCTATATCCTCTCCCTGGGAGTTTCTCTTCCAAAGAACTGAACAGGGCAAGCCTCACCATGGTTTAACTTCTGCACCCTGTCTGCAGTTTTGCAGTTCCAAGAGCAAAGCTACCTCTAGCCACCCTTCAGGACGAAGTGGTCTATGCTAAAGACAACTAAGAAGTCAGAGTAGAATCATCTGGAAAGTGAAAATTGTATCATATCCTAAATTAAAACTCTAGTTGAAAAACATTTATCCAAAATGGGCTATTACCCATCTCTACATATCTTAAAATCAATCATGTTTTGAATTGAAGAATAAAATTGAGTTTTCCAGATATTTTGATTTAATGAAAAAATTACTCAGCTTATGGTTCTAGACAACTTGTTCAGATATCAAACTTATCTATAATGTTTTGAATATATATATTAATAGTATAAATAGTATATTATTATTTATCACTTAATTTTGAAAACTAAAAGGACTGATATCTACACAAGTGAACATTTCTATTTTTAAACCTATTTTTAAACGAAGGATAAAATAATTCATCCCATTTTACAAAGCAAGGGTTAATGTTTAGCCAGTGGTAAATATTTATTTGACCTCGTTCTTATCTGCTTGGTATCTTACACCACCTCAAACAATGTCTCTTAATAAAAATGCTAAAAAGTGAAATCCATCATATCTGTTCCTTTCTGCAAACTTATGTGTTCATAAAATTCTTGAGACCTTACAAATCCTTTCATCTCAGACACAGAAGTCTACAGATGAGGAAACCAAAGCCAGAGAGAGTGAGTGATCCATCCAGCTGAGTGCTTCTGTGTGTAGCTTGGTTAGGAAGTAAATAGTGTAGCAGGGTTTGAAGGCAGACAGTCTGGCTCCATGACCTGCCTTCAACCACAGTGCTCCATTAGCTCTTTCTAGTTGCATTTAGTATTTAACTTTTTTTTTTTTATCATAAAGCTGTCTCTACGTGATTTCCTTTTATCTCTTTATAAGCATATGGAGCCATTCAGCACGTAACAGGAAACACATTCTACGTGTAAAATTCAACAAAATTAATCACTAATAAAGATTTATTGATTTCTTAATGGTGTGCAAAGCACTCCATTGATGTTTTTGAGAGCATAAGAACTCTCTAAGTTCTTATGTAAAGAATGTTACTGAAGTTTTTTATTTTACTCTTTATACATTCCCATGTTTTTAAAGTTCCTACAGGCAATGTCTGGCATATGTGAATTAAACATTTGTTAAATGGTTGGATATATGTTATTATATGCATAGAAATTAATGTAATTTAAAATAATTTGAAATAGTGTACATTTAATTTAATATAAACTACTTCAACTGGCTTTATTTGGAATTTCTTTTGAAAAATGTGTCAGAACCTAAACATCCAGTCATCCAGACTTACTCTTCTAAGTTGGTGTCAGCAAACTTTTTTTAAAAAAGGGTCATAAAGTAAATATTTCAGTCTTTGTGGGCCACTGCAAAAGTAGCAGGGACAATACTTAAACCAAAGTATTGGGATGTGTTCCAATAACATTTTATTTGTGGACACTAATATTTCAGGTTTAATGTAATTTTCACATGCCATAATATATTTTCTTTCTTTGTTTTTCAAACATCAAAAAATGTAGCTTACAGACTAATACAAAAACTAAGGAGGATGGATTTGGCACAAAGACATAAACATGCAACCCCTTTCTTAGGGATTACATTGGAAAAATTAACATTACACTGATAGTGTAGCATATCATCAGCGGAAGTATATGGATTTGGGATTGAACCCCAACTCTGTTTCCTAGTTTGTCACATTAATTTCTTCAATTCTTCGTGATTCAGGTTCTTCATCTATAAAACAGGAGTAACAATAATACCTTCCCTATTAGTATGTTGTGGGAATAAATGCATTAATATATGTGAAGCCCTTACCGCTGTGCTTGGTATATAATAAATACTACATTTACATTTAGTAAATACATTATCTCATTGTTTAAAAATACTTAGGACTCCTTTAAAAGACTTTTAAAGCCAAGTTACAAATCCTGGAAGAAAACATCACCACACTATCATTACCTATTTTATTCATGGAAACTGCCCCTAAATTTGTTCATTTCAAAAAATCTAAATCAAAGTCAAAAATTGACTCTGAAACTTGTTACTACATTTGACTGTTGCAAAATATTATCTTCTATTTTAAAAGAAGATACCAAAAGAATGAGTACTAAGTCTGAAAACAATTACACAGAGGATCTTCCTGGTAAGGTGGGAGTAATAGAATCATTAAAGTTTGTGGTCCTCTAAGCTTACTATCCTAACGTAAACAATTCTCATTTATATATAATCCTTCGAGTGCTTTTCTTTATTATTACACTTCACATTTTCACATAAGGAGCTTAAAATCTTAGAGAGGAAATATACGCACTTTAAAAATTTCAACTCCGTGCCATAAATGATAAAGAACATACAAGTAATAAAACAATGAGCACTCTGGAGGAAGGCTACATGAATACCAGTTGAGGTAGGTATAATATCTACCATTAGAGTACATTTGGTAGTGGGCCTTGGAAGAAGGGAATCCAAACTTTAAGAGAAATTAGAGGTGTGGTGTGAGGTGTTTTTGTCCTCCAGACACCTTCTCCTAGTAACAGATCTGGCCTCTGGCCACAGAGGGGAGCACGTGATCTGGCTTCGCTCTTCATAATAGCTCCAGAATTTCTCAGACCCGTCAAACAAGACTTCTTATTTTACTTTCTGGTCACAAACTAAAAGATGTTATTTTCAATGTGTTTACAGTCATGTTGCCCACTGAATGTAGAAGCTGGGGTCAAAATTATTCAGCAAACCAAAGACAAGCAAAGGAGAGAGTCCTGATACAGTTAGACCTGGTCATCCGGAGGCCACATCTACCTGCAAATTCAGGATGTCTGAAATGCAATATATCTTCTTTTTCCTCCCCATATCTCTTGTCATCAAATATCTCCTCCTTTCTCATAGTCAGCTTCATATTACCTGATAATTCACCTAGAAAACTAGGAGTTGGTCAGGTTTCCTCTCCTCCCTCACCTCACATATACCCAGTCCACATCAAATCCAGATCCTTTTGCCTGTTTTTCTTTGTAATATTTATTCCTTATTTGTATATTTCTCTAACAAAAATGAGCAAACCTGTACTCCATCTCTCTCTTTCTCCTGATTTCTGTTCTCACAACCTTGAGACCATGACCTGAGCCAAAATTGAGTTGGATGCTCAAGTGACGGAGCTATCCACATGTCCCTATTTCTACATTTCTAAATAACATGCTTAACTGATATTTCTTGATTTTTTTCCCTTTTAGTTACTTAGCTCTAGAAGATAAGATTTAGCTCTCCTACCCCACCCACATGTACACACACACTGTATTATATTATTATATTCTCTTACTTGAAATTAACTTTTTTTTTTTTTTTGCCTTTTAGTTGCTTCCTTTGAGTGAGACAGGGCTTATTTTCTACATTCACTTCACTTATTCATTTTCAGACTCTCTGCCAAAACTATAAAACTACTTTCAGTGTGTTAATATTATTGATTTTGTATCTACCGAGTTTGCTTTATCTACTTTATTTTTTTCTCAAGGATATTACTCATCGTGCTTTCCATTTTTCTGCTTCTTTGTGGACTATGTGTTATCTATTCCTCTTCCCATCTATCAATCTGACATCATCATCCAGGGTATTCTCTTTGGCTCATCCTGGGTTGGATCCCTTCTTTTATAGAATTGATTCATATTTCCCTATTTTGGTTTACTTCCTTGTTATGATGGAGCAGATTCTCCAATGACTAAGAAACAGTGCAAGGAATGTAATTTTTGAAATTAATTTCCATGGTTGAAAATGCTTTCAATCTGCCTGGACACTGGATTGATAGTTCAGTTAGGTATTGAATTCTAGGTTAGAAATCATTTTCCCTAAAAATTTCTAGATATTACTTGATTGCTTTGTAGCTTGCAGTTTTGCTCTTGAGAAGACCAATCAATGTCTCTCTGAGTCCCAATTCTATATGCTATCTATTTTCACCTACTTTATCCAAAATTTGAGTCTTCTACTTATCTCTAATGTGGTGAGAATTTACAATGATATACTTTAGTATTAATCTCTTCCCCTTTCTATTTTTTGTCACTTGTTCATCCCTTTTAATCTGAAAACTCATTTTTTCTTTTCTGAAAATGTGCATGCATTTTTTATAATAAATTTATTTTTTATTGGTGTTCAATTTGCCAACATACAGAATAACACCCAGTGCTCATCCTGTCAAGTGCACCCCTCAGTGCCCGTCACCCATTCACCCCCACCCCCCACCCTCCTCCCCTTCCACCACCCCTAGTTCGTTTCCCAGAGTTAGGAGTCTTTATGTTCTGCATTTTTAAAAATAATTAATTCCTCTTGCATTTTGTGTTCTTTTTTCATATTTCCTATGACTTGCATTTTGGACCTCTTGGACTTATCCTCTATTTTTATAACCTTTGTCATCTATATTCTAGGTCTTTATTATTTTTAATCCTTCTGAGAAATTTTATTTTTCAAAACCTCTATCGAATTTTGGTATTTCTCTTTTAAAAAGACACCTGAGGCCATTCACGTCCTCTGCATAGTCCTTTTCTATGACATCCTGATCTTGTTATATTTTTTGTCACTCACTTTTATATTGATTCTAATTATGGGTTCCTTTGCATTATCACTGTTTCCTCCAAATCTCATGTTTTATATGTATTCTTTTTTGTCTTGCCTTTCATGTTAGCAGCCTTCTCTATATATCTGGTGAGCTTTGGCTCTGTTTATATAAAGATAAGTCACTAAAAGTGATTTGGATGCTGGGGCACCTGGGTAGCTCAGTCAGTTAAGTATCAGCCTTCAGCAGGGTCATGGGATCCAGCCCCATCTGGGGCTCCCTCCCTCCTTGCTTCTCCCTCTCCCTCCCCTCCTGCTCATTCTCTCTCTCACGCTCTCTCTCTCACTCGCTCTCTCTCTCTCATGAATAAATAAAATCTTTTTTTTAAAAAAAGTGATTGGATGCTGTGCATTGGGATGGGGATGGGAGAGCAGTACTCTAGGATTTGTTGGCAGACTGTTAGTAATCTGGTTGAGACCCAAGTCTTTTTGAGAAGTTTTTCAAATCTTGACTTCTATCAGTCTTCTCTCTTTGGATGACAAGTTTCTCCAGAAAGAAATTCTCCAGCACTTCCTAGGTAATGTCTGGCTATCAGAATTCAAGTTGCTGAGCAGAAGGGAATGCTGACTTTCACTTACTCTCTATTTTCACTGCTGCACCTCATCCTACCCTCTGCTTTGCCCAGTATCCTTGGGTCCAGAACCTGTCAGCTTTGTTTCTCTGGAGAGCAAACTTCCTGTCTCTTGCTGAAATGGCAGATGGGCAATTAACTGGCTGTACAGCATAGGGTTTGGGATCTGGGGATCTGGGGAGCTGTTAGATATAAAGTCGTTCCTCCTCTTTGCATCCCCATATACCTGTCCCAGTCTTCCAGAGTAATTGGTACCCCCAATTCCTGAGCACTCTCAGGGTTTTGTTTTGTTTTCTTAGCTCAATGAATATATTTCCCTCTTAGTGATTTTCCCCCAGGAAGGCTGAGACCATGGCTTTCTACAACCTATAACATAGCTTCAAACAGTCTATCTTTCCAGAGTAAGAATATTATTAATATGACTTTTATCTTATCTGTATCTTCCTGTCACCTTCCTTTCCATGTTTCCCCTTGTATGTTCTTTTTCTTTCTCTCTGTTTGTTTTTTTTTTTAACTATTATATTTTGGGGAGGCAATCTAAGTTAAATGAATGTGCTTATTCAGTCATATTTAATCAGAAGTACTTAAACTTTTTGAATTCAAAACCATGCTCTCCATTCCCACTATCTATACTCTAACAAAGAGTCTTCATAAAGTCTTAATCATCTTTCTTATGGACTCTTGCAACGACCTTCTAAATGGTATCCTTTCCAGTCTGCCATCTTTAATTCTACTTCCAACACACCTCTCTGTTCATCCATCCAAAATGCAAATCTCTCCATGTCACTTCTATTTGAACTTACCAGCTCTCTATGCTCTAGAGAATATCTCACTTCCTTAGTATGGCTCACAGCCCTGAAGGATCCCTTCTCTCTAGCTTGGCTTTGTACCCCTTGCCACATCATGTACCTTAAGCTCCAACAACTTGGAGTTTGTGCCCAACCACCAAACACACACAAATCCCCACACGGAGTTCAGACTCTCTCCTACCTCCTTGCATTACTATGTACTTTTTTTTTCTCTTTCTCCCCATTTACCCCATATTTCTGTAAGTCATCTCCAGGAATCATTTGTTTTTAAATTGCCTCTCTCTCAAGGATTGGGAGCCCCTACTCTGTACTCATAGAAATCACCTTATCCATATATACTTCATATACTGAAATGAGATTCTCATCTTCTGTGCCCATAGAATAGGAACTGTTACTCAGTCATCTTTCCTGATTTGCTTATGACCTAAACCTCCTGGACATGGCCACAGACATACTCTTGATGCTTTGCTTCTTTCCTCCCTCCCCTGTCTACTTTCTGATACTTAGGACTAACCTCTAACCCTCAAATTGATTTAACTGAGAGTTAAATCTGCACATGAAGCATGGCCCCAAATGGGCTGTATATTCAGAAGAAATTAAATTCCCAGGCCTGCATCTTTCTCATGCTACCACCTCCAACATGGCTACTTCAAAGATGTCCAGCCCTGTCCCTCTCAGTCTCAAAACACTTGTACATCCTTAAGCTCTATTGATGACATACTTAGGGCTGTATCTGATTTTCTTCAGAAATGTATATAAAAGCTTTCTTCATCACCATTATTATTAAAGTGTGAGTCAGGTTTTTTTTCATAAAATAAGAGAAAGGGATGCACTTAAAAAAATTGGTTTAATAGCCACCTGATATTTTTCTCCCTTTGTTTTCTAAAATATTCATAAAATACCAATATTATGGTTTTAGATATTCCAAAAGAATTAAAACCTTGTCAGAAATATCTGCTGCACCTGGGAAAAGGGAAGCAAGAGAACCAATCACAGGGCTTGCAAAATAAAAGGGAGAGTGTGAACTGGGGTTTACACTGGCAAGACCACCCAGCCACTCCATTCCCTCCTTTCTGGACACATCCCCACTGTGGACAATGGGCAAGTCAGTGATTCCATTACATTAGAGGAACTCTGCACTTTGCCATCAAGTTCTTGTACCTGCAGCTCATGTTACAAAGAACTAGAAAAACAGTTAAACTTTATGTACATGATGGCTTAAAGGGATTTTGTGAGCAGACCTGGTAATCCAGCCACCACGTCAGTCCTTTTGTCTATGAAAAAATGATTTCAGAGTTCTACACAGCAGACTTGAAAGTGAAAATTTAGACCACAACTTGTTTACAAATTCAAACAAGTCTACATTTCATTCCTGCTGCTGATTGAAATCTTAGACTATGATTGCGAACAATTTTTCTCCCCTCAAAGCCTTGAAATGTGGTTCAAAATTCTAGCTGAATTGAAAGAAACTCTTCTAAATGCTGTTGTGAATCTCTTTACATAAGAAAATATGTACACTCAAAATTTAGCCAAGTTTTAGAGAGTAACATAATATTCTCCAAGGATAGCAGTATATAATCCCAAAGTACAAAACTCTGGACATATTTTGAAAGAGGTTTTCTCAATGTCTGAGATTCTTGTGAAGTCATTTCCTAATGTAGTAACAGGTATCTAGTTTATGTAGCATGATATGGAAAACATGCAGCACAAAACACAAATAACAGATTCGAATGGTTTTCTAGTATTTATATGAATAACACCTTAACAGCACCAAAGCTTTATAAGTCCTTTTCTAAGGTCATCTTTCCACCCTAACTCATTTCTGACTTTGAAGGTGTGAACGAAAAACTTCACCTAGCCCTTGATTTAATCATATTTGTACATTATCTCTCCCAAGAGATCCCTCATCCTCCCCAGCCCAGACCTCTGAACTGTCTCTTGGCTTCTTCCCTACCTCTCTCTCCCTCCCAAAGTAGCCTTTAACTACTGCTTCAAAGAGATCCATTTCCTTGACTTTCTCTGCAATGATTACTTTGTCTTTTCACTCTCGGCCAACTGAAATCAACGGTCTTTTTAATTCTCAATTTGGATGTTACCACTGCAACTCCTGACATGGTAGGCTCAGTGTATGACAGTTGGATATTGTTGAGGAGGGATAAACAAGGTTACAAGTTCTGTCCCCAAGATTTCCTCTCCTCTAAAATTTTATCCCAGTTTCTTCCACTAGCTCTTCTATCATTTATGAACAAATGTGTTTCCTCTCTGAGTATGACTCTCCTCACCATTTGCCAAATAAGAGGGCTCTAAATTCCTGTTCTGTTTCACTGTTCTGGAATTATATCTATCCACCTTCTCAGTGTACTAGAATAGCGTTATCATTTCTCATTATCCACCTATTATTCAGTTTGACAAAATAATTACATAATTAGAAATTGACTAAACTTAGTAGGTCAAATGTATGCACACAATTAGGTTGTTTTCTTTTCATACCATATGCAAACTATGTCTAATGACAAAGTGAAGACCACTTCTATGAGTTATTACTTTCTTTCCCTTATTTCTGAGGCCCAAGGGAAAAATATCTACCCAAATGATTTTATCTACACTTGCTTTCCTGGCATGTCAACCTGACTTGTATTATAATGATCATAGTCATTGTAACAACTACAGAGAGACAGTGGCTAATCATGTGCATTGTTGTATCAGTAACCATTTCTACCACCTTTTTTTGCAAAAACTGTTTTGCTGGCACTACTCTGTGGCAGACATGAAAAACCCCTTCTCACTCTGTACTCTGTCTTCCACTTATTTACTAGAATTTCCTTCTACATTGGAAGTACTATAAGTGGAGAACCTATAGCTAATTTATCTTTGTACTTTACTAAATATAAAATATAGACTTTTGGTAAAATAAGTGTTCAATAAATATTGAATGAGTTAATGAGTAGATGAATGAATATTTTATAGGACAATAACATAAATTCAGAAAATATCAAAGCAAAAGAAATCCTAAGATTCTGAGAAACCCTCATCATTTTCCCAAAGGGAATAGTACTAACCAAACATCTTGATGGCTTAGACTGTTTGTGCTATAATTCTGGAAACTTTTGCAACTGAGTATTTAAAATTTGGATTCATTGTATGTCCAAGTATCATGAAATATTGACTTTAGATTCACTTACTGTAGATTTATTTTCAAACCATTGTCTAGAAAAAAATACCTCTCTAAGAAAAATCAGGATGGTATATCAATATATTGAACCAATGGCACTAAAACTATGTTCTGTAGGGCCAGAGTCTAACTTTTACCTAAAGAGAATCCAGTATAGGAAAAGAATATAGGCTTTGGAATCAAATATGACTCAAATGCATGCCTTTTAATTTACTAACAGTTTGACGTTGGCAGGCCACTTGTTATCTTAGACCCTCTTTTACTTACCCAGAAAATGGGAATCATTCTCTTCCTCCTACCCACCCCCTCCTCCTCCTCCTTCTTCATCTGCCTTCAGAATGTTTAAAAATCAAATAAGATTATATATCTAGGTTACCTGGCATAGTGCCTTGTACAGATTAGACAATAAATCCTCCCCCATCTTGTAACTTTTATTTAAGAACAGTTTAGCTCTAAATGTACAGAAACATGCAGTTTTAATGCTTTTTTTTCCATTCAGTGAACATAATTGATTAGCAACACCACATTGCATAATCCCAGGAGTTGTGTAAACGGCAGCCTTGTACATGATGTTCCTGTCTCAGGCAATGAGCCATCACTTTCTGGTCAGAATAATCACTTGGTGTAGTTACACTTAGGGCTGCTAACAACATGAACAACATGAAATAACTGCAGGAAGCACAATAGTGGATGACCCAATATCTCAAACCACTCAAATCACTGAGGAATCATAAATTCACCTCTCCTTGCATCTTCTAAGTAAAGGAAATTATAGAAAGTGCAGGTATATGTGCTTCACAGAGATATCAGTAATAAATAGTAAATAAGTATCCCTGCTTTTTGGTGGGTAAAGGGTGAAGGCAATAGAAATTAAGAGGGAAATTAAATCACTCTCAAGTAGTCAAAGTAAAAAATGATTGTTGAGTTCACCATAGTCACATTAAAAATAGAGTTAACACCTCTACTCTGATTAGTCTTGCCTTTGATATATACTGTGTTAGTCAGAGTTCTCCAGAGAAACATAACAGAGACACAGAGATACAGAGATAGACACAAGGCAGACATATAGACACAGGTAGAAACAGAGAAAGGCTTACTTTAAAGAATTGGCTCTCGTGATTGTGGGAGCTGGCAAGTCTGAAATCACTAAAGTAGACTGGGCAGGCTGGAAATTCAGGAAAGGGTTGATGTTACAGTCTTAGGTCCAAATTCCAAAGGCAGCGGGTTGGAAAGCTAGACAAGATTTCTGTGTTGCAGTGTTGAGATAGAATCCCTTCTTCTTTGGGAAACCACAGTCTCTGCTCTTAAAGCCTTCAACTGGTTAAAGGAGGCCCACTTACCTTATGAAGTATAATCTGCTTCACTCAAAGTCAACTAATTTAAATGTTAATCACATCTAAAAAAAGGTCTTCACAGCAATATCTAGACTCCTGTTTGACCAAACAACTGGATACCACAGGCTAGCCAAGTTAACACATAAAATCAATCATTACATATCTCTCACCTGACCAAATCGTTTGCTTTTCTTACCATTCTAATTATATAGAATCTTCCAGAGTCTCCTCCATATTTGCTATGTATTTTAAACATTTTTTCCTGAAATATGAAGTAAAAGCTTCTTAGCATCTGCATTAAATAGTAAATTTTTTATATATTAAATTGCAAATTGTAGTAAATTAAATTGTAAATAGGGTAGTTCCTATAACCTGTCATGTATTATTTCACATTTAACACATTCATAGAGAGAAAGAGTAGGGTTTTACTTTTGTTTTGTCATACCTCATCAATCATATTTAGAATCTTTATGATTGGAAATGATTTTTAGTTTGGAATTCACAGAGTGAAAGCAAATTAACTCCTTTAACTCACACTTGCCAGATGTATCTCTTGATCTTATATATTTAAATTTAAAGAGCGTCTTTATTGCTAAAATAAGTACTACCTGTCTTATAAAATGGCTTTAAGTTTAGGCATTTTATTATTTTACTTATTGAAAGATTGTTCAGCTGACAACTTGGCTGATCTCATGTTCACATGTGATTAGAGAATTTGATGGATGACTTTTGGTCCTTTACACTCGGGTACAGATGTAATCAGTCTGCTCTTGGCTGGCCTTGATGGGGCCTGTTCCTCCCTGGGGCACCAACCTAAAAGCTGCACAATGTTTGAAAAGTGTCTTGCATCTCGGCAGCTGCATACCAGGAAGATGAGCCTGCCTTTTACTTACTGCAGTCACCATCTTGACTCCCCTACTTCAAGGCTTCCTGCAAGGATTCTTAGTAACATTCCAGCCTCCATGACAGCCTTGTGGTGCTTCAGTCAGAGACTCCCTGGAAATTCTTCAAGCCAGCGATTCTCAAAATGTGATCTTAGTAGCATCAGCATCACCTAGGAACTATGAGAAATCAAAGCTTCTGAGGCCCCTGAGACTACGCCTGGGGCCCAGCAACCTATGTCTCAACAAGCCCTTTAGGGGAATTCCCAATACACTTTAGAGTTTGTTCTAAGTTAGATGCACAGCACGTGCCCATACCCTAGGTGCGAGTGAGTTCACACTCAGAGCTGTATTACAGGTTCACCTAACTTCATTCCTGTCTGCAGGTTGGTCTGTTTTACAGAAGGCTGGAGACACTGGACAATTCCCAGTGGTCCTGCTATATATGATTATATTTGTGAAGGTGTCCAATTTCTTGAGGGCTTTCTTTTCCTTTCCTCCATTTCCTTCTCTGGTATTTGTTTATTACAGATTTTTTTTTTTTTTTTTTTTTTGCAGAGTGTTACAATTATAAACTAGAGAAATTGGTTCAACAGGAAAAACAGTGCTTTTGCTGAAATGTGATCCTATGTTCATTATTTTTACTCAGATCCCACCAGATACAATGTTTGCCCTAGCGTAAGTCTCAAAGGAGCAACAGCGATCTTGAGTATCCCTATAGTTTGATGAGATTATGCCTTTGTCAGTGCCACGGCATGCGGAACCCTAAACCTTCAGACGGAATCAGTGCTGCTAAATTACCCCAAAGAACAAGAATAGTTCACCTGCAATTGGATATAGCCATAGAGCCAAGTTTAACATTCCAAGAAGTTTATCACCGTCATATTTTAAGCTCTTCAGAAGCAAAGGCATACATTTTACTTTGTGAATCTTTGATGGGTGAATTAATTATGGAGTTTATGACTTAGTCCAGATGGTTACTGAATTTAGAAGACCATTGAAATGTGAAGTTTACAGCAATAATAAAACAAGAATAGGCACTATGGTGTGTTAACATTTTTTTTTTTTTAACATTTTAAGGAATCATCAGCCAAACAACCTTATTTAACAGGAGAGGAAATTGAGGGCAAAAATTCATATCTATTGGGTCTATGACAGAAAAAAAATCAACAAAAAAAAGGAATAACAAAAAGTAAGCAGTACTATATGAAAGGGAAAAGTCAACATACAACATTGAAGATGAAATCTAGCCTAAAAGGGTACCTGGAATGCCTTTAAAGGATATGTGGATGGCTTTCTCCTGCCCTTCATTCAAGTATCTGTTCTGAGGACACCTCACCAGAGAGGTTTCCCTGAACCCCCATCTGAAACCCTGCACCTACCTATCATGCTCTACCCGAACCTCTGCTTTCTTTCATAACACTCGTTATTACCTTATATTAATTGCTTTTCTCGCTGATCTTATATTTCATAATTGCTTTTTGTCCATCTTCCCTCCATAGAATATGAGTCCAATGAGAACTGAAGGGATTTTACACATTTTATTCACTGCTGTATTTCTGTTGCTCTAAGCACGTAATAGACATTCAATCAATATTTGTTAAGTGAATGGAAAAGGAAAGAAGGAAGAAATGAATATGAACCCATAAGCCACAAATGAAACACATCATAAATTATAATTGTTATAGACTTTTTATACCAATAATTCTTAATTTGAAGAGAATCACAGTCCCTTTGTGTATTTAATAAAAACTAGAGATTGTTTTCTTAAAAAAATAAATGCGCACATGCACAAATAAATTTGGCATGCAATTTTAGGGGTTCAAAAACTAAGGGGTCCCAGGTTAAGAAACTCTGATTTCTATTTAGATTTAGTTTTGTAGAAATGGTCATTTAAATTTAAATCAGAAATAATCTCTGATACTTAAGAAAATTTTCTGGAGATGAGAGCAATTCACTTGTTTCAAAACTGAAACAAGGATAGGGCATCTCTTCCCTGTATCAAGCTAGAAATCAAGTATGATTTAAAAATACACACAAAGGGCACCTTGGTGGCTCAGTTGGTTGAGTGTTCAACCCTTGATTTGAGCTCAGGTCTTGGTCTCCGGGTTGTGGGCTGGAGCCCAGGCTCTGTACTTAGTGGGGAGTCTGCTTGAGATTCTTTTTCTCTCTTCCTCTGCCCCTCCCACTCATGTCTGTGCACTCTCTCACTCCAGCTTTTCTCTGTAAAATAAATAAATAAATCTAAAACACACATACACACACAAATATGAACAAAACATCTCAAATACTAAACTGTGATCTGTTGTCTGATATGATCATTCCTAAAGACAGACTTTCTAAAAGGGAAAAATGGTAAACTGAAACTAGAGAATTACAAATACTCTATTTTTTAGCACTTCTTATTTGCTGGCACCCTGCTAACTGCTTCACATGCATCAACTCTTTCTTATAAATCTCCACCCTAGAAACGTTGTCACCAGAGGCCAGAAAAGTCATACACTGCCTTGTCCTCTGACTCAGAGGCTGATTACTGAATCACTTAAGCTATATTCATCTCTTTGTATAGCTGTTTTAACTTTGAAAATTGTTCTTATATGCATCGCTTCATCTTTTAACCTCAAAGAAACTCTATGATAAAGATAGTTTGGTCTGTAAAATTCCTATTTGACAAGAAAGAGAATGGTTCATTCATTGTCATTCTGCAAATAAATGAAGAAGCCTAACTGGTCAAAATTGCATACAATTAATATTATGGGAAAATATTTCTTTTCATGCAGTTTATATCAATAGCAGTTGAGAGAATGGGACTCTTTTTTTTAGTATTTTAGTATTTAACATTTAACGAGACATTTAACATTTAACATTAGTATTTAGTATTTAACATTTAACGAGAAACACAGAAAGAGAGGCAGAGAGATAGGCAGAGGAGAAGCTCCCTCCCCTGCAGGGAGCCTGAAGCAGGACTCAATCCCAGAACCCTGTGATCATGACCTGAGCTGAAGGCAGATGCTCAACCACTGAGCCACACAGGTGGCTCAAAATAATGAGACTCTTAACACTAAGGAATTCTTCTTTAATTCAGTCATTTCCTTATACTATATTAAGTTTTTCTTTATTTTCCTGAATCTGTCTCTATTAATCATAACTTTTTTTTCTAGTCTGATTTTACCAAAATTTATGAGAAAGGTGCTTTGTAGGTATAATTATACATATACATATTTTAATATATACGTATCTTGGAAGTTCAGGTTTTTATTTGTCTTATCCACCTAAATTCTCTCATACATATGCAGTAAATTTGAACAATGTGTAGGACATCAGAACCCTTCCCATTACTTTTCTATCTATTTACAATCCATGATGCTAATATGATTATTAAATCAAATCAATGCATTAAAAATAATTAGAAAATATGATTTCCTAGAATATGTTAATACCTTTGAAAATATTGGACCAATTATTTTATATAACTATGAATGAATTCATCCTTAATTAAAAAAGAGATAATTAATTATTCTGAAATGAGGCAGATAATGGGTTACTTGATTTAAAAATAGTCCTTATTGAGTCAAAAGTATCTTTACTTGAATTGAAAAAGCATATTTCCAATATTTAATGTGTATTATAGAAATAGTATCCACATAATATTCTCTTAATAAAGACCTCCTTTCATGAGCTACATAATCAAGATTTTAGCATAGCAGAAATAAAATGAAATTCAATGTTCTTATACTATTCTGGAACTCAGTTCTATAATAAAGGGTTGTCAAGGAAGTATTTTAACAAGTCTTCATTCTATTTCTATTTTTTCCTCCAGAAAAAGATTGTAGTTTACCTTTTGCTTTTGACTACAGATAATTGATTTTGTTTTTATATATTGTTTACATTTTTCTTTTTATTTCTTTTATCTTTAGTGAATATTTAGCAAATCATCACTTCTGATTTTATATTTAAAGTATGTTAGAGGGATGCCTGGGTGACTCAGTGGTTGAGCGTTTGCCTAAAGCTCAGGTTGTGATCCCAGGATCCAGGATTGAGTCCCACATCGGGTTCCTTGCAGGGAGCCTGCTTCACCCTCTGCCTGTGTCTCTGCCTCTCTTTCTCTCTGTGTCTCTCATGAATAAATACATACAATCTTTTAAAAAATTAAAAATTAAAAAATAATAAATTATGTTAAAAAAAGACAAATTTGACACCATGTTTTGACTGTGTCTTCTTGAGGTACTATTAATGTCATATAGCAATAATTCCAGTATATATTTGGGTGGCATACTACATAGTGTCTTCAAATTTCTTAATTAATCATCACAAGAACTCTACAAATACTGTTGTTATTCTTATAAACAACAACAACAACAAAAAAGATGAGACTGAAGCCAAAAAGCATGTAGCTAAGAAGTGACAGAGCTTGTATTCACTGCCATTCTTCTGATTAATCTAGTTCTTTTTGACCATATAGCAGATCCCCACAATAAAATATATAGTTTAGCTCTGTGGGCCAACACAATTACTCAATCTTGACTGCCTTTTCTCTATAAGGTCTCAGTAGCTATAAACATAACTGTAAACAACAAGCTAATTTCATTAATTGAGAAAAATAGAACTTCTCTTTTGGAAAGTTAAAAAAAATCCCCTGGAATTGTTACATAGTCTGAAATATTAAAATACTTTAACAAATATCATAATATGTATTGATACATTGTAATTTCTACCATTGCAATTCTACCTGTGGTCCCAATAGTAAACTATACTATCTCATAGTCAAGCAATTTCACCTTAGGATTGGGTATTTGTTAGAAAAATAAACTTTATTAAAGGTTCTGCTTCCCTGTATTTTAGCAAATAATAGAATATACTTCATAGATTTAGATGAATGGTCTCTAGCTCCATTTAAAAGTTTCAGAAGAAAAATAACTCAGTTTTATTTTCAAAAGAAAGATGAGCCTTTGGAAATATGCACTCTTTGCAATTTTTGGAAGGATTCTGAATAGCATATCTTTTCCTCTGCTAGCTAAAATTTAAGTACAATATGTAATAAACTTCACCTACATAAATGAAAATATGTAGTATTTTTTATAACTTCCAAACCAAGTATTTATTAAAACCTACCCTCTTGTCAAAAAAATCAGGTTGTTTTGAAATTAATAAGGTTATATTTATACATATTTTAGTATAGGTCCAATGAATAATTATTGATTAATTTTGTTTCTTTATATTGTAATGCATTTTTAGCAGACTTTATATTGCATAGATAAATTGGCTAGTGCTGTGGTTCTATAGAACAATAGATCCAGATTTGGCTTGTTCAAGCATTTGCTTGTTGTTAGTGTTTTCCTTAAGGGAGAATATATAATATATATTGTCCTCTACTTCTTGAGGCCCATTCTTATGAAGAATAGGGATTTCCATCAGCTTGAGGAAGGGATGACTTTACCATGAGGAAAAACAGGATGTTTACTTAAAATATGCTTTCAGAAATGTCAGAGTGCAGACAACCCTCCCTTGATGTCTTCCACCCTACATCAGAAAGTCGAATACCTTGATAGTAAACATGAAGTTATCTGAATTTTCTTGAGTGCTCACATTGTTTTCTCTAAAAATATTAGAATTACATTG
Organism: Canis lupus baileyi; assembly: GCF_048164855.1. Lineage (NCBI taxonomy): Eukaryota > Metazoa > Chordata > Mammalia > Carnivora > Canidae > Canis > Canis lupus. The sequence goes on from NC_132852.1 coordinate 24,997,621, forward strand.
AAGAAAGTGTACCCCATATCCCTGGTTTTCATATTATCTGAATATGATTGTTTAAAAAGAAAAAAGTCCTAGGGATGCCTGGGGGGCTCAGTGGGTTAAATGTCGGACCCTGATCGTAACTCAGGACTTGATCTCAGGGTTATGAGTTCAAGCCTCACTTTGGGCTCTACACTGGACATGGAGCCTACTTTAAAAAAAAAAAAAAAAAAGGTCCTATATATAAACTCTGATGAAGTTGAGAAAGATTCTATATCCATATGCCTTATTTCCTCCAATCACACCAGCTGCTATCTCTCATGCTCCTCTACTCCTCCTTCTTCAAGAGATCTCTAAATTGTTGAAGGCTCCAAGACACTGTCCCCAGTCCTATCTGCATGCCTTCTTTGGGAGATCTCATCCTGTCCCATGGTTTTAAAAATACCTCATAGGCTGATGACTCTAAAATGTATATTTGAAACTTAGATATATCCCTTAAACCCAGATTTGTTTCTCTTCATTCAGCTTAGCACAGTGACAACTGGCCAGGTTCCCTGAGCCAGGTTTTCTGTGGGCTAATTTGGATTATGCCATTTATTATAACCTTAGCAGTCATAATAGCTGTCTGTACTTCCAGCTATAGTTGAAAGGAATGAATTATATTACACTTAAAAAGGCTTAGAACAGTGTCTGGCACATAGCAGGCACTAATAAAACATAGCTATAATTAGGACTTATCTCCCTTTGCTTATCTAACAAGTATCTCATGCTTAACAAGGCAAGAGCAGGACAATTGGTTTCTTCTCCCCTACACACCCAGTTTCCAGCCAGTATCTCAAGCCAAACACCTAAGAAGCCATCTTGATTCTATTTCCTTCAAATGACCCAGCCAATACATAATTGAGGAAGTCCTGCCAACTTTACCTATAAAAATCTCTTGATATTTTCTCCTTACCTTATTCTTGCCTGGAGATAATTGATATTTGCCTTTCATAACATCAGTTCAAGTCACCACTATTTCCCAGTATCCATTCGCATCTGCCTTTTCTCCCACCCCTGCAGTCTATCCTCTGCACAGAGTAATTTTTCTAAGCATGCATCACATCAAGCTACTCTTCCTGCTTAAAACCTCCCAGCTGCTTCCCATTATAATCAGCAATTTAGCCCACAAAGGCTTACAGCTCTGGCCTGTGCCCTGCTCCCTGACCTCTTTCCCTTCTATCCTGCCTCTCTCTTCCACTCTGCCACAGTGACTCTAGCCTTATCTCTGTCCTCTGAGCACACCAAACTCCTTCCAACTCCAAGGACTTTGCACACTCAGAGCTCTTGCTGCTTCCCCGTATCTGTGCAGGCCTTCCTCAGCGTTCAGGTGGCAACTCAAATATCACCTACACAAGAGCTGACTTCCCTGATTACTTTGGATAAAGCTACCTTCTCTGCCCTCTCCAAGCCTCTGTCACTCACCAGCACACGGCCTTATCTTCTCATTTTCCTCACATTTATTTGAATATGACATCACCTTACTTTTGTTCATGTTTTTAGTTGATCTACCCAACAGGAAAGTTAGCTTCATGAAAGAAGGGGCTTTTTTGGTTCTGTTCATTATTATTTTCCCCATACTAGAGCAGTGCCTGACACATAGAAAAGGCATTTGAAAAACGTTTTGTGTCTAATTCTGTGCTTGCTATGATCTTATAATGAGTTTCCTACTCTAAAGTAGAGCCTAACACAGTAAATGTGTTTGTAGGTAGCTGACAAATTGATGGTATGTAATGAAAAAGAATAAGTCGTTCTGGACCATTTAGAAACTCACATTTAACTTGAGCTGCTGTGCATTTTGTTTTATGTATTCTAAATAAAACCATGTTTTAAATGGGAGAAGAGAAGATATGAAGGACATTTTTGTAACAAATTGGAGACCCATTTCCCACTGCAGCTTTAAATTCCTCCTTTGAGAAAGGAGGGGAACTGAGTGGGGAAAAATTAGAGAGGAAAACAAACCAAGAGAGACTCCTAACTGGGAAACAAAGGGTTGCAGAAGAGCAGTTGGGTAGGGGCATGGGGTAACTGGGTGACAGGCATTAAGAAGGGCACATGATGAGATGAGCACTGGGTGTTATACTATATGTTGGCAAATTGAATTGCACTGCTGGGGATTTACCCCAAAGATACAGATGCAATGAAACACCGGACACCTGCACCCCAATGTTTATAGCAGCAATGTCCACAATAGCCAAACTGTGGAAGGAGCCTCGGTGTCCATCGAAAGATGAATGGATAAAGAAGATGTGGTTTATGCATACAATGGAATATTCCTCAGCCATTAGAAATGACAGGTACCCACCATTTGCTTCAATGTGGATGGAACTGGAGGGTATTATGCTGAGTGAAATAAGTCAATCGGAGGACAAACATTATATGGTCTCATTGATTTGGGGAATATAAATGATAGTGAAAGGGAATAGAAGAGAAGGGAGAAGAAATGTGTAGGAAATATCAGAAAGGGAGATAGAACATAAAGACTCCTAACTCTGGGAAACGAACTAGGGGTGGTGGAAGTGGAGGAGGGCGGGGGGTGGGGGTGAGTGGGTGACGGGCACTGAGGGGGGCACTTGACGGGATGAGCACTGGGTGTTATTCTGTATGTTGGCAAATTGAACACCAATAAAAAATAAATTTAGTATTAAAATAATAAATAAATAAAAATAAAAAGGTGATAAACAGGGAAAAATATTAATTAATTAATTCATTCATTCATTAAAAAACATAAAACAAAACAAAAATAATTAATTAATTAATTAATTCCCCCTTTGAGCAGTTTGGGTCTTAGAAAATTTTTATTCTTCATATCAAAGAAAATTATTGGTATGAGAAGGCTATTTTGTAAGAATTTTTCATGCATTTAATAATAAGGCAGACAACAAAAAATGTTTTTTCAATTATATATAAAGTTGTACTAAGTGCTATGTGAAAAATACTATAATCTTTAAAAATACAATTAATTCAGTTAGTTATTTTACTTAAATAATCTTTCTAGAGTCCCAGTGCTATAGAAGTTCTATATAGATGATTTACCCATTTCTCTGCCTCAAGGAAGATAGAGATCTCATTTTTGTAAATTTCTTGACAAATAGCAGAATCATAGCTTCATCCTTATGCATTCATTTCACTGGAGACTCAGTATAATTCCAAAAAGATCATATTTAAATATATTGTTCTAAATAAACTGTCTTAATTCCCTAAAATATCAGTTAACTTGTGTTCATTGATAGGTTAATCAAGTAACCTGTAAGGCAAAGGCAGAGAATAGTTAAACCCATACCTATATTTACTGTTTCAAGCAGCTTCCAGGGTAAGCTGTGTGTGCTCTGCTGCCTCTGTGGCTTTCGTGAAACTAGAAGGTGGAATATGAAACTCAGCTCCTTAGAAGCCAGAAGCACTGCAAGAAATAAAATCATTAAAAAAGATTGCATTGTGTTCATTATGCTTTGTTTACTAAGGCAGGAAAATATCCCATCCACTTTACAACAGTTTTCAACAATGGTTGAAAGTAACTTTTTCCTTTTTGAAATTTAAAGCTACATTAAAGAAAAAATGCAATTTATGTTCCATTTCCAAAGCATTCTGGTCAATCAAGGTTTTACCGTGTGCAATTTAGAGATCATTAAAAATGCTGAAGCTAAGTCATCGGTTTAAAATGATTTTTGTTGTTGTTTTATGGAGGCTGATGTCAACCTAACATGGTTTGAGTCTTCATCTTCAGAAGTTACACACATTACACTGTGGTCACATTCTCAGTGCATTATGTCAAGGAACAGACTAACAAAAAGGAGTAAGGCACAGAAAGGATACTATTAAAGCCACTTAAAACAAGGAGCAAGGCCTGACTTGATGCCAATATCAATATTTTACTCTTTTTGGTATGTAAAAATATTTGTGCTTCTGAAATCTCAGAAATTTAAAAAAATAGGTTGTATTTTTAAACAAAAAAGTGTACATCCTGAGTTTTAGGGTTTATATAAAAAATTTTTTTGGTTTGGGGGTTTGTTTGTTTGTTGATGTTTCTGTCTGCATCATTTCTGAATTGGGACACGGGTATTTTAAATGTGAAAACATTCTATAGTAAACAGAATTCAGCTAAGTGACAAAACAATATGAATCCTCTTAACAAGTCCTTAGTTTGGACAGGCTTTATTCTTGATCTTCTTTGGAATGTCACCTTTTACTGAGTCAGACTTATTAAAATACTATTAGGCTTAGAACTTGCTCTTCATACATCTAGGCCATGGCTTTATGACTTTTATCAGCTTTCTGAGCAAAAAGGAATCCTACAAATTGGAATTGCCACCCAGGAGAAGGACACATTTTCTCCTATCAATTGTTGCTTTCCACGTGAAACCAAAGAAAGCATCTTTTTTAAAAGGTAACCACCGCTCACAAGGCCTCGGTTTAACTGTCAAGAGAGGGACTTATTTTTTTATTGCAATAAAAATCATTTCCGTTAAAAATAATACCTCAGAATTAGGGTTGACTCAGAGAAGAAAATGCCATTTGGCTTTTCTCCTATTGTTTATAAACACATTAAGCTAAAACTAAAGTAGGTACTTGCCATTAGAAAATCAGCAACTTGGTACTTATAAAATTATAAATATTAAAAATTAAATTAAAAGTTTAAGCTTATTTACAAACCATTAATCCATAAAATGTTGTAGCACAACCAGTGTGAGAACCTGTTTACTAGGAAACTGGTATAATAGAAGTCAGAAATCCACTGAAACCTCAGTGAGCAGAGGAACCTGACTCAGAGCAAGTCATAAATGAGTGAGTGAGCTTCTCTCCTACTGGCTCATATATCTTTGTGGCTTATTTTAAGAACTTTTGGGCATTTTCTTCACTTTACCTATACTTTTCATATCTATTTTATTCATTTTAACCTAATTTCAGGTATGTAAACATTTTTCAGAGAGAGGAAACCCTACCTATAAGGCGGACTTATTATCCATATTCATGATGCTATACATGTGAGGAAAGTCCCTGTGATTAGCTGTTGTGTCACAGAGAGTCTGGAGAACAAATTAAACAAACTAACAAAAAGAGGTGTATAGTGAGGAAGACAGATGTATGTAATCCTAACCCTGACTAGACAGTCTCCTCTTATCCTCACCCCATTGCTCATCCAGGATCTGGGGCCTGGAAACACGATGCAGAAGCAATGACCACACAATAGAAAGGTCCCCAGTTAGTAAAGGAAACCTGGAGAAAGGTAGCTGATGACTGGTTTGAATGTGTTGACCTCAAAACAATTAGCTATAATTAATATTTGCTCAGAGCTCACAGAATAGGCAACATTCTACTAATGGAAGCTGGCTCCAAAAAAAAGAGGCACAGACCCAACACCAGTTTCAGTCAGGAAGACCTTTGTTTTCAATCAAAAGTTCACAAGTATTGAGTTAAATATCTAATCATCAATAAATAGATTATGCGCACGTAGTCTGCTAAAGCTCCACCTCAGCCAGATTTTGCCAGGCTCTTTAAGTATCAGATGAGTCTACCAGCCAAAGGCAAAAATCAGTCTCAATTTTAAACATTGGGTAATCAAACAGTGTTCCTCTCTCTTGTACTACAAAGCCTGAGCATCATATGTGGACTTTATATATCTGTGTATGTATTAACCAACAGGCATCATTTACAACATGAAAGATGCTACAATGGCATAGGAAGAACAAAAAGAAAAATATATATTCATAAGTCCCATCCTGAAGGATCTTAGAATTTAGTTGGAGAAGATTGACAGTATAAATATACAAGAATATATAAAAATATTTTTAAATAATAATATATATCAGATAGATTTTACATTAGTAGTGGTACTATCTCCTAATCATAAAACATACGTGAAAAAAATACCCGAAAGTCAAGCCACCCAAAAACTCAGTAGAAATATCATTATTTGTGGGAATCTTTTCTTTCCCCTGGGCCTTTTGAACTATCATTTTGATAAGAAGAACCTAGATATGAATAGAACTGACCACACCTAAGTTGAGGTGAGGACAAGTGGGATCAGTCTGGGGATGACTGGAATTCATTTATCCTGCAGACTGGAGCCAAGGTCAGGGATAAATTTTTCTAGGATACAGCCCCAGCCTTGAGTAGCCCTTCCAGTTAATCCAGTGTTCTGCACTAATATTATCATTTTTCTATGCGTGCCTTGATATGAAAAATTTGGGAAGCTCTGTGACACCATCAGATAGTCACAACTCCGGGAAGTTGTACTTGCTTGAGGAAAGTCTGGGAGAAGGAGAAAGGAGGTGTTTTCTTGTGGTTCCCACCTAACCAGTAATGATCCACTCCAAGGTGGGAGCCTTATTCTTCATCTTTTCCCCAAGGTTGCAATGCCTCTTGCATAATATCTGTTTAAAATTGAATTGGATGAATCCACATCTGACCAATGATTCAGTTAACAACTGTCTTGGCTTCTTTCCCTGCCCTTGATCATCAACATGCTCCAGTACAGCTAGCTTCCTGTCCCCACAAGATTTCCACATCTACCATGACCAATTTTCTCAGCCACCTCCTTAATTTCCATGCTGCTATATCAAATGATCACGTTTTCATTCTCATCTGCCATCTCCAGAATGCCCCTCTAGGTTCAAAAATCTCTTCTTTTCACCTGTGTGACATCACAGCCTTCTGGTTTCTCTCTTTCTGCTCTGACTGGTCTTGGTCAGTGTGCTCTGCTGGCTTCTTCTTGACCAAACTTCAGAGACTAGCAACGAGTCCCAGACCTTCTATGTCCTACTCTCACATCATGAGGACTCTTCTCCCTAGCTTCAGGCCCCAGCAAGTTTATACTAGCTCAGAACTCTCTTCTGAGCACCAGCAGTTTAAAAACTGAAATTGTTGTCCAAGACTGAAACAGCTGTCCAAAACTGAAACTGGCTCCTGCCACCTCCCCATCCTAGCTCCTTGCAGCTTTCTCCACCTGCAGTACTTCATCCATTCAGTGTCATAGGACAGGAGGCTGACCATCTTCTTTGGCAGCTCTCTCTCCTGAACTCTCACAATCAATCCATAACCAATCCACTGATGATTTTCCTCCAAAAATTTAAGTTTGGTCTGAACACTTCTGCTATCTTCATCCTATCCCATCACTGCAGCCTGAGCAACAGTCATTTCTCTTTCTTGAACCGTCATGTCTTGCCTGTTGATGCCATCTCTGGCCCTCTTCTTTCCCCATGCATTTTCCTCTGAGCAGCCAAAGTGGATCACATCATCACTAATCTACCTAACCCCACATGTAGATGCTCTGTGCTTACCAGAAATGACAAGCTCTTGTATAACCTGGACGCACCTAGTTCTGTAGCATCATGTCATGCCACCCTTTCTGTTACTCACCAGACTCCAGCCACTGATTCTATTTTCAGAACTACACCCAAACCAGTATATTCTTCTAACACAGCAGTTCTGAAAGTATGGTTCCAAAGCAGCAGCGGCAGCAGCATCTGGGAACTTAGAGGAAATAGAAACTCTGGAGCCCCACCCTAAACCTATTGACCTATTGAATCAGAAAACTCTGAGAGCAGGGCCCAGCAGGTGATCTGATGCACAAACAGGTTTGAGAACCCCTGATATAACTAATCAGAAATAGGAATGCCTGAGGTCCCAGTTTTACCTTTTTTTATTACTTAAACATAACCGATTTGGTAGGCTCTTTTAATGGACTTAGGGGAGCAAAGATATTAGGAGCAAATACTGCTAATCCAACTTAATAAACTGTCTCTGGTGGCTTTTGGGTTATGAATAGTAAGATATGTACATTTACGTACACAATTTTGTGACCCTTTGGATATTCTACTATACTATACCATATCTTGAACACTTTAATTAGAGGTCCACTGATACTTGTAGAATTATGGTCTAAGTGTAGGCAAACCTTTCTTAAGTAAAAAGTTAGACCTTCTTATTCTCAAACATCACCTTTCAGTTTTGTGACTCATTAGTGAAATTTGCATATAAGTGTCTTCTCTCTCTTAAATCTTAAATTCATTGAAACTAGGAATTGTACTTCAAATAACTAAAATCTTTTTTTTTTTAAAAAAAAGGAATTGTACTTCATAATTTGTAATATCCTCCTCATTGCCTTGCAATACTAAGTTTTAGGAAGTTGATGAGAGCCATTTTCTTACTTTAAGTTGGAATAAATATAAACCACTGTGTTTTAAAATGTGATGCAAGAAGACAATCTTTTCCCTTGGTGTTTACCTTTCCCAGAGAATATCCAGTCCTGACCTTCATATGCGATAATGCCAAAAGTTCTTTTTCTATGCATTCTTAAATCTCTGTAGCATCTTCCAAAGAGTTCCAGCAGCTGTTTGTCTTCACATGAAAGACCAATTATTTACTGAGAATTATTCACTGGCAGCCCGCTTCATTTATGTCTCTATCAGGCCTCAGAAGCCACCTACTCATCAGCCTCCTTTTATTTAGCAGAGCAGTATTTATGGCCTTCTGAGGTTTCCTCTGTGAGTGTATAAAATTATTGTCCCAGAACATGTCTAAGTGTTTGAGAAATGCTATAAAGTATTGTGCAATTTTGTATGACTATTGGAAGCAAGAAAACGTTTTTTCTGTGTATCACATTATCCCTTCTTGCCATATGTGAACTAACCTAACAGTCTCCTCTAGGGATGGGCTCTGGTCTGAAAGCCAAGTTCATTAACCTTACTTCTACTTCTCTCCAGGCTTTTAGGGCTCTAAACAAACTATACAAGCAAAGACCCAAGACTAACCAACTTCTGAGATTTCTCTTTTCTTGTTTTTTCCCCCCAGTGTTATAGAATACTTGCCATAAATTACAAGATTCTAAAAAATTTTCTGTTATGATCCTCACTCTCAGTACTTTTCTTGTCTTTCTCTATATAGTTAATTTATAAGTGTATGTAATGTGAAGAAACTCAAAACAGTTTTTAGCATATGATGGTATAATGTTTAAACAGATCAATCACTTGAGGCCAAGTGATATTTTGGTAAATAATCTTTACAGATCACCAAATAGTTATCAAAAGACTATTTGATACTCTAATTGTTGCCTAAAAAAATAAAACATACACACACACACAAACACACACACACACATTACACACACAAATAAACATAACACCTTTGAGATTTATTAAGAAAAGCACAACTATTATTACATTTTGGTTAGTTTAAATTCCAAGTTTTTCAAGTTTAGTAAAACAGCTTGCTATGGAATAAGATTCTGATATGAAAAAAATCTTCCAATTTTCATTTCATAAGTAAAAGTATGGGTTTGAATTTGGTTTGGAAGCTAAGGGCTTACTCAGATTTACACAGAAAGAAAAGAAAGTTATATCCTACTAATAAAGTTAGCGTTTTTTTAAAGTTACTTTTAAGAAATTGCCCTAGAGACATGTCTACTACATGTTCCTCAATAACGTGAGTGACTAAAAAATCTTCAGTTTGCTTTTTATAATATTTCTGGAGAGTTCCCTTGTTAGCACTTTTTTTTTTTAAGATTTCATTTCTTTATTCATGAGAAACACAGAGAGCTGAGAGAGAGAGACACAGGCAGAGGCAGAAGCAGGCTCCATGCAGGCAGCCCGACGTGGGACTCGATCCCCGGTCTCCAGGATCACACCCTGGGCCAAAGGCAGGTGCTAAACTGCTGAGCCACCCGGGCTGCCCTCTTGTTAGCACTTTTGAGAAAGATCTGCAACAACATAGTGTTATAAAAAGCAAAACTACAACAGCAACAACAAAAAATTTTTAAAAGATGGCCAACTTTCTAATGAATGATTTAAAAAAAAAAATCAGTCTGCTATGTTAGATTCTGTATTCATTGTTCTCAAGTAACAGACTGGTCCTGACTGTGCTCAGCAGCACCTTCTGGTAGGCTCTAATGAAGCCACAGAATTAAATGTGTTAAGATACATTAACTATCTCACATAATTCTTAGGCCAGCTTGCTGGATGATTTACAGTAACACTGCACAAGGGTTATCTTTCCATATTATCAAAGTCTCTAAAATACATTTATAACCAGAAAAATATTTATTTCAGAAGAAATAATACCACGGACTAGTAAAATTGTTTATTTTATGTCTCCTGGCATTACTGTGAAGATTAAGTAAGATACTATGTATTATAAATATTTAATTACAATAAGGTATTCATTTTGTGCATTACCTTATCTCTGTGTATATCAATATACCATATCAATATGGTATGAATACCATATGCCTGCCTACATATGTTTACATCATTCTTTTTTTTAATAATAAATTTATTTTTTATTGGTGTTCAATTTGCCAACATACAGAATAACACCCAGTGCTCATCCCGTCAAGTGCCCCCCTCAGTGCCTGCCACCCAGTCACCCCATTTACGTCATTCTTTGTTGAAAGCCTTAAGTTCCTTAAGAATAGAAACTAATTTTATTGTGCAATATATGGTTCCTATTTTGACTTAAAATACACAGGGAAGCTCAATAAACACAAATTAATAAATGATGACCATCAATCCAGGCAGAAAACTTAACTGCAAAGAATGAAGAAAGAATAATAATGAAGAGAGGCCAGCTTTCTGCCCGTTCTCATTAGGTCTGCCACAAAAGGAAGCGCTGTTTAACTGTGACAGGGGAAATTTTTGTACTAGGAGTATAGTAATACCTTTAAACATGAAATAATCTTTTAAAGGAACTTTCAAAAACTTAGTTCCCTGGGAAATAAGATGAACTTTAGTTTAGCTGCAGTTTTGCCAATGTTTACAGAAATTCCTCATTTAAATATATAGATAAGTGTATTATTTATTGCTGCATAATAAATCACCCCAAAATTTGGCAACTTAAAATAACAGTGAACATTTATACTCTCACAGTTTCTGTGTGTCAGAAATTCAGGCAGAGCTTGATAGGTTCTAGCTCCAGTTCTCAGGAGATTGTAAGTAGAATGTCTGAAGTGTAACTAAAACTGAAGATTCTGTTTCTGAACATACTCATGCACCTGGCTGTTGGCAGAAGCATCCATTTCTCTCCAGGTGAACATGTAGGGTAACTTGAGTGTCCTGGTAACATGGGAGCTAGCTTAGCATGCCATCCTAAAAAGAGAGAGCAAGGAAGAAGCTGCCATGGCTGTTATGATAAGGTGTCGGAAGTTACACAGTGTTACTTCAGCCATACTCAGGGAGGGAAATGAGGCTTTACCTTTCAAAAGAAGGAATGTCAAAGAATTTGTGGGCATAGATTAAAACCATTACAGTAAGCTCTATGGGTAATGCCATCTCTATGCAGTAAAGAAATATTACCTCCTAGAGCTCATATGGTTTCAGTTTGACTAAGTATTTTACTAACAGACATTTCCAAGAGAAACTCAGACACTTCAGCACAAATTAAGAATTATTTAAAATTTGGAACTTGAAAGATAAGCTAAAACATTATAAGTAAGAAAACTATGATCTAAAATGTTTAACCTTCTTAAGGTGACAGGATGAGATCTGATGTCCCTATTAATACCCACTGTAAATTCTATAGGGTTTCATTACATGTTAGAATGTCCAGCTCTCTATGGATTTCAAGGTAATAATAAAAATTCAATGTAACAGTTCATGAAAGTTTGAAAGTTTTAAAGGCGGTACAAATAGATAAAAAGATAATAAACAGTAAGCTAAGAAAGTTTTATAGGGAATGTAAATAGATAAAATACGATAGTACTTGCCCTCAAAGTGCTTGCACTTCAGGTAGAACAAAAAGCTTCCGAACATAACCATAACAAATAAGACTATTATTTGTTTATTTTAGCAATTAAATAATTTCCTTTATTTATTTATTTTTTTTGGCTGTCTTTCAGAACCAAAATGATTGAGGGTATTCAATAGCAGTGGGTACCAGTTAAAAGAGCCAGTAGATAGTATCTGAAATGTTTTGATTAAGAAATTAAAGTATTTAGTAAAAGCAGTTTTGACTTATTTTCTATTCGGAAGTTTGTGCATTATAAAGAAACATTCACTAGAGTTCTTGATAAAAACACATGTTCAAAACCCAGTGGAAATAATGCTTTTGAATAGAAATATTTCTCAGGCCTACTCCAATAAATCTTTAATTTTCTAGTATTCAAGGTTCACAAAGTAGAGAATATGTAGAAAAGTTCCCTTTGTTAATGGAATTTTGACCCAAATACTAAAAAAAAGAGCTGTAGGAATTAAAAATAAGCTTGCCAGAGAATGTAGCACATTTACTGAATTCTTACATAAATCACCTCTTTCATCTGGGCCACGTGGATTTGCTGTGCAACATTATCTGGAGAGCCTACAAATATCAGACACTTTTAAAAGCCAATTTTTGTTTGTTTCTTATCAAAAAAGGGTGGGGGGGAGAAGAAGAAGAAGAAGAAGAAGAAGAAGAAGAAGAAGAAGAAGAAGAAGAAGAAGAAGAAGAAATTTCCTGAAAACTAGATGAATTATCCCCCTGATTCAGGGCTCATATAATAACTTCCTATAGAATAAACAGTGGTTAATTGAAAAGAGGAAAGAGCCTCATTAAGTATCTTGTTTTGGAATCATTTTACAGTGTCTAGTTTCTTTGCCTATTTCCCTGTTTAGCACATAGATGAATAAACCTAAACTTTTTTTAAAATGATGATTCTTCCCTACTATGAGATTTTGCATTTTAAGTTATTGGACGAGTTCAGGATCCTGCTGTATTGTAATCCTTTAAAGAGGGAAAATAGGACTTTGTTTAACTATTTTTATTTTAAAACATGCTACCAAGTATCTTCTTTTGTTAATTACAGAAACTAGGTCATTGGACAAAGTTGTACCCAATATCAAAGTTAAGAGTTATGCCAAGAGGAACCTGAGTTCTGAAAGTGAAGAATTGATAGGGCAAGTTTTTAACCCATTTCATGGATAGCAGAAATCACAAGAAGGCCATATTACATCCCAAATTTGATTGGAACACAGTTTAAGATAATGAGGTAGCATGTTGTTGATATTTAGAACTAGAAATCATTTGATCTAGTGCCAATCTGATAGTTTGTTTAAAACCCAAACCAGCCCTTTGGCAGCCCTAAGCATCAAGTCTCAGGAGAAGTTGGAGAAGACGCTGAAAGGAGTGTAGTTGGGACAGCAGACAACTGAGGAATAATGGGACCTCATTTATCATGCCAAGTTAGTCTTTAGGGTCAGGTGTCTATATCACATGCTCCCTGCATTACTTTCACTCTGAGAGAATGTTTTTTATTTTGTTGAGGTGCCTATAATCATAAACAGTCTTTTAAATGAAACAGCCACTAAATCAATTACTTTTGACCTTGATGAAAGGCATACCCATTACAGGTATAAATCAGCCCTTTAGCATCACTGATGATTGATGGAAAAAACTCCAGGTCTGCAAAAGCTAGCTCCATTTGAAGTGGTCCTTGCAGTGCACAGCTTTAGAGTGAACCTCACTCCGTTGTGTTTCTTTGGGAGAGAGACATTATGTGAGGCTAAACTGCAGAGCATTCAATCTGCCTCGTGAAAGTGTATAAACATTTTCTAGTGTGGTCATAAAAATTAAGTTACTTTTCCTTTTACCCCAGTAAGTGTACTCTTAGCCAGTAATGTCTGCCTGAGAAAGAAGAGGGGGAAGGGGCAACCAGCCCAGGACTGACAAGCAGAAAAGGGAAAGTGCCAGGGCTTTGTGTTTAACTTTATATTCAAGTCCCCTGCTCCTTTAGAATTTGCACCTATTAGGCATTTAAAAAAAAAAAAAGATGAATGTTCATTATTCCTGTAAGCTTACATTCTGTTAGGTTCTTGTTTCCCAGTAAGTAAAAACAATACCAGTATCTTTGGTTTCTCACTTATTTTTTTCTCTTGTTATCTATGGTAGAAGATATTTACAGAAAGAGTAATATGTCAGTCCAGAGAAGCTATGTAGAGTAGAGGTTAAGAACATACACTTAATCTGTGTTAAAACCCTGTGTTCAATTCTTGGCTTGACCATTTACAAAAGATGAGAATTTGGCAATAAGTTACTTTGTCTCTACGTGATTGATTAAATCATTGTCCATTGGCAATTGAACTCAATCTCCAGCACCTCTTCCAGCCCTGGAGTTCCAACCCTCTAATCATTTGGTTGGCTCCACCCACTAGCAACCCGCCTCAGTTCCTAGGTACCAAAGGGTCACCTCATTAACATAAAAAGACACCTTTATCACTCTTACAATTTAGGAAATTACAAGATTTGTAGGAGCTCTGTGCCAGGAACAAGATAGAAGACCAAATATATATTTCTTTTTATAAATCATAATATCACACACTTATATCCATTACTGGGGCTCCCCATGGGCCTAACCTACGAGGAGCTATGAGGCATAAGACCCTATTGATGAAATCCATACAAAATGGTTTCATATAAGTTATCATCCAAACTGGGATACGTTTGAGAGTAAAAGGAGCTGCTTAAATTAATTGTAATTACTACAAACAAAATGCTTCCCAACAATTATGCAACTACTGTAGATGTTTATACTGTACATTAAAAGATGGGACAGTAATAGGAATGCCTCTACTACTCTATGCATTCTATGGTAAGACTACTCTATTACCCACCCCCCATATTTTCTGTATGTATAGCTCTCATACACCTAACCCCCATTTCCCTCCTACCTCATGAGGCTCTGTGTGTCCTGCAGACTGTAGCAGGCACCAGAGCAAAACTGGCTGGTATACCAAGTGACCAGTAGAGCAGCAGTCGGTCCATTCCATCATCACTGGAAGGCTGATCCTAGCCACTTGTGTCTGAGTGTGTTTTGTTAAGCTAGCAAGCAACATGCATGCTGTGCTCAAAGGCAGGTATTTGTTAGACTATGTCTGGAAAGGGTGAGGGAGAGAAGCTGTTTATCACTAGTTGTGTTTCAGATGTAACCATATATTAAAGTGGAAACTTTGTTCTCTGCACATGCATATCACACACTACTAGATAAGACTATAGAAGCCAGAAAGGTAATTATGCCCTGACTCATATTAATACAACTGTTCATAATTTTGTCATTAAAAAATAATATTCCAAAACCAAACATACTATTAGCATACAGTCTAGCAATTGCATTCTTTAGTATTTACCCCAAGGAGTTGAAAACTTGTGTCCACACAAAAACCTGTACACAGATATTTATAGAAGCATTATTCATAGTTAATTGCCAAAACCTGGAAGCAAACAAGATGTCCTTCAGTAGGTAATGGATAAATTAGTACATCCAGACAATGGAATATTATTCACCACTAAAAAATGAGCTATCAAGCCATGAAAAGACATGGAAGAAACTTAAATGCACATTACTAAATGAAAAACAACTAGAAAGGGCTTCATACTCTGTAATCCCAACTATATGATACTCTAGAAAAGGCAAAACTATAGAGAAAGTAAAAAGATCAGTGGCCACTTGGGGTTGGCGAGAGGCTGAGTTGAAAAGTCAGAGCACAGGCATTTTTAGAACAACAAAACCATTCTGTATGATTTTATAATGGCAGATATATGTTATATATTTGTCCAAATCCATAGAATATACAACACTAAAAGTAAACCCTAATGTAAGCTATGGACTTTGAGTGATCTTGATGTGCCAATCAATTAACAGATGTCACAAATGCACCATTCTGTGGAGGCTGTTGGTACTGGGGGAGGCTGTGCCATGTGAGGACAGCAGGCAGAGAGGCAATCTCTGTATCTTCCACTCAATTTTGTTGTGAATTTGAAACTATCCTAAAAAATCAGATCTGATCGTTTGTTTGTTTTTTTAAAAAAGGAACATTCTGAGACAAATGCTAAACTACCAGGATGCCCCATATAAATTGGGACTATCCCAGGTAAAGCAGGGCATATGGCACTCCTTCCCATCCAGGTCAGACTTCCTGTACAGATAGAGTAGAAGGGAAATCTAGAAGGCCAGATGATAACTTATCAGCAAAGAAGAGGATTTGAGTCACTGGTGTGGTTAAAAAAATTGATTTGGGCTCCAGGACCTTGTGGTCAGTGGAGAAAAGTCCTAGAATATTTGTCATGTTATCAACAGCAGGTAACTGAAAGGTCCCTATAGGCACCCGGGTGGCTCAGCCAGTTAAGCGTCTACCTTTGGCTTGAGTCATGATCCCAGGGTCCTGGAATCGAGCCCCACGTTGGGCTCCCTGCTCAGTGGGAAGTCAGCTTCTTCCTCTCCCTCTGCAACTCCCCCCCACTTGTGCATTCATTCCCACTCTCTCCAATAAATAAATAAAAAAAGAAGAAAGAACCCTACATAACATTCATCTAAATTAACCCATCTTTATTCCTCGTAGGATAGACATCTCACATTTTATGACTTAATTCAGGCATATACTTCAGAAATGCTAACAGGCATCTCTACTGCCTATGTTAGACATTCTCTAAGAGCAGAACGTTTTTAAATATCTCAATGTTCAGACAATTTACAGCTTTAAAAGGATTAAACTTTTGGTTATTAGTTGATTAGTATCCTTATTCACAAGACTTTGTGGTTTTTTGTTTAATTTTTATTTAAATTCCAGTTAGTTAACATACAGTGTAACACTAGTTTTAGGTGATTTTTTTTTTCAGTTTCTACTTGTTCTCTGTTACTCCAAGTTTTGTCCTTAAGTTCCAGTCAGACTTAGAGCATTCTTGTTCTTGCTCAGGTCTATGGTTTATAGCACACATAAAATACCTATTTCAAATCAATTTTTGTTAGTGAATACCACTATGATGAATATCTTCCTGTAACAAAAATGTTTCTGGCCTCCAGTCAAGAGCCCACTTAAATGAATATTATTTGATAAGAATAAATTCCAATTCAATGAACAAGGTTATAATTTGTCATAAACAGATTTATGTATATCATTGAAGTAGTTTTAATCTATATTCTTTTTGCAGTTATGACTTAGTGGTATATGTTTTGAGTTTCTATCAAAAGTTAAGTTCTGCCAAAGGTTTTAAGTTGGAAGGTATGAAACTGTAAGAATATTAGTAAATTTGGGGTTGAATACAGGTGAACATATAAGCATTGAATTATTGATATGAACCTAAACTTATATTGGGATATAACTGGTAGAAAAGTAGTTATAAGCAAAATGCTTCTTTATCTCTCAGCCTTCTAAAGACTAAGTTAAAATATGACAAATATACTCATAATGCAAATTATTTTTATAAGCTAAATACTATATGCAATTCTGTGTTAAACCATTGACAAATACTTTGCCTGTATATTTTTTTAAATTCCAGTATAATTTTTTTTAATTTTTTTATTTATTTATGATAGTCACAGAGAGACAGAGAGGCAGAGACATAGGCAGAGGGAGAAGCAGGCTCCATGCACCGGGAGCCCAACGTGGGATTCGATCCCGGGTCTCCAGGATTGTGCCCTGGGCCAAAGGCAGGCGCTAAACCGCTGCGCCACCAGGGATCCCAAATTCCAGTATAATTAACTCAATATAATGAATACTGTGTTATATTAGTTTGGGTGTACGATATTGTCATTTAACAATTCTATACATTACTCAGTGTTCATCACAATAAGTGTACCCTTTTATCTAAAGATTTTGTTTGTTTTGTTTTTTTAGAGAGAGCATGAGCAGGGGTGGAGGGGCAGAGGGAAAGGGAGAGAGAGAATTTTAAGCAGGCTCCACACCCAGTGAGAAGCCCGACAGGGGGCTTAGTCTCAACAACCTTGAGATCATGACCTGAGCAGAAATCAAGAATCAGATGCTTGACAGACTAATCCACCCAGAAGCCCCATAATACGTGTATTCTTAATCCTCTTCACCTGTTTAACTCATCCCCTCACCAACCTCCTCTCTCTGGTAACCATCAGTTTTTTCTTTATAGTTGAGTCAATTTTTTTGTCTCTTTTTTCTTTGTATGTTTCTTAAATTGCACATATGAGTAAAATGATATGGTATTTGTCTTTCTCTGACTGACTTATTTCACTTAGCGTTATACCCTCTAGATCAATCTATGTTATTGTAAAAGACAAGATTTCATTCTTTTTTATGGCTAAGTAATATTCTATTGTGCATGTTTATATGCATGTGTATGTATATATACATACCTAATTTTCTTTATCCATTCATTCGCTGATGGACACTTTGACTGCTTTCATAATTTGGCTATTGTAAATAATGCTACAATAAACAAAGAGGTGCATAGATCTTTGTGAATTAGTGTTTTCATATTCTTTGGGTGAATACCCAGTAGTGGAATTAGTGGATCATATGATAATTTTATTTTTAATTTTTTGAGGAACTTCCATACTTTTTTCCACAGTGACCACAGCAGTTTGCGTTTCCACCAACAGTGCAAGAGGGTTCCTTTTTCTCTACATTGTCCCCAACACCTGTTGTTTCTTGTGTTTTTTATTCTAGCCATTCCCACTAGTGTGAGGTGATATCCCATTGTGGTTTTGATTTGCATTCCCTAATGATGAGTGATGCTGAGCATCTTTTCATGTATTTTTTGGCCATTTGTATGTCTACTTTGAAGAAATTTGTGTTCATTTTTTAATTGGATTATTTGGTTTCTTTGGTGCTAAGTTGTATATGTTCTTTATATTTTTTGGATATTACCTCTCTATTGGATACTTCATTTATAAATATCTTCTCCCATTCTGTAGGTTGACTTTTAGTTTTGTCGATTGTTTCTTTTGCTGTGCAGAAGCTTTTCATTTTGATATAGTCCCAATAGTTTATTTTTGCTTTTGCTTCCCTTGCCTGGGGAGACATATCTACGTAAATGTTGCCACTGCCAATGTCAAAGAAATTACTGCCTGTGTTCTCTTCTAGGATTTTTATGATGTCTGGTCTCACATTTAAGTCCTTAATTCCTTTTTACTTTATTTTTGTGTATGGTGTAAGAAAGTGGTCTAGTTTTATTCTTTTGCATGTAGTTGTCCAGTTTTTTTTTAACAATAAATTTATTTTTTATTGGTGTTCAATTTACCAACATACAGAATAACACCCAGTGCTCATCCCATCAAGTGCCTCCCTCAGTGCCCGTCACCCATTCACCCCCACCCCCCGCCCTCCTCCCCTTCCACCACCCCTAGTTCATTTCCCAGAGTTAGCAGTCTTTATGTTCTGTCTCCCTTTCTGATATTTCCCACACACTTCTTCTCCCTTCCCTTATATTCCCTTTCACTATTATTTATATTCCCCAAATGAATGAGAACATATAATGTTTGTCCTTCTCCGACTGACTTACTTCACTCAGCGTAATACCCTCCAGTTCCATCCACATCGAAGCAAATGGTGGGTATTCATCGTTTCTAATGGCTGAGTAATATTCCATTGTATACATAAACCACATCTTCTTTATCCATTCATCTTTCATTGGACACCGAGGCTCCTTCCACAGTTTGGCTATAGTGGACATTGCTGCTATAAACATCGGGGTGCAGGTGTCCCGGCGTTTCATTGCATCTGTATCTTTGGGGTAAATCCTCAACAGTGCAATTGCTGGGTCATAGGGCAGGTCTATTTTTAACTGTTTGAGGAACGTCCACACAGTTTTCCAGAGTGGCTGCACCAGTTCACATTCCCACCAACAGTGTAAGAGGGTTCCCTTTCTAAACACATCCTCTCCAACATTTATGGTTTCCTGCCTTGTTAATTTGCCCCATTCTCACTGGTGTGAGGTGGTATCTCATTGTGGTTTTGATTTGTATTTCCCTGATGGCAAGTGATGCAGAGCATTTTCTCATGTGTGTTTTGGCCATGTCTATGTCTTCCTCTGTGAAATTTCTGTTCATGTCTTTTGCCCATTTCATGTTTGGATTGTTTGTTTCTTTGCTGTTGAGTTTAGTAAGTTCTTTATAGATCTTGGAAACTAGCCCTTTATCTGATATGTCATTTGCGAATATCTTCTCCCATTCTGTAGGTTGTCTTTTAGTTTTGTTGACTGTATCCTTTGCTGTGCAAAAGCTTCTTATCTTGATGAAGTCCCAATAGTTTTGATAGCACCATTTTTTGAAAACATTGTCTTTTCCCCATTGCATATTCTTGCCTCCTCTCTTAGAGATTAACTGACCATATAATTGTGAGTTTTTTCTGGGCTATCTATTCTGTTCTATTGATCTATATGTCTATTTTTGTGTCAGTATCACACTTTTTTTATTATTGCAACCTTGTAGTATACCTTCAAATCCAGTATTGTGACACCTCCAGTTTTGTTCTTTTTCAAAATTGCTTTGGTTGTTCAGGGTCTTTTGTGGTTCCATACAAATTTTAGGATTATTTGTTCTAGTTTTGTGAAAAATGTTATGGTATTTTGATAGGGATTGCATTGAATCTGTAGATTGTCTTGGGTAGTATTGACATTTTAACAGTATTTGTTCTCCTAATCCATGAGCATGGAATATCTTCCCATTTCTTTGTGTCATCTTCAATTTCTTCCATCAATGTTTTATAGATTTCATATAGCACAGCTTTTTTACCTCCTCTGTTAAGTTTATTTCTAGGTATTTTATTCTTTTTGATACAATATAAATGGGACTCTTAATTTCTCTTTCTACTACTTCATTATTAGTGTATATTTCCATCTATACTTTTATCCAGACTACTAGTCAGTATTATATTACGTATTACCTTTATATATATGTTTATATATAATAAATTTATATATAAGTTTTTATATATAAATTTATTTTATTTGTATATATATATATATATATATATCCAACAATTTCTGAATCATGTATGGAATTCAATTTAGTTCAGGGAAGTTTCAGTAAGTGATAAATCCCATTAAGAGTTCTGGTTAAATATGAGTGGTGGCCCTAGATATCTCCTATAGTTCAGAAGTCACAGAAAGGTCCCACAAGTGCAGAAGAGAAATATTCTACATTTTGTGATACAGATGTGACTTCCACATATGCCCTTAAGTCCTGCTGCTCCAGGTTGCACAGAACTAGGAGCCTGTTTTCGGTGTAAGGACCCAAGAAGAATAGTGTCACGTGTTGACACCTAAAGGGGCCAAGAATAGAGCTATCTAGTAACAGTTGGTGACAGTCTCCAAATTAAAGGTTAGGTATGAGGATGATAGCTTCTGAACTGGGTTTTATAAAACTTAAAGGAAGTAGCTGACCAAAAACAAGGAAAAATATTTCTTTCAAAATAACACAGAAAATAATTATAAATAGTTCAAAATAAATAAAGGAGTAATGAACCTGAGGAAACAAGTTAATCTGACAGAATGAAGTGGAGGGGGCAGAGACAGACAACCTATGCTTCTTTGCATTATTTCAGAATAAATATATAGTTACTTTCTTATATCATGATAACAAACCCAACAATGAGAATACTTTACACTTAGGGAGCAGTTGAACAAGTACTATAATAATCCTCTTTTGTGCAGCATGCCATTGAATCATCAAGAATATCCCTGAGATGTAGATACTAGTTTTACCCTCTTTTTTAGAGATGAGGGAACTGAGCTCAGAGAGTTCTAGAAACTTGTACAAAGTCACAGAGCCAATCAGTAGCAGTGAGGGACCCAGTATTTGTTCATATCCACCTCAAATTTTCTATTTTAGTCTTATGTCTTGAATTCATAATTAGATTATTTCTTTTAACAGCATATCTTTTTATTTCATTTAGTGCCACCACAGCACGTAGTAAAGACCTGTGCATTTGGTGGGTACATAGCATGTGTCTATTAACTGAGTTGCTAGAACTAGGCATAAGAGGATGAGAATCTCAGAGCACATGACTAATGGCCGGGCATTCCAGGAGGGGGTTGGGGAGAAGGTCATCATTAAAGCATTTTAAGGAAAACAGTGATATAGTAATACATTTTATCAGGGCCAATTGCCTTTCTAGTGCCCATCAGATACAGAGAGGAGGAGGGTAGCACCAGCAGAAAACTATGACTCAGGCTAAAAAAATGAGGACATGGACAAAAGAAAAAAAAATCCATTATGAGGGATACTAGGAGGAGTAAAGGGCACACATTTAACACTGAGAAGCAGATGAATTGCTGGTTAACATTGTCCATCAAGAAAAATAATCAGCAATTCAGGGTCAATTGCTTTCTGAATAAGTCACTTATCTTGAGTATCATCTTTACCGAAAATAAGTCTACATGTCTATGGTGCTCCTTAATTGAGAACTTTCATTAATCAGAAAAAAAAATAAAATAAAAATAAAACAAAAAACAAAGCCTCCTTGAATAATCAATATTTCTAAATGGCTACTATATGCAAATCACTGTACCAAAATATAAAAGAATCTTTTGAAGAACTCACAAATTGATTTTTGAAAAATTTGCAAATATCCAAGAAGGAAGAAATAATACAATTTTTCTAGTGAAATTTATGAACATATTCAGGTACTTCAGCAATGATTCTTCTTTCAGAATTACTAAGGTTGACATAAAATCAGATGTTTTAGAATACATACCTTGCAAATCACAAAAATAGAGTAACTTACAGCAAGAGTCACCAAGTAGGATTAATAAAGTACCAAAATTATATAAAACCATGTAAAAGGTAAAACAATTATACCAAAATAGTTCCTTAAATTAATGCATTTGGCATTGAACTTTCATAATTACAAGGTTGGGGAGGGAGACAGGACTTGTTAAATATTGAAAGGAATTTATAACATGAAAATGTATCTATCTGATATGTCATTTGCAAATATCTTCTCCCATTCTGTAGGTTGTCTTTTAGTTTTGTTGACTGTATCCTTTGCTGTGCAAAAGCTTCTTATCTTGATGAAGTCCCAATAGTTCATTTTTGCTTTTGTTTCTTTTGCCTTCGTGGATGTATCTTGCAAGAAGTTACTATGGCCGAGTTCAAAAAGGGTGTTGCCTGTGTTCTTCTCTAGGATTTTGATGGAATCTTGTCTCACATTTAGATCTTTCATCCATTTTGAGTTTATCTTTGTGTATGGTGAAAGAGAGTGGTCTAGTTTCATTCTTCTGCATGTGGATGTCCAATTTTCCCAGCACCATTTATTGAAGAGACTGTCTTTCTTCCAATGGATAGTCTTTCCTCCTTTATCGAATATTAGTTGACCATAAAGTTGAGGGTCCACTTCTGGGTTCTCTATTCTGTTCCATTGATCTATGTGTCTGTTTTTGTGCCAGTACCACACTGTCTTGATGACCACAGCTTTGTAGTACAACCTGAAATCTGGCATTGTGATGCCCCCAGATATGGTTTTCTTTTTTAAAATTCCCCTGGCTATTCGGGGTCTTTTCTGATTCCACACAAATCTTAAAATAATTTGTTCTAACTCTCTGACATATCAGATAAAGGGCTAGTTTCCAAGATCTATAAAGAACTTATTAAACTCAACAGCAAAGAAACAAACAATCCAATCATGAAATGGGCAAAAGACATGAACAGAAATTTCACAGAGGAAGACATAGACATGGCCAACATGCATATGAGAAAATGCTCTGCATCACTTGCCATCAGGGAAATACAAATCAAAACCACAATGAGATACCACCTCACACCAGTGAGAATGGGGCAAATTAACAAGGCAGGAAACAACAAATGTTGGAGAGGATACGGACAAAAGGGAACCCTCTTACACTGTTGGTGGGAATGTGAACTGGTGCAGCCACTCTGGAAAACTGTGTGGAGGTTCCTCAAACAGTTAAAAATATACATGCCCTACGACCCAGCAATTGCACTGTTGGGGATTTACCCCAAAGATACAAATGCAATGAAACGCCGGGACACCTGCACCCCGATGTTTATAGCAGCAATGGCCACGATAGCCAAACTGTGGAAGGAGCCTCGGTGTCCAACGAAAGTTGAATGGATAAAGAAGATGTGGTTTATGTATACAATGGAATATTCCTCAGCTATTAGAAATGACAAATACCCACCATTTGCTTCAACGTGGATGGAACTGGAGGGTATTATGCTGAGTGAAGTAAGTCAGTCGGAGAAGGACAAACATTATATGTTCTCATTCATTTGGGGAATATAAATAATAGTGAAAGGGAATATAAGGGAAGGGAGAAGAAATGTGTGGGAAATATCAGAAAGGGAGACAGAACGTAAAGACTGCTAACTCTGGGAAACGAACTAGGGGTGGTAGAAGGGGAGGAGGGCGGGGGGTGGGAGTGAATGGGTGACGGGCACTGGGGGTTATTCTGTATGTTGGTAAATTGAACACCAATAAAAAATAAATTAAAAAAAAGAAAATGTATCTAAAGGATATTGAGCTCTCTCATGAATAATATTAAGTGATTTATTGGAAATACAGAAGCATTAAAATTAAGAGCATCTATAAATTCTGAGAAGAGTTAATTCAATGTGACACAGCCATGGATTTTTCTGTTTATCTAGCTTGCTAAAGAAATGTTGTCCCCCCACCCCCCAATAAAAAGGATTCCTCAATATGGCTGACAATTCCATTAAATAGGACATGTCAAATTCTTTTTGGAAGTAAGGATGCACAATTACATTTCTCAGGTAATTATACATACATTTATTTCACTTCACTTTGATATATATATATATATCAATCTTCCTAACACATGTCTCTTCCACTGTAACTGAATTTCCTTTATCTTCCATTGAATGATTCAGAAGCTAAGTTTAATTGAAATCATAAATTCTAGGGGGTAAGACCTTGGTGACCTTTGACTTCATCAGTCTTAGGAATTAATGTATTGTAGACAGTGCTTTCAGAACCATATTCTACTCTAATCCCCAATTGGCCTACTTAAGGTCTATAACATCCAGTAAATCATTAATCCCTCTGGATCTCAACATCCTTATAGGCAAAATGACAGACAAAGAACTAGATCAGTGTTTCCCAGGGTTACATAGATTATTGGTAAACATCAGCTGACACAGGGATAATTATTTTAAATTTTAATAGTTATTTATTTTAATGTGTAGTATGAATAATACAACCAAAAATTCAAACCATAAATTCATGTGTTTTATTTTTGTTATTTAGAACAAGGCAAGAAAAATATTTATTTAAATATAATATTTAAATTTTATTAAATAAAAAATTTATAAGTGATATGTGTATGTAGTTAAAATTGAAAAGGTAGTATTAGAAGTAGTTTGGGAAACACACCTAAATGATACCTAAGTCCCCTCCACCATGAAGAGCCTATATATATATATATATCATGAATTTTATATATATATAAAAATTCATGATAGACATAT
The DNA here is from genome assembly GCF_048164855.1 of Canis lupus baileyi. Taxonomy (NCBI): domain Eukaryota; kingdom Metazoa; phylum Chordata; class Mammalia; order Carnivora; family Canidae; genus Canis; species Canis lupus. The sequence continues at coordinate 25,022,789 of NC_132852.1, forward strand.
ATATAGAGAGAGAGAGAGGCAGAGACACAGGAGGAGGGAAAAGCAGGCTCTATGCCGGGAGCCCGACGTGGGAGTCGATCCCGGGACTCCAGGATCACACTCTCGGCCAAAGGCAGGCGCTAAACCGCTGAGCCACCCAGGGATCCCAAGAGCCTATATTTTTAATAAAAGAATGGTGACTGTCAAAATGAGAGAAATACTTTGTAAATCAAAACAGGTGATATCAGTTGCCAATTAGACACAGCTTTTCAGTGAACTTCTTTGTTCAAGTGAGATGACATAGAAATCACTGACTACTAACAGTATCACATACTGGCCTGATTTGAAAAGAGTTTTTAAATAAAGAGATGGGAAATAAACTCATTTTTCAACTTACCTTCTTTTCTTTTATGTTGTCTCCTATGTCTTCCCCAAAATGTGAAGCTCTAAACTCTTCCTGTTACCCATTGTGGCCACAATGGGCTCTTGCGCCCTCATTTGGGACAGAGGCTGCTCCATCACTGGAGGATGTTTTCCTGCAATTTCTAAGGACATGATTACCCATTTTGAAATCTGTCTGTAAAATATTTTTGTGGGAACAAAAGTGAATGTTTTTGAGGGGAAGGAATAAATTACTTTGCCACTGATTCTTGCCGTTTTAGAGGCAAATGAAGAGAATGCTTATAAAACAATAGAGAGGGGATCCCTGAGTGGCGCAGTGGTTTAGTGCCTGCCTTTGGCCCAGGGCATGATACTGGAGACCGAGGATCGAATCCCACGTCGGGCTCCCGGTGCATGGAGCCTGCTTCTCCCTCTGCCTGTGTCTCTGCCTCTCTCTCTCTCTCTCTCTCTCTCTCTCTGTGTGACTATCATAAATAAATAAAAATTTTAAAAATAAAATAAATAAATAAATAAAACAATAGAGAGTACCTTAGCCATTTCTGTGTGAACATGTCTAATAAAATATGCAAAACAAGTGCTGCCTATAAAGAGAGAAAATACAAAATCAATTGTCATGCTTAAATTGTCAGTCTAGCTTAAAGGCCCAGTGATTGGAAGATAGGCTTTCAAAGCGCCTTCTTAATGGTAGTTTTCTATGGTTCTGATTCCAAAGAACTAAGAGAGAAATAACTTATATAAGTGAGGGACATGGCATATTATGAAAATAGCACATTAAAGAGGAAAAATCATACTCCATTTCCAACTGAAATCATCAAGAAGAAATTAGATCAATAAATTGCCATTGTACAAAAATGAAGCCAGATATGACATCTATTACTTATGTGACAGCATGTTAGCAGCTTCTGTGTACTTGTTTAAGTTCTTAAAAGGTGTCCAGCTGAGGTCCCTCCTGTAAGTGTAGAAAGTCATTCTAGCAGCAGACCGAAAGAATCAACATATGTCTACAACATTTCCGGAAGGCATGTCAAAACCAGCATTTCCCGTAACCATGTTTCACGTCAAAAACATAAACAGACACACACACAGTCTAAGCTCCCACACACAGCTTTAAAAGACCTCATTAAGAGAAAGAGAATTATTTACTCCTCCTTTCCTAAAATGCTTTCTCTTTAATGGCTTTTTAAAATTCAATTATAAAACACCTTCACAGATCAACACAAATGAAAATCTTGACTTGTAGGGAACTACTGGAGGGTCAGTACAGCCATTAAAAAATATATATAAGATTGTTATCCTATCATTTGTATATTGAAAAGAAGAATAACAAGACACGAATGGTGTTTTTCTCTCATTTGGAAGTTATTAGTAGACTTCCCTTTGTTCCATTAAGAAATAAGAGAAGAAAATATGAAGTTACAGCGAACCCATATGGGCAGCAGGAAAATCCTATTTAATTGCTTTATTGCCAGAAATGTTAAATCACTTCCTGAGGATACAGTTCAAATGAAACATATGGTAACTATTAACAAAAACCCCTAATGAATTCAAAAATATGCTTTTTATAGGAGCTTTCTCATAAGCAATAGTCATACATGTTTCTTAAACTGTATATATGGATATGTGTTTGGTTCTTTAATTCCACAAATGTTTGATGAAACCTACTGTGTACCAGACTATAGAGCCACCTTGCATGGACTGTTTTGTTTCAAGCACAGAAATAGATATAACACTATGGAACCTGAAGATCTGAAGCCCAGGGCACCTGAGTGGCTCAGTGGTTGAGCATCTGCCTTTGGCTTAGGTCATGATCCCAGGATTCTTGAGTCCCGCATCAAGCTCCTTGTGGGGAGCCTGCTTCTCCTTCTGCCTATGTCTCTGGCTCTCTGTGTGTGTCTCTCATGAATAAATAAAATCTTAAAAAAAAAAAAAAAGACCTGAAGCCCAAATCCAGCCATGCCTCTTCTCTGAAGTCAAAGGCAAAAGACCAATCTTTAGACCAATACTCCTTCCGAAGGGTTCAGTGCCCAAGAAAACCATTCCATTTCTACCTGGATAGTTCTACTTATTTACTGTCTTCTCACTTCTTTTGATGTCACATCAGTGATGATGCTAATCCTTGCCATTGAGCATCCACTGTATGGAACTGTCCTGTCTTTCATGTATTCTTCAACTGGAAGAAACTTCCAGTTGTATTCCACAACTTGTATTCCACAAGGAAGGAACACTTGGCCAAGGGTTTCTATACATAGGATAATGTAAGGCATGTAATTTAGAAATCAACATATAGCTTTAATTAGTTTAAAATGAAGTGTCAGCATTTTAAAAATTTACTTCTAAAACTTTTCTAGAGAGACAATTCTCCCTCAAATTCAAAGATAAACCAAAAAAAAAAAAAAAAGCAACAACAACAAAAACAAAACAAAGATAAACCAGCTGAGAGACATTCAGCTGTTGACTGTGTGGTTTTACTTTGAAAGAGCAGTTATAAAATTCTGGGTGCATTAAACTTTGACTCTCCTACCTCCACATCATGCAATTATTTCATGAAAGTGAGCCTTGGAGGCTTAAAGCATCATACAGAATATAGTGATATTCTAAAGTAATAGGCACTGGCTCCGTGGAGGCTAAAATATTTTTGTTTTGTAGTACAACTCATTGTTTAACATTTTTATTAAATATTTACTTATATGTGTTTGCTATACACTTTGTAATCAAATAGAACAAAATATGGAAAAGACTTGTTGCTAGTCAACTTGTGATTTGGGGCAAGACATTCAATTCATCTTAAAATGCCTTTTTTTATAAGAAGAGATGGCTTATTTAGATAATTTATAAATACCTCATACAGATATTCCTGCACAGATATTTTGTGATCTCAGTCAATATTTTAGCATGGAATCTCTCCAAATTTTTCTTCTCCTTTGTTTTAAAAAGACTCTAATTAGTATTTTCAAACTAGTGTTAGTGACCTCAGAGGCCAGCATGCCAATGGTTGTGTCCTGGCTTCCATCACTGACTGTGGCCTCACATAAGTTACTTCCCTTTCCAGGACTCCATTGGTTATTCTAAGGATTCAGTGAGTTTATGCAGGCGAAAGCTGAAAACTGTACCTTGTACATATTCAGAACCTAGTAAATATTTTCTATTTTTTTCTGAGGCACTTTCTCCACGAACATCTTTTAACTGCTTATCACCAACCTTTACCAACATTTACAATCTTCTCAATGGAAGGGTTTTGGCTTTGTTTTATTATTTACTGGTCACAGAAGAGAAAATTTAATCTGAAAGACCTCATCTCCAGGCAGGGAGGAAATCTAGGGGCTAAGCTTAAAATATAACACACAGTGTGAATTTAAGTCCTTTTTTTTTTTTTTTTTTTTTTTTTTTTTAGAGAGAGAGAGAGAGAATGCACACAAGAGGGAGGTTGGGGGGAAGGAGAGAGAGAATCCTAAACAGTCTTCATGTTCAGCATGGAGTCTGTTGGGGGCTCTCAATATCACGCCCTGAGACCATGACCTCAGCCAAAATCAAGGGCCGGATGCTCAACTGACTGAGCCACCCAGGCGCCCCAAATGTAAGTTCATTTTTAAACCCCTCTCAAAAAAGATACATAAGAAGTAAACAAATATCACTAACACTGTGTGGTAATTTTTCTGTAAAGGGGGAAACAGTTTTTCTAAACTGTAGAATCACAGCAGTTCTTCCTGAAAGAAAGAAAAAATAGATGACCCAGCTATAAATGAAAGGATGCTGAAGGAGATACCTAGAGCCTATGCAATCCCTTCAATGTCCTGGTCTCTGGACATGACTTTCCACCCTGCCATGTACTCACCTGATACTCTTCCTCACAGCTGCACATTTGCCAGGATGCAGAGTCAGCATTCACACTCAGAGAACAAGAAGTAAACAACTAAATGTAGATAGAGATTGAGTCAAAATATACTTTCACTATGGATTAATATTGCCAAAATAAAAGCCCCCTCTATTTTTACCCAGAGAGATATTTGCCCCTTATTTGGAAATTGTATCAACCTCCAAATTCCCTAAGTTCCAAAGGTCAGGGTCTCAGCAGTAATCAATATCTCACAAAGATACATAGATATCTTGATATTTGATATTTCTGGAAATGAAGATTGATGCTATTCTATTTCCGTAGGCGTATCTGCAACCTAGGTGCATGTGAAATTTCCTCTCTCTTCCTCCCTCCCTTTCTCTCTCTCTGTCTCTCTCTTTCACACACACACACACACACACACACACACACACATGCACATACATGCATGTACAACAAAATTAATTATCCATTTAAGTCTACTTTTCTTACCCCAACTCTGAGGACTTTGTCCCGAAAGAGAAGGAGACATGTCAGTTGTAGATATTTTGTTTGGTCAGTGGTTTTGGGTAGAAGGTATCAAATCCCAGTGGCTCAGATGTATTGAAGTCTTCCAATACAAGTTAATACCCTCATGTGCATGATATTGTATACATGAATAACTCAGGTGAATGGGAAACAGAAATTCAACTTCCTTAATTTGTTTTAGAATATCCACTGAGAGTAGAACTAGACATTTATACGTTAAACTCTTTTGTAAACATCTCCTGAACTCTAATTTTTAAACAATGGTAGTGATAGATGATAGTTGCTGGGAATGGAACTTCTAGAACACTCCTATTAATAAATTGACCCATTGGCCTAGAGCCCATAGAAACAAATAGTAACAGCAGTTACCTTTTCCTGAAGACCTCAAATGCTTTATCAAAGCTACCACAGTTGGTCCTTTAAGCAACCTTAAGAAGTAGATGTGATTGTCCCCATCTAATAAAGGAGGAATCTGAGCCTCAAAGAGATAGGGCAGAGATTTGAAATGCACAGAAACTCACCAGACAATTTACTTTTTCTGTCTTCCAAAACAGGACAAAGAAATTGAACTAAAAAATTCTACCCAAATTCAAAGAATGTCTTTGGTTTCATTTATTGCCAATATGTTTTTAGGGTTAATATGTGTTTTCAGGGAAGAAAATAATTACATGATTAACAATTATTATACCTGCGTCTGATAACATTCCTGATAGTTCCTCAACTTTCATTTTTCTTTTACTTTTCTTTTAAGCTTTATTGAGGTATAATTGACAAAATTGTAAGATATTTAAAGTTTTCTATCACAATAATTGGAATACATATACATTGTGAAAGGATTTCCACTTAATTACCACATTCATCACTTCTCATCTTTTTTTTTTGTAAAAACACAAGTTCTACTCTCATAGCAAATTTTAATTATACAGTACAGTGTTATTAACTATAGTCACCGTGTTATACATTTGATCCTCAGTCCTTGTTCATCTTACAACTGAAAGTTTATATACCCTTTTACCAAATCTTTCTTATTTATCCAGACCCTCACAACATTTCTACTCTCTGATTCTAGAAGTTTCACTTTTTCTTTTCTTTTTTCTTTTCTTTTCTTTTCTTTTCTTTTTTTCTCTTTTTTTTTTTTTTTTTTTTTTTTTTTTTTTTTTTTTTTTTACATTCCACATATAAAGGATACCATACAGCATTTGTCTTTCTCTGTCTGGCTTATTTCACTTAGCATAATGCCCTCAAGGTTTATGTGATTGCAAATGGCAAGATTTTCTTCTTTCTCATTCCTGAATAATATTCTATTGTGTATATACCACATCTTCTTTTGCATTCATTCATTGAAGGACATTTATTTAGGCTGTTACCATATCTTGGCTTCTCTCAACAATGCTGCAATGAATATGCAAGCACAGCTATCTCTTTGATACCCTCTTTTCATTTCCTATGGGTATATAACCAGAAGTTTGGTTGCTGGATCATACAGTAGTTCTTTTTTTTTTTTTTTTTTTTTTTTTGAGGAAATTTCATGCTGTTTTCCACAATGGCTGTGCAGTTTACACTCCCACCAACAGTGCACAAGGGTTTCCTTTCCTTCACACCCTTGCCAACACTTATTTTGTGACTTTTTCTTGATTACTATTTTAACAGTTGGGAGGTAATATCTCATTGTGATTTTAATCTACATTTCCCTGATGATTAGTGATGTTGAGCACCTCTTCATGTACTTATTGGCCATTTGTATACTTTCTATGGAAAGATGTCTATTCAGTTTTTGTGCCCACTCATTTTTCTACTCTTGGGTTCTATTTAATTTTTGCTCCATTTATGGTAGTTCATTTTGTTCCTGATAATGTTTTGGTGTTTCTTTCTAATAATAACAATTCTGTGACTTCTTTTTTTTTTTTTTCAGACTATTCCAGGCATTTCAGACAAGGAAAAGGCTGGTAAGTGGACATTTGGTTATGTTTTTCATCATATTCTAGAATAAAATTCCATCTTTGTGTAGACATTTCATTAAATATCAAAAGTGTATATAGCTATTTAGCAGTATCATGGGAGATTAATAGGGACTGATGAGAAACATGGAAATGCGAAAAATTAGACTTGGATTGGTGGTTTCAGGTGCTTTTAAAAAAATCTTTTGAGCTTCCTCAATACTGTTTTAGGTTTTATGTATAATAATAATAATAATAATAATAATAATAATCTTTTTAAAAAACAGATCGAAGATATATTACCAAACTTGAAACATAGAACTTAGAAATTAGATATTTGTGATTTTTAAGAGCTGCATTCAAAGTTTATAGTGTCATCTAAAAGATAACATGATTTAAATGACTTTACCCATCAAACTTAATGATTAAAACATTAGTTTTAGATTATTTTTATATGGAGAATACTCTCTTTCTAGTTCAGTGATCTTACTTTCACTGCTAGGTGGTTTTCACACAAAAGTTTTCATAGTTTATATGCTTCTATGAGCTAAACTTTTCTCTCATGTTTAGGCTGTGTCTGATTTCTTTACTCTAATATGTTGAAAAGTAGCCTTCAGAACAAAAGAAAAATATTGAACTGGCATCTTGTGTCAGTTCAAGAGAAAAACTGTTCAATTTAACAAGGCAGTGGTATTATATGGATTAGTAGCATGTAGTAACTGAATCCCAATTATAGTCCCAGTGCTCTAATACCAAAAATAGATGTATTCACTGTCTAGTTGGGACCAGAAATAAATGGTTAAGTAACATTTGCATCACAAAGAGAAAAAAACTTAGCCAAAGTCATGCTTTATCTTGGGTTGTGACATTCTCTGTAATTTCCAAGAGTAGCTGCAATTTAAACAAAGTATATAACAGAGCAAAGCTGTCATCTTATTCCAGAACGTCAGCAAATTCTTTCATACCCCAAGGAGAAAATTAAGATGTGAATTCTTGGCTGGTGGGGAAGGGGAAGAAGGGATAGAAATGCTACTGCTTGGGGGAATGGAGAGGCAGAAATATCTTTAAATGATTTCCGTTTGATAGGGAGAGGACCTTCAATTTTTCAAGCTTCTCAAATATTTTAAAGATATGTTTATAAAAACAAAGAACTAACTAAACAAAAAGTGTAACTATAATGTAACTACCGCATTTTATCGTAATTCAACTGCAAGAAACAAAAACAAGACATTGTTACTTTTCAATGCTCTATTTGGGTCATTTCTATAATGATGGGGCATGAATGAAAAAAGCTGATAAATTCCATTCAAAGAGATGGAATCTCTTTGAAAGTAGGATCTACCAGTTGATACAAATGACCTACCCAGGTCTCAGATGCTTAACCCAGATGGACTGATTTGAATAGAACCTGGCTTCTGTGTATTAAATCATTAGAGTGATAGAATGTACTCCACCATGGAGTTTGATATGGATTTCTTAAGAATGTACTGATTAGCTTAGAAGGAAATGTAATTTTGTTTGATAGTATAAGAAATAAATGATTTTTTTAAAATCAGTGAATTTATGTGTCAAGATAAAGGCTTGTGTTTGAATATTTTGTTAATAATGGTAAAGGATTTGACAAAACAGAATATGACTTATTTCAAGTTTTAAAGGACCATAACAGACTAAGCAAACTAATTCTTATATTTCTAAACTTTATTATGACCCTATTTAAAATATTTTCAGTATTATATACAAATATGAATCTCTTTATTCCTCTTTATGAATCTTGGATTTTAAGCTCGGCAAGACAGAAGAGTGGCAATGAAGAGAGAGTACCTACTCAATCTTCTGAGGGTTAATTGAGCTCTTAAATAGGATTAAGCTTCATTCCCGCCCCTAAGGCCTGTTATTTTTTTTCTGTCTTGTTAAATGAATGTAGCCTATTGTTCCATATTAAGAAAGTCTATTTTTAATCTGTGTGACCTCTCATCCAAGCCAACTGGAACCAATCCCACCAGGCCTTGTGAAGCTCTAAAAAAAATCATTTTGGGTACATTCCATTAATAATTCTTGAGATACAGTTGTGTGGTTGTTTCTGTGTATGCTTTAAGTAGACATCTTCTATTCTGATCCATGTTGCTATATAAATACATCCTGGTGGAATTAATCCTGCTGCTCATCTTCCACCTTGTGATGACAAAAATTTCCAAGGAGAGGCACTTTGAAAGAGCCTCCCATTGGTTCGTTATTCCAGAAATATACGTATTGAACAGCAACATATTCTAGGCATCTTATTAGGTTATATCAAGGAAGCAGTTTACCAATAAGGCATGTTCCTTGCCCTGAAGGAACTCAATCTCTAGTCAAGAATAATCCATTGGCCCAGCATCTACCTTTTCTTCTTCTAAATTGAGAATTTCTTAAACCACCTTATTCAGAAAGTTCCCAGGAAAAGAATCAAAGTATTAAAATGTACATTCTCATGATCTGAAATAGAATCCAATTAATTTGCTTTAAAAAATCATAATCACATAGTAATGTATAATCATATCCAACATATAGTATTTTCATATAACCTCCTCCATGCCACCAGCAACTGTATGCCCCTAAAGAATGGGCCCAATGCCTTTGGTATATTCTCTAGCACATCTGCTTCCTATCTGTGTGGCCTTAAGCAAGTTACTTAACCTCCTCATTTTCTCATTTCTAGAGTATAAATAAAGAAGCTGCCATGTTGTTGTTGTAAGGCAACAATGCTTGGCACAAAATAGGCCCTAAAAAATGGTAGCTGTTTTTTATGATAATTGGTTGTGCTTATAATTACCATGTGTACAAGCCAAATAGAATCTAGCTGTGTTACTGCTGCCCATGTCTGCTCTAAGAGCTCTTAAATGCTTCCTCGGGGCACCAATTAACAGTTAAGCAGCCGTCCATGTGGAAAAAAGAGATCACTTTCTCTGTAAGCCTCTGAGTAAGTTAATTCAGACAGAAGTTATCATAGCATAGGCAGAGTTGGTCGTATTTTAACCTCTCATTAGAAAGTCCTGTCTCTATTAGGGTGAAATTCTCTCTTGTGAACAGATAATCTTCAGTTTTCACAAACAATTAGTCTATGAGAAATGTATACCCTGCATCCTCTCTTCCTATGACTACATTATCCACTGCATCCTTAATCCCGGGGTAATTGGATCCTATCTTCCCAGCTCCCATCCTCACTCCCTCACCCCCTGTACACAATGCTGTCAACACTGCCTTCTAATCAACCATCATCCCTTCTCCCTGCCATTGCATTAATGGAGCCCCCCACTTCCCACTGGACTTTCACAACAGCAACCAGAACTGCTTTCCCTGCCTCGACCTGTCATTACATCAGTCCACTCTCTAACGGTCACCAGAGTGATGTTTGAAAAGCACCACCTGGTCATATCAATTCCTGCCTGAACATTTTCTTTGTCTCCCTGCTCTCCACAGGCTAAGGTCAAACTTCCTGCATGATACCTGGCCATTTGTAATCTGGTAGTAGTATAATTTATCATACTAGATATGCCCTTTTTGTCACTGAGATCCACTGCTTCTTCCCAGCTCTGTGCCCTGGAGGCTTGACTAGTGTGGACAGAATCAGTGGGCTGCCCACCTTTTTATCTTCCCTATTTCACCAATGAGGAGCTGGAGGAAACTGGGAGGAAAATAAGGCAGGGCATGACAGTGGGACTGTGAGGTTGGGTAGTTAGTTCCCATCTCTTTCCCAAGGAATCACTGCTGGCTTCTCTTAGGTGACCCTTTCCACCCAACTTAGCAGGTGCTGAAAATCATTCTCCTCTTGCCCTTCTGGCTTCCCTAATCTTTATAAATAGTTCTGTTACCAAGCTTTCCTCAGTTTACCCAATATACCATCTGTTTCCTGCTAGGAGTCTCTCCAATATATCTACCAGTATTTTCTCTTATTTCTCTTCTCTTGTGTTGGTTTGCTGGTTTGTTCATCCAACTTTAGCCTCTTCATTCAGTTATAGAAACTTTTCCATTAGTATCAAGTTTCTACTTTTGCCTGGATCATGCAATCACCTTTCAAAAAAATACGGATGATAGGCAGAGATAGAGAAAGAGAGAAATGGTTTATTCTGGGGGAAAAGAGGATATGGACCATGTTTCTCTTCATCTTCAATGAATATAGTTTCATTTAATTGCATGGGAGAAAAAAATTCTACATTTATGATTTAGAATCACCCTCTATAGATGTATATAAATTAGAAAATTAGCATTGCATTTTAGTCACCAAAATATGACTCTCTGAGCATATTTGAAAAGTAGTAATATTGAGTAATATGAAATCTCTCATTCTAAAATAAAATCACAGAACACCTTGCAAATTTTGTCAGAATGCATGGCAGCTCTGGAAAATAGACCATAATTATTGCCAAAAATGGCAAATTTTTTGCCTTGCATATCTTGAAAATTATACTTGTTTTATTAGATCAAATATTAGATCCAAATTTATTATATCTCCTTAATGATTTCCCAGGCAGAGTTAGTCATGGATTTTTCTGTGCTCCTAGAAATCTCTATAGGTTTGTTACAGCAATCTTTATCATCTTGCTTTGTTGTATGTCCTCATCTCTAGGCCATGAACTTTCCTAGATAAGGAATATTGTCTTTGTGTGCCCTATAATTAAAACAGCTGATAAGCACATAGTGAGTGTTCTGTAAATACATGCTAACCAATAAATTATAATTACAAAGATGCTTTAGCTTCAATCTTGATGATTTAATGTTGATATGGTTCTAAAAATTTATTTAACTGCCCCTACCACCCAGTACTCCTACTACCCCCACAACTGCCAAATATTTCAACTGGATAATTAATTAATGGTGTTATTTGGGGATCTATCCCACACAAATATGTAAAGGGCACCATTGAGAAAAATGACTTAGAATGTGACTTTGGTTGCATTCCTTGGTCATTTTTCTTAGAATGTTTGTATTCCTGCCTCTAGGTTAGTTCATTGGCAAGAAAATGTTAAAATCAAGATAATGAATAATTGTAGCCTGAAACACTCGTGAAAGATAGCTTTCAGAACCATATAACAGATTCACAGTCTCTCTAAACTTTGTGTTGTGGCTACTAAGGCAGAGCATAGAAATCAAACACTTCTTTGTGACAAATATGTGAGGGGGAAAAAAATCAGGGTTTTTCATGATTTCATTCCAAGTTCTTGTAAACATACCAATAACAAAGCCCAGATTTGGTGCCTTTTGGTATTAATTTTCTTGACTGCCTTTGATCACTGAGAAGGGGAATACAGACAACAACAACAGCAGAAAAGAGCTAAAATGCAAAGATGTGCTCCCCTTTCCAATCTCACTATCATTGCTTGATACAGACTCATCCCTGTGATGTATTCCACTCTAAGTCATGTTTCAATATCTACTGATATTGAGATTTAATGAAAGAATAAAAATAGGTCTGCTGTATTTCAGTTTTCCTTTGAAAGACTGCTCTATGTCATCTCTCTAGATCACACTAGTTTTAGTGCTGTCTCACTAGGCTGTAAGCACCTTGGAAGACAGAATTTTGTTTTATTCAACTCATACTCCCTATGCCTGATGTTAGGGTAGTTCCTGGATGTTTGGTAAATAAGCGAATAAATAAAATCCTTTTTTCAAAAAAAAGCAGCAAATGCTTTACTCCATATGCATAATACTCCTAGAGCCAAAAGCAAAATCGTATCATTCTATTCTAAGTGAAGCATTTTCTGGGACTGTAAAGACCCCAAGCTGTTTAAAAGGGTTCGGCAGGAAAAAAAAAGGGGGGGGGGGGGGATTCGGCAGGATCTGAAAATTGTCTTTATCTGACCAGGCAGGGCTTTGGCCAACATTCCAAATTCTTTATTCCCTTTAACTCTCCAAAAATGAATTTCATTATTTTTATACTAGTAGCTTATAAATACTCACTTGCTTCACTTTTCTTAGTATTATGGTTTCTGCTTGCCTGCTTTTTTATGAGGAAGGAATTTAGGGTATGCCCACACATAACCTCTCAGTTTCTCTGAAACCTAATGTAAACTAATCCATGAAAAGTTGGCTGTGGTCGACTGGGCTGTTGAGAGGAAACACATTAGCTTTCAGGTATCAAGGAATTCATGAAAAATATAAGTAAGCTATTCTTAAATGCCAAAAATCTTGAATTCATAGGATATTTTTCAATACAAATAACTTTCTGAATCTGCTTCTAAATGTTCTGTTGGTATTTCATTTATTACCAGGTAGGAAAATAAATCTACTGTATCACCAGAACCAATCAAACATATTTCCTTTTCTACCCAATCATATTTCAAGTGACACGAATACATGATAATTCTCTTTAATGAGTTCCAATTTGAACCATTTTTCTTCTACTTGGCAAGGTCTTCCCCAGGTCTCTATAGCCAAAGGCAGCTATATCTTTCTATGGCATATCGTGATACTTGTGATGTATTTCTGTTCATGAATTATCTTCCATATCACACTGTAAGCTCTTAAAGGCCTAAACCCCTCAATTTCATGTTTGTCACCCCACATCCAGTGTAGTTCCTTGCACAAGCAGATGCCCAAGAAAGATGGAATCAATCTATTTATTTGACATACCCAGCAACTCCTCCAGGCGCTACATTAATCTCCAGCTTATCAATAACAATAACTTTTCACATTTGATGAGCTTAAAATTTCTTCCTCCAAAAAGTCTTGTGCATATTTTGCTCCCTACTTTATCCCTTGAAAGAATGGCTATCAGGACTGTGAAGGAGTAGCTAGGAACTACCAGCCCAGGCTAATGACACAATTTTTCATTTTGGTATTTTAATTGACATTGACTTTTTTTATCCCTAGAAAAATTAATTTGTCATTTCTGATCTTCCCTGAAGAATAATTTATTAAAAGGCCCCTTTGCATTAGTTGTATTTTATAGAGCAATAGAACTTTCATTTAGTTTGAAAATTATATCTGATCATTTTTTAGATGCTCTCAAATATTTATCTTTATACAGTTTGCAATGCACAATTTGCAGTTCAGTTACTTTTATTAATAATACGAATATAAACACATATACTCACAAGATAACTGTACATTGACTCTGCTTTCTTCAAAGAGGTCCACTGACTTTGGAAAGGTAAATATGGCAAAGTATTACTTCGACCTTCTGAGTATGAAGTGACCTACAAACTCTACTGGTAGGACTTTGCTTTCCTTTTCTTATTGAACCTCACTTGATTTGAAGGACTTTGATTTGTTTTTCTATGGACAAAAGTTTAAGATCATCTTACAGATGGATTTATAAGCATTTCTATTATAAACTAAAAATATGATTTTGAGACGTGGTTTATCTTAAGTAGGAAATCCAAGATAGTTATTAACAACCATAACAAATTTATTGATGCCCAAGATAAGGCTGGTGCCCATTTTGTTGTATGAAGGCTGTGCAGAACACAAGTCTGGCTATGTCAGAATGGACCATGGATTTAAGAAAGTATTTTGTCCTGATTACTGTAATCAGGTAAAAGAGATCTTATAAATTCTATAAGTCAAATTTAAGCAAAATGATCTCCCAAAGCCCTTGTTTGCCCACCACAATGTGGTTTTGGCTTTGGCTTTAAGATTTTTCTAACCAGAAGACACATTCCAGTGACTCCCAACTGCTAATGTTATAAACTTCTTAATATAATAATCAATTCTTTCTTATGGATTTAAGCAAATACAAAAAGGATAATAGTACAGTTTTCACTTTAGTTTATCTGCCTTTTTAAGTCTATGGTCTTCTTGGATATATTTACCCAAATGTTTTCCCCACTGTGCGCTGATCTCCTACATTTTCCCTGCATCAGTGTAATCTCAGCCTCCTAGAAGGTTTTTGACTTAACGTTTGTCAAATGAATGGTTGAATAAATGATAATAGCAAGTGTTTACTCTGCCTGCACTTTTCTGAGCACTTTATATATATGAGCTCAATAAATCCTCTAGCAACCTTATAAGGTTAAGTGTTACTATTTTCCACATTATAGAGATGAGGAACCTGAGACTCAGAGGTTTCCTAAAATACCCAAAGTCATACTTTGTTCAATGCAAGACTCAAAGCAAGCAACACAGACTAGAATGCATGCTCCTAACTACTATGCTGTGTGTAGTGGTTAAATGCCAAGACTCCTCAGGCTGATGAACAAATTTTTCCATGATCCGACCCTGGCCTTCCTTCCTAACCTTATCTCCCATCCTCTTCTAACATGTACCTTCCGCTGTAACCATGGTAGCAACACTTTTTGCCTAAATTTGCTTCTACATAACTTGACCTTTGATCCTCCTGTTTCCTTTCAGAAATTAACTCCCTCGGCTCCCAAGGTCTCATTTAGGTCTCACCTTCACCATGAAGTCTCTATGACAACTTCTGCTCATATTAATTTCCTACTTTTTGAAATAATGCCATTTTCATGTTTAATGATATGTGGGTTGTCATTGTGTGTTGAGTGATTTCTTTGTCTCAGCATTGCCTCCAGTAGTCTTAAACATCTTATTAAAAGTCATTAAGTATAGCATTGTACACTTAAAAGGGTTTATTTTAATAAATAAACTGTTTTGGGGGGAATAATTTTAGATTAGTGGAAAGTAATCTCCTTTAGTGGAAAAGTAGAAAAATTTAGTGGAAAGTAGAGTTCAAACATATGACATTCTTTTAAGGGCAAAGCTATGGATATGGTTAAAAGTTCAGGGGGTTGCAGGTAGGGAGGCACGAATTGATGAAGCACAGAGGATTTAGGGTCAAGGAAACTATTCTGTGTGATACTACAATGGTACAGCATGTGGGCTTTTCAGTTGGTGTCTTTCACTTAGTATCATTTAAGGTTCCTCCATGCCTTTTCATTATTTGACAGCTAATTTCTTTTTAGCAACTAAGTAATACTTCATTATATAGATATACCTCAGTTTAAAGAGTTTATTTAATACATTCTTAGTGTAAACACTTTTTAAAAACTCATTAATCATAAAATAATTGCACACTCCACTTATATTTTTGTCTTTAGGCAAAAAGTAATTCTATTCTTTTAGTCATTGATTTCAATTACTTCATTTCTTTCCTGTGGAATTTCTTCAGGTTTTCAAATGAAAAATACTACCACTCAATATATGTATTACAACAGCTGTTATTTGTTGTGTACCTAACATGTAGTTTCTGAGAAGAGAGCTAGACCCTCCTAATACTAAGCTACATGGTACATGAATCCCTTGGGCTCCAAAGCTGATGTTTTATCTACCTCTTTATGCCTAATATCACCATTTTTCCACCTCTAATGGTCTAACGAAAGTATGAGTTCACATAATTTATATGATCTACATATTCCTGTCCTTATGCCTTTGCTTCCAAAGTTTACTGCCCCCAAAATACTCTTCTATTCTTTTTCTCCAAACCATACTTTTCCTTTAAGGACTCATTTGAATGCCACTTTTTCCACCACGCCTCCTCTGACTGCTCTACTCTTCAGTTAATTCTTCCTTTGAATCAGACAAGTTTCACTGCTCCTAGGTCACAAGGAACATCCTAGGTCCATGTGACCACCTATCCTAACTCATGCAAAGTCCACTGGACAAGAGACAGGCAAGTAGGGGTTGGGGAGGGACACACTTGACTCAAGGTCAGAGAAGAGATGGGCAGACCAATGGACAATCTCTTTCTGTCTTTCTGCCTCTCTCTCTCTCTCTCTCTCTCTCTGTTAAATTATGAGCTGAAGAAATAGTCAACCTACAATAGGTGTTTTGGTGAAAAGTTCACATGGACTGTGAGATAAAGTAACAGAGGAAACCACCTTGCAAAAAAGAGAATAATGGCAGAGTTGGGCTAAGACAGAGAAGTGCAGAACAATGCAAACTAGAGAAAGAAATGAAAAAAGTAGCTTCTTTCATTCCAGATGACTCCCTAGGTGCCAACTTCAATTCTTAGAAGGTCTATGTCCCATATCTGCAGAATATTTCTGTATTCTCATGCCTCCTCAGGCTTTTAGTTGGACTAAACATAAATTAGTTCCTTACACTCAGATAATTAGACATCTTTCTTCAAATTCAGATTGCATGTACAATTAGTATCAAAAATTGTCTATTATTTAATTTTACCCAATGTCTTACATCATTCTCTGCTTCTTACATATGTGTCCCGTCCCCTAAAATATGCTATAAGCAGCCTCAATGAAAAGCCATCACATATTTTTGTTTAGTTTTAATCTATAAGACCTACCATCAACTAAGTATATAGTGAATGTTCAATAAAATTTTAACTTTTCACAGCTATACTGCCTTTTTAGTCTACAGAGCTATCTTACTACTTCATAATTACCTGCAACCCATAGAACCTTTCCTAGCTCTTTTAGCTATACTCACCTACATCAGCACCATCTTATCTTGTATTTATGAGATTCATGGATTTTCTCTTTCCTCCTGACCAAATAAATTATCTCCTTTTTAAAACCACTCAACTTTATCCTGAACACGCCATTTGGCTTTTGATTTGCATTGTAATGTGTTTGAGTCAAGTGCTGATACCCTCAACAATTTATGTTCAATAGACTATATCACATTCTCCCATTCCACTAAACACAGTAAGATATTAAATAATAATAGCTAACATTGTAAAACCAAAAGAAGGAAGAATAAACAAATAATTGAGGGGGAGACACTTGGTACATTTTTTTAAATAAAGTATCTTTATGAGAAAAAAATCAGAATTCTCCTAGATATATCTATATTCTATGACTTAGTATTTTTTAATTTAAAAAAATTACCCACATGGTGGGTATTTCAGTGATGTTTCTTCCCCTGAGACCCTAATGGCTATATTCTAGCTACAATGATAAAGAAATTAGCTTTCATTTTTTCAAAGAAAGATCAGCTAGGTGACTCAAAGGGGAACATGAGGCTTTTCTTCTTTTATAACTATAGTGAAGTGGGAAGCTGGCTTGTTTATTATATACAGAAACTTTCATCATTTTGTAATATTTTTGAGCACCAAATTTGGGGGCCTTTAAAAAAGTCATCTCTGTCTAACTTGTGACCCTGACACTGAGATGGCACTCATCATTCTGCAGCTAATCAAGAACCATCCCCCCAGATGGTCCAGGACAACAGAACATAAACAGAACAGTGACCCCTCATCCTCACATGCAGGCAGCACCCTGGCCTTTTTGTGATGCAGACAAGAGGACCGTGATGTAGAGATGTTATAAACGTCTTTCCAAATGGAGAAATTCTGACACACATACAAATATCTTCAGGCATTCCAAAAGCATTCCCATCTACAATGTAAGCTTAGTTTTGAAAAATAACCACAGATCACAGATATCAAGACATTTTCCTAAAGGAAACACGATATAAAATTTCAGCAAAGTAGGTTTAGTTAGATTACAGATAGAAGTTAAAAGGAAGCCATAGTTCCTTTTTTTTTTTTTTTTTTTTTCCTGGTAGAACCTCAGTAAGCCAAGCTAACAGCACTGATCCATAGAAAGAATTCCACATCTGGAAAATCTTTGCTCCATCTGTGGTAGGTTTTCAGCCTTTTGCTCTTTCTCTTCCATTTCCCGTGACTTCAGCTTACCTCTCTTTTGTTTTCTTTAGTTAAATTATTCAACCCTTAGGGGTTTCAGGGTTTTATTTTGTTTTGTTTTATTTTGTTTTGTTTTTAGGAGGAAGGAGAGCAAGAGAATACCTCACACTGTCTTCGTGATTTTCTAGAATTTAGTCTCACTTCTATTTCTTGAAGTGTCTACATAAGTAATCTAGACAGTAAAAAATACAAATGTCTTTTCAACTCTGGAATTATATGTTAGAAATGCATTAGGTTAGATAGTGATTTTTACCTTTTTTAAATTTTTACTTTAATAGTTTTAATATTGTAAACTTCTAATTTAAGAGTCTTATTTTGTTTGTATCAAATGATAGAAGTTAATATAATAGAACAGGTTAGATAGCGATTTTTACCTTTTTAAAATTTTTACTTTAATAGTTTTAATATTGGCTTTAATTCTAATTTGAGTCTTATTTTGTTTCAAATGATAGAAGTTAATATCATAGAACACATAGAAATAAAGTTACATATTTGTATCATAGCACTCACTGATATGATGTTTAGTATAATTAAGAAGAGATGTTTACTGTTAAATTATTATCTCCCCAAAAATCCTCCTAAACCCTAAATACATTATATGGCATTGATGTTTGGATTTTCTTTTATTGTCTGTCTTTTCTTCCCTTACCTGCCCTTACACATTCTTACATGGAATCTCACCAAACTAAAGCTATATCTCCACGATCTCCAGCCCTAGCCTATCAGCCAAGCCACCTTTCTCATGTTCAGCAGCCCCTGAGACTCCATCACAGAAATACCCACCCTCTATATCCTGCAGTGTTTTTGCTAATACTGTTACCTTTCCCAGGAACTTTCTTTCATACTGTTTCCAAATTTCTATATTTATCTCCCCTTTAAAGCCTTCCATGACCACCTCTGCTCTGAAATCAGCCCTATTCCCCAGAAAGCTCAAACACTAAACTCGAAATTCTCATAAGATTTTTATTCCTTTATGTTCCTTATGATTACTAAAGCTTATTCTCCCTATTATATCATAAAATCCATGTCCAGTTTATCTTTAAATGTCTTCACCTAAAGGACACCCAATTATTTTTTGCTTGAAAGAAAAATAGCATTTTTAATTTAAAAATAAAGGCATACGGGACGCCTGGGTGGCTCAGCAGTTGAGCATCTGCCTTTGGCTCAGGGCGTGATCCCACCGTCCCGGGATCAAGTCCCACATCAGGCTCCCTGCATGGAGCCTGCTTCTCCCTCTGCCTATGTCTCTGCCTGCCTCTCTCTCTCTCTGTCTCTCATGAATAAATAAATAAAATAATAAATAAATAAATAAATAAATAAATAAATAAATAAATGCTCGGTTGGTTAACCTCTAACTCTTAGGGTTTTGTTCAGGTCGTGACCACGAGGTCCTGGGATTAAGTCCTATATCAGGCTCCCCACTCAGTGTAGAGCCTCTTTGAGATCCTCTCTCCCCGTCTCCCTTTGTCCCTCCCTTTACTAATACTCTCTCTTTCTCTAAAATAAATAAGTCTTTTTAAAAAAGAAAACAAAGGCATACCTATTTAATGCAATGTTTGTTAAAATGTACCTCATAATTTTCTTAATTTCTTGAAGAATGCTTCCTTAAGAATTCAGATTCCTAGATAACTCCAGGCCTGGAGGCTCATAGGCCAAAGAATCTCTAAGATAATATACTCTCCAGAGAGTTCTTGTCCACAATAAAGTTTGAGGCATCACTGGTTAATGTTAATGATAGTTTCCCATTTATTCTTCCTCCACATGCTTGCAATCTCAATATGTACCTCAAAGTTTGTACTTTGCATAACAAAGTCCTAAACCTTAAGACAAATGATTGTGACACTGAATGACTATATTTATATTACATTATAAATATAACCAGAAATATCTCTGAATGTCTATTTTTAACAAATAGTGTACTGGACATATAAAACTATTTAAGATACTATCCTGCAAGAGCTTACAGAAAAGGTGAGAGAAAAGATATGTGTGAAAAATTTATTGAACAAGCAAAGTAATCAAAGATGCCACATTATGTCATATAGTCACAAATTTGCCACTAGTTAACTTGCTCATCCAATCAACTAAAGATAACAACATGTTAAAGTAGTAAATGTAATTTTAAGTCCCACCCAGAGCAATTAGGCAGAAGAAGACAGGTGGGGGAGGGTGAAATAAAAGGCATCCAAGTTAGAAAGAGAGAAGTAAAAATGTCACTACTTGCATATGCTGTGATGTTATACGTAGAAAACCCTAAAGATTCCATTAGAAGACTGTTAGAATTAATAAATGAATTCAGTAAAGTTGCAGGCTACAAAATTAATACAGAAAATTCTGTTGCATTTCTATACACTAATAATGAGCTATCAGAAAGAGAAATTAAGAAAACTATCCCTTTTGCAATTGCATCTAAAAAGATAAAAGACCTAGGAATAAATTTAACCAAGGAGGTGAAAGACCAATGTATGGAAAACTACAAGACATTAATGAAAGAAATTGAAGAAGACACAAATAGAAAGCTATTTCATGTTCATGGATTGGAAGAATTAATATTGTTAAAATGGCTATACTATCCAGAGCAACATGCAGATTTAATGCATTTCCTATCAAAATTCCAGTGGCATGTCTCATAGAAATAGAACAAATAGTCCTAAAATTTGTACAGAATCATAGTAGACCCCAAATAGCCAAAGCAATCTTAAGGAAGAACAACAAAACCAGAGGCATCACCCTCCCTGATTTTAAACTAATTACAAAGCTACAGTGATTAAAACAGTGTGGCACCAGTATGAAAACAGATAAATAGATCAATGGAACAGAATAGAGAGTGCAGAAATAAACTTACATATGTATGGTCAATAAATTTGCAATGAATGAGCCAAGAATATACAATGGGGAAAAAGATGGTCTCTTCAATAAATAGTGTAATTGGGAAAACTGGATAGCCACATGCAAAAGAATGAAGCTGGACTACCTTCTTTCACTGTACACAAAAATTAACTTAAGATGGATTAAAGACTTAAATGTAAGACCTGAAGCCATAAAACTCTAGGAGAAAACATAAGCCAACACTCCTTCACAAAAGTCTTGGTGATGACTTTTTTTAATCTGACTGCAAAAACAAAACAACAAAAGCAAAACTAAACAAGCAGCACTATATCAAACTAAAGAGTTTCTGCACAGCAAAGGAAACCATCAACAGAATGAAAAGATAGCCTACTGAATGGCATAAAATATTTGCAAACCATATATTGATAAGGAGGAATTATCAAAAGTATATAAAGAACTCCTACACCTCAATAACTAAAGAAATAAATAAATAACTCATTTAAAATATGAGTAGAAGATTTGAATTTTTTTTTCAAAAAAGACATGCACATGACCAATGGGTACATAAAAAGATGCTCTACTTCATTAATCATCAGGGAAATGCAAATCAAAGCCACAATGAGATATTACCTCATGCCTGTTAGAATGGCTATTATCAAAAAGAGTAGAAATAATAAGTGTTGCCAAGGATGTGGAGAAAAGGGAACCTTGTATGCAAGTTCCTCAAAATAGGTTCCTCAAAAAATTAAAAATAAAATTATCATATGATCCAGTAATTTTGCCTTGGGGTATTTATCTTAAAAAGTGAAAATGCTGGGGATCCCTGGGTGGCGCAGCGGTTTGGTGCCTGCCTTTGGCCCAGGGCGCGATCCTGGAGACCCAGGATCAAATCCCACGTCGGGCTCCCGGTGCATGGAGCCTGCTTCTCCCTCTGCCTATGTCTCTGCCTCTCTCTCTCTCTCTCTCTCTCTGTGTGACTATCATAAATAAATAAAATTTAAAAAAATATTTTAAAAAAGTGAAAATGCTAATTTAAAAAGACATATGCACCTCCATGTTCATTGAACCATTGTTTATAATAGCCAAGATATGGAAATAGCCTATCAATGATTGAATGGAGATATATATATATATATATATATATATATATATACAACTCAGCCATAAAAAAGAAAGAAATCTTGCCATTTGTGTCTACACCGATGGACCTCAAGGGCGTTATGCTAAGTGAAGTAAGTCAGACAAAGAAAGATACTGTATAGTCTCTCTTATATGTGGGATATTTTATATATATAAATTTTTCTACAGCTCTATACTGTCTCCTAGAGCTAAACTTCCTCTTGGAATAGCCCAGCAAGTATTATCAAGAACCCATATAACAGAATTCTGATCTCTATGAGATGAGGGGAGAGTGAGGGTGAAGAAGTAAACCACCACGCAGTGGTGACTCTGGACAGTCAGATGGCAGAAGGCAATGCTTTAGGGAAAAGGAAGAGATCTCAAGTATGAAGCTGTTCAGTGAGGGACATGAGGAATGACACAAACAAACATTACCTAATTTGTAATTTTGTAATCCTAGAAACAGCCCAAGTGACCCTGAAAAATCACTACCACATATTGCTGAAAACTAATATGTTTTAATTCTTTAATAAGACTACAATCCTCAATTTGCCCTTAATGGGATGTATTTTCCCTTCTCCAGGTTAACTCAAGTCCAGCCAAATGTCAGCCCATCCAATTCTCTTTGCTACCCTCTTACTCTCTCACTTCCTCCCTCCTCCAGTAGAAAGCTGAGGGCCAGGGGTTAAGGGTACAAGGGCTAGGAACAAGTGATGTTGCTGTGAGCTGTTTTTCGTGCTCCTCTTGTTGTCTAAGAATTTACTTGGTCTAGACCTTGAGAACCCATCCCTTCAGAATGCTTCCAGCCTGCCGAGCAAGATAAGTTGTAACCTTAGGTGGCAAGATACTCAAGACACTCTAGACATTGAGCTGAGAGAGTTCACTGGGCTGGAGTGCTCCAGAGAGGATATGGGGGAGAGAAAAGCCTTGAAAACTGGGAAGGGAGATCACAGACAATTCTAGGCATGGAAAACTGTTGGCAAAGTTAGAGTAGTGGGAACACACATGGCTCGATTATGAAATTGTGCAGCCTGGCCAGCTGGAGCATGGAGTTTGTGTTTGGAAGGAGAGAAAACTGGAAAAAAATAGGATGGGTCCAGACTCAGCAGGCCTAGAAGAGTGATTATAACTTTTACTAAGAATAGTAAATCTTATTAAATTAATCAGTGGTACTATCCCAGCTGCAAAGATCCAGACATCCTTATTCTAAACTCTATAGTCAGTAGTAAAGGAAAAAGAGGCAGAAATTGTGTTTTTATTTTTTTAGGGGTGGGGAGGAGCAAAGGGAGAGGAGAGAGAGAATCTCAATCAGGTTCCACACACAGCACAGAGCTAACCTAGGACTCCATCTCACAAGCTTGAGATCATGACCTGAGCCAAAAATTCCAAAATTTTTGGACCTGAGCCAAAATTAAGAGTCAGATGCTTAACTACCTGAGATACCCAGGCACCCCCAGATTTTTTTAGATGATGTACTACAATACCAGAAACCTATTAGATAATAACTACAATCACTGTTCATAAGGACTTTTAATATGTATATATTACAGGGATTAAGTAAATGAGGTTGGAAAAAAAAGTCAAAACTTTTGAGTTGTGCTTTTGCTTTTGGTGATATGTTTCTAAAAACTGAATTCTGCTTTATTATAATTCAACTATTGCTCATGATAATAAATAACAAGTTATATCATTAAGATAAAGAAGATACATGAATTTAGAGAACTAATGAAAATAGTCTCTTCTAAAGATCTCCAATTTTCAGATTTTAGAGCAAATCATCCTCCTAAGAAATGCTAACCATTTCCTAAAACTAATTAGATAAAAAGGTTTACTTTAGAATAATTATATTTTACTCTTAAATGACAAATTTGCCTGCTCTATTTCCTGCCACCATCCACCCTTTGTTTTTCTTTGAATATTTCAGTTTGCAGTGTTCTTGCATCACTGATGATCTATAGTCTTGGTGCCAGATGTGAACCACTCACTATGCATGAAACTGCAAAAGCAAAAATGCTTCCATTTCCTTTAAGCATTTTTTTTCAATTTCCAAGTTGAAATATTAAGAATGCTTACCCTGTTGCTCTTCCATGTAAATAACAAATAGTAAGAAATGTGCAAATACCAACAATTGTTTAATTCAGAGGCTGATTAAATGCTGAACAGAAGAGTGTTTTTATCTTTTCTCTCCATCTAGATACACTGGAGCTAAAGTACCACCCACTGAAACACTCAAGTAATTACTATCTCTAGATATTTTATACATATATTTAGAGCAAGTTTTCCTAAACTGTTTATGGTGACCTCTTTTTTTCCATCTCCTGCTGACACATATCATTTTAAAATATAATGAAAATAGAATACTAGAAAATAAAATTGAGAGGAAAAACACACACACACACAAAAAAATAGAAGCCCAAGTGTTTTATCATTAGATTCAACAGTCATAAAATTACTTAAGGAAGTAATTCCAACTACTTTGTCCAATTACTATAAGAAGTTTCTAAATGTTTCCTCTAGATTTCTGTGCTCATCTCTGGCCCATTCATCCAGACTCTGACCAGCCATTGGCCTCACATTGAAAAGTCTCAAAGACCAAGAAGCCCAAGACAATAGTGAGTGTGAGGAAAAATTAGGGTCAGAACCCCCTGAGTCTCCAATTCAAGATTAGGGAAGCAGTGCAGGCACCATGTTTCTAAAGTCTGTTAATGGGGGTGTTTCCTCCACAATACATACATACATACATACATACATACATACATACAATACATACAATAAATACAATAAAAAATAAAGACAAAAAAAGAAAAGGAATTTATCCAAAAGAAGCACTTGCTAACAATCTCCACTGCCCTTCATCATCTGCTTTTTTCTTCAGTAAGGAGTATGCTCAACCTTCTCTGCAGATTTTTTTTTTTTTTTTCAGGTGAAGTTTGCAGACTGCCACTTCCTGTGCAGCGTAATTTATGCAAATAAGTTCCAGCTCCCATAATTCTATTTTTCCTTTTCTCAAGGCTGTTCTTTTTTATTTTCTTCTCCTGGCTTGTATTTTTTAGCTTTTCATGCCAGTCAGAAAAGTAAGAGTTTCATATTTTTCCTATTTTTTTCTCATTTAAAATATTTGCAGAGATTTTTGGCTTACTATTTATCAGGAAGAGTGTGAAAATTATGTGTTTTTTCTGCTAATGTTAGCAAAATACCTGTTTACTTAAGTAATCATATTTTTAAGATTCCATTAGTGCCCCAGAAAGGAATATATATCCACACAAATGACATGTCCTAATATAATAGTGGAATCCAAAAGTAACCTGTCATTATTGAGTTTAAATCTTTTTATTGTTTTGGTTAATAACATGCCAATACTAATAATATTGAATGAAATTATACTAATAATCATTCAACACAGAGTTGAGTCTTTAATGATACCATTCAAATAAATTTTATTATTAATAATATCTGAAGTGCCTTATTATAAAATTCTCATACAATTTGATCCAGTAACACAGCACTGGGATATTATTTTCATATATACATTCCATACATATTCCAAGCCAGTGATCATGCTTTAAGAAGCATATTCCCTCCCTGTGAGGACATATCTCCCTGTGAAGACTTATATCTGATTCTCAAAGATTCAGAGTTTTAATGATTTGATTTTATTCTGGAATTTTCAGTGACATCAAAATTTGAACCCTGAGCCTCTATTTCCCAATTCTTTCACCTCCATATGTTCTGTAAAATGCTTACTCGTAAAATCCATTGATTTTTTTTTCACTTGGGTTGTTTCTATTTTGCTTTTTTTTATTTGTAGAAGTGCTTAATATAGATATTAACTCTCTGTTGGTTATTTATGTTGAAAATATTTCATTTTGCTCTTTTTCATCACCCCTAAAATAACCCTTATGTACCTTATAGTGAATCTCACCCCACCTTCACCCTCATCCCCAGCCTCTGACAAGCACTAAGCTAGTACTTTATCACTGTAATTGTGATTATAGAATTATCTGTAAATGGAAGAAGGTGCTGCCAATATTAACATACAGGTGTTTGTACAAACTATATTATCATTTCTTTTGAGTAATACCTGAGTAGATTTAGTTGGTAAGGGTATGTTTTAACTTTACAAGAAACTTACAAACTTTCAAATTGATTAAACCATTTTACATTCCCACCAGCAATATATAAGATCTTACCCAACACTTGATATGGTTAGTCTTTTTAGTTTCAGTGTGTAGTAGTAACGCAATGTGATTTTATTTTCCATTTCCCTAATGACTAATGAGATTGGATATCTTCATGTACTTATTAGCCATTCATATACCTCCTTTTGTAAAGTGTCATTTCAAAATTTTTGTCCATTTGTTAAAATCTTATTGTCTTTTTATTAAATTAAATTATAGGGCTTTTTCTATACTAGTAATTATATATATTCTGGATATATTTTCTCCTAGTCAGTGACTTGACTTTTTCTTTCCTGTGCAGCTTTTTTAAGAGGATAAAGGAGTTTTTTAATTCCAATTTATCCATTTTTTAAAATGATTGATGTTTAATGGATTCTAAGAAAGCTTTACCTAACTAAGGCCACCAAATTTCTTGTATAACTCTTATAGTTTTATTCTTAAATTACTACTATGGTTCATGGTTCATTTAGAGTTAGTTTGCTTAATGTGTGAGGTAAGAGCTAAGGTTCCTATTTTTTCCATATGGCATCCAATTGTCCCAGTACTATTTGTTGAAAAAAGATTATTCGCCCCCATTGGTTTACCTTGCCATCTTTATCAAAAATCAACTGAACATGTTGTATGGCCTATTTCTGAAATCTTTATTCTGTTCCATTGGTCTATATGCCTATCCTTAAATCTGCATCATCCTGTTTTAATTACTGTAGATTTATAAGTCTTGAAGTCAGGACGTGTAAATCCTCCAACACTGCATCTCTTTCTCAAAAAAATTTTGGTTCATTTAGGGCCTTTATATTTCCATATTAATTTTAGAAAGAGCTTGTCAGTTAAAAAAAGAAACTTCTAGAATTTTGATTGGTATTGTTTTATAGATTAGTATGAGAAGACTTCACATCCTAACAATATTGACTCTTTAAATCCATGAACATGGTATAAGTCTCTATTTATTTAGGCATTTAGTTTCTTTTAGTAATGTTTTATAAAGCATTCAGTGTATAAATTTAGGTATACATATTTGTTAAATATATCTCTAAGTATTTCATATTTTTTGATCATGTTGTAAATGAGACTTACTAATTGTTCATTGCTAGTAGGTGGAAATACATTTGATTTTTTTTATATTAACCTTAAATCCTGTTAAATTCACTTTTTATTTCTAGTTAATCTGACTAGAAATTAATCAACTTCATTGATCTTTCCAAAGAATCATCTTTTAATTTCTATTGTTTATTTTCAATTTCAGTTATTTCTACTCTTATCTTTATTTCCTTTCTCCTGCTGGCAGTTCCAGAGCTGCTGTTATTCTAAGACTAATTTAGTCCTCCTAGAAAAGAATAACCCTTCTAGGGATTTCTACCTTAGGCCCCGTATTACGTGAGGTCTCATCATGCTGACTGGTGGAACAGAAACTAATCCCAGCCCTGTGTGAGCTTTAGGATGTTATCTGCTCATTGACTTCCAATATTTTTTCCCCAAGTTTTGGGAAAATTCCTTCCACATCTGTGCAGATCAGTATTCAGTAAAAGCCTGGGGAGACTTCTCTGCAAATTTGCAGAGCTTACAATGTTGCTCTTTTTTCTTTGGCACTCTGACTTGCAAATTCTAGCTGCCTCAGTCTCCATAAACTCTGATGTCTATCACCTCAAGTTATGTTTGATTTTCATCTTTCTACTCTGTGGCCAGAAAATAAGGCAGTAAGCTGCAGCAATGGTAAGCTCATCTTTTCTCTCTCTCTCTCTCTCTCTCTCTCTCTCTCTCTCTTCCAGAAATCACAGTCTGGCATTACCTATTATGCAATTTCTGAAAAACATTGTCTTATATTTTGTGTGTGGGGGGGGGGGTGGTAGTGGTGGTGGTATACCATCAGGATCACTTCATGGACAAAAACTAATGCAACCTGTAAAATAACTTTTTATGAAAACATTCAAACCTGTTACTACTGGCAGTGTTTTGGGGATCTTTTAATAAATAACTTTTATTAATAATATGGCTGAAAAGGTATAATCAATAGGTTGTATTAACACAGAAAATATATTTGTGTTCCTCTTTGGTCTGATTTCGGAATTATCCCTGAATGCATATGCTTGAATATACCATTAAGTCATTAACCCAAATTGCTTTTGATTTTATTATTAGTATAGCATATTATTAGAGGCTATTGATAATTGTTAAGATCCAGAAGATAATCACCATGTGGCATTCTTTATAGAGATGTGGCAGTGAGTTTACATGAAGGTAAAATAAAGCATTTGAATTTTTTTTTTCTTAGAAGGAAGTCTTATAACTCAGAATCAGTAAGAGGTTGATTTTTTTTGCAATGTCAATATAAAGACACATATAAAACTAGTATGAGCTGAAATAAATGCAATTTAAAAGCAATTCAAGTGATGCCTGGGTGACTTAGTGGTTGAGCACCTGCCTTCAGCCTGGGGCGTGATCCTGGAGTACTGGGATCGAGTCCCACATCGGGCTCCCTGCATGGAGCCTGATTCTCTCTTTGCCTATGTCTCTGCCTCTCTCTCTGTCTCTCATGAATAAATAAATAAATAAAATCTTTAAAAAATAAAGAAAATAAAAGCAATTCAAGTAATCATAATATACTCTAATTCTTGGTAAGCAGAGAAATTACATTACTGTAATTCTATGTCATAATGTTGGACTCCTTTAATTCATAATACACTGGAATTTTATACTGTGAAGAATAAACAATAGGAGAATAGAATGACAAAAGGAAGAATAAAAGGAATAAAAGAATATGAAGAATACAAGCAAGGAAATGTCCTTGCTAAATATCTTCCTAAAGTTTTAACTGTGTCTAAAATTTATTTTACCAGTAGATATTCTATCCTTTGTTAGACAATATAAATTTTAGATATATTATTTCTTTGTACTTGTATTGGTGATGTATCCTTATTGATTTTGCTATAGAATTAAAAATATTTTAACCTTCTGAAATCATGACACAGAAAAAAATCTGAAATCATTACATTAAAAAAATTCTGAGAGCATCACTACTTCCTCTTCCCATTCTCTAGTACTTTTTCTTTCCTGTCTTTCTTGCCAAAATTACTAGTATAGCCAACTAGAGCCAAGTGGTCAACAAAAAATAGAAAGGAAGTAATTGAGAGAGTAAACCAAAACAAACAAATGAACAACTCCAAGGAAACATATTCGAAGCAACTTGAAAATAGCTTGAGGAAAGTATACAGAGGGACAATTAATTTACTAATAGGTAAGAGTCTATGGGCATACTTTTTAGAAGAGGAAAGAGACCCCTACCCCAGTGGAGCTGTTTAACTTTTTTGTTCCACTTCAGCAGGACAGGTCCCATCCTGTGTGAATCTGTATACTTTACTTCCATCTCTCCTTCCATACCAGAATCAGGGATCTACTCAATCCCCTTTTTAGCAATTGTGAAAATGCTGTCCTAAGATCACAAAGCTATTAAGGGGCAGGACTGAAATAAGGTCTGTCTCTGCCTTAGTCTATTTGGACTGCTTTAACAGAATGCCATAGACTGGGTGACATAAACAGCAGAAATCTTCTTTCCCAGTCTAGAGGCTGTGAAGCCAAAGATCAAGGTGCCAGCAGATGTGGTGTCTGGTGAGGATTTACTTCATGGTTCATAGACACCATCTCCTTGCTGAACCCTCACATGGAGAAGGGGCAAGGACTACCCCAGGTTCTCTTTTATAGGGCACTAATCCCATTCATGATGGCTCACCTCTCATGACCTAATCACCTCCTAAAGGCCCCACCTTCTAATACCATCACATTGGGGATTAGGTTTCAACATGAGTTTGGAGACAAACACATTCAGTATATAGCATATAGCAGTTTCCTTTCTCACAGGTAAGGTGACTTTTCTCAGCCCAGGTGAAGAAATTTATTTCAGAAAGCATAGTTAGTAGTGAGATTCAGTAGTTAAAAATGAAAGAAGGTACTATTGTGTTAGTCAGAACATTTTTCTTTCCTCATATTCACTTCTTGTTTTATTATACCCTTGCCCCTTACACATTTATTCAACAGTATTCCCCCAACAGATTGATTTTACTCTGAAAGATAGTGTATATATTTGATACATATCAGGAGTTGTAGAGAAATAGTTTCTGAACATCTTTGATTGCTAATCCCATTAGCAATCTTTGATTGCTAATCCCATTAGTTTCTGATATATACATTTATTTATAAATACACATACATTTACTTATAAATTTTATCCATAAATCACTGTGCTCTGTATATTAGAAAAAAGAGAAAGTTCAAAGAGCTAAGTAAATAGACATAGATTCTAAGATTTTCTTCTTGCCTTCCAAGGCAATCTCCACAAATGGAGATTGGAGATAACCAATTTGAAGAACTGTCATTGTGATCTATTGGTCTACCAAGCATTAATAGATATCTAACTGATGGTGCAAACAACCTTACCTTGAACCCTTTGGTTGAAAATACTTAACAATTTATCACAGAGGAGATTCTCAACCAAACTGAATGTAATCCTAAGGGTTCCAATTGTAGGAGCAAATTAACAAAATTGCCACTCGCACCAGAGCAAATGTACTCAAGACGGTCATGTTAAATAAACAAAATTCAAAATGAAAACAGAGATTGGCAGCATGTAACCCATATGCTAGGTGTTATTCATTGGGAAAAATAGAAACCATCTATATAGTCCTCAGAGTTACCAAACTTTCATACTACAAATTTCGTCATGGGCTTTTGGATACCTAGATACATAATGGAAAACTCCTTTTGTGGAGTTACAGCCCTTTAGGCAGACCTATTATGCCAGGGTAGGCACTGTCATTCACTTAACCTGTTGTGCTGTTGCAGGGGCTAGGTCTCTCACAGGACTTAACCAAATGGGGTTTTAATAGTTTCCTTCCTGTTCCAAAGACCCAGATCTAAGCATGGCATTGACTCTTAATAAACATTTCATTTCCCATCATTAGTCATACTATTTCGAGAGAACCTACTAGCTAGCACTTTGGGTAATCCTAATGTTCTAAGTACTCCAAAGGAAGCTTAAATGAGTTGTATCAGCAAATAAGAGTGGCCATAAGACCACAGGCTTAGAAAAGAAGGAGTCCCTAACATTAGATCAAAGTGTATGGGACCTAGAAACATTATAACATTAAAATTTTTGCTTGCATTAAGAAAATTAAAAACTATAAATTAGACAAAATTAGATAAAAACTCTAATACATTATCAAAATGGGATGGTTTTCTTAGATGGACAATATTAGGGACATACTTGCATGAAAGTCTCTACCTTAATATACAAACAAGAGTCCCCCAGGTCAAAGAGCAGCTCCACCAATGGCTGAAACTAGCTTTTTATCACAAGAAAAAGGAACTAAGAAGCAATCAACGCATAATGTTGCTATCCTCATTTCTTTTATAATTCCCAGCAGGATCTTGAAAAAAATCAATAAACTTCTCATATTCCCACTCTCCCCATCTGCCAAATTGAGATAACATTAACTATGATATACAATCCTCACCTCTCAGTCAGAAGAGACTTGGATTATTTGAAATTTGTAGAAATAAAACTTGAGGGATTATTCTATAAATGGTGAATTTTGAAAAGCACTTCTGCGTGGAATATTTCTTCTACTACAGAACAAAAACAAAAAATAAAAATAATTTAAAATTGGCAGTGTATTAGATGGTTTTTACATCATACCAATGATATGTGGCTGAGACTCATTTATAAGGAGTCGAAACATCTTCACAATGAAATTTGATGTAATGAGTTTTTAGAAATGAGGAGTCAAGTTGCCACCCCTACTTTGGAATATGGTTAAATCAATAATTAAAGCCCACCTTGCGGGCAGCCCCGGTGGTGCAGCGGTTTAGCGCTGCCTGGAGCCCAGGATGTGGTCCTGGAGACCAGGGATCAGGTCCCACATCAGGCTCCTTGCATGGAGCCTGCTTCTCCCTCTGCCTGTGTCTCTGCCTCTCTTGCTCTCTGTGTTTCTCATGAATAAATAAATAAATAAATAAATAAATCTTTAAATAAATAAAGCCCACCTTGCTTGAAAATATATAGCTGTGCTCCACTTCTCTGAGGTATAAAAGTTACATTTATGCTGGTAAGTTTCCTTTTGTGTGTGTGTGTATATATATATATACACACACACACACCTCTTAGGAGGTTAGGTCTATGGACTGTTCTATCAAATGGAACCTGTGCTTAGAATAAGTAGGCTTTCACTGCTGAGATGAGCTACAGTGAAATACTAGGAGGATTTTTTTCGAAAGAGCATGTCACAGAGGAGAAGGAGGGTATTTTAGAACACTTTGGAGATCAGACTTGAGTACCCTATTATTAAACAGTATGTGTTGACTAGGCCTTGGTTATCTTGACTCACTGCCCTTCAATTTTCATAGCTGGGATCATCTAAAACCCATCTGAGACTCAGGCTTCTTCCACACCATGGGCCCAGTGGCCATTTTATTTGACTAAGATTAAAGAGCTTTGGCCTGTAGCTTAGTATCAGCTGAGCGCACATAAGCCCTAATGGGTCATTATCATCACTGTCATTAATTTATGAGCAATCAAGTTGATCGGGAGGCTAATGAGCTTTGAATGCAGACAGCCCTGGGTATGAATCCTAGGTCTGCCATTTACTCTCTGAACGTTCTCACACCTCTTCTTTCTGCCCTCCAGTTTCCTCATCTCTAAAGAGGAAATAATAACACCTCTAAGGGTCTATCTATCTACATGTCATAGGTATTCAACAAATGCTGTTTCCCTTTATTGCTCCCTTTCTTTTCTGTGTTTAGGTATAAAAAGACTTCATGCCATTACAGCCAGTCACTTTGCATGACTCATACAATCAGTTATTGATATTCATGCTGGGAATGGTTTTATGTTGTAAATCTAGACTGGAAATTTAGGTGAGGTTGGTGTTTAAGAGGAGCTAGGAATCCAAGCTACCTTTTCCTTCTTGGTGCTCCTATAACGCTTTGTACACACTTCTATCATAGAACATGTGACACTATTTTGAAATGATTTGTGGTCAGTGGGATTTCTCCTCAAAGACAGAGTCAATGTCTTATTCATCCTCAACTTTTCCACACCTAGCTCAGAGTATATAGTTCACTACTTGTGCTATGGTTACTTCATGCTGTTCCTCTACAAACCAGACCTGCCTTGGTCAACCTGACCAGAAAATGAGTCAACCTGTTTCAAGATGCCCAGACCTCTTTGAAGGAGAAACACATACGTGCACACATGCACATGCACACACAGATACATGCACACACAGACTTTTGGTACTTTGGCAGTCCAATTTTTTGAGATTTTTTTTTTTTTTAATGGAGAGGTTTGCCTCGGAAATGGCTCCCTCGGGCACCGAGGTCTACATACCTCAGTTAGTACTTGTTGCCTCCTGATCTATGACCACCCCAGTGATAAGGCAAAGAAGACAATATTGATCAAGACACACATTTTCAGTTGGAGAGACTCATGAGCTTTAATAATTTGGGAACAACATGGTTGAAAACACCTGGGTTACTAATAAGCAGTGCCACTAGTGTTCTAACTTGTGAGCACAATCACGCTATTATAATGATCATCCTTTGTATAATTAAGTTGTCAAAGCTGATGGGAAAGAGGTTGCAAGCTGTAGAAATTTGGAGACTCTGGAGATCAGTGTGGGTTGAAAATGATTTCATGTATAAAAATAATTATGTTAATAATTAGTACTCACATGGTACCTTGCAATTTACAAAGTGCTTTTACAGCATTTTCTAATTTTGCAAAGGTTATGAACTAGCCCTTAGATAGTATGTGATGCCAACAGTAGGCCGCCATGCCAAACCTTGAAAGTTAAAAGATGGCATTTAGGGGATAGTGAGAGGGAAGAGGAGCAATGCTGCAC
The DNA here is from genome assembly GCF_048164855.1 of Canis lupus baileyi. Classification (NCBI taxonomy): domain Eukaryota; kingdom Metazoa; phylum Chordata; class Mammalia; order Carnivora; family Canidae; genus Canis; species Canis lupus. The sequence goes on from NC_132852.1 coordinate 25,057,078, forward strand.
TACAAAGCAGAAAATCAGCCAAATTCATTGGCAAAGAAATAGATTTACTCGGCATTTTAGAAAGTCGAAAACAGATCTTGTAAAAGAAGCAGTTGGCCCATATTTTGATTTCACGGTGCTCGGCAGTTTTATTCTTTGGGGCAGAGTTTTGGGTGTGCAATTATAACGATGACGTTGGCTTCGTTGGAGCTGAAAGATTCCGAAAACCGGGGGACATGTGGACCTTCTTTAGAGGCAAAACCTAGAAATGTTTGATTAAACCACTTAAAGCAGGTAGAAGCGTAGTTAGAAGGGAGACAGGAGGAGGTGACTAATGTTTCCTTTAAAACCCAACATCCATTTCCTAGAGAGAATCCAGACAGATCTGCAGGATGCGCACTGCAGCCCTACCTTCCCTCCCTCCCCCGCAACCAAAGGTTGAACGCTGGAGGTCAGAAACAGCCTCCTCTACAACCGCGAGGCAATAAAACCCCAAGACGAGTGGGTCACATGCAAACGTGGATGCGAACTCACCTCCCTGCCGCCCCTCGCGTCCCGTCCCCCCCTCCCCCGCCCGCGGCTCTGCTTTCCCCCGGGAATGCCAGGTGGAGCTGGATCGCCCGGCCAGGAGGCAGGTAGTAGAGAGGCGGGCGGCCGCGCCTGCACCGAGCCCAGTCGCTGGCGCCCGCGGGGAGCCGCAGCCGCCCCCCTCGAGCCTCGGAGGCCGCCGGAGCGAGCGCGCGAGCGTGCCGCGGGCCCGCCTGCGAGCCCTTCCAGATGGGGCCGCCGCGCGCGCCTGGCCGCGCTCCAGGAGGCCGCCCGCAGTCGGCGCTCCCCGGCCGGGCCGCAGCGCGAGCCGCGGGGCCGGCGTCCTGAGGGCGCACGGCGGTGCGCGCCCTGCCCCGGGCCCGCCGAGGGCGCCCGCAGCCCGAGCCCCAGCCCCAGCCCCAGCCCCAGCCCAGCCCGACGGGGGCCCCGGGGCGCGCGGCATGGCCCGGCCCCCGAGAGCCCCTCTCCGGAGGTCCTTCAGCGACCACATCCGAGACTCCACCGCTAGGGCCCTGGATGCGATTTGGAAAAACACCAGGGACAGAAGGCTGGCAGGTGAGGGGCGAGCGGGGGCGCGAGGGGGGCGTGCGGCACGGCAAGCCATCCAGGGCCCAGCCGCAGGTACCAGCTCCGGTGACTCAGGGGCTCACGGGCTGCAGAAAAGTTCGTCACTGTCACGCCAGTGCTTTCCAGCTTTCCATCTCCCTTCCTCTGCTATTTCACGTCGCTGGGATGGTTGTGGGTTTTTTTTTTTTTTTTTTTTTTTCTCTAATGCCTCTCTGGTTTCTGGCCTGCTTATTTCTAGATAAGGTTTTATGGGAGGTGTGTGTGTGTGAGTGTGTGTGTTGTTCTTTTTTTTTTTTTTTTTAACCTTGAAAAGAAAAGCAAGGTCCTTTTGAGTGTCAGGAAATCATTGGCGATGAGCAGCTGCAGCGGGAAGCACCGAGCTCTGTAGCCCTGGTGGGGTCCCCCGTGGGGCTGGTGTGGCCCCAGGTGGCCTGGTCTCTGCAGGAGAGCAGCCTGGAAGGTCTGTGTGTCAGTGGAGTAATCTGCGCTGCTGCCCGGGCGAAAGCCTGCTGGTATTTCCTCTGGCAGCCTGGAGCTGCTCTGAGTTCCAAGAGGGTGTCAGGTATGCTGGAGGCAGGCGTTTGAAATATAATAAAACATAAATACAGTGGTGCAATTCAGATGTGCTAGGGCTCGTGTGACATTGCAACCAAATGGCAGATGGTGTTTCAAGGGGGACACTAAAGAAACAAGGACTTCTGCTTTGGTCCTGGTATTAAGAGTATGAATTGATAGAAAAAGCAGCTAGCAATAAAATAATCTCTCTGAATTCTAGAAACGTATCCTACTCCCGTTTCATGGCTCCTCCTTGTTGGCTCTGCAAGTCCCTGTATTTATGTCATCTACGTGAATCGGTCAGAGATGATATTTTCTTAACCTTTTTGGTTAATCCAGTAGTTTTTCATACTCGCTGTGAAGTTCTGAATTGTTAAAAATATTACACGTGGCCTCCAAGTGTCAACAGATTTCTGTGCTGTATGTTCTTGATAAAAGGTCCTTTGACTTTCACATCACAGTCCTGACGTGACTTGAAGAGAAATTTAAGGGTTGTGATTGTGATAACCGATTATGAAGATAACATGCTAGTTATATTCGCTTGTGAGGCTGTAAGCTTGTCCTTAATGCTCATGAAAATCTTTCTGTTTGTTAAACTAAACAATATTGCCCAATACAGGGCAGGGTAAACAATGTCAAGTCTAATCATAAAGTAGGGGAGACAGGGCAAAATATTTTAAACTTAGCCATTTTATTATGGTTTCAAAATAAATATGATACCTTAAAGAAATCCAACTTTCTGGTAAGTTTTTTTTTTTTAAGCTGTATTATCTAGTGATAACAGTTTGCAATTGGCCAGAGGAAGTTTAAGAAATAAGATATAGGACTATAAAATCTACAACTATAACTGGTTGGCTCTTTAAAAAAAAAAAAAAAGTAGATCTTTCATTGCTGTCTTCTTTGACAGATCCATTGTCACAAGTGGAAAGGTTCCACAAATAACATCTTATTAAAGACAACACAAAAATATCTTGTGGTTTGGTGTTTCAACTCAAGAGTAAGACTAAATCAAACACTCCTGCCTCCCAAGGTTCCCCTTATATTTTCATAAAGGATGAGATTTTGATAGCTGTTGACCTCCTAGAATAAGGATATTATCCCTGGAAAGTCACTTCCTCCGTCTTGTCATTTGTCTGCATGTGTGTATGTATCTATACACACACACACACACACACACATCCATACATAGAGTGTATATGGGCTCAAAAATGTAGCAGCGAATGAAAAACACTTAAAAGTAGTTACTTTTTATGTATGATGAAAATTAAACATTTCCACAGCTCTAACAGCAAATAGAAATTTACCTGCTCCAGGTCTGCTGAAGAAAGAAATTCTTTATATTGCCCAGCTTTCCTAAGATGAATATGACCTATTAGGTAATTCACACAGTAGAGAATCCAGGTACTATACTTGAAAAGAAAGAATTTTGGCTTCTACAACTGACTGATTACTGCGGAATTGGACCCTTTTCATGCCTCCCCTGTGCTTGGCACATGGCTCATAGCTCAATCAGTGTTTGTCAGATGGAGACCAATTTGGTGCACATCCAGAGCTCAAGAGCACTTACTTTTCTCCTTCCCCACAAACTTCTCTGTACTCGAACTTCCTCCTGACCAAAGGCTAACTAAAAGCTGTGAATTATCCACAAAAAGTCACTTCTCTAAACATCAGATACAATCTTTGTTATACATCGTACCCCTTTGCCCTCTGTTGCAGATTGGAGGGCAGTAGAAAGTCCAAATCTCCTGCTTCACTTGATGTTGTGAAATTAATGAAGTGACAGATAAATAAGTGTTTTGAAGCCTCTGAGGAAATACTTCTTTTTAATAGTACCTGAAATGGTATTTTCATGATGACCATTACTTTGATGACTTTCATCAAATCTCTCAAAAACTAACTTGAGATTGCAGTTTCTTCCAGAGGTTTAACATGTTTGGCCATGGGCCAAAGTTTTAGGTTTCCTTGTTGGGTATTTTCTCTCTCAATCAATCAATTTCACTGGCTCTCCGTGTGTGTGTGTGTGTGTGTGTGTGTGTCCCTCTGTGTCTCTCCCACACATGCAAATACACACACTCTCCATAACACAACTGTCCCTAGTTCTTCTACCCCAAATGATGTCATGTATGAAAACCATCACTTATATTTCCTTACCTTAAAATCCCTTACATATAAAACAAGGAGTCTGCCTATTATTTTCAAGGATCCCTATCCTTATGTAAACAAAATACAGAATTGCTGCTAGGAAAAGACCTTCAAGCTGTAAGGAGTGATGGAACAGACTGTCTTAATTGTATCCTCCTTTACATGGAATTGCCTTTCTCTGTCCAACCACAACCCACAGGGTTTCCTTTACTCCTTTTCTCTCTCTCTCTGACCATTATTCCCAAACCCATAGGTACACAGTCTCTCTCCTAAAAGCAGGAGATGGGGCCTCATCTTCTGGTGACTCAGCTGGCTAAGCATCTGACTCTTGGTTTTGGCTCAGGTCATGATCTCAAGGTCTTGGGAGTGAGCCCTGTGTTGGGCTCTGTGCTCAGCAGGGAGTCTGCTTGAGATTCTCTCCCTCCCTCTTCCTCTGCTCTTCCCCCCAAAAAATAAAAATAAAATAAATCTTAAAAAAATAAAAGCAGAGAATGGCATCTAGTTTTCAGGAAATTACAACTTTGAGGTTAACAGTGGGTGATGGAAAAGGTAGATAGCCCTACTCTGGACGAATTGTCCATCCATCATGAACCTCTTCCTTGCCCCTCACAGCTCCTCTCCTCCCTCCTCCCTCCCCTTGGGTACACAACTCCTAGGCTTTGGGGTGTATTTCAGTCGTGAAAACCTGTTACCATTATAATACTCTTAAATAGGGCTTCTTAGCCTTTTTTGTGCTAATGGATCTTTTTAGCATTCTGGTGAAGCCTGCAGATCATTTTTCAGAATAATATTTTGTGATGTATAAATAAAATACATAGAATTATGAAGGAAATCAATTATAGTGCAATATAGTTATCAAGGTATTCCAAACACAAAATTGTGGTATAGTAATAGAAAATGAATGAGATTACATAATAGACTCTGATGTTTAAAATATAGGGAAATAAATATAAGTTAAATATTTTGTAAAGATACTAGTGTACAGATGGTTATTGTTAGCTAGAATAAGAGCATTAAACTCTACAATAGTCTTTGATTCATCTCCTTGTCACTAACCATTATAGATAGAACACTGGGGAGCAGCATCCATATCTAGGTCAGCAATGTGCAAACTTTCAACTTTACTGTTCGGTGGCTGAATGGGGCCAGCAGTGACGTCATGTGAACATCTGTGGATGTCCATTGCACAAAACCCACAATCACGTGTGATCTGGAGCAAGTTTGTTAACCACCAAAACTGTGGAGTAGGAATGAGTATAAATGATATTTTGTGATATTTTCATCAACTGTGTCTGATATGTGAAAGTCTGGTTTCTGTTGGTGACAAGTCACAGGGACAGCTAATACCATTGTGCATGAGATGAGGGGAGTTGACAGTTTGTCCACATTCATAATTTAAAGAAATGGTAAATTCCAATTAGAGTTTCATGCAAATAAAATATGAAATTTGTCTTCATCCAAGTTCCTAGGCACTCTGAATTCTACTTGTAGACCCTAGATTCAGAATCCCTGCAGCGGTTTAGCACCACCTGCAGCCCAGGGTATGATCCTAGAGACCCGGGATCGAGTCCCACGTCAGGCTCCGTGCATGGAGCCTGCTTCTCCCTCTGCCTGTGTCTCTGCCTCTCTCTCTCTCTCTGTATCTCTCTCTCTCTGTCTCTCATGAATAAATAGATAAAATCTTAAAAAAAAAAAAGAAAAGAATCCTTGCTTTATCCGTATTGTAACTTCCAAGTACTTCTAGTTAGACATTCTCATAGACTGGGATGTTGGGCTCTCCTATGTGAGATGGCTGGAATACATTGATGTATGTCCAACAAAGCTCTGCAATCAAGTTTGGACTGATGTGCCAATAAGACTGCCGCTAAGGAAAAATAAGAGACACTAACATTCAGACTGGAGAGAGAGAGGCTAAAAGAAAGACAAAACTCCCAACTACACACATGTACAATAGCTTTCACCAGTTTGCAAAGTGGAAAAGATAAATAAACCAAAAAGAAATTAAATATCAGCCTTTATTTAATGGCATCCAATAAGGTAAGAACAGCTTATACAGCGTAAGCCACATTGGTTGTTTAAAAAGTGTTCAATCTAGTCTGTAAGAGAAATATGACATGTGAGGGAATAAAAATGTAAAAGCCTCAGCCTGTTGTGGGGCATGTGTCACTACTTCCAAGGCTAAACATTTTAAACAAGGAAGAAAACTGAATTGTCTATGAAGAAGGTGGGAAAATTTAGACAAATCTCAATCCAAGTGAGATTCAATGGACATAGAATAAATTCAGGTATCTACACTAGGTTGGATCCCATGGGGTATTCTGTTGAGTGTTCAGTATCTTGTCTTTTGTGAAATAAAGTTTTACATTTCAGCTGACCAGGTCTCCAATTCACCAGCAAAACGAATGTTTGACATGCTCTGTAGTACTTTGGCTCTCAATTCAATGGGGCATCAGGAATTCTGGCCCACTTCCCATGATGAGAAACCACAAACACTGACTTCTGTGAACTGTCTTCTGCTCATTGGTTCACAGTGAAAAGCAAGTAAGGGCATATATAATGCCTTTTAACCAAGAATGATGTATGCCTCAAAGTATGCAGGCTCCTCCAGTAAACAAAGACTTCCCTGGGTGTATGCAATACTATGTAACATTTTAAAGGGTCTGAGAGACCACCATTAACGTGCTTCATGAGACCCTGTCACATTTCTGGAGGGTAGATGTAGCATGTATCTATTAAAATAGATATTACTCTTTTAATAAAAGAGAAGTGTGTTGATGTCGAGGTCAGCTTTGATGAGAAAAAACATAATATATTGGCTAGGAGAGCTGACTATGACATCAGACTTCCGGGTTGGCTCTTGCACTGGATAGCTTTGGGCAAGTCAGTCTGTTTCTTACCAATATAAAGAGGATGAACATAGATAGTACTTATGTCATAAAATTGTTTCAAAGTTTAAATGAGTAGAGTACTTAGAAGAGTCAGTGGCATATAGTTAAGTACTTCATCAGTTTGGTTATTATAACGCTTCTTTTCTTTTCCCTGTGCCCTAAATCCATAGAAGCTTCACCCTACTAGCATGATACCGCTATAATTTGTCTAAGTCTATTGGGTGAAAGTAGTTCAACCAATCCAAAAATAGAAAATAAAAGATAAAATATCAATGCCAAATGGAATTTATTTCCGTACCTCTGGAAGGAAAAAAAAAGAAAAAAAAAGAAAAGAAAAAGTCTAATGAAGGTGACTTCTGTGAAGACCTTGTTGAATTCCAAAATGAGATGACTGGTGAAAATAACTGTTTTTACACATCGGTGAAGAAATCAGCCCTTGCATGTGACTTTGTCAAACTGCATATACAATATCTGAACGTCTCCCCAAGCGAGTTGGAACCTGCTTTGAAAATTGCTATATAGATGGAGCCAAACATGGAAAAGATCAACAACACAAGCAGGCTGGGGTTTCAAGCACGTGGCGCAGCTGTGGTATGGGAAAAAAGTATGCTAAATGTCAGGGCTGCCACTTGAAAGGGATATTTGGCCACCTCCCTTTCTGGAGCAAAACTTCTATGACTTTCTTCATTTAAAATAGTATGTGTAAAGCATCTGCAAATTTTGCCAAAGGTCCGTATAATTATAATAACAAAACGTGTCCAAGGTCAAAGGCATGGTAGAAGGGATATATTAATTAGTCACAGGTATGCTTAAGGATCTGAAGCTAAATAATAAAGTCAAAACTTGACCTAAAGGAATACTCTACTGCAAGTTCTCTATTTAAGAGGAATTAATTAAGGTATAGATTGAAGTTACACTTGTTATTGTATATGTTCTCCAATTTCTGATTATAGTCACTTTCTTTTAATAATAATTTATCATTCTTGTTTATTGAGGTATAGCTGATACACATTGTTTCATTAGTGTCAGGTGTATAATATAGCAATTCAGTAGCCCTATGTGTTAAGCTGTGCACAAGTGTGACTACTGTCTGTCCCCATACAATGCTGTTATAGTACCATTGACTATACTCTCTATGCTGTACCTTTTCTCCCCATGACTTATTTATTCCATAACTGGAAGCTCCCCTTCACCTATTTTGCCCATCCCTGTGCCCCTGCCCCTCTGGCAGCCATCAGATTCTTCTCAGTATTTATGGGTCTATTTCTGTTTTTTATTTGTTTATTCATTTGTTTTGTTTTTTTAGATTCCATATATAAAAGAAATCATATAGTATTTGTCTTTCTTTGACTTATTTCAATTAGCATAATACCATCCTATTCATATTTTCTCGGTTGGCAAGATCTTATCCTTTTTTTATGGCTAAGTAATATTTCATTATAGATATAATAAATATCACTTTATAAAATTATATATATATATATTTGCCACTTTTCTTTATCCATTTATATATGACTGGACACTTGGGTTACTCCCATATCTTAGCTATTGTAAATAATGCTGCAGTAAACATAGAGGATCATTTGTCTTTTCAAATTAGTGTTTTAATTTTCTTCGGATAAATAGCAATGTAATTACTGGATAAATACCAGTGTAGTTACTGGATCATATGGTATTTCTACATTTAATTTTTGAGGACTCTCCATACTGTTTTCTATAGTGGCTGCACAGATTTACATTCCCACCAATAATGCATGAAAGTTCTCTTTTCTCCACATTCTCACCAAATATATTTCTTGTCTTTTTGATACCAGCCATTCTAACAGGTGTGAGGTGATATCTCATTGTGGCTTTGAATTGCATTTCCCTGGTGATTAGTGATGTTGAACATCTTTTCACGTACCTGTTGGCCTTCTCTGTGTCTTCTGTAATCTGTCATTCTTGAAGGAAGAGGGTATACCATCCAGAAGGTTCATGCTGGAATTGTTTGTGAGTGATAGTGATGATGAGTTTGCACTTTTCCTTCTGTGCTCTTTCCTTATTGCTTGTGAACAACTTGTGATACTTTTGAAGAATTTGCTTGGAATTATTGATGAAGACTTAACTAAAGTTAACTGAAGACCAAAGTGATCTATCCCCTTAATCATTAAATTCATGACTGTAGTGCTACTATTGCACTTATCAGGCACAGCTAAAGATTGAGCACAGAATATGAACTAAATGTGGCACTTGGCAGTAGGTGGTCATTACCATTTGGATGCATTCTTTATGACAAATACTATAATGACAGTAATTAAGTTGTCATTTGAGTGCCTACTAAGTGCCAAAACCTAGGCTGAGAGCTCTAAAGAATTTTCTCGTTTAATCTTTAAAATAATCCTGTGAGGTATACACCACTATTTTTATTCCCATTTACATATTTTTGGTAATACCTTAAAAACCTATTAGTGAGTATCCATGGACAAAAATGCAAATCTGTCAGTCATTATTAATTAACCTCACAAAGATTTATCGAAAGCCTATTGTATGCAAAACAGTGTGCTAGATAATGGTTAACAAACAAGGAAGACGCAGTCCTTGCCTGCCAGCCATGAATATCACACCTGAATTCTACCTTGGAACTCGAGAGAGGACCTACATGGTAAAGTGAACTCCATCATAGTAAGAAAGAAATACACAGTGTCTCTTGGACACTGAGGGATGTTTAAAACTCATCAGTGGTTTGTTCTTCAAACCAGTGATTGTTAGGGAGAAGACACCCTTGTTAGGGACAGTATCAGAAAGAGCATATGTACTTTTAAAAATATACTCAGTTTATTGTTTTCATAGCACAAAACGCTGAAAATAGAGAAGGAATACATGAGTGAGAGGGATGGGATGTGAGTACCAAGGTTGAGTACCACTGGTTTAAGCTCCTCTACCAGTCCCAATGGGTCCAGCTCCCTTCATGAGCAGAAAATAAGTTGTACACGTAAGAAATCGGACCATCAGGGTGCCCTTGACGGGGAGAACCTCTCTGCAAAGAAGGAACAGACAGGTTAGTACATCTTCCCTCAGGAACTGGCCATTCTCCTCTCCATAGGACAAAGACTCATTACTTCCAAAGTGCCATGGAGTCATATATTTAGTCATTTTTTAAAGATGCAATGTTGACCTTTTTCCAAAGTTTGAGTAACCTAAAGCCTAAAATACATCACTGGCTAAAATAAGGTGCTCTTGATGGATTCAGAAATTAAAATTAACTAAAATTGGAAGTTGTGCTTTAAGTATCTCAATTTGTGGAGGAAATTACTCTCAGATTTCAAAATACATGGGCTATAGAACTGAAATAGATAGTCTAAGTCTTTTGTGATGCCACAGAATTTCTTATGGAACCAAACTGGAAGTCAGGACATCTTTTCTTTCCATCATAATTTTAAGAGACAGTCATATTGCATTTTTAAAGGAAAAAAATAATGATGGGTGAGTTAAATGAAAATATGACTTATTGGGCAGCCTGGGTGGCTGTGGTTTAGTGCCGCCTTTAGCCCAGGGCGTGATCCTGGAGACCCAGGATCAAGTCCCATGTCAGGTTCCCTGTATGAGGCCTGCTTCTCCCTCTGCCTGTGTCTCTGCTTCTCTCTCTCTCTCTCTCTCTCTCTCTCTCTCTCTGTGTTTGTGTGTGTGTCTCATGAATAAATAAATAAATAAAATCTTTCAAAAAAAGAAAATATGGGATGCCTGGGTGGCTCAGTGGTTGAGTGTCTGCCTTCAGCCCAGGGCCTGATCCTGGAGACCCGTGATCGAGTCCCAGCTTCTCCCTCTGCCTGTGTCTCTGCCTCTGTGTGTGTGTGTGTCTCTCATGAATAAATAAATAAATAAAATCTTTAAAAAAATATATGACAATATATTATTAATTGTTTACCAGTAACCAAAATTATGTCACACTGAGAAGAAAAATAGTTGAGGTGATAAAATTCAAGGATTAAGTATATGATCATAGGGAACTCCATATATAAGATGATCTTTAAAAATTCTAGTCTATTTTGGATTGATGACACTCTAGAATGCTTTCAGTAGTTTGAAAATTAATTATCTATTCAATGGAGAGATTAATGAAATCGATGAAAACATTACCAAAAAAGGTATGAATTTGCATTAATGATGCTTCCAACTCTTCATATTTTTAATTAAAGCATATTTTGAATATTGACAATATGTTCATGTACCTTGGCCTTATTTTCTCTTAGGAGTGATTTCACTAGTAATTCCAAAGAATCTCGTTAATTTTGGCTTCTTGGTGTGGCCAGGTAGAGAGACTGAGGATGAAAGAAAGCAGGAAAGGTTTTCAGAATGAATGTTTCACCTTCAACTAAGGGGCTTAGAAACAGAAAGTATGGGACATGGCCCAGACACTGAGCAGTCAAGAAGGCAGACAAAACATCCATCCAGTGATGCAAAAAGTAACAAAGAGGGGCTTTGTACTGAATGGGCATAATCTTTTATTAACTGCAAATTAGCTAATACTGATTGTGCCCTCACTATGTGAAAGACAGAATGCTAGGTGGTAGAAAAGACACAAAGACAAAAACTCTCTGGACTTTTTTTTTAAGATTACTTATTTATTTGACAGAGAAGGAGAGAGAGCATGGGCATGCAAGCAGAGGGAATAGCAGAGGGAGAAGCAGGCTTTCCACTAAGCAGGGAGCCTGATGTGGGGCTCGATCCTAGAACCCTGGGATCAGGACCTGAGCTGAAGGCAGATACCTAACCTACTGAGCCACTAGTTTAGAGTCTATTTGGCAGGAAAAGTGACCTACAGAAAAACAGGTATCTAAAACCTAATTTGACAGGTATCATAGGGTACTTGCTGAGCCAATCAATACTCCCCCCGTCTCCTCTCTGCAACATGAATTTGCCTCTGATCCAAGTGCTGTATAATGAAAGGATATCCACACTATTTTATTAGCACTCGCTTTTCTGCATTTTGTCAGTCGTGCTCATTTGTACTTCAATGAGCATTATTTTTAGTGAAAGTTTCCCTGACACAGCTAACTTTTATTTTTATTTTTTTAAGATTTTATTTATTTATTCATGAGAGAAAGAGAGAGGCAGAGACACAGGCAGAGAGAGGAGCAGGCTCCATGCTGAGGGCCCGATGTGGGACTCGATCCTGGGTCTCCAGGATCAGGCCCTGGGCTAAAGGCTATGCTAAACTGCTGAGCCACCCGGGCTGCCCTGACACAGTTAACTTTTAAAGTCATAATTATCACTTTTCCACTATTGCTCATGGAAATGAAAGCACTTGAATCGTTGCAGCAAAGAGCCTCTATGCCACTATGAGGATATGACTGTGAAGATGTGTGTGTGTGCGCGCGTGCATGCACCAGGAAGGTGGTGTGAAGGCAAATACACATATTTCAGATTAAAATTGTTTTGCATAGTAGCACTCGTACGTTCAGCCAGGTAAGTTATTTGGATGTTCCTCAGTGTTTAAGAAATTCTTGTACTAGTAGCTGGACTGATTCACCTGGCTGCTCCCTCCACTGAGTAAAAATTAAAACAAAACAAAAGAAAACAAAAAAATAAAGGACTCCACTATGATTTTACTCCATACTTACTTACCTTAGGAATCAGTAAGGTTTGCCTTCTTTGAGACAGTCATTGACCTATATCTTGTATTTAGTACAGCTTAAGAGTGTTCGAAATCAGAAGTTCAGTAAGGACTTGCAAGTGGCAGCCAGGAAGCGGAGAGTGAGAAGAAGACATTTTTATGATTTGCCAGGACTCTGACTCTGACTCTTGATCATTTGACAGTAAAAAATGTTAGTGTTGAATTTGATGTCGTGACAGAGGTGTCAGTTCTGATTCTCCATAGCAGGAATCTCCAGTCACTATTTCAGTCAAGAACTGAGACACTCTCAATAAAAACTAATGAATGACTTCTAGACAAAACCACCAAGACATAGTAAAAAAAAAAAAAAAAAACAAAAAAAACATGGCAGCTTATTGCTTGGCAAAATCTTGTTTGGTGATCTCTAAACAACCTGACACTAAATATCACATTTCTCTCTCTTCTTTCTCTGTTTTTAGGATATTTACTTGTATGAGCATATCTAGGCAATTTCACACACACACACACACACACACACACACACCCCCCTCAGGAAGCCATCATTTCAAGGAACTCCTCCATAAAAAAATTGAGGATTCCTGATTTACAGGATGCTGATGTAAAAGTCACAAGGTAGCATCTGGTTGTTGACAACTTGGGGTGGAGGTAGGAGTACAGCACATTTAATGATGTCTAGACTTTGTTTTATTTTGTAGATTTTTTGTGACATAGTTAGCTTTTTTTGCCGACAACTCTCAAATCACTGACTCAGCATTCAGTGTGGTTCTGTTTATCATGATCCATCATCTCTAATCTGGTTTTGAATAGCAGGATGTTGTAGGTCCAGATTGAAGTGTGACCTCTGAATGTTTTCCAGTCATGCTTGATTACTATATCCTAGAGGTCTAGACAGTGTTATTGGTTTCTCACCAACATAAACATCTGGCAGAAAAAAAAAAAACTAAACTAGATGAGTAAGAACATTCCTAATCTACCTTACAATATGCTGTATTTAAAATAAAACTTTTTAAAATGAAGCCCATCTCAGGTTGAAAAGGATGTCATCAAAACATTTTTTCAATTCTGATAAGACAGTCTTTGTACTATAATTTTTCACTGATGAAAACAAGTTTGAACATGTAATTTCAGGCTGCAGTAGAAACATCTTTCCTTTGTGCTATTACAAGAAGCTAGAATTTCATTTAGTGAATTCCAGCCAAATGAAATTAGTGCATGCATGTTGCCTCATGTGTAGCTCACGGATGGACCGATGAGGTGACAAACCAGTGGGGACGGGAAAGAGAGATGATAGGACCAAACCCACAGCAATGTGGATATGGTTAGAATATAGGTCTTCTCAAGTTTTATTCTACATGGGTTGATTGCCATATTCTAAGAGTTATTATTTATATTAAAACTATGCAGAGGGATTTTTTTGGAAAAAATATTTATTTATTTATTTATTAGAGAGAGAGCAGGGGTGGGACAGAAGGAGAGAATCTCAAACAGACTCCCTGCTAAGCATGGAGCCCCACATGGGGCTTGATCTCATGACCCATGAGATCATGGCCTGAGCCAAAACCAAGAGTCAGATGCTCAACTGACTGAGCCACCCAGGCTCCCCTGCAGAGGGCTTTTTTAAGAGCCAGAATCGACCAAAGTACTATGCCACTGAGTCACAGGGGGAAACTGAGGCCCTTCTTCTATGTTGAGGCCTCAGACAACATCCAAACCATCACCAACAAAACATGCCTGCAGCCATGAGCACCAGGTTGGAGAATGTTGAAGGATGCCAAGGCAACCCAAAGTACCTCACTCTTGTCTTTTGTATGCAGATGAAATACAGTAATACTGTGAGAATAACACTGGGAATTTTATACTTAGGATATTGTAAATTTGTGAGATGTCACCAATTCCAATCTATATGCAACACTTTGTGCAGCCTCTTTATTTCTGGCTTTTTGGTTTTGGTTTTGGTAGGGTATAAAGGGAAGATAGAGAAACAGTGTCTTTAGTCCTTCAGTGATCACTTTTATACATTGATGACTTAGAACCCAGAACTGTGTTTCCAGCCAAAGTTCTTTGGCAAGCATAATCATTGCACAACTGAAGATAAACATAGAGGGTAAACTTCAGAACAATTATTTCAAAATGGTGCCTGAAAATCTATTGTAAATGCCTTTTGCACCATTTAAAACAATAACAACAATCTGTGACCGGCCCCTCTGTATATACCCCGAGGATTAGCCGGCATGTCAGAGCCAAGTTTAGAGTCTGGGAAAGGGGCAAATAAACGTTTAATTTTTTTAAAAAAAGGAAAAAAAGGAAAGGAAAAAGGAAAGCATTAGTCGGGGAAGGGCATTACCAGGGAGGTGAGGGCAAACCACCGCCTGTTGATATTCCCCTCTTGGAGACAAGGACAATTGAATCCCAGCCACATACCCACTTTCTCAGCTACCGCCACACACATTCCAAGCTCCCATTCTTGTGAAGCCAGTTCACAGAAAGTGTTTTTATTTCTGTGACCCTGCACATGACTCCCACTTTGCTGTGTAAAGTTTCCCCGAGTGAAACTTTGTGGCCTTATGTGATTAATCCCTACCACCGACCCACACATACCCCCAACTCTCAAACTTCTTTATGATTATCTGCTCTTTTTCTTTACCCATTTTGTACTTAAGTGAGATACTGAGCTTAATAAGCTCACAATGCATAATTTGTCCTTGTGTGTGCATGCTTTCTTTTCCTTGTTCCGTATTCTGACTTATAATATTTTTAACTGATTAACAAAAGACCATAACTTGAGCGGTGTCCACTCGTCTCTACGTAAAAGTGGATGTTTTCAAGTCACAATAACTTATGTAATGTCTCTGTTTTTATATGGAGTCTTGCAAAATAATGTTTGACAACTTTTATTAGGATAGCAAGAAACTGACCCCAATACTTTGTACCAGTTGAATTCTAAGGGTCAAAAGCCAAGTGCTTTTAATAACTTTTGAAGAGCAGGTAATCCTTGCTCCCTTTGAAGACTGAACCATGTACTAATTGCTTTTGTAAAATGAAGGTGATGTTGCTCTAGCTAATGGTCCATGCGGTCATACCCTGGGAAATTTGATCCCAGTATCTCGGATGGCTTAAGTTGCTGTTTCCATAACATATTCATTGTTTTTTTTTTTTTTAATTCAGTACAGTTTGGGTAACATTTGAAATTGGTCCCTTTGCTTTCCAAAAATCTTTTCTCTAAAATTATCTTTAGATATGTTATCAATTAACTAACAGCAATATTACCCTCACTAAATATTTTAGACATACAAGAAAACTCTGTATCAAGCACTAATTTAAGTAATAAAACATTAAAATTACTGTTTAAGAGTTAAAATGTAAAATTACAGGTTGTCCCTCCTGGATAATATTTTCCTCCTTCTTTCTCCCAACTGCCTCCTGAAATTCTCCAATCTTGAACTTGGTGTTGAATCATTCTCGTACTAGTTTTATACTCTTACTACATAGTAACCTAAGAAAATAATAATTACTGTTTTGCACATTTCAAAGACACCATACTGCAGGTATCTTTCTGCAATTCATTTTGCTCAGAATTATATTTTTGAGATTTATTCATATTGAAACATAAAGATCATTTATTCCTACTCCTGTTCTGTAAATACACTATTACTTACTTATTCATTCTCCTGTTAGGAGACATTTAGATTGTTTCCAATTATGTGCTGTTACAATCACTTGTTATTAGTATTACTATTGTTCATACCTCCATGTACATATGTGTAGAAGTTTCTCCATGGAAGAGTAATTCATCTAAGGAGGAAACTTCATAGTCTAAGATACGCACATCTTATATGGCCAAAGTGTTCAACATGTATTACACACTAGGCAATGATATATATAATACCCAATACAGAAGGGAATTTTTCAAATATTATAAAAAAATCATAGAATATTTACTTTGAAAAACATGAAAATGTAAATAGTATAGGTAAGATAGTAATAGTTAAATTTATATATATAGATACATGTGAATATGCATATATACAGATATAAACATACATGTATATCATATATAGCAGCGTATCATGGAAAGTTTTTAAATTTTAATTGAATTAAGCAAAGAATAGATGAGCAAAGTTTGGAATAAAGATTGTAAATAATAGGGATCCCTGGGTGGCGCAGCGGTTTGGCGCCTGCCTTTGGCCCAGGGCGTGATCCTGGAGACCCGGGATCGAATCCCACATCAGGATCCCGGTGCATGGAGCCTGCTTCTCCCTCTGCCTGTGTCTCTGCCTCTCTCTCTCTCTCTGTATGACTATCATAAATTAAAAAAAAAAAGATTGTAAATAATAAATAATGTTTCAGTTTAGCGTGTTTTTATATGTAGGTCAAGCTAAAATGTAACTTAGTATCTGTTTAAAGGTGATAATAACTAATATATGATATATATGTATATATTGGATATTATCCAGCCATAAAAATGAATGAAACCATGCCTACAGAGAAACTGATGGCTACCAGAGGGGAGAGGGGTGGGGGGATGGATGAAATAGGTGATGGGGATTAAGGGAGGCACTTGTCATCATGAGCACTGAGTGGCCTATGGAAGTGTTGAATCACTAAACTGTACACCTGAAACTAATATAACACTATATGTTAACTACACTGGAATTAAATGTTTTAACAGGGCAGCCCTGGGGGGTCAGCAGTTTAGCACCGCCTTCGGCCCAGGGCAGAATCCGGGAGACCAGGGATCGAATCCCACGTGGGGTTCCCTACATGGAGCCTGCTTCTCCCTCTGTTTACATCTCTGTTTCTGTCTCTGTCTCTGTCTCTCTCTGTTCTCTTGTGAATAAATAAATAAAATCTTTAAAAAATGTTTTAACAGTGATAATAAACAGTAAGTTCATTTATGCCATTTTGACCCTGTATTTGGGTACAAATGCAGCTGAGGTAGGTGATGAGAATAGAAAATGGAAGGAAAGTCTAAGAATGAGAAGAAGTGAAAATGAGATTCAGAGAGAACATCCTCCCAATAACCTATATGAAGAAATGCTTACAAGAACACCTAGGGAATACCTTCCTCCACCCATCCCCCCCCAAAAAAAATCTCTTGAAGGCTTTGTGAAGACCAAAGTTTCCCTGGAACCAAGTATGAAAACCTGGCAGAGGGGACCAACTATTTGAATGTCATTGAAAAGCAACCCTGTCCTCCAACAGTAGATAATTGTCTTTAAGTGGAGGAAGCCTTAATTTACAAAAATAGGCATAGATTTTTTTTTAATTCTACCATATTAGAGGAGTAAATAGTAATACTTTATTTTTTAAATGTCTTTTTTTTTTTAGATTTTATTTATTTATTCATGAGAGACACACAGAAAGAGAGAGAGAGAGAGAGAGAGGCAGAGGGAGAAGCAGGCTCCATGCAGGGAGCCCGATGTTGGACTCGATCCCAGGACTTCAGGATGAGGCCCTGGACTGAAGGTGGCGCTAAACCACTGAGCCACCCGGGTTGCCCTATTTTTTCAAATGTCTTTTGTAAGAAAAGCATCATGTTTTAAAATGATGTGCAGGTTAAAAACCCGTGTCTCTGCCACAACATTTTACCAGACAGATACTTAACTCATGATGGTTCTTCGGTCTTGAAGTTTAAACTACCAAATAGGGGCATGGAGACCTCTGCTTTTGTATTCATCCATCTACCTAGCCATTTTTCCTTTCATCATATGGGTAAGTTGGAAGCAGCAGACTTAGATGGTGTTGGGGAGATACCAGATATCATCTTAAAAATGGCAATATAATTAGCCCCTCCTAGTTGCCTGGAAATACTGGTGAGTTTATAGTTTCCTTAGTTAAATAATCTTTCATTTTACTAAGGTGACCACAAGTCATTTCTTTACAATGTAAGGTCCAAAAAGAGATAAGTCACACTTTGTAGGACAATGTGTGGATTTTCTTCATCATCACATGATTATTGCTTTTCCTCCTAATTTTAATACCTTTTATCATTTCTCATGGGATATATTCCCTTCAAGTAATTCTTTAAATTCTTTTCTCTTTTCTTCAAAATATAAACTATTTACTGTTCTCTCTATAGTCTCTTGATTTCAGCTTGAACTTCTCTCTGATGACCAAGATTTCTACAGCTCATTTACTTATTCTGTCACAATCACCATCAGAATTATTATTTTTAGCATACATGACATGATTGACATTTAGAATGTTCACTCTCTCCCATAACTGTAGCACCCATATCCCAAAAGAGAGGATGGAGAATAAATTGTTTTTGAGCCCTGCCCTTTTTTTAAAGATTCAGAAAGAATGTGAGATTGAAGGGTTTTTAATTTAATTAATTAGTTAATTGTTTCCAGTACAATTAACATACATTGTTATTATATTAGTTTCAGGTGTACAGTATTGTGACTCAGCAATTCTATATGTTATTCTGTGCTCATCGTTGATAGTATGGTCTTAATCCCCTTCACCCATTTCACGCATCCTCCCACTCACTTTCTTCTGGTAATCACCAGTTTGTTCTCTATAGTTAAGAGTCTGTTTTTTGGTTTATCTCTTTTTTTCTTTGTTTATTTGTTTTGTTTCTTAAGTTTCACATCTGAGTGAAATCATATGATATTTGCCTTATTTGACTAATTTTATTTAGCTTTTACCCTCTAGATCATCAATGTTGTTGCAAATGACAAGATTTCATTCCTTTTTATGGCTGAATAATGTTCCTGTGTGTGTGTGTGTGTGTGTGTGTGTGTGCACGTGTGCATACCACTTCTTTATCCCTGCACCTATGGATGGATACTTAGATTACTTCCATATTTTGGCTATTGTAAATAATGCTGCAGTAAACATAGGGTTGCATATGTCTTTTCAAATTAGTGTTTTCATATTCCTTGAATGGAATTACTGGATCATATGATAATTCTATTTTTATATTTTTGAGGAACCTCCATACCATTTTACACAGTAGCTGCATCAATTTGCATTCCCAGGACCAGTGCATGAGGGTTCCTTTTCCTCCACGTCCTCCCCAACACTTGTTGTTTCTTGTATTTTTTACTTTAGCTGTTCTGACAAGTGTGGGATGATATCTCGTTGTGGTTTTAATTTGCATTTTCCTGATGATGAGTGATGTTGAGCATCTTTTCATGTATCTGTTGGCCATCTGCATGTCTTCTTTAGAGAAATGTCTGTTCATGTCTTCTGCCTGTTGTTTAACTGGATTTTTCTTTTTCTTTTTCTTTTTTTTTTGGTGTTGGGTTGTATAAATTCTTTATATACTTCGGATATTGACCCCTTATCAGATATATCATTTGCAAATACCTTTTCCCATTCAGTAGGTTGTCTTTCTGTTTTATTAATTATTTTCCTTGCTGTGCAGAAGCTTTTTATTTTGATAAATTCCCAATAGTTTATCTTTGCTTTTGTTTTCCCTGCCTCAGGGGTATCTAGAAAAATGTTGCTACAACATTGTCAGAGAAATCACTGTGTGTTCTCTCTTCTAGGATTTTTATTGTTTCAGGTCTCACATTTACATCCTTAATCCATTTTAAGTTTATTTTTGTGTATGGTATATGAAAGTGGTCCAGTTTCATTCTTTTGCATATAGCTGTCCCATTTTCCCAGCATCATTTGTTGAAGAGACCGTGGTTTTCCCATGGGATACTCTTTCCTCCTTTGTCATAGATTAAAAGGTTGAAATTTTTCTTCAATTTCTTGATATCTAATTTTAGCTAGATGCCTAACATGCAGTGCTGGCCTCTGGTCAGTTTTCCTTGCACTGTTATTTAATACTTACATAACCCTATGAAGTAGATTCTGTTATAAACCTTGTTTTACAAATGAGGAAACATGTCCAGGGATGTTAGGTATCTTGCCAAAAATCACTTGATATTCCAAAGTTGAGCTTCTTCACTTTCCCGTAAAAACTTGTCTTTTTCATCTCAGTTCATGGCAGTCCTCTTTGACTCCTCTCTTCTTTCATACCCTACATTCCTTCCATCAGCCAATCACGTCAGCTCTACCCACAAAATGTGTGGAGAATCCAGCCACTTGTCACCACCCTCACTGCTACCACCCTGGGCCAACCCACTGTCACCTCGAACCTGTATCCTTAACTACCTCCCTACTTCTACCCTTACCCCCTCCTATAATATATTTCAAATGTGGCAACCAGAGTGATATTTTTAGACATAAATCATGTCATGTCACTCCTCACCTGAAAACCTTCCAATATCTTCCCCTCACATTTAGAATGAAATCCCTTCTATGGTCAAGAAGTCCTTACCTGCCCCAGGCCTGCCTACCTTTCCTACCTTACCTTCTTATATTCTTCCCCCAGTTTAGTCCATTCTACACACTTTGGCCTCTTTGCGGTTCCTTGGCAATTGCTGTTCCTTCATCCTGAAAAACCCTTTTCTCAGAGTCACAAGGCTTTCTCCCTCACTCCATGCAGTGACCCTTTGTGGGTCACTCTATTAAAATCACATTCCTCTATCGACCTAATGTAATCCATTTATCCCAGAATGCTATATATGCTTGTTTGTCGTCTCTCCCTCCCTCTAGAATCTAAGGTTCTCTTGGAGGCCAGGAACTCAGTATTGTACACCTAGGTATATCTAGTGTCAGTGCCTGACACACAAACATTTATAGAATGCTTTAATCAACAGACAGTTGTATAAACCCAAATGAACACACACATACTGCCAATGCAGAAATGCATAATATTGTATATTAAAATACAATACATTTTTTGTGTAGGACAACGTAGAAGGGAAAACAGATATCAAGGAGTAGAATAACATGTCTGCCTCACATTCTTTTTAAACCAACCACAACACTCAGAAGCTGTTTGAATCAGTAATATCTCCCTTATAATCACACTGCTTTTTCATAAGTTATTTCTGGATTATATTCTTCAGTGTTGATCATTCCTAAAGTTCAAATGATATGAGAGTTATACTTGTATTCTTCTATTATCAGTCTTTTTTTTCTCTCTCTGTCTCTCTTTCTGTGTCCCCCTACCTACCTATCCACCTGTCTTCATCTGTCCTATTCATATCTTTACACTCTGACCCTTTATCTTTAGTGATCTGCACGTGCTCAGTAAATGTTGGAGGTCTTGCAACATCAGATTCAAACCAGTTCCAAGGTTAACCTCATTTTCTGTTGCTCAGAGTCTGTTCCTCTTCTACAAGTTGCCTTACTTCCCCTTCATTGCTTATATTAAGTCAGTCACCAGATCCCGTCACATGTACCTGCTGTGTGCCTCTGTATCTGTCCCGTCCCGGCTAGTCAGTCCCACGTGCCCCATCATAGCACAGACCACCTTGAACCCTACCTACATAAAGTCAACGTCTCCTAAGCTTCTGCCTGTGACTCCAGCGTCATGTAGGCTGTTACCATCTTCATCTTGTCACTGTTTTTGCCCAAAAACTTTCAGTGGCATGTGATTCCAGGAACAAAAAAATCAAAACAACTCTACCTGCTTGTGATGATGCTCTGTTATCTGGCTATACTTTCTTCCTCCACCGTACTTGTCTGCTTACAGCTCCACCAAAGCACTGGGTTCCTGTCTCTATGGTTTGTTCCTGTTCTTCAACAAATGTTGCATGATCCCCTTAACCAAAATCTTCACTTTTCAATTCTCTTGTCTTTATAAATGTTTAGAACAAAGTCAACCTTTACTGTTGTTCTTTTTATCTGAAGTCTTATAGCATTTACCAATTTTTTAAATGTTTGTAATTAGTTACATGCTTTTTTTAAAAAAGATTTTATTTATTTGTTCATGAGAGAGACAGAGAGACAGAGAGAGAGAGGTAGAGACACAGGCAGAGGGAGAAGCAGGCTCCATGCCGGGAGCTCAGCGTGGGACTCGATCCCAGGACTCCAGGATCACACCCAAAGCCAAAGGCAGACACTCAACCGCTGAGCCACCCAGGCATCCCAATTATATGCTTCTTTTTATTTATTTCATCGTGCTGCTGTTTCAATGTTAGTCCTCTTCACCCAATTAGATAGGAATCTACTTGAACAGAAAAAAACATCTCTTGTACTTGTGTATAGTGCTGGTATGCACCCGCATAGCATACCAGAATTTTTTTTTTTCAGGCAGCATACGCATACACACCAGTTCAAATAAGTCAACATTCCCATTGCTTACTCAGAGAAAACAAGTTTACATGCCAATTCAAGTAGGGCGGGTGGGAAAGAATTGAGGGAAATGTGATTGGTTTGGAGAAGTGAGATTGTTTTAAGATTAATATCTATATGATGTCAAAATGGTAATAATAATAATAATAGCACTGATTCCCCACACCCCCATGGTCAGGCAGATTTTTTTTTAAGATTTATTTATTTATTTATGATAGAGAGAGAGAGGCAGAGACACAGGAGGAGGGAGAAGCAGGCTCCATGCTGGGAGCTTGACGTGGGACTCGATCTTGGGACTCCAGGATCGGGCCCTAGACCAAAGGCAGGTGCTAAACCGCTGAGCCACCCAGGGATCCCCAGGTCAGGCAGATTTATAATGAAGCTAATGAAACTTCAAGGTCCCTTACTTACCCATTTTCCGATAAGCTCCCAAGGGACCCCTAGCACTATTCACATGTTTTTGTAGAACTTATAAAGATATTCTAACTGCTCTTAATTCAGATCATCATTATTCACAGAACTGGATTATCTATGGGCATTCTGCATTCATAATCTTTCATGTTGGATGGTACTGAGATGTCCAAGACCATTTGTATCCATAAATTAACATGCCAAGCATCACTGGAGTGACTTGAGTGAGCATTTTTTAAGTTATTTTATGCTTTTTATTGTCTCATTGTTTCCTTAGTCACAAAATGAAATTGGGCATTCTATGGCTAGCTCTAGACCATCTCCTGTCCTTATGAGAAATAACAGAACCCTGAACAAACCCTGGACAAACAGGAAAGGGAGTGTCAGAAGAGATAGAAGTGAATTTTCATTGAGGACCTACTATATCCCAATAGTGTGCATAAGTCATTGATCTCTTTGAGTGCTGTAATAACTGTTTAAGGCAGATAATCATTTTCCCCATTGACAAGTGAGAAAACTCAAGATCACAATGTTAAGTAACTTAATCCCAAGTCACCTAACTGGAAAGAGTTTGAAGATGGATGTGAGTTCAATTCTCCTGAATCCAAAGCCCATGATATTCCTAAACCTCACAGGACTGAAGCAAAAATGAGGAACTAGATGTTACAAATCAATCCATATATGGATGTATGTTTCTGTTCTAAGAAACACACAGATCTAAATACCCTCCTATGTACATATTTTTTCTATAGTATATTTATGTAAACAAAACGTAAAAAAGTTATTTCTTTCCTGTACTTCTCTGTATTCTCTTGATCTATTACTTCAAGAGATTCAGAGTAAAGCTGCAGTTTCCTTTGTGAAGTCAAGGATTTATAATTTGTCAGGCCCTAAAGAAAAATGTGAAGGAGGGGGAGTTGAAAGATCTGAAGAGTTTGGAGTGTGACGCCTTGGCTATTTATCTTCAGGTACTGGAATGTTGTGTTTCTGTCACCCTTGCACTTGTGATTTGCTGTGTGATTCCATTTGAGATAGTAGCCACTCTAAAGCAGAATAAATGAATTTGAACTTGCTGTGTTTTAAGTAGTTACTTAATTGTGGCTCCCTGCCATGTAACAGCCTGGGAGAAATCTGTTGTTAGTACTTACATATATTTTATTTCAAGGTGACTTTTGATTATTTCCTTCTTGTATTTTCATAGATACTTTCAAAGCTAGAAAACAGCTTTGTCATTGCTTCAGTAAAATGAGTACAAGCTTGCTACTCAGTAAACACATCATGAGACAGAGAGAGGCAGGAAGATTGCTATTAAATTCCCATGCATTCAAGCAAGGACAGCTGGTTAGGATTAGGAGAATGTTCTACCTTCAGCATACAGCTTTCCCACAGCTTCTTTCC
This sequence comes from Canis lupus baileyi, assembly GCF_048164855.1. NCBI lineage: Eukaryota > Metazoa > Chordata > Mammalia > Carnivora > Canidae > Canis > Canis lupus. Next base: position 25,081,324 of record NC_132852.1, read on the forward strand.
TCTTTTTATTTTTATTTTTTCTGTAGCTGACATAAACAAAGTCGGCATCATATCCTGTATTCAGTTAACATTTTTGATACAATCAAGATATTTCACTAACTTATTTTTAATGCTGAGTACAGCAAACATTTCATTATTTAGAGATCTGCCTTTTTAACCAGAGCAAATGTTCACACAATGACTAAAACATGTAAAATAAATTATATCATACAAGATCATCTCTAGCAATAGCCATAATGCTGTTTACTTGCTCAATAGGCATGCTAGACTTTTTACCCTTTTTTTAAAAGGTAAGCATATGTGATCCTGGGAACTGCTTGATGAGATTAGTTAGATTTGGGGTGCCTGGGTGACTCCGTTGTTTAAACATCCAACTCTTGATTTCAGCTCAGGTCTAGAAATAGAAATCTCAGGGTCTAGAAATAGAGCCTAGCATTGGGCACCCACTGTGTGGGGAGTCTGCTGGAGATTTTCTTCCTCTGCCCCTTCCCTCACTCACATGCTCTCTCCCTCTTAAATACATACATACATACATACATACATACATACATATTTTTTAAAAAAGACTAGATAGAGGGACACCTGGGTGGCTCAGCAGTTTAGCGCCTGCATTTGGCCCAGGGTGTGATCCTGGAGTCCCGAGATCGAGTCCTGCATCGGGCTCCCTGCATGGAGCCTGCTTCTCCCTCTGCCTGTGACTCTGCCTGTCTCACTGTGTCTCTCATGAATAAATAAATAAAATCTTTTAAAAAAGTACTAGATAGGTAATTCTCATGAGAGAACTTGATTTTATGACATAAGTGACCACAGTTTTAGGATGTCTAGGTTGCAGTGCTATAAAAGTTTAGAAGGGATCTTGGTCGCTGATTATATCTTCCAATACAAACAGGACAGCACACGGACTACAAATAGTAGTGGGCCTCAGAGCAAAATGTATTTAAAGAATATCATTCATTCGATACTAATCAGTATGTTACTGGTAGACATTATTTACTCTAGGTTACCTATAACCATCACCAGAGAGCCTGTCCTTGCCTCTAGACTAGTTAAACTATTGTAGAAATCTGTGACAAGTCATTGTTATTGTAATAATGTAGGCTAAGTAAGACCTTGTTTGAATTCTTAGGAATTTAGAAAGCTTGAATTAAATAGTAATAAATACATATGATCACTTAATAAGCTACCTTTAAGACTTTTTTTCTTTCAATCCATTCAACCAGAAGTCATTAGTCATGAGTTTCGATTTGTATTCCCTACTCTGGAACTAAATCAGTTCTGTGAGACAAGCAAGTCAATACCTTATGTAATCTTCATGTTCTTCTTCTGAAGAAACGGGGTTATTAAAATACGCTATATGCCCAAATATTTGTTCATTGCTGTGCTGCATTGTAGTGAAAATTATAAGACACAGGCTATACTCTCAAGACAGGTACGTTAACCATTAAACATCAAAAAGGGCAGTATTTCCTCATTTAACAAATAAAAATTGAGTACTTTCTATATGTCAGGCATCCTGCCACATGCCGCAAAGATGGCTCCAGACAACATTAATGCCCACCAGTACTGTGGGGATTGCAAAGAAGCTGTGCCTGGAGTTCTCTGGAAAGTGATCATGACAGAGGGGATGGGACTAGATTAATAAATTCAAGTAAATGAGACAAGGCACAAGGAGATATAACTAATTATGTCATTTATTAAGCTTTTATATTGTAGATACTGCCGTAGACTTTTCATACAATTATCACTAACTCACAAAAATATAGTGAGGTGAGTATAGTTTTCCCCATTTTATAGTGGATGAAATTTACTTGGAATATTTTAAACTCACCCCAGCAGGCTTTAGCTCTTCCAAGATTATACAGTAACTGAGAGTGTCAGGATTTGAATCCAGAGTCAATGCCCTTAACCAGCACTATTCTGCCTTCTAAATATTTGTTAAATGAATTCCAGACACTTTGTTAATATGAAGTGATTTTTAGTCATGTCACAGCCCTAGCATATGAAATCACAAAAAAAGAATAAGATTATATTCAGACCTTCCATCTATGAGTAAGTCAGAAATCTATATCCATTTCCCTTACTCCTAGAGATCCTTTTTTCTTTCTTTAACTGTAGTTTGGTCTTTGTCCAATCAGCAGTTTTTCCAATGATATCTGGTAATGGAGGGTGTGGTGAGGTTAAGAGATCGCTAAGGAAATTTTATTCCATCTTATTTCAATCATCATCCTACACATGAGTGCATGTAGCATAGCCTCATTAGCTATCAACTATGAAAACTAGACCAGCCATTATTTACACATTCATTCAATATAATGACCAAAGTTGGACAAAAATTTAAAGTATGATTTATCTGCATTTGAATGTCTTCTCTTGTTCTTCAACTGCCTAGAAAATGTGGAAGCATATACATAAAACATAAAAATCAGGATGCTTCTCCTGCAGGCCACAACTAACTGCCCTCAAATGAGTGAGAAGAGCAACCTGACTTATATTCACATATCTTCTAAGGCTCAGCACTCATTACTTCTCATTTTTAAATTCAGTTTCCCTTCTGGCTGTTTTTTCTAGGTGTTTTCTTTTTTCTTTATCTTTTTTTGGTGGGCCATGGGGAGGTGGGGAATGGATTTCCAAGTGAGAGACCACAACATTCCGAGGAGATGAATACACCTAGAAAGCTGGTGTATTTGTGTAATCCCAAACCTGGTCTCCTAAATATTTGGTAGACTACTTATATCCCTAAGCTGTTATGTTTTCAAGGATTTTTGCAAAAAGGATTTTGCAAATTAAAGGGAAGACCGCGTTCACCCAAACTTTAGATGGTTACTATAGTTAACATCTGGGCTGTGTCCTGACGTCAGTGCTGCAGTGATGAAGTCCAGATGTTATAACTTAGCAATGTTTTTGTTACTTCTAAGCATTTGCTGCCTTTGTTGTTGTTTTTTTTTTTTTTTTTCAGACTCTAACTTTTTAATACAAGAAGGTATTAGAGTAGGGGAGATGAAATTAGCATATGGCATGGACCCAGAGTAACAGAACCCTCCCCTTTTGAAGCACACTTTCTGGCCATCACAGAACATGCAGCCTATGGGAAGGCAGGTTCCAGAGCCTGCTCAGATAAGGATATTTCCATTCTGTTGCTATTTTCAGTTAAAACAGGCTATGTGATAAGCTTTTTCAGGTTTAATACCATATAGTAAGGAAACAGGAAAAGGAATTAAATTAGTAATGAATATTCTAAAATGTTTACAGTTGTCTTTTCCTTTGATTTTAGTGCTGTTTTTTAAAATTTTTTAAAGATTTATTTATTCATTCATTCATTCATTCATTCATTCATTAGAGACAGAGAGAGGCAGAGACATAGGCAGAGGGAGAAGCAGGCTCCCTAAGGGGAGCCTGATGCAGGACTGGATCCTTCGACCCCAGGATCACAACCTGAGCCAAAAGCAGATGCTCAACCACTGAGCCAACCAGGTGCCCTGATTTTAGTTTTATATATCCACATACATACATATCTATACATATATAAGCACTGCACACACATGCATAAACACACACACACACACACACACACACACACACACTGTGTATTGTTCTACAAAAGGAGAATCACCACTCACACAAAAGCAACCACATTGTGGCGGAGCCATGTTGCAATGAGCATCCAAGGACAGGTTGCAAAAGACTGTTACTCCCTAACATCCATGTAAAGGAAAATCACCAATAACAATTTCATCCTTCAAAACCCATTTTAGTTCTATATCCATTCATTTATCTAAAATATTCATATGGCTAATCATATTTTTAACTGATTTCACTTCTTATGCTAATGAATTCCATATGCATTCCAAACACTTTATAACTTGGTGTAAATAGCTCAGCTTTGGTTTAACCTGGAACTATTCTTACAACTTGCTAGGAGTTACCTGAAGTTCTGTTCTGTTACTGCAAGGCTTGGGGAATAGATCATATGATAACTTCCCATTTTTCTCTGTCCTCTAGATACCTTCGTGTGAACATTTTGTAGCTTCATAGTATTGTACTTGAAGGTGTACAGTGTGGTCTAACAGTGAGAATATTGGTCCAAACCTGAGTGAAATTACCTTTCTGGTTTCAGTTCTTGAAGAGACTTCCATTTTCTGTAAATAAATCCTGAGACTCAGTAGTGGTGTGACCATGGGCCAGGTTCTTACTCTGTCTCTTGAGCCATTACTGTTTGGTCAGAATCCTTAACAGGACAGTTGTCATGGGACCTTTCTTTGGAGCATCATGTAAAATCTTTGCTTACTTTTCTACATGATGAACTGTCAGATATGTGAAAGCAAGCAAGAAAGACATCCTCTTATCTCCAGGATATCCTTCCTTAATTTTTTCAGCATTTTCTTAAGTAAGGTCTTTAAACAGTCTCTTTTAGGTGCTTTCTAGTTTGTTAATAGCCTTCTTTAGTAAACAAGATACCCTGCAAATGCTCTGAGCAAGGTAGGATATGGTAGGAATTCTTCCTCCTTTGTTCTAGGCCATATGACAATAGTAGTATAATCTATAATTCCAAGAGTAAATGTAATTTACTCTTCATATTTTTATCACCTACACCATATTGGTGGTTCATTTTAAGCTTGTGATCATGTAGAAGCAGGAGATCTTTTTAACATGAAATAGAATCCTTAAGTCTTTTCTCTTCTGCAGCAGGTTTTTTTTTTTTTTTCCCAGCCTGAGTATAGGGTTGGCATATGTCCCAGTTAAACCTAATCTTGTTTATTTTACATATACCTTCCCTTACCCATCATTTCAGCCTATTGAGATAATTGAGTCTTTATCTCTTCATATATTAGCTCTTTACTTCAATTTTGTGACACCTATAGGCTTTATAAACACGCCACTTGAAACCTTTAATCAGGGACCTTGAGATTAATTTAATCAAAATACTGCTTAGGACATGATCAAGGATAAAATAGAGATCTCTCTTTAGGCTCATATTCATTTTTAATTGTTAGTACACCTAAAAGGCAGTTGCTCAGCCAAAATATGACTCCATCTAATTGTTCCAGCACCCATTCATTCTAAAAGAACATCACTAAAATGTTGCAAAATGCTTTGCTGATATCAAGAGACATGCCATTTCTCTGATCTCCTCATCTAATAACTTTATAAAATGGAATCAAGTATTATTAAGAATTGCTTTTTCATTTAATTCTTGCATGTTTCAATATTTTTAATCCAACTATGTTATCTCTAATTCACGTGTACCTTTATTTGCATAGTATTTTATACTTCAAAAAATACTTCAGTGTTAATCAATCACCCTCATAAAATCCTTTTAAATAGATTAAGGAAACATATATGATTATCTTTTCTTTTTTTTAAGTTTTATGTATTTATTTTAAAAAGAGAGGGGGGGAGGGGCAAAAGGAAGGAGTGAAAGAATCTCAAGCAGACTCCCTGCTGAGCAAGGAGCCCAAAACGGGACTTGATCTCACGACCCAAATCAAGAGTCGAATGCTTAACCTACTGAGCCACCCAGGCACCCCTGATTATCTCCATTTTAATGATTAAGAAACTAAAGCTCAGAGAGGTGGCTAGAATCCAGATCATGTTATTTTAAATACAGTTTTGCTTTTCTTTTCCGTAACACCACAGCTAAGAGGATTCAATTGCATTCTATTTGCATGGCTAGGTGCTCAATGAATATTTTTAAATAAATGGATAAATTTGTTCAAAAAGTCTTTCTGTCCGAGGACTTTGCCTCAAAGCATTTTGCCATTTAAAAGAGCAGGCCAGGGCAGCCTGGGTGGCTCGGCGGTTTAGTGCCAACTTCGGCCCAGGGCGTGATCCTGGAGACCCGGGATCGAGTCCCACATTGGGCTTCCTGCATGGAGCCTGTTTCTCCCTCTGCCTGTGTCTCTGCCCCTCTCTCTCTCTCTCTCTCTCTGTCTTTCATGAATAAATAAATTTTTAAAAATAAATAAATAAATAAATAAATAAATAAATAAATAAATAAATAATAAAAGAGCAGGCCAATTTCTGCAAGAACAAAGATTAAACTCCATCTTACTGACAAATACAGTAACAAGAGTTAAATATATAAATAAATACAATAGGTAATTTTTTCAAGAGTCTGTATGTGTGGTATTTACAATATTCAGAACAGTGTTTTTCAAATCCCGGCCTACAGACTGGTGCCAATCCAGGTTGAAATTCCCAATGATCTGCAGTAAAATGAGAAAATAAGGGGCAATTATTAGGCACTAAATGGTGACCTCTCCCCTTTCATTGTTGAAGCCTTCACCTCTACTGCAACTGCATTTGGAGATAGAATCTATAAGGAGGTAATCAAGGTTAAATGAGGTTGTCCTTATTAGAAGAGCAAGAGATAGTAGGAGTATGCTCACCAGAGGAAGGGCCATGTGAGGACACCTTTGGAAGCAGCTGTCTGCAAGCCAGCAAGAGAGCCCTCACCAGAAACCAACCCTGACAGCACCTTGATCTTAGATGCCCAGCCTCCAGAGCTGTGAAAAAATACATTTCTGTTGTTTGAACCACCCAGTCTGTGATCTTCTGTTATGGCAGCCCCTAAATGAGCAACAGTGATGTACTGAATTTTTAATAGCATCAAATGTATTTAGTTTCAAGCCCTGTCTTTTTTCTGCTCTTCTTACTTTTTGGTTGTTATTAACATATCCTCACTTATGAAATGATGGTGATGATAGAAGTTGGTTTTAGGTGATGTGGATTAATACATTCACTTAGGATAGTAAAGGTTAGCAATTCAATTCTGTCCCCGCATAGTTTGGAAATTTTACTAATCTGTGACATCCAAAGTGTTAGAGGAGACCATGTGAGTGTAGAAATGATGTTCTGTTGGCCAGCTGACTTCAACCAGGAGAACTCTGATCTACAAAGAACTAAGATCTTTGTGAAGCTTAGTGAAGCAGATGGGAACAATATTGTTCTGGCAGGGAGCAGCAATATTTTGGGTCAGAAATGATCAAATTGTATTAAAGCAATGTAGAAGCAATATGAGTGGAACAGAATCATTTGGTAGAGCTTTATATGGAAACATTTTTTCAAGAAATACTTATTGATTTTCTCCCACATGCCAGGTATTGTCAGGCAATGAGGATACAACAGTGAACGTGGCACATCCCATGCACAGCAGGGTCTCCCTGTTTAATACTCAAGACAGTGAGGGAAGTGCATTGGTAGAAATGGGGCCGGTGTCCCAAAGCAATTCCAGATGAGGCCCTGACCCAGCCTCCAGGATCCTGGCAGGCAAAGGTATTTCAGGAAGAATGGATGGCATATTGGAAGGCAGGATATGGCCACGTGTGTGAACAAGGTGATGGCATCAGTGGAAGTTTATCATTTGGAGATATTTGCCTGAAAAGGAAAAAAGAATGATAAATGGGGATAGTTTTGGGTGGGAAATAATGGCTTCAGGGTATGTTCTGGTTTTCTGTTTCTTGCTGTTTTTGTTATTTGGGCTTGGGTTGTATGTCTTTTAATCAGGGTCAGAGAGACTGGCTGAGGGGAAGTTGCCAATTTATGCAGGGGGGCAGGGAGAAATCAAAGCTGAAACTAGGAGTAAGGACTAAGAAAATTATTGACCTAGTAATGCAAGAGATGAGTAAAAGGCACAATATAAGAGAATCTTCGTTAGGAGGCATGCAGCCCCACCCAGAGACTGGTGGAATTGGGATAGAGATTGCTGGGACAATGGATAACTTGACACGGAGGGTCTGGGGAGATGAGATAGATCACAACCCATGGCCTCTGCTTTCTTACTGCAGCCCCGGACAACACAGTCTGCTAAAAATGGATCAGGGCTTGAGATGAGTGGAGGAGGCTTAGAGGAATCCTGAAGAAATGGAGAGGGTCCAGTCCAGAAATGAGTAAAAGAGCCCCACAGAGGTTAGGGCACTTAAATGGTAATGGCTGTTACTTGCAAAGCATTAGCATTTTTTTCCAATGGTAATTTGCTACCTTTTCAGGGGGAGGGAGGGAAGAAAGGGTGAATTGCAGCTTTAATTCAGTGTAGAGGTTTTCCTGGTTGAAGGCAGTGAAGAAGCGAGAATCCATCCGAGAATCCGGGGAACTGAAGATGCATGCCAGGACTGAATGATGAGTGCAACCAGAGATCCACTATTGAGGGAAGACAGGATGGGAGGCTGAGTCCAGAAGGTCATGTCACAGTGGAAGATTTCTGAATGATGCACTCTGGGGAATAAAATGGCATAGATGGATGGCAGGTGATGGCCTTGGAATTGCAAGGTTGCAGTGTGTGCAGGCTGTCTATGGGGACCCTACCTCCTCTGATGAGGCTTTTGCAGTTGGCGGGAAAGGGAAGTTTGTGAACCAAGAGCTGGTCTTCAGGGAAGAAAGAGGAGCAATAGGAGATGTTTAACTGCAAAAGAGATTGGAGAATGAAGATTGGGAGACAGCAGCTGAGAGAATTTCTCAGAAGCCAGAGAAAGCAGAATAAGAAGAAGAGGGGGCTGGGGTGGCCCAGGGATTCCATCAGGACCAGGATGTAGAGAAGCTGCTGCTGAAGTTGGGGATGTGAGAGAGCACCCAGAACAATGAAGGGAGGAGTCTGTGGCCCAGGAACTGGGAGTGGGAGGAGGGGAAGGCAAGGTAACAGGAGTGAGGGAGTGCCGGGCTGCAGTGACCTTCTGAGCACCTGCCCTGGGCAAACACAACTGATGACCAAAACTAAGCAGGTGCCAACCTTCCTCGAGCTTCGGTATCAGATGATTGGCCTTTCACTTCATAACTAAAGATTACAGAGAGCGGAGGCATGGTCTTGGGTCATGGCAAAGCTACAGCTGAGCCTTTCTTTGCACGTTACTTACCCCATTTGCCATAAGCAACATCCCACTAAGATGAGTGCAAACCAGAAAGTGCTTTCAGCTTGGAGCAGGTCCAGGTGGTACTATAACGCTTATTACATTATGAAAATATTACTCATTTTAGTTAGAAAATTATTCTAGAACCATTGTTAGCCTGACGTCTATGATAATTAGTGTTAAATATGAGGCAGGTCTATTCTTTGCCCTGTTTGAGCATCCTTGTAACAGATCTTGGAAGTCAGGCATTTGTGCTGATTTGGGGCAGTCATGCATAGTGGTTGTGACAAGTAGCATTGTGTGGCAATTAAGACTATCTGGTGGGGTTTTCAGTTCCCATTCTGCCACTTATAATAATGTGGGTAACTACAGACAGGTTTCCTTAACCCCCGTGTGCCTTAGTGTCCCCATCTGTAAAATGGGCATGATGTCAACACATCTGCCACACAAGGTTGCTGTGAAGATGAAGTGAGTCACAAAGACAAAGCACTTAGAGAGCTGTCTGGCACATTGGAAGTGCTAAATAAGTTACCCATTACTATAATTGCATATAATGTGACATGCTTTAAAAGGTATCATATCTTCTATAGTCAATCCTACTGGCAACATATTGGCCGTACTATCTTTGCAGTTGCAATCCTGACCTAGTAACAACTGTGCCAAATTGCACAAGCAGATAGTAATGTTTGGCAGGGCCTAAAGTTTTGACTGTTAATGGAACAACTGGAACTGACTTTTACTTGGCACCCAACCAAATAATGAATCCTTGTCATCATTTCAGCAATATTTTTTTGCCTCTTGTCTCTTTATTTGCAGTGGTCATGCATTAAATACCTGTAAAAAGCAACTTACTTCTTTCTGGACGATAGGTGAGACTCCTTGCAATGTGATTGAGGACATGGGATATCTGGATGGTATGCTTGTTAACAGAGGAGTCTGTTTCTGCCTGTTTTTAAGAGAGACACTCAGTCTGGGTTTTGTTCATTGGAGTTTTGCAATCAAGGGTCACTTCTAGGTGGGGCACTGTACTGACAACAAAACAGGAATGAACAGTATTTATGGTCTAAATGATGAGATGCATTGGCCTTATGCACTGCTTTATTCATTCAGCAAATATTATAAATATGTTTCAGGCACTGTGCTAGGCCCTGGGACATAGCCCCGCTCCTTAGACTATTCTGCAGATATGAACTCTGACAAGTGTGTTAAAGAGATGAGTGAGACAGTGGTATGCAAGTGAGTGTTGGATGATGGAATGTGGTCGTGTGAAGAAAAAATCATTTGACTTACTCTACTTTCATAGGTATCTTTATTACAAACACAGTTGGAATCTAGATTGGTGTGGACTGCTGTCTGTGAACTCTTTGGCCAACAAGATTTCTGAGTGGTCTTCATTTTGAAATACTTTTGGAGCAGCAAATTCTATTTCACATGAGGTGCACACACATAAGCACAATTCAGAATGCTGTCATATGACTGAATTTAGCCAATACCGGGAATACTGGGAAATGTTGGAACATTAAGTACTTCACTCTATACTAAAGATATTTCCGTTGTCATCTTAATTCCTAATTGTCCATTGGCCAAATCAATCCTATCTAAATAGTTAGCTGAGAATCCTATAGAAAACGAAAGTCTAAGATATTCACAAAAACATGCTTTCAGACCTTTGGAAGCAAAGTTTTTTCTCCAAATGAAAACTACTGCATAAACAAAAATGTATATTTAACTTCAGCTTCTTCCTTTAATTTGCCATTGTTGCAAATGGCCTTTAAAAATCTCCGTTCAGGACGCCTTGGGTAGCTCAGTGGTTGAGCGTCTGCCTTTGACTCAGGTCCTGATCCCAGGGTCCTGGGATCAAGTCCCACATCAGGCTCCCCGCAGGCAGCCTGCTTCTCCCTCTGCCTATGTCTCTGTGTCTCTCATGAATAAATAAATAAATGAATTTTAAAAAAATCTCCTCCATTCCAGGCAGAAGTATTACTGGATTCCTTCAGCCTGCCCAACTGCCTTCTCTAATAATTATGCTTCCTCAGGACCACTTTCTCTGGTCCAAGTTTCAGCTCCTTCTGTACTCTTTTAAAGTGGTATTAAAAGAACCTTAAAATGTTTTACATCTTCCTGAATAACGTCTAATGGCGGGGTCAGGAGTCTGGACAGTATCTTAATTTGGATTTCCCTTTTAAGAAGCCGCTGAAACAATGATTTGGGTGAATGGAGCATATTTAGGATGTGGCCCCAGAGGCGCATTGAAAGAATGAGGAGGGCTCCGTGCATGAAGAGAGCCAGGGAAGGGCTGGTGAGCAGCCTGCTTGGGGGCTGTGTGCTCTGGCTGGCACTGCTGCAAAATCGCCCTGGACACCGGACTGTGGGTGTCAGGAGTTGGGATGGGCACAGGGGCTCTGCCTCTCAAGGTCGGGGTCCTGGCCTGGAAAGTTTCAAAGGCCCAGATGCCTCCACAGCTAGAGCTGGAATCACCTGGAGGTTTCTTCATTCGCAGCTGGTGGTCAGTGCTAGCTGTCAGATGGCACCTCGGCCGGGCTCAGGAGAGCACCTACATGTAGCCTCTTCACACAACCTGAACCTCCTCCCAGCACAACAGCCTCAGGACAGACAGACTCCTTACAAGGTCGAACAGGGCCCCAGAACAAAGGTCCCAGAGAACAAGGCCAAGCAGCCTCTACTCTTCTAAGCTAACCTCAGAAGTCACACAGTCACATTGTGTTGGTTACAGGCCAAGGGATGACCCTGCCCTGATTTAAGGGGAAGAGGAAAAATCGAGTTTAGTTCTCAACTGAAGTGTGTCAAAGCATTTCCAGCACCTTTTCTAAAAACAAAAACCGGGCAGCCCAGGTGGCTCAGCGGTTTAGCGCCACCTTCAGCCCTGGCGTGTGATCCTGGAGGCCCAGGATCGAGTCCCACATCGGGCGGGCTCCCTGCATGGAGCCTGCTTCTCCCTCTGCCTGTGTCTCTGCCTCTCTCTCTCTCCCTCCCATGAATAAATAAATAAAATCTTAAAAAAATAATAAAAACAAAAACCAAAAAAAATTGTCACAGTCTGGGCAACCATCTTCCCTCTCGACTAGAAGAATCAAAGGGAGGCAAAATATGAATTAACAAGCAATTACAATATAATTCACAGATAATTACAATATAATATAACATACAGGTGATAAGAAACAGGTAGGTACAAGGTTTAATAGGATCACAGAGGAGTGGCCCTTAGCTTGGTCATGGGTTCAGAGACGATGGATTAGTGTCAATCAGATGAAAGTAGGGAGGAGATTTCAAGTAGGAGGAATAAAAGCAGCCGCTTGGTGTGTGCAGCTTGATAAAGTGGAATGTGGGGAGTGGCAGGTGAAAGTGGAAACGGAAGGTCGTGAGAAGTCTTGAATGTCATATTAACAGGTAGGGACTTTATTTTTAGGCAATGGAGAGTCATTAAGAGTCCTCGTAAGCATCTAGAGCAAAGATTATGAAAGCCTGAATGGGATATAGCTGGAGCTAAATAGTAGGAGGTGGGTTTGAGAAATATTTAGAAAGTATTTAGAAAGACTGGGGGATTAATTGGGTGTGTGGAGTGTAGGTTTACCACCAGATTCCAACCCTGGATGCCTGGCGGCATGCTGGTTCCAGTGAGAGGAGGAATTGTGTGGGATAAATTGGTTAGGGAGGAGATGGTGAAGATGAGACCCCTGTGCATCCAGGTGCATGTACGTGGCCATGGTCGTGTGCATGTCTGAGTTTCAACTTGGGATAGAAGGCAGGGCAGGAGTATCAATTTGGGAACCATCAGCAAATAGGAAAAGAAAGAAAAAGTCTAAGAAAAATACATGGAAAAGACAGCAGCTTTTTTTTTTTTTGACTCCAAGAATGTAGATGTTGCTAATAACTTGAAGTAGTGCATATGTGATCACCTCAATTTTCTTGATGATGAAGGCAAAGTTACCTTTTTGGGAGAAGGTGGAGCCCAAATACTGGGAACAATTTTTAAAAGAAAGAGAAAAAACAAATATGTATCCTAACATAGGAAAAGAGTTTTTTCTCTGTTGGTACTGTGCAAGTCTTTGTAATTGTTCCTGATGTTAGCATGCCCTCTACTTGTACTCAGAAATTCTAACCCCAAGTCCCATTCACTAAACAGGCAAAAACATTGCTGAAAAATGTGGTAGGGTCATACTCTGTACAATCTCTGTATAATCTTCGGTACCCTCACCATGATTTCAGCTCCTTCTGATTCACATGCAAATTGAAGAATCACTAAACAAGAAAATCGTTAACCACCTTCAAATTTAAGCCTTCACAAATGGAACCGTCTATAATGAAATGAAAAGAGGTTCTTTTTTCATGTTTCCCTTGGTGTTTAGTATTCGTTGTTCAAAAACATCTCAACAATCCGTGTTTGTGTGTTAGTATGAGTTTCCAGCAGATGATAGATACCAGGCCTCCTCTGTAAATCTTGCTTACTTTTCCTAAGTCTGATCACAAAGAATTCAAAGTATTGATGCCCTAGGACAGATGTTTGTCCAAGAGGAATTGGGAGGGGAACAGAACGTGTTTGGAGGACAAGAAGAACAAGCCTTTCCTTCACATGAGCATGTGCTTACCTTAATAGATACTAACAGTATAATTACTGTCATGTCATGCACAAGTTTGGAGTTTTTGCTTTTGGTTTTGTTTTGTTTTGTTTTGTTTTACCTGTGAAAGGGCTTCCCCTAGTTAAGAGTTGGAAAACCACTGGTTTAGATAATCCTAATCCACGGATAATCCCCACATCTTCTCTTCAATGGCTCCAATTGCCTTCCCCAAGAAAGCTCCCATCAGAGCTCCTAAGGGTGAGCCAAATGGACAGATCTGAGCTTTGCCCCTCTTAATGAAGCATAGCAAATGACCAAAAGGCAAGCTGCTGAAAGAGAAATGAAAGGAACCCAGGGTCTGGATATTCCAAACTAGCTAATTGGCCCCTGAAAGATAGTGAGCAGTGTGCGAATACCTCTGACTTCCTAACAGCTCAGCAGGACCTCCTTGGAAGAATCCAGCACCAACTGGGGGGTCGTGGCAGAAGGGAGATTCTCAACTGGCGTCCTTTGTCCCTGCTGAAAGGACTGAAAGCCCCTCTTCACAGTGTCATTTTGCCATTTAGAGGACTTGGGGGTAAGGGAAAAAAGATAGAAAGGGAAAAGCTTTTACATTTTCTCTATTACGTTCCTACAGATGTCTACCAAAATATTAATTTTCAAGATCTCTTCCTTTTATGGTCTTGCATTTGATCCTGATCTAGAATAAGAAAACATACAACAGGGTGTGATGAGCTTGGAAACCAGAAACCAAGGAAAGAGAAAAACGTGAGCCAAATCAGGTCGAGAGTTTTAGCCTAGGAAAACTTGTATTTTCTGTGATATGGCCTTCTGCACATTCACACCAAAAGTGTTTACAGTGAATATTTGCATAATAATATTCTCCTAAGTGGCCTTTCCTGCACTCTTAATTGAAAGTACTTCTCACTTCTTTGGATAATTTGTAAGCATCTGCTTTTGTGTCAGGCGAAGAGAAATTCAGAGTGTGCATACAAGGATAATATAAATCCATAATTTGACCTCTCAGAGCCCCCTTATGGAGGGATAATATCTCTCAACTGAACGTCCAGTCTGTGCAAGAATAACAGAGAAGAGCCCTGCATCTTTTCTCCTTAATCTCCCTAGGTGCCTCCCTCTCTCATACATTTACTTCCCTTTTTCTTTGGCCTTTTCTACTCTCTCTCTCTCTCTCTCTCTCTCTCTCTCTCTCTCTCAGCCTCTGCAGCCTCATTAGAAGCAAGAGCCTAAGGACACCTGGGTGGCTCAGTGATTGAGCGTCTGCCTTCAGCTCTGGTCATGATTCCAGGGTCCTGGGATCGAGTCCTGCATCAAACTCCCCAGAGAAAGCCTGCTTCTCCCTCTGCCTATGTCTCTGCCTCTCTCTCTCTCTCTCTGTGTCTCTCATGAATAAATAAATAAAATCTTAAAAAAAAATAAAAAAGAAACAAGAGCCTAATACTATCCAAAACAATTTATAATTTAATGCTTCACATGCCAAACCGCACTTCCCGGCTGACCGTGAGACAGTGTGACACACACAAATAGCCCAATCTGTGCTGGTAACACATAGTTCCAGGAAAGGTTCAGATTTTACACATTTACGGGTTTCCCCATTCAGCACAAAGATATTTTCAAATTAATTAAAGATATTTTCAAATTTCAAAGATAATTTCAAAGATATTTCAAATTATTAATTAAAGATATTTTCAAATTTCAAATTTTCAAATTGTTTGAAAAAAATAATGGTCATCAATAACTTGGTTATCCAAAGTACCTTTAAAAAAACACACAAACAAGTTCACCCAGTGATTGTTGTATCCTTTTCCCCTACCAAAATTGAAAACATCTTAAGGAAAGGTAAATGAATGAGTCCATGTGACCATCGCATGACAAAGATAATGGTCATTTTTATGTCCCTTTGAACCGTACCTTCAAATCTGATTAAGCTTCTTACTGGCTCTAAAGCCTCTAAGTCTAAAAGGAGGACATCCTATGGGAGAAGAGCAAGTCCAGTCTAGTAAACAGCACAGAGGGTGCACTGGTCTCCAGAGACATCACTTGAAGCAAAACTTCCATAGTAGGCTGAAGTCTGTTCCTTTGGAAGTTTCCATAAAGGGCTGAGAAAAAAAAAAAAAAAGTCTCCCTAATCTTGTTCCCATGCATTTACTGTTCATTTGAAAATGAAGATTATTTATGTTTAGGGGGCACTACGGCCCCTTAGATGGCTCTCCAGAGGCAGAGGGCCGAAGGGATGCACTAATGTTTATCACTGGCACCCACACAAGCATCGCAGAAATGCAAGCTCCTTGGCTTGCCTCCCAAACTCTGCGTTCTCTCTGACTGACTTCAAGCCACTTTGTAAATGGTGTTGTTGTTTGAGGAGAACATTTCTCTCTGGGTTACAGTTCTACAGGAGTTGATATTTTAACACTGGAAAACTTCCCATTTCTAGTACTTGCCTTCATTGGATTCCCCTTTGAAGTAGGAGAACATGGCCCAGGCCTGAGATTACACATCAGGGTTGGTTCTCTCTTGAGGTTTGTGCCCATGCACGAGTGTGAATGCGCGTCTGAGCTGGTCAGCCGTTTTGTTGGATGCTCAGCGTGTGGTATAATGCTGGCCAGGATCCTGGATTCAGTCCCTGAACATTCCACACTGAAGAAGGCTGCTCCGCAGCTATAGATCCAACTTGTATCCCCAAATGATATCAAACCATTTGGCAATTACATACCTGTGGTCAGTCAGAGAAGATGGAGTGACGGACCCCAGTCTGGTCTTGTCCTGCCTGTTCCGGTTGTATAACCCAACATCGACACCTGGCTTTGGCTGTCTTGGATTTGCCCCTGTTCCACATACAGCTATAGCAACTCTATCTTTGTGCCTGTGCCTGCACAGCATCCCAGGACTGGAACATTCACCCCGGTCTTCACCACTGATTTGATACTATGTGATGTGATGTGATGTGATATTAGGAAGCCTCCCAGCTGGTTGCAGATAACTCTTATAGTTGTTTCTTCACGGTGAGCACTAGATAAAACATTTGCAAGTTGCTCTTGTAGACTAGAGATATAAAGCCTATCACTCCAGATAGATAACACCCAAAATCCTCCTGCCGGACCTCCTTGTTATATAAAGCAAGAAAGAAAAACCAAGCGGTTATATATTCAGAAACTGATTTTCAGATCACACCACATTGCCTGGTTTTGTTTTGACTTTTTGAGTAGACTGTGCTCTGAAGGCAGGGACCTCTCTTCATGTAATTATACATCCCCTACCACTCAGCAAAGTGCAATGCACACATGAGGCTCAGCTGATGCCTTGCTCAGCTTTTGATTATTCTAAAGTAAGTACATGCCCCTCCTGAAAGTACACCTCAAAGTGCACGTACATCACTGGGGAGGAATGACTTTTATGCGCTTCCTGGGAATTAGGCTGATTCCCTTTGCTAACTGTGTAACCCAGGGCCTTAAGTGGGCAGGATATGCCCAACTCCGGGCTCCAAGCCAAGAGGATACCTAGGAACTTAAGTCCAGCTTGTTCTCAGGTCTCTGAGCCCTGGGTGGGGGAGACAGTTCCACCTGAAGAAGGGAAGCCTTTTTCTAATTTGTTAAATGGTGCTGATACTCACCAAGCCACAAACCTATGGGGCAGCGTCTCCTAAGAGGGCACCTTTCCCCAATTTATGGTTTTGTGTGGGTTAGCAAAGTATCAAGTATAACATAGGGAGAGGAAGAGTGATCAAATTAGTTTAATGAGCTGAGAGATTTCAGCTTTCTATTATCACAAAGTCTATATAGATTTCTTTTTCAGATTTCCTTTAAAAATATAAAATCATACATCTATCCACCAACTTGAATGCCTGTGTTAACATGTATATTTATACACATACACACACGTACACACATACACACAGAACTTGATGTGGGGTAAAAATGAAGATAAATACAGACCTAAATGTTTAAGAGCACAGAGATGCCCAATATTTATTAACTTATGCTAAAGGATGTCAGAATGATATGTTTTTGCTGTTTATTATTCCTTCATTTATTCACTTATTCTTTCAATAGATGTATTAGGTTCATACTATTTAAAAATAATCAATTAAAACCTATGAAGAGACATGTAGCTTTATATACTCCACTCTGGAGACACAGCAAACATTTCTCCATGTGGTCAGAAGTCCAATGAAATGCTGGGGAGCTGGATCAGAGGAAAGTTTTGTTCTCTCCTTGTGTAATGGATGTGAGTCTAGCCCTGGATCATTGTATGTGGTTGCTGATCCCTGATCAGCAGAACTCTTGAAGCCATATAAGGACTGCTATATAAGAATAATTTTTGTATAATCATAAAAGACTATGGCTGGAAGGGACCTTGTAGTCTCCTAAACATCAGTCTCTTCATTTCAAGAGAGAAAATTTAAATCTGAAAACGTGCAATGATTTGTACTTTATTTCTTGTTTGAGGAATATCAAATTATTTCGGAAACAACCATGTCTCCTCTTTTCCTCTGAATCTTAGAAACCAGAAACATCTACCATAGCTTTATTTTAACAGCACTTAGCATTTCACCTGGGTAAGATGTAAATCCTTTTAGATAGAGATAATCTCATAATACTGATCTCAAGTGGCATTGATTTCAAGAAGCTCATAATAAAAAGGGATAATCATTGCACTGCCCCCAATTTATAAGTATCCCTAATTTATTCTTTTGGTTCCATCCATCTCCAAAGCAAGTACAATAAGATTTACTTGTCTCAGAGTTGTAACAGGAAGACTGTTAGAGTTTAATAGTTTTTTTTAAAGGGATCCAAGAATCTATGGTTTGATATACTCCAACGAATTACTATTTTTCTTTTGTTCACTGTTGACATGATTGTAGGCAATTTCCTGTGGAAATGAGTAAAGCAACTGTATGACAAGGTTGACAGGCTAATTCGTGGGTTCAAGATTTTAAGTTTTAATTCTGTTTTTGACATCACTTTACAAAGAGCAGGAGATAGAATCTTGTAATCATATCTCCCATTAGTTGGGATAACTAAACAAGAAGACCATTCGCTGATGTCAGTCAACTCAAACTAAGATTGTTATAAAGGATTGATCTAATAAATGTAATCCTTGAAATTTACAGAAAATCAAGATAATCTGTAACAGTAAGTGTTGGAAAAAATGGATGAGATTTAAAGAACGTACATTCAAAGAAAGTTTGATACGCCTTGATCTTGCAACATTTTACTGGAGATACTGCCTTTGACATTTTTTTAGTTCTTTCTTATATTTTACATAGTTTCAAATGTTTTGTGTTCACAGAATATATTTTTGATTTACTACAAATAAATTATTCAGAATTTCAAAAATGGGTTCCACATTAATTTAGAAAATGGGTAATAATCTTAATTGCATGAGTTTTTTTTTTTAATTTCACTTTACCTTTTACTGCTTCTTCCTTCCTCCTACCATTAAGGTTTTGTATAATAAGCCCCAAAAGTTCTAATCTTCAAACAATCCTTCTGAAGACTGTCAGCTATTTATAGTTCTTTCTTCTCTATTTTACTTTAATGGATGCTTTTAAAGCTGTTAGAAATTAAAGGTCGGTGAGGCTGAGGGTGTATGTGGCAATTTGTCCAAATTAACTTATTACTGTGGCCTGGTGGGTGATGATGAGCCATCTGGCTCCATTTCTTAGGAAATGTTCTCCTTGAAAGTGATTTCTGGGAGCAGGTTTAATTTACCTTTCATCTAAACAAAACCTTTAGGTATCCTGTGGATTAAACCTGTGGATTAATTATTTTTAAATTTTAGTTTAGGGGGACCTGTCCTTCAGTATCTTATCTATCTATTTTTACTACACAAGAAAATTGACACAAATTAGCCCCAGGATAGCTATTTTTATATGTGGATTTAGAACAATACACTAAAGAAATTTGTCATTCTGTGAATATGAAAAATGATAAAAATTAGAGATACTGAATATGCAAAATTTTTAACCTTACATCTTGAGAATTCAATGTGTCCTCTCTCGATTTTTCTTCTATATCCCTCATGGAAAAAGGAACTGCTTGAGACCCAGCTTTAACCTATCTCATTTTGCAAATGTAAATAAGGTAGTATCATCCTTGCCCCGTTGAATGGCAGTCCACAATCAAAAAGACATTAGATACTTCATTTCATCTGTAAAATTGGAATGAAAGATAAAGTACACCTGTTCCTTTTACTGCCGCATTATTAAGTGGGCATCCCTATAAAAATGCAAGAAAACTCAGCATGCTTCCATTATTAAATTATTGGGTACAACTCTATCACAGTAAAATGACAAGAAGATAACAGCCTTTGTAAATTAATTGGCTATTGATGAAATGTATTATATGCTTCTATACAACTTACTTACATGCTTTAAACTACTGGTTTTTCTTTGGGGAAACTTCTGACAGATATGATGCGGCAAATGTTAAAAGTATACAAATTATACCATTTTCAAAATGGTTCTTTTTATTGCTATAAATTTGTGAACTTTACCTGTTGAAATTAATATATCATAGTAATGGGCACTTTTAGTAGGACATGTACAATAATTACATATTGTCCTACTCATATAGTACAAATGAGTCCTGAAAGGGAGCTTGCTGTAGGCCAGTATTGAGCATGGGGTTTGTAGTAAATAAGAGTTGAGTTCAAATTCTGTCTATGCAGTTCAATAGCTGGGTGACTTGGCAAGGCACTTAACTTTCCTGAATGTCAGTTTTGTTGTTCATTTCAAAAATAGGCATAATAATATCTCACTTATAGCATGATAATGGTGTTTAAAGGAGACAACTCAGATAAACCACTGGCTGCTGTAGCTGGAACTCAGCTTACACTCTGGAAATGAGCTTTCCCTTCTCTCTACTTTTCTGAAGAAAGCAGAATAAGAACAAGACTTCACAGACAAGACTTGTCAAGGCCCCAGTATTCAGTCTTGTCTGTCTATACCTTTACTAAGGAGCTCAAAATATCTTCTGTTTTGCCTTCTTTTCAAATACTTTATTTACAAATCAGTTGCTTTGATTTTGGATTTAAGACCAATGTTTCTTAGCCAAGATTCCATGCCAAAGCAACCCCCACTACCCCAACCTCCGCCCAAATTCAACTTTTCAGCAGTCGTGTGCTTTATCTTGTTTGGTGTGGCTTCAAAAAATAATCCATACAACTCACCAGTGTTCATTTGACAAATGTCACTGACATGCACCATTGTTTTATTTTAAGTGGAGCCTAAGGCAGATCTTTAGAGGAGAAACCAAGCAAAGGTGTTGTACCACTTAACCGATACTATCCTGGATAGTCTCCTTTGCTCTAAGATGGTAGCACTAAGAAAAAATTCTCTTCATTTTTAATACTGTTTTTGGATTTCCAAGTGTATGGAACTTTTCTTCATAAGCTAAGTGTGTTTGTCTTAAATTAACAATGTAGCTAAAATATAAGTAACAAGTCTGATTTCAGGATGCTAATTAGAATTGGACTTGGATGCTTATGCAAATGGTAGGTGGACTTGAAATAGACCTGCATTACCCAGCTACAAGCTAAATGTTTTACTGGAACCTGCATTTGTTTTCAGTTGATGGATGAGGGACCAGTATCTAGTTTAGAGTTAACCACTCATTGTTTTTTGAAGACAAATAAAAAATGAAAATATGAAAAATAACCACAGGAATGCCTGAGTGGCTCAGTGGTTGAGCATCTGCCTTCAGCTAAGGACAGGATCCCGATCCCGGGGAGACCCGGATGGAGTCCCACATCAGGCTCCCTACTGGAAGCCTGCTTCTCCCTCTGCCTGTGTCTCTGCCTCTCTCTGTGTCTGTCATGAATAAATAAATAAAATCTTTAAAAAAATAAGAAAAATAACTACAGCATGATCCAAGGTTTTACACTGACTTGAATATATCCCCATTATTCTAAAAATAATAAAGAAAGGAAACAGTACTTATTACAGCTTATGAGTACATGAAACTTCTGAAGCATTCGGTGTTATCATGTTAGCCTCAGCAAGAGATGGTCAACAATAGAATTCATCTCCCTGCAACAAGATCCTCAATTCCAGACTCTTACTCTGAGGATTTATGGTATATGAAGGTTTTATTTATTTAATACCAAACAGCCGGATGAAAATGAATAAGTCAGGCATATCCAAGTATTAAAACATTGTATTGACAAGATATCCAGAGGACAGACCAAATTATGCCACTTTCATTAATGTGCTTAAATATTTTATTGAAACTGAAGCAATGTGATAAATGATGAGGTACATATTGAGTATGAGATTATAGGACCTTTATTTGAAATTCCTATGGAGTACATTCTTGTCCTATGCAATTTTCCCATATAGAATATACTCTGTGATCCAAATAAAGTATTACAAATGATATTCAGTCTTTAAAATATCTTGGTTATTTGAGAAAAAAATTAACTATTAGGAAAAAATAAATTATATTTAAATGTACTGAAATTTCTCTCAGATAAAAATAAGAGTATCTGTCTGAAATGAGGCTAAAAATCGCCATGGACTATAAACAAATATAGGGGGATCTCTGGGTGGCTCACCAGTTTAGCACCTGCCTTTGGCCCAGGATGTGATCCTGGAGTCCTTGTTTTGCTTATAATGCCATTATTTTTCCCAAAATAGTGTTGCTTCTTCTGAGAAAGCAAACAAATAAAAAGAACCAGTAAATGAAAGATCTTTATTTTCTTTATATTAAAAAAAAAGTTTTACCTATCACGAAGGAGACAATGTAATGAGATAAATAGTTATTTCTAAGAATTTTGTTTAATACAATATGATATTTTAGGCATGAACTAAGTTGTACTTGCATTTAAAGCTCCAAAAATGATGAAGTAGACATAACTCGCTTAAAATTGCCAAGGCAACATTAATGTCACTTGAAACAAATATGGGTAGTGGGGGGCAGCTTTTTAGCCATGGCTTTCCTCACACACTAAGACTCTAGTTAAATCATCAGGTTGGAATAGGAAAGAAATAAAAATGACTACATATTTACTTTGTGTTGTATGGCTAATGAAATCCCATCCCAGCCTCAGCATTGACTGGTCCAGGACTATCTATATTCCCCCACTCTTTCCTCTCATTATACTATTTTGTCTCTAACCCCATAGTAAGGCTGCTGTAGATCAACGGCTGAGTGAAATGGGGCCACCTCTTTTTTTAGGAGAATAGCTGCCACCACACTGACTAAAGAACTAAGGACCCAAGGAGGGCCACTGTGAAATCTAAGTGAACAAAAGTAAACAGTGGGTTAAATTGGATGGGCCAGATTTACAGGGATTCTTGGGTTATTTGTTTTCTGCAGACACCAACAGTTGGACATAGAAATCTATATTTAAAGATTTATTTATTTATTTATTCATGAGAGACACAGAGAGAGAGAAAGAGAGGTAGAGACACAGGCAGAGGGAGATGCAGACTCCATGCAGGGAGCCTGACATGGACTCGATCCCGGGTCTCCAGGATCACGCCCTGAACTGAAGGCAGTGCTAAACCGCTGAGCCACTGGGTCGACCCTAGAAATCTATATTTAAAAAAAAAAAATCTGCAAAGTTTCCCTTTGTAAAGAAAATACAACTCAGCATATCTACATATTTAAAAAAATTACAGTTCATTATTCATCCTCCTGTAGAGAGCTTTCAAGGTGAAGTTCAAAAATTTTATTTGCAACCAATTATAGGACAAGATATTTTAAAGTAATTGGAGCACAGTGATGTGGTCAGTAAAGTATGTTGTGTGACCTTGGACAAGTCCTATCTCATCTCCTCATCTGTTAAATAAGAGGTTGGGCCAGGTTACTTCTGCTGTATCTCCCTGTGCTATCAACCTTTGGCTGGAAGTGTACTAGATTATAAAGAATTGTGGGCCAATAAAACTGAAAGAAACTTCCAACTCTTTGCTTATCTCTGTTTTTTAAATTTTCTACAAGAAAAACAGATTCCTTTTATAAATTAGGAAGTCATAACTGATCTGTATTCCTTATTTTTAATATTTAAAATATACAGAAATAGAAATCTTAGAGATCATCTCCTTTAATAAATGAGGTCACAGAAAAGGAGGAAGGTTGAGAAATTTGCCCAAACATACAGTCGTCAATGATGAATCCAGGATCCTGACCAAATTCCATTGACTCCCAGGCTAGCGCTCTTTGGTGATACATGGGAAGCATTAAACATGAAATGGCAGTCATCTCTATCAGTTAACAGGGATAAAAACCCTCCCTTGATTTTTTTCATCTTCCTATCAGTATTTAAAAGACAGGGAGGACTTAGCAATAAAACCAAGAATTTAGAGGACTTGAAGGTCAGGCACTGATTTGTAAAGTATACAAGTTCTGCAAAGGCTAGCCCCACTTTGGGCCTAGCAAAGTGGCAAGGGCCCATACCCTTAGGCATGGATTCCTTCAAAAAGTAATCCTGAAAATGCTGTGCTGTATCTGGATTGAAGCCACCTTGACATACACTCCATTTAGGCGGCCAATCTCCCCTCAGCTCTCCAAGTGCTAACACCAAAAAAAGGAGTGGCATCAGGTCTCCTAGCTGCTTTGCAACCAAATCTTGCTTTACAGTTTACTTTTAAAATTCCCAGTATCTTAAGACAAACAGACGATGACTTTTAAGTTTAAAAAAAAAAATGCACTAAACTAAGTTTTCTTAAACTAAGAAAAGCAGATTGCTGCAGGAGTCTAATTAGGATTTCTAAGGTGTCCTTCACTCGTGGCTGTGACCCTTTCTGGCATGCTCTCTGTTCACACCAGCGAAGATTGAATATCATATTTTTGAAGATATCCTATAATCACTATTTACTGGCTGGGAGTGCAAGAAATGGTTTATTGGCTAGTATTAGTTAAACATCAAAGTCCTTTCTTAGAAAGCAGTGCTGTTTCCCGCCTGTTTGGTGTGCATGAAATCAGTGAACCTAATAAAGCAAGGAGGGCTCATTAGGAAGAGCAACAAAGTTTCCAGTGTCCTTTATGACCGTGCAGCCACCACAGAAAAGATCAAAGCCCCCGTCAGTGGTGTCTGTACATCTGTTTTCTTTTTATCCAACGTGTTATTTGGTTAGTTGTTTGACAACATCAAAGCTTTTGGCCATTAGGTTCTTTGGTCCACATGGGACCGAATTTATTTTACTAATCCATCTGGTCTAAGATATAAACGTTCCTAATAAGTGCAGGTCAGCAGTGAGTGAAATGAACACTTTCGGTATTTATCATTAGTTTTCAGGGGACAAGTTCTCTTTACCAGTCTGGAGATGGACAGCCTCTTAACTCATGCATCTTGTGAAATTAACCGTTTTCCTTTAAGGAAATGTCATGTAAACTTTAGAATCCAGGAAAAAGAATTATCTCTCATTCTCTTGCCTTTTCTCTCTCATTCTCTCATTCTTTCAAGATACACATATATAATTCACCCATTTAAAGTGTACAATTTAATACTTTTTATGTATTCAAAGTTGTG
Source organism: Canis lupus baileyi (assembly GCF_048164855.1). Classification (NCBI taxonomy): domain Eukaryota; kingdom Metazoa; phylum Chordata; class Mammalia; order Carnivora; family Canidae; genus Canis; species Canis lupus. The sequence continues at coordinate 25,106,231 of NC_132852.1, forward strand.
AAATTTTAGAACATTTTATCATTACCAAAAGAAACCTTGTTATGACATCAACACACTGTACACCTTAAACATGTGCAATGTTATGAGTCAATTATTCCTAAATAAAACTGAGGGAAAAGAGAGAAGGAGAAAAAGAAAAAGAAAGAAAAAGAAAGAAAGAAAGAAAGAAAGAAAAGAAAGAAAGAAAGAAAGAAAGAAAGAAAGAAAGAAAGAAAGAAAGAAAGAAGAAAGAAAAAAGAAAGGAGGGAGGGAGGGAGGAAGGAAGGAAGGAAGGAAGGAAGGAAGGAAGGAAGGAAGGAAGAAAGAAAGAAAGAAAGAAAGAAAGAAAGAAAGAAAGAAAGAAAGAAAGAGAAAGAAAAACTAACTGCACCCATTTTCCTTTTCCCCCCAAATTTCCCTCACCTCCACTCCTTGGCAACCACTAATCTATTTTCAGCTTCTATGGATTTGCCCATTTTGAATATTTCTTATAAATAAAACTATCCAGTATGTGGTCCTTTATGACTGGTTTCTTTCACTTAATATTATGTTTTCAAAGTTCATAGTGTCATAGCATGTGTCAGTACTTTATTTCTTTTTATTGCCAAACAATATTCAATTATATATATATATATATATATATATATATATATATATATACACACACACACACACACACACACCCCACATTTGATTTACTAATTCATCTGTTGATGGACGTTTGGGTTGTTTCTCCTTTTTGGCTATTATTATTAATGCTGCTATGAATATTCATGTACAAGTTGTTGTGTGTACATAACTTTTCATTTCTGTTGAGTATATACTAAGGGGTGGAATTGCTGGGTCATATGTACAGTAGCTCTGTTTAATCTTTTAAGGAACTGCCAAGCTGTTTTCCAAAGCAACACCATCATTTTTCATTCTTGCCAGCAATGTGATGAGAGTTCCAATTCCTTCACATCCTCACCATCCTCACCAATGCTTGTTACTGTCTGTCTTTTTTTTTTTATATATATATAGCCATCCTAGTGGGTACTGAGTGGTATCCTTTTGTGGTTTTGATTTGTATTTCCCATTCTATATGCATGACTAATGCTGTTGAGCATCTTATCTGTGCTTATTGGCTATTTATATGTCTTCCCTGAAAAAGTGTCCAGATCATTTGCTTATTTTTTAATTGGGTTGTCTTTTTATTATTGAATTTGAGTCCTTCATGTATTCTATATACAAATCCTTTATCAAGTACATAATATCTCTCTTTTTAATTTTATCTAAATGCTTTCTGGGAATTGTGCATTTCCTGTTTATTTGAATAGGAGACTCCTTAAAAAGGAATCATGAGTCACAATAGAGGAAATAAAGTCTATTTCAGAATCCTCCTCTTGCCATACAAAATCAAAGAGGAAAAAAAAAACTAATAGTAATACTAGAACAAGAACTTAGTAAGTTACCGTGGCCATTTCAGTGTTGTAACAATAATGATTCATGTTTGTATACACAATTAGAGTTTACAAAGTACCATGATATACATAACCTGTTGTAATCAGCTCTGTGAAATATTACAGTTATCTCATTTACTAATAAAGAAAAAACAGGAAGGGAAAAGGGTGGAGACATTTAGTAAAGTATTTTGTCACACTTAAGACTAAGTTCAGCCTAAACACCAGCTACATAAATGCCAAAATATTCAGGCCAAAGTTCACTAAATGAAATAGAAAAACTATCAAAGCAGTTGTGCACGTAATTTTATTTTACAATTTATCCACATTTCCAAGTGATATCTGAATATGAGATGAGAAGTAAAACAGCTGCCTATGTCATGATAAATTAGCCATAGTTATAATTACAAGATATGAAACACCCGAAAAACTTGAACTTTTATCATGTCTTGCAACACCTAGGTCTTTTACCCTGACAGTATGCACTGATGTTGGGGAATGCAGTACAACCACACATGCTGTATCTTAAGTTTTTATCTAACAGTGATACATATACTCTCAAGAATAGTACACACTACAATGCAGTTAACTTACTGTGTGACTTTAGGTAATCCACGCTTCTCCCAGCTTTTTCTTCATCATCTAGGAAATCCACTAAGATTCCTATTCCTGGGCTGTCTGGCCTGAAGGTTTCTGCTGCGTGATCTCTGAGATGATATGGACTGGCGCCTAAATACAAGGGGGAAGGGGCATAAGAAAAGATGTGACCTGCTGGTATCTGAGTAGGAGAAAGGTAGCAATAATGACATGGTGTTACAGGTCTTGTTGACTGGTCACTGTGTGAGGCTCTATGTAGAAGTAGGATGAATTGTTTTTATTAATATTTTTGCTAAAGCAAGCAGACAATACAGATTAAGTGCAGTTGGCAGTCCTGTCCCCATCCCCCCTTGACTCTACAGAGTAGTAATGAACTATTTCATTCGTGCCCAGTTTTTTGCCACATTTATAATGGAAATGACCACCTCACAGTATTAATCCACAGAGTCCTAGTTTAGTCTTATACCCAGGACTGATTCAAACTCCTTGAAAGAGGCTTAGAAGTAATCAAGTCTATACCCAGAACAATCTACTAAAGTAGACCAGGATCCTTCCTCAGATCAAAGCCCAAGCATTTTCCAGGGTTCCCAAGGCTCCAGAGTCAAGAGAGACTCAAAGTTATAGTAGTGGCAGAAAATCAAATAGCTTCCATCCACAGAGAGAAAAATACCCTCTGAAATGAGACAGGTCCCATGTCTGATAATAAAGCATATTGTATATATAGACTTTCCTAGAAAATCTAGGTCCTATATTGCCATATTTTTGTGACTTCCAAGAGATGCCATTAGCATCTTCCCCAAAGGACAGACTAGAGGCTTGGGAAGCAAAGGTCATACTTCCAGAATTTAAGTTCTGAGCTTGACCATGCAACCGGACTATGCAGTCAACTGTGGGAAAGATTAGCTACTCTCTGAGTCAATTTTAGTCAGTCTCTTGGAATTTATGAATGTCAAATAAAACTATATAAATGTGTATGCTATTCACTGTCATGTAAGAAGCACTAATTTCTGTCTCTATCAGAATATGAAAGCATATGTGAAAATATCTTTAATGTTCTAGAGAAAACTAAAAATATAAATTGAAATTAATACCAATCAAGAGTGTCACATTCAAATTGATTAATCAATTTTTGGAAAAATAACAATTTTCCAACTATAGGAAAAAAAAAGAAAATCTCCATTGTTTTGGTTTGGTTTGGTTTGGGTTTTGGCCAAAAATGTACTATTGGACATGGAAACCTCACCTTCTAGGTGCTATACATTAATTTAGAGTTCTAGCTCCCTTTCTACCACTGGTGAGGTCAGAAATACCTGTATAGGGGGAAGGGAGTGAATGAAATGTTTGCCCTCTCTACTTGTAGGTGACAGCCAGATTGTTCACATTCCTTCCTGAACTCTGTTGGACAAACCTCTTGACTTACCATGTCTGGGAAATCTTCAAATGTAAATGTGATGATGACATTGGTTGGAGTGCCTGGAGAAGGAAGCCTTTGAAAGCGTCTTAGGGCTCCTTCAACAATCCAGGGGAAACTTGCTCTTAGTCAAGAGCCACTTTGCAAAAGAAGTATGATATTCTTAAAGGCAAAACTCCCAACTTCACATAAGAATATCAGCTTTCTATTTAAAATCACACAGAGGTGTAAAAGAAACAGATACTTCCGCAGACACTTCCGCCCTATGCAACCCATGCAACAGACTTTAATTTCTTGAGATTAAGAGGCTGAACTCTCCAAGAATGCTTCAGATTGGCCTTTCATTTCCTGATATAAATAGGAAAACTCATTGAAAACCTAACAAAGAAAAGAATGACGGGGCTCCCAATCCAGGAGCCCGTCTACTGTAATTACCTACAAAACTCCTTAAGAAGCTTCCAACTTTCAGTTTTTTTGTTTTGTCCTTGGTGGTTAACTTACCAAATGTATAATACCGTGTTGAGGTAAGCAAGTTGGCCATTGACCATGGGAGGAATAGCAATGGTAGAGGTAGTAGGAAGAGAGAAAATGTATAAGCAGTCACTCCTATAGCTACTGTCATATCTCACCTTTACACCCCATCCTGAGCTAATACTGGGGAACTGAGGAAATATTGTTTAGGAGGAAGTAGCTCCTTGAGTAAGGAAGTGGGCAGTGCAGGAAAAACAAATCAGAACCTTCCCAGAATAGAATTCACCTTTGACTACCACTTAAAGCTCCCCATCCCATGTCCAAGTTTTGCCAGACAGGGATACACATGTCAAAACCTGTCTAAGCCTGCCCTTCTCCATGAGCAATCACAGATATTCTTCTGAAATTAATGTTACTGGCATTTGTAGCTCTCAAATGCTACTTAGACTCTCGAGTCCTTAATGAACAGATGAGTCTGCACCATTTGTTCTCACTTTGCAAAGAATTTGATGTGCTCCTAACAGCAGCAGAGAAGCAAAAAATTAATGAGATTTAGTGGCCATTTATTTCATGGAAGAGCTGTTTGATCAATAGGACTGAAGTCAGCTTGTAGACAATGAGATCCTCTAGGAAATAGGCTCTGGTTTAGTATACACATCTCAAAAAACCAAGATATTTACTGTTTTTGTAGAAGATTCACTATTTTTATAAAGGCTTCATGGTTGCTTTATAGAGCAAACAAATTTAATTTCCCCAAAGAATTTTAGCTTCCTTGGAAGAGTAAATGAGTATTTCTTGTGTTCATCTGGCTCTAAGTAACTTCTTGTTTTGTTTTATTTAATTTAAACAACAAACATTTATTCTCCTGGTTCTGGAAGCTCAAAAGCCCAAGATCAAGGTGCTGGAAGCTTCAGTGTCTGGTGTGAGCCCACTTCTCTTTTCTTTTTTCTTTCTGCCACCAGAATCACCCTTAATGGTCCATCATGATTGTTTTCGCTTAGGCTTTTTCTAGCATACACCTCAAATCGTTGCAGCCTCTACTAATACCCCAGCTCTAGTCACTTCATTTTTCTGCTCACAGACCTTCCTCCACTGTTTTTAAAATAAAATTCAAATGCTTCTGCTTGGCACTGAATGTCTCCATGATCTTGACCACTGCTTTTCCATCTTCCTCACATTTCTTATATCCTACATTCCATTCACCCTGTCATGCACATTTTAGTATACAGCATTTTTCTTACAATTTTTTCATGGCTAGCCCTTAAAGACTCCTTAGAGATGTCGCATTAGCCAACGCAAGCCATATAGACATCTCTGTCTTCCAGGAGGTAGTGAAGGACAAATGTGACGTATGCCCAATAAAAGAACTAGGGCACTGGTGAGTAACCCTAGTGACCGCCACACTCTAAAATTTTCAGGTATTAAATGGAGAGTTGGGACACCTGGGTGGCTCAGTTGAGCATCTGCCTTTGACTCAGGTCATGATCCCAGAGTCCTGGGATCAGGTCCTACATCAGGCTCCCCACAGGGAGACTGCTTCTCCCTCTGCCTATGTCTTTGCCTCTCTCTATGTCTCTCATGAATAAATAAATAAAATCTTTTTTTAAAAAAGATAAAATTTTAAATGGAAAGAGTTTATGTAAAATACTAAATAACTTCTAATCAAAAGATACCAAGCGTTTTTATAACAAAACAAAACAAACTTGTTCGTGTGTGTCACTTATTTTATACACCTTCAGAACATATAGTCTTTCCAAAAATTACATAATCTGATCATGGCAATTCAGAGTAAAATAAATTCAAAAAAGAAACAGCTTCTTACACATACTTTAAGTACATTTTGCTTTTTATTAGAGTTGGTTTCAGACATTCTTCACATTTTTAGGAAATCTTTTGATTTGTTTCTGTTTTACTGTGTAATTTAAAACTCTCCACCTTTTACTGAAATGTACTAACCACTGAAAAATTAAAAGCAATATAAAAATAGGAACAGTTGAAGCCAGTTTTAAAGACTATAAGGCTAAAATAAATTTTTCAAATTATAATACTCTACTTTCATTTATATGTATTCCTCACAGACCAATAAAATGGAGTGCTCATTGTTTATTGGAAATTGACATTCCAATGGTGTTAGCCAACTAAGTAATTCTTTTTTAAAGTTTCCTGTGCAAAAATGTGTACAAAGAAATGTTTCTATACTAATTAATGTTGATAGTTTGGTTTGGAACATTACGTTAAACTAAAGTTAGTTTTATGTGTTCTCTTTTTACTATGTTTAATGAATATCATTGGTGGTCAATTTTTTCTAGAATTTTTAATCTTTGTTGCATTATAGAAAAATAGCAAAGGAATGATCAAAAATAGGCATAACAAAAAAAAAATAGGCATAACAAAAAGCAATGTTTCACAGAGGTAAATAGAGTATTGAGTTTAAATAAGCATTTACCATTCTTTAAAAAAAAAAAAAAAAGCATAGTTGGCTTATGTGCAGAGATGCTACATAAAATATCAGACACCAACTGAGGGATTTGAGAGACAGAGACAGTTCCAGTCTGATGGACCAGAAGAATGAATTTTATTGAGTTTCTACTATGTGCACTGCTCTGTAATACATGTGGTTTACATAGTCTTTCACACTATCCTTTAACAAACCTATTAGTGTTACTCTCTCCATTATGCAAATGAAGAAGTTGAGGGTCAAATATTTAGGAAGATTGCAGAAGATCACACAATCAGTAACTGATAGAAATAGCATTTCAACCAGGTCCTGAGCTCCTCTCATGACAGAAAAAGAAGGTGCAGGATCTAGAAAACAGAATGGCACAGAATAACAGTATCATAGGAAAATAAGCAGCAGAATTTGGAGAGAAACTATAATGAGAAACAAGAGTTCTGGAATCACCAGGTGTTACTCAGATTTCAGAAACAGTTTTGCAATTTTAGAGAGTATAATATGGGTACTTCTGATGATGGAGCAATTTCAATGGCAAGGTCTGAGCAGAAAATCAAAAGAAAAAAATTTAATATCTTACTGTCTTTTCAAAGATGTATCTAACTTACATGAAACACCAGTATACTCAACAAAATGCTGATGTGGAATGTGATTTTCCTTTCTCAAAACACGTTTATCGTAATAGTTGAAAACCTAATAGAGGGGCCGCCTGGGTGGCTCATTGGTTTAGGGCCGCCTGCAGCCCAGGGCGTGATCCTGGAGACCCGGGATCAAGTCCCACATTGGGCTTCCTGCATGGAGCCTGCTTCTCCCTCTGCCTGTGTCTCTGCTTCTTGTTCTCTCTGTGTCTCTCGTGAACAAATAAATAATATCAAAACAAAAACAAAACCTAATAGAGGATAATTTACATCAACCACCTTTATAGGTTTAACTTTCCTCCATAAACTATAGGGATTTAAGATGTAGCCTTTCCTTTAGCCTTTTTCTTACTTTTGATAACAAGAATGGGTGATAAAGAGATTTAATAAAAATATTTTTTGAGGGTAGCCCTGAGTTTTTTTTTATGGAATACAATCCTCTGAGATATATTCTATTGCACAATACCATGAATGCCAGAGGTGGCCAAGAGATATTAATTGATGAAAATAATAAAAAGGCCTTCTTAGATATCATAGTTTCAGCCCTCTTTGCTGTCTCTAAGAAGAATAACTTGAGCTTAACTTCTACTTGGCAATGCTTTCCTTGACATTAGGAAATGGAACACGTTTGGAAGTGACTTTTCCCAGTGAGTAGAAGGGGTGCCTGAGTGAGCATTCTGGTTGACAGCCAGTTTCTCCATCGTCTTCCCAGTCTAGGTGTCTCTGTTTGGGTGTGCCACCAGCAGCAATCATCTGGGTCAGTGGTGTCTAACATCCCCCCGGGAGGTGGTGGCACAACAGTGTTTGTTTAGTTTGTAGGGAAAACTTGTGAAAGGTGATGACCTTAGTTTAGGGCTGAGAAAACCCAATGAGTTTAAAGTGCCTAAGAAGTGAAGACTCAAAAGATAGTCCCTTCAGCTTCTGCGTGGGAGTAACCTCCAATACTCCTGTGGCCCAAGTCGATGCCGTTAAGTTTAAAATGCTTATCACCTAACACCTTCTGTGCGGCTGCCTTTCATCACTCAGCCAGCAGCTAGCAGGTCTTACTGACATTCTCTCTGCTGTGACTGTGTGACTGTCACTGAGCTTCCCGGCAGGGCACACAATCATCCTCCCAAGGCTGTTGAGTTCCACGTAAACAGTTAATGATCCCTATTTCAAACTCTGTATATTTCAGGTTGTACTTTAACGCAATAATAAATCAACAAAAGTTGCCTGTATTTAGTTCCTAAAGCAGTGATGTATGGATTCACTCTGGATATAGAAAAAATAAATATGCTGTGTGTGTTCCCCACCTCTCTCCTCCACAGCAATGCTGTCTTGTAAAACAAATGTTGTAGAAATTGATGAACTGTGAGTGATCCCAAGGGATATTTGCCTCTTTTCTTAAGAGCAATAAGAACATAATATCTGATTATAAGATCCAAAGAATATAGGTCATCCTATTTTATGTGTTTACTTGTTGATAGTTAAATTCAACAATTGGGAGCATTTGGTCTCTTGTGAAAATATGCTTTGTGCTTTAAAGCAGTTCCTATGTAAAAAAAAAAAAAAAAAAAAAAAAAAAATAAAGCAGTTCCTATGTGGATCCAAATTATAGAATGTAAGAGATAGTAGACAATAAGAACACTTTCAATGTAAAGAGCATTTCCAAATGAACCCCACTGCTACAAAAGCTATTCTGCTCAGCTTCCAACTTTATCTGAGCCCTTCTTTATCTTATCCTTCTTTCCTGAAAATTTGAATTTTATATCTTCTTTGAGCTCAGAAGCCTACCTTGTCCAGAAAGGCCCTTACAGATACCATCACCCCTGAAGCATTCAGTTGGGTTTATTGTGGTAAAATATACAAAATATAAAATTCATCATTTTAATCTTTTGAAATATATAATCCAGGAGCATTTAGTATATTCACAGTGTTGAGTAGCCGTCATCGTTATGTAGTTCCAAAACAACCTGATCACCCAAAGGAAACCAGCATCCCCATTAAGCAGTCACTCCCCATTTCTGTAGGTTCCCAGTACCTAGAAACCACTAATCATTCAATCTCAATGGATTTGCCTATTCTGGATATTTCATATAAATGGAATTAGTATGTGACCTTCTGTATCTGGTTTCTTTCATTTAGCATAACCGTTCCAGGGTTCATCCATGTTGTAGCATGACCAGTACTTCATTCCCTTTTTATGACTGAATGATGCTTCATTGTGTGATTATACTACATTTTATTCATGCATCCATTGACAAACATTTGGATTGTTTACACAATTCCACTCTTGTGAAAATATATTTCTCATGAAATTTGTCGTATTTAGCTATTTTTCAGCTGCTATGAATATCCTTATACAAGTTATATATATATATATATATATATATATATATATATATATATATATATAAATGGGTGTATAAAATGAACACCCATTTTCTGTTCTTTTGGCAATATACTTGGGAGTACCATTATTAGGTCATATATTTTTAGTTCTAACTTAATTAGGAACTGCCAAACTGTTTTTCACAGAGGCTGTACCATTTTACATTTCTACCAACAATGTATGAGGTTCCAATTTCTCAACATCTTCACCGACATTTGTTATTTTCCTTTTTTTTTTTTTTTTTTTTTTTTTTTATTATTACAGCTATCCTAGCAGGTGTGAAGTGGTATCTCATTGTGGTTTTGATTTGCATTTCCCTGACAGTTAATGACCTGGAGCATCTTTTCATGTACTTGTTGCCATTTGTTGACCTTCTTTGGAGAAATGGCTATTGATTTGCAAATATTTCCTCCCATTTTATAGGTTGTCTTTTTACTCTTAATAGGGCCCAAGAGTCTTAATTTTAAGTCCAATTTACCTAGACCTTTTTTGTTGTTTGCTTGTGCTTTGGTGTCTTACCTTAGCACCATTGCCAAATCCAAGATCGTGGACATTTACAACTGTTTTCTTTTTGAGAGTTTAGTTTTAACTCTCGAATGTAGATCTTTGATCCATTTTGAGTTAATTTTTGTATATTGCATGAGGTAAGGATCCACCATCATTCTTTTGCATGTGGATATCTAGTTGTCCCAGCCTCATTTGTTAAAGAGACTATTTTTTCCCTGAACCATTCAGTTTTGAAAGCCGAAAGTGTTTTACTTAATAGTTATATACTGCTTTTTTTTTTTTTTTTTAGTTATTCATGTTTGTCTTCTCTCTATAAATCCATTCAAGGGAGGAGATTGACTTCTTTAATGTTTCCTATATTTTATATAAGGGCTAAAATGGGTTCCAAGGTGAGAAAAAGGAAGTCAAAGAGAACTCAAGGTTTTAACCCAGGAAAATCAAGGTAATTTATTTAAAAGATAACTTGTTATCTTTTTAAAATATAAAATTAGTAGGACAATCTCTTCCCTCAAGATGTTCATAGCCTAATGGATGAAACTAGCCCATCTGATAGCCACCAGACACATGTGGCAATTGCACACTTGAAATGTGCCTAATTCTAATTGAGATTTATTAAAAGAATAAAATACACACTGGATTTCAAAGGCTTAATGCAAAAAGAAGAATGTCAGACATTTCATTAGTCATTTGTATATTAATTACTTTTTGAAATGATAATTTTTTGGTATGTTCGATTATGTGAAATACTATAAATCTAATTTCACTGGTTCCTTTTTACTCTTTTAATGTGGCTTGTTTTATATTTTCACTGGAAAATACTGACATAGATAAACAGAAAATCAAGCAAGTGTCTCACAGAGACCCTAATAAGTGAAAGAGGTGATATTTATAGCCATTTCTTAAAATTCTGTAACCTAGGTTTTTAATTACTATGCTATCCAATTCAAAATCAACCAGAAATATGACGATATGATTAGTGGTTCCAGTTTGAAACTGGAAGGTAAGGCAAGGGTCTTTAACACATATTGAGTGCAGAACATCTTCAGGAATACAAACAAAATACAAACATCCTGCCTGTACTTCAGATCTCAGGGGCAGACGTACCTGACCCACATCATTCAATTAGAAAACAACTGTAGTTTAAGCCAGTGATTCTCAACCAGGGATGGTTTTGGCCTCCGGGGGACATTTGGCAGTGTCTGAAAACATTTTTGGTTGTTATAACTGGAGGTACTACTAGCATCAAATGGGTAGAGGCCAAGGATGCTGATAAATTTCCTGCAATACACTGATGGCTCTTGAACAACAAAGTATTCTTTGGTTCAGTGGGTTTATAATTCTAAGGTAGAGAAACCCTGGATTGCACTTTACTAGGGTAAATATTTCAAAGAAAGAAGAGGCGAACATGTGCAGGAGCTCTCAGGAAGATTCTGGGAAGGAAGGGACCCTTCAGTGAGTGGGCTCTGGAATGTGGGCAGTTGCCATTGGGTACAGGCATGGGGCAAAGTCATCAAGAGAGCATCACCAGTCAGGAGGAGTGTAGCCAGTGGTAGAAACGTGAAATGGATTTGAGCCACCTGGAGCAAAGAGTACATCATAAAAGGAGAAGAAGAAACTAGAGAAGTCGTTAAGAATTCAGATTTGGGCTCTAACCCTTTTTATTTCATTTGGCAGCTGAGCTGTTTTGAGGAGATCGGTTGACCTTTCTGAAATTCAGTGTAACCCTCTGTCAATGGGGATTTAATTTAATTTCATTTAATCAAATGAGATCCTCTATCTACAAACAGTTGTATAACTGAAAATACAAAATATTGTTAACTTTATCCTTGTGGTTATCACCAGATTGAGTTGGTACTAGATAGAGTGTGAGGGCTTTGAAAGTCCAGCAAGGAGAAGGGGGTTGGGTCTATGGGACCATCCAGAGCAGGAAAGCCGTTAGAAGTGAGTGATGTTGTGGAAAGTTCACTTGGATACAGTGTGCAGGAAATATGGGAACAGGGAAGGTGTATAGTGAGGAAAATCATCTAGGACATCTAGAATGGATGGATGAGAGGAGCCACAGGGGAAGCAGCTGGTGGGAGGTCCTGTGCCACCATGTTCACAGGCAGCTGCATCCCCAGTGGACTCACATCAGCAACCTGGTGGCAGTGAAGTGATTTGAGCAGCTCTTCCAGGGACACACTGGGGATAAGTCATGGCTTTTGTAGAAGCAGAGAGAAAAATAGGACCTTATGCACTAGTCCTATGTGTTGCGTGAACACTACATGTGGTTTCTAAGACTGAGCATTGAATATTTTATAGTCAATGTGGAACTCTAAGCAAATGGTGGATTCTGAGTTTTCCTTGAACTTTGTTTCACCTTCAACAGCACTACCATGGTAATATTTTTTGAAGCATATGTATAAAGGAATGCCTTTTCTAGCTCTTCGAGGTTTCATTTTCCCGCATTTAATATTTGAGTTCAAATTCTCCCAGCCTGGCACCAAGGCAGGGAATTTCCCATCTTAATTATTTTTTCATTTAAAATAATTTATTTTATAAGAAATTTGGGAAGTGGCCCAGAGGTTTTACTGTCATAAGAATGTCAAGAATGTAGAATGTGGGCTCCATTAGCATGTAAGCTTCCAAAGGGCAGGGGTTTGGGGTTGTTTTGTTCACTGCCTTAATGCTAGTGCTTAGAACAGTGCCCGGCACAGGATAGCACTCAATAAATTATTTGTCGAATGAGTGAGAGAATGTCCAAATAAACAAGAAGCACACGTTGTTTGTGCACTCACTCTTCCTAGACGGTCGTGTGATTGATCAAGTGCCATGTGCCTCTGTGGTGCTGGGTACAACCGTATCTGACCCCCGGTCATGGCTGTTATCAAAGCTGTCTCACTGAGGTCCATCTATTGTCACTCATGCCTTGCCACAAGCACTCAAATCAAGTGTTTTCTCCTCTCCTTTTTACCTCCTGTGGAACCCAGCAGAGGTAGATCAGAAAAGCTGAAAGTGGAAGAAGATAAGAGAGAGCAGAAAGGGATCAAATCCCACCCCTACCCCCCCAGCCCCCGGAAGTGGCCATTGGTTTGTCTCCTTACACCTTCCCGCAAGAGTGGCCTTTCCATGTTCCTGAAGAAGAAAACATCTCTGGGGAGGGTGTGCTTCTGGCAGGACTGGTGTGCTCCAGTCAGCTCTGCTGCTGCAGAAATAAGGGCTCTTCAATGAGACTTGATGATATGCCAGTTCCAACGATAAGAAAAGCCTGAAACACCAGCATGTCACCACACACCATCGGCCCTATTTCCCAATGTAGGGCAACGAGGCCACCAAACAAACAAATAGGACAGCTATTCTCAAAGCTTGACAACATAGTTGTGGACATGTTGGAAAAAGAAAAAAGCTTTCCTAAGGAACTGTTATAACAACAGAAGAACACTAAATAGATCATTTACGGGTGCCCTCCAGAGTTAGGAGGTCCCTCATTGGCACCTTTTCCATCCTCGTTAGCCATCTTGAGTATTTCCTTGTCCCAAATAACGTTTCTTCACTTTCCTCATCAGCGTGCAAGGGGTTCCTTATGATACTTAAGTCTTCATTTGGTAGGAGGGAAGCCCAAGGATATTTTACTCAATATATAACTTCTTATAAGGGAAAGCAAGCAAACAAAAAAGTCATTTATTCTGAAATGCATTCAGTCATCAGATTTCATCAAACATTGATCTGAGATTCTACTGCACAATGGGAGCCTTACTGCAGACATAGTAAGACTCCTAAGAGATGAGATTTCATCACTGAAGAGGAGCTCAGGAGAGGAAGGAGTATCCCATGGAGTTTCTCTTCACTGGAAATGGAAGCCCCTCCAGTTTCAGAATTGATTCATGACAAAAGCCAACCTTATTAGTGTTCTATTTCCATGCTGTGTCCTTTAAAATAGTATATTCTTGCATTTAAAACCCATAATTCTCTAACATCTTTCCAAGCTGAATCTTCCATTTTCTGAAAATCTGGAGCCTTGATAAATTCTGTGAGACCTTCCTTTTCAATGTTTATATAGAAATATAGGAGTATATGTTGTTAAGTGTACATATTTCAAGAATATAAAGTTTATCCGAGATTGGAGTAGTGTCCTAGAAAGTGTGCTATGCACACCTGTGAGCCATGTGCAGTGTGCATGGGTGTATGTAGGTGCAGTCACTCTGCGTGCATGAACTACCTATAGCCAATAATCCTTCCTGAGGAAAATTGTGTTTTTAAGTTCATTATTAGGACGTTTGTAATGTTGATGCTGTCATGCAGAGTTGTTAGTAAAAGTCTTTCACCTTGTCTCTGAGTGAGACTAAAGAGAAGGGTAATAAACTAATACAATTAATGTAAACAAATTGATGTTATTTGTAACTGTGAAATGACAAGTAAATTGTAGCTGTTAAACTCCCACACCTTTGAACACCTCTTCTTAAGACTCAAAGATTTAAAAAGAAGGTAGAAGCCATTTTTTAAAAATTTCTACTATAGCAAATAACAAGCTACACAAATAAAGATGAAAACGGTGCCCTAGAGTAAAGCAAATGCTGACCAGGTCAAATGAAAATGAGCCAAGTCCAGAACTAGAAAAAAAAAAAAAAAACATTTGGTCAAATGGAAAACATTTCTGGACTTCTGTCTTTCAGGCCTGCCTGCCTCCCAAGCTGTTATATGGTGATATTGAAAATATTTCACATATCACAGAGATAACATGAGGATGAAAGGCATGTTTGAAGTTCTTGAAACTATTCTGAGAAAGCTACTTGAGAAAACATAAGCACCGTCAATAATACCATTGGTGCTGTCCATCGTTAATACCAAGCAATCACTTTTTATGTTTCCTCTTTCTCTTATAATAGTTTTGACCAAAAAAAATAGTTTTGACATTAAAATATCACACTATAATGAACATTTTCTAAGTCAATCTTCTTTTGTAAAATGAGTACCAAAAGTAATACCAAAACCAAATCTTCAGGAACCAATACAAACAGAAAATATGGTTTTAGGAAGACAACAAACATGGATTCATTCATTCAGTCAGTCTTTCATATCGAGCTGTGGTAGACACTAGAGACATAATAGCCAGTGCAGGTCTAGGGGAGGATCAGGGATACAGATAGGGATAGAACTCTGGAAGCTTGAAGGCCAGCATGGCTGGCCAGCTTATATGAACAAAATAGAAAGAATGCCATTTATTCTGTTATTCAACAGAGATAGAAGTCTTTGTAACATTAAATTCTCCATAAAGTGTTTACATATTTATACTGTCATTTGTTTAAACTGGAGTCACTGGCTATTTCTTGAGCATCGGGCATGGTACCAGCTGTTTGTAGGAATGACTTTTCTGTGATGTGTTAAAGTCCTGGTTATGATTTACGTAACCTCACTATTGATCAGCTTTACTTTGCCAACATACAATCTGTATATGCTGTTAAGTTTCCATTCTAGAATGCTGATATACACACTACATAGGATCATTTTATGGACAGAGACTTCATGGAGATACATGGAAAAAGAAACACACTCCTCAGTTTATGAGTTTCTTTTGTTTTATTTCCCTTTCTTTTCTTTTTAATGCCAGGCTACTTTTTATTTCTGTTTTATAGCTATCATGCTGTAACATATATTTCAATTACAAGGAACTAGAAAAAAGAAATTGACATTTCTCCTACCAATCCTGATGTGGTATCATTATATTACTTATCTGACAGAGAGAAAAAACATGACTAGTATTGGTTGATAACTAATATAGTAGCTTACAATGAATTTTAGGATTTTAGATCAATATTTATCTTAAAAGTTCCCTGAAGAAGATACTGCTCTCCTTCTCTTACCTTTTATCACCTTCACTATTTTTTGCTGGGTAGTTACAAGCCCATAAGAATAAGAAAACTAAGACTCTATTCATATCGGAGCACTATTATTCCTACAGATGAAATGACCTAGAATAAATACATTACTTAAGGCTTCAGACTAGAGAAAGATTTAAAAGCAGCAAGAATGACAAATGCTGTATGTGGTCATCATTTTGAAGATAATGAAGGTATAAAACAATTTAATCAAAATAAAAATTTATTCAAGCCACTAAAAGGTGGAAAACTTAAAGTGGTTCTATTGAACCACCTGGTACCAAATAGCAAACAAGGACCATGTGCCTTGCAATATCAAAGTATCACTTCCCTTCTTTCCAGAAGTCAGAAAAAGAGCGTTTCCAAAGCTGATTTAACACAGCAAATTTGCAGAAATGGTTTTGAAATATGGATCTCTATCAAAGATCAAATTCTGTTACTTCTGCTCACCTTCTGTTCTTAACATTTATTAGCAGGCTTAGCGTATTTATTTATTTATTCTTTTGCAGTTCTGACACCATTAAATATTATAATCCTCGTTGATAGATTTCAGTGCTGTAACCTTTGATCTGCTCCTTTAACGAATATTTGTGTATTACGAAAACAGCATGTAAAAATAGCCAGAACTGGACAAAAACAAAACAAGACAAAAAAAAAATTGCTGAGGACAAAAGAACAGGAGAAACTGTGGGAATGTGCTGTGTTTTCTTAACTGTTTTTTTAAAAGAAAATAAAGGCAAGAAATTAGCAAGCAATCCATGACAGATGGGCAACAAGTTTGCTGTTCCTTCCTTACCTGTCCTGTAGCATTTAACTTAGAAACTTGAAAGGAAAAAACAAAATGAAACAAAATAAAAATATTTATTTCCTCCCTGCCCACTACCCCTCAAGACACAGTAAAATTTATCAACTGTAATCTTTGCATTTGAAAGCCCATAATTGATTTTAATTCATTGCCTTGGACTTCCTATTCCCATATTTAATATTTATAAGATTCTGGGTTTTTTTTCAATATTTTTTCTATGGTATTTCTGTGAGCAGTAGCATATTCTATAATCTCAAATAACCTTTAATTTTGTTGTCGGGGAGACTACTGGGCAGAAGTCATCTAGCTCTTGAGTGAGTTTAGCCAATTACCCAACATCTCTATCTCATCATGACCTTATTGTTCTCTACTTACAGTTGCAGATTCAGTAACTCTCCTGAAAGGACTATGGTTTTTAAGGGGAAAATTATACACAATTGTGGAAATTAAGACCGCATTGTACTCATAAAAATGTTTAGATACTCTTTGTAGATATATCTACATATATCTCTAGAAAGAAGGATTGATCTGTATATCTTTTTATAGATATACATGCATACATTAATATATATCAAATAAAAAATAAGAGCCTTCCTAAGCAGGTAGTTAACCCCACCACTACTTCCCAAAGCATTGTTTTTCCAAGAGAGTGTTTTCTCTTTTGAATTTACAGGCTTTAGAAAAAATAATTAGAAAAATATAAGTCTTCAGTGACCCTTAACATTCTTTTTATTTTCATATTCAACATTCCTTATATTTTTTTTAAAGATTTTTATTTATTTATTCATGAGAGACACACAGAGAGAGGCAGAGACACAAGCAGAGGGAGAATCAGGCTCCCTGCATTGGAGCCTGATGCAAGACTAGATCCCAGGACCCTGGGATCATGACCTGAACCAAAGGCAGATGCTCAACCACTGAGCCTCCCAGGTGCCCAACATTTCTTATATTCTTTAACATCAAAATAAAATATATTAAATATAATTAATACAAATAATATAAATGGCATTTTCATAACTTAAGCTTCAAATAATAAATACTGGACAATTATATTTTCTTTTTTCATAGGTTTTTATGATCTTTCCCCCATCATCAACTCCTCCAGGTGTTAAGGAAATACTTATTAAACTATCTTGCTTCTTTGTATTTTTATTAGGCATACTAAAATGGATGTGTGTGTGTATGTGTGTGATCCTATATTCAAGTGTCCATCGCTGTTTTAATTTTGCAACTAAGTTTCTAAATCTCTATTCCAAAGTCATGATTCATCATTGATCTGAAACTCTGAACACTGGCAAGGAAACAGAAGTTTGATAGAATATCAGATAAGAAGAAATTAAAGTTGGAGAGCCATCAGTGTACCTCTGGGCAGTTTTAATCCCAAAACCATGCACTGAAGACATGGAAACTAATTGTACTAGCTTTTTAGAATGGAAACTGTGAATCTGAAACTGTTTTTAAAGATCTAATACTCTTTTACTGAAAAAAAGTGATTGATAAGTACTAAAAATTGTGTTTATCTTCACAATATTCTTTTGAAGACTGACTGAGAGAGAGAGACCGGGAAGAGCCTGATAACGAGAATCTTTAGCTGTGTTTCTAAATTCAGTCCTTCTCCGCCTAGAAACTCATAGGTGATAAGATATGAATAAGTTTCATGAAATTCATCTTAGTGCCCATACTTTAAGATTAAATCTTTTGAACTCTGCATGCAAATGTATATATAGCCTTATGAAAATTTAACTTTATCTTATATAGTTTGATACTTTAGAAAAATAATAACAAAACAGCTGAAAAGATATTGTGCACATGTGGGCTTGATTACTGACTTCTTCTCTAGTCAACCCATAATTTATAACTCACATGGGTAAAAATGAGGTGAAATTTGAATAAAAATGCTATGCTGAGTTAGAAAAAATACCAAATACTTTGCACTTTGAACCAAATAGCATATCAACTGATAATTTAACTTCTCAAAAGTCATAATACAGTGGATAAAATATTTTTGTGCACAAACTATATGTATATTAACATTCTTACACTACTGGTGGAAATGTAATCTGGTGCAGCTGCTCTGGAAAACAGTGTGCAGTTTCCTTGAAAAGTTAAAAATAGAGCCACTCTCGTCCCAGCAGTTGTACTACTAGGTATTTAAAAGATACAAATAAAGTGATCTGAAAGGGCACCTGCACCCCAGTTTTTATTGCAGCCCACAATGACTAATGTCCACTATATATATATATATATATATATATATATATATATATATATATCCACATATCACATATATGAAATATTACTCAGCCATCAAAAAGATGAAATCTTACCATCTTCAATGACCTGGATGGAAACTAGAAGGTATTATGCTAAGTGAAATAAGTCAGAGAAAGCCAGCTATCATGATTTTACTCATATGTGGAATTTAAGAAACAAAGGATCATAGGGGAAGGGAGGGAAAATAAAATAAGGCAAAATCAGAGAGGGAGCAAACCATAAGAGACTCTTAACTATAGGAAACAAACTGAGAGTTGTTGGAAGTGAGGGTGGTGGAAGGATGGGGTAACTGGGTGATGGACATTAGGGAGGTCATGTGAGCACTGGGTGTTATATACAATTGATGAATCCCTGAACTCTACCTCTGAAACTAATAATAACCTATGCGTTAATTAATTGAATTTAAATAAAATAAAATTTTTTAAAAAATTCATGTATCTCCAAAACAAGGTTTTTCAGCCTCTGCACTATGGACATTTGAGACCAGATCATTTGCATGGGGCCTGTCCTGTGCATTGTAGGATGTTAAGCAGCTTCACCAGCCTCTAGCAGCTACAGGTTAACAGTACCTTTCCCCATTGCAATGGCCTGAAAACATCTCTAGACCCTGCCAAATGCCCCCTGGGGGGCCAAAGTGTTTCTCTAAATCATTTACATGTAATTCTATACTAACATATAAAGCAAACATAAAAGATGTCTATTTTTAAGGTTGAGTTTTACCTTTTAGTAGTGGCCCCCTAAAAATTTTTGCTTTCCTTTAAATGTTACTAATAATTTTCAGAGACAGAATTGTGACAGATTATGCTTCAAATTGTCTTTTCAATCTTTGTTTAACAAGAGGTGGCATCCTGATTCAAACTTCAGTTTGTTTCAATCCTTGATTTAAAGGCATCATGAGAGAAAAAGATGTGCAAAACTTGATATTGACAAAATGCAACTTTTTAAATAAGTCATGATACAAAATTTACCATCCAGTCTAACAGTTATCCAGAGAGTTCTGCTGAAATTTTACTAATAAATCTCTCCCTTAATGTCTCAAATTCAAATAGGAAACTGCATTTTTATATTTTTAACATGTATGTTTTAAAATTACTGAAATTCTTCATTTACAAAAAACTGAGCTGGTGAGAAAAACCTGTATTAAGATGTTTAATGTTATTTATAGGAGTTTTAATAGGTGATACATACACATCATTTTCAATAACAAATTCATATAACAATGCACACATTTCTAAAATATTTTAAGAATGCTTTGTACATAACACAAGTTGTTGTTTGTCTTATAAAGCAGTTACTTCCTCATCTATTGTTCAAATGTCACCTTTATCTTGGTGAAACACATTATATATCGACTTTTGAAAAATGTATGCTCAGTTAACATAACAGTGACAGCTATTTTTCATCGCAGAAATGTCAGCAAATTTGAAATACTTGCTTTTTGTTAAAGAAAAATGAATAATTTATCTTCCAGTTCCAGGTTCTTTATGATGAGATAACCAATGAGTCTTTACACAGTAAATGGTTTTTCTGGTCACTCCCTACCTCATTTCAAATACTGTAAAGTATTCGCAATAGTTTGTTAATTTTTAAATTAAAATATTAGAATATCAGTGTCAACCTGTAGTATTTTGTGCACTTTTGGCTTTGACTTTTTTGCAGCTTATCTATTAATTTTCCAATGTTGTCTCTATAAACATAGCCTAGAATTCTTTTTGTGGTTAAATGAATAGTTTTTCTGCAAAATATGATTTTTATTGAAAGAGTCATTTATTGAGAATATCACCTTATTGGTTTTTCTTTCCTTTAGTGACTCATAATAAAAGTGGGAAGGTAGTCATTTATATTCCATTATTGAAACAAAATTTAGTAAATATTATAGTCTGCGACTTGTTAGAAACATCTACGCTTGGGATCCCTGGGTGGCGCAGCGGTTTAGCGCCTGCCTTTGGCCCAGGGCACGATCCTGGAGACCTAGGATCAAATCCCACATCAGGCTCCCAGCGCATGGAGCCTGCTTCTCCCTCTGCCTGTGTCTCTGCCTCTCTCTCTCTGTGACTATCATAAATAAATAAATAAAAATTAAAAAAAAAAGAAACATCTACACTTTCATTTAACTATATCCACCAAACCTCTTATACTACATAATTTGTTAGAAAACTTGTTTTCTAATCTATAACGTCACCAGTGCTTTCTACTAAAGGAATGTATTGTGGCTTGACATACTGTTTTTCAAGAATTCTTTTAGCCATCTTTATCTTGGCATGAAGAACAAGTGTTTCCTTAATGTACCTGTAAGTCATAAGTGAAAGTTTTCAAGTGTGGCTTCTAAAATTTTAGCATTAAATGTTAGGTTAAGCACCATATAACCGTATGTTATGGAAAAAATCAAGAGACTATATTTTGGATGTGTCAGCTTAAAATTCTTGCTAAGCATGATGACTTTGTTCTGTCCTTATCTGATACTTCGAGGTACATTTGTCATGCAGATCAAGCTTCACTCTGAAAAATAGTGAATGTATATTAATATTTTCATAATCCTTATGATAATTTCATGGCAGAGGGGGAATGGAGGCGGCATTTTACCAAATCTGGTTAGACTGTCAACACATCAAGAGATCATACTAAGAGTTGAAGAAATATCAACTTCTTTCTCTTCACTATATATGAACTAATCAGCATTATGTTCAGTGAAATTTCTTTTCAAAATAATATATCTTTTAGATCCATTAAGTTTACCAGTGTTTATCCATTGGTAAATTGAAACTTATATGTATATTCTAAAAGCAAATGAGTACCAGAAACTGTCAACTCTTCCAATCCATGTAATTCACAATCCTCCCTCAGCTGACTTAGAGTGCTGTCACACATGACTTGTGGAATAAAGGTGTGAATCATTGTCAGTCTACATATTAAATATTAGCAATACTTAATTTCATTTTTCGTTAATAAAAAGATAAACTATAAATAGAGGTTTTCGTATTTTCTCCCTAGACCACAAAGGATCCTCTTGCATACTTGCTGGGATGTGAGATTGGGTCTTTCAGGCCTCTCTGCCTTAGAATGAGTACTAGAACTCTTAAGAGGTACAAATGATGTGTATTAGACCACACTGCAGACTGACATGATCTCTATTTTCCTTAAAACCTGCAGTGCAGTTTGTTTTTTCTAGTGTGACCACCCAATAATGCCATCTGGTCTATAACAGTTTCATTTTTACATGTGATCACAAAATGCTCCATTGCAAGACTGGCCAAATTCAGGCAGTATGATCAAAAAGGTACTAAGAAGCAAGCCAATTAGCATCATAGTTATGGTTACAGTGCAAAATACAAGGCAGGTGCCTGTACCATTAACCAATTGAAAAGCATTCTCTCCACTTAGTCATATGTAAAGGCAATGAAGGAATTTGACCACAAACATTCTCATAAAATTTTAAAAACAGTTCCCTGGCTGAGTTAATAAATGAATGGAATGGTTCAGAATTTCCAGCCAAAGTGTGACAAGTAATTGGTGAAATCAGCAAAATATCTAGTGACCATTTTAAAAAAATGTTATGTTTTCAGATGATTAAAGTGCAGCATTCTTTTGCCAGTGATTTATTTCATTTGTAAAGTATCCTACTCATAATGAAATGAAATAACTATGACTTTAGCTTAATAAAATATTTTATTGCTTTTAAAACCTGTGAGGAGATTATATATATATATATATATGAATATATATTTGTGTATATATATATAGGAATGGGTAAAAGTGCTAAACTGAGCCTAAAACTGTCTACATCTCCAGTAATTTATTTCTGTGTAGAAAGTTGTTTGTTTTTGTTTTTTTTTTAATGTGGAATTTGAGCTTTACCTATATCAATACTAATCAACAGAATACTAAAGCTGTCTTTAAAGTCTGAGGGGAATAGTGTATTTAACCTAACCTATGCTAGGGGTTCTTATTACCTTGACCTTCAAATAACTGAAAGTAAGTGAGCTTTGTAAAGACATTCACTCATGTCAGAGGTTAGCACTACCCACAGGTTTTCTGTTTTCCAACCTCCCAGCCCACACAGACCCTATATGTTAGCACACACAGCAGAATGTGTTAGTACATGGGTCCATTTGTCCTAATCCTTGAAGTTCACTACACTGAATGTGGACTTTGGAATTATTTCTAGCTTTATGGCAATATATCCCTTAAAGGAATCACTTCCCCCTGAGCATTTTTGCGCCTCCAAGCCTCAAGACTCTCTTCAAAGCCATTCCCATGATAGGCATACTACAATGATTCTGTTGACCGAAAACACATCAAAGACCCAAGAAGTTAATAAGGCTTATGAGTATGTGCAAGGCTTGTTATGGAGTCTCGCTTTAGGGTAATAATAGCGTCAGGGAAATGAATCAGCACAAACCATTAACAACTCCCCCAGTGCAGAGTTTGGGTTTAAAATTCACACAAAATTACAGAGTTGTTTTCTTATCATGTTATTTCCCATCCATTCTCTTTTGTTTCCCAAAAGGTTTATTTCATGCAAGGGACAAGAGTCCTATCGCAAAGTTATTTTAAAAGGAATTTCCTCTTCTGCCCATAACCCTGAGGAACCCTTGCCTTAAAAAGTGAGAGCCCTTGTTGACAACTAGTACAGATGGAGGGGAAAGATATTCTTAGTGTAAAACTAGCAAAAAGAGAGGATGAGACCCCAGCCCACTCTATCAAGTCACTTTTGTTCACATACAGCTGACTCATCGTTGAGACAGGACTGTACACAATCTCCAGCTTTGTTCAGCTTCTTCTTTTTTAGAGAAAATTGAATCTTCATTTCACTTTCAGGACATGTCCAAAGTTAGAAATACAAATCCCCAACATAATTCCAAAATCGATGGAAGGAATCTAGACACTTATCCCCTTAACTTTCCTCCCTTGTTTATAATTTCATAGCAAATTTCCTATTCATTATCTTGGGTGAAGAGAGCCCAGGTATTGTTTGAAAAAAATAAATCATCCAAATGAAAATTTTATAAGAAGATGGTGATTATTGACACTGGATGCTAAGTTACCTTTAGTATCTTATAACCTAAAATGGAAACCATAGAAACCAGTAATTGTACAATATGTAAGTGGACACAACCTAAATACTATGATGTCAACACTGTCTTTGGTTTATAAAAGAGCAAAGAGGGATAAAGTGTGTGAGGTGAGTGTTCAGAAGAGTAGAAGTGAATCTCACTTTCCTTATAATTTTTTATGAAAAAACTGACTCTAAAACTAAAATCTGAGGCTCTCCTTGAAAAGGAGGAGAAATGTATTAAAAGAGAGAAGCTTCTGTTTTGATAAGAGTAAAGTCATAGTCTGGAAAGTGAAACAAATGTTGGATGGACAGACAGACGGACAGATGGGTGGGTGGGTGGATGGATAAGGAGTAAAAAGAAGAACCCCAAAGAAAAGTGAAGGTGACAAGCTGGTTAGTAAATATAAATAAAAGAAGGAAGGTAACTTAAGATCTGGAGAATAAAGACACAGGTCATTTGGCCTGTGTTCAGGAATACTTCATATACAGCATTCAAGATGTATTTTAGGGAAACTATTAGAAACAAGTAGGTTAGTTGTATAGAAGTTAGACAAGAATGTTCAGAATATATTCTAGAGATTTTAGAAACTCTGAAAACCTCAGCGGCATAAATTGTTTTTCTTCTTAATTGCTGGACTACAATAGTATTTAAATAACTATAATGGTGACTGAATTTTAACCTAATATGTTAGGAATTAGAAATCTTTCTTCTTAGACACATTCTCAGGTCCTTGTCTTAGGGTCCTTGTCGTTGTTCTATATCATCTTCTTAAATTTACTTTCTTAATGAAGTAAGTTCTTGATTGGTTATTATCACAAGGCATAAAGTATTTATGAAGCACTTGTTTTTAGTCAAGATTTTATTTTGTTTTTTATCCGGGTTTTATATTGAGGTGGTCTTTACAATGTAAAACCTAATGAATATTTTTGTTTCATTTTTATTGTTTTACATGTGGAAGTTTCTTAACATAGCTTGACATTACATATTTTAATTTTTTTTTCATTTCAAGTTATTTCAAAAGAGAATGGCTGCTTTTGAACATTCTGAAATATAATTCTGAATGCTTCCTATAACCTTGAATGAAGTCCCAAATAAATCAGAAACAGGTTGTTTGGATTTTTTTCTTTTTTCTTTTTTTCCTTCAATTGTCAGTTCGCTTTATTATTTGAAGGGGAGTAGGGGGGAACAAAACTCAAAATAAAATCCCTACTTGTTTCATAATGACTATCCACATGAAACCCAATGTATTCAATCATCGGAATCAACTCCATCTGTCTTCTGTGCTCTGTGGTTATAGTTGAAACTATAAATGGAGAACCACAGCCAAACCTTGGTCTCATGGTCTGCACGGTGTCAAAATGGAAACCAATCTTGTAGACACTGTTCATGTCCAAAGCTTCACTGGGGAGAGAAAACACCAATGTTTCAGTCTACTTTCATTACAAATATGGATTCTAAAGCCAGACTACCGCAGTATGAATCACAGCTCTGCCACTCTTTAGCTGGGTGACTTCAAGCAAATTATATAACAATTCAGCACTTCCATTTCCTTATCTATAAATTGAGTAATTTGCAATTATTAATAATCTTGTAGGATTGTTACAGGAACTAAATGAATTGATACATCTGAATCTCTTAGAATATTGCCTGGCATGTTGTAAACACTTAAGTAAATGCAGGCTGTTAGGGCCATTGTTACTTTTCTTAAAATGTTATGTTTAATTGCCACAGTTTTAATAAACAAAAACATAGTGATACTTGTTATAGTTAACAAAATTGAGCGTCATAGCATACTACAAAGAGTGGTGCTTTAGAATGGAAAGAGCATGAGCTGGAGACAGAAGACTCAGCTTCAAGTTCAGCCTCTAACACCAATCAGCTCCATGGTTTGCTTTTTTACCCATTTCTCTGAACTCTATGTTGTCGTTCATAAATACATAGAAATAACATCCTCCCTTCCCTGTCTTGTGACATATATAAAGATAATTTTAATGTAAAATAAGAATTTTTTAATATAAAATAAGAATGATTTAATAAAAGTATATACACAATTGAATGAGAACAAAGAGAAGGCACTAAAAAGTCTGGACTAGTGGAGCAGGAAGAAATGATCCCTAAGAGAAGTGAAATTTCAATGGTGGTTCTAAGGAATGAACAGAAATGTACTAGTCACTGTATTCAATGGCATTTAAAAAAAAAAAAGTCATGTTTGGAAATCAGTGATTAGGATGAGTTTATATGTGAAAGTCCATTCAAAGCTACAAATCGCTATTAGTGGTAAATGCTGCTTGAACTTCATGTTCTAAATACCAGGCCAAGGAGTTGCAGCTTTATCTGAGTTCCTGATATATTGGGAGAGGTAACCTCTAGAACCAAAGCAACAACTCCACTTTGCCTTTCTAAACGGTGCAATTCAAAACAAACGGCCAACCTATTGAACGTGAGAATTACTGGTGTCAATTTAGTGTGAATGGGATTTTTTTTGCTTTATCCCTTTGCCAACACTATTTTAAAAATTGTTTATTAGCTCAGACCATGTTCCAGATTTTGAATCTCTTCTAGGACTTACATTAGTTTCCAGAAGATCTTTTATTTTGAGATCTTTTTTCTTAAATCTCACCTCCTTTTTTAAAAACATAAATCAATGACTTAAATACCTACTAATTAGGGACTCTGATCCACTATGACAGCTACTATTAGCAAACTGTGTTGATATAATTACATCCAAAAGCAAGTAAGTTGGACATTTTAGTTAGATTTCTTGAATCTTTCTGAAATGTTGAAAATGGCTTAATGACACATCACTCTCTTTACTCCACTAGAGATTCCACCTAGACCCTAGGTTAGAAACTATTCCCAGAATTAGATAAAAACGTCTGAAATAAGTAAGGACAGGAACTGAAATATTTCATGGGTACTCATTATTCAAAAAAAAAAAAAAAAAAAAAACTACTGAGTATATATCATAGACCAGGTAGTTTGCAAGGAGATGTAAAGAAAGACCAATTAGAGAAAAAATAAATTGGAGGATATTCTGGACTGGTTTTTAAGTACTCTGAAGTAGTGAAATCAAATTAAAGTCCCACCTGTGCCCCCTCTCCCAAACATCCCCACCGCTAGAAATATTCCCAGCTCATTTCAAGCCATGATTATAGGTGACTTCACCTAAAGAAGTACTTACGGAGGGATGCCTGGGTGGCTCAGTGGTTGAGCATCTGCCTTGGGCTCAGGTCATGATACTGGGGTCCTGGAATCAAGTCCTTCATTGGGCTCCCTGTGGGGAGCCTGCTTCTCCCTCTGCCCATGTCTCTGCCTCTCTCTCTGTGTCTCGCATGAATAAATAAAATCTTAAAAAAATAAGAAGTACTTAAGGATACTTTGATATTAGGTATACAACATAGTATACCGTGACTGTGAAATAGGGAGAAGTTCTCTTAGCCTCACATAATCAGCACAAATTATCACAGGATTGCTGAAGAATAGTTTCTTTCTGTTTTCAGAGAAAATATAAAAGCTGAAAGAAACTGTAAGAGTGGTATCTGCTGAAAATTAAGAATCGTAGAACCACAGAATCACAGGATGGGAGGAAGCATAAACATGGTAAGCCTGTAGGATACAGCCCATTGTAAGCCTGTAGGATACAGTCGATAAATGAATAGTCATCTATCCCCTAAATAATGGCCTGTGAATCAGCACTAATGGACAACACAGCTTACAGTGGTGGCTGTTGAAATGAGAAAAACCAGGGCAATAGAGTAAAGCTTGGTATTTTGTTTGAGAGGAGAGAGCAATTATTTTAATACAGAAAAATATAAAAGAATAATATAACAAACATCCTTGCATCCTGCATCCAGAATTGACAAATACAGACATTTTATTTTATTTGTGCTATTGTTTTATTACATAAAGAAATAAAATATTGAGGACAAAATTGTCCTTCTCAACACCACTCCAGTCCCTTTCACCTCTCTGCATCCAGAGGCAACCATGCTCATGAGTTGATATTTCTTCTTCCATCGGTGTACGTGCGTGGATGTATCGATTGCATGTTTTAAATTACACAAATGATATCTCTTTCATAGAACTGAATTTATTTACTATTCAAGAACTATCTGTTCTTACAGTATTTTCTATTCTTAGCTTTTTTAAAAAGATATTTATTTATGTATTCATTCATTCATTCAAGAGAGACATCATGAAAGAGGCAGAGACACAGGCAGAGGGAGAAGCAGGCTCCCTGCGGGGAGCCCACTGCGGGACTCGATCCCAGAATCCCGGGATCATGACCTGAGTCACAGGCAGACTACACTCCAGCACTGAGCCACCCAGGTGCCCCCATTCTTCTTAGCTTAAAACATTTTTTTACTTCAGGGGATCCCTGGGTGGCGCAGCGGTTTAGCGCCTGCCTTTGGCCCAGGGCGTGATCCTGGAGACCCGGGATCGAATCCCACATCAGGCTTCCGGTGCATGGAGCCTGCTTCTCCCTCTGCCTGTGTCTCTGCCTCTCTCTCTCTCTCTCTCTCTCTCTCTCTCTGTGACTATCATACATAAATAAATTAAAAAAAAAATTAAAAAAAAACATTTTTTATTTCATTAAATGGTGCCAATTAATATAACTGGCAAACTTGAAAAGCTATAGCCTGTGTTTCTACAATGATCCTTTGCTTTTATTTATTTATTTGTTTGTTTGTTTATTTTATTATCTCTGAAACCTAGAAGAATGGGAATGAAATCACAGTATACCTGCCACATGGCCCACAAGCATCCACTTGGACATCTCTAGGGAAGGGCACGTCACTTGGTACCGTGGTGTCATATCTAAGGAGCTGTTAGAAAATAGTCCCCTGAGTGGGTCTGAAATCTGTCTCCATGTGTCTTCTATTCTATGCTTTGCATCGTATACTTTGAAGTCCCACAAGGAAAAACAAGTTTAATTCTTCTTCTTCACAAATGTCCTACCACTAGAGAGAGAAATCATAGATTTTCTCTGAATCTTCTTTCCTACAAAGTTGAGTATCCTTATTTCCATCAACTATTCTTCATAGAACATGGTTCCAGTAATAACAAGCTGCATTCATAGTCACTTCAGCTGGGTTGTTCACCATTGATAGGAACTGTTTATTTATATATAAAGGCTCAAAACTGCCACTGCAGCTGTTGCTACTTGTACAAACATGTTTGACGAGGCAACTCATCTGCTTTTGATCTTGAAACACAATGACTGCCATCCCAAGTTGCTGACAAAATTTGTTAGTCGACTTCAATGGGTAGCCCAAGGTATCCAGGTAACTCCAAAACTACTCTGCAAATTGGTGATAAGTTTGGGATTAGAACCCAAAAACTTTGAGGTTCTAGCTATTTCTACCCCCATGTTAAAATATTATGATATCAGCTCTGGCCAAACGAATGAGAAATTGCTGTACCAAAGGGGAAAACCACACTCGGTGCTTTTCTCAGTGTGTGTGCACCAGGTTTTTTTAAGGAAAGGTTGATTTCCCTCGGTTTACTTTCTTATCCGTAACAAAACAGGATAATTCAAGTGTACAATGCCCCTTCAAGTTGACCATGAAGGGGATAAAATTCATCGTTTCTTTTTAATCCCCAAAACAGAGTCCTTGTGCTTTTGCCAGCACTGACCGGCCTCTGCCTGTGACAGCCTTCCAGATCAGGTGTGTTGATTCAGACTCAAAACAGCATTTGCAAACGTTTTTGGAACATATCCAGTCGCAGCATACACAGCTCACCAGGGCCTGCTTTTACTCCAGTCCTGATGTCTGATGCCATCAGGAAAAGCATTCTTCACAAAAATGTAAGGTATTATTTTCATATAATATTCCAAGGAGATCAGTAATGATATGTGCAAAGGGCGAGAGATGATTCATGACTGCCCACTCAGCTCCCAAGGAAGTTTCTGAGGCTGATGAATCATTCCGCACGGCAATTGGCACGAGGGCCTTGGAAGCTATTCTGATGGCAAAAGCAGCACTCTCACTTTCCTGAGGATGGTGATGGATGTCCCCCCGCCCCCACTCTGGGGACCTGGGTTCCCTGGAAAAATATGGCATTTGATAAATATTTTGAACCCAAATATGTTTTCTTACTGAGAGAGTAATTGTGCATTTCCCTGTGGGAAGCTCTTTTCAAAAGTTTACTCATATTCTGAGACCAAGTGTCAGCCACTCTCTGTCACCCACTCTCCAATGAATTGCTATAGTATATTTAGTGCACATTTAAGCTGGCACAAAAAATACCAACAAGAAGCATGGTTTTCTGAAGCTGTGTATCAAGCATGTTTGTGGACTTTTTAGGGGGCACAGATATTCTCTACAGATGACCAAAATAGATGTTCATTTCCTTCAGCGTCTTACTTAAAATGGATTGTTGGTTGAAATCCAGTGCGTGCTGGCAGATTTCCACCTCCCAGGGTGCACCATAGTAATTACAACTTGTTGGCATTCTTTTCAGCAATTTCAGAAGGGATACCAAGAATTGAGCACGCAAGAGGTTGAATCATCCTTTCATCCCTTGAATATACTCACTTCCTTTGGTTCTGGCCAAAGCTTTTTGGAAGATACTCCGGTGAACTTCCGTTGCTGGTGTAAAGTAAGCAGTAGAAAAACAGAAGGCAACAACCAGGAATGGGTGGCTACAGCAGAAACAAGGATCAGTACCTCTGACCCACTGGCCAGAGGGAGCCAGGGACTCCAGCCATCACCATTGTGATGCTGTTTCTGTCTGGTTAGTGCAGTAGGCAGGTCAGCTTTTAACTTTGAAAGTATGTGGGGGTTTTTTTAAGCTTTTTTTTTATACCATCCTACAGCCCTGAATGGGAACTCCCCTCTCCTAATTCCAAAAAGATTATTCAAGAAATGTTAAGTTTGGTGTTCAAGTTTGATAAAAGATACTGTCCCTGATAATCTTCAAAGGATTCACTTAGTGAGGGCAAAAAGATATTATCTGTAGAAAGAGCACAAGTAATACTACATGGTAATAATATAAGAGCCGTCATACAGAGACTCATATTCACTTGCCAGATGAATGTGAGTCAGTGAGAGTTCGTGTGCCTTGAGCCCCAGAGGTTTCTCCACAAGGAAGATCTCAAGAAGGAGGGAAGGCTGGATTGGGTTGGATTGAAACAGCCAGAGAGCAAGAGGGTGCTATTGAGCAGGGGATGAGACAGTCTCTCGACAAAAGTTTTATCAAGAGGCTAATTGTATTTGTTGCTCTGGCTGTCCTAACAAAGGCTAGGTGGCTTGAACAATAGAAGTTTATTTTCTCATGGTTCTGGAGGCTAGAAATCCAAGATCAAGGTGTCAGCAGTGTTGCTTCTCCCAAGGTCTCTCTCCTTGGCTGCAGCCTCCTTCTTACTGTTTTGTCCTCATGTGGTCTTGCCTCCATCTACTTGTGCCCTTGGAATCTCCTTCTCTTTGCACAAGGACACCAATCAAATGAATTAGGACCAACGCTAATAACTTAATTTTAACTCACCTCTTTAAAGACCTCCTCTCCAAATATGATACCATTCTGAGGTAGGAGGGGATAGGACTTCAACATATGAATTTGGGGAGACACAATTAACCCTGAACACTAATGAAACTCACATTTCGGAGACCCTAACTTAGATGGGCCTTTGTGTCAGGAGTTGTGTTGTTCAAGGCAGGTAGGAGAAGCTACACTGGAATCACTTCTATGTTAATGTGTCCGGTAAATTGCCAAGAGATATCAAAAGAGAAAAACCTGAATCATCAAATCTCCAGTAATTCCTTTTCATATCCTCTCTTATGAATGAATTGATATTCATTTTCACACATAACTTTGTATATTAGTTGCTGGTGCTTAAAGGGGGCATCACCCAAAATTGTGTAACATTAGGTTTCGCAGAACCTGAGTCCAGTCTTTGGATATAAAATACACACCAGATTTCAGAAACTCATTATGAGATAAACAATGTAAAATCTCTCATTATTGATCTTTATATTGATTACCTATTGAGATGATGATATTTTTGGATATGCTGGGTTAAATAAGCTACATTATTAAAATGAATTTCACCTGTTTCTTTTTTAAAGTGGCTACTAGGAAATTTAAAATAAAGAAGTGGCGGGCAACCCTGTCAGGACCCCTCTCACTTCTAAGAGTTTTCTCTGTGTCTTTACTCAATAAACTTCTGTCCCTTTAAAAAATAATGAAAATAAAAAATAAAATAAAAAAGTGACTATGTCATATTTTTATTGGGCAGCCATGGCTGTCTCATAACACACCTGTTCCGAGCCAGATGCTTCTCTGATGCCTTGCTGAAGCCTAGAGCTTGTAGGGAAGAAAAGACCAAGAGCCCTACCTTCTTCTTCTTCTTCTTCTATTTTTCCTTAATGAAAGTATAGTCAACACACAGTGTTACAATAGTTTCAGGTGTACCACATAGTGATTCCACAAGTTTATACCTTTGATTGTGCTCACCAGTAATCCTATCTTCTTTTGCCTTTATGCTAATTGCCTTCTTAATTTGGATCTGACTGTATTTTTACCTAATTATCATTGCATTTAGTGATGAGGGCCTGAGTATCATCGCTAGAAATCCTTGTGTCAAATAGACTTTTTCTGTCTTGGCTGGAATTCCAATGATGTTGGTGCTAATAGAAGAGTATTTTGAATTTGAAACAAATGACTAATAAACAAGTGTATCTGTATATAACCTCACAGGAAGAAACTATTTTAACCTCTATTGTTGAATAGCTCTTACATAAGAGTCATTCACAGAGAGCCAAAATGCTTACAATTATTTTATCATGGAAAAATTTTATGCTGTAGAAGTGACTTTGGTGAGTTGAAGTCTAATGCACATTAAAGATCTTTAAATAATTTGAGAAGAGTCTTGTCCAAGGGAGCAGTTCCTTTTTTAATATTTCATAAAAATATACATTTCATAAAAATCTATAAAAAGTAACAAAATGAACACCCTTACCGCCCAACTTAAGAAATTAAGTGTCTCCAATACTTTAGGAAGTCCCTCCCATTTCCCAGAGTAACCGCTGGTCAAAATTTTATGCTTATCATTATTTTCCTTTTAGTAGGAATTTTACTACCAAAGGAGCTGTTTAAAAAGCTGGTTTAGCCATTTAAAACTGCCTCTGTGGTATGGGCCTGCTGAAAATACTTATCCTGGATTTTATATAGCAACGTAAACTCCCAAAGCAACTGTTCTATTTTTACGAATATTTTTCCATTAAGGAGAAAGAGGTGGAGGGAAGGAGGGCAAGAATAAAAAAATATTAACTTATGTGATTGTGCTTTTATATAAGAAAGTGCCACCACAGAGAGAAATGCAATTATTCAGGCTGGAGCTGGAGGGTTGAAGGGCCAAGAAAACACTGGTGAGCCGCCACTGGAAATTGCATCAAAAAGTCTGGCACATAATAAATATTCCACAAATGTTAGTGGCTCTCCTGAAGAGGGAGCAACGTTGAATGCTTCCAATATTCCCAGGTGATTATGATTAATTTCCTTACCCCTACTCTCCTAATGGTAGAAGTCAAGAATCTCCCTAGCTTCAGCTTATTTCCCAAATACTATGTTCATTCTTACATAATGTAAAATTTAATATTTATGTAAGTGTTGGTTAACTGACTTTCTCTGTATCTCCTCTGTATCATCTATGTGGTCCTCTGCCATCCTTCTATCCATCTTGGAATGCATACTCAAACAATTGTAGAGTGTTTTTCTTCCGCAGCTCACCTCAACAAATATTAATGACCACCTACTCTTTGCCAGATGCTATATTAAACTTGCAAGACAGAATGATGAATATGACATGATCCCAGCTCCAAGAACTTATATTCTAGTGAGAAAAGCAGAGAGGTTAAAGAGACTTTTTCACTCCACAGATATTTATTGAGTACCTAGTAGGTGCCAAATGCTCTTGGGCTCCAGGGACACATCAGTGACTGAAACAGACAAACTTTCTGCTGTCATGGAGCTTGCATTCTACTGATGAGAGGTAAACAATCAAGAAAATAAAGAAGTAAATTATATGTTGTGTATACATTATTCTGTTAGAAGTCAGGAAGTGCTGGGGTGAAAAAATAAAGCAGAGAAGGGGACCACTGTAGAGGTGTTGAGGGGAAGAGTAACGTGAGTGACATTTGGAATCAGGTGTTCAGGGAAAGAGTCTCTGAGAAGGTGACACTTAAGCAGAGACATGAAGAGTAAGGCAGCAGCCATAGGGCTCTCTGGGGGAAGAGCTTTCCAAGCAGAGAAAACAGCAAGTACAAAGGTCATGAAGTGAAAGCAAGCTGTGGGTCCCTTCCCCCCGACCCCACCCAGATTCCTTTTAAAGAAACATCAAAGTGGCCAGTACAGGAACAGGAGAGAGTAAGGGAAAGGTCATAGAAGAAAAGGTCAGAGAGGTGACAGAAGGAAGGGCCCGGTAAGCTACCGAAAGGACTTTGATTTTTATTCTAAGTAGAATAGAAAGCCAGCAGAGGGTTATCGGAGGAGTGATGTTGGTTGACTTAAGTTTTAATAGGATCCATCTGACTGCTGCACCAATAATAACTCCAAAGGGACAAGGGTGGAGGTAAGGAAACTAGGAAGCTATTGGAATAATCCAGGCTAGAGATGACATTGGCTTAGACCAGGTTCAGAGCAATGGAGGTGATGACAACCGGTTCACTTGTGGGTAGATTCTGAAGATTGAGCCAACAAGATTTGCTAATATTGAGTCTGGCACCTGAGAGAAAGACAGGAGGCAGGAAGGACTGACTACAAGATACTTTTTAAAAATGGAGTTGTCAGGAACCAAGATGGACAAGACCAAGGGAAAAAATAGGTTTTGAGTGGGAGATCAGGAATTTTTTGGTTCAGTCATTAAGTTTTAAATGCCTATTTGACAGGTAGAATTCAGGGAAGAAGTTTGAAATAGAAATATGAATTTGAGCGTTATTAGCATATGGATGGTATCAAGGCCATGGCTAGATGAGCTCACCAAAGAGAGAGTTTAATTGGAAAAGATGTCAAAGGTGTCTGAGCCATTGGGCACTCCAACATTAAAAGTCTGGGGGACAGTAAAACCCAGCAAGAGACTGGAAGGTCATGGCAAATGAGATAAGAGGAAAACCAGGAAGCATACAACTGAACATCAAACAATACAGGTTTGGTGCACCAACCCCTTCATAGTTGAAAATCCAAGTAGAACTTTTGACTCCCCAAACACTTAACCCCCAACAGCTTACTGTTGACTGGAAGCCTTGACAATAACAGAAACAGTTGATAAACATGTATTTTGTATGTTATATGTATTATATACTGAATTCTTATGAGAAAGCATGCTACAGAAAAGAAAATGTTATTAAAGCCATAAGGAAGAGGAAACATATTTATAGTACTGTTCTGTATTTATCAAAAAAAAAAAGTCCGTACATAAGTGAACTCATGTAGTTCAAACCTGTGTTGTTCAAGGGTCAACTGTAGGGCTCTGGAATCCAAAAGAAACGAGTTTTTCAAAGATGACTGAACATGATTAACTTATCAAATAATGCTAACAAGTCAAGAAGATGAAGCCATGAGAAATCACCATTGGATTTGAGTGACTCCAGATGAGCACTTCTGGGGAATGGTAAAAAGGAGAGCCTCACTGGAGGGGATGCAAAGGAAAAAGGGAAAAATGGAATTGAAGACAGTGTGGGGTAGAAGACTCTCATAGTTTCACAGTAAAAAGGAACAAATAGATGAATGGAAACACCTAGAAAGGGAGGTGGGCTCAAGAGAGGGAAGTGGATTCAAGAAAAAAATTTGGTGATGCAGGAGGAAAAGGGGAGAATTTCTGGAGTCCTTAAGTGGGCAGGAGAAGGTGGGAGTTAGTCTTTGCTTACCCTTAGATGACTGCGTAAATGAAATTAAGGACAACTTGGCAAATAAGCACATGATGAAAGAGATAAAGATGGTAGGAAATTATCAAGCTGAAGTGTTTCCCTCTCTCTGCTCCACTCCTCCACCCCAAAAAAAAACACCCATTTTTATTTACATCTTCCCTTTTAAAACTTCCTTTTGTTCCCATTAATTATTTGAGCCACTATGAAATCCCATACCAGACATTAATAGATGCATATTTCAGCTAAAATAGAAACTCCCTGCTGATAAACTGAAAATATATATGTATTTTCAATAGCAAAATGAAAAGGAGCTATCAGTGCATAATAAGGAGAAATTTTGAACAAGAAAATAAAAATTCTTATCTGTATTTTATGTCTGATAGTAAAAGTTTGGATTTGCCGATATGGGTGGGCATTTTCAGTGTTTAAATGCAACAGATGTTCCATGTTCATAAAATTAATTTCATGTAATTGGGTTTTAGTAGGATTCTTAATGAGATGCTGGTCAATACAGGACAATACAAGCCTGTTAAGAACTGAGATGAGTTGCACAATGGATAAAGATGGTATAGCTGGTGTTTATATGTAAATGAGTTGATTTAGTGACCAATCCTACAACATTCGCTTTAGAAACCTCTCTAACTCAACTTGATGATTCTCAGTGAATGAATTGTGCTCTTTCTACTCACGGTGTACTAGACAAAGACTCCCAAAAGTGCTTAGTTTGGGGCTCACAATTATAATAGTTAACCTTTACTGAGGCACTTAGCCACATGGTATGTCTGTGGGAGGTAGATTGTTTTTAACATTTTAAAGTGAGAGTCCCTGAGTTTAAATAATGAGTCTAAGATTACACCCTTGTGGAAATTCCTGGGACCCTCTACCATAGAACATAGGCTATGGCTACAAAAACGAAAGCCTTGAAAATCAAAGGTGACACCGATTTAAATTCTGAAAGCCACATAAAATCTTTTCAGTGTAGTCATGTTGAAGAATAATTTAAAAGGCAGGCCTACTATTGCACATTTGGAAAACAGCAAAGCATTTACTTAATCTTCTGTGGTCATTGAAGAATTTTCAAATTTACTTTATGTTTCCTCTGTAAACTTAAAGCAAAGCGATAAAAGCTATTTTCCTTTAGGTATATAGTTTAAACTCTTGCATCTAACAACAATTTATTATTAAAGAATTCTGTAGGGAGAGATGATGCCAAAGAGAGAGGGAAAATATAAGAATTAATTATCAAAGTGCTCCTTCTGGTTCTTTTTATCCAAAATAATTCAATGAATTCTATTGGTGATGAGGTCATTATTTAGGAATAAAGCTGGGTAGCTGGATCGATGGATGGATGGATGATTAATAGATATATATTTAAATATTTCTTAAGTGAAAAACTTTAAGAAAATGCTCAGTTTATGTGCATTTTGCTATACCCCTTTTCAGGCTAATTCCTTCTTTAATTTACAATTCATCTGTTATCTGTTCTAAAGCTGTTCAAGACTCCAGAGTCTTATTGTGCGAAAGCATGATCTTTCATGCAAAATAATAAGGAACTAAACAAATAGTTAAGAAGCGTGTTCTGTGAAGAAGAAAATGAATTTGTATCCTGAGCTCTGCTTCCACAGATTTGTTCATCTACTGCCTCCCTTGCTTCCATGGATTCTGACATTCATAAATAAGTAATAAATTCTTGACAGGACCGTGTCAATAAAATGAGTAATCTGGTCATGCCTAAAGCAAATGTCAATTTTGGCAAGGTTCCTTTACCTGAATTATTTATTGATTTATGGCATTGGTCTGTGCATTTCTTAAGTAGAGCATCAGAAACACAACCAACACAAGCAAAGCATACCCTCCTCCCGTCTGTCCCTCTGGCACAGACTCTGTGATACCTTATTTGTTTATATCATATGCATTTTGCTGGAGTTTAATTATAAATCTTATTTAAAAATACAGAGCAAAAAAAATAAAATAAATAAAAAATAAAAATACAGAGCAACAAACCCAAAGCTTATGCTTAGGTTTGATTTTTAATAATGTCTGGCTTTCAAAGGCTACAAATCTAGAGTACAAAAGGCAACCTAATATTTATTTTGTATCTGGTATGTATAAGCCACTGTGCTCTGTGACACAGAAAAGATGCTTGCCCCAGGGAGCTAACAATCTAATGGATAAGATAGGTACATAAACAATGAATTAAAACTTCATAAGTAAAGGATTCAGTGCTGTAACAGAGGTACAAACAAAGCACCATGAAAATGCAGAGCTGAGACACCTGGGTGGCTCAGTCGGTTAAGCATCTGCCTACAGCTCAGGTCCTAATCTCAAGGTCCTGGGATCGAGCCCCATGTTGGGCTCTCTGCTCAGCGGGGACTCTGCTTCTTCTCTCCTTCTGTTCTTGCATTCTCTCTCTCTCTCTCAAATAAATAAATAAAATCCTTTAAAAAAAATGGGAAATGCAGAGCAACAATGAGCTTGGACTAAACACAATAGATAGGCCTTAGGAAAGACATATCCTTTAGTGGGCACCTTGAACTATGAATTAAGGAAGTAAAGAAATGTCTGTAAACACACAATCTGCATTTGATAAGTACACGGATTACTAATAACCTAAATGAGTTCACCACAAACTCAAGGTTTACCTCTGGGGCTGCCACTGATACTTAGTAACCAATAGCAAATCTAGTATCACCAAGCCAGTGATGTGTTCATGTTTTAAACGGAATCACCTGGGTGGCGCAGCGGTTTGGCGCCTGCCTTTGGCCCAGGGCGTGATCCTGGAGACCCGGGATCGAGTCCCATGTCGGGCTCCCGGTGCATGGAGCCTGTTTCTCCCTCTGCCTGTGTCTCTGTCTCTCTCTCTCTCTCTCTATGACTATCATAAGTAAATTAAAAAAAAAAAAATTAAAAAAAAGTAAATGGAATCAAACCATGTAGGGACACCAAGCATGTGTGCTGAGTAATTGACTTTTTAACTTATTAATAAAGAACAATATACATGCAGAAAAGTGCTTAAGTGTAAAGCTTGGCAACTTTTAAAAACTGAACATACCTATTTAACCAAGAACCCACGTTAAAAAGAATATTGCCAGCTTTGCAGATGACCCCGTTGGCCCCTTTGCAGTCACCACCACTACCAACCCCCAAAATTCCTGATTTCTTTTTTCTTTTCCAATGTTCCTGATTTCTAACAGTAGAGACTCATTCCACTTTCACATAAATACAGTCACACAGTGTGCACAGTTTTGTGTCTGTCTTACCTCACTCAGAATTATGCCTGTGAGACTCATCCATTATTGCTGTGTGTGGTTGTTGTGTGTTCATTCTCATTGCTCTGTAGCATTCTGTTGTATGGATATACTGCAATGTATTTATCCATTCTACTGTTGATGTGTGTTTGGATGCTTTCCAGTTTGGAGCTATAACAGACAATGCTGCTATGAGCATTCCAGTGCTTGTGTTTTGGTGAACAGATATATACATTTCTAATTGGTAAATCTTATTTGATATACATTTAGCAGAATTGCCATATCACAGTTGATAGACACTACCACATAGATTTCCAACTGTACCCATGTACTCTCCTACCAGCAGTTTATGAGAGTTGCATTTGCTCTACTTCCAACACTTGATATTTCCCATCTGTTTCATTGTAGCCATTCTGGTGGATGTATACAGGACTGTCTCTTTTTCTTACTGATTTTTAAGGGTTCTTTATATATTCTGGATTCAGAACTGTTGTTGGATATATGTATCGTGAAAAGCCTTCTTCTACTCTTTTAATGGTATCTTCTGATAAACATAAATTTTTAATTTAAACGTCAAGCATCTGTCATCTTTCTTTTATTGTTAGTGCTTTTTTGGGTTATCTACAAAGTCTTTGTCTACTTTTAAGACAGGAAGAAGTTCTACTTTTTCTCTAAAAGCTGTATTTCTTTTTACATCTAGAGCCACAATTCATGGAATTGATTTTTTAAAAACTGAGTTGAGGTCAGGGTTGAGATAAGTTCCTTCCCCCACCCCCTATGGATATCCAAGTGACTCAGAACCATTTTATTGAGATAGGGAAGTATTTTAATTCAGTTAAGATGTATTATACCCACTGAAATAAGTAATAGCCAAATGTATCCTATCTTCCTAAGTATTTCCTATCATCTGAAATTATAGTTTGTCAGGGGTGTGTGTGTGTGTGTGTGTGTGTGTGTGTGAGAGAGAGTGACTAACTCAAATTTCCAGCAAAGAGAAGGGAGGAAATTAGAGAAGGAATAAGTTAATTTCACTACCATAAATCTATTCTACAGATACTAAATTGGGGTAGTTTTACTGTGATTCTGCATTTTCCATTCTGTCCAGAACTAGCACTGGTTTTTACATGATTCCCAGGCCAAGATCCAAAATTTCTCCTGGTTACACTAATGATCGGAACAGTATCTGAAATATAAAATAGCAAAATGGATAGGAATGCTGGCACCTTTGCCCTAGGCGACCACAATTTCATTTGCAGCCCTTGCTCTCACTGTGTGTTGCAACCTTCAAATTCCATTTGAAAGAAAGATTGCTTGGTGATTTTTTTTATATCAATAAACCCCCAAACCTTGGGTGTGTTACCACGCATCTTATATAGAAGTTTGAGGGAAGGAGATACTTTGTATCATTCTGACATTCAACTATAAAAAAACAAAAATTTAAAAATTATGGGAGAGTTAAGAAATTTGAGCATTAAGTAGCTATTATAAGAAGCTATCATCATTTTTGGGGGGTGTGATCATTGTTACATTTTTCTGAAAATTCAGCTTTGGGAGATATATTCTAAAACATTTGTGGACAAAATAATGGGATGTCTGGGACTTACTTCACCATAATCCTGGGAAGTTGGGATGCAGTAGATGAGATATGGACAAGACACGTTTGACAATGAAATGACCCTGTTGAAGCTGAGTAATTGGTACATAGAAATTGATTATATTACTTTTCTCTATGTTTGCTTATGCTTGAAATTGTCCACAATGAAAGTTTCAAAAATGTTTTACTTCAGATACTCATTAATACACTGAAGCAGTAGCTATTTCTCATTTCTTGTATTTCTATTGAACTACAGTTTAAGGCTTTTCCTGAGTTCTATCAGTGTCTCTCATATATGTATTGTTTTCCTAAAATTGCCTGAGCTGTCCCATTTTGGAAATTTGTTCTTCTACCTAATTTAAAAGTAAAAATAATAGGGCACCTGGGTGGCTCAGCGGTTGAGCATCTGGCTTCAGCACAGCTCATGATCCTGGGGTCTCACATCAGGCTCCCTTCAGGAAGTCTGTTTCTCCCTCCACCTATGTCTCTGCCTCTCTCTGTGTGTCTCTCATGAATAAATGAATAAAATCTTTTTTTAAAAAAAGGTAAAAATAACAACACATAAATATATGTCTGCATATGTTACATATAAAATCATATACTCACTACATATGGACACACAACAAAGGTGTGCTGATGCCACAGAAATGTTAATATATTAGTAGTTCAAATAGGAATTATTTTTTTAGTTTTGAGGGCATTTTGCATAAATCCTTTTGGCATAGAGGTTCAGTAAGCAAAAAAATAACCTGCTACAAACACCCTTAGTTTGACATATTTGTTAAACCTACTTCTACTCCAAGAGAAAAACAAACAAACAAACAAAAACACTGTGTTCGATAACATTTCAGGGTTTTTCCCCATTTATTTGCCCTGGCCCTCCTGCCCTCCTTGCCCATAACTGGTCTGCTTTTGTCAAAGGCATTCGTCCTTCTAATTAGAAATAATGGTTCAGAGAAAGGCTCCTTCACTTATTCAAAGAGAATTCTTTCCAGTTTGAAGATGTAGTTTCGTTTAAACTTTGTCTTTAATGAGGAGTAATCTAGATAACAAGGCAAGTGTGTATTATGGATGATACATAAGACAGTTTGTGTGCTTCCATAATTATACCCCTCAGAGAAACATCTTCTTTGAGCACTCATTGTAAATATAATTTTAAAAAGCCAGAGGACCCAAGGCAAGGCCAGTTGTTACTGGACACATTTTGGGCCTCATGACTCCTCTATGACTCTCCTCTCTCCATGACCAATGACCAATCCAATATTTTGTTCCTAGAAATCACCACCTTTAGCCCCCCAACACATTTCATTCTTATTGATACCAATAGGACTCCTGCACAAGTAAGCTTTTATCTTATGCTGTTTTCTTCTTGTTGCAACAACTCTTTAAACCTCTAGCAGAGCCAGTTGACTTCTACTTCTTTAATAAAAATAGAAAAGTCCTTGCTTCTTCTACCACACAATTTTGACACTGAAGAATTTTATTTCCCCTCAAGAGTATACAGTT
The DNA here is from genome assembly GCF_048164855.1 of Canis lupus baileyi. Taxonomy (NCBI): domain Eukaryota; kingdom Metazoa; phylum Chordata; class Mammalia; order Carnivora; family Canidae; genus Canis; species Canis lupus. The sequence goes on from NC_132852.1 coordinate 25,148,305, forward strand.
TAGAGTTGCTTGTGTTCCTTTTGCACACGTGTCTTGGTTACCCCATAGGCGTCATTCCTGGCAACCATTAGACAAGGGAATCCTGTGAGTATGTAGCAAGCAAAGAACCTAAGCAAAGTCCTCACCTGAAACATTTCAGTGTCCTATAGAACCTGATGACTTCCTCATTACCAGTTCATTCTAATTTTCTTTCAACTCAGACCTCTATTCCCACATCTGTAAAATAAAAATCGTAAGAATACCTACCTCATTGGGTCTTATGAGGATTAAATAATCTAATTATTTAGATTACTTAGAACAGTGCCTGGTACAAAGTAAGTTCTCGGTAAGTATGACGGAAGCTGCTGCTGCTGCTTGATACACACCATCTGCACCTTTGTGAGTTCTACTCATCCTTCCTGGCCTAGCTCCTGTCTCTATTTCCAGGGAAGCCCTTCGTGAGCTTCCTGCCTTCACAGGTCACCTTCATCACCCGCTACAGGGCTTAGGTCTTAACAAAAATAGAACCCTTATCTATCTTCTACTGGAATTGTTAATTATGGCTTGTTCTGCATGTGAATCTTATCTTTGGAAACAGAGTTGTAAACTCCATGAGAAGTTTTTCTTTATCTCTCATGGACCTAGCACACTGCTAATTCATCCAGGAAGTATTGGGTACTGAACAAAAATTTGTTAATGGATGATATGCCGGAAGTAAGTGTATGATATATTTTAATTCTTAGTAAAAATAGCATGGCATCTATTTGTTTAGTTTGCATTTAATCGAGATTATTTAAAGCTGAGTTCCCGATTGCTTCCTCAACATTTATTGTTTTTTACAGGAAGGATAATTATGGAAATATTTTAAGGTTTGAGGGTATCATTTATAATAAAACCTCTATTCAGAGTAAGCTTCTTCTTCTGCCCTAATAATTTAATTTAAAAATAATAGGTCTTTGCTTCGACGTGGATGGAACTGGAGGGTATTATGCTGAGTGAAATAAGTCAATCGGAGAAGGACAAACATTATATGGTCTCATTCATTTGGGGAATATAAAAAATAGTGAAAGGGAATAAAGGGGAAAGGAGAAAAAATGAGTGGGAAATAACAGAAAGGAAGACAGAACATGAGACACACCTAACTCTGGGAAATGAACAAGGGGTTATAGAAAGGGAGGTGGGTGGGGTGTGGGGGTGACTGAGTGACAGGCACTGAGGGGGGCACTTGATGGGATGAGCACTGGGTGTTATGCTATATGTTGGCAAATTGAACTCCAATAAAAAAATTAATTAATTAATTAATTAATTAATTGATAGGTCTGCCTCCCAACAGATCTTCTGTTAACGCCATCAGTCTAGACAGACAAAATTTTATTCTGCTCTTAAAAATCACAGAAAAATATTTCTACAAAATATCTCCTTTAATCGTTTTAGGATTGCCCATTGAGTTCGTTATCTGTGACTTCATGTGACTTTCCAAGTCTGTGTCTTAAAACAATGTGAATTTATTATGTGTGTAAAAAAATTACCGCAAACCTTTAAGAACACAAATTTATCATCTTACAGTTCTGGAAGTCAGAAGTCCAAAATGAGTCTCGCTTGGGCGCAATTCAGGGTGTCATCAGGGCTGCATTCCTTTCTGGAGGCTCTAGAGGAGAATGCTTCCCTTGCCCTTCTCAGCTTCTAGAGGCCGTGCACCTTCCTCAGCTCCAGGATGCTTCCTTTATCTTCAGAGTCAATAGTAACCATCGCATGCTTCCCATACTGCATCAATTCCGACCTCCCTTTCTACTCCCTCACCTACAAGTAAAACCCCTTGTAATCACAGTGGCCCACCTGGATAATCCAGGATAATCTCTCTATTTGAAAGCCCACTGTTTAGCAAACAACTCTATCTGCCAGTTTAATTCTCTGTTGCTGTGTAGTATAATATATACATAGGTTCCTGGGCTTAGGACATGGACATGGGGGTGGAAGGGGCAATAATCTGCCTCCTACAACCATCTTTTTTATAGGGAAAGACATTCTCATTTGTAAGCAATTTTTATCCCTCATTTTTTTTCCCTAGAGGAAACAGAGTACCAATGAAAAGCATATTAAAATTTTCTTCAAAAGCTATAAAACCAAACCAGGTCCTGACCTGATTGTAATATATTTTATTTTTATGAGATAAAATAAGAAAGTGCATATCCAGAAAAGCACAGCAAGCTAGAAACAAAATAAGGTTCTACAAAGTTTGACTGTGAGAGATTCATGTCTAAAAGTGGATACGTTGATTCTTTGTTCCTAAGAAACAAGTGACATATACCATATACTCCATTTATAGAACGTTCTGTGAAAGACAAACATAGAAATAGAGAACAGATAAGTGACTTCAGAGGCTAGGAAAGTGGAGGCAGGGTGTGACTTAATAGGAGCAGCAGGACAGAGATCGCCTGTGGTGATAGAACACTTTTGTATCTTTTTTTTTTTTAATTTTTTTTAATTTTTATTTCTTTATGATAGTCACACAGAGAGAGAGAGAGAGAGGCAGAGACACAGGCAGAGGGAGAAGCAGGCTCCATGCACCGAGAGCCCGATGTGGGATTTGATCCCGGGTCTCCAGGATCGCGCCCTGGGCCAAAGGCAGGCGCCAAACCACTGCGCCACCCAGGGATCCCACTTTTGTATCTTGATTGTGGTGATGGTTGTATGGATCTATACATACACGTGATAAAGGGTCATAGAATCATCCACAAAGACATTGCTTAAAAATGAGGATGTGCAAAAATTGTGAAATCTGACTAAAGTATACAGTTTATTGTATTATGCCAATCAATTTCTTGGTTTGGGGGAAAGTTGAGTGATAACTATAATTTTGCAACTTTTTATGAGTTTATAATTATTTCAAAAACATGGTGATTTTAAAAAAATACATCTTTAAAAAACAAGAAGGAAGTGAGAGTGTAGGCAGAGGGTTAAAAGATGAAGATGAAACACATAAACATCCATCTGCAATGTTTAAGCTAGAAAAAGTAGACTTTTCTTATGACTTAGCATTTGGGTAGAGAAATGGACCAGCTCAATTAATGTCAGCTCCCAAAACACATTCTATTCTCAAATTATCCCAAACCTCTAGTTTCAAGGATACTTTAAATTTTAAAAACTTACTAGCTTTATCCCTAATCCAAGAGCTGGAAAAAAGAGGCAGAACAAAGAAAGAAAGGGAATTGTTACTTGGTTTCTTGGGAAGAACCAAAAGTTAACAAATCAGATTCGTCTGAAAAAGGAGAACACTCAGAAAGCTTAGATTTCCATCCCATGTGAACCTTGGGAAGAACTAGAGTGTGTCCAGAGGATTTCTTCCATTAGTTTGCAAGAAGCCAAACATCTGATGGGGCACTTTCAAAACAGGGCTCAAATATTTATTCACTTTAAGATATTCAAGACAATTCCAGAAAGCATCTTTCAAAAATATGTTGATTTTAAAAAATGTATTTCCTCAAAGCTCAAGACACTTCAAAACACTCATTGTAAATGTGCTGGAAAGAAATGCAGTATCAATTACCATTAAACATATGGGGGAAAGAAAATATTTTATACAGACTAATGCCTTTTCTGTTACTTAGTGGGGGTCTGAGGTCAGAGAAGCAGCTACATCAATTTGAGAAAGTTGGAGAAGGAGAAATTAACAAGAGACAAGGAACTCAAGATGAGGGTATTCTGGAGTTTGTTAAATTGAATCTTGATGCCTTGGGACGATTGTGGGAGCTGATTCCTGTGTTCTTCTTGATACAGGACTTAGTAAACTCCTGTTAGATCAATTAAGCTCCTGAGGAACAGAACTTCCATTTTTTGATATTCAAACAACAGTACAAATCTGTATGAGAAGTTTGTTCAAAATGGTACATATGCCTGATTAACTTCTGGCAAGTTCAAATCCCTACTTTGTCACTTGCTAACTATGTTAGGAAGTCTCTAAAAGAAACAGAGTCAAAAAAAAAAAAAAAAAAAAAGAAACAGAGTCTAAATTGTATCTTCTATAAAAGGGAATTACAGTAGTGGCTGACATATACTGAGGGATTGCTGTTTTCCAAGCCGGATCTAAATGCTTTTATATGTATGGCCTCATTTAATCTTACGGTAACTGCAACAGTTACTGAAATACTACTACTTATCTCACAGGAAATGATTAAATGTGGGGAATAAATGAGCAACAAAGCGTTAAAATCCTAGCACCGCATATTAGGAACACACTAGGTACTAAGTAATTGGTGATTTCCTTCCTTTGGTTTCTCTTATTCAGATATTTTCCTAGCAGTGATTTTGCTTTGAGGAGCCGCTGGCCACACCCTGTCAGGGGTCACTATTAGTGAGGTTGAAAGTGTGTTACTGTAACATCTGCACAAGCACCTTACAAGGCTAGGAACTTAACTCTTAAAATAAATAATTGCCTCTTTAACTCCCCAGACTCTATAAATTAGTTATAAAAATAGCACCCCCAAATGATGTCTATAAAAGGTACATTTTTCTCAAAAGAATGGCGCCATATATATGAAGCATAATTATTATTCTTGTTGGGTTGGTGTTATTATGATCAACTTTTTTATGGGGTTGATCACGTGTGGACCCACTTATCTTCATAGACTCAGTTCTGAGCCTATAAACTAATCCCAAGCTCTGCTCTACTGCTCCCAAGGACAGGCATTCTTTTATCTACAGCAGTAGGATACTATAAGCTCAAGCTTCTTCCTTCCTTCCCTCCCCAACAGGTCCTGACCTAGGGCACCACCTACACTAGAAACACTGACTTCCCTGACGGGATTTTGAGCCTTAATGTAATCTTGAGCAGTACCCTTTGCAAGTCTTAATTAGATGTTATATGTTAGACCTTCCATGGAAACCTGCTTTCTCTTGCACATAAACTGTTTTAAAAGAAAGTAGAGCACCTATGGAAACTCAGTGCATTTTTTCAGAATTTAAAAATTCAGGGATCCCTGGGTGGCGCAGCGGTTTGGCGCCTGCCTTTGGCCCAGGGCGCGATCCTGGAGACCCGGGATCGAATCCCACATCGGGCCCCCGGTGCATGGAGCCTGCTTCTGTCTCTGCCTCTCTCTCTCTCTCTCTGTGACTATCATGAATAAATAAATAAAAATTTAAAAATAAATAAATAAATAAATAAATAAATAAATAAAATAAAAATAAAAATTCACTATTTTGGAATACCAGGGTGGCTCAGTGGTTGAGCATCTGCCTTTGGCTTAGGGTATGATCCCGTAGTCCTGGGATCGAGCCCCACATCAGGCTCCCTGCATGGAGCCTACTTCTCCCTCTGCCTATGTCTCTCCCTCTCTCTCTGTCTCTCATGAATAAGTAAATAAAATCTTTTAAAAAAATAAAAATGGGATACCTGGGTGGCTCAGCATTGAACGTCTGCCTTCTGCTTAGGTCAAGATCCTAGAGTCCTGGGATCGAGTCCTGCATCGGGCTCCCTGCTTGGAGCCTGCTTCTCCCTCTGCCTATGTCTCTGCCTCTCTCTCTCTCTTTGTGTCTTTCATGAATAAATAAATAAAATCATAAATAAATAAATAAATAAATTCACAATTTTTAAAAATCATGTGAATTAAGAATAAGAATAAATTTGGGTCAGTTTAGTCACTTTAGCCTCCATGGCATAAATTGTATCATTCGTGGAAGTCTCCCTGAGTGCTTTATAAAAACCTTTGACACTTTATTGGGAGGAGATGGCAATTTAGTACCAGTTCTATCTCTTTGTCTCCCGCATCCCAGTGTAACTAGAGAGGGGGAGGGGAAATCATGTGTTTCTCCTGCACCATTGAAGGATTCTGAATCTTTGATAAGCTTAGCACTTCACTCTCTCCCACTGCTTCAGCAGATTCTGACATGACCACCCTTGCATACCCTAAAAATCCATAAATAAAAAAAAGTGAAATTAACATATTCAATAAATGTGAACTGAGTTCTCTTTTGTCAAGTCACAGAATTTCAGAGTGGTAGGAGCCCTTAGACACAAAGTGGTCCCCTGTGGACCCTCATGCTTTTGAGCAGTGTGTAAAAGGTTAGATCCTCACCCTAAACCCGCAGGTTAAAAGCCCATGATTGAGACTACCTCTCTCATTTTTCTCACCAGACACCCTAACGAACTCTATCCCTCAGGCACTAGATTTCTGCGAAATAGTGTCAACTCCTGCTTACTGTAATGTATAAAAATATATTTTCAGAGTGATCTGGAATCAGTAATGCATGCCCCTTTACATCTTACTCTCAGTTCATAAAACACATTCATTTCTAATTCCTTTGAAAGACTGTTTAATGACTATTCTTCTCAGTGACTATGATTGCATTTTAAATGAGACATTCTGTGTCTCATCCTACAAGGATTTCTGGGTCTTCAAACATTAATACATAAAATTGTAAACATCGTATCTTTTAACCCTAACAAATTTCACTATATATACATCAGTGGCCTTCTCTAGCATAGCATTGCCTAATAACAATTAACAAAAATTAAAATTTATGTGCAAAATAAGCTTGAAATCAGTTGTATTTCATAAATCACAGAATTTTAGAGTTTAGGACACTGAAATCATGAAATGTTCTTTCATGTTCTTAATCCCTCGGAGAATTTGATGAAAAGCAATAAACCAATAGGCTTTTTTTTTTTTCTTTTTCTAAGCCCTGATTTATTTTTAAAGATTTTTTTTATTTATTTAAGAGACAGCATGAGGTGGGGGAGGGGCAGAGGGACAAGCAGGCTCCCTAGGACCATGGGATCCAGGACCATGGGATCAAGACCTGAGCCGGAGGCAGACGCTTAACCAACTGAGCCACCAGGTGCCCCTTAAGTCCTGATTTAGACCCTCTCTTTAATTTTTCAGAGAAAGCAATTGATATTCCACAGACTAAGACTCAGCCAGAGCCATAAAGCCAGTTTTATCACCCAAGTGTGGACCGAAACCCAGGTACCCTGACACCTGACCAGTGTGGTTTTTATTAGTAAAAAGAGCTGTTCTCCCCTGAGATTTCCACTAAAAATCTGGTGATGGTCCAAGATATTTTACGCATATTAGTTATAAATGTAAAAGTAATCAGACTCCAAAAGGTAGAAATTATTTCCTATTTTATAAAAACACTCACATTTGTGAGATTAAGCAACTTACCCGAGTTCTTACAGATAATTCAACAACAGAGCCTACATTTCAATTCCTCTATTTTCCAACTCCAAAGGCGGGGGTGGAGAGTACTACGCTCCACAGCTTCCTTTTAGTTCTGGTTCTGAGATATTAAAGTATAAACATTCTGAAAATAGCATCTCATTGGATAAAGTTGATCTCTGAGAAACAAACTAATCAAAACTTAAGAACGAATCATGTTGAACTAGGTTCTAACCTTGAGCTATCCAGTAGTAAAGCCCCCAAATTTCCAAATACTACACATCACATTTCCTTCTGACCCATACTGCGGTGAAGATAAAGATATATGCCCATATGCTATTTCTGGACTAATAATAAACTTCACAGAAAACTCTAAATCTCACTTCCTATACCCATGACCTTTTCTATAGTGCACGGAGGAGTGTGCGCTCCCCCTAACATTATCATAATAAATTAAACTTTTCTATCCAACGGTCTTAACCACAGGGTCACCATCAGGAAAAACAGAACTCTAATCATCGAGGCCATTTCCTGACTGCTGCGGGGGATTTTGGGGCCTCCTTAGGAAAGCAGATAGACAGAATGATGAGAAGGTCACTGGTGTGGCTCGCTGACCGAAATAATGCCCCTCAATAATTGGTTTAGTGTGGACTTCACATTGAATTTTAAAAGCAAATGCAAAACAGCCAGTTGTTTATTTCTCCTTTTTTGCAAGAGGAAGATCAAAAGGAGGCTTATCAGGACTGGAGACAGTTTATTTCCATCTCAGAACAAAAGACAAAAGATATTGTGCCTTTTCCTTCTTTTGAGGTCCTTGTGACTGTTCCTTTCCACTCCCTTTCCTGATTGGCAATAATATCCTGACCATTAATCTATGTATTTTAAGCATAAGAATCAATTTCTGAGCTTGTCTCATTTATTTTCATGACAGGAACAATAGAAATAGCTTCAAGGTGCTGCTGGGGGTAAAAGAGACTTAAAATGCCCTATTAGATATTCCTCTTTGACACCTGATGTTACGATGAACTGAAATGTATCTGGGACAAGATCTAGATGCAGATCAGAGCTCTGGAAAGAAGAAATTCATCTAGGAAATAATACTGGCTTGTCCATGCATTAAAATTGTGGAAAACGCTCTAACATTCATGTTAATAACTTCTTTACAGGCTTTCAAGAAAAGCCTTAAAGATACATCTCTCTTTTTTTTTTTTTTTGTCTTACACATGGCCTCATAAGAATAATAAGGGAATAAGCCATGGAGGGTGCGTACAGTGTGGCAATGTTTTTAGAAATGCAATCACTGTGGCATAAAGAGACCTTCTCTGAGACAACCTCTAGCATGAGCCTCATTTTCAAAAGCTTCATTTTCCTGAGAGCCCAGAAAATGAATAGAGAATGTGGATTTGCTATTTTTTTTTTTTAGAAAACAAAATAACATTCTACAAAAAGGAAATGGTCCTCGCTGTGTATTGTCAGTTATAGACCAAATTCTTTGATTGAGCAACCCCAAAATAAGTTTAGTTTTTGCTTTTGTCTTAAGTCATGGTTTCATGAAACAGCAAATGTTAAGTTAGACTGCATATGTTAAATAAATATGGCTAAAATAATGGCTAAAATAATCCATGCAGGTGATGCCATTGGCAGGACTGTATGGATCAAATAAACATGGTTTGGGGGGCTCCTCCTGGAGTTACACCACTGATCCAATGGTGGTTGTTAGAAAAAAAATTCATTTTCGTGGCTGCCATGATGACTTCTCACATAGCGAGGCTCAAGTGAAAAGCTGTGCTCTCCTCAGGAGCTAGACTCTTGATTTCAGGCATCATCAATCAGGAGACAAATAACAGCATCAAGACCCAGTAGATAAAATACCCCACCATCCCCACTGAGAAGCCATTCAGTTTTAATCCGTAATCCTGAGGAAAATGAGTGTAAGAACCTCAGGTAAATCCAAGGGGAGCTATGGTCCAGATCACACACATAATATATATAATTCTGTGTAATCAGAGTCGCTTACTAAAGAGTTCCCAAATCCCTAATGTACAGATTAAATTCCCTTACAACCTTTCAGAAAAAGTCTTGACCAATTAGATTTAAGAACATAGGAAATGTTAAGACAAAGGGAGGCTTAGCAAAGTCTACCTCAGTTAGCTTTTGTACCTTTTACCCCCTTAATTCCCTTTGTAACCATTTGCCAAATTATCCTCTACCCAAGTGTTTACCCTAGAATGTACACAGATTCCTTCCACTAGAAGAGGTCCTTTGTTTATTTCCTCTAGTTGTGTAGCTCAGCTCACTTGGAGTCTTTTTATTATTCATTCAGAGTCAGTCCATTTTTAGGGTTTTAGTTTCTTTGAAAGGAGACGAACTGGACAAAATTTCTCTAACTTGCTCATTTTCATCCTATGAAAATGGTGGGCTGATGGCTCAGGAAGCCTCCCCACTTCCCTGCCAGCTCTGACAAATAAGGGATTCTCTCAAGGGCCACAGGGCAGCAAATTCCCAGTGGCCTCTGGAATCATCCGTTAGCCCCCTCCTGGTTCTCCGTGACTGTAGTTTTCCTCTTCTGTAGCCAGATCCACTTGGTATGAGATGTGGAGTTTTTGAAGGATTTTAAATAGCCAAGCACATAATCAGAGGTGTGCTTGAGAAAAAATAATTAGTCTGAATGAGTTGGCTTATTTAATCAGTTTTAACTTTCTTTTTTTTTTTAATTTTTATTCATTTATGATAGGCACACAGTGAGAGAGAGAGGCAGAGACACAGGCAGAGGGAGAAGCAGGCTCCATGCACCGGGAGCCCGACATGGGATTCAATCCCGGGTCTCCAGGATCGCACCCTGGGCCAAAGGCAGGCACTAAACCGCTGCGCCACCCAGGGATCCCTATTTCATCAGTTTTAAAAAGATGGCTTAAAGAGCAGAGAAGTCAGGTAGAAGAAGACCTGTCAGTGGCCCCTAATCCTGATGGAAAGTAGTGATGGCTTGAATGAGGGTAAAAACAAGGACATGGGAAGAAGCACATCAGAGGAAGAATGTGTCAGGCCTAATACCTCATTAGCTGTAGGGGAAGAGAATCACGTTAAGGAGTAAGTAGTCAAAAAAAGATGCCAGGGTTCTGAGCCTGCATACTTAGATGATATGGTGTCCTTAAGGGAAGGACTGAGAAGAAAGGGGGGGGGATGCTATTTGGCCATATGCTTTAAGGTGCAGAGATATAGCTCCTGCACAACCCCAGGGCCTCCTTCCCACCTCTAAGGAAATTAGCCCTGGCTCAATGGCATAATTAGGGATAGAGTATCAGGACATACCACGAGGGGATATAATATCGGTAGACCTAGACTTAATGCTTTTTCCTCAATTTGCCTTTCTCTGCACATCTAGCCACCTGAGTGAAAGAAATGGATCCAGGGAAGCCATTCACCTTACTTCTAGTCAGGACCACATGACCAAGTGGAAACAGAATCACTGCCACTCATCTGTGGTCAGTTCATTGCACTAAAGTAGAGGAATACACGAAGGTGTGGAGGCTAATGTTTTAATTAAAGTGGCCACTGCTTTTGCTCTACTCTTCAGGAAAATGTAGCTGAAGTGGCAGCTGTTGAAGTTTCAGGGACCCTGGCCAAATCTTTCTTTCCACAAGAGCCATGGCAAACAGAAGTCCTGGCCATGTGTCCACCTGAACAGTGGACTGTGAGCAGTACTGTGTTAGTGGTGCCAATAGAACATAGGAGTAGAGACCACTAGCCAGCTGTGGAAACTAAATACTCAGGACCAGAGCACTTTGTGACAAGGCTAGAGTATCTCTGGAAATATAGAAATACTGCTGCTTGGTCCATGTACCAGCCACCTGTCAGTACATCATGCCCAAAGCTCTTCAAATTCTTTGCCTACTTATTCCCTTTCTGAATTAAACCACTTATCTTTCCTTCATCTACTTTTTTTTAACTTAACAGTGAGAATCCATTAAGATCATAGTATAAAGTAGACCTATGAGAACTAGCAAAGAAAAATACAAAAGGCCCAGTAAAATTTGGATTTCAGATAAACAATGAGGTGTTTTTTTAGTATAAATCTGTCCCAAATATCACATGGGACATAATTACACTAAAAAAAAAAGAATAGCCATTTCTCTGAAATTCAAACATCATTAGGAATCCTGCATTTTATCTGGCAAGCCAAGTACAAAGAGAAATCAATAAGGATGCCTGGGTGGGTCAGCAGTTGAGCATCTGCCTTTGACTCAGGGCGTGATCTTGGAGTCCTGGGATCGAGTCCCATATCAGGTTTCCTGCTTCTCCCTCTGCCTGTGTCTCTGCCTCTCTCTCTCTCTCTCTCTCTCTCCCCCTCTCCCTCTCTCTCTCTCTGTCTCTCATGAATAAATAAATAAAATCTTTAAAAATATATATCTTAAAAAAAAAAAAACAAAGAAAAACCAATAGAACCAATCACAGAACCAGATTTCTATCCATTCTACAACTTACCTATTCTGGTGGTGCTCCCCTTTCCTGACTTCCAGGGTTATCACATGCACATTCACTTGCACCCACAAAATACACAAAACCCACCAGAAAATGGAAAATGCATACTCACAGTCTGCTGATTTGGATTTAATTTTATAGCCATCATAGCTCCATTCTCACTAATATAGTTTTTCAGGCTATTCCTCTGAATTATCCAAGCCAACAAACAACTTTAGTCAACACAAATCAACAGTTTCTATGCGGGACATTTGCAAAAGCTCTGGAGGGAAAAGTCCCTGAGTTAAACCATAATTATGAAAAGAGTTTTCTCCTGATGTTTAAGTATGAATGTTTACTCTGATTTTACCTTGCTAACTCCAGAGGGATGAAATTCAAACCACATCTCACACTGTGTCCCATACAAATGGTCTCCAGTTAATATTTTCGTATACATAAGGGCTGGTTCAAGTCAATGCCACAGAAAGCCTTTGAAAAGGAATATCGGGGGTGAGATGTCACAGAAAGATCCTAGAAAGCCAAGGGGCTTGGTCATTGCCCAATGACCAGCCCAACTGGTTTGATGGATGAATAGTGGACCATCACATTGGACCACAATGAGTACCATCTTGATCTTGCTAGCTCTTTCTTCCCAGACTCAATAGTTTCAGCCATCATATTCTAGATGTAGTCAGCACCTTCCTCCTGCTTCCTTCTGATTCACCCACCACAGTGCACCACTCCCCATGGCCTCCCCACTGCACTGCACACATAGAAGGGGCACCACCACTCTCACTAGGGTTACCACAGGCATCTGGCTATATTAATCCTTCACATGAGATTTTAAGAAACCACTCCTCCTCTACTTTACTGTCTGCTAACCTTAGAATAAAGAGCTTTCCATTTTCAAAATCATTTCTTGATCCTGGATACTTTCTCAGATCCAGTGCTAAGCACTAAATGAATTATGTTCCTTTGTTCCAACTTGGATCAACTAATCGTGCAATTTACCAATCAAACAATCTCATACTAACTGAATGCAGGTGAAATGTGCTGTGAAGGTATGAATTACTCTTTGGGTTTTTTTGGTTTTTTTTTTTTGTTTTTTTTTTTTTTTTTTTGCAGTTTTAACTTCTATTAAAAAAGTATGGTAATACTATGAGAGGAGGGACTCCAGCTGACTGCTAGCTAGTTAACAGAAACTTAGAGTTGAGGCTAAAATCATAGGCTGCCTGGCTGTCCTTGAGCTGGTCATGTATGCATGTTGGGAGTATGACTGTAATAATAATAATACCTGGTTATTGCTTAGGGAGGCTCAACGTCATACTTCAGGAGGCTATCTGGTATCAACCTCATTTACAAATGCAGACAATGACCTTGAGAGAGATCTGCCAATTTGATAAGTATCTATGACTCCCAAATTCAGTTGGTTAAGACTATTGCCTACGACCAGTTAGTTGCCAAGACAATAATTGCTTTTACTTTGATATTCTTCAGTCTCCAAAATCGTTTTCAGTTTCTCTGCCAGGGCCATTCCTTGTTTCTTTTTCCTGAACTCCTTCTTATGGTGTTTCCATTAAGGAGGAAAGCTGTTCCAATAACAGTAACTACAGTGTTTGTTTTACTAAAAGTCTCCGAATCTAGGCAGGCACTCTTCCACGGTGGTTCTCCGCCTTCCAGGTATTAATTCTTTATTAAAGAAAAAGAAAAACTTTTGTAATTCCCCTCAGAACTCTATCTGTACTTTTATTCTTTATTGATTGAAATATGATACAAAAGAAGCTGCTATGAATTTAGTGTACTTTGAAATGAATTTGCATTTTATTCATCACAAAAGCATCTACCTGTGTTTTGATAACAGTGTGGGTATCTGAATGAAATAGTTTGTCCCTTCAGTTTATATATGCTGCAAATATGGATTCATGAACACTCCACAGGAAGTGCAAGCCTCCCGCAACAGGCCAACGTTCCACAGGTTAAGAAGCACCGTGTTGTTCTATATGTTCTTTGTGTCCTATATCTCAAGAGGTATCCTGGCCAGGGAGTAGTCTCTCTAAAGGAGGTGATACACTTCCAGAAGTAGCAGAGGCACATGAACCAGTCAACCTCATGCCAGGGCTGGGTGGGAGCTGGGAAGGAGTGAGGCTATAATTTAGGATCAGAATTAGTGCCAGGACTTTTTCTTTGAAAAAGTGTCCACACGGTTATGCCAAAGGATTGCTACCACTTGTTCACCCTATTGAAATACCGAGAGCTGCTCCTGGAGTTTTCAGCTTTATTATTTTTGCAGTCATCATGCCGGAGTTGTTAATACACATATTCATCTGGGTTTCCGTGCTGCCTTGTGTACACATAGGTGGTGTCTTTTGCAGGAAGAAAAGAGACTAGCTGAGATTGGGTCAGATATAGAATAATCTTTTATAGGTGCATCTCGCCCACTGCCACCACCCCCAATCCATCCTGTTCACCACCTTCTCCTGCACATAGTGTTTCCCCAAAACATTAAAGGACATTGACAATCCTTACCTGTTCTTCTCCCCTCTGTGATAAAAGCCCTCTCTTTTAAAGAGCGCTAGCGGGCATTAAGCTTTCTATGGTCTCAAAGCCAAATCTTTCTGGAAGTCTAACAAATGCCAAGTAAGAGAGAGAGAGAGAGAGAGAGAGGAAAAAGCAGGGAGACATTCCCAAGGCCCTCTGAGTGAGGTGAGATGGAGATGGGACTGCCTAGCCACCCAATCCAGGAGGAAGCACCCCTGAAAACCATGTGTAGATGTGAGAAACATGTCAAGGTTGTAAGTCAAGCTGGGACAGGTACTGGAATATTCTCTGAGTCAAACAGGATTCAGTCCACTCCTCAAAGTCATTCTTTATGACTCAAAGGTTTATAGCTAAAGACTGGGGCTACAATGCTTGTGGTCCTCCCCTCTCCTTTCCTTGCTAGGTTTCTACTCCTGCCCTCTACCCCTCCTGTCCTTTTCTTTGCCATTTGCCCATCAGATTCACTCACCAATTGGAAGAACATTCCAAGGACTGTGCATCAGCTAACCAAGCGGGGGCTCCAGGGTGGAGGTAAACGTTGCCCTGGATGCCGCCTAGAGAGACGGTGGACATGTGTGGGATCTGTTCCATAGGACCTGTGCCAGCTCACCCAAGGAAAGTTATTAGATGATGGGAATGGGGGTGTGGGGAGGGAAAGCCCCTGTCTGGGTTTATAATTGAGGTGATACACCTATAGGTTGCACAATAAATAAACAAAAGAAGGGATGTTGAATGAGATGGTGCCTCAAGCAAGGGAGGGGGTTCTTAAGCTTCATGTCGGGGCACAGAGTAAAGAGAGCCAACTAAGTCCCTTCTCCACCCCTAGAAAGACCTCAAAGCAAGAATGTGCAGCTGTCTCCCAATTCCTTGATAAACACAGTGCCCCGGAGTCATTCTGAGTGACCCCGGCCAGGCCCTCTGGGGTGGCTAACACCACTACCTGACAAGAGGAATAGTACCAAGTGCCCAGCTTTGTTTCCCCTATTTGAATTTCACTTGGGAACTGTGACCCAAAGATTTGGGGAGTGGACGCATGAGAATTTGCTGCCTCGATCTCTTATTAGTTTCTTGGGCTCCTGCCACAGGACTGGTATTTGATTTAGAGGCCTAAGAGGGAAATCAGTCCCACGTGGGTAGATAACAAAACACTCTCCACCTTGGAATCATGAAGTGGAATTTGAATCTGAAGCCAAAAATCCTATCACTGCCTGCTTCGCTAATTACATAAATTTCCTTGCTAGATTCTGCAGCTGTTTATGTGAATAGAGCTCTGGTTCCCAGAAATGGCACCTCTCAACACAGGGGTTCAGGGCACCCATGCCTGGTCTGGAACTAAGACTCAAAATTTTTAGTCCTGTTTCTGTTAACTATGTTAGGTTACCCTGGACTTATTTTACTCTTTGATAAAATGAAGCCAGACAACTGCCCTACGGTACAGAGATGTCAAAGAAAAATGAGAAAGAAAAAGAGAGAGAGATTGAGGGAGACAGAAAGAGAGAGAGAGTGAGTTTGGGGTGTGTGTGTGTGTGTGTGTGTTGGTAATGAACAGTAACTAGCAATAAATAATCAGTGCAGAAACTTCCAGATTTCACTATGGGAAGGATCATCAAGCTTGATAGGTACCCCCTAGGATACCATTTGACCTGAGGAAGAACAACCAGATATTTGGAGATGCATTTCCCCCACTGTCCCAGAACCTCAACGCCTTGTCTGGCAACACCTTCCACCTTTGCTTTCCGTGAGAGGAGCTAGGAGGAAAGTATAGTTGAATAACCATGAATTTTCCCCCAAATGCACAAATTATTTCAACACAACTGTTTCTAAATTAAATGTAGCCTGGTTATTCCATGAAGAGCAAGTGCATTGCCTGCTTCTTTTGTTTATTACATGCCTTTTAATAGAAAAATGAACCAGTTTGACTAAATGTGATTCCCATAAAAAATTCCATGCTTAACAAAAGTTAGACTCAAATTAACCCCTCGTGATGAGATGAGGTGATTAGGCAGGGAACCTAGAGACCTACTATGGTTAAAAATATTAAAGGCTTTTTATATGACATACAGATGAACCAATAAAAATGTGACCTCTTGGCACCTGTAAAAAAAAAGATATCTTGGGTTTCTTTCAGTAAAATATTTGAAGGCTTTAAAATTTTAAACAAAGCCCAGCTGGTTTGTATGCACAAGTTCCAAACCCTGAAATATTCTCATGATATCTAGTTTCAAAGAATCCAACTACTGTAAACTAGTGAGTAAACTAAACTGGTATGAGATATTTTCTTTTTAAAAAATTTATTTTTGTTACCAAGCATTACATATGATAAGTAAAAATTGAGGGGAAAAATGTAAATTGATCTGGTAGGTAAGGAAAGGCAATATAATTGTCATCCAAATGTAATAAATATTATAAAAGCTAAGTTCCCACTCAGAGTGTGAAAAGTATACCAGAAAATCTCCTGGGATTTACATTGTAGGTGGAATTTAAATAGAGTCAGTATGTTACCCATTTAAATTCTGAAGCTCAGAGCAACATTTTTAAAGAGTTTCTCCTTTAGGGGTGCCTGGGTGGCTCAGTGGGTTGAGCAACTGACTCTTGATTTCCGCTCAGGTCAGGATCTCAGGGTCCAGGGATGGAGCCTCAGGCTCAGCAGGGAGTCTGCTTAAGGATTCTCTCGTCCTTCTCCCTCTGCCCTTGCCCCTGTTCGCCCTCTTTCTCTTTCAAATAAATAAATAAATCTTTAAAAAATAAAAGAATTTCTCCTTTAGGTCACTATCCCAGTAATATATTTATTATTTTTGTGAGGGGACAGACCCCTTTTCACTCAGTCAGCCCAGACTGAGCTTAGTTAGCCTGTGATTCAGATGCCCATAAATAGGAATGTGGTGATTACCAATGCTTTGTTAGTTTTCAAATGCTGAATAAGCTTTAATCACTTCCCTTCTTCTTCTTCTTCTTCTTCTTCTTCTTCTTCTTCTTCTTCTTCTTTCTTCTTTCTTCTTTCTTCTTTCTTCTTTCTTCTCTTTTTTTTTTAATTGCTCTTCCTACTCCTATCATTCCCTCTAGAACTGACTAGTGGCAGGGTCTATGTTGCCAAAACATATGTCCTTCTCTGTAGTGAATTTTCTTCTCTTCCCCAGTCTTCCAAGTTCAGTGTCACTCCCAGTTTTGCTTCTTTCTCCAACCCCATCTCCTCAAATAGCATGTCCGTTGTTGTTTTTTTAATTTTACCACCAAAGATTCTTAATGTCTCAGAGTGTTGCAAACTGACTTGATCCTTTCTACCAAAAAGGGGAAAAGGTAGTCACATGGGGTAACTGGATTTGATTTGTTAAGTTATGGTGTAGAGAAGTCTCCTGCCTCTTCTGACTTAGGCGATTGAGTTTACAAGGTCAGTGCGACATGCATGACAAGTTCCAAAGAGCTCCCCGTAAATCCCTCTGAAGGTTCTGTGTGAACACCAATCACACAGTTGTTTATACTTCCTTTCTAGGAATCAGATTCCAGTCACTGCAGTTAAGCCTGCCCTTTTTAGTCTAATCTTCCTACCTGAAAAAAATTATTCCCTCCCAAGAGCAATTCTTAGAAGGTGGCTATTCTTTCTATCCCTTGATGTATTCTCTTAAAATATGCATTGACTTCAAGGAGGCTTTCGCTTTCAGAGGGGCAGAGGCATCAGGTTGCTCCTGAGTAGATCTTGTAATAATAGTTCTTACCTACTGACCGCTTCCTACCCAGGGATGCTCATAGCAAGCCGTTCGCCTAAGCATTTGAGTTGCCAACATTCCCTTTAAGCCAGATCAGATACAGGAACATTTGGACTTTTCATAACCTTTCATTCTAGAAGTTTATAAATGTGGGAACCCACCCTTTCCTCCTCCTAATGACTGTGATTAAGCCCTGGAAGGAAAAGATGGGAAGTATGTGAATACATAGCCCACCAATGATTCAAGAGTTAGAATTTCCGAGAGAGAAAATATTTGATGGGTTCCTCTCAGCTTTGATGGGAAGGAAGAGACGAGTTTTTCTCAGGGCATCTCACATGGCAGAACAATGTAAGGCAAAGTTAGAGCTAATATATAAAAAGCATCTGGTGCATCCAGCACACTCTAACCTCGTAACCTTGTAATCATTTGGCACAGTGGGAAGAAGTTCAGAACAAAACAAACTATGTACTCAATATCCTTTGTGTGACTATAACTTAGATCCTTCGGGATGGCCTTTTGGCCATCATGTTGATGGAGGAAGTTGCTCTAGGACCCAGCTCGCCATAAGGTTGGTTAGCAGTGAGCTTAATAATGGTTAACAATGAGCTTAATAATACATTAATTGAAACTAACTTCCCAGTGGAAAGGAATAGTACTGTATTTTAGAGACTATTCGTCTTGAATAATGTAGCCACACCTTTGCTGGATTGCTAGGTTGATTCTCCTTGCTGATTAAGCAATGCAACAAGAAAGTAAATTGTCATATTTCCTCAAATTGTAAAAGTCAGAAAAGGAGGGATGCTCTATTCAGAATAAATCCAGAGGGCATATTACTTTTGAAAACATCTTAAACATTAGGAATCAGAAAGAAAATGTAAACCAGACTAGTTTCCATTTCATCTGTTTAAAAATATTTCAATTTTATAAAACAAAAGCTAGTTAGGAATTTCTCCTTCCATTTTATAGGCTTTTGGCTTATAGTTAATATATTCAGATAAAGTTACTACTGACCTGTAGCTTTGGCTTCTTTAATTTCTCAGGTGAACTATTAAGTGGTATGTTTACTGCATTTTCATCAATAAGTATTTATTAGGAGATCTCAAATTTGGGGGTAATTCTAAATTAGCAAGATATTTAGCATGATGAGAGCCTTCAACTTACAAATTAATACAGTAAAAAAAAAACAAATTAATACAGTAAACAATATAAATTAAAATATATGGGAACTTATAAAACAAATATTAGAATATTGAAGCTTTATTAACTAAAAGCAATTCTCTCAATGTTTTATAAGTGAACCTCCTTTTTGAAAATGTCTGATTATCTGATTTTTATAATGTCTGATTTTTATAAAAACTTAAACTTAAAAAATTATAATGAAGACTTTGTTTTAATTACCATATTTAAGATTCTAAGATTAAAAAATGCTGATGTTCAACCACATGTAGTCTCTTTTTCTTTCTGCTGGATTTTAGGAGGAGGTGGTTTTGTCATGTGTCCATGATGCAAAAGCTACCACACCAGAATATTCACTGACAGAGTTGTAGCAGTAAAAATGGGACACATTATGTATGTCCATCAATAGAGGGTTAGTTAAGTAATTAGTGTATAGCCATATAACAGCCACATACAAACTTTAAAAGAAATTAGGTATATACCTAATGACATGAAGACATGTATGTTATATTGCATGTATGTTACATTTTTGGTAAAAAAAAAATAAAGCAAGTTGCAAAGCAACTTGTCATTTCACTAAACAAAGATCTTTAACACTTACTTAATATACTGTTGAAACTAATCAAATATATTGCCATTTCTTTTGCATATATATTTATAAATTTAGAATTCTTGTGTTCTGTTTAAAAACTTGCAACGAAGCCAAAAGAAAGATTTGTTTTTGTCAAGAAAAGGACACAAATTTGTCAACCATTGTTAGCAATGACCAACTCCTAATCTTCTGGATCACTTTAGAACACTTTTTATGGGCCAGGATATGTGAACTGCAGAAAATGTGGCATTATTGCCACATTTTGGAAGCACTGAACTAAATTCTCCAAAAGATCAGCCTCTGGGATGCCTGGGTGGTTCAGTGGTTGAGCATCTATCTACCTTTGGCTCAGGTCGTGGTCCTGGGGTCCTGGGATCGGGTCCTGCATCGGGCTCCCCGTGGGGAGTCTGCTTCTCCCTCTGCCTATTTCTCTGCCTCTCTCTGTCTCTCATGAACGAACAAATAAAACCTTTAAAAAAAAAATCAGCCTCTGCCCCACAAAGGATGCCTCAGATTCTAGCACAGTCTCTCACTCAAGTAAATCAGATGCTATATTTAGTAACCTGGAGGAAAATTCATACTGTTCAAATAATGAGAAACTATAGAAAGTGAACCATCTATAATATCACATTAGAAATAACCACAAGACAGTCACATTTTTCTGGGGCAGAGTAAACCTCCTCAGAGATCCGTTCAGGAACAGATCTGAATGCCACTAGTATTTGTTTATAACACACGTGCACACAGTAGGGAAGCCTAGTACATTTACGTTATTTTCTTTTTCTTTTAAATAATTAATTTTAGCAGACAATAAATGGCAGTAGTATAAAGTTTAAGTGCCTTTCCCCCAACATCTGTCATTCAGTCACTCATTTCTTTAGATGGTTGTTGCTTCCTTTTACATGTTTTAATTTTTGATACATTTGAAAAATACTTTGGTATAAAGAATGGACTATGGTCCAACTTTGTTTCCAGATGGCTACCTCTGATATCAAATAATCATCCAATGATGTGCAAGGCTACATTTAATAAAAATCTAGATTTCTGTATTTGTGTCAATTTCTAGACTCACTATTCAGTTCTGTTGGTTTGAAAATACTGATAATGCTTAAGCTACAGTCTGAATCCTCAGGTTTGAATCTCTGTTCTGTGGTTTGCTGGCCGCATGACCTTAGGCAAGTGGCTTAAATTCTTGAATGGGGAAATGAATAATCATAAAATACTATTTAGGAGATGAAAACACTCAGAGAGTGCATGACATAAGTAGAACCCAATACATATTAGTTATCATTATTCTTAAAACATACCCCTATTGTTTTTATTGATATTGTACTAAATTGATGGATTAAGGGAGAACAGACAGATGTAAATACTGAGTCTTCTCAAATAAATATCACGTGTTTTTATAATGTATGTGTCTTCTTTTGCATCTACTGTCCTCGGACATCTGCTACAGATTTTTATCCATGTTTTATAAAGATTCACATTCCCTTTTCTATAGTTCATCTTCCCCGGATATTTCTCCATCATATGGTTCCAATCCATATAATTCCTACTTATTGCTCCCAATTGCCCTGCTCCATTTTTAGACATCTCTTATTCAAGACTCTTAACTGAGGACCTTGACTACAACCTGTCCCTAATGAGGTGTAACAGGTTGTATTTCTTTAAAGCAATTAAGATTCGATATTACATATAGAGGCTCATGCATTTTTAGGACTGGTATTTTCCCTGATGAAAAAGTTCTCCTTTGAAATATTTTTCACGTATACGTGAAGCCTGAGTTTGTAGAAAGCATCTTGAGAAATCAGACCCTTCAATAAGATTTTATGCTTGAACCCTTTATCTAAGTTTTCGTTTCATGCACATTAAACTGTTGCTAAAAAGCATGGGTCCTTTAAAGTTCAGGAGGAAAGTGTTTATAAAGATCTAAGACTGAGCTGAAGACAAAGCTATAGCCAGAGGCCTGGTTTCCTGAGAAGGAAGGAGTCCCCCACTAATCTGTCATGCTCCTGTCTAACAGGATATTAAAGCCATCCCAGGCTCCTTTCTTTTACAGCCCTGTGTCTGTACCAGCGAGCCACATGATCAGGGTTCCACACCATGGCTCCCCCAGAGCTCCTTGTAAAGTACAATGTATGAGGAATTCGAGTATTGGTGACTAAAAAAAAAAAGAAAGACAATGAAACCCTTATTATTAGTTACCATCCTCCCAATCACTGCCTGATGTAATTAGAAGAAAAAAATATATACCTTTAAGGGAATACTGGAGCCTGCTGGGCAAGCCATTACAATTCTTACTCTCTTTCGGTTCCCTTTGGCTATGAGGCCTTCATTACATTAAAGGTGAGATGATTTTTAAAAGAAAACACTCATAAATTTTTTTCTAATTAAAGAAATAGGTTGTTAAAAATAGGTGCATATAATAAAACAGGTCATGGAGCCTCCCCCAACCCAATGCATAGTCCTGTCTTAACCATACATTCCTCTGAAACTATCTGAGAAGGTCGAGAGAGATGTGAATTAATAGACATACACACAGAGAGACACTCATGGACATGTATACATCCCAGACCACAAATGGCATTCAGGTGGTTTTATGAGCAATACTACACTCTTCAGAGATGAATGGCTGATTTAATACTGGCCCAGAGCTGAGAGATTTTGAAACAGGCCTATGACATCCTTTGGAAGAGTTCTATAAACAAGTGTTGTGGTTACCAGCAGAATGAAATCTCAGTTTTGGACTTTGAGAGTAATTCCCTCGGGCGAGCCTTCCCAAACCAAGTGCAGACAAGAGGCCCCATGACCCCAGTGACTGTTAATGGAATCTTTTTTTTTCTCACAGTCCCCAGTTTTATTACAGCCCCAGTCAGCCAGGACTTCAGTTTCTCTTCTATGTCTTTCCTTCCTATGTACACATGTGTTTCCAACTGATGCTCAGGCAGGCCAAGTATATAGGACCTCTTTGCCTTACTGAGGATGGAATAGAAAGGAATAACTATCAAAGAGAGCTTGATGAATGTGAGTGCTGTCATTGCTTCTCTGGGAAGGGCAAAGGAGCGGATCAGCTTCTCTAGAACTTCTCTAGAGGAGTAGGCGAAGAGAGAACAAATATGAAGATTGGATGACAGATAACTTTGAGTCCATTTGTCCCTGAGAAAGAAAAAGACACTCCAGAGAGAGTTCTCAGAGTAGGAAATGAGGAGATCGTGAATGTCCAGAAGGTAATGGGACATCTTAGCCACAGTGTTTTTGGAATTTGGGGAAAATTAAAGAAGAAGAATAGGCTTCATATATGAGCAAGAAGCTAGGAAAAAGAGCCTGATTCTGGGGTGGGATTGGAACTGGGAAATGCGAACAGGAGGGCTTTGAAAGTTTGCTTAAGCTTTGTCAGGAATGAGACTGCCCTCTGTGTGCTGTTCTGCTGAAATTTCCAATCAGTATCCTAAAAATATTAAAGAGCCATCACTGACCACTGGGTGTTTGCTGGCCAGGAGATGCCTGGAAGAATGAGAAGTGAGAGCATTGAGCCTGAAAACTCAAGGTTAGGTCTTTAGGAAAACATCTCGTTTGTGTATCACATGCACATACATGGAAGCACCTACATACACGTTGCATTTTAGTCAGAGAATATGACAGTTCTAGTTATCTGTCTCTGCATAACAAACCTCCCCAAGACAGTGACATAAAACAACAGGGAAGGGAGATGCCTGGGTGGCTCAGTGGTTGAGCATCTGCCTTCGGCTCGGCGTGATCCCGGGGTCCTGGGATCGAGTCCCACATCAGGTTCCCTGCAGGGAGCCTGCTTCTCCCTCTGCCTGTGTCTCTGCCTCTCTCTCTGTGTCTATCATGAATAAATAAATTTTAAAAATTAAACAAAAACAAAAAAGAAAACAAAACAAACAAAAAACAATGGTGATTATTTTACTCATGGATCTAGGATTTGCCCAGACTCAACTAGGCAGTCGTTCCTCAGGGTCCAGTGAGCAATTGCAGTCAGATGGTGGCTGGGCTAAGGGTCTCTCAAAGGCTTCTTCATTCACATGTCTAATATCTCAGTTAGGACTACCCAGACAACTATGGGCTGAAACAGCTGGAGCTCCTCTGACATCAGTCTCTCTCGGGCCTTTCTAATTATACTTGCACATCAGGGCCTCCGGGTAGCCAAACATCTTATGTGGAAGAATCCAGAGTGAGTGATTATCTTAAGAAATATGGCTGATGCCAGCAACTGGCTGAAGCCACAGGACCTTTTCCAACCCATCTTGGAAGTAAATCAGAACCACCTATGACACATTCTAGTCATTGAAGGCCACAGGACTGCCTAGGTTCAAACAGAATATTGACCCCACTTCTTGAGGAGAGGATTGCAGAAGATTTTGTGGACATGTTTTAAAACCACCACAGTGATCAAAATGATAGCACTTTGAAATTTGTTAAGATTGGCTTTATGGCTTAGTATATGGTTAATGGTTTTGTTTTGTTTGTTTGGTCTTAATATTGTAGTGCAAAGAATGTATATTAATTGATGGGTACAGAAATCTACACATGATCATTAAAATTTTTGTATTTTACCTTTTCTTTTTTTTTAAGATTTTTATTTATTCATTCATGACAGACAGAGACAGAGAGAGAGGCAGAAGGAGAAGCAGGCTCCAGGGACTCCAGGATCATGCCCTGAGCCAAAGGCAGGCGCTAAACTGCTGAGCCACCAGGGATCCCTGTATTTTACCTTTTCTTTCTTTTGTCTGCTCAACTTATCCAAAGTTGAGAGAAGTCTGTTGAAATCACCCACCATGATACTTGTCAATTTCTCCCTCTAATTCCACCATTTTTAGTTTTATAAATTGTGAGGTAATTTTATTAAGGGCCCACAGCTTCAGAATCATTTTACTTTAGTCATATAATGAACATGTTTAGTGTTGTGTAACAGCCCTCCTAACTACTTGCAGTTCTTTTTGAATTAAAGACTTCTCTTTTTTTTTAAGAGGGAAGGAGGTGCAGAGGCAGAGAGAGAATCTTAAGCAGTCTCTTCACCCAGCAGGGAGCCCAATGTGGGGCTGCATCTCACGACCCTGAGGTCATGACCTGATACAAAACCAAGAGTCAGACACTTAACTGAACCACCCAGGCATCCCAACTTTTATTTCTATTTGTGTAGCTACCCTAATTTTCTTTTGCATTTTTCTCTGCGTATCTTTCCATATGTTAATGTTTTTGACATAACTCAAGTTAATATATAGCTGGATTTTTATTTTTGTTTTTATTTTTATGGAGACCAACATGATCTACCAGATTTGACTTTTAAGTGGTAACTTAAGACCATTGATATTTATTACCATTTTTGGTAAATAGTGATCTATTTGGTCATATATGTGTGTTTTTAATTTTACCTACTCTCTCCTATGTCTTTATCTTCTGCCTTTTTTACTTGAAAAAACTTGAATCTCTTTGTTTTCTTATTCCAATTTTCCCTATACTAATTTAGAAATAATACATTATTTCAGTTTTTTAAAGATGATTCTTGAAATTTTGCTATGCATACTCAATGAATAAATACAAGCACCTTAGAATACTGTACTCCAGTGATTTACTCCTGACTTACTGTTATCTCTATAATTATCCCTTTTAAAGTACCCAAAATTAAACATATTATTTTTTAAGATTTTATTTATTCATTCATTCATTCATTCATTCATTTTAGAGAGAGAACACACATAAGCAGGGGGAGGAACAGTGGGGAGAGGAGAGGGAAAGAATCTCAAGCAGACTCCATGCTGAGCTACTTAATTTGATGACCCTAAGATCATGACCTGAGCCAAACCAAGAGTTGGATGCTTAACTGACTGAGCTGTCTAGATGCCCCTAGACATATTATTATTATATTATTATTAATATTTCTATTCTCTGCAGACAGGGTTTTTTTTTTTCAATTTACCTGCATTTTATCATTTTCTTTGTTGTCCATTCTGTCTTGCATCTCAAACCTTAGAGATCATTTTTCTTTTTTTTTAAGTACATCCTTCAAAATCTCCATTAATAAAGTTGTATTGGTTATCAACTCACTCTATTCTTATTTATCTGAAAATTTCTTTCACTTTCATTCATGAAAATTTTTTCTGGGCATATAATTCAAAGTTATCTCCTCTCCTTACTTCCTCAATTTGTAGATATTCCAGTGTTCTCTTGCTTGTGTTTTGTTGTCATAATGTCATCAGTTTAACTCAGGTGATCTTTCTTTTTTCTCCAGTGCTTTTAAGATGTTTCTCTTTTTGAAGTATTCTGCTGATTCACTAAACAGTGTATAGGTATGGACTTCTTTGTATTTATTCTGCTCAGTATGCTCTATGCCTCCTATACTTTATGAATTTATATTTTTCATTCGTTTTAAAAGATCCTCACCCTGGGTATCTGGGTGGCTCAGTTGGTTAAGCATCTGCCTTCAGCTCATGTCATAATCCAAAGTCCTGGGATCAAGCCCTACATCAGACTCCATGCTCTGCGGGGAGTCAGCTTCTCACTCTCCCTCTGCCCATCCCCCCAATCATGCTCTCTCTCTCAAATAACTAAATAAAATCTTTAAAAAAAAAAAAAAAAAAGAAAGAAAGAAAGAAAAAAAAATTCTCAGCCACTGTGAACTCCAAGGGTTGCCTCTTTGCTCCAGTCTTTATATTAACTCCTTCTAGAACACCAAAATGTTTATGCTTGACCTTATCATTTAATATTCCATATTCTACTAAATCCTCTCCTATATCTTTAAAAGGCTTTATATTTTCCAGAAGATTTAGGCTGACAACAAAATTGAGAGGAAGGTACAGAGATTTCTCCTATAACCCCAAACCCGTTGAACACGTTTGTTTGCCTGTTATATCGCAGCTCTTTTACATTCTGGAAAAAAGTAAAACTATGGAGATAGTAAAACAATTGCCAGGGGTTAGAAGAGAGGGAGGAATGGATAGGTGGAGAACAAAGGATTTGTAAAGCAGTGTAACTGTATAAACTATCATGGTGGCTATGTGTCATCATACATTTGTCCAAACCCATAGAATGTACAACACCAAGAATGAAGCCTAATGTAAACTGCGGACTTTGAGTGATCATGATGTGTCCCTGTAGGTTCATCAAATGTAACAAATGTACCTACGCTCTGGTGGAAAGTATTGATAATGCAGGAGGCTGTGCTTATTGGAGGGGACAGATGGTACGAGAAGAACATACAAAATATCTTGCTCAATTATTGAATGTTCTAAGAAATAAAATGTGTATTTAAGGGAACTCTGCAAATATAGAATATTATTACGTACCAATTACATAATGACTCTGATGTAGAAGGTTGTAGTGCAGGAAAACAAGACAGCCAGCACATGTATTGCCTGCCACTTTTTATTAGTATGGTAGTTGTTTCAAAAATGTTTATGTCACTTCAAGGGAGGGCTTTAATCTAAAGTATTCTTTATTTTTTTAAAAAAAATATATTTTATTTATTTATTCATGAGAGACACAAAGAGAGAGAGGCAGAGACATAGGCAGAGGGAGAAGCAGGCTCCTTGCAGGAAGCCTGATGCGAGACTCCATCCCCAGACCCTGGGATCATGCCCTGAGCCAAAGGCAGACCCTCAACCACTAAGCCACCCAGGCATCCCAAATCCAAAGTGTCCTAAAAGTAATATGTTGGGATGGTGGTTGAGTATTCCTTTCTAATAATTACCAAAGGTTTCTTCAAAGGAAGAATACACTTAGAGATTAAGTGTATGGATGTTGGGAAATGACTCTTAGTGAAGAGTGTGAAAGAAATCACACAAAAAGTCATATAAGCCTTCCATTTTAAAAGTCTGAGTGGGAGAATTAAGATCAAAATATAATTAGCAAATCAGAGCAGTGGCTCAGAAGAAAAAGAGGAGTTCACTTTTAAGAGGATCACCCTCAAAATTCTACCAAAATTTGTAGGACGCAAATTTCATTAGCAAGTATACGGACCAAAACACGTACCTCCTGAGGCCTCCGTGGTAGCAGAGGAAGCTTGCCCAGAAAGAAGAGCATGACTTACAGATTTATGAAACATGTGGTTCTGGAACAGATCCAGGAGACCCAAGAGACTGGCCCTCAAGGGGACACAGTTCTACCATGGCAGGTACAGTCCTGGGATTTGCAGCCGTACACTCAGCGGGCCACCACGGTTTTCTTTTCTGAATTGCTGTGAGGCATGGTAGCCCACAGAGAAGATGCCTTTTCCTTTCCAACATTTTTGTGTTTAATTAGTAGCATTTTTGAATGCTGGATGTGTTTAGAACCCTATACAAGGAAGTGAATGTGAATATAAATTCAGTGTTACTCTGTGTTTCAAGACAAACTAGAACCTAAAGCTGAAGGGACCTAAGAGAACATCTGGTCCAAACCCTTCATTTTACACATGAGGGAAGAGGAGACCTGAGACAGTGCTTCAGACTCACATAGTTTGACTTTAAAGCCCTGGTCATAATCATCATCGCAGAGATTCAAGTTTTGGCTTCCCTAATTATTAAAAGTATGATATCAAGCAAGCTATGTAACCCGAGTTGAATTCCTTATCTGTAATGATACTATTTACCTCCAAATTAACTTGTTTCTACAACTTAAAATCCTGAGCTAAATGTTCCAGTACCCCTCCTGTCATATAAATTATATCTTTTTATTTATATACAATAAAATATATGATTAATATGTAGTATATTGTATATAATATATGCATTTTAAAAATAAACTAAGGAGCAAGGGATTTATAAACAACTCAAGGCCACTGATGGTGATTATGAACAAGTTAGGGACATGATTTATATATCAGATCTCTTTCCTCTATACATGCATGGACTTCAGGATTCTCATAGATTCATTTTTTTAGAAATTCAGAACTGGAGCACTCAATTATGAAATTCAATAGGCCTTTTCTAATTTTTTTTGCCTTTTATATGTCTGTTTTGTCAATTCACCCAAAATATGAAAATAATCAGTACAGAAATAGTTGTTTGTTTAACAGCAGTATATTTGTATTGGAGAGATCCAATCCAGTCTATTCTCTTATAAGTCTTCAAACATCAGTCTTCCATAATTCATGAGTCTTATTGCCAGGTCTACTTTAAAAATGTATCATTTTTGCCTTGCAGTTCCCCAAAATGCAGCTTACTTCAACTGAATCCATAAGAGATAATTGACCAAATTGGTTATGCATGAAAAACCAAACTTGATGACATACTTCAGGCCTATTCTCCTGTTGCCTATTAAAGTAAGCTAATGATCTGGAGCTGTGTAGGAGTTTCCAGAAATAACACTGTAATGACCAACATACTGTAGTTCACAGCTAAGAAAAAACTGTTTATTTTTTTCAGACATTGCTCAAGCCCATGCCATACTATCATTATTTTATGACCCAATCTACTATAAAGAAACATCAACACATTACAACTTAGATGAACACAAAACATCTCCTTACTGAAAAAAAAACCTCATATTTTCAAAACCATGGTAGATAATTTTCTTTGAGCCAATGCTTTAGAATGACATCTGGATATTGATTTAAAAGTCAAAGTAAAAAAAAATAATAGAAGTCAAAGTAGGAGGAACCACATAAATGGCTCCTTTGCTTTTTAAAACTTTTTAATTTTAGTTTTTTGAGTACAGTTGACATACAATATTGCATTAGTTTCAGGTGCACAACATGAAGATTTAACTTCTCTCTATACCTTATGCTATGCTCACCACAAATGTAAGTACAGTCGGTCACCATATGCTGTCACTGACTGTATTCCTGATGCTATGCCTTTTATTCCTATGACTTACTCTTTCTATAACTAGAAGCCTGTATTTCTCAGTCTCCTTTACTTGTTTTGCCCATCTTCCCCCCCTACCCCGATCCTTGGACCATCAGCTTCTTCTCTGTATTATAGGTCTGATTGTGCTTTTTGTTTGTTTATTCATTTTTTTTGATTTTTAGATTCCACATAAGTGTGCAACCTGTGTTGTCTTTTTCAGTCTCACTTATTTCATTTAGCATAATTCCCTTTAGGTCTATACATGGCAAGACCTCATCCTTTTTTATGGCTGCACAATATGCTATTATATATTTTATATATACACACATTATCTTCTTTTTCCATTCATCTATGGATGGACACTTAGGTTGCTTCCATATCTTGGCTGTTGTATATAATGCTGCAATAAATATAGAAGTGCATATATCCTTTCAAATTAGTGTTTTGTTTTGTTTGGGTAAATACTCTGTAGTGGAATTACTGGATCAGAAATAATATGATATTTCTGGATTTTTTAAAGGAACTTCCATACTAAAAAAAAAAACAAAACAAAAAAAAGGAACTTCCATACTCTTTTCCACAGTGTCTGTACCAATTTGCATTCCCACTAACAGTTTGTGAGAGTTTTTTATTCTCCACATCCTCATGAACACTTACATTTCTTGTCTTTTTTTATTTTAGCCATTCCGACAGGTGTGAGATGATATCTCATTGTGGTTTTGATTTGCATTTCCCTCATGATGAGTGATATTGAGCATCTTTTCATGTGTCTGTTGGCCATCTGTATGTTCTCTCTGGAAAAATATCAATTCAGATTCACTGCCCATTTTTAAAATAGATTGTTTTGTTTTGATGTTGAATTGTATAAGTTCTTTATATATTTTGATTATTAGCCCCTTATTGGATATTCATTTGCAAACACCTTCTTCCATTCAGTAGGTAGCCTTTTTGTTTCCATGATGGTTTTCTTCATTGTGCAAAAGTTTTTTATTTTGATGTAGTTCTGACAGTTTATGTTTGCTTTTGTTTAATCTCTTGCCTTCAGAGACACATGTAGAAAAATGTTGCTACCACGGATGTCAGATATTACTATCTATGTTCTTTTTTAGGATTTTTATGGTTTCAGGTCATACATGTAGGTCTTTAGTCTATTTAGAGTTTATTTTTGTGTATGTGTCAGAAAGTGGTCCAGTTTGATCTCTTGCATGTTATTGTCCAATTTTCCAACCACCATTTATTGAAAAGACTATATCTTTTTCTCATTGTATACTCTTGCCGCCTTGGTCATAGATTAACTGACCTGATAAGCATGGGTCTATTTCCAGGCTTTCTCTTCTATTCTACTGGTCTATGTGTCTATTTTTGTGCTAGTGCCACGCTCTTTTGATTACTACAGTTTTGTAGTGTATCATAAAATCTGGGATAGTGACACCTCCATCTTTGTTTTTCTTTTCTTTCTCAAGATGTCTGGCTACTCAGGATCTTTTGTGGCTCCATATTAATTTTAGTATTATTTGTTTTAGTTTTGTGAAAAGTGCTGTTGGTATTTTGATAGGGATTGCATTAAACCTGTAGAGTGCTTTGGGTAGTATGGATATTTTTTAACAATATTAATTCCACCCATCCGTGAGTGTTGAATATCTTTCCAATAAATGGCTCTTTTGAACAAAATGGTAGAGAGCAATACTAAAAATAGTTTTCTGCCCACAAGATGAAAGGCCAAAATGGCCACACTGGTATTGTACTTAGTTCCAGAAAAACTCAGATATCCTAAGGTTTACTAACTAGTAGATAGATGTACACACATACACACACACACACACACACACACACACACTACACTTAGGGAGAATTTGAAAGTTAAAAAGTGTCTCAAAAATTCAATGCCCCTTGGTCTCCATCTGGTACTCTGACCCTGCTAGCTTTTTTGCAGAGGCTTTTATGGAGGCCTCCCTCTATGCAGAGCATCTCTATGTGAAGTTAGGGAAGATAGGAAATTAAATAAGACTGCTAGACTCGTTGAGTAAATAATGAAACCTATCATTAAAAATAAAGCAAAAAATGCCACATGTTAAATGACCTTGTTTTGTAAGTTGATTTTGTGTCAACATTTCTGGCTTCAAATTATATAGAGAAAACTACTTAAGTAAACTCCTAGTTAATAATTGAAAAGAACAAATAAGTAAGACCTTTGAATTTTGTTTTAATCTTGTTTTTTTATTTTTATTTATTTTTTTAATCTTGTTTTTTTAATACCATAATTAAATAAGCTTAAAAGGCAGATGGACAAACTAGTAAAAATATTTTATAATATTTTAATATTTCTTTTTTTAAAGATTTTATTTATTTATTCATGAGACACACACACACACACACACACACACACAGAGGCAGAGACACAGGCAGAGGGAGAAGCAGGCTCCAGACAGGGAGCCTGACGTGGGACTCGATCCCAGGACTTCAGGATCATGTCCTGGGCCGAAGGCAGGCACTAAACCACTGAGCCACCCAGGGATCCCTATTTTAATATTTCTAATGTGTAAATAATATTTCAAAATCAGTAACAAAAAGAAAAATCCCACCCAGGGGATCCCTGGGTGGCTCAGCGGTTTAGCGTCTGCCTTTGGCCCAGGGCACGATCCTGGAGTCCCAGGATCGAGTCCCACATCAGGCTCCCGGCATGGGCCTGCTTCTCCCTCCTCCTGTGTCTCTGCCTCTCTCTCTCTCTCTATGTCTATCATAAAATAAATAAATCTTAAAAAAAAAAGAAAAAGAAAAATGCTTCATTGAGGGGGGAAAAAGCTATAGGACTAAATAGACAATTTTTTAAAACACAGCTAGTTAATAAATATGAACATTTTTCAACCAGTGTAACAAAAGGACCAAAACCAAAAGAATAAGTACTGTGTGATTTCACTTATATATATGGTACTTGGAATAGTCAACTTCCTAGAGACAGTAAATAGAATCCTGGTTCCAGAAGGCTGGGGCGTGGGGGAGAAGAATTATTGTTAAAGAGATACAAAGTTCCAGTTGGGGAAAATGGAAAAGTTCTGAAGGTGGATGGTGATGATAGTTGTACAACAAGGTTAACAGACACAATGCCACTACTCTGTACATTTAATAATGGCTAAAATGGTAAATTTTATGTTATTTTACTACAATTAAACAAATTCAGCCAGTTTAGTATTCAAACAAATGTGGACTTAAGCAGTAATGAGATAATACTTTTTTGCTCGTTAAATTAGCAGAAGGAATGGTAATGACAACACTTTAATGAAGAGAAATGGGCACATTCAACCACTGATTAAATGTAAAATAAGCACAAGGTTTCTGGATGACAGTTGAGAAATATAAGTCAAATGTCCCAATACCATTTGGGTTATTAGTTTAAAGTACCTAAGTGGGGACACCTGAGTAGCTCAGCAGTTGAGCATCTGCCTTTGGCTCAGGGCATGATCCCAGGGTCCTGGGATGGAGTCCCACATCAGGTTCCCCACAGGGAGCCTGCTTCTCCCTCTATTTCTCTGCCGATCTCTCTGTGTCTCTCATGAATAAAAAATAAAATCTTTAAAAAAAAAAAAAAACAAAGTACCTAAGTGAATTTGCTTAAAGAAATTATCATTCTTGCTCTTTAAAAATTTTTATATGAGAATGTTCATTACATAAAATGCTGAAAAATTAGAAATTCAACATTGGTTAATCAATACGTGTAAATCCATAAGACAGAACATGAAGCAACTATAAAATGTCATATTTATGTATGTATATAAAATGAAATAAGACATTACAAAACAATATATACTATGATCCCAATTTTGTACAACAAAGTATCTGTACTTAAAAATTTGACGGAGAGGATAGACATAAAAATGGAATACAGGTGTCTACCATTGTCCCTGATAGTAGGAGTATGAGGAGGTTTTATTTTTTTCTTTATGCTTTTCCATATTTTCTAAACTTTCTAACAGTGGATATTTTATAATCATAGAATTCATATGTACTATAATTATTAAATATTAATAATATTAACATTATTATTAAATAAGAAAGCAAAGTATAAATATTAGTTGCACTTTCGTATTTGTAGAACTTAAAAAATAATGTTGTCCATTATTCAACTTGAAATGAATTACTTGCTACAAGCCCCAAAAAAGTACTATTAAATGGAGAACAATGTCAGAATAGACAAAGAATCAAAGCATGCCATTAAAATTGGCTAATTCGATGGGAAAGTAGCCCAGTTTCTTTCATAGAATCAATTTTTACTTTTCATTGGCTTAATTTTTATAATGTCAGAGCCCACATGAAGAACCAGAGCAGTCACTGGTGAAAATCCAATGGAAATTGGGGGCGGCGAGAGCTCTGACTTGGTGCCATTACTTCTGGGCACCCTCCTTCCCTACATGCTGAGCCTTGAGGCACTGGGCTAATTGGGTACCCAAGCTGCTAAGTGGCATTGCCTTCAGAAGGAGACTCTACTGCAAATATTGTAATTATCTCAGGAAAAAGTGTTCATTGATTTATCATATCGGGAATGAGAATTCAGTATTTTCAAATCCTCCACTCAACTATTACAGAGCTGTATCTGTACCTCTTTCCACCTATGAATTTTCTCCTCCAAGCCCTTTCTTCATGTTTTATGGGGGTGGGAGGGGGGCAGATATTTACCGAAGTATTTTTTAATTGAGATATAATTGGCATATAATATTATGTTAGTTTCAGAGTTGAAATGTTATATACATAGCAAAATGATCACCACAATAAGTCTAGTTAATATTGGTCACCACACATAGTTACAAAATACTTTTTCTTGTATGAAAAATTTTTTTAACTTTTTGAGAGTGAGTGTGTGGGGGAGGGGGAGGGAGACAGAGGTAGAATCTTAAGCAGGCTCCAAGCCCAGCGCTGAGCCTGAGAGGAACTCGATCTCACAACCCTGAGATCATGACTGAGCTGAAATCAAGAGTCAGACACTTAACCGACTGAGCCATCCAGGTGCCTGCATCTGTGATGAAACCTTTTAAGATCTACTCTCTCAGCAACTTTCAAATATGTAGTACAATTGTATGAACTATAGTTACCAGGCTGTACATTACATCCCAAAGATGTATTTATTCCTGTTCATTTTTGTTTCACCAGCACACTGCCTTTTCCAAGGTCTAATAAATAATTGTTGCATGATAAACATATTATGTCCGGCTGGTTCATAATTGGGGTTTAAGTGATTGCCCCAAAAGTAGATTTATATTACATTACGCAGGAAGGAACAAAGGACTCCTCCCTCTTGACTAAAACATCACTGGTAGACTAAGTCACCTTCCCTGTATTTTAAATTGTTCAAAAGAAGTAGTAAAAAAAAAAAAATCTGACTGAGGATGCCTGGATGGTTGAGCATCAGTGGTTGAGCATCCCTGGATCCTGGGATTGAATCCCTCATCGGGCTACCTTCATGGAGCCTGCTTCTCCTTCTGCCTATGTCTCTGCCTCTCTCTGTGTCTCGCATGAATAAATAAATAATATCTTTAAAAAAGGATCTGACTGAACAAGGGAGCTAGTCTAGGTAAAACTAAAATGGGATGAATCTGTTTCATTGCCCAATCCTCTTTTCCTCTTTCCCCATGTGATACCTCCAGCAATTGGATTTTAAACATTTCTGAAAAGGCTAAATACAAGGGTGGATAGTAGGGAAAGAACCCAGATGTGAGTCACGGAAACTTAAACATAAGTGAATATTTTAGGGACAACCATTACATTTCAAATTTAATTATTTCTCTTCATTGAATACCGTTTAAAAATGATTTTCAAAACTTTCTATTATTTGCCATATTTCCTTTGAATATTACAAATAAATTTTTTTCCACACTGATTTCCCAACGCTCCATTGAACACAAATTATATTACAACATTTTCCACGCTCAGGAGGCTTTTAGTTCCTGTGGGAGAGAAATAAATTTCCAAAGACATCGCTTGGCTCATATCACTAGAGCAGAGGTTTTAACTAGTTGCCCTGGAGCTAAATGAAGCCCAAAGTTGAAATTACTTGGAATGGGTTTAGATTTTTTTTAATTAGTTGCCAGCATCTAAAAATTGAGAGGTTTGAAATAAAATTATAGAAAGCTAGGAGGCTCTAGAAAAATCTTTAGGGCAACCCAGGTGGCTCAGCGGTTTAGCGCCGCCTTCAACCCGGAGCCTGATCCTAGAGACCCGGGATCAAGTCCCACATCAGACTCCCTGCATGGAGCCTGCTTCTCCCTCTGCCTGTGTCTGTGCCTCTCTCTCTCTCTCTCTCTCTCTCTGTGTCTCTCATGAATAAATAAAATCTTTTAAAAAAAAAAGAAAGAAAGAAAGAAAGAGAGAGAGAGAAAGAAAGAAAGAAAAAGAAAAAAGAAAAAAGAAAAAAAGAAAAGGAAAAGAAAAGAAAAGAAAAGAAAGAAAAGAAAAGGAAAAGAAAAGAAAAGAAAAGAAAAGAAAAGAAAAGAAAGAAAAGAAAAGAAAAGAAAAGAAAAGAAAAGAAAAGAAAAGAAAAGAAAAAAGAAAAATATTTAAGCCCAGAACCAAGGGGTTGCTCTGTTAACACATGCCAACAGTCAAGTGAGCCTTACTGACCCTGCCCCTTTGGGGAAGTTCTGGGTTCCCCAGTTCTCCCTACCCCACTGTGGCTTGCCTTCTTCAGCAGTATTATCTGAGTACCTATAGACACTTGAGTTTTACTCTTTTTAAAAAAAACACATTGTAGTGGAAAAAATGCTAGAGGATGTCCTTGGGTAGTATCAATGATATCTAATATCAATCATTAATATAGAGTAGGAACCAGAGAGGTGACCTCTTAGTCATTTAGCTTTTTGTCACGCAGTTTAGGAATTACCCATCTGATTTTCTTGCCTTAATACACAGTTGAATGTGAAAACATCCAAATAGAGTAGTATATCCTATGAGTAGCTTCCGTGAACCTGATACCCAAACTGAGAAGAGCATGGCAGGAGGTAAATATCACAAGTCTTTGTCTTTGGGTCAAGTTGTAGCCACAAAATCTGATGTAATTTGTAATGGTTTTTATCATCATATTTAAAGGGATTTTGGAGGACCATAGACTTCTGGTGGGGAAATGGGCCACTTAATCCCTGCCTCTTAGAGTCCAGTGTTAATGCAAATCAGCTAACGAGCCTAGTCTAATGTCATCTGCCCACAACAGAAGCAATGAAACATTGGGTGATGAGTTGAAGGTTGAATGAAGAAGAAGGAGTCTGAGCTGTCCTGTGGACCCTCTTTTATCTGGTAAAGCATTGCTGTTGATATTCTTAATGCCTTTTTCACTCCTCCCTTCCCCCAGTTTGTAAAAGCTCCTCAGATTTGGAAAGGTTAAAGTCAAGGGCTCACTTTGTTTTGTTTTAATCTACTCCTGATGATTATTTAAATAGAAATCTCATGTTTTTGTTTGATGTGTTCACTTAGTAATATGTAATAATAATGGCTAACATCATGTGCTCATTATGTGCCAAGCACTTATGTACATTATCTTATTCAATCTTCATTAAAAACCTCATAAGATAGGCACTAGTTCAACATCGTTTTTTTAAAGATGAAGAAACTAAAGTATCAGAGGCAAAATAATGTGTTCATCACACAGCTAGTAAGTGGCCTGCTACAAAAGTCCTGCTTCCAACCACTATTCTGCAAGTGTAGCAGCCTTCAAAATGTAGCGTGTCCATTTCTAAAGAGGGTAAGAATTAAAACTCTGGGGGCACTTGGGTGGCTTGGTTAAGTACCCTACTTTTGATTTCAGCTCGGGTCATGATCTTGGGGTCTTAGGATCTAGTCCCATGTTGGGCTCCACACTGGGCGCAGAGCCTGCTTAAGATTCTCTCTCTCCTCTCTCCCTCTGCCCTTCCTTCCCCTCCCCCACCAAAAAAAAAAAAAAAAAAGAATTAAAACTATGAAATTGAGATTTGGCCCAGGGCACAGGTTATGTCGATAAACCAAAGAATGGAAGAAGGTGATGAGATTCAGTGAAGGCCAAATGCAAAACAATATCTCACTAAGGAAAATGTTTTTGGAGTTATTTGATATTATTAGATGATGAGCTAGCTATCCACATAGCAGAAACCTCCAGAGAAATAGGATGAAATTAGAGAAGACCCAGAAAAGACATCATCAATAATCAAGGAGAAAGGAATGAAGTTTGAACAAAAAGAGACAAAAAGGGCAGTATGTTTTATTCTGAAATACTTAGTGGGGGCTGGATGTATAGGGATTGCACAAACTTCTAGGAACCTAATTAAATTGAATGCAACTTCACCTAACTAATGAACATTAAGAACTTATTCTAAGAGTTGATATGTTTTGGAGAAGATGCTTAGAATATCTGTATTTTTAAGGTTTGAATTTTTAATAAATAAGTGAAATTAGTATGTTTAGGATATGAATAGAAATATATTCCTATTTTCTAAGCTTAAAGTATACACTGCAACCTGAGTGGTTTTCTCAAAATGCAGATCTGCCTATGGGATGTCTTCATCCATTAACATAGCTTCTCACTGTTTACAACCGTAAAGGATAAAACAATCCTTAACACAGTCATGCAGGGAATCAGAAAAGTTCTTGCCCTTACTTTTCCAACTTCCTCTTGAATCCCACTCCAACTTGTTGACAACTGCGAGCGTTTTGACAATTCCCCCAGCATCCAGACTTCAGAGAGCAGGTCTTTCTTGTTGTCTTGGGCTCCACTTCCTGCACATTCATAGCACCTCATTTTCCACAAGGCCCTTGTTGCTTCCCCACCAGACTGTACACTCTGCACAGGCAGAGGTGGACATACCCTTGCTTACCTTGGTGTCCCCAGCAGTTATAAGTAGGTAAAAGCCCTAGAACTATTTATTGATTAGATCCCAAAACCTGAAAGTCCATTCTCCAGAGCCAGAATTCTGATTTGGGTACATTAGAGAGCCAGTGGAGTTAACATTTTTATTGTTGTTTTTTTTTAAAAAAAAAAAAAAAAAAACTGGGGTAAAAAGGAGTCTCCTCTATGTGAGCTAAGGAATGCCTAGGAAATCAATATGTTTTTAAGCTATAATTAAGACAGACTAAAGTCTCCGGTTTGTATTTAACCCTATTTAAATAAACTGTCCCACAACTCCTCTCTCCCCTCCCCTGCTTTATGTTTCTCCATCTAAGACACTGTAAATATTTCACGGTTTACTTTGTTTAGTGCATCTTCTCCACTGGGAGATAAATTTTAGGAGGTAAGAGAGATGTTTGGATTTTTTTGCTTGCTGCTCTATCTCCAGTCTAGAACAGTGTTTGGCACATAATCAATGCTCTTGATACATATTTTTGAATGAATGGGTGTAGTGGTTTTCTTTGCGCAGAGGTAATAGGCAGAAAACACCAATTAGCCCCAGAGTAAATTTTCATGAAACCCTGCTCTGAATTTTTAAAAATCTTACAGAGGTCATATTGTGATCTTTAAAAATGAGACTTCCTGTGATATCAGGGGCCCCCAAATTACAGAGCCTCCAAATCACCCTAAGGTTTGTAAAAACGCGGATTATCACCATCAGAGATTATAATTCTCTGATACAGAGGCCAGTCCTACCGCTTGCAGGTTGCATTGCGTTGCAGTCTGAGGTCCATAGTTTGGAAAATACCGACCGTGAATGTGCACACAGTAAACTCCACACGTGCTGACTAAAAACTGAATCCCCCTCTAGAGCAGGAATTGAATAATATTAATTATAATATACACTATATTTAATATTGATTAACATAACAAATTTGTATTTGTTCTCTATCCCCGCGGGGTTTAGCAATGAATGATGAATGTCCAAGGGACAGGTATTATTCTCCCCATTTTACAGCAGAGGAAACACTGATTCACCCCTACCTCCCGCTTCCCCTCGGTTCTGAAAATTTATGCGGTTCCCACCGGGACGTAAGGGAGGGGGGAAAAAATAGAGATTTTTTTTTTAAGTGTGCAAAGGTACCAAAAAAAAAGAGGGAAAGTGCGCGGTATCCCAGAGTCCAGCTCAGAGTTTGCGTGCACCCCTGAGGCCAAGAGTTGGAGAGCTCGGGGCGCTTCCCGCTGCGGACGGGGAGGACCCTGGAGACTATTCCTGCCCGGGGGCAGAGAGGGCGCGGGCACGGGGCGGGGGGCGGGGCGGGGGCGGGGCGGGGGCGGGGCCAGAGCACCGCCTGGGGCTGTGGTTGGTTCGCCCAGCGGCGGGGGCGGGGCGGGGGCGGGGCGGGGGCGGAGCCAGGACGGGCGGGGTCCGGGGCCACCACCCCGGCGGCGCGACGGCGGGCACGCGGCCGGCCTCGCCCCTCCCCTCGGGGGCGGGCCCTGCGGGAGGGCGCGGCCGGAGGGGCGCGCGGGCGGCAGAGCGCTCCGGCCGCCGGCGCGAGCGGGGCGCTTAGCTCGGAGCCGGCCATGGCCGACCTTCTCGGCAGCGGGAGCGAGCGCCCCGGTGCCTCTCGCCCCTCGCCCTGAGCGCGCTCTCCTGCCGAGCTCTGGAAACCCCTGCGTCCTTCCCGGGGCCGCGGCACGGAGCGGCGAGCCGGGATGCGCTGAGGAGCCGCCAGCGCGCGCGTGTCGGGCGGCTCCGTGGGTCCAGGCGCGGGAGCTGAGCCGGCCGGGCGCTGCCTCGACTTCCCTCCCGCGCCGCCGCCGCCCCCCGCCGCAGTTGATGTGCAGGAGGAAGCCGGACATCATGATCCTAACACGTAAGCTAGACCCGTGCCTT
Organism: Canis lupus baileyi; assembly: GCF_048164855.1. Lineage (NCBI taxonomy): Eukaryota > Metazoa > Chordata > Mammalia > Carnivora > Canidae > Canis > Canis lupus. The sequence goes on from NC_132852.1 coordinate 25,188,433, forward strand.
GCCGTCGGGCCGGCGGCGGGAGCGAGCTGCGCAGGGGCCTCGCCGCGGAGGAAATGTCACCCCGCCTTGTCAAGCCGGTGCCTGTCGTTCTGTGCCTTTAAAGGGCTTTCCGACGCGGCTCGGGACCCAGTCGTCCAGCTTTCTCGGAGTGGAGGAGGAGGTGGAGTGCGGGGGGGACGAGGGTCCGGGGCTGGGGAGGGAGGTCCCCATCGCGGGTAGTGACCGCTGGCCACTGGGCTTGGGGCCGCGCGACCCGCAGGCCTGGGGGCGCCCCCGTCGGGGGGGCGGGGGGCCCGGGGTCCCGCTGTCCTGCGTCCGCGGGGCGCTGGCCGCCGCCTTCCCTCCTTCGGCCCCGCGGCGACGTCGGGGCTCGGGGCTCGGGGCTCGCAGGCCCCTGCTCTCCAAGTCCAAAATCGGACTCCCCGGGACTTTGTGTTATGTAGGGGTGTTGACGCCGCGGGGGCAATTTGAAAATCATTTTTGGGGTTTTTTTGTTTTGTGTTTTGAAACTGCTTGAAAGTAAATTGGGGGGGGGTGGAGAATGGCTTTAATTTCAAACTGGTTTTTCAAATACTGGAAACGCTGGAAAGTAAGTAATTCAGACTCAGGAGGGCGGCTGGCGGCTGGCGGCCCTGGAGAGTGTTGAAGGTGTTTGGCAAAGCCCCCCTCGCCACCACCACCCTGGCTTGCAGGGCGGGGGGTGCCTTCACGTGCCGGGGCGCCGGACCGGGTTTCCTACAAAGCCGCGTGGAGATGCCCACGCCCTTGGCCCCGGAGGAGGCGCCCGCGCGGGCCGAGCGCCTGGGCCGCGCAGGGAAGGAAGGAAGGAAGGAAGGAAGCAAGCGCGCCTCCCGACCCGACTTTTTTCGCAAGGAAGTCACGGCCTTTGGGAGCCCTGCCCCGCTCTGCCTCCGTGCCCCTGACCCCGTCTCCCGACGTCACGGGCTGACACTTTGATCCCGCCGAAGGAGTTTCTGCCCCGGCCGAGCCAACTGGCCGTGCCACGTGTGATTTGCAGATTACGGTTATCAGTGGATCCGTTCGTCCTCCCAGAGCACGGCCCCTGTTGCGAGGGTGGTCGGGGCGGCCCCGGTGAGGCCGCGACGTGGGAGCCGTGGGTCCGCAGGCTGCTAGCGGCGCGCATCTGGGAAGTGTTGAGGCCTCTCTGCGCCTCCCTCGTCTGCAGCTTGGGCTTGAGAGGATCAAAGGAGCTAATGCGGGCGCTTAGCACGTGTCTGGCACTGATGTTCCACAAATACCCAGTTTATGCTAATTACTGTAGAAGGAAACTCCTGCATGTAGTTATTAATCTGCACCGTGGAGGAAAACCTTGCTGCACGCTAGTTTTTTTCTTTTTTCTTTTTTTTTTTAAGATTTTATTTATTTATTAGAGAGAGAGGCAGAGGGAGAAGCAGGCTCCACGCGGGGAGCCCGACCGGACTGGATCCCGGGTCTCCAGGGTCACGCCCTGGGTCCAAGGCAGACGCTAAACCGCTGAGCCACCCAGGGATCCCTGCACGCTAGTTTTGAGTGAGCCTCTTTACACCCAACAGAGCTAGCAAATGGGTTCATTTTCTTTTTACACCCACATGGGTTCATGTTCGAGATTCAAAAGCTCTTTTCATCCCTTGTTGGTGAGATGGAGCGGTGTAGCCTAGGCACAGCCATCCATTACAGAAAGAGTCATGCGGGTGGCATATATGACGCATTTGGATTAAAAAAAAAAAATCACAGCTCTGGACAAGTTAGAATACTGAGTCTCAAATTACATTTTTTCCCCCAAACTCTGTTTGCTGAAGGGATGAGGGAAAATAATAGCCCAGCAGAACTCCGAATGTAAATCTATCAGCAGCTCCAAGAGGTTGACTAATTCAGCATCCATCTGGACTGCAGGCTGGTCCTCTGCAGAGATAATTTGCAGACCATAAGTGTGGAATTAATGGAGGCACCCAGTGCCATCTTGGCTTGCAGGCTGGAGCAGATGGTCAGAGGGGTGCCCTGTAAGTCAATAGCCCCCCTAATAGAAGAACTAAAATCCTGGGGAATGAGTGTCAAATAGTTAGCAGATGTGCATTCAGAAGTTATTTCAAGACATTTTCTGAGAAAATGTTGGCAATTGCGTGTATTAACTTTTATTGTGGCATGCCAGATTTACAGCGTGGCCCAAGCCCGGCTGCATATTTTTTTCATTAGCACTACTGTTCAGAGTTTAAAATGAAGCACAACAGACTGACTTTCTCCTCCAGCTGCTTTAAAAGTTTGCTTTTGACCAAAAAAAAAAAAAAAAAAAAAAAAGAGAGAGAGAGAGGATTTTATTTTCATTCAATCTGAGTGACACCTTACACCAAACTAGCCAGAAGCTCAAGAACAGGGACTGACCTTGTTTCCCAACTCCAACTCCACAGGATCAAAATGAGTAGCTTCCAACTTAAATCTTTCCCTAGAGTGGATGAGAAATAGGGTTTTGTTGACTTGCCTGTGACTTTAGCTTACCAATATTAGATCTTAGGAGAAACACCAGTTACTCCTTAAGAGTGAAAAGTTTGCGCAGTTAGGCAATTGATTATGGCTAATTGAAAGCAGTGTTCCAAGTTTTCATACACTGGGCCAACCAAAGGATTTTCCATAGTTCTGGAGGGAAGGTGAGAGGCCAGATGCCCTTTAACCTAAAACCTTTTTTGTTGTTGTTTTATTATTTTGTTACTGGTTAATATTATGGCTTGAAGAGCAAAGATTAAGCAAAATGTAAGGGTATTTTTACATTAAAAAGGAATATTTGGTTGCTTCTGAAAAAATACCAGATTAATAGAAAAGCATATTATGATTGAATGTTATTACTGGGAAGAGAGTGAGAAATGTATATAGTACTTCAACTCTTTCTTGTAGAACCAGCATGGGACCTAGAAGGGATATGGGAGGCCCCATTATGATGCCTTCCAATCAGAGGCTTGGTGGGATTCCAAGAGGTGGTTTGGAATACAAAAATAAGTACTTGAGTTTCCCTTGGTGTCCCCATGGAGATTTTAAGCCATGATGCAATGTTAAAATGAGAGTGGTATTTTTATGACTGAGGCAGGTAAATATGGCATTTCAAAATATGCAGGAACGGGTGATTTGATCCACAAGAATGAGGGCATCCAAAGTACAGTGGGTGAAGTGAATCGTATATTTTTGGAGAGAGCCTTGTACTGGACAGGATGGTCCAGTATTGTAAACACGAGTTTCTCATGCTTAAATCTCCTTCCTAGCAACAGGAAGACGGAAATGAGGCCATGCAAAAAAAAAAAAAAACCTGAAGGGCTCCAGACAATACTTGACCCACCCTAGCATTTTCCCTGTACAGCTAGAAGACTTGCAAAAGTAAAAATAACTTCAGATGTTTCCCCTTCCTCTCTGGATATTACCAGATCACTAAAGACTGAATTCTTGGAGCTTTAGAACACTATAGTCAAACCTGGCCTCATGGTATAATGGGCATCAAGGCTCATGTCATGCCAAGGCTGTTCTCAAAATTATAAAACAGACCTGGGGAGAAAGGTAATCTTAAATTTTTCTGTTTGCATAGTTCAGTGACGAGAATTCTGTGAGTTGGGACCCAGTAGAGGAAAGAATTTAATTTCTAAACATGGTCATTCTTCTGAGTTTAACTGAGTGCTCATTTTCACAGGATTTAACCTTAAGATACTTTGGAGTGGTGGGATTTCAGTGCAAAGGAATGATGCATGCAGCATTCAGGACCTAAAAAGTTTTCCTTGCAGTGGTGATCAAGGTGAATTAATGCCCAACCAGAACATGTTAACATCCGAACACCATGTCCCGAAAAAGCGAAGTCCCCAGTTCCTCTCCTGAAATTAAGAGGAAAAATGCTCTTCTGGGGCAGTTTTCACCATTGTCCTTCTGTCTGATTCTGGGCCTTTTTCCTCTGGAGGAATTCTGAGAAGTGAGGGTCATTCTTCCTTTTTTAAGAAAGACAGTGCTGCTGGGCATCTGGGTGGTTCAGTTGGTTAAGTGTCTGCCTTCAGCTCAGGTCACGATCTTAGGGTCCTGGGATCCAGCCCCTCTTTGGACTCCCTGCTCCCTCTACCTGCTGCTCCCCTTGCTTGTACTCTCTCCAGCTTGCTCTGTCAAATAAAGAAGTCTTAAAAAAATATTTTTAAAAAGGCAGTGATGTAAGATTAAAATTTGCCTTATAGGAATGGGTTACTGGTATGAGTGCTGTCAGTGGTGTTTTCTTTCAACCTCAAATTAGTCAGAAATCTAATTAATGGAAAAGGGTAAGATTCCCAGCCTAGAAGGGCTCTTCCTGTCTCTGCCCCTTTCCTTGTGGGATCCTGTGTTATTGTTAAGGATTATCATGATCAATGATAAGGAGTTGGGAGTAGTCCTGCTGGGGGTTCTCTAATTAGGTCTACTCTGCCTTAACATTTTTTTCAGTCTACCTTCCTTGCCATGGTGGGCCGGAAGAAAGCCTTGCGTATTTAGCTTGTATATTTTTTTTTCCAAAAATTTTTTCCAAAAATATACAAAAATTTGTATATTTTTGCTTGTCTCTCACAAGCAACGGTCAACCGTCTTTAGTATGAATGTTCCTTTTTCGTTTTTTATAAAAAATCCACAGACTTTTGACAGAATACTAATAGTATTCTGTATAGAATATAGTATAGAAGCAGAAATTCATCGCCAAGTTTGCTCTTACTATCACGTTTCACCTTCGCCTCAGCAACCCTGAAAAAGCAGATGGGATGATTCCCCTTTTACAGATGAGGAAATCAGGTCTTGGAGATCCCTGGGTGGCGCAGCGGTTTGGCGCCTGCCTTTGGCCCAGGGCGCGATCCTGGAAACCTGGGATCGAATCCCACGTCGGGCTCCCGGTGCATGGAGCCTGCTTCTCCCTCTGCTTGTGTCTCTGCATCTCTCCCTCTCTCTGTGTGACTATCATAAAAAATAAATAAATAAATAAAATAAAGGAAATCAGGTCTTGGGAGAGAGAGTTCCATTCCTTGCTTCAGATCACTCACTGTCCATGACAGAGCTAGGATTTCTACCAGGTGTGTGTGGCTGTCGTGTGCAGCTCAGGGGACTCTGCTTGGCTGGAGTTGGTTCTGTTTAGAAGACAATATTGTGTGGCTCTGGAGAGCCTCACAGTTACTTTGCAAGTCTCCTAGGGGGCTCGAACTCCTGGGTGGGGAGCTGTAACTTCAGGGTCCAGAATTAACCAGTGAGAGGTTTTTGCATCCTCTCTCAGGGGCCTAGGGCATGGACACCTGAGCCTTTGTCTTTAACATTTCAGGAGGGAATCTGGGATTCCATTTCCTAGCTTCTGTGGACTGCCCTGAATAATGCTTTATTCCATAAAAGTATCTGAAAATACTACTTTTTTTTTTTAAGATTTTATTTATTTATTCATGAGAGACACAGAGAGGCAGAGACATAGGCAGGGTCCCTGTAGGAGGATCCTGATGCGGGGCTTGATCCCAGGACCCCGAGATCACAACCTGAGCCAAAGGCAGATGCTCAACCACTGAATCTCCCTGGTGCCCCTGAAAATACTACTTCTAAGGGGATATTTTCTTCTAGATGTCAGTGAAAACCTTTGAATAGCATCTTGAGAATGGCTGCCTGTTAACAGATAATGCCCCTGGACACCAAGGGTAAAACTTACACCTGACTAAGTCCCTCTCCAACAGTGCTCATGTGGGAGGTGATTTCTCTTAATCATTCAGCCTTGTATTTTATTTTGCTACTAAACCGAGTTTCACAGTGGAAAGCATACCCCTTTTCCATTCACACAAACCTCTGCTTGGTGGCCTTTTCATGTCTTACCCCCTCCTGTCCCCAGGAGGAAAATCAAAAACTCCCCGAAGGCTGAGGTCAGTGAAGCTAGAGTCCTCAGATGCCTTTGACACCTCCCATCCACATTTTGTTCTCTTCCTGCCCCACCTCTGAGTGTCCCGCAGAGAGGATTGGAGGCTGCTTCCTGAAGCTTGTCAGAAAGGCGCCTTCCTTCTCCTTGCAGGAGTCTCTGGAGGATGTGTGAGGGACAGAAGGTTTCCACACCCTGAGGTTGTCGCATTTCCGAGGCTGTGAGCACTGAGAAAGCCACAAGGAAGGGACCCTGGAGGTGAAATGGCTGCGCTACAGCCTCGCCTTGCCCTTGGTCACAGCCAGGTGACAAAGTAGATCTAAGATGCTAGAATTCTGAAATCATCTTCACTCCTGAGCCTGGAGAAACTAAATGCACAGGGGACCATCTCCACACAGCTCCCATGTTCAAACTGGATAGCATGAAAAAGGGATCTTCCATGATGCCTGTGCATTTCTAAGTCATTTCAGGGGAAATTCCAGAACTTTGCAATGGCAGCCTGGAAAAACATCGCCTCTTCCCCAGTGAGGGGCAGCCGAGAGGCCTGGTAGTTCAGTGACTAGGCCAAGGTCATATGTGTGTTTAAACAGTGTTTCAGACCCCTTCCTGCCCACATGTGTGAAAAAAGACAAAAAATGGGGAGAACAACAAAATGAGGGCCTTAATGTCTGGAGGAAAAATGTATCCATATAGAAACAGAAGCCTTTCTAAATAAACAGATGGACCCAAATTAAAGTTTGACCATTAGATCATGTGTGTCTGGGGAGCTGGTTGTCACCAGCATTTTTAATGAAAATAATTCTTTAGCTCACCTAAAAGACAATAGGCCTTATTTTTTCTTACACTTGTTGGCACAAAACTGAGAAGGTCCAGTTATACAGTGTTTCCTGCTTGAGGTTAGACATAAGAATGCCTAAAGGCAGCTTCCATTCACCAGTGTCTACCATGTTTTTATTTTTATTCGTCTTTGTGTAAGGCAACTTAATGTTTTGTTCTATTCTTTTTTTTTCTCTCTGTTAGAATGGCCTAAAACCTGAGTGGACAGCCTTTTTTTTTTTTTTTTTTTTTTTTTTAAGATTTTATTTCTTTATTTGACAGAGAGCACAAGCAAGGGGAGAGGGAGAAGCTGGCTGCCCACTAAGCAGGGAGCTCTATATGGGGCTCCATCCAGGACCCTGGGATCATGACCTGAGCTGAAAGCAGACACTTAACCCACTGAGCCCCCCTAGCCACCCCCTGAGTGGACAGCTTCTCTAGAGTTCCTCTCTACTCCCTTTCTCACTTAAGTTGACAGAATTATTTCTGTTTCCCTCTCTAGGGCAATGTTGAACTTGGGGCAAAAGCTGAAGGTTGGGGTTGGGAGCTACTTAGTAGAAAAAAATTTGCTAACATGTAAATGAAAGAATTGATATGCCTGCAAACCTTTCATCTTGGAGATGGGAGGGGCTCACTTCAGGTTTGTTACCAGGTATTTGCCTTGAATCATAAGTTATAAAGGAAGTGAATTATATAATCTTAAAACATCTGCTTCATTTTGTGAAAAAAAAAAAAACTCAGAAAACTAAAAGCCCTTACAAGTATGTTATTTAGATTGTTTCCTTGCTTGAAATGGTTTTCTTAATCTATGCAATTATCTTTAAAAGGTTTTATATTTTAAGAACTGTTTCAAGTCATTTTTCTTAGCAAGGCATGCTTGGAAATGCATAAATATTTGTTGTAGAATACTATAAGTGTGTGTGTGTGTGTGTGTAAACCAAAATTGTTTTTTTTTAATCCACCCCACATAAAAATGAAATAGAAAGAGGTGATGATGCATTATCCATTTCCTGAATAGTTTATTTTCACTTTAGTTTTGACTTCTTTATGCTGGGTAGTAAGTACCAATTTCCGATTAGCTGGGAGGTATTTTCAGTTCCTGGAAGTAACTGGATCAGTTTAAGTCTGGAATACCTGAGTTCAAACCATGTCAACCATGGGATCAGATGAATACAGATCCCTTTGCCTTTGTGAGAGAAGAGCGCATATTTCTTAATATGAAGAAACAGTATTTTGCAAACACTTGAACTAATTGATCCCCAAAGGGGATTTCAGTTGATTTCATTTCAGCATTGCTGGAGTTTCTCTTCAAGTGCATAATCCCAGGTAGAGGTTTGTAGGGTGTGTCTCAGGGTTTTCTTCTTTCAAGGCAAAACCATTTATTAAGTTGTCATCACATCATTGGGCAAAATGGGTCCTTTTTTTCCACTTTATATTATTTCTAGGAATGTTCTTTATTAGAAAGCAACATATCGGCCTCCAGACCTCAAGCAGGAGAAAGAGAGAGAAAAAACACTTGAAAACTTTCACAAATTTGCAGTTTTTCCTTGTACTGAAAAACAGTCTGGTGATTTAAAAGTAACCTTTGCAGGCAGTTGAATTATGCATAAAGTGGTCTAGCTGGGGAGAGCAGGGTAGTTCCAGAACCTTAAGCAAATTACCTGTACTCTGAATCAGCTTCCTACTGGTTCAGAGAAAAGATGAGGAGCTCCAAGAAGCATTTCTTCACCCAGCCCACTGATTCTGTAGAAGCCAGGATGCTGGCGAGGGGAAGCACAAACATAGAAGCTCAGTAAGCAGAGGAAAATTCAGGGCTTTCTCTGGGTTTCCTAAGCGTACTCCTCCTATTGAGATGAATTTTAGTTTGACAACTGTAGACACACACATAAGCAAAAATATGTAGAGGTTTGAGTTCCCTGTAATATGAGCACAGGCTTCATGAGACAAACCAAGGATTTAATGTATTAAATAAAAATATTATAGGAATTAATGTATTAAAAAGCAAATTAAAAATTTTCACAATAAACTTCAGTAAATCTGCAAAATTGGGGAGCTGAACTGTTGATCCAGTTTCTTGAGGGAAGAAAAATCTCTCCACGTGTAATTGATGATGAATCTGGAAGCTTAACAGTAGAAATGGAACCTATTCTAAAGGTTGTCTCAGAGAGAAGGGGAAATTGGCATAAAGGAAATCTCAGAAACGTGGGGAATTTACAAAGCCTCTGGCAATCCCAGATTTGTAGATGAGGAAACAGGTCCAGAGAGATTATTTTCTGAAGGCTACTTAACAAAGCAATGCATTCTTTCCTGGACCTGTTTTCCTCACCTGTTACAGGTGATACGTCAGCCTCTTTCTGTGATGAGTTATCAGACTCTCAGATGCAAAGCTGTTTTACATCTGAGGAACTGATGTTGGTTGGCTGCGCCATGGGTAATCAGGCTAAGGGGTGCTTATATGTGCTCTGTGGGATAACCTGCTTTCCACCCCACACTTCCCTCCCTTTGTCAGTGTTACAGTAAATCCCACTGCTCACTATTCTTTCACAGACACCTGTGCATCAGCACCGCTCCTCCTGACTTACACTGTCTCCTTCACCGCGGATCTTCTCTCCCCCACCCAGTCTTCTATGTGATATCCTAACCCCTCCTTAAATAAAGACCGAGCATAAACCAGGTGCTCAAGCAGCCCAGCTCCCACCTCTAAGTTCAGGCTGTCACATCGCCTTCTCCTCTGTACTATATTACGTATAGGAAGTTCCTAGTTTGCTTTTTTTTCTTTCTTTGTAAGAAAAAGCTATAGTGTGAGAATAATACATTTCAAACCAGTTGCTCTGGTAGGGCACAAATAACCATTTTTTAAATGGAATAGAAAAATGTAAGGATGCATTATGTATTTTAAGTGTTATTTGATGAAACTCGTTTCAGTTGGCATTGCTTCTGCAAACACGTGTTTGTGTACGTAAATAATGCGTGTGTGATACACGCATGCATATGTACAATTGTGTACCAGGTTATAATGTAAACTGTATTTCTTATTATGGATCCTGGTCAGAAAAATTAAGACCACTTTGCAAGAAAAAAAATCATGCTGTATTTATGTAATATTTCTTTATCAAGCAACTACGTTGTGTTTTCCACACTACTGTGGGTGCTTGGGATATATCAGAGAGGAAAGTAGACAAACTTGCCCTTTCAGAGCTTACAGAGGAGAGACAGAAAGTAAACATAATAAATGTTTTGGAAGGGAAAAAAATAAATCAGGAAGGGGAGTACAGGGTGGGTGAGAAGAGGCCAATGTGGCTAGATGATAGCCACAGGGAGATGGGGTGACCAATGTGGTGTATGAAGAAGCTAGAGTGTGCAGGCCATAGTTAGGACTTGGGCTTTCACCTATAACATGGGGACTCGTTGCTGCCTGTACCAGGTCACTTGGGACTTAACAAACACAAGGGCCTTAGAATAGCCCTTAGGAAACCAGATCTTTCCTTAGTAGAGAATCATAGGACACCATGTACTCAACTGTGAATTACCTTTCCATTTGGCTTCCTGCTTCGGGGCAGGAACCTGTGTCTGATTATCCCTGACCACAGCTGACAGCACACTTAGTAGATGTTCAATAAATTAAAACTGAGTAAAGGGGAAAATGAAGGATGATTGGCTTCACGTAAATGTATGACTATACTAGAATATACCTAAAGGTGGACCTGGGTCAGCTACTGTTGGGCTAACAGCCTTAGAATTAATATCAACTGGTCTTCCAGAAGCTTCCTAACTGGTTTATTTCAGAATATGCACACCAGATGTTCAGAATGTTTTTAGGCATCTGAGAGTAGGAATGTTGTTAAGTTGCTAGTCAAAATCTTTGCTGTGATTAGATAACGTTAGAGTGTAATAGATATTAATATATGCATTCTGCTATCTGACCTAGCCCATCTCGGAATTCATTTTACATATAACTCCTGATAACTACTCTTTGGCAGTTGTTTCTGTTTAACATTTATTTTTATTAATTGATAAAGGAAAGGGGGTCATATTATAGTTCTTTGTTTTTGAAGGAAGGATAATCTTAATGGATTCTCTTTTCCTTCAAACAACTATATTTGTGCTTCCAATGTGGAAGAGTCATCTTCTCAGGATATACAAATGAATTAAGAAGCTTTTGATAGGTGCACCTCACCCAGCATGGGGGGAAAGATGGGGCAGAGAAGTTGATGGGATAGAGAGAAGGGGAAATTTGGGGTGGTAGTGAGAACAGATTAAGAGCTCGCAGCATGAGAGAGCATGGTGTCTCCTAGGAACCCCAAGGAGTTCGGGAAGATGAACAAAGCTTGCATTTGGAGGCCTTCCAGGAGCCAAATGGAAAAGGCAGAGGCCAAATGAAGGTTGTGGGTCTGCTGAGAAGTTTGGATTATATCTGGAAGGTGACAAAGTCATTGAAGAATCAGAAGCAGGGGGCTGACATAATGAATTAATGTGCTTCATAAAAGCGAATCCAGGGTTCAGGTATTCTTGGACTAGGACAGATTTGTTGTGGACAGGGAGGGGCAAAGCTTATCACCAAATTTAGTTGGGACACTATTAAAATAATCTGGGGAGAAAGAGTTCCTGAAGCAAGAATACAGAGCAGTGTAGTCTGGATCAGTTGTTCTCAATCCAGGCTACCCTTAAATTTACCTAGAGAGCTTTTTTAAAAAGGTGCTTCCTGGGTACTCCCTAGACTGAGAAAACCCAAATGCCTGAGAGTGGGTGGTGGTTGGTGGTTTTAGAAAGCTCCCCCAACATGGTGCCTATTGCATACAGAGCTGAGAACCACTGAGATCAGGGTTTTAAAGCCATGGTACGCTTCTCCAGTGGGCTGACATGTGAAGCCCACTTGCCCAGTATATATGGGCCCAGCTGCGTGGCAGTCCTGTAAACTTGGCCAACTCATTGGAGGCTGGAAAATCGGTAAGAACAATCTCCTTCTGTTGGAATTAATCTGTGTGACCAGGGGAGAGAAATGAATTTTGTTTTGGATTAGAAAATACTACATGCCTTCACATAGCTTAAGGAGCTGCTCTGTGGTTGTAAAAGCATCAGCATTTCCATGGATCTTTACCCATAGGTCTGTCATATTTGGGGGAATCCAAGGAATCTGGAAAGTGCTTGAATTTTCTTGCATTCCTCCAATTCCTTAGACTTTTAACAGCTACATTCTGTGTAGCTGTGGCATTTGCCTTGAGTCCTGATTTTGGTAGCATGTTGTCAAAGAAGGCAGAGAGCCTGACAGTTCCCACTGTGAAGGTAGGGCACACAGAAGATGGAAGTAATCACATCCTGGACCCAATTACTGTTGCTCAACCGGTTAAGATCAGCGGGTTCAACAGAATGATGACGGCGCTGGGGGATTTCTGTTTAACTCACTGTTGAGGGGTAGGGGGAAGATAGGGTCATCCCATAGTGCCAGGAAATGTGCAAATATGGACTAAATGGCTCCCAGCCTTACGCAAAAGAGTCTCCTGGACCTCATTCATCTTATACAACTAACCACTAAAGCTGTTTCCAATAAATATTTCCTGTTTCCTCCTTAACACATTTTGTCTGTTGTTTGCTCAGAGAAAATCCAGGTATTAAAGTGACCTTGTATTTCCATTGTACTTTTAGTTTCTGATTGCATTTTTGCCTGGTGGAGAATATTTTTAAAAAGTCATCCTCATAGTTGCATATACTGAAGAAAAAGTCATACCTTAGAGCCAGGGGAGAGGCCTCCAAAAACAGACATCGGGATTTAGTGACTAAGAAATGCAATATGTACATGGTTTTAATATGTTAAGTGTTGCTTGTTGTTCTATATTTTTTAAGGGAAGAAACTGTCTTGCTCATGGGAGGGGTAGAAGGGGAGAGAGAGAGACTTGTAAGCAGGCTCCCTGCCCAGTGCAGAGACCAACACAGGGGTCTCTCTCACAGCCCTGAGACCATGACTTGAGCCAAAATCAAGAGTCAGACGCTTAACTGACTGAGCCACCCAAGAGCCCCTGTCTTGTTTATTTATTAGTCTTAGTTCTCTCTGTACTGTGGTATTTGAATGTAAAGAAAACCCATTCTAAGAAGTTATTTCTCGAGGCACCTGGTTGGCTCAGTCGGTTAAGCATCTGTCTTCAGCTCAGGTCATGATCTCAGAGTCCTGAGATCCAGCCCCCAAGTTGGGCTCCTTGCTCAACTACTTCTCCCTCTGCCCCTCCCCCCCCCGCTCCCGCTCTCTCATTCTCAAGTAAATAATTTTTTTAAAAAAAAGAAGTTATAAAAAAAAAAAAAGAAGTTATTTCTTTGCTTAGTTCCTCACCTCTGTATCTTGGGGATGATATTAGTAATCTGTGTTTTAGGATCAACGTGAAAAGGAAATGAATTAATATGCCTTAAATGCTTACAGGTCCTTGCAAATAGTAAGCACTCAATAAAAGTTAGCCATTGATAGAATTGTCAAGAGGCATCTGGGAGATCTGCTTAGAGAAGGCAGCATTTGGGATGGATCGACCTTGAAGGGCGAGTGAAATTTTACACTGAGAAGATGGGAGAGCATTTCATGCCAGGAAGTCACGGTGATGTATAGTGAGATGAGCAGTGAGCATCCTATGACTAGGAGATAGAGTGAATACAGGGAGCTGAACAATTAGGTTGCCTGCCTCATGGAGAGCCCAGAAAACCACACAGAGCTATTTAGACTAGATTTTCCAAGCAAGGGCGCTCTAGTGAATTTGTGAGAGAGAGACAAGATCAAGGCTGTAGCTTTAGAGGTGTGATGGTTTCTCTGAGAGAGGAGAGAATTGAGATGTGGAATTTTAGTTGAGAGACAGGAAGGAAAGTAATGGTTTGCATTGGGCGGGGGGTGGCACGTGAAACTAGGAAAGGTGTTCTCTACCTGACTTAGATGTAGACATAGGTTCATTTCATGTTAAATAAAATGAAAATACTGATTTTTTTTTAAATCAGTACTTGCATTCGAATGTTATTACCATTTTCTCTTGATAATTGGAAATGAGTAGGAGTAAAGTCAAGAACTATTCCATTTATTTTTTTAAAAATGACAACTTTTTACAGTTTTTCCAGTGTTTTCATTCTGATTTCTACAGACACAGTGTGTTGAGTTTCCATTTGTTCTGCAACCCAAGTTTTCATGAGTGGGCATTCTTAAATGTAAGAGAGATAGAGACTTGCCTATTTCCCGTGTTTCATATCCAAAAGAAAGACACATTTTCATCTATTTCAGGGTAGGGAAAAGGAGGGTAACATTTCTGGATCTCTGAAGTTCTTGAAAATACTGATTTTTAGCCATTGTCATCCTTTAATTAGATTATCTGCTGAAGATGCAAACCTTTCCCTGCTCACATCAATTCTTTCTACCCACGTGGCCCTAAGCGGAGTGGCTATTTGGACATAGCTTTTTATTTTTTTATTTATTTTTTTTTTTTATTTTTTTTTTTGGACATAGCTTTTTAAATGAATTTGTGGTCATTTGGCAGCTTTTCATTTTCCTTAGTGTTGGGAAGTGAGTAAGAGAATGACAATTCAGCAATAGGCATCTGTGGGCTCCTGAAATCACTCGGGGCCTTAAACAAGCAATATATATGAGAATGCTTGGTAATTTGTAAGGCATTATATAAATAAATGTAAAGGTTTTTAAGAAAATACCTCATATCTTAAGTGCCTCTTAGCAGGAAGCCATTTTAATCAGAAAATCAGGAACATCATGGTCTGAAGAGGTGGCAATATTAGCTGGTAAAGTGTGTCTAATTAAGGCTTTTGTGCATATGCTGACCCAGTGTCATGTCTGAATATAGTCAAAAAAGAGTGGACATTGAGAATTTCTGGTTACTCACCACTTGTTGAGTAAAATATTAAGAAAGCAAGAGCATATACTTTTTGATAATCCATTGTTCAGAGTCTAACAATCTGTTCCATGGAAATAACCTCCAAATAGTCAGGAGTGAGTTATTTAAAATATTTTTTTAAACAAACACTTAGCCTTTTTTTTTTCTTTCCATGTCTGTCTTTGAGCAGGGGCCACAGAGATAGAGAAAAAAAGTTTCTTCGTTCTGTAAAATAAAACGTTGAGCTTTTATAGGTTTTTCCAGCAATACAGTTTTCTGGAAAATGTTTATTTTATGATTTTATGTAAAGCTGCTTTCATTCCTTTCTGAGACAAGGTATATGTCATTACATTAAAAAATGTTAAGTACGGGTAATTCATACTGGACAATTCTTTTTTTGTTGTTTAGATTTTATTTATTTAATCATGAGAGAGGCAGAGACATAGGCAGAGGGAGAGGCAAGCTCCCCATAGGGAGTCTGATGTGGGACTCCATCCCAGGATCCCTAATCACAGCCTGAGCCAAAGGCAGACTCTCCACCAGTGAGGCACCCAGGTGCTCTTGAGTGTTTTTAATTGCCTTTCTTTACAGGCCAAGGAGCTCATGAAATAATAGGGAAAAAATACTTCGAACTGTAAAGTTACTAGGCAAAAGTAAGATATGTATACTTCTAATATGGATTGTGCACCTCCATCTGGCTTAGAGGAGAGATGCTTAATAAAGATTTGAATCCAGAATAAATAAAGCAATGTTGAGACATTAATAAATGAGTGAATCACCTTATACACCTAAGTACTCTAATGGCCTGAGGAAGGTGGAAAGAAGAATTGAAAGGATATTTTTTTGTGCAAGCAGAGAAACTAATGAAGGTGCCCTGGACCGCCTCTCTGAGTCAGTTTTAACAGGATTGTAAATATGTGCTTGAGTGAGTTTGAACACAGTGTGTCAGTTGCTCTTTCTTGGCCTTTCTGTTTATCAATACTATCTACAAGATGTTAACCACAAGGAAGTAGAGCTTTATTAGGCATTTCAGTCTGCCAAGACTGTGGGATTTATTGACTTAATGCCCTCTGGGTCACCTGGCAGCCTGGCCTCTACTGCTGGATGCACCTAAAGGCACATTGCCATGGCACCTGGGCCTTTTCTGTGCATCCTTTTGGGGGAAAGTCTGTTCCTTTGGGCAGGTTAGTCTTTTCCAGGGTGTCACATGTATTTGTGGCCATCTGTTGATGTGAAAAGTAAACCAGGTTAGACCATCTCGGCTCCAAAATATTTAATCCCTCTTCAACCTGCTTGTTACACCCTATTTTCATAGTCATTTGTAACCAGAACATAGAAGCAGCACAGAGTAACCTACTGCTAGGACCCCATTTTTATTTTTTAAGGAACGATAGATAAAAATGCATTTTTTAAAGTCTAAAAAGATGCACCATATTTTAAACCATTTGAACTGTGTGTTTGTTTGTTTGTTTGTTTTGCTTAGCCATTGTCAGGTGATGTATTTTGTGTATATAGCAAAATCAGAGTTTGTTAAGGAAGAAAGCAGGCTGAGGTACACATGACTGACATTTTTGTCTTTCTTCTGTTCTGTTGCAGAAATTGAAGCCAAGGAAGCTTGTGATTGGCTACGGGCAACAGGTTTCCCCCAGTATGCACAGCTTTACGAAGGTGAGTAGGGGAATGTTATTTTTGTTTTGTTTTGGTTGTTTTTTAATTAGCATGTTCATATCCTTGGTTCATGATATCACTGATCTACAATTTATTTTCCGATATTTTATCATTTATTAAAATATTTCATTAAGAAAACAATGGAGCAAGTCCTAAGACCTCCACCACTCAAAACAAAAGCTAGGACCTTGATAATAATGCACCCAATGTGTTGCCCCATTAGGTCCCTCCACTACCCCTTGCCCAAAGTAGCTGTCATCCTGAAACTTTTGTCATTTTCTTGCTTTCCTTTTAGATAGTTTTATGGCATTTTCCTAATATATAAAGTTTTATAAATTTGCTTTTACCCTTATAAAAGGGGTCTTATGCTCTATGTAATCTTGTAAGATTTAATTTTCTCCACTAATTGGTATATTAAGATTCTTCTGTACTGTGTGTCCCTCTAGATCACTTGCTTTGAATGCTGTGTAATAGCCTGTTGTGTGAGTAGACCACAGTTTATTCTCATTCATACTCTGATTGGTGGGCATTTTGGCTTTTTCTGTTTTGCTTTTATAAACTGTAGGCTTATGAACATTCTTGTACTGTTTTGTAGTCTCGTGGTACACCTGCAATAATTTGTCTTGTCCGTATACTGAGGAGCAGAATTACCATGTAATAGAAAACGTGTATGTTCAGTTTTATAATCCAGATTTTTCAAAAGTATCTGTATGAATTTTCATTCCTATTAGTAATATATAAAGATCCTGTTCATGTGCTTTCAATACTGGATATTGTCAGACTTTAATTTTTGCCAATCACCAGATATATTTTGACTTCCAATTCCCTAATCATAAATGATAATACTCGTTTCTTCATATCATCTGGCCATTTGTATTTGCTCTTCTGTGAAATGTCTGTTGCCCGTTTTTCTCATGAGCTGATTGCACTTTTCATAATGATTTATAACAGCTCTCTATTCTAAGTAGTAAGCCTTTCTTGGTCATGTATTGCAGATAGATAGTTCCCAGGTTATAATTAGACTTTTTATTTTTGTTTAGGTTGTCATTTAATGAATATTATTTTTTCTGTGCCATTCAAATTTTTAACTAAGGAAAAGGGACCTAAAAAAAAAAGGAAAGATCTAGGCCGATTTCCAATTTTTTACTCCTTCACTTCGTAATCAGTTCCCTGGGGGTCATTCAGATAACTGGCTGAGGATGAAGAGCTCCTCAGGTGTGACTCATCCTGAGCCTCTGGCTGCCCATAGTGGGTGGAGCATACCATACACGTGGCAAGATGAATAGGATGTTCATTAATGTGGGATTTTTTTTATCATACTCTATGTGAAGTCATTTAAAAAGAATTATAGTTGTGAACCAGTGAACTCCATTTTTATGGGTAATTTTCAAGCAAAAGTGAGTGAATAGTGAAGTGATTCCTAAATTGAGAGTAAGTTAAATGACTTCTGGAGCTTCTTCTACCTTGAGCATTCTTTGTTTCTTTAACTCTACTGAGAATTATAGTTGTGAACCAGTGAACTCCATTTTTATGGGTAATTTTCAAGTAAAGGTTGGGTGAATAGTAAAGTGATTTCCTAAATTGAGAGTAAGTTAAATGACTTCCAGAGCTTCTTCTACCTTGAGCATTCTTTGTTTCTTTAACTCTACTGAGATGATGACACTACATGTCTCTCATTCATTGATTCATTCATCCTATCCATCCCATCCCATCCATTCAACTAATCAACAAGCCACTATTTACAGCAACAGGGATGCTCAACACTGTGATGAATGTTACCTATTTTATAGAAATAAAAATATAATTCAGACATCAAAGAATAAAGGGATTGCCAGAATCTCAAAAAAAAAACCATAATTTTGGTTGATTTACATCTAAAAAATACATCTTTTTCATCAGCTTCTTAGGAAGGGAACTGCTAGGAGATAGCCACCATGTGACAAAATTTCTATACGATTGAATTGAAATGATGTCACTTAAATATTTTCACCAAAGATGTTCAACTTTTCTCATAATAAATAGTTTTAAAATCATGTCTTTTACTCTTCTCTTCTTGTAGGGTAATAACAATCAGACTACTTCCTGTAACAGTGGCATTGGGCTCTTGGGTAGAGCTAGGGGTCATTGCCAACCTTCTTTAACACGCGAACAAAAAGCCAATACTAAGAGTGGGTATAGTTTGCAAGTTTGGTAGTGCTAGACATGATCAGCAGGCTATCTTGAGGAGCTATGGGGTGGGTGGGTGGGCTCCCCAGAAGCAAATCCAGCAGAGACCATAGAGATCATTTTTATTTTCCTAGCTCATTCAGCTAAATTATTTCATTGCCTAATTTATAATGCCTAGTCTTCCTCATTGTAGCCCAGATTGAATGTGCAGTATTTTCCCATGAAGTTGGATTCAGAATTGTTTTATTGCTAGACTATGTAAAATATCTTTATTATTCCTGCATTATAGGGAGTATTTCCAATTCCTTTTTCCTTTCTCTCTCTCTCTCTCTCCCTCTCTCTCTTTTATGGTACTTGGTTAACCTGCATGCTTATTATGGTGGAGTTGCTTATCTTTCCTTTAGAGAGAATTTCTGACCTAATAACATTTACAGTATCTTTGTCTTTCAGAAGGGCTTGGAAGTGGGGAGGGTTGGGGAGGGACCAATCTATTGCATTCAATTCACAGCTCCACTGGAGATGGGGAAAGATAATTGCATTTGCAGTGGCAGTAAGGTGGCTGTCCTTCTGTTCCTTTTGTTCTCCTGTTTAGAAATCAAATTTCCTTCAATTATGTTCATTTTTGGTGTTGATTTGCTGCCAAGCAGCACTTTCTTGTGAGTGTATGTTTGCTAAGACTCATTTCCAGTCTCTGTCTTACTTTTTGATGAATCCTAACATTCAGACTACCTTTGCACAGAATATATTTGGGATCTCTTCACATTTACAAGTCTTTTGAACTTGTATATATAGGAATATACTGTATATAGTTCTGGGTAGTAATTTCTGTCCTTTGTCCTGTGTGCAGGGTGAGTATACACACACTACACACCAACCCACACATTCCTGGTCTTCCTGTTTTGCTTTAGTTTGGTCTTTGACAATTTATACTTCCTGCCCTTAAACCCAAGCTGGAAGATTAAATCCTAACCTGAAGAACTTCTATACATTAACAAAGTATATCTTTCAAAAGCCAGTCCTTTCAGAAGAGTCTAGGCAAGTAAGAGAAAATTATGCATTTAATTATTTCGCTTCTCTCTTACATTTAATCCCTACCTACCCAACAGTTTTTTGGGGGTTTTTTTGGTTTGTTTTTTAATAGAAATTTATAGTTACACAGTTCTGGGTAAGTTAGAATTGTTAA
The DNA here is from genome assembly GCF_048164855.1 of Canis lupus baileyi. NCBI lineage: Eukaryota > Metazoa > Chordata > Mammalia > Carnivora > Canidae > Canis > Canis lupus. Next base: position 25,207,976 of record NC_132852.1, read on the forward strand.
AATAAGACAGTCATGATCTCCTGGATACTTAACAGACATGTGAGCTTTTCATTTACATTTATAGATCTGATGTTACCCTTCAGAAGTATTCAAAATCTATTCATTATTATCAGCTCTATTATTTAATAGCTCAAGGTGAAATAAAATGTCACAACCTTCAAAGAGTTTCACAGTCTGCCCTGGTTGTTTACATTCACTATATGCCAATAGAGTTGGTCTATAAAATAATGAAGAGATAAATTACTGCAATACTAAATTTCATATATGTCTTTGTAAATCCTGGGCTGCTTCCTTGGTCTGCCTATGTTATTCAAGGAACAATAAACGTAATCTAACTCTATGCCTTCAACAAAAAAAAATTGGACTGTAACGCTAATTATGTTGTTTCCAAAATTAAAAAAAAATCACTCTGAACCATTATCTCTAGCAAAGAAATTGTTAAGAATAAGGAGCTCCATTCTGTGAAACCAGTAACTGGAAGTTGGAAACTATGAAAATCTAACAGTCAACCCAAGAACTAGAAAATTGCTAATCACTTGCATCTCCAGAACTCCTAAGAGCCTTGTCTATCCCAGTATAAAGCATTAGCCATTTCAGAGGCCATGGGGTTGGCTTTTTGTTTTTTTGTTTTGTTTTGTTTTTGTTTCTGTTTGGTTATGGCAATCCCAGTTTCCTGCTGTGCTGACTTATTTTGCCCATTCCTGACCCACAGAGGTGTACCGAAGAACTCTTACTCATCATATTATGTAAGCATTCTACAGGAAAGACCAATTATACCCTAATAGCTGGGACTCCAAAGAAAGTAACTTGTTTTTATCTAGTGGCAGTTCCAGAGCTGTTGTAAATTTCCACAGTGGTGCTGCCAGTCTTCTTCTCCTCTTCTTGATGCATTTATCAACAAGGGATAAAAAAAAAAAGGGAATTCTTCTATCATATTGACTTTTTCCCCCTTTCTCCTTTTTGGTTCTGATATACCTCCTAGTATTCTAAGAGCATTGAACTCTCCTAGAGATTAAAGGATTTGGGCTTCTATTGTTCTACAGCAGCTTTGTAGCTGGCCTTTTGTTTTAGGGGGAGTTATATAAACTCCTGAAAAGCCATATGGAAGTGCTAATATTTGTTTAAAAATAGCATATCCTGAATTCTCTTTAGCTTTTGATGTCATGCAAATGGTTAGATTCCATTTACTACCACTTGCCATTGTTCTGTAGACCTTTCCTTGGCTCAGTTTTCCATGACCTCTTCCCCTGATCAAATGTGAGCAGACACACACGAAGGACAACCACCACCACCACCACCACCACCACCACCACGTTGAAAGGAAGGATCCTCCTGGTGTTGATTCTGGCTTAAACTATAATTTATAGCAGGGCTCTGTTGCCTGACAATTTGTTTAAAGGTGGAACAGTGTTTTGAACTACTTATCTGACAAGAAGGGATATTTATTTGAGTCTACAGACCGCTTTACATCTAAGCTCCTTCAGGACACTGATGGACTACTCGAAAGTTGCTTTATTCTCTCATAGCGCTTGATAGGAAGGGAGGTGTCCTGCACACAGTAGGTATTCAAGAAATTACTTTTTTTTGCCCTCTGCTAAACCGGGCTAGATTGGCAAGAATTTAGGTGTTCAGTAAATGCATTTTTATTTTTCTTACAGATCTTCTGTTCCCCATTGATATTTCCTCGGTCAAGAGAGAGCATGACTTTTTGGACAGAGATGCCATTGAGGCTTTATGCAGGTAAATGGAAATGTTTTCTTTTTCCTTCTTTTTTTTTTTTTTTTTTTTTTTTTTTTTTGGTTTAGGAATGAAATATTATCATCAAAATGTTTTTTGCTTACCCTTGTTCTACTAATTAAGTCAGTAACATCTTGTTACTTATTATTGCCATTAAATGACACTGACCTAGGAGGTACTTAGACCATTGCATATTCAATACCATATGATTGCTGAAACAACATTCAAATGGCCTGGAAACTTGGAATAGAGTTTTTTAAAAAGCAATGTAACTGAGTGTACAGTCCCAACCAGGTGCCCTATCAGAGTCAAAGTTGCTGTTACATTGAACGAAAATAACACATTCAGAGGAATAAATAGAGGTGGGGGAGTTATGGCGTGTTAGAGTCAAAAGAACCATTGTTGGAATTCCAGAGAAGCTTCTCTGAACCTCTTCAGCTTCCCCAGGTACAAAAAAGTAACAATAGGATTAAATAAGTCTGTAAAATAACTCAGCACAGCTTTTAAGCTACAGTGGACAGGCAGTAAATGAGCATTGATGTGAAATGTGAATAAAACTGTCAGAAATCCTTGTTCGTTGTGCTGATAGGTCTTTAGGCTAAGGGGCAGCTGGTGGGTTTAATGAAGTGGAAGTGATAAAACATGTAGCAGACAATGATGAGACACTGATAATCCTTTCAAATGCTTCATGACATTTTATTCATTTTTACGTTATTCATCCTTCGTCATTTTTCTCAAAACTTATAAACTATAAAAGCTGAATTTCGGGGGACAATTATACACAGAAAAAAATTCGCATCGTGATTCTATGCGTAAATTCGAAATGAATTTTCTCTTATCAGTACGTATTTTAACTTATAAAAACATCTTTAAGGGGATCCCTGGGTGGCGCAGCAGTTTGGCGCCTGCCTTTGGCCCAGTGCGCGATCCTGGAGACCCGGGATCAAGTCCCATGTCGGGCTCCTGGTGCATGGAGCTTGCTTCTCCCTCTGCCTGTGTCTCTGCCCCTCTCTCTCTCTCTCTCTTTCTCTCTCTGTGACTATCATAAATTAAAAATAAAAAATAAAAAAAATAAAAAATAAAAAAAAACATCTTTAAGGTAGAATGACAGTATTTATTTCTCCTTTGTAAGCAAAGAAAGCATTGCAGTTCAGCAAAAGTACTATTTTTTGCCTTTCTTATGTAAGGCAATTTGTGAATCTGCTAACTTAAGCAGTGGTTAGGGAAAGATAGGTAGGCTCTTTAGAACAGTGTAGGAAATAGACTAGTTCTCATGGTTGACGGGGAAAAAATGCCGTATTAACCACGAAACCCTGTCACTTTTCAAATCCAATTAAACGGCTGCTTAGAAATGTCCAGGGTATGTACACATTTTCTGAAAGCAATGTGATCCCAAGTCCCACACTGTAGTGTGTAATGCCCTATGTCATTAGGGAATGAGAAAGTGTCACTAATACAGTTTGGGAGAGAAGTCAACATCTGGAATGTAAACGACTCCAGACATTTTTAAAATGTTTTAATGCTTAGCTGTGGGGTAGAATTAATTTATTTTTCAATTCATCATTGGTGATAACGCATATAAATGAGGTCACTCATAAGATGGATCCTAGGAAATATTTACGCACTGAGTCAGATCAACCATTTCACACATTTTATGCCACTTAGTAAGTGGGCCCTCAGAACAGCAACAACAGCTTAGGAATTTCTGGGTCATAAAAATATCACTGCAACATTGCAACCCAAACTAGTCATAATTAGATTCTTGATTTTTTTTTTCTTTTAATATCAGTTTGAAATTTAGTTGCCCTCCTCTGAGGAGACAGTCAACCATGGCACATTGTGATTTCCACTAGCTCTCCGTTCTATTCCAAAAGTCACTTCTCTTTAAAGGGAATAAATCTGTGTTTCTGGATCTTTTGTGAAAAGAAAAGCATAGAAACAGCTAAACCTTCATCTGTATTTGGACTCTGCAGTGTATGCTAGTTGGGTTTCCATTTTCGTGGGTGCAGAGGATGATGTTTCAGAGGTTAAGTATGAGGAGGAAATGAGGTAATGGGTGTCAAAGTGCTTTGAAAATTATTAGGCACAGGGATGCCTGGGTGGCTCAGTGGTCAAGCATTTGCCTTTGGCTTAGATCATGATCCTAGGGTCCTGTGATCGAGTCCTGCATCAGTCTCCCCACAGGGAGCCCGCTTTTCCCTTTGCCTATGTCTCTGCCTCTCTATGTGTCTCTGATGAATAAATAAGTAAAATCTTAAAGAAGAAAAAAGAAAAGAAAATAATTACGCCAAAATTGGAGGCCCAGATTTGAATATGTGGAGAAAGTATTGAAGTTGGGTTCTCTTTACAAAAAAGGAAATGCTTCAGAATTCATAGTAACGGTCATTACCTTGTTTGTAATGGAAACCTTCAGGGCTCTTGTCTGTGTTCACCAAGACTGCTCAAGGCAAATTATTTTCCTTTTGAGAGACCTAAACAAATGTTCTGAAGAAAACGATGAGGGCATCTTCTTTAGAAATGCACTACAGGTTCTGAGTTGTTAGCACAGCAGTGGAAGATAGCTGTTTTCCTGATGATGTGATATTCATCTCCTTAGCTATACTCACCTCTTCCACATAGTTTCTCAGTCCATGGAATTCGAGGGCCAGTAAATCATGAAGCTGTAGTGTGGTTCGAAAATTTGTAATCTGTCAAGTTCTCTCCAGAGGGACAGACTTCTTATAGACCTCCATCTTTTGCCCTGTTGAAATATTTTGGGAAGTTGGTTTTAAATATGTATATGGTAATAGGATTACCCAAACTCAGTTGCCAAGTATTACTTCATAAAATATTATTAAATACCAATTTTAACATTTTTACCTTTAATAAAATGTTTTTAAATTTGTTTAAAACAAAATAATTTTTTTGGTTTCTCTTTCCTGCTACCTTCCCCACCTCTACACCCACACACAGATGTTAGAACTGCTCCCATGTACACACTAGTGTTCTGCTTAAAGATATATTATAAACACTCAGAATATTTGGTGATTTTTTAGCAGACTCTACTTAGGGGAAGGCTTGTATACTTAATGTTTTTTCTTTCTCTTTTTTTTAAAAAAGATTTATTTATTTGAGAGAGAAAGAGAGACACAGCATGAACAGGAGGGGCAGAGGGAAAGAGACAGAGAATCTTAAGCCGACTCCCTGTCTCACAACCCTGAGATCATGACCTGAGCCGAAACTAAGAGTTAGACACTTAACTGACAACCACCCAGGCACCCCCAACTTAATGTTTTCCTGAGGATCATGGTGATCCTTAATACAAAGTTTGATAGTGACCAAAAGTTAGTTATGAAACTACCACATTTTTTGGATTTGGATCACTCACGAACATTCTTACCCATATACTTATAAGGGATTTTTGTATTTATTTCCTTGGAGGGATCAGCTCTTGTCCCAGTCTTGTTGGTTTTGCTATATAATCCAACCCAATGATAAGGCCAAGACCGTGAGAAGATCACATTCAGTATTAATACTGGGGGAGTGAAAAAAAAAAATACTGGGGGAGTGGTTTGCTTACCTTAAAGTATATACATAATAATGCAAATCTGTGACCTACTATCAGAACATGTCTTCTGAAATGATCTTTGTCTTTGGTCACCTGGCCGGCTCTATCAGAAGAGTATACAACTCTTGATCTCAGGGACATGAGTTCAAGGCCCACGTTGAGTCTATAGAACATTGAAATGATCTTGTCTCTTTTCTGAAAAATATTCCGTATCACTGTTTTCCTTTGGAGTTAACAACCGACTCCCATCAACTCACCAAAGAATTATGTAAATAAGGTGATAATCGTATAATGATAAGTACATAGCCCAACTCTCATCTTCAGTCCCACACTTTGTTGTAAAGCAGCCCTTGAAACCCCTCAGCTAGGTCAAGCAGCCTGCCACATGGTGGATTTCATCTTTGTTACTATTTCTGTTCTATTAAAAGGAAGCAAGTAAATTTTTAAAGCAATTGTGCTAATTCCAAAAAAGTATTTTTAAGAACTGGAACAATTTTTGTCAGGTCTGACTTGGAAAATTGTTCCTTTTTCTTTTCTTATATGTCTCTTGTGGTTTTTCCTCCATTTCATTTTAAATGAGGCCCAAATGCCTGCCTGCTGTGCTTTTATCAGGGTGCTTACAGCTCCCTGCAGCCAAAGTCATGAGCCTTTGACAGCCACCTTGTCCCCCCTCCCTCTTCAGAGCAGGGTACAGGCTGCCCAGCAGATAAGCCTGACGCATTCCTGTGGAGCTGGGCCCCGGTGAGGGCTCTGGGGGGTTGGAGCAACCCCGCCTTCCAGACAGATGGTGCGTGATACCAGTGTGCTGCCACTCGTTTGGGGAATCATATATGGGACATAAGCTGCTCCTGTGTATTATTAGCATCATTAAGATTAATTTTGGAAAAGAATGCAGGATACACTGTTTTTGAGTGTCAGAGCCGCCATGTTTTACTCTTGGGGCCTTGGACAAGATTCATGACCTCTCCAACCCCCCCCCCCCCCCATGTCCTCATCTATAAAAGGAAGGAAAACAGTGATATCTGTGCCATAGGGTTGTTGTGGGGACCAGGGTGAAATAAGACCTAAGAGGTGCCGAGGCACGGTGCCTGACCCAGAGCGAGCCCCCTTTCATCCAGCTGTGACTATTTTGTGTCAGTGTGATCCCTCTCCAAGGAGCTAAGATCTCACCAGTGGGCATTCTTTGGAGGTCCTGGGAATAAATGAATCTTACAGAAACTCCAGGGAATAACTTCTAGGCTTCAAAATGGAACTGCCATTAGTTTAGTGCTACCAACAGAAAAAAAAGATAACGTTGACCTTTATAAAACTAGCCTCCAGGGTCTTTTTTGTTTGACTCAAATCTAGAATTTGTGAAGTGAGTCCCTCCCCCCGCTGCCAAAGGCTTCCATGCCTAGTAAACCTGGTTATAAACACCACTCAACCATTAAAGCCAAATGAAGTCAAGTGGGTATTTGATTACAGGTTTGATTAATGAAACCCAGACCTGAGACTAACTGTAACCATTCCGGATTCTTTAAATCTTGAAAACATTTGAGAACTCAAACACTGTGGATCTAAGTCATTTAGGTAATGCATGCCCCTTTAGGGAGGGACCTTGCATCCACTCATTTCAAAGTTTGGGCTTTTTCTTAGTTACTTGTTTTCTTTCCCTCCCCGTCAACAGAGAGCATTTTTCTGAACACAGGCTACACAGGCGTTCTGAGTTATCTTTGTTTATTCTATAAACAGGCTACCAAGTAATCTATGAAATCAAAGTCAGTCTTATCAGCAGGCAAAAATACTTTCTATCCTCCTGCATCAAGTTGTGAGACAAGTTGCAAGAGCAGAATCCCAAAGATAAAGCCTACCAGCAGCCTCCTGGTCAGTTTGAATTCATGTGAATTAACTGTTCTTATCCTATGAAAAAGGAAGAATCACCATTGTAGGAAAAACTGGATAGCTGGCCTTGGAAGACAGCAGATATGCTGCTGAAGGTTTATTTGAGGAAGACTAAGTGCTGGTCATCTGGAAGCTGTTAGAGAGGGCTGTCCTTCACACTTTTACAGACTGTGTATTTCTGTACATGTAAAGGGGTTTCTCTTTTTCAGCTATTTCATTATTTCCTGATGAGGACTTTTATTTGGGGGTGGATTTTTATTTTGGTTTTTGTGTTTCTTTCTTTTAGCATTTCATTTCCAACAAACCTAAATTATTTCCCTAATTATAAATTGACATTACGTCTTGGCAGGGGTAAAAAGTATTCAAAGTGAAAATACGACTCTTGTTCCAAAGAAGAATGTGATTCAAGTGCCTAGTCTTGAACTCTGTAAAGATTTTAACCCTTAAAGCTGCTGTATAAACATTTTTCCAGTAATCATTTGCACTACTGCTATGACTGTACTAAACATTATCTTGTCCCATATAGGAAGGTGTAAAAAGAATAGGGTATTAAAGAGACTCTAATTTCCTCTCTGTGTAAGAACTCACTAAACTTTTGAACAGAGTGCCTAAGATTATTATTTGTTACAGATAATTGTTTGTTACAACTAAAAATTGGTTTATTTTTCTATTTGAATTTTGATTTGAGATAGAATATACCTTTATTTTTATTGACCAAGAACACTGTTTGGTTCCTTGTTAATGTTCCTGTTTCTATGAAAGGAGAGAGACATCACTGGTTCTTATTTTGTGGTAGTATGTGGAACTACCTAATGGATCGACCTAGGTACCCTTGGGAGAATAAATTTCCTCACTGAGAGTTGTTTGTTCCATGAAGAATAAGAAGCACCTGATAGTACCATAGCAATGTGTCATTTTACTATAAAATAGTAATACTTAATGTAAATGAAGAAGCTTAAAAAACAGAATGGTATTTTTAAGCCATTACTTTTTAAAGAAGTTTCTAATACTCTTCTAAATTATAGAATAATCTTTTATAGAATAAAGAAACTCATTAAATAGGTCATCTGTTTGGAAAAAATATATATCAAATACCCATATATTTGCTAATATTATTTCTTTGCCCTGTAGGCGTCTAAATACTCTAAACAAATGTGCGGTGATGAAGCTGGAAATTAGTCCTCATCGGAAGAGAGTGAGTATATAAAATGTATTATGGGATGAGAGGGAAGGAGGCAGACCAAAAACTGGTTTATGTGTTTTGTAAGAGGTTTTGTCTCTCTTGTCTCTTTCTTTATTGCTTCCTTGTTCCAAAAATCTACATTTTTAACGTTATAATCCAGTCAAGTTTACCAAAGACCAAGTAGCCTTACGTAATTGAAACTGATACTTACCCAATAATTCGTGATTTTCCTACTGTTTTTTTTTAATTGAGATAAAATTGACACACAATATTAGTTTTGGGTATACAACCGAATGATTCAATATTTGTATATATTACAAAGTGATCACCACAATAAGTCCATCACCACACATAGTTAGAACATTTTTTTGTTGTTGTGATGAGAATCTTCAAGATCTACTTTCTTAGCAATTTTCAAATATACAATACAGAATTATCAGCTATAGTCACATGCTGTCTATCACATCCCCAAAACTTATTTATTTTATAACTGGAAGTTTGTACCTTTTGACCCTTGCCTCTGGCAACCACTAGTCTGTTCTCTGTATCTAAGAGGTTTTTTTTTCAACTTTCTGATTGGAACAAATCATCTATTATTTTGCCTTGTTAATTCAATGCCTACTACAGATTAAAGGAATGAGGCTTAGGAAATCCCAGTGAATCCTCCATTATTCCCTGCAGAAATTAAAACTACGGTTCTTTGGGAACACTCTGTCTTCCCACATACAACAGTAACAGTAACAGTTTCAGAGCTACAGGGATGGAAGAGAAGGCTGGCTTGGGGGCTCCTGAAGAATAGTGAGAGATTGGAAGGAAGAAAAGCGGTGGGGAGGATGCAGGGAAGGGCAGGAAATCCCACACATTCTAGTCAAATGGTGGTATATAACTTCTGTGTATGAAATGTGAGAGCCTTTTATGAGATCTTAGGAGAAGAGGTGGGTGTAGTCCTGGGAGTGAGTGTCACAAATTAGAGTAAACAGGAATAAGTTTGGTCAAAGAACATATTTCTGACTGTTCAGAGTACCAATTTTAATTATCCTAGAGTCCTTGACTTGCAACAAGCTGCCTTCTTGGGGGAGTTAAACCTTTTAAACAAATGAACTGGAACCTCAGCACCCACTGAGCTATGGAGAGAGTCGACAAGTCAGTGTTTAATGCTCTCCACTCATGGTCCTGTGAACCAGGAGTCATGTATTTTCCACACCACTGGGAAAGACATGCATCATACTGAATCGTGCCTTTTGAAATCCCACCTTAAAGGCTCAGATACAATATTTGTGACACAGCGTAACCCCGAGTCCTGCCCGTAAATCAAGCATAATCAACAAAGCTGTTACTTCATGTTTTTGAATGTTCCATGCTGTCAGGACTGGGTATTTGTGAAGCCTTGTTGATTGCCTGGAGCGTGTCTGAGGTTGAAACTTCACAGGACACGTGTGGCATTAGCTCCCCACTCCCTGTCTGGTAGGGGGAGGGGATGAAAAAGAACAGGTAAGAAGCTGAAAAGTATCAGACTGAAGAGATGTGGGGGGCTTACCTTGCTCCGTGTCTCCACTGGTCTGTTTGGAGACCTTGTACACTTTTAGGGTGGCCACATATTTTACTGTCCTTAGTGTCTGAAAACTACCTTTTTAATTGCAAAAGAGAATATAAACACATGCTATCAACAGACAGCAAAATTGGAGGCAGACCAGAGGGAGTCCTCCCCGTTGCTGACTCCAGTTCAAAATATTTTGGATGCCTGGAATTTTCACAGATTTCAAGAGGGTTTCCTCTGTGAGCAATTAAAGAACAGCCTATGGATTGACAGTTTCTACAAAATAACTCTTATTTAGCCTAAAACACTTGATCAGGCTTTTTTCTGTTAATGTCCTGATGTACACGTTTGTAACGTAAAGAAATAAAATAATAATCATCAAATAATAATAAATAATAAAGATATAAAGGGTGGATTGACACTGATGGCATAAGATGAGCTGGGTCCTGTGCCTCCGGCCCCCAGGTCATGTCCTGCTCCCTGCCCTCCTCCTCCTCCTCCCGGCCCTCCTCCTCCTCCCCATCGCCCTCCTCCTGCCTGTCTTCCTCCTCCCCGCCATCCTCCTGCTCCCTGCAGCCCAACTCCTCCTCCCAGCCATCCACCTGCTCCCGACCCTCCTCCTCCTCCTTCCTGCCCCCCCACTATCCTCCTGCTCCCACCCTCCTCCTCCCCACCATCCTCCTGCTCCCCACCCTCCTCCTCCTCCCCACCCTCCTCCTCCCCACCATCCTCCTCCCCACCCTCCTCCTCCTCCCCACCATCCTTCTGCTCACTGTCCTCCTCCTCCCCCCACCCTCCTCCTGCTCCCCACTCTCCTCTTCCTCCCTGGCCTCCTCCTCCTCCTACCGGCCTCCTCCTCCCCACTGTCCCCCTCCTCCCAGCATCCTCATGCTCCCCACCATCCTCCTGCTCCCCGCCATATTCCTCCTCCCAGCCATATTCCTCCTCTCTGACCACCTCCTCCCCCACCCTCCTCCTGTTCCCTGACCTCCTCTCCCCACCCTCCTCCTGGTCCCCACTCTCCTTCTCCCCACAGTCCTCCTCCCCACCGTCCTCCTCCTCCCACCCTCCTGCTCTCTGCCATCCTCCTGTTCCCCGCCATCCTCCTCTTCCCCACCCTCCTCCTGCTCCCTGCCCTCCGCCAGTCCCAGCGATGACCGAATGCCTCCATTCTGTTTTTGCAGAGTGAGGATTCGGATGAGGACGAGCCTTGTGCAATAAGCGGCAAGTGGACCTTCCAGAGAGACAGCAAGAGGTGGTCACGGCTGGAGGAGTTTGATGTCTTTTCTTCAAAGCTGGACCCAGCCCCCGGGGCGCCCGCCGAGGCCCCCCTGAAGACCGCGGCGAGCCACGAAAGCATGCTGACAGAGCTCAGCGAGCGCCAGGAGGTGGCTTCGGTCCTCAGCCTCAGCAGCACCGGCAGTCTCCCCGTGCACGCGCCCCACGCGGGGGACGCGGCAACGCCCCGGACCAACTCGGTCATCAGCGTCTGCTCCTCCGGCCACTTCGTGGGCAACGACGACTCCTTCTGCAGCCTGCCCTCTCCCAAGGAACTGTCCAGCTTCAGCTTCAGCATGAAAGGCCAAGAGAAGAACGCCAAGTCCAAGACGCGCAGCCTGCTGAAGCGCATGGAGAGCCTGAAGCTCAGGGGCTCGCCCCACAGCAAGCACAAGGCGCCTTCCAAGCTGGGGCTGATCATCAGCGGGCCCATCCTGCAGGAGGGGATGGACGAGGAGAAGCTGAAGCAGCTCAACTGTGTGGAGATCTCCGCGCTCAACGGCAACCGCATCAACGTGCCGGCCGTGCGCAAGCGGAGCGTCTCCAACTCCACGCAGACCAGCAGCAGCAGCAGCCAGTCGGAGACCAGCAGCGCCGTGAGCACGCCCAGCCCGGTCACCAGGACTCGGAGCCTCAGTGCCTGCAACAAGCGGGTGGGCATGTACTTAGAGGGCTTTGACCCGTTCAATCAGTCCACGTTCAACAACGTTATGGAGCAGAACTGTAAGAACCGCGAGAGCTACCCAGAGGACACAGTGTTCTACATCCCAGAAGATCACAAGCCTGGCACTTTCCCCAAGGCCCTCTCCAATGGCAGTTTCCCTCCCTCAGGGAATAACAGCTCTGTCAACTGGAGGACTGGAAGCTTCCACGGCCCCGGCCACATCAGCCTGAGGAGGGAAAACAGCAGTGACAGCCCCAAGGAGCTCAAGAGGCGCAATTCCTCCAGTTCCATGAGCAGCCGCCTGAGTATCTATGACAACGTGCCAGGCTCCATCCTCTATTCCAGTTCAGGGGACCTGGCCGACCTGGAGAACGAGGACATCTTCCCCGAGCTGGATGACATCCTCTACCATGTGAAGGGGATGCAAAGGATAGTCAACCAGTGGTCCGAGAAGTTTTCAGACGAGGGGGACTCTGACTCAGCCCTGGACTCGGTCTCTCCATGCCCCTCCTCTCCCAAACAGATACACCTGGATGTGGACAACGACCGAGCCACGCCCAGTGACCTAGACAGTACGGGCAACTCACTGAATGAACCCGAAGAGCCCTCAGACATCCCGGAGAGGAGGGATTCTGGGGTTGGGGCCTCCCTGACAAGGTCCAACAGGTGAGCACTTTGCTTCTGTCTGGAGATAGGGGAAGGAGACCAGGAAAGGGACTGCTTCTGCTCTTGGGGGTGGGTAGGGGGGTGGAATGGGTCACATCTGGCATTCATAGCCCTGTGGGTCCCAAAGAAAAGTGATAGACCAGAAGATCCCAACATCCAAAACCATGGATATTGTTTCTGGGTATAGAGTTTCAGTTTGGGAAGAGGAGGTAGGTCTTATGGATGATTGGTGGTGATGGTTGCACAAGGGGGTGGGGGTACTTAATGCCCCTGAGCTGTACACTTAGCAGCAGTTAAGATGATCATGTATATAATGTGTATTTTACCACAGCGGGGGGAGGAAAAGAATGGAATGAAAGTCGAGTCCTCTCTGTTCCAGTGAGCAGCCACTGCTGATTTTGCATCTACCTGTTGAAAAGTCCTTGTACTCACTCCCTCCCCTGCTCTTCTCCTGCAGGCACAGGCTGAGATGGCACAGTTTCCAGAGCTCCCATCGGCCGAGCTTAAACTCTGTATCCCTGCAGATCAACTGCCAGTCTGTGGCCCAGATGAACCTGCTGCAGAAATACTCGCTCCTAAAGTTAACTGCCCTGCTGGAGAAATACACACCCTCTAATAAGCATGGTTTTAGCTGGTAAGGATTTACTGTGCTCAGTAAGCTATTGGCAATAGTTTGGGTCCCCTCCTTGATGCTGTTCCAATACTGGGTATATGACAGTTCTATCCTTTATTATACCTTTAGACTATCATCCTGATGTAATTTCTGCATTCTTGAGGCTATATTTGATACTGCTCAAGCTAGTCTAACTTTAGGAAATAAGCAAGGGGATTGGTTGAGTGAGTTTCAGCTCTCAGGTATCAAATTGCTGGTTGTTGGTGTAAAAATCCATTGCTGTTCCATCACACTGTTTAGAGGCCTCCTTCCCAATGATAGACAAAGCCCACCAGGGGCGCCTGGGTGATTCAGTCAGTTAAGCATCTGACTCTTGATTTTGGCTCAGGTCATGATCTCCAGTTTGTGAGATTGAGCCCTACATTGGGTTCTGCACTCAACAGGGAGACTGCTTGAGATTCTCTTTCCCTCTCCCTCTGCTCTCCCTCGCACTCTCTTTCTCTCTCTCTCTCTCTCTCTCAAATAAATCAGGAAGGAAGGAGTGAAGGAAGGAAGGAAAGAAGGAAGGAAAGAAGCTAGGTAAATATATGTACAGTATCCAATCATACTTATGGAAGGAAGGAAAGAAAAATTTTGTTCAGATCATAGGATGTTGAGACCAACTTTGACATGTCTGATGTACAGTCCTGGCCTTACAATGCTCTTTCTATATGCTTTTAAAAATCATTTTTGATGTAAATATTTGTAAATATTTGAAGCATCACTCAAAAAATCTACCTGTCCTAGAAAATTGAAGTTATGTTATTTCTAAAAAAAGGCTCTCAGAGTGTGAATAATAAATATAAGGGAATTCACTGTTGTAAATTTTTTTTTTAAGATTTTATTTATTCATGAGAGACACAGAGAGAGAGGCAGAGACAGGCAGAGGGAGAGGCAGACTCCCTGTGGGGAGCCCGATGCGGGACTCCATCCCAGAACCCTGGGATCAACACCTGAGCCTAAGGCAGATGCTCAACCACTGAGCCACCCAGCTGCCCCTGCTCTATGTATTGTAGGCTAAAATATACACTAAGGTAAAATTCATCAGATGAACTGTCCATAATTACTTTAAAAGATACGGCTCTTGGTGTGTATAACATGAGCTGGAGACCATTAGGCTGGATGGGTCACGGATGTGACCTAATGTGTGCGTATCTTACTTTTTCTGCTGTCAGTGCAAAGCAGAGAACTATCTCCAGATTGACATCCAAGTGCATTTCACAGTGTCAGCAGGCTATCCTTAAGCCTTTCACTCATATGAGTGTTTCATCCCAGTTGCACAACCTCTGCTTTTAAAAAAAAAAAAAAAAAAAAAAGATTTTATTTATTTATTCATGAGAAACAGAGGGGGGGGAGCAGAGACACAGGCAGAGGGAGAAGAAGGCTCCATGCAGGGAGCCCGATGTGGGACTCGATCCTGGGTCTCTAGGATCACGCCCTGAGCTGAAGGCAGGAGCTAAACCACTGAGCAACCCAGGGATCCCCACAACCTCTGCTTTTTAGTACAAATCAAAGAAGCAGGCTGTTTCCTTAGTGGCACTCTGGAGCAAACCAGAGGTGCCCAGGAGAGTCGGCAAAGCAGCGGAAATGTTCTTTTTCTCTCCAGCTCCCCCTCTCCTCAGGACTCTATGAGTTTAACTTCAGCATCAAAGCACCTCCCGTTCAAAGGCTGTTATTATGTGAGCCTTGCTAAATACAGAAGTTGTTTGTTCTGAATGACAGAAATAAGTATTGACCGGTTTATCCCCACATGCTTCGGATTCTCGGTGGAGATCGTAATGTGTTCTTTGCACATTCCGCCGCTGGGCTTTTCTCCCCCCTCGACAAAGCGAGTATTATGCACACTCATTGCCATGATACCATATACTTAACTGTATGGAAATACACATTTGGCTCTGCACTTCAGTCTTACCTTTCGTAGAGCTATAAACAGTAACGTGTCGTGGCTGCTGGTGAGCGCTCAGAAGTCAAAGCAGGCTATCTTCTGCAGTGTTCCTCTGTGCTGAGAGTCATATTTTCCCTGCTGGCTATTTAAAAGTGCATATTTTACATTCTCATTTCGAAGTTGCCCACCCCCTTCCCACCAAAACCCTCAAGAATCTGAAAGTCCGTAATACTTCTTGAGTTTTGGTCAGTTTTTCCAGTGAGTCAAAACCAAATGTAAAAGCCTCACATTGTGGGATCCATGGAACAGGAGAGAGATTCTACACAAAGTTATTTTCCTGTTTGGCCTCGCCCTTTCTTGTCCCATTTAGAGAGGTCACTTGTAGAGCTGAAATTTCTGCCTGACAGCATTAAATGCATGACATTGGTTTCCTGCTGTTCCACATACTGCTGGGGCTGGACCTGGTTTTAGGACTCCAGGGAGCCTGGGGTAGGCTCACAAAACCTTCATTGTTCTTTTCCATCTTCTTTTAGAAACCTAAAGATGTTATGCTCTCCAGGGTCATCAGCAGGAGAATTTATTTTGACTTCAGGTCATTAGCTTGGCCCCCCTCTGTTGAGCCTTGGAGTTGGTTCTCATTATGTTGTACCAACATCATGTATTTTCTGTTTTCTCATCCAGCATTACACAATTCTTTTATACCCTAAATACTTTGAATCTCATCAAAAACTTAGAAATCATTCTTATCTATTTACAGGACAAGTGGGAACATGTTTTTCAAATTCTGTCCAAAGTGCCTAAGTAGGATCTTGAATGTTGTTCCTTCCAATGCTGCCATTTTGTTAGGAAGCCCAACAGCTCCCTTAAGAATATAGACTCAGTTCTCAGAGTTAATAGTGGAAGGAGAATCCCCAATAGAGAAAATGTTACTGGGCTTCGGAGCCCCAACTCTCAGAACATCCAGAATAGCACTGTCCTATGGAACTGTCTGTAATGGTGTATATGTTCTATATTTGCTCATATGGTAGCTACTGGAGTGCTTGAACTATGACTAACACAAATTTATAATTTTATTTAACTTTAAATAGCCACCTTACCAGCACAGATCTAAAGCCCACAGGGTTTACCTACAAAGATGGATAAGAGTATACAGACAAATAAACATCCTTCCCATCCCCCACCCTACTATTCATTAAATAGGGCTGTGCCCAAGTTCATGAAAAGGATCAAGGTTCCAGACTACAAGGACCGGAATGTATTCGGGGTCCCTCTGACAGTCAATGTGCAGCGCACAGGACAGCCCCTGCCCCAGAGCATTCAGCAGGCCATGCGCTACCTCCGCAACCACTGTTTGGATCAGGTGAGAACCGCTGCTTGCAGGTCCCACCAAATTGTGAGACCTCAGATTCATGCCTCTTTTTATAATTTTGTAGAAAATGTTGCTTCTATCCTGAAAATGTCTTTCTTCTGACAGGTTGGGCTCTTCAGAAAATCAGGCGTCAAATCCCGAATTCAGGCTCTGCGCCAGATGAATGAAAGTGCCATAGATTGTGTCAACTATGAGGGACAATCTGCTTATGATGTAGCAGACATGTTGAAGCAGTATTTTCGAGACCTTCCTGAGCCGCTAATGACGAACAAACTCTCAGAAACCTTTCTGCAGATCTACCAGTGTAAGTGTTCTTTGATCTTAACATCATTGGCCTTGGGAAAAAGTGGGACCAGCTGAAACCTGTGGCTTCCTTTAATGCCATTCGTTTGGACCCATGCGATGACCTCTTGGAAACATAAGTCATCAGTTTCTTCCTTTTCTCCATGCTTGTGAAACAGGTTTCTGTATACCTGTTGAATAACGCAAAAATAAACTTCCCTTATCGTCATTCTCTAATTACTAGAGGAATTACACATGTGTACATTCTTTTCTGGAGAGTGGAGGTTCCAGAGGGAGAGAGAAAGAATCATAAGCTGGCTCCATGACCAGCATGGAACCTGAGATGTGGGGCTCCCATCTCCAGTCCCTGAGATCATGACCTGAGCTGAAGTCAAGAGCCGGATGCTTAACCAACCAACTGAGCCACCCAGGCGCCCGCATATTCCTACCTTCTGATCCAGGCTCTTGCTCTGTTGTTTGCTTCTAGAACAGTGATCTAAGATGCTTAGAAGAGCAGATACCTTCTCTCTAGCACGGCCTGTTGTGTTTAAAACTTCACAGGTGTCTGTGTGTTTTATCTTGCTGTGAAATGAATAAATAATCTTTTTCTGTTATTCATCTCAGCTTCTGCCAGAAATACTTGGGAAAACAATACTCATGCCCTTCTCACTTTTAAGTAAAGCTTCAAGCAAACAGTTGTCTAAATTAATGATCAAGATCAGGATTATAGCTTTTACAGCCCCATGTTTTTCTTGGCTCAGCGTGGTGTTACAGAAGTGTAATATAAAAGCAGCTTCTCTCTGTGCTCAAATTGTCTTTAAACCAGCGCAATGGACTGTATTTTATGAGAAATGGAGCTGGTCTGGATTATTTCATTATTTGTTTCATCCTTTCAGATTTTATGAAAACACAGGTCACATTTTCCCCACTACGGTATTTGTTAGGTATTGTAACCATGGAGCTGTTTTAATCGGTTTGTCCTATGGAGCTGCACTTGGGTGACTTGATTTTTCCACCACATGCCTCTTAAAAGACAGATTTGCCTCGTAAAGGAGGCCCGAAGGTTGAGCCCAGCATTTTCTGCATGTATGTTATTTTACTGGCTTATTTCTCAAGCATATATTTTTATAATAGTCTCTCAGCATGCTTTCCAAAACTTCAAGAAATTCCTAGTAAAAATATCTGTTGTTTCAATTGAATATTTTAGCAGCTTCCTTTCTGCATTTTACGAATAAGCAGATCTGTTAGAATTATGGAAAGTCCCCAGAGATACTGAACATCTTGTGTAAAGCTTAAGAAAGTTTTTATGCCTTTGTACATATCTTAATTAAGATAGTATCTGACACTGATCAAGGTATAAACATGTATAATGTTTTCAGTCATTGAAAATGGTAAACGGGGGATTTCTAAAAAAAATACTTAGGAAAGAAAAACGAATTCTGCATCATATCTGCAGTTGCAGTCCGAGGTGGATTTAGGAGGATATTGGCATGGTGGGTGTTGAAACATTTTTACCTCCTCCACAGGCAGGAAATACTTGAGGGTAGTGACGCTGGTGGCGGTCCCTAATTTCTTCCATATTAACCTCAAGTACACTTTCTGCAAGTGCTTGTTCAGTACTGGGTTGAGGTCGCTGGGGCTGGGTGTTTGCTTTGGGACGTTTCCTCACAATGTGCGTGGAAAAGCACTGAGTTGATGGGGGAAATGCTCGTGTTGTACAGGTGTGCCCAAGGACCAGCGCCTGCAGGCCATGAAGGCCGCCATTATGCTCCTGCCTGATGAGAACCGAGAGGTCCTACAGACACTTCTTTATTTCTTGAGCGATGTCACAGCAGCCGTAAAAGAAAACCAGATGACTCCCACCAACCTGGCCGTGTGCTTAGCACCTTCCCTTTTCCATCTCAACACCCTGAAGAGAGAGAATTCTTCTCCAAGGTACGGGTCAGACGAGGTGTGCATGTGTGTGCTCCGTTCTTCAGACCTTGGCGTCACGGTTGTCCCTCTTTTTTTCTTGGATTCACACCTGAGTTAAGCAAAAAGAAGTCTGCCTCCTTCCTTAACACCACCCTGGGACTTTGCTCCTTTCTTCTCACCCCTGGGGGTGTGACTTTGTAGACAATCTAGTGGCAACCACGTTTTGAGGGAGAGAGTTGAATATGTGCTTTATCTTGGCAAGTGTTTGCCTTTGTCCTCCCCAGCACCCTCCATGACATTGCCATCAAACCTTCTGCCAGCCCAAAATCATGCACATTTTCTGCCCTAAAAAACAAGGTGGGAATAAGGAATAAGTTCCTTGCTGTCCTGGCTTCTGCAGGGCCAGGGAAGCCAAGCCCCCAGCCTGTGCCAGAAGTCATAAGGTAGTCAGTCAGCTGGCTGTAAGAGAAGTAAGGATAACGTTGAGCCTCAAAGCTCGGACCTGGCCTAAGCCAATTGTGTGCAAAGTTTCTCCTTGGATGTATACAAGCTGGGAGTGGCTGAAGAAGTCACAGGGCCTGGAAATATCAAAGGCTGATATTTGCTCAGCACTCATTCTGACCCAACCACAGGACTACGCCCTTGACATTCATTCTCTCATTTAATCCTCCTAACAATCACAGGAGGTGAAGATCCTGGCAGGAAAGTGAGACTGGAGAGAGGGTCCGTTTAATAAGTAACTTGCCCACCTCTGACCAGGGGAAAATGGCAGGGCCAGTTGGGGCTTACTGATGAGAGCATTTCACAGACGCTTACTGTAAGAGCCTCACAGCAGAGTAGTTAACAAAGGAGCTACTAACTGGACTTAACCCCATGCATCAGACCCACCCAGCTGATTCATTTGCTGGGCTCAAATATTCCTTAGCTACAGGCCAAGGCCTATGGTGCTAGTTGAAGTTGGCTTTGCTTCTGAAGGCCCTACAATACTTGAAATATCTTCTAATCTAGTACTCTGTGAACTGAGGCATTCCAACTTCAATAGGACGGGTGCTTGAGATGACCAAAGAGAGAGATCAGATAAGATTAAGACAAAACCTCTAAGAGACAATAGACGGTCCCCTCACCTTCAGGAGGGGATTTTATTTAAACTGTGAAGAATAGTGACACTATTTACCATGACATACAGTGCCTCCTCTGCACGCACCCCCTGGAAGCTGCCTTTCTTTCATCCCACCAACGTAGATATACCTTCCAAGCTGCCCTATTTAAATAGGAACCTGTTTTACGTGATGGCTTTAAATAGCCTCCATCTGAAAACAGTCCCTTTCGTGGTTTTTGTGCTTTGCTGATAAAACTGAGGAATTTTACTGACCAACATAAAGCTCTCCTGAACCTCTTAGTAACAAATAGGCTCCGGTAAAATAGATTTTTTTTCTTTCTCTCCTTTGGATTTCCTACAATAAAACATTAATTAAAAACATAAATATTTGAATCTTTTCCCCTCTGTTATTTCTTCTGCCTAGGGTAATGCAAAGAAAACAAAGTTTGGGCAAACCAGATCAGAAAGATTTGAATGAAAACCTTGCTGCCACTCAGGGTCTGGCCCATATGATTGCTGAATGCAAGAAGCTTTTCCAGGTAAGGAGTTGGGGAACTTTGTCATTTGTTAAGGATAATGTAAATAACTGGGACAAAAATCTTAGGCACATGTGCTTGTTCACATGATACCAAAAGATCTTTCCACAGCTGGAGATTATATACATAGCTCGTGAATGTCTTTTTTTTCCTTTTCTAAGAACATCGTATTTATTTATAATGTATAAGTGCATAAGAGTTACTGTGTTGAGTGACATTTGCCTATCTCCATATCCCTGTACTTAAAAAGCAAAAGTGACAAATTCTCTGAAATAAATTCTGTATCTGAGAAGCCTGTCCTCATCCACGTAAGCCCTATGTTAGTCATTTACCCTTCTCCTGGGACTTTCCAAGGAGAATACCTGACATGAGGACAGGCTCATTTAGATACTTTGAAGGTGATCTCTTTGTATCTTCATGATACCAGGTGAGATCGGCAGGCCCACTCCTCTGTCTACTAGAAGCTAGAAGCAGAGTAGTTGGAGTGCTCGCACTGCCCTGAGAACCCAGTATCTGGCCCCTGTGCTGTGACTTCCACTGATGAGCACACTCACCTCCTTTTTGTTTCTTGTTTCCCCAACAGGTTCCTGAGGAAATGAGTCGATGTCGGAATTCCTACACGGAACAGGAGCTGAAGCCCCTCACTCTAGAAGCATTAGGACGCCTGCGTAATGATGAGTCTGCTGACTACCAGCACTTCCTCCAGGACTGTGTGGATAGCCTGTTTAAAGAGGTCAAGGAGAAGTTTAAAGGCTGGGTCAGCTACTCTACATCGGAGCAAGCTGAGCTGTCCTACAAGAAGGTAAGTCTTGTCCCTGTGGTCAGCCGACTCAGTTCCCATGGTCAGGATTCAGGTTCATCAGAGGTGAGACCCTGTGGCAACATAGTTTCCCACAGGGATCTGTCACCTTCCCTTTGTTCCTTGTAGACCTGGGCAGCCAGATGATTCAGTTCCCCAGTTAAAAGTGGAAGCCAGTTCAGCAAGGAATAATCACCTCATGCCAGTTGTAGGGATCAGACCATCTAATGAAATCCTTTAGTTCCACAGAATCCCACTATACTTCCCTGGAATGTTTTACGAGAGGTATTGGCTTTAGGACATTTTATAACATGCTTAGATTTTTCCATAATTTGACCAGAATCCCCTTATGTCTCCTCTAATCTCAGCCATTCTTCTCTTGGCCCTTTAATAAGTGAGGATTACTTGGGAGAAATGAACTTGTTAGGATTAAAAGCCCCTTGAGGACAGGGACGTCTTTGTGCTTTGCTGATAAAGCTTAGCTTGATAGTATTGCTTGATCCTGTCTTTACCACCTTGAAAAAAAATAAACAGGGCAGCCCTGGTGGCTCAGCAGTTTAGTGCCTGCCTTCAGCCCAGGGTGAGATCCTGGAGACCCACCCCGGATTGAGTCCCATGTCAGGCTCCCTGCATGGAGCCTGCTTCTCCCTCTGCCTGTGTCTCTGCCTCTCTCTGTGTGTCTCTCATGAATAAATAAATAAAACTTTTAAAATAAACAAACAAATAAATAAACAGAGCATCTGGATGGCCATGCAGGCTTTAAGATGCAAATAAATGATCTTCCTTTATTGCATTGACCCTTACATGGGTCCCAAGAAAATAGATGTTCGTAATTTTGACCAGAAAATTGGTCAAAAGGCTGTCTAGCCTGTTCTTGAATATATTTGGGGACACCAGCATATAGGTAATAATTAGCCTCTAAACACATGACCATAAATACAGCTGGCAATTTGCCTTCAAAATATATTTGTGAATTGTCTGGGCACTGAAAAATATATCCTCTTTTCAGGTGAGCGAAGGACCACCTCTGAGGCTTTGGCGGTCGACCATTGAAGTCCCTGCAATGCCTGAGGAAATCCTAAAGCGCCTACTTAAAGAGCAGCACCTCTGGGATGTAGACCTGTTAGATTCAAAAGTGATTGAAATTCTAGACAGCCAAACTGAAATCTACCAGTATGTCCAAAACAGTATGGCGCCCCATCCCGCTCGGGACTACGTTGTTTTGAGGTGAGAGCTTCCAAATGGATTAACAGTAGCAAGGATGAGCCTGCTATCACTGAATGTGCCAAGATAGTAAAATTATGTAAAATAGAAGGTATGCCTCTGACATAATATCGAACCCTTCCAAATAGGGAAAACATATCTCTGTATATTCCAGCAGTGTGTTCATCCCTGAAAATAGTTTGAACGCTTTTGGAATCAAACTCAGAAATAGAAGCACACTTGGGACATCAGAGTGGCTCAGTTTGTTAAGCATCTGGCTTGATTTTGACTCAGGTCATGATCTCCAGGTCAAGAGATCGAGCCCCACCTCAGGCTCTGTGCTCAATGCAGAGCCTGCTTGTTCCTCTTCCTCTGCATTATTCCTGCTCATGCTCTCTTATGCTCTTTCAAATAAATAAATAAAAACTTTTTTAAAGATTTAAGAAAATAAAGAATTAGAGGCACATCCAATTGAATATGCTCGTCGGTAGCAGATTCTTGCCCCTTCTAGGACAGATTTTCTTGCTAGAAACAGCTAGTGAATGCATAAACCAGGAAATAACATTTAAGTCCCAAGTGAGCTGTGGTTAAAGCTGAACTATATGTAATTCATAAATACTCTGGAGACATTATTGAAAGAGGAATTCCAAAAATCTTTGAGGAAATGGCACATCATTAGTCCAGAGCTTTCCAACAGAGCAATACTCAACTGGATGTCTATGTGCTATAATACATTTGTGAAAGGTAAAAATGGTTTTCATTCACCCTTGGTACTAGTTCTCTTTCAAAGAACTGATGTGTGAATATATCCCCACTCTAATGGCTCTGGATGGAGTTGCTTGTCATTCAAGAGCCCTTGGACAATAGTTCAGAAGATGCCATCTATCCAGGACTGGGTCACACAGGAGAGGAACTCATCCTGCCCCTCAGCTGTCTCTTCTGACAGCAGGACCCATTTGAAACTTGGCTTCCAGGAAATTCCATCCTTTGCCTCTGGTTTTGTTTCTACAGAACATGGAGGACTAATTTACCAAAGGGGGCATGTGCCCTTTTACTCACCTCTGTGGATCACGACCGGGCACCTGTGGTGGGGGTGAGAGTCAATGTGCTCCTCTCCAGGTATCTGATCGAACCCTGTGGATCAGGGAAATCTAAACTCACCTACATGTGCAGAGCTGACTTAAGGTAGGTTCTGATTCTGATTTTTTGCCGTGGTGAGGGGTCATGAAGAAGATGAGACTTTTTGTCTGATACAGAGAATGGCCTAAATGAACACATCATTGTATCTTGTCTGCTCTCTAAAGAGCAGTCTTTATAAAGGAACACCTTCATGTTTCTTGGTACTGTGGAAATTGCTTCCTAATTCTGATCCCTTAGAGAAAGTGGCACTAAAGCAATATGAATGTACTGCTCCTGCCGTGAGTTCATAGCCATAGGAAATGAGAGTTTGAGCTAGCCAAGTGGACGATTCACATTTTATAGTCAAAGGTATTTGAATATATAACATGCCCTTTTAGTAATTAATCAGGCCTGCACCCTGTGTCATTGATGAATGTGGGTTCATATCAGAAAACTCATGAAATTCAGTAGTATAGACAAAAACACGAACCTCTTCAAACTTTCCAAAGTGATTACATTCTCATTTGAAATCTTGGCATCTGGGTACATTTTCAACTCTCTATGTGATCTATCTTTGTTCTCTATGCTAAAGCTTTCCCTGAACAATGCACTCAAAATCTGAACTCAGTACAGTTTCCTTGAGAAACTTCGCATTCCAGACATATAATGGATGTGCCACGAGGTTACCTGGGAATAATTGGAGTAATAGTCTTTACTTCCATGGCTTCTGGATCAAGAAATGAAAGTGTCTTCAGAACCCTCTCCGGCTTATTGCAGTGCTTTCCAATCTAAAGAACCCCTCCTGCTTTTCCTTTCCATTGTAGGGGCCACATGCCAGAGTGGTACACAAAATCTTTCGGACATCTGTGTGCAGCTGAAGTTGTGAAGATCCGAGACTCTTTCAGCAATCAGAACACCGAAACCAAAGACACCAAATCTAGGTGATTCCTGAAGCTAAGCGGCCACATCTGCCATCTGGATGTTTGTTTCTGGAAGCCCATGCCGGTCCTTGAAAGAGTGGATTCTGAGTCTAGTCCTGAAACAAAGAAAACTAATTTAGAGTGTGGGGATCAACTAGCAATTGAAGACGTTTTTAAAGCTGCTTCCTGTTTGTTGAAGGTCTAGATTTTAGGCCTTGACTGGAATATATAAGACTGTGCACGAAAAAAAAAAAAAAAAGTATTCTTATTCAAATTGCTTCTGAGAAGCAAAGCTATAAATACATTACAGAAAATAATGAAGATACTTCATTCTCTTGTGATACTGGTGTATGTGTACCTATGTCATTTTATTTGCAGCGTGTTGAGGGACTGTGTATCCACTGGAATAGTTGGTACTCTTTGACCTGTTTCTCACTGAGATGAGCAAAGAAAGGTTTGCACAGAGGAGTGTGTGTATGTGTGTTTGTTGCTGGTTGAATGGCATAGTTGTATAAGTTGGAACGCAGTGTCTGGCACACTGAGACGCCTCCAAGAAGGATTTTGATGCGTCAGGTTCAGTTTAACCTGGGATATCTGACTGCCCATGGACCCATCCAGAAAGGGGACCCAACATCCTTGTTCACTTATTTTTTTCCAAGTTATTAAGCACATTCCTTTTTTTTTTTAAACCAACCTCCTCTTTCCTTAAAAGTAATTGTAGTAGGTTGATTCCAACCCCTTCTCAAACACAGCATGTCGTTAGACCGGGTTGCAAATAGTGATATAGTTTTTAACCAGTATAGATTAGTTCAAGGAAGAAATCACCCACCCGCCCCCAGCCCTCACTAGCTCAGAAGCATAGTTTTATTTGGGGTTTTTGTGTCTGTTTTTTAAGTCAAGATGTAACAACTGAACACTCTAACATTTATTCCTGAATCAAGCCTCAGAACTTCTTACCTGTTGGAATTCTTTGCATTGTCGTGTTTATAACCAGAACTCTGGAAGACACACTGAAAACAGGAAACTATGTGTGTCCCAAGGAAATCCCTGTAAATTTAACCCAAGTATTAAAATTTGACAAGTGTTGATTGTTGTTATCCACAGTGTTTCTGGAAGCTGCACATACATAGTTGTTTGATTTGTCCTTTTCAGCAAATAGTTTTTCTGGTTTTGCAACTTTTTTCTTTTTTTTGCTTTTTTTTTCCCTACATTTCTTTTTCTTTTCCTTTATAATGATGCCCTTGGACTATATTTTAGTGGTAAAGAAAAATAGTTATCGTAGGAGAAAAAAAAAACAGAAAGCATCAGCAGAGTTTTTTGGAAGGGTAGGTGGTCTTTGTACAGGTTTTACTGTAACCCTAGAGATTGACTCAAGAGACAGTATTAGTGAATTTATTTTGTATGGATCAAAAAGTGAATAATGTATGAATGAGAGCTGTAAGAAGGATTTTTATTTTGTTATAATTTAGTTACCATTGTCAGTGTTATTTCAAAGGTTCTTTGAAGAATTTGCAGCAGAGGGAAGATTAGAGTTTTAAAATTTGAGTATTTTGGTTATCAGTGTTCCTCATGAAGATATACTTGTATATTCAATTTTAATAGCTTTCAGATTTGTAAGATTGTATGTTGTATATACCATTCTATTAAGATAAACATGTACACATGTCCACTGTGCTTTCAAATATAGATAAAGCATGATAAAAATTATTATTTAAAATATACTTGTATTTATACCTCAGATATTCTTTTGGGTTTTGTACCTCAAGGCTTTTTTTTTTCCTAATGTAAATACACTTTACATGAAAACAGTCTAAGTGAAAAAAAAATAAATGAAGAGGTTTATAACTTGCTCTATATCTGTACAGAATATAATCCGTAAGTGCACTATTAAATGTTTAAAGGGAAAGGTCTGGCCTGCTTTCCTGTGTATTGCATCTCACTCCTACCCTTAAAACCATAGATTGCAAAGCATATCATTCTAGCATCAACTAAGATGAAAATCAGATTTGCTGAAGGAAAAATCGGACTGCAAATCATTCCAAGGCCAAACTGCCACTGAGCCACTCACTAAACAAACAGGAAACCCTGGTGAAGGTTCAGGAAGCATGGAGACTCTCTCCTAACAAAGGTCGTTGGGAAACGATGCTGAGAAAGTTAGAAGACTAAGGAGCCAACAAGAGAAAGATGCTCATAAGCAAAGCCAAGGTCACCATTTCATTCCACGAAAGGTCTCTTTCCCACCGTCCAGCTTTCCTGTGGAAAGGATTCCTTAAAGTTTGACAACCGAAGAATTCAAAGGATGTGAATGTTCCAAGAACTCTGTGTGAGTTACCTAGAGTGATATTGCCGCAACTCACTAATTGTGACTAATCACCTAGATTGTACGCTCTCTGAGGGCAGGGCTCTTCTCCTACACATCTTTATAATCCCTACAGCAGCTTTCCGTGTTTTGTACTTGTAGGCATCTAATAAATTTATTATTTGCTAAATGGAACTCATTGAATTAGTTTCTGTTATTTGAAAAAAGAAGAGAACCCAGGATGCCATCTGCTGGAAGCCCTCACTTCCGTGTATCACTGCCCGTTTTGAGATTGCAGACAGTGGACGTTGTTAAACCTAATGGAATCTTAAAAGTTTAAATTGGTGAAGACACATGGATGCTGTATATCTAAAGAGTTCTTTGTGATGGAGTTTCAATCGATCTTGTTTCTCAGAAACTGATACTCATTTTAGAAGAGATTTTATTTTGACTCACTCTGGGGATAGGGTAGGGGAAAAACCAAACATAATTCTTAAAAAGACACACAGAGACCAAAGCTTTTTTTTTTTTTTTTTCCCCCTCTACCTTCAGATCTGGTTTCCTCAGGACTAAATAGAATAAAGATGAAAACATACGTCTTAAGCCTGAAATACCTACTGCTTTCGTTGTTTGACAGGCTGCAGGAGGTTATCAGGTTAGAGGAGACATCCTTATGGACACCACTGTAGATTCAGTTGGCTTTTGACACACTACCCATTTCCTTCTTCCACTCATCGAGTAAATTATTCAGCATCTACTATTTATCTCACACAGTGTTCAGTACTGAAGGCACAGCAATGAGCGAAATGTCCTCACCCTGCCATCGCAGAACTAAAATCTGCTCACTAACAGAAATGGTTTGCTTCTTACAGACTGAGGACAGGCTCCTATGCATTCAGGAGGGGTGGCTGAAGATCTTAATTGAGCAAAACTCAAGGGAGTTACACTCAAAGTATCTTGCTTACCAATTTTAAATAGAATAACTTGGAAAATTCTAACAAAATCAGATGTTTTTTTAACTGATTTTTTTTTTCAGAGCTGATGGAGACAAGTGAGATTTTGGAAGAGTAAAAACTAAAGAAACATTAAGGAAGATAATCCAAATCAGTGCTTTCTAACATCACTAGTTAGAGGTGAGTGTGTGTGTGTGTGTGTGAGAGAGAGAGAGAGAGAGAGAGAGAAAGAGAGAGAGAACAGAAACAAAGGCTATAGAGGTTTTATATTCTTAATATAAAACTAAGAATTTTTATAGCACCATTCATGGGTCTTTATTTCTGTCAAACTTAAGCTTCACATGTACCCCATAAAGGGTAAGTATTGTTCAAAAATAAGGATATACCTTAGAGGTAGTGACAAATGACAGTACCCAGAGCCAGAAGAAGGAGCCAGACTCCAGCCCAGGTCCACTGCCTCAACCACCTCTCATTTAGGAGGTAAATTTATCATCACAGCAGCCAATCCACATGGCCATAGCATCAGAATTGAGAACTCTAGGAAAACGAAGGTTCATAGCAAAATAATCACATTAATCCAGGTCTCAAATTATCCCTATTACTGAGATGCTTACAGTGATATTACGCAGGTAAAAATAAATATGAGGCAAAGTTTAGCTTGAAGTTAATGCCTGAAAGAACTTACAGTTCTGTTTGCAAATTGAATATATGATCTGAAATGTACGGAGACTCCTCTTAGGCCTCCCTGTGGAACAGGATGGACTCTGCTCCATGTGCACACGCAGAACAATTAGATATGTGCTCTGATTGCAACCTGCCCAGCCCCTCTGATGTCACATGGCCCCAGGGATACAAGGGGAACATCTACCTACAGGTGTCTTAACTTGCTGCCCAAGAGCCAATCCCCAGTCTTGTGACTTTCTGCAATATTTCATTATGCCCTTCCCAAAACAAAAGCACACCAGAAAGTACAAGATCTCGGTGAAAAGGTGCTTTGAAGAGCAAGGGCTACTGAAAGGTAAAGGAGCTTTCCTGAAAGCAAGGTGGGATTTGGCCCAAATGCTTTACCTCACCTGCCTGTCGGAGCATACATTAATGATTGTAAAGCAGAAATCCTCAACAATGAGATCATGGCATGCATGTCATCTTGGTGTTCCATCAGGATGAAATTTGCCTAAGGAATTTAAATTCCATTTGCCTAAGGAATGCAAATTACAAAAGACCTCAAAGAGCCTGTGGCAGGGGAAGCTCAGGTAGGTCTGTGCAGTTGCAATGAATTTGGGCCCATTCTCCAGGGGATGATCAGTCCTTTGCAGGCAGGGAGTTTGCTAAATCATGTTGGCAGCTGTAGCCCAAAGTAATTACCTTTGCTGTGTATACACAGTTCCCATTAGAGCAGCAGTTTGCCCGTCTGGGCCCAAGGCTGTGTTGACACCTATAGTATAAACACCTCTTTGCAGAAATTTTTCATCTCATTTGACTGAAAAAAAAAAAAAAAAAAAAAAAAAAAAAAAAAACAGGACTAGAAACATTGCTCCTCATTGGGGATTTTCACTTCTTTCTCTCTCCTTCCTATCAAGATACAAAGCATTTTGGAAATCAAAAGCCTTCCTCCCTTTCTGACTCTGAGAATGGCTCTCATCAACCACAGGGAGTGACTTGATCCTGTAAAAATAGTCTAATTCCCAAAGAAACTGTTTAAAAAGCTTTGTAGGTTACAGGTACCTTTCAAGTACAAGTGTGTCTAGCTCAAGTCCCAATGGACTTGTTGAGCTATCATCTATTAAGCAGTATAAGGTGTGAGGTAGTGGGATGTGTGCATTACATATAGTTAATGTCACATTTAAATCTCACAGCAGCCCTTTAAAGGAAACCTTTTAGGCTCAATTTATAAATGAAAAAAGCTCAAAGAGGTAGGGAGGCTTAAAGAAGTAAGGTAGCTACATAATGTTTGCAAAAGGACTCAAGAAAGTCTAGAGCAACCTATACAAAAGAACATTCTGCTGGAATGGAAATATTCCCTCTCTGTGCTAATAGGACATGTGGCTACTGGGACATGCGGCTATGAGTACTTGACATGTGGCTAATGTGACCAAGGAGCTGAATGCTTAGTGTCATTTAAATTTCTTATTAAAGTTAAATAGCTACATATAGCTAGCTGTTACTGTGTTGCTGCTAGTTCTATTTCAAAGATCAAAGAATGAAAGAATGCTTCCAAAGGATTCCAATTCCCATCTCTTCCACCTATAAAATCCTCTTAAAAAAGAAAAGAAAGAGGAAAAGGAAAGAAAGAAATATGGTAAATATTTATTAAAACCTCCCTGGCCACATTTCAGCTCAGATAACACTCTCAAAATTCCACCAGTCACAAGACTCAAACTGCATCTCCTCCAGCCCATGGCCAGCTTCTGATTGTCTCAAGCTTGAGTTGATTGACCTCTTTCCTTTGCTGTACATTTCCAAACCAGAGATAAAGATGTAGCTGACCTGAAAGAATGTTTAATAATTCAGATTATTCTGCTCTGTTGGCTGCAAGCAAAGGGATCCTCACAGATGGGACAAGCAACAGTTGTCCCTTCGTGGTCTGAGCCTGTCGCCTCGTTTCCTCATCTCTGATGTCCAGGCTTCCTTTCTTGTTGGTGACACTGGCCACCTGGTGACAGTTGTCAGGGCCCAGGGGAGCCTTCAATGATAGGGGTTCCTGATCTAGGTTTGATAACAATGGGATGTCTAAGGCAAAATCGGTGGTAACAACCCCAAGACAAGGGTAACAACCCCAAGACAACCCCCGACAAATGCTCCTACCACTTTGCCTCAAAGGGCTATTTCTTAACATGCTCCATCCTTTTTCAAAGTTGCCAAAGATTTGTCATATTAAACAGTGTAATTTACTAAAATAATTGATTTCTTTTGTTATTTTCAGTGAAAATGTATATTATTTATAACTGGTAATCAAAGCTAGAAGCCTCTTAGAAAAAAATGTGAAATAACATAGATGGTTCGTGATCTGAGCATGTTCTCAGGGAAGAGAAGCTTACAAAGGTTTTTAAGGCTAAAGACCATCCAAGGCCAACCACCCATCCCATAGAAGCTCAGTGAAGTTTCCTCACCCTGTTCAAGCAAGCCCTTGGCACAGGAGATAATTAATCAAGGAATTGGGGGATTTAATGTCACGCTCCGGAGAAACTAGTTTTCCTGACTTCTAGGGTTGGCTGATAGGATGTATTTTTTCCAATAACAAAGATAAGCCACACTTTATTTTGAAGTTCACACAGCCTGTAAAGATTATTAAAGCAAAAAGAAATCTGAACCCCCAGGACCACATGAAATGTTGCAGTATCTCAGAGAGATGGAGAATATTTAATTCCAAAACCCCAGAACACTGAAAATGGAATATGTTTCCTGCCACAAGAAAAGAAGATGAGAAATTTCCAGAAGCAAAGTGACCTGGCTGGGTAGGTAGGATAAAGGTATGGCTGTTGTTTTATTGGCCTGTTGGCTTGTTTTTTAACCAACTTAATGCCACGCACACTCCTGAGTCAGATTGATCTTGCCTCAGTGCTACAAGTGGCCATCTCCTACCTTGAGACATCCGGCAAGACTATCCATGAACTCCCCTTTTGAATGACTTCAGTGGATAGTTCAGCCGGACATCAAAGGACCAGGGGCCATTTCTCATGATTTTTGCCTTTTCATGACACAGCAGACCCAAGAGAATAAGATAGCAATTTCGAAAACTAACTCCATTTATTTACTTTCATCCGTGTTCTAGTTTTCTCTGATCCTAAACCCGCTTAATCCCAAGAAAAGTACAAATGGACATAAAATCAGGGAATATGAGGGACAGTGCTTCCAAATAAAACAAAACCTTCGTTTAACAAAAGAAGAAAGAGGCAGTCTGAGAAGGAAGCAAACAAAAGGAGGACCCATGCAGGGTTTCTAGTTACTAAAATACAGTCATACAGTCACTAAAATCCTAAAGTCAGGATCACCCCTCCTGCATATGCCCCTGGGTTGTGGAGATACCCAAAGAGCAGACTCTTTTATGTGGACTGATGAAATGCCCTTTCTTACTTCACTTTATACCCTAACTTCTTGGCCTCCTCTATTGTCCTTCTGTCATGTGGATCTGCTTCCCTCTGGCCATATTTCTTCCTGGTCTCCCCCGTGACTTTTCCCTCTGGATCCTGCAAACCAGCCTTGCTCCAGCGCCTGCCCCTGGCCTCCCAAGTTGGCTGTTCCCTCTGTCTTCCCGCATTTCTCTCTTTTTCTTCATTTCTATCATTTGTCACACCTGCATGTGCCTCCCCGGCCCAACCCACATCCTCCAAAAAAGAAACAAAAACAAACCCTATAAAAAAAAAAAACTTTTAAAATTATTTTCGGGCTCCCTTTAATCTGCAAAGCAGAAAGATCACTTTGTGTTGCTCTTGCTTCTATTAACACACGGAAATTCAGCCTATCTCTGCTAGACAGTCTCCAGGATCTTTATCGTTGGCCTGCTTTGGGCAGGGAGGGCTATCTAAATTGTTCTAGAGGGACTATTGTTGGAGGTAGTAAGGCATGGGGGTGAGAGCTAATAGTCACTCAGCAAGTCTGGCAGGTAAAGGAGGCAGCCATGGGGAGGTAGAGAAAGTAGGTTTGGGAAAATTTTTCTAAAGTTCAGGGGCACAAAGGCATGTGTCTGAAGTGACTAAGGGGTGGGAGTATATAGGTTTGGAGACAAAGGAAGTTCACCAACAGGTTGGGAGGGATACGCAGGGCATCAGAATCCTCTCTGGTGGGGAAACCATGGGCTCGCTGGGTGGAGGGTGGCTTTCAAAATGGAGGGAACAGGCCTTCCTCTGGGATGACAAGGAAGGACAGGCTCTGAAGTCTCTTGGTGACTCAGAGCCTTGGGGCCATGGAGTCAGAGAAATGTGGAACTGCATGGGACTTTTGAGATGGCCAAATCCAAGTACCTAACCCTCCTAAAGCAAGAGCAGGGGTAGAGGGGCTTCCCCAGGTCTTCAACCACAGGAACACCTGGGCTAGGACTCTTGTGTGGGGAACAGTCATCCCGGAGGGGCTTCTGTTTTTCTCCCCAGTAAAACAGCAGGTGCGCTACTCAGTGTCAGCCCTTTGAGGAGCCCAGGCTCGCAGGCTCACCCCTGGCTCTCCTAGAGCTGGGCAAGCCCGCACTGTCTTCTCCTGTCCCCATCGTTATTCCCAAAAGCTGGGAGTAGCCCTTGGGTGGCACAAGTGATTGTCCATTTCAGCTGGTAGTAGGTCTGCCCAACTCTGGGTTTTCCATGTAATATCCTATTTAATCCTCACTGCAAACCTGTGAGGTTGGAAGGCGTTATTATCCTATTTTGCAGAAGAAGGAAAACAAAATGCTGGTTCCGTTGTCAGGGTTCCCACAGAGAAATCACATAAAGAATTTAGAACAGGGATCCCTGGGTGGCGCAGCAGTTTGGCGCCTGCCTTTGGCCCAGGGCGCGATCCTGGAGACCCGGGATCGAATCCCACATCGGGCTCGCAGTGCATGGAGCCTGCCTCTCTCTCTGCCTATGTCTCTGCCTCTCTCTCTCTCTCTCTCTCTCTCTCTCTCTCTGTGTGACTATCATAAATAAAAAAAATAAAAAAATAAAAAAGAATTTAGAACAGAACCTGCATGTGGCCCAGGCTATGCACTCGGGCTCTGTTAGCCGCTGGTCTTATTAATATTAGTCTAGAGCTCGTATTATGTCCCACGTGGGAGCAGAGAGTCTGGACAGATTCTCAGAGATCAAACGCCCATTTATACTGATGGTGGGATCTCGGGGAAATGGTTAGTTAACCTCAGTTTTCATATATATAAAATGGAGATAATCACAGTACAGATATTATAACTGTGCCCAACGTATTGGAAGCATCATGTAAGTATTATTACTTCTGAATGTCTGTTTCTTATTCTTTCCTCTTCTAAACCCTCTTCTGCTAAAATAAACTATACATACTCCTAAGATTAGTATTTTTTAAAGATTGACTTATTTTATTTTAGAGAGAGAGAGAGAGAGAAGGGGGAGAGGCAGAGGGAGAGAAACTTCAAGCAGACTCCCTGGTGAGCACAGAGCTTGACTCACGATTCCATCTCACGACCCATGAGATCATGACCTGAGCCGAAACCAAGAGTCGGACCCTTAACTGACTATACCACCAGGTGCCCCTCAGATGATTCATATTAATTATGATTGATCCTGCCCAAGCTTCGGTGGGCAGGCCCCGTGGTAAAGGCCAGACAGCTTCATTTCTTTATGAAGTCTCTAGAATCCAGCACCACTGGCCCTAGATTTTTACTTGGTTAATCATTCAACAGACATGTGTTGAGTCCCTACTATGTACCAACAGAGGAAAGGCTCAAAAGTGTGTCACCCCTCTTGACTTGAAGATCCTGTAGTTTTGGGGATCCCTGGGTGGCTCAGGGGTTTGGCGCCTACCTTTGGCCTGGGGCATAGTCCTGGGGTCCCGGGATCAAGTCCGGCATTGGGCTCCCAGTGTGGAGCCTGCTTCTCCCTCTGCCTGTGTCTCTTGCTCTCTATCATGAATAAATAAATAAAATCTTTTTAAAAAAATTTTAAAATTTTAAAACCGGGAGCTGGGTGTTGAAGGATGCTGGAGGGGACGGGGAGGCCTTCTGGGCAGCCTGGAGGAGTCCACATGGGGAGGAAGTGGGAGGGCTCAGTGAGGCCAGCCAGGGGCCTGTGTCCGGGAAGGTTTGGCAAGAGAAGGACAGAGAAGCAGGCATCTGGGAGATGGAGGGGGCCTTGCATACCTTTCCAAGGAGTCTGTGTGTCACCCTGCAGGCAACAGGAAGCTTTGGGAAGCTCCAAGGAGAGGGGCAATACAGTTCTGTGGAGTCTGCAGGCGGCGTGGAAGGTGGATTCCGTGGGAGGCCCCAAGACATGGGGACACGGGGACAGAGTGGGGGGAGCCGCTGAACGCATGTGGCCAGGAGGCCCACGGAGCAGGGTGGGTGTCAGCCTTCTGGGGGGACTGGCCGGTGGGCCTGGCACGTGGTCAGCACGGAGGCCGACGCCGCCTTCTGAGCCGAGCAGTGCGGGGGTGGGGGGGTGGGGAAGGGTCTGAGAGGAGGGTGGACAGGCGGGCAGCCTGGGGGTTGCAGGCGTCTAAGTGCAGCTGAGCCGCAGCCAGTGGAACTCTGTGAGCGGCCTCCAGGGAGAGCCCGGCCCAAGGCAGCTTGGGAGGGTGATCGGAGGGGGCCTGTCCTCGGGCGCCCCTGCCCATGCTGGCCACCCGGACTGCCGGCCACGTGCCTCCAGGTCACCCTGTGAAAGATTCCAGGACCCTGGGATAGGGAGATGCGCTCCTTGATAATGACCAGGGACCTAAGAGGTTGGTTTCTTGTTTTTGTTTTGTTTTTCCTGAACTGGATGTTTTAGGCTCCCGAATACTCTAGTTTATTGGAGACAATGAATTTTGTTCATGAATCCCTTCCATAACAGACTGGAGGCTTCATGGTGAAGGGAAATGGAAAAAAAGAGTGACCTGTGTTGACCAAAAAACGTAATTAAATAAAGTGTGCACATCGGTTTAAAAAAAAAAAAAAAGGTCAGAAATTTGCCCTAGATTCTCTGATACTCAGACACAGCCCCTGATTCACAAAGCTCGTGTGTACCAGTTACTACTTTCATATCTTTAAAAAACAAAACCGAAAAGGACCAAAAAAAAAAAAAAAAAACCACTGGAGCCAATCCTGTTTTAGCACAATAGATCTGTACAAATTAATTAAAACACTTTGCTGTTTTTTTTTTTAAGATTTTATTTATTTATTCATAAGAGACACACAGAGAGAGAGAAGCAGAGACACAGGCAGAGGGAGAAGCAGGCTTCACGCAGGGAGCCTGATGGGGGACTCGATCCTGGGGCTAAACCGCTGAGCCACCCAGGAATCCCCCCACTTTGCTGATTTATAAGGAACCACACCTTTCCTGGTATGGTGTCATTTGCTCTCCTGTGATAATGAGAAGCTTCAGTTGGTGGTAACAGGTAGTTTGGATAAATTCTGAGAAACCTAGTTAAGTAGGTTTGCTTTATGCACTTTCATTGACCAGATGTAGTTTCCAACATGTGAAGTCACTAAGGGTTGAAAAACAAACCAAACCTATGTCCTGGCAGCGGGGGACCCCCCAGCACTGCTGTGCCCCTACTCACGGCCCCCTCACCGACTTGGGCGCCACCCAGCAGCGCCACAGGCGTGCCCACAGGTGACCGAAGGGTCCTGGCGCTCACATTTCCAGACGCTTCTGTGAAGCAGCAAAGTGGAAAATTGTAACCCTGCCTCGCTCACTCTAATTCGAGCTTCTAGAGACGCTAAGAAGGCTGGGGGGTGGGGGGGAGGGAGGGGCGAAGCGTCCTTTCTCTGGGTTCTCTTTTGCCACAGTATTTTGTCATCGTCTGGATTTGTGCTTTGTTTTGTTTTGATTTGTTTGGGTTTGGGTCTGGGCTGCAACTCCCAGACAGTCACCTCGCTGAGGGCAAACATTACCTTACTTCCTCTCTCTCCTCAACACCTACCCCGAGGCCTGTCCTATGCCCGGAGCTCCGAAAAAAGCGTGGGGCAGAACAGAGACAATCTGCTTTACAACAAGACTTGCCTTTGAAGACAGAGGATGAAGAACTTGTATTTTCTGCCAGGAAAAGCTCTGGCTCCGGCTCCAGGCTCGCAAGCACGGAGGGGCAGGCCGGCCGCCTCCCGGGCATCTGCTGCATGCGGGGATGCGGGGATGCGGGGAGGCGCCTCTCCCTCCAGGCCGCGCCGGCAGCACCCCGGGGAGCAGGTGCACCCCGGTGAGCGGGTCCCAACACCGACTAGAAGCGAGGCTCTGCCGTGGCACAACCAATAGGCGAGCCTTGGAGCTTCCCTCTAATGGGGAAACAGAAATCTAACAATTAGAGAGAGTATCCTGGGGGCTCTCAGAGTGTCCCCCCGCCCCCCCGCCCCCCCAGTGACAGATGCAGAGAGCGGAGAGGGACTAGATGGTGGGTGTCTTTCTTGTTATCGGTCTGGACTCTGCAACTCCATCAACCTCAATAACCTCAATAAGCATTTGTCTTCCAAGTTAGGATTAATGGAGCCTGGAGGAAATTTTCTTTTTTTAAAGATTTTATTTATTTATTATTACTCATTTTTATTTTATTGTTTATTTGTTAAATTTTCTTTGTTTAAAGATTTTATTTATTTGTTATTACTCACTTTTATTTTATTATTTATTTATTAAATTTTCTTTGTTTAAAGATTTTATTTATTTATTTATTATTACTCATTTTTATTTTATTATTTATTAAATTTTCTTTTTTTAAAGATTTTATTTATTTGTTATTACTCACTTTTATTTTATTATTTATTTATTAAATTTTCTTTGTTTAAAGATTTTATTTATTTATTATTACTCATTTTTATTTTATTATTTATTTATTAAATTTTCTTTTTTTAAAGATTTTATTTATTTATTCTCTCTTCAGAGAGTGAGAGGGAGAGAGGCAGAGACACAGGCAGAGGGAGAAGCAGCCTCCTCGCAGGGAGCCCGATGTGGGCCTCGATCCCGGGTCTCCAGGATCACGCCCTGGGCTGAAGGCAGGTGCTCAACCGCTGAGCCATCCAGGTGTCCCGCCTGGAGGAAATTTTAATTGGGACGAGGGTGGACAGACATATTTGCATTGGGCGCTGGGTCTTCCCTTTTTTTTTTTCCAGAAAATGACTATCTAAATGCTCCCAAGGTATGTTTCTCCTCCTTTGGATTAAGATCTCAGTTATCCAGCGCCTTCCCAGAGCTGTTTGTAATTGCATTCCAGCTCTCTTGGCTTCATAACACTCTGATGATCTTCCTTCGGACTCCGTTTTACGTGCGTCCTGGTAGGTGTGACTGTCCCTGAGCCAGCTTTTCCAGACATTTACCTACTCAAGCACCTCTCCTTTAAAAAATAAAAAGCAATAAAATCAGAAGATATTTATTTCACTGAGCGCAAACAGCTCACAAACAGAAACTGAGACTTCAGCAAAATCTTTGAACTGTCAGACATCAGTCTGTAATGGACAGGAAGTGTATTATATGTAATTTAATCACCAACTGCTGCTTTCAACCCCCCCCGCCCCCCCCCATCCCCCCCACCCCCCCCACCCCCCACCCCCCCCCCCCGTCTCTCTTCCCAGATGAAGGGCCTCCTCTCCCACTCCCTTATCTTTGCCTAAAGCCTCACCTCTGGAGAAGCTCTGAGAAGCCATGAAGAGAGTTAATTTGCTTGCAACAAAAAAAAAATGAAAAAAATAAAAAGACGTAAATGAGGTTGACACACTGAGGTTTTATGTTCCGACTCTTGAGTTGAGACGCATACCTTTTCAGTGCTTCCAAATGTCAACTGCCAGGACCACGAGAGGGGCCACATCTTGGTTCAAAGGTGCGATTCCGGAAGGGGATTCTCCACCCCAGTCCACAAGGAGAGTCTGGGACCCCACCAAGCCAGGAGGAGACCCCTGGACTTGACAGATCCCTTCAAATTAATCCCTGACATGAAAGGGCTTACGGCCTACTCGTCCGATCATATTTTTAGCATTATCTTTAGCACCTGCTTGGTCTCAGGTGTACAGAACCTCTTAGGAACCTGCAGACACTTGTGACGGAGGGCAGGGGTTGGGGAGGGAGAGGGGGGAGCAGGTTACAATGTAGAGATGCCCACTTCAATGACTCCCTGTGGGATCCCCCTCAAGTGAAACCCACTTGGTAAGATCCAATGCTCAGGTGGATTGTTGACTCTTTAGATGGCTAGGATGATGAGTTGTGATCCCCTGGGAGCACTGGCCAGGCCACGGTGCAGTGGGGGAAGGTCGGTGTATGGCTGGGCTGAGCTGCCAGTGGTACAGTGTGTGTGCTTAGAGGGTGCGGGCGAGCACAATTCTGCTGTCCTCCAACACACAGCCTGTTCCTTAATATTTCACATGTGGCTAAACTTTGATACCACTAAGCACTGGTAGCTGGCTGTAATAGCACGTGACTGATGGAAAATTTTAGAAGGATCAGAATTCTAGGATTCCAGTCCTTCATCCATCTGAGCCTCTGTTGCCATGTCAAGAAATAGGAAGAAGAACTACGCCTCCTAGACGAGGGTCAGGGACTTCAGGTATATCAGTGTCCATGAGGGGCTTAGAAGACACACACTTTTTTTTTTTTTTTTTAACCATAGAAATGTAAGCATTGCTGGGATTTTTTCATGGGGTGGTGGCCTTTGAAAATCTTCCAGGATGAAATCACCTCTAGCCCTCCCTGTAGAATAAAGCTGTGACTTGTTCATGGCTAGGGTGGGCCCGAACTGTTTCCTGAGAAAAGTTCCTGGCTTTGCCTGCTGGCCCTTTACAGCCCACAGCAGTCTAAAATTTCTAGTCTACGGATTGCCCCTCAATTAACAACAAACGATGGTCTCTCTCAGCACTGAACTAATGCCTTCCAACCCTTAGCCAGAGGCTGGGTGAGAACGTCCCCCATGAAGGGCTATTTCAAAATTATTCAGGGCATCACTCTTCTTGATACTTTAGGTTCTTTCTTTTGGGTACAGCCAGACATGGGAAAAGTAAATACTCAGACATTTAGCATTTAGGTTCCAAAGAAAATATGGAGTTGCGTTTCCACCATGGTAGGAAGCAGTTAAGCATTTGGTTTGGATCTGCTTGAGCTTGTGGAGCTGGGGGGCCCCTGCCGCTCTGGGTTCCACTCTGAGAAACCTCCCATCAGGAAACCCTTTCACTCCTAAGGACTGCAGAAAGCCCTTTGTCCATGGAGTTTGCACTTAGAACGAGATTTTCTCTCCCCCATCCTGAGTTTTTTTGAGATGAGAACCTCAGAATCAAATTTGAAACTCAGTGTAACACTCCCAGGGCTCCTAGGGACTGCCCGCTGGTTGTATTGCACTACTTATTAGGCCTCCCCTCCACCTGCCCTGCTGGCCTCCCTCGTCCTGATGTTAGCAGATGCTTTGGTTGTGAGCTGTCCCAAACCTTTTTTTGCAACCAGAAAGTCGTGACAAGCAAACAAGCGTTTACAATAATCTGCTTCAGGGGCACCTGGGTGGCTCAGTAGGTTAAGCATCTGCCTTTGGCTCAGGTCATGATCCCAGAGTACTGGGATCAAGCCCCACATCGGGCTCCCTGCTTAGTGGAAAGTCTGCTTCTCCCTCTCCCTCTGCTGCTTCCCTTGCTTGTGCTTGCTCTCTCTCTCTCTCTCTCTCTCTCTCTCTGTCAAATGAATAAATAAAACTTTTTTAAAAAGCAAAACTTGGGGATCCCTGGGTGGCACAGCGGTTTGGCACCTGCCTTTGGCCCAGGGCGCGATCCTGGGGACCTGGGATCGAGTCCCACGTCGGGCTCCCGGTGCCTGGAGCCTGCTTCTCCCTCTGCCTGTGTCTCTGCCTCTCCCTCTCTCTCTCTCTCTGTGTGACTATCATAAAAAAAAAAAAAAAAGCAAAACTTAAAATAATCTGTTTCAGAGGCTGCTTGTCCATGTAGATACAATCTAAGTGTATGGTAGACTGCCCAGGCTCTTGTTTCAAAGTCTTGTCTCCTCTACCTGCACTTCATTGCTTTAGTTCTCAACACACTGACCAAGTAAGAATGTTACTAGACACTAGGGTAAACTAGACAGTGCAGACCCATGCAAATTAGAAGGTGCTGGAAAAAATATTTGTTGAATGAAAACCAGAAGATGTGCAATGAGGAGAAACTTTGCCCTACAGTTTAGAAATTGTTTCCACCTTCAGGTCCAAGAACTCCCAGTTTCCTGACCTCATAACCCATTTCATTTTGCTCTTCCTTATGAGCACCCTCTAATTTGAGCACCATCATGTGTCCCTTTGTGCCGGTTTCACTCCCTTTGGGCGAAAGGCTAAGAACACTGTATAGCAGGGACTGGCAAACTTCATTTATGAAGGACCACCCAGTAAATACTGTAGATTTTGCAGTCCCCAGGGTCTCTGCTGCAGGCACCGGAGATCTTCATTATTCTTGGATTCCGTACTTATGAATTTGCCCACTCACTAAAATTTATTTATAACCCCAAAAGCAGTAACTGTGGTGCCATCGCAGTCATTCATGGACATGTGCAGAGCAATGAAAAACAGGAGTCGCCTGACACCTATGTTCTCAGCTGTGAGGTTGGACAAGGTGACATTTCGTCTTCTCATTGCATCTTCTCACACTGAACATAAATGTCCTGTTTGTGGTCCATTCTGTGTCATTTGTGTGTGTGTTTTGTGAGTGATTCTGGTGTTTAAAATGGCACCCAAGCATAGCACTAAAGTGCTATCTTATGTGCCAATGCACAAGATGGCTGTGATGTGACTTAAAAGGAGAAAATGTGTGTTAGATAAGTTCTGTCCAAGAGCAAGTTGGCCCTGAGTTCAATGTTAGCGAATAAATGATATATAAAAATAACATTTCTTTAAATAGAAATATACCTAAAATAAGGTTATCTATTCATCTGTTGGCAAAGATGTTGTGACCAGGGGCTTGCAGAAACCTAACCCCATATTTCCCTCAGGAGCAATGGTTCAGTATTTGCTAATTCCGTAATCCCGATGGCTTTATAGAACAGAACTATGGTGTATAATGATAATTTATTTTATTCAAGTCGAGAAATTAGTAATCTGAAAGCAGGCATAGATACAAAATGAGCATGGATATGTTCTAATAAAACTGTGTTTATGACAACAGAAACTTGAATTTCATAAATTTCACGTTATGTTACAAAATAGCCTTTAAAAAAAAATTTTCCAGGCAGGCCGGGCGACTCAGCAGTTTATCGCAGCCTTCAGCCCAGGGCATGATCCTGTAGACCTGGGATCGAGTCCCATGTCGGGCTACCTGCATGGAGTCTGCTTCTCCCTCTGCCTCTCTCTCTCTCTCTGTCTCTCTCATTAATAAATAAATAAAATCTTTACAAAATAAATTTTTAAAAAATTCCCCCAACCACCAGAATATATAAAAACCAGTCTTAACTTGCTGGCCCTTCATGGGCTAGATTTGTCCCAGGGGCCATAGTGTGCCAATTCTTGCTGTGTGACTTTGCTTTCAGTGAATCCCACCGCTTTAGAGCCAGATCACAGTAGCTTAGAGAGACCCATATTGTCATTCCCCTGGAAGTCTCTGCCATCTGAGGACTATCACTCTGATGGGACCTGAGAACATTTGTGATGTCTAGAGCTTTTGAAATAGGAGACAGTTTTTTTTTTTTTTTAATTTTTTATTTATTTACGATAGTCACACACAGATTGAGAGAGAGAGAGAGAGAGAGAGAGAGAGGCAGAGACACAGGCAGAGGGAGAAGCAGGCTCCATGCACCGGGAGCCCCACGTGGGATTCGATTCCGGGTCTCCAGGATCGCGCCCTGAGCCAAAGGCAGGCGCCAAACCGCTGCGCCACCCAGGGATCCCCAGGAGACAGTTTTGAAGTTGGAGTTCAGATAACTGGGTTTGAAAGCCAGTTGTATTATTGCCTAGCTGTTTCATGTGAGGCAATTTTTCTGAGCTTTATAACACAAGACAGAGAATCATGGCCATCTCCTCT
Organism: Canis lupus baileyi; assembly: GCF_048164855.1. Taxonomy (NCBI): domain Eukaryota; kingdom Metazoa; phylum Chordata; class Mammalia; order Carnivora; family Canidae; genus Canis; species Canis lupus. Next base: position 25,250,092 of record NC_132852.1, read on the forward strand.
GGCTGTAATACAGCTTAAAGTGCACAATGAGAAGGGGCTCTGCAATGGGATTCCTATAGGACCCTCAGGACTCCCACCTCAAACCAGTCCCACAGCTGGACCTCTACACTTGGGGTTCTTTGACCATCACCCAAGCCTCACAAAGGAGACAAGCAGACAATCAGATGCCAACAAATCTCATTCCTTTCTACCCTTCTTACCGTTTTCAGGGGTCAGGGAGACCATACAACCCACCCAATAAAATGAGCAAGAAGGGATTTCCCTGAAAACTGTACCCCCCATTTCTGTGGCCTCACGACATACTATTTAAAACACAAGGGAGGTCCCCCCAGATTACCCCCTGCCCCTTGTTTAGGCTAATGTCAGTCAGATAATTTTCAGGCATAAGCAAAAACCTGCTGGTGAGAAAACTCTCAAATGTCACTGCTTACAAAGGGGGGAGGAAAACAGAAAACTCTGTTTATTTTCCTGACCTAAAAGATAACATCACTTTGCCCTTTCCTTTTGTTTAAGGTCAGATCGGGAGCATTCTTTGAAAGTGGCTCCAGAAGAAGGAGTTTCATATCTGTATATTCTTGAGCAATTTACGTTCCTAGTAATAATGATTGCTAGGATTATAAGATACACTGTTAATCCCGTCACCTATAAATGGAGGCAATGATCTGGATCCCAGCCTACCAGTTAGAGTGATTGGTAAACTGCACAGGAATGATGTTACGGTTATTTTGTCAAAATCAACACTGATGCTAAAGTGGCCTTTCGGTGGCTTTTATATGCCGTGGGTGACATAATTAAGTCGGCACTGTGATCCCCAGGACCTCGCGGCGCTCTGCACACAGTGGCGTGGAGAAGCAACATTCACGGCTTTTCAGCTTCAGACCTCAGAGCTGGAGGGGCCGCGGGGTCCGGCCAATGCGTAGACTAAGAATGAGGAAGCAGGGCTCGGGGGGGGGGGGCGCCGGTGACCTTGCGCGTCCCGGAGGGAGAGAGGACACGGAACCGCGCACCTGGCGGAGCCCGCGTCTGCGGCTGGCGCCTCCCGGACCCGGGCGGCGGGGAGGGCGCGGGAGGCCGGCGGCGAGGCCCCGCCCCTAGGAGCCCCTGTAGCCACGCCCCCCGGAGCCACGCCCCCTCGGGGCCCCGCCCCCTCGGAGACCGGACCTGGGCGGCGGGAGGGCGCGGGAGGCCGGCGGCGAGGCCCCGCCCCTAGGAGCCCCTGTAGCCACGCCCCCGGAGCCCCGCCCCCCGGAGCCCCGCCCCTAGGAGCCCCTGTAGCCACGCCCCCGGAGCCCCGCCCCCTCGGAGCCACGCCCCGGAGCCCCGCCCCTCGGAGCCACGCCCCCTCGGAGCCACGCCCCCTCGGAGACCGGACCTGGGCGGCGGGAGGGCGCGGGAGGCCGGCGGCGAGGCCCCGCCCCCTCGGAGCCCCGCCCCTTCGGAGACCGGACCTGGGCGGCGGGGAGGGCGCGGGAGGCCGGAGATGAGGCCCCGCCCCCTCGGAGCCCCGCCCCCTCGGAGTCTCGTCCCTCGGAGCCCCGCCCCCCCGGACGCCGGGCGCGGGGCGGCGGGGCCGGCGGGAGGCCGGGGGCGCCGGCGGGGCGGCGGGGGGCGCGGCGCGCGCGCAGTCACGTAGCCGCCTGCGGACCGGCTCGCTCGGCGCCACGTAGCGCTCGGCTCGCGAAGCTCAGCGCTTTCGAGGGAGGCGGGATCCAGGAAGGGAAAGCTCCTCCTGACCCTGCCTCTGTTGCATCTTTCTGGAAATTGGGACTCCGGCTCCTTCGAACTTGTTAGACTTTTCGAAGTGTCAAGGCGAGAGAGAGCGGGAGAGCGCGCGAGCGCGCAGGGGGCCGAGAGCACGGGTTTCTCTCGTCTTGCACGGAAGGAAGCAGGTGTGGCCCCACGCGCGGGGCGCGGAGCGCGGAGGCCTCCCTCCCCTTTACCCGCACGCGCCGCCCTGGCTCCGCGCCCCGGCCTCGCGCGCCCGGCGCTTCCACTCGACCTGGTGGCTCAGGACTCCCAACAGTGCATCGCGGAGGCCGGCGGCGTGCGGAGAGCTGACCCCACCTCTGCCACCGAGGGGGGCGCCTGGGGCGGATCGCTTCACCTCCTGGGACGCGGAGGTTGAAACGGGAGCTCCGGGCAGGTGTGCCGCGGGGCGGGAAGCACACCCCGGTGAGGTGGGAGCCCCAGCCGAGGCCCAGGGTGCGTCTCCATTGCACCGCGCCGCTGAAGCCGATCCAGAAAACCTGCCCGGTTTTGCAGGTGCCCCTCAGGGCCTTGCCCGCCCGCCCTTGTGGGGAGAGGCGATGATGGACTCAGACTTCCTGAGTCTCTAAGGCCTCGGCCTCCGTTGCCAGGAGAGATGGTTTTCGGACTAGCGGTGGGATGCAGCCTTCGGAGGAAGGACCAATCAGCCCGATGTCTGGGGCTGGGATGTGGGAAGGTGAGGCTAGAACACACCTTTGCCATCCTGCCCTCCCCCCCGCCCCAATCAGGTGGCCTGGCAGGTGTGAAGCCCTTGAGCTCTTCAGGAGACAGTTCAGAAATCACCATCGTACAGGTTAGGGATCCTTAGCGTGCTCTCCTCAAAACCCTTTCCTCTCTGGCCTCAACCCCCGTCCCACGGTCCGGACACATAGCGACACGATGCCCCTTCCCCTTGCCCACTCCCCGGCTCCTGGGTTCTTTCCTCCCTGCTCTCTCTAGCACGTTCTGCACACCTCCCGCGTGGCCCATGGTGACAACTCTCGTGCCCATTTCTCAGGCCTTGAGCGGTTTCGTTGTTGCATTTGATGCCACGGCCACTCCCACGTTTTTGCAACTCTTCCTTGAACTTGTGGAATTCCAGCCTGCTCCTTCCTGGGCTTCTGTAATGTCTTCCTCTGCTCACCCTTTGAGGCTTTCTCCCAGCCAGGGCTCTCTGTTGTTCTTAACACACATCCTTCCCGTGTGACCTCATCCAAACCCTCCCCTAATACATGAACAATGTTGGTGCCTTGGTGAGAAAGTCAGGGTACACGGTGGCCATGCGGTATCCGGCCCCAGCTCTCCTCTTTGTCTCCAGCCCCTGCCATTCCCCTGCGTGTTCCCTTCTCCAAGGTCACTCCAGATGTCTCCCACATTTAGAGATTTTCAGCCCTGCCTTCACACGTGCTTGAGAGGTAGCGCATTAACTGTTGGCGAGAAACAAATCCCCACAAAGACTTCTTAGTGGCTCACAGAAACAGGAATCACTTACTATGTCTCTTGGTTCTGGCTTAGGCTCCCTCACGAGTTAAGAGGGTGGTCAAGGCCACGATCTCCCGTGGGGTGGGAGGGGGAGCCACGTCTCAGCTGATTCACATGGCTGGTAGGAGAGCGCTGGCTGTTGGTGGGAAGCCTCACTTTCTCCTCGTGTGCGTTGTTTGATATCTTCATGGCCTAAGAACTGGCTCCCTCCAGGTTGACAAGTAATCCGAAGAGTAAGATAGAAGCTGCAGGGATTTTTATAATCTAGCCTCCAAGTTCAGCCAGTGTTATCTCTGCCATTCTCTCTTGGTCACTCAGAACAGCCCTGACCCAGTGGGAGAGAAGGCTACCCAAGGGTGTGAATACCAGGAGGGAAGCATCATTGGGGGCCCTCTTAGTGTGGGCCACCTCGTTTAGTTAGCCCCTTTCTTGGTGTAAATAACTGAGTCTTCTGTCCATCCTCAGCTCACTGACGTACAGCCACTTCCTTTAAGAAGCCCTCCCCGTTGCTGAATTTCTTCTGCTGCTTCCATTAGACCTGGGGCATATATCTCCATTCCCCCCCTGTTCTAAGCTGCACTGAAATTGTAGATTTACTTGCTTCTCTCTTGCCTGGTCTTTGGGTTCCCTGAGGAATAAGAGAATGAGGAAGAAGAAGACAATTTAAAAGCACAGGGTCCAAAAACAATGGTGCACAGCAGAGTCTCAGTATAATTTATATAAGGAGTAAGTGAATGGATGAGTAGCGTTTCCTTTCCCCAACTAGAAATGTTTTGTATAGCACTTAATTTCTGTCACACCCCCATTCAGTTCTCTGCTGATTGTTTTTCATATTGCAGCTTTCATATTACACTTCCCACCTGCCTCATCGCAGATGAGCTCTGTTCTTTGATTCTGAAATTTTTTAATTTAAGAAAGATGTAGCTACAGTGACCTTCACTGCTGTTTGCTTATGATGTTTCACTTTGTAGAAAACTGAATTGCCAGAAGTAGTGATTTGATTAAATAAGTTATAGGGACGCCTGGGTGGCTCAGTGGTTTAGCCTCTGCCTTCGGCTCAGGGCGTGATCCCGGGGTCCTGGGATTGAGTCCTGCATCCGGCTCCCCATGGGGACCTTGCTTCTCCCTCTGCCTGTGTCTCTGCTTCTCTCTCTGTGTCTCTCATAAATAAATAGATGAAATCTTTGAGAAAAAAATAAGTTATATAAAAAAACACTTGTGTAGCCACTGAAATAATAATACAAAAAGATATTCGTTGATATGAAAAGATGTTCGCTTGATATTATTAAATGAAGTAAAAGAAAATTGTAAACATTATAATTTAATTTTTTTATTATTTTTTAAAGATTTTATTTATTTATTCATGAGAGACACAGAAAGAGAGGCAGAGACACAGGCAGAGGGAGAAGCAGGCTCCATGCAGGGAGCCTGATGTGGGACTTGATCCCAGGACTCCTGGATCACGCCCTGGGCTGAAGGCAGCACTAAAACCACTGAGCCACCCGGGCTGCCCAATTTAAATTTTTTAAATTGCAATAGAATACTTGTAACATACAATTGATCATTTTAGCCATTTTTAAAGTGTATAGTCCAGTAGCATCAAATACCTTCACATTGTGCAGCCAATGTCCAGAACACCTCGTCTTGTGAAACTAAGTCTACACCATTAAGCAACATTCCTTCCTCCCCACTTTCTTTCCTCTCCTCCAGCCCCTGGCAACCACCGTTCGACTTTCTATGTCTATAAACGTAAATACTCTGGAAACTCTCGTAAGTAAAATCACACAGTATTTGTGATTTTGTGCCTGCTTATTTCACTCAGCATACTATCCTCAATATTCATCCACGCTATAGCATGTGTCTGAATTTCCTTCCTTTTTGAGGCTGAATACTGTTTCATTGTATATATTTTGTTTATCCACTCATCCACTGAGAGGATACTTGGGTCGCTCCTACTTTTCGGCTGTTGGGAATAATACTGTTAGGAGCATAGGTGCACCAATATTTGCTCAAGACCCTGCTTTCAGATCTTTTAGATATATACCCAGAAATAGGATTGCTAGGTAATAGGGTAATTCTGCTTTTAATTTTTTGAGGAGCTTCCATACTGTTTCCTATAGAGGCTGCACCATTTTCTGTTCCCACTAACAGTGCACAAGGATTCCAATTTCTGTACATCCTTGCTAACTAACACTTATTGTTTTCTGGGCATGTACACGTGTGTGTGTGTGTGTGTGTGTGTGTGTGTGTGTGTGTGTTTCATAGTAACCGTCCTAAAGGGTGAGGTGGTATCTCACAGTAGTTATAATTCACATTTCCCTAATGATTAGTGATGTTGAACACTGTGGGAGTTCTTTAGATATTCTGGATATTAATCCCTTATATATGGGATTTGCAAATATTTTATCCCATTGTGTCATTGTCATTTCACTCTGTTGATTGTATGGAAAACAGTTTTTTAAGGAGAAGTGTTTATACAGACAGATGCAATCAGGAAAAAAACTGGGAAAACAGCTGGAAAGTTAGGGTATAGACTATAGAGTTAAGAGTAATTTTAATTTTCCCATTAGCAATTTTAGCATAAACATAACTTTCACAGAAAATCTTTGGGTAAGTAACATCTGATTCTAATAAAGCATAGGTCACAGGTCTGTCCTTTGAAGGTTTAATCAAGATATGAAATCGAGAGAATATTCAGGTTGTCAGCATCCTCCCAATGGGATACTGAGTCAAGGAGTGACAAGTGGCTTTACTTTGCTGAGTTTCATTTTCCTCTACTTGAAAATGTGAGATTTCTCCAGTCCTGGAATTCTTTATTCTGAAGAATGTACATACATATAATATCTATAATTGATTGTCCTTAGGAAACTTTTTCCAGTGTTTCAAAAGGCACTTGGTCCTATTTCTATCAGATCCATCACCCTACAGTGTGCCTGCGTCCCTGTCTAGTTTGGGACGTCCTCAAAATTCAAGGCCTACTCCTCTTGGCAATACCTGCGAGCACAGAGGTTGGCATACTAGTTGACTAACATTACCAAATCCAAAAGGCACGTTTCTGTTATGCAGCTTCCCAGAAGCATTTGACTCAAGAGGATCACCTGGCCACTTCTTTCCATTGCAGCCATCTCCTGTTTGCCCTTCTGTGACACCTCACTGTCTTGGTTTTCCTACTCGGTCTCTGGCTACTCATTTTCAGTCACCTTTACAAAGTCCTCTTTATTCTCTACCTTCAGAGTTCTTCGTGGCACAGTCCCTTCTCATCTGCTCTCCTTCCATGACCTCACCTGTTGCCAAAACTTTAATTCCCACCTATGTACCAATTATTTCTAACTGACCTAGACATCTCTCTAGAGCTCCAGACTTGTGTATCCAAACGTCTCGCGCTGTGTTTTCTGTTTGTCCTTACAGATCCTCCCCTTACTCGTGCTGACCCTCCTCTCTGCCCTGGCACTTTGACCTTTGTGAACTACATCAACAGACTCTCTGACTTCCAGCTGGGCTTAGCCATAGAAGTTTCCAGCAGAAGATTGAAAGGTAGGAGGAGAGTGAGGTCAGTAAGTTTATTACCCCAGCTCCCTCATTGTGGCTCACCTCAGACTGACTATATCTCTCTACTGAAGGCCACAGATCCTATCAGAAGGCCCTCCATCCACCTCCTGCCCCCCCCCCCAGCCCTCTCTCTTAACCAGCCCTCTCTCTTAACCCTTTTCCTTTGCTTCCTCAGGCCAAGTATGGTAATGCCTCCCCACTATACCTAGCTTCAGGGCACTGCACAATCTTCTTGCATTCCCTCAGCTCTGCCCATACTTTTGTAAAGAGTCTTTTTATTAAATTCTCCTCCCCCTGCCCTGGTTTCCTGCCAGGACCCTGGCTCCTACACACCTATTCAACATCTACCCTTGGAATTCTCACAGTCATCACAAACATGACATGTCCACGACGTGACTTTTGATTTCCCTTCAAGCCTCTCCTTCTCCCTACTTTCTGCCATCTCTGTGAATGTTAGCACCAGCAGGCTGGGTGCACAAGGCAGATGCCTTGAAAGTTGATGTGATTTCTCCATTTCCCTCAGCCCCGCTGTCCTCCATTTTACCTATCACTGCTTCTGGAAAATCACCTCCACACATCTGGCTACTCCTCACTCCAATTTTCAGCTTATATATTGTCTTCTGAAAAAAATCTTCCTCTACACAACCAGTTAAGGGCCCTCCATCCCATTATTTTCTCTCTATGTGCCAGTTTGTTTGCTTCTTAGCAAATAATATCACTTCTTAATATCACTCAAGAAGTGATTATCTATTTCACTCAAGAGTTATATCCCTTTGGTAGAACAGGATGACTCTGAGCTATGAAGGATAATGAATATAACTCTTCAGATTTATATTCAGATCACCCAACTCGAAGTGATTTTCCAGCCACTGTTTCCTGAGGTCAGTCCAACATGGCATGGTTAATCTCTGAAGTTCCAAACCTAGGTCGTCCATGCTAACCTCTTCAAGGTTCAGTATACCCTCAAAGCCTCATGGAAAATGAACCATTAGCTTTATTTATCTAGTCTACACTGGCAGAAATAAATTACATGACATCTAGGGTTTCATAAGAGCCCAGTTCTATTGGCTCCACATCCAAGGATTTATCCTTGACTACAAATTTGTTTCAAATAAACTCCACATATAAAAACAACTTTCAAAAGATGTAATCTAGACGCCTAAAATGTCAGATTCATGATTTAGTTACTTAGTGCACTGCAAGTTCAGAAAACAAAGCAAACAAAAATCTAAATGAAAGAACACACTTCTATTTTTTTAAAAAGATTTTATTTATTTATTCATGAGAGACACAGAGAGAGAGGCAGAGACATAGGCAGAGGGAGAAACAGGCTCCCCACAGGGAACCCGATGCAGGACTCCATCCCAGGACCCCAGGATCATGACCTGAGCAGAAGACGGACGCTCAACCACTGTGCCACCCAGGTGCCCCAAAAGAACACTTTTCTAAAGCAAATTGCCTATCTAAGTCCTCATACACGTGGAGTCAGACAGAAAAGAGAAATACATCTTTGTATTAACTGAACTGAAATATTTGCCTTTTTTCTCTTTGAGGAACACTGCATAAAAGAAACACCCATCAGGTTTGATGTATGGATTCAGAGCTGAGAAACCACCACAGTATTTAGGGGCTCCTGTCTGTTGGTTCTGTTTGAAGCCTTGGGGTTGAACCACACCAAGGAAATCATTACTATGGATGCTGCCTCTGGGCAGGGATTCAGGAAAACAGAGAGATGGAGAAAGGATGAAAGGAGAGGATAACTGGCCCATTCCATGGAGATGATTGAGTGTTATGGACCAGGCACTGCTTTAAGGTTCATGTACTGACTGTGGTTTGAATCTCATTCCTCCTCAATGACCCTCTTCCAATCATCTTCTAAAGATACTGGACATTATTTCTTTCCTGGACTGGTTAAAAATAAAAACAACAAACAGACCAGGAGTTAATGGCTGGAACTAGTGCCTATTTTTCTATAAGCCTTTCCTTGAGCTCCTGGAAATTTTAGAGGCATTTCCTTCACTCCTGGGTTCTAAATTCTTAAGCAGCCTATTCACTGTGAGAGGAGGAGCCCTTCTCTTACGGAGAGCTGGTGATTTGGACATCTTAAGCAACTTGAGTCCTGCTCCTGGATGTGGATAGGCCGAGAAAACCAGGACAGCAAGAAGACAGCTCATCGGATTGCAGAGCTTGGTACAGTAGTCCCCATATCTGTGGCTCTGCTTTCTGCAGTTTCAGCCACGTGCTGTCAGCCATGGTCGTGAAGCAATGATCCTCCTTCTGATGTATCGTCAGGAGGTCAGTAGTAGCTGACCTAGGTCAATGCCAGGTCACACCACCTACATCTTTCACTGCACTTCCTCTCGTCACGTAGGCATTTTATCATCTTACACCATCACAAGAATGGTGAGTGCAGAACAATAGGATATTGTGAGAGAGAGAAAGAAGCTACATTCATAGAACCTCTATTACAGTATAATTGTTCTATTATTTGTTATCATTGTTAATTTCTCACTGTGCCTAATTTATAAATTAAACTTTATCATAAGTATGTATGTATATTATATGTAGGATTCAGTTCCACTAAAGGTCCTAGAAGGTATCCCTTGAGGATAAGTGTGTGTGTGGGACCACCGTATAGTATTTATTCTATTGCTGCTTATACTGGGGGCAGCCACCATGGTGGGGAGAAGGTATTATCATCTGATTTAAAGTTCTTCAATTAATCTGAAGAGACCAGAGTTTACAGGTTCTCCATATTCTTAATATTTAAATTTTTGCCCTTGGCCTACAAGAATTGGAGGAATGAAGCCCAATCCCTACATTGTTCAGCTGAAGAAAGAGTGTCTTGGGGATATATTTTGCCTGGGGATACATATCAAATCAAATCATTTTGTTGAGCACCTACTGTATGTAGATGGTTAATTTTATGAGTCATCCTGGCTACAGTGTGGGATCCAGGTGTTTGGTCAAACATCGCTCTGTGTTTGCCAAAAAGATATTTTTTTAGATATTAATGGTTGTTGGTTTGTTTGTTTTTTTTAGAGAGATTGATTGATATGGGAGGAGAGGGGCAGAAGGAGAGAGATAGAAAATCTCAAGCAGGCTCCACTCCCAGCATGGAGCCTGACTTGGGGGCCAACCTCACAACCCTGAGATCATGACCTGAGCCGAAATCAAAGAGTTGGACACTTAACCAACTGAGCCATCTAGGTGCCCTTAAATATGATGAACATTTAAATGAGCAGACTTTGAGTAAAACAGATGTGTTCCATAATATGGGTGGGCCTCATTAATTAGTTGAAGGCCTTAAGAGGAAAGAGAAGGTTCCCCTAAAGGGGAAGGCATTCTGCCTCTAGACTTCAGAGTCAATTCTTTCTGGAATCTCCAGCCTGCCAGCCTGCCCTACAGATTTTAATCTTGTGAGCTCAGTCAAATTGCATGAGCTGAAAATCAATCCCATTTTCTAGATACAGCTTATCCATTCTGTTTCTCTACAGAGCTCTGTCTGATGCATAAGGAGTGGGGAAGGTAGGGGATGGACAGGTGATCAACATCTGACTCTCAGGTACCTGGACTCTGCTTTGATGGCCACTTCACCAGACAATAAACCAGAGTAGATGTTCCGCTCATGGCCATGTGTTTCATGACATTGTTGGGGGAATAAGTGCTTGTCTTCACACTTTCAGCTTTTGGAGTGACAATTTAAAAGCGCCATAAGCCAAACGCAAAATTAAATCCCTCAAAATGCCTTTGGATGTACAGTGTTCCTCTTACAGAGGAAATAGCCTCACCAAATCCAGGCAGTTTATTGCTGAAGCCATCCATCTGCCGTCATCCCAGTGTGAGTGCCATGTGTTTGTCAAGTACACGTGTTATGTTCCTGCCATACACTCAGACTCTACATTCTGGGAATTAAGCTGAGGAAAATTTCCGCTTTCTTGACAGCAACTGCCAGAGCATGCTTGCCCTAGTATGCAATATAAATGCAAACTGGGTGTTCTCAGGAGAGCTGTCTGAATTCTTTGTTCTTTGGGTGTGCAGAGCCAAAGAAAAATAACCAAAACGTGAAATCTCAGCTTTTAGCTAGCATTGTCAATGTTTACCACCTTCCATGGAGGCCTTAGGGAGGAGGTTACAGAATAGGATACATTATCATCTAAAAATAAATGAGCTGATATTACACAGTACAAATTACATTAATTACAACCTCAGCTCCTTTTATGTCTTTTCTCCATGAGTTTAGTTATACTGAAAAAGTGAAATGGCAACGTTGAAAGAAAATATTTGAACAATTAAGATTTAGAACACAAATATAGCCTTAATTGTATTCCCTGAGCAGCTTATTTCTGATCAGATCTTTCTTAAAAGAAGATTTATTTATTCTAGAGAAAGAGAACTTGAGTGGGGAAAGGGACAGAGGGAGAGAATCTCAAGTAGGCTCCCCACTGAGCTCAGAGCCTGACATGGAGCTCAATTTCACAATCCCGAGATCACAACCCTGAGATCATGACCTGAGCCAAAACTGAGTCAGACACCACCCAGGTACCCCTTGACCAGATCTTTCGGATTGTAGTCTTCTTTCCTCCCCTGCCTGCTGCTGCTACGAGGCCAGCCTGCAGTGACAGAGCCAGTGGTTCAACAGAGTTCTCAAAGGGTGAAAGGAGATACTCAAAGCATGGGATCCAGCAGACTCAGTGAGAAGGAAAGAGCATTTCAAGAAGCTAAGAGGTGGATCAAGGCTTGCGGAAACCAAAGGGCTGGAATTAGGAAAATAAAAATGAGAATCTGAAACAAAAAGTGACCAACTAGAATGTCTTGGTCTTCCTGCTTCACTCTGCAGTGTATGCATTTACTGTAAACTACTGAGCTTTCAGGAGAATGGAAAAAGGAAAACTGGACAGCGCCTCCTCAGCTTTCCTGTCTTCTCTAGGATTTCCTGCTAGCTTTCCCCACCCTTGGTCACCACCCATCCAGAGAACTACCATCTATCCCCGTCCTATTCCGGTCAATAGGCACGCAAGGCGCATTACTCACGCATTATATAGGGTGCAGAACTGGGGGAGGCAGCTGGGAAAGCCTCCTGGCTCCCTGTGACTGACTCGCCCTTTCCTTATTAAAATATGTTGTTTCCTAGAGGGTTCCCCAGGGGCCCCAAGGGAGGCTTTGCTGTGATTCATGTGACTTTAAGTGTGATAGAAATGGAGGACCAACTTGTTAAAGTTTTTATGGGGATCTATTTTCAGGAGACAGAATGTAGCCAAGACACACGTCAAAGTTCAAAAAGGAAGGCAGAAAAACAATGATGAAGAGGCGGTCATTGGGACAGGACATTGAAGCCGGGAAACATCAGATGAAGTCTTTCATGTATCTCATTCTTAAGACACTTAGGATAAGCCCCTCGAGAGTTGCTAAATGTGGCATATACATTTGGCTTTAAGGACTTTAGAGCCAACCCGAGGGGACCATGGAAGAAGTTACATGATTGGGGAAGAGTGGTTGTAGCAGAAGTTTTGATGCTCTTGGAACAGAGATTAGAGCAAAACCCACCCTCCCACTACACACATGGCCACCCCTCCCACCCAGCTGCCTCTGTGGAGTAGAGTGAACCACATTTTCTAGCACCCTTACAGTAAAAGTATCAATGGTTTGTAAAGGCTGGGGCTATAGGAGTGTAGTGACAAACAGTAGTCCCTGCCCCCCCCCCCCCAGCATTTTATGTTTTACTAAGAAGAGGGAATATGCTGGGATTTAATGTGAGGGAGATTGGATGGCCTTGCATGGGCACTTCTAGAGTGGAGAGATTTTTCACATTTTATGTCAAATTTCCACCATCGGTATAAAGTGCAGGATTCTACACAGAGATCTACAGCCTGTCCAGTATATCTCCTCTGAAAAACATGAAGTGGTTGAAAGAGAAAGAACTCGAGAAGGGGCAAAATATACCTTTGTTGGGGTTATGAGAATTCATACACTCAGGGAAAAAGTGTGAAAGGAAACAAAATCACGGCTCTAGAGTGAGGTGTGGGGGGAAGGGGCATCAACGCTGGCTCACGGGGGGAGTAGAGGGGAAAGATTGAACTCAAGGAGGGAACAGATGCCTCCCCTGGACTAATAAGAGGGGTTCATCAGAAGAAAACACCAGAAATGTGCCCTGGAGATGCCAAGGACACATGCCTCCAGCAGGAACAGCAGGGACATCTTGCTACAAGCTTATATTTACCTGATAACACCTACTGATGGTAAAGAGGAGAGGAAAACAGGGCACTAGTTGATTCTACAGAAGTATCTCAAGTGAGTGCCATAATATTTTCTCCATGGCACAGTGCTTTTCGCAATGGGACCTCCAAGCCATTCTTTTGAGTTTTGTGTGATTTCTCAGTTTTTATTTTTGTTTTTGCCCTAGATAGCTAGCTTAGGTGACTACTGGTATAGATGAAAGATGTTAGTGTGCTGTAGACGTGGCTCTGTGATACTCTGGAGCAGAAGTGATAGCCAGCCTCTGGATGTTGATGTAGCTTGGGTATGGCAACCAGAGCAATGGAAACTTCCAGTTACAAATAAACCTTGTTCCATCTTTGCCCCCTTCTCCTACCAGCCTCTGGGCAGAACAAGCAGCAACTAGTAACGTCAGTGATGCTGTCACAGCCCTCACAGAGCAGATTGGCTTCTTGTACCAGACCCAACTGCTCTTCTCCAGACATTTCCACCATGCCCTGCTACTTCCTCGCCTAGGCAATGAGGTACTGTACTCTCCAGAAGGGGTAAGATGGCACTCCTTCCAAACACAGAGAACCATGCCTTCTTTCCTCTTCCTTGCCGTAGTTTTTCAGGGGAATTCCAATTTTACCCTAGCCGGTCTACTGCAAACTTCACCTATTCTCATTTCTACCCATGAAACACCATTATTCATACCAGAGTACAAACCTGACACCCCTCATTTTGGGGTCCTCTCACTGCTGGCTCACCTTTGGTCACATCAGTCTATTTTTAATCATTATAGGAATTATGTCTTGTGCATTAATTTATTTAAAAGTTTATTGTCCATTCTAGAATATGAGAGCCATGAGAGTAAGGACTTGTTTGTTCCATTGACTAGTATATTTTTCATGTTTAGAATAGTGTCTGGCATGTAATTAGTATGCCAAATGATTTATTATTGTTCAAAATAGAGGGTAGAGTCTATTATAAATCAAGAACTTTGGGAAATAAAATATTCCAATATTAATATGAGAATAGTTTTTACCTTACAGACTCAGAGACACCTCCACTCTATTGAATGCTGCAATAGGGAAATTTAGAACAGCCAGAAGTCACCAGGAGTTGGAGAGGATAGAGGAGTACTAAGGGGGTATCTCCAAGACCCTTTCAAGGAGTCTGTAAGGTAAAAACTATTTTTTTTAAGATTTTCTTTATTTATTCGTGAGAGAGACAGAGAGAGGCAGAGACATAGGCGGAGGGAGAAGTAAGCTCTCTGAGGGGAGCCTGATGCAGGATTTGATCCCAGGACCCTGGGATCATGACCTGAGCTGAAGGCAGGCACTCAACCAGTGAGCCACCCTGGCATCCCAAAAACTATTTTCATATTAATATGAAGGTGTTGATTTTTTCACTGTGGTGATATTTCTACTGATGATGCAAAAGCAACAGAGAGCAAAACTGCTGCCTCCTTGGCATGTGGCATGTGGCACCAAATTGTCACCACATACTCACAGTAAAAGAGACTCCAGTTTCATTAAGAATGTCCTTGATAGGGATGCCTGGCTGGCTCAGTTGGAATGTGCGACTCTATCTTGGGGTTGTGAGTTCAAGTGCCACGTTGAGTGTAGAGATTACTTAAAAATAATATATATGTGTATATATGTATATATAAAGTCCTTGATAAATCAGTAAAAATTATTAATTTTGCTAAATCTCAACCTCTGAGTACATGTGCACTTAATATTCTCTATGATAGGGATGCCTGGGTGGCTCAGCGGTTGAGTGCCTGCCTTCAGCTCAGGGTGTGGTCCCATGGTCCCGGGATCGAGCCCCACATTGGAGTCCCTGCATGGAGCCTGCTTCTCCCTCTGCCTGTGTCTCTGCCTCTCTCTCTGTATGTCTCATGAATAAATAAAGAAAATCTTTAAATAAAAAAAACAAAACAAAATATTCTCTGATAAAATGGGAAGTACACTTGAAGCATTTCTGCTATATAATGAAGAGTGTTGGTTTTATTTTTTTTAATGTTTTATTTATTTATTCATGAGAGAGAGAGGCAGAGACACAGGCAGAGGGAGAAGCAGGCTCCATGCAGGGAGCCTGACGTGGGACTCGATCCTGGGACTCCAGGGTCAGGCCATGGGCTGAAGGCAGCACTAAACCGCTGAGCCACCCGGGCTGCCTGAGTGTTGGTTTTCTTGAGGAAAAACACTCGGCAATTAAATTGTGAACTAAACTAGTCTTTAATTCCTCCTGGAACACCACTGCCCTTTAAAATTTTAAAGAATGAAAGACAAACTATAGTTATTTAGAATTGGATATTTGATTGATACTTTGTCAAAATGAATAAAGTGAGCCTGCCCCCTCAAGTAGAACGACTGACAATATCAGTTTGTCAATGATAAAATTTTAACTTTCAAAAAAGGATTAGAATTATGGAAAACTTGTATCCATCACAATGAGCTTGACAGCTTCTTTATAGACATTATTCTGATGAAATTGGTGGCAATATATTAATAATGTGATTTGGGGGGGATATGTCATAAAATATGTCAAAATTTGGAAGATCTACGTAAGTCAGTCAGCCAATATTTTCCAAATGTTACAAAAGCATGCATGGATAAAAGATCCATTCAAAGTGCAAAGTAGACCAATGGGCTTCATGTAAGAGAATTTAAAAAGTTCATTGATGAGGTTCCAGGTTCCACATTAAAATTAACTTTAAAGAAACTAGCACTTACTGAGTTTGCGTGTAGTATAACGGCTATGTGCACTTATCTTTAAAACCTATTAAAATACTCCTCCCTCATGCAGAGGCTGATTTTTCTTCATAAACTTTTATCGAAACAAGATACTACAATGGACAGAATGTAGAAGCAGGGCAGATAGGAGAATCCAGCTGTTTTCTATTAGCCAGACATTAAGGAGATTTGTAAAACGTAAATGACATACATGGTGCTTCTCACTGAACGTTTTCTGTTTGGGAAAACAGTTATTTGTCATAATCTACACTGCTGTGTAATGCATTATGATTGTCACTCGTACATATTGTAAAAATGTCTCCGCATTCATTTCTAATAGGATCAATATTGATAGCCCACATTGAAAAACAAAAAGCAAAACTATTCAGAATCCTCGGTTTTTTAGAAGGTAAGTGAGTTTCAGGACCAGAATGTTCAGAGAGCCCCTGGCCTGGATAAGACTTGAGAGAATTCAACAATGGCTCCAAAGAAATTGAGGCTCCCCCCCTCCCCCCTTTTTAGAGGCCAGGTTCACGGTATGAGCGACGAAGTGGATTATGACATTAAACTGAGGGCAGGAGGCTGGTACTTCCCGAGGATCCTTTGAGCCATGGAGCATCTTGCCTCGTGCCCTGGTCGGAACCACCCCACGAGGTACCATGATCCGGGCCATGATGACAGGAGGAGGAGGCGGAGGAGGCTCGGCGGCAGCTAGTTGGCTCCGGGGACTAGAAGCAGGTGGCAGGACCGGACCACAGCTCTGCCAGCACTGGCCATCGGGCCCATACATCTGATCGTGGCCGGAAACGCTTAGGCCCAAAATACTTTCACCCAACGTCTCAGCACAGTTGAGCTTAAATAAGGCTTTGCTGCATTCAGAGCTCTCCCACTGCTTGCTCTGGCATGTCCCCCCCCCCCCCCCTCCCCGGGCTGGTGAAGACCATGACATCACGGAGGAGGTACCAGACTTCCTGCCAACTCTGTAAACCAGCTGGGGCTCTCCTTAAACTTCTTGGACTCGCTCTTCTTCCTAAGGAAAAGGGTGGTGGGTGTTTTGGTCGGGTTTGTGTGTGTGTGTGTGCATGTGTGTGTGTTGTTCTTTATTTCCTTTTTTTTTTTTTTTTTTTTTTTTTTTGCCTTCGGTCTTTGTCCCGGCATTCCTTTGTGCGCCTGGAACCGATTACTAAAATAGGGTCAAACAGCCGGCGCTGGGCTTCCTGTGTGAACGTGACCCGCGCCGATTTCCCGCTGTGCGTTTGATCTGTTACCTGCGCGGCCCTGGGGTTCCGGAGGGCGCCCCAGTGCGCGTCCCGCAGCTGCAGCTGTTCTCCTGCCGCCAGGAGGCCCGCGAGCGCGACCAGCCCTGCCCCCGCCGGCGACCACGGTCTGCGCGGCTCCCGCCGGGTTGGGTCTCGGCGCAGCCCTGCCTCGGCGCAGGCCTCCTCCCGGCCTGGACACTGGGGACTCGGGGCTCTGCTCCGAGCCTCGTCCTCACGCCCCACGCTGGCTTCGTTTTGAAGCATTCCCGGGTTTTCCTCCGGCTGCTTCACATTCCGCGCGTTCTTTGCCCTCGTTCATGTCCCCCTTTGTACCCCCGCATCATACCCCCTTATATTTCAGTTCTTCTAGAAATAGCCCTCCTTCTCCAGCTCTTAGTGCCCAAGGAAGTATTACGATGGTGGGCTTTTGCTTAGAAAGGAGAGCCACGGGGGACACCTGGGTGGCCCAGCGGTTTAGCACCGCCTGCAGCCCAGGGTGTGATCCCGGGGTCCCAGGATCGACTCCCGCATCGGGCTCCCTGCATGCAGCCTGCTTCTCCCTCTGCCTGTGTCTCTGCCTCTCTCTGTGTCTCTCGTGAATAAATAAATAAAATCTTAAAAAAAAAAAAAAAAAAGAGAGAGCCACGATGCATTTGCTTCCCGTTCTGTTTCGAGGATGGTCTAGAACTTGGAGATGGGCTTCAGTCAGAATCCTCCCTCGCCCTGGAATGCGAGCCAGAGAGGCTGGGCTGGCAGCCACTTCTCCAGTGGGCTCTGCTCTATTTTTATCAAAGTCATTTAGGATTTAAGTATGCGGGATAATGGCAAATTTAATTCGTCCTCTTTCATGTTCGCGTCTGAACATTTAAAATGCACCCAGGGCGCTAGACTTCCCGGGTTTGCACCAGCCCGCCCCGGCGCCCCTGCGGCCTGCCCGCCTCCTCCGCGCGGGGTGCGGCGCCACCTGGTGGTGCGATGCGCGAAGGCTGTTCCCTGCGAAGTCCAGGCAAAGCAGATTATTTTTCCTAATAATAAATTTATTTTTTATTGGTGTTCAATTTACCAACATGCAGAATAACACCCAGTGCCCATCCCGTCAAGTGCCCCCCTCAGTGCCCGTCACCCATTCACCCCCACCCCCCGCCCTCCTCCCCTTCCAACACCCCTAGTTCGTTTCCCAGAGTTAGGAGTCTTTACGTTCTGTCTCCCTTTCTGATATTTCCCACACACTTCTTCTCCCTTCCCTTATATTCCCTTTCACTATTATTTATATTCCCCAAATGAATGAGAACATATACTGTTTGTCCTTCTCCGACTGACTTACTTCACTCAGCGTAATACCCTCCAGTTCCATCCACGTTGAAGCAAATGGTGGGTATTTGTCATTTCTAATAGCTGAGGAATATTCCATTGTATACATAGACCACATATTCTTTATCCATTCATCTTTCGTTGGACACCGAGGCTCCTTCCACAGTTTGACTATTGTGGCCATTGCTGCTAGAAACATCGGGGTGCAGGTGTCCCCGCGTTTCATTGCATCTGTATCTTTGGGATAAATCCCCAACAGTGCAATTGCTGGGTCGTAGGGCAGGTCTATTTTTAACTCTTTGAAGAACCTCCACACAGTTTTCCAGAGTGGCTGCACCAGATCACATTCCCACCAACAGTGTAAGAGGGTTCCCTTTTCTCCGCATCCTCTCCAACATTTGTGGTTTCCTGCCTTGTTAATTTGCCCCATTCTCACTGGTGTGAGGTGGTATCTCATTGTGGTTTTGATTTGTATTTCCCTGATGGCAAGTGATGCGGAGCATTTTCTCATGTGCATGTTGGCCATGTCTATGTCTTCCTCTGTGAGATTTCTCTTCATGTCTTTTGCCCATTTCATGATTGGATTGTTTGTTTCTTTGCTGTTGAGTTTAATAAGTTCTTCATAGATCTTGGAAACTAGCCCTTTATCTGATACGTCATTTGCAAATACCTTCTCCCATTCTGTAGGTTGTCTTTGAGTTTTGTTGACTGTATCCTTTGCTGTGCAAAAGCTTCTTATCTTGGTGAAGTCCCAATAGTTCATTTTTGCTTTTGTTTCTTTTGCCTTCGTGGATGTATCTTGCAAGAAGTTACTATGGCGAAGTTCAAAAAGGGTGTTGCCTGTGTTCTCCTCTAGGATTTTGATGGAATCTTGTCTCACATTTAGATCTTTCATCCATTTTAAGTTTATCTTTGTGTATGGTGAAAGAGAGTGGTCCAGTATACCATGGACTTTCTTCAGAGAGTTAGAACAAATTATTTTAAGATTTGTGTGGAATCAGAAAAGACCCTGAATAGCCAGGGGAATTTTACAAAAGAAAACCATAGCTGGGGGCATCACAATGCCAGATTTCAAGTCGTACTACAAAGCTGTGGTCATCAAGACAGTGTGGTACTGGCACAAAAACAGACACATAGATCAATGGAACAGAATAGAGAACCCAGAAGTGGACCCTGAACTTTATGGTCAACTAATATTCGATAAAGGAGGAAAGACTATCCACTGGAAGAAAGACAGTCTCTTCAATAAATGGTGCTGGGAAAATTGGACATCCACATGCAGAAGAATGAAACTGGACCACTCTCTTTCACCATACACAAAGATAAACTCAAAGCAGGGATTTAAACAAAATACTGGGAACGTTTGCAGCAGATCACTTAGTATGCTCAGAGTTCGAATTTGTTATTAACCGTGCAAATGTGTGTGAGTTATAGAATCCCTGGAGCCATGCAAAGCGAAGGTTTATGGGTGTGTTCACTTCAGAGAGGGGTCCTGCTGAGTTTTTAACTCTTCAGTGGGATTCTTGTATGCTTAGTGTGGGATCCACATGTTGGGTGTAGTGATTTACGCTCCTGTGAAAAGCATGGGAAAATTGCTTGATTTTTCTCAGTCTCAGTTTCTCCTTTTGTCATCTGCAAAAGAGAATTTCTAAGAACCTTGCCAATCCTTTAAAACATTTCAACCCAGCACCTGAGTGGCTCAGTGGTTGAGCATCTACCTCCAGCTCAGGTTGTGATCCCGGGATGGGGTCCCCGCATCAGCCTCCCCGCAGGGAGCCTGCTTCTCCCTCTGCCTATGCCTCTGCCTCTCTCTGTGTGTCTCTCATGAACAAATAAATAAAATCTTAAAAAAACCATTTCAACCAACTACAAATATTGCAGTTCCATGATTTACCTTAGTGACTGTACATGCTTCACGCTAGTGACTGTACACACTTAAGATCCATGATTTTTTTCCATCTTCCAAGAATTTAATGTTAACAGGTAGTGTAGACATAATACCAATAATTGTCATTTTAATATATTTTCTTTAAATTCAATTTGCCAACATATAGTATAACACCCAGTGCTCATCTTATCATGTGCCCTCCTTAATGCCCATCACTTAGTTAATGATTGTCATTTTTTAAAAAAATATTTTATTTATTTTAGAGAGAGGACAAACAGGAGGGGCAGAGGGATAGAGAGAGATTCTGAAGCAGACTTCCTGCTGAGCATGGAGCCCAACCTGGGGTTTGACCCCAGGACCCTAAGATCATGACCTGAGCTGAAACCAAGAGTCTGATGCTTAACCAACTAAGCCACCTAGGCACCCCAGAGTTGTCTTGTCCTTTACCAAGTCCTGCTATGTCTGTGGTATTGTTTTAGGCACTTTATATATGTTTGCCTTGTTATTTGATCTTTCAAAAATTCTGGCTGACAAAATTCTGCAAGATAAATATTATTATGCTCACAGATTAGGAATCTAAGGCTACCACACCCTACTCTCCCTGTTTACAAACTAGTAAAGAAGATAAAAGAAACAAGTGAAAAATATGGTATTATCATTGCAGTTCATCATACCTCTATTTATGTGTAGAGCACAGTGCAGCTTGCCAGGTTCGGACAATACCAAATGTATTCAGGCCACATAAAAGGAGCTATTTCTCTGTCTTTAATATGTTCATTAAGCTGCTGTCATAATGTTATTGTTAGAGAAGCAGTTAAAAAGTACATATTCCAAGGATCGAGGGGAAAACTCCTATTTATCAAGCACTAATATGGTGCCCAGACCTCTTCTCTGTGAGGTGAGCACAGGAGAGATGGAGAATTGGGTCCTCAGAGGTAATTGCCATGTCCCTGCTGCTGATTCGAAGGTGGAAGGTGGCAGGAGCCCATTATCACATGGCAGGAACACCTGTGGGGTGCCCCCCAACATGGCACAATAACCAGTCTGTTGTTTTTGTTGATTGGTTTGAGTATTCCTTTCGAAAGCTAGAAAACATTTCCCAAAGTGTATTGCGTGGAATTTTGTGTGGAAAACAGAGTTTCCAGATCAAATAGTATGGAAACCACTGGGTTAAATAAAGTTAAATGGGTTTTCGGCTCTAGTGGAGGACTTCTTGAAGCATTTTAAATGTCAGTGTGTACTTTTTATTTAATTGAATGTATTTTTTTTAAGATTTTATTTATTTTTTCACAAGAGACCAGAGAGAGAGACATAGAGACACAGAGACACAGGCAGAGGGAGAAGCAGGCTCCATGCAGGGAGCCTGACGTGGGACTCGATCCAGGGTCTCCAGGATCACGCCCTGGGCCCAAGACAGCACTAAACCACTGGGCCACCCGGGCTGCCCTAATTGAATGTATTTTAATGTGTAAAATCAACCCCGATAGCTAGAGATAAGGCAGAAAGTAAGTCTTGTCCCTATGCTAGAAATCCTGTCACCTAACCACTGTTGATTTGTGTGTGTGTGAATTTCCAAGAACTTTGGGGCTCCTGGGTGGCTCAGTTCATTGAGCCTCTGATTCTTGATGTCAGCTCAGGTCTTAATCTCAGGGGAGTGAGTTTAAGCCCCATGTTGGGCTCCATGCTCAGCATGGAGCCTACTTTAAAAATTTTTTTGAAACATTTCCAAGAATATTGTAATAGCACCGTTAATTCAGATGAATGTTGGAAAAAATGCTCTGTAGCTGTCACCTGGCAATCCTGAGCTTTAGTCCTACAGATCAACTGAATGCCCAGTAGCTCTGCCCCCTATGGAGGCAGGGTTGCACCATCCACCTTGCAAGCTCCTCCTAGCATCCTATCCTTAGGTTGCCCACCTAGTTCCTGTAAGCATTGGTGTTTGCTATCAATAATCAACCCTACACTGACGTGATGTCCAGATGGACTTTCCTATGTTATAGAAACTAGGACATAAGTTATATGTTTGAGAAATCCGTTAAGGGGGTTCCTGCCTGGCTTAGTTGGTAGAGCATTCAACTCTTGATCTCAGGGTTGTGGGTTTGAGCCCCATGTTGTGTGTCAAGATTGCTTTAAAAATAAAATCTTAAAACAAACAAACAAAAAAAAGAAGTCTGTGAAGAATTCCTAGGTTGCTAAACACTTTGAGAAATCCCATATCCTGACTCATGAAATCTTACCATTTTATTTTATTTTTTTTAAATCTTACCATTTTAATAATAATATCTTTTCTATGTGCTGAGCACTTTACATATTGCTAATTTGACTAACTGTTCCAGCAGCCCCATAAGGGAAGTTGCATGCAACGTCTATATTTTATGGAAGAGGAATGGAAGCAAAAATTGCTTAAGCACCTTTCATCCTTAGGCCACAACTTCTAGAATCTCTTAGCACTTCCTACTATCTCCTTGCATTGGTCTCTGATACTCTGTAGGACCTCTTCTTCTTGGAACTTTAACTGATCATGACAGAGAGTTGTTGGGTATTTATTGGCTCATAACTCCCCCTCCTTCTACCAACTCTCCCCTCCCACTCTGGCCCCCAGCTCACTAATTTGAGCATGACACACACAAATAGTTTCAGTGTCAGACTCTGTTAAATGTTTCTATATTAGGATATAAAGTGAAAGAAACAAAAAGTATACTTTTATGTACACTCCGACTTTAGGAGGAGAAAAGTGCATAGAAAAGCCTAGAAGGAAAGATGGTGATTGTATAAGAGTTTCAGGGTAATGGATGATTTTTTCTTTTGTATTCTTTTTCTGAAATATGATTATATACATTATTGAATGGGAGAGATTTACCTTTCTCGTGCATTTACAAATATTTCTCCAAAGACTGAAAGACATCTATCAATTCAGGTGGTTACCATGCAATACCATGAAATAATCTTTTCAGTAATTACTTTCTATCAATTAATTAATAACTGCTATTTACCTTAAATATAAAAGCTTGAATTCCCATAAAAACTCATCAAAAAAGCTATTATTATGCTTTTTTGAAATTAAGGAAACCAAGGTAAAGAGAAAGACCACATTGCTGGAAGTAGAATTCACTATTGTCAGGCTCATAAGACTTCAGAGTGCCCTCTCAGATAAACATATGTCTACAGTGCTTGGATTTCTGTGGGCTGTTTTCACACAAATCCTTTGGGTCATTTTACCGGTCTATCATCATCATTCATCTGATAGAGACAGTTATTACTTAAGATCCCTGTTTTCATAGTACTGCCAAATTTTGTTACTGTATTAGGATCATATGAAGAGTGGCAAACACATAATAAGAATCTACAGCTTCTGACAGTGCTCCTAAGTCCAGCTTCTGACATTAATTCATTAGCAGGTGTGTTGGCCTATCTCCAAGATGGTGCTCAGGGAGCCCTGCTTCCTGGAATCATGCTCTTGTGCTGTCCTCTCCCATATCATATCAGAGTTGTCCTATGAGACCAAATGAACATAGCAGAGGTGATGACCTGTCACTTCTGAGACTCGGTAATAAAAAAAATCATGTCTTCCCTCTTGCTTGCTCACCCTTGGATCACTTAGCATGGGGGAAGCTAACTGCCATGTCATGAAGACATTTAAACAGTCTGTGGAGAGGTCTGCATGAGTCCTCCAGCCAACAGCTAAGTCACTGAGTGATCTTAGAAGCAGTTCCTCCAGCCTCCTCAAGCCTCTAGATGACTCAGACCCAGCTGATTGACTGAAACATCATGAAAGACTGATCTCAGACCCATCCAGAGCCATCCAGAAAAACCACTTCTGAATTGCTGACACACCAAAACTGAGATGGTGTTTGATGCTTTAAACCAGTAAGTTGTGGGGTGGCATGCTACGTAGTGATGGATAACTAATTGATATTTCAGTTAATGTCTTTAGTTCACAAGACCTCAGACAGAGAGAAATTGTACTTGGAGATCTGCACTTAAGGAGAATTTCCTACACTGGGACCTGATTTAAATGGTGACATCCTGGACTTAGAGCTGATGCTGTACAGGGGTGAGACTTTGGGGCAGCATTGGGAAGGATGGGAGTACTTTGCACATGGGAAGAATATGATAGTTATAAGTATGTCCACAAATTCTTTAACATTCTTCTAAAAAGAGCCTCATTCCCCTCAATCATGAAATGGGCAAAAGACATGAACAGAAATCTCACAGAGGAAGACATAGACATGGCGAACAAGCACATGAGAAAATGCTCTGCATCACTTGCCATCAGGGAAATACAAATCAAAACCACGAGATACCACCTCACACCAGTGAGAATGGGGAAAATTAACAAGACAGGAAACCACAAATGTTGGAGAGGATGTGGAGAAAGGGGAACCCTCTTGCACTGTTGGTGGGAATGGGAACTGGTGCAGCCACTCTGGAAAACTGTGTGGAGGTTCCTCAAAGAGTTAAAAATAGACCTGCCCTACGACCCAGCAATTGCACTGCTGGGGATTTACCCCAAAGATGCAGATGCAATGAAACGCCGGGATACCTGCACCCCGATGTTTCTAGCAGCAATGTCCACAATAGCCAAACTGTGGAAGGAGCCTCAGTGTCCATCGAAAGATGAGTGGATAAAGAATATGTGGTCTATGTATACAATGGAATATTCCTCAGCCATTAGAAATGACAAATACCCACCATTTGCTTCAACGTGGATGGAACTGGAGGGTATTATGCTGAGTGAAGTAAGTCAATCGGAGAAGGACAAACATTATATGGTCTCATTCATTTGGGGAATATAAAAAATAGTGAAAGGGATTAAAGGGGAAAGGAGAAAAAATGAGTGGGAAATATCAGAGAGGGAGACAGAACATGAGAGACTCCTAACTCTGGGAAACGAATAAGGGGTGGTGGAAGGGGAGCTGGGTGGATGGGGTGACTGGGCTACGGGCACTGAGGGGGGCACTTGGCGGGATGAGCACTGGGTGTTATGCTCTATGTTGGCAAATCGAACTCCAATAAAATATATATATATATATATATATATATATATATATATATATATATATATATATAAATTTAAAAAGGGAAATTTTACTACAGAAAAACAAAAACAAAACAAAACAGAAAAACAAAGACAAGATAATAAAAGTCACTGTATCTTCCCTTTGCACTTCCTCTTGGATGGTCCACTCCAGAGAAAGTTGTGAGCTGTGTTACAGAAAGGGCCTTCTGCCAACAACCATTTGAGCGAACCTTCTGGGAAGTGGCTCCTCCAGCCATGGTCCGGCATTTAGATGACAGGAGCCTCGGCCAGCGTCCTGACTGCATCCTCATGAGAGACCCAGACCACTCAGCCAAGTCACTCTCAGAACCTAGTACCCAGAAATTGAGTGAGAAAATAAATGTTGCCTTAAGTTACTAAGTGTGAAGGTAATTTGTTCACAAGAGATAATTAATGTATCAGTGGTGAAAATTACCTGATAATATTTTCATATTTGGATTAGAAAGAGAGTTTTAAATAAAT
Source organism: Canis lupus baileyi (assembly GCF_048164855.1). Lineage (NCBI taxonomy): Eukaryota > Metazoa > Chordata > Mammalia > Carnivora > Canidae > Canis > Canis lupus. The sequence continues at coordinate 25,275,787 of NC_132852.1, forward strand.
CTAAACAAATTTTCTTCCTCCTCAAGTCATGGAAATTTCAAATGCTCTGCAATTATTCTTGCTCCCATCCTCAAATGTCCTTTTGTCTCTGTTATCTAATTTTTACCTGGATTTTCTCTGTCTTTGGTAGCTCTCAACTAGAGAGAGAGAGAGAAAAAGAGAGAGAGAAATCACCCTATAAACATTGGATGGATAGAAATAATATTATACGAAGGTAGCGGAGCTGGTTTGTATATACTGTATTTCATTATATACATATGCAGCTGAGGTCAAGTATACAGAAGATACAAAAAAGTTTTGAACTTTAGGTCAAGTTAAATGTTGCACCGTTGAAATTCAGCCTGGCTGTCTGGGTTCAAAACTGGCTCCCCTACCCTATTCACTTCCATTGTCCTCAGCATCTCGAGGGAGAAGGGCTTGGAGGAGGGCCAACTGGAAGTCCAGGAGGCCTGAATGTGTGACTGGTTCTTTCCTAATGGGGGAAGATCTCTCCCCTCTGGGCTGTTTTCTCTCCCATCCCCTCCCTGGCCCCTCCTTCCCTCTCTCTCTCCTGCTCTCTTTTTGTCTGCAGCTCAGGTTTTGAGCCTATTAGTTCTATACTTTTTGATGTTCTTTGTGTCAGTCTATAGCATGTGTGTGCGTGTGTGTGTGTGTGTGTGTGTGTGTACCCGGGAAGGGGGCAGTGACAAAGCTGTAAGATAATATCTGCCACACAAATAAATAGTTGCAACATTCTGTGATGAGCCTGTCAACTGTCATCAGAAGCACCAAAGGCCACCAGAAAAACTTGATTTAACAAAGCTAGGTCTGTAATATGTCCTGCAAGGAGGGGGAACATCAGCCTGATTATCTTAGTCACATCTCAGACAAGGAGATTAGAGCAGGATTTTCATATGGCTTCAGGGCCTGGGCTGGGTCATTTTAAGGTGACACTGGCAAGGTGGAATCGATCGGGATTGGGCGGGGTTCTGCCTTCGTAGCTTTCTCCGGATGGGTGGGCTCGAGAAGGAAGGGATTGGAGGCCACTCTTGATGCACAAGCTGGTAGTCCTGTATAGGCTGTTCAGCTGGTTCACAGCCTTTTCTTCTAGGAACTTTTATTTCCTGAAATGAGCGGCTGGGTGGTTTTGTTTGATCCCAATGTTGTGTACTGCAGGTGCTGGGGATCGTTGGTGTCAGCTCTTGGATGCTGCGGAAGTGGTCGCCTGAAGGCGGGAGAACTCATTCCTTTGCAGGGCAAGGAGGGTGAGGCCGGGAAAGCCTCAGTGGAAGAGCAGCTCCTTGAGCTGGGGGTCCTAGGGATCGAAGTGTGTCGGTTCTCCAGCCGGGCAAGCCTGGCAAGCATCCAGAGTGTGTCTCAAATTTTAACATTTGTATAAATCATCTGGGATTATTTTTTAAAAGATTTTATTTATTTATTCATGAGAGACACAGAGAGGGGCAGAGACACAGGCAGAGGGAGAAGCAGGCTCCCCGCAGGAAGCCTGATGCGGGACTTGATCCCAGGACCCAGGGATCATGCCCTGAGCCAAAAGCAGATGCTTAACTACTGAGCCACCCAGGTGCTCACCTGGGATCTTGCTGCAACATGGATTCTGCTTCTGGGGCTCCGGGTTTCTAGGTGATGCTGATGTTGCCTGTTTGTGGACACACAGTGAGGAGTTAGGTCCTAGACCCACAGAAGGATGTACAAAGTCCTCAGGGCATGAAATGGTGAAGTGCATTCAAGGAACACCACCAGGGTGTTGCCGTTGGTGAAGGGGAAGGGTGGTGAAGGCTGAGGAGGGAGAGAGCACCCCGACAGGAGGCCTCATGCGCTGGAGGAGGAGCCGGGGATTTTGCTAGTCAGGGTGCCCAACCCTACTACACACTGGCCTGAGTTTGAACTAGTGGTTCTGGGTGGGTCTTGTTAACTAGTGTGCTTTCAAAGCTCCAGAGCATCTCTCACCCACAACCAGGCTCCAAACCACTTCTGTGAACAAAGGAGTGCTCTGGGAAGGTCCTTGAAGCCGGTTTTCATCCAAGGTGACAGCTACATAGAGCTGTAGTAGGTGCAGCAGCATAGGAGGAGGCCTGAGTTCAGCTCCAGAGGGATATCCACAAATTACTGAATTGATGTGGACTGAGAAGCTGAGCCTGGGGGAGTGAGATTGCCTGGTTTGGTGAGCAGAGAGCCAGGTTCTAGAAACTTGCTACTCTGGGCTTGAGATGTTTCCAGGGGAGGATGGCCTGTCACCCACTTCCAGTCTCTGGGCTTGTAGGAATGGCATGGGGCCACTGGTGCCAGCCAGCTGGGGACACAGAGGAACCACGGTGGGCATAGTGTGGGGGCCTGGGTGGGGTGAGCACAGTGAAAATCAGTGGAGACATTTCCCAGTTTGCCTGAGCCTGGCCCTGACCTGGCCCTGACCTGGCCCTGGCCACATCCTAACACTATCCAGCAACTCCTACTTAGATATGTTATCAGAAAAATGTCTTTTGTGCAAATTAGAAATTTGGAATTTGACCTGTTGATAGCACAGATGCTTGCTTCCTATATTTCTTTCAATTTTAAACTTGTTTTGTTTTCCTAACCCATAGAGAACTATGGCTTTTGGCTTTATAATTAGAAAGGTAAAGGACAAATGTGGTAATTTCATTGCTCGCCAGTTATCTAGTTGTCCTGTAGTGCCTTAAAACAAATGTCTGTACTACACACTTGGTTAGTATATTATATTGCACCCTGTGCTAGTGGCCTTCCTTGATAGCCCTTGTCTTTCCTGACACTTTGGAAGTCACGGTCCAGTTATATCTTATTCAATTTGTCCAGGACTGTTACCGTTAACCTGATTTTACAGCTGAGGAAACTTTACAGATGAGAAAACTGATGCTCCAGAGGGGTCAAGCAATTTGGTCAAGTCAGTCAGTCCTAACAGCAAGAGAGCACCTAGGAGTGAGGAGTGACGCTCACAGAAGGGAAGCCATTGGCTCCCTTTATGTCCCCCTGGTCCAAGCTCACCACACTCTCCCTGGGTGTTCACTTGGCTCCTGAGGACTTTCTCCCCAGGCAGACTGGGGAACCACATACAGCTGTTGAGAAAGAGGTCCCTCCAAAACCTGAAATCCAAGGTGGTCAGTTCTTGGTTTTTCAACTCTAAAATTCCTGTCTAAATGAAAGGCAAAGTTGTCTTTTTTTTTTTTTTTTTTCCACATCCCCACATTGGATTCCCAAGTCTGGGAAGAAAGGCATAGGTCATTAAAGGCTCCCCCTGGGCTTACCCCCCAGCCCAGTTACCCCAAGGCTGACCATGTGGTCTATGTGTGGGTGAGCATTGGATATTGCAGATCCAAGAACCAACTGTAACCCATCATATGTTATTGAATATTTGCCTTATGCTGAGCACTGTTCTCAGTGGGGAGATAGTAGACAAAATGGCAAAACAAAATGCCTGTTTCTTGGAGCTTTACATCTTGCAGATGTGGGAGCAGATAACATACACAAGTAAAATGTAATATTTAAGGATAATAGGGGCCACGGAGAAAAATGAAACATAGAAGGGGAATAGGGAATATATATATGCATGTGTCAGGGGGGCGGGTGTTGGGGGAATGTGGTGTGCAGTTTTAGATAGGTTGATCACAGGATAACTTTGATAACATGACATCTGAGCGAAGGCTGGAAGGAAGTGAGGGGAACATTGCTTATGCTTCAGGGAAGAGCATTTCCAGTAGAAGGAACAGCGAGTGCAAAGTACCTGAGCTACCCGAGTCCTGAAATGTTGGAGGAATAGGAAGGAATTAGGAAGTCTGGAGCTGAGGAAACAAGGGAAGCTAAGTAAAGGAGAAGATGAGGAGGTAATTGGGCCACTGCTCTAGGTCCTAGAAGGTCACTATCAATTTTTCTTATGACTCTCTGCCGTGCTACCCGCCATTCCCAGACTACTCAGCCATTTGCTCCCTCTCCCCATACGCACAGCCCCTTTCTAGGGCCCAGGCCAGGCATATGCCCTGGGAGGGGATGTGGAGGTTAGGGGGCTGTAGGGGGAGTCCGACACCTCACTGGGTGCGAGGGAAACCCTGGAGGCCTCCCACTGAGTGAGTCCCAGCCATTCAAGCCTGTTTTCCTCTCCTGCAGTTATGTTTACCAGATTCCACATGTAATACTTTTAAATTGTCCACCCCCTCCACATTCCAACAGTCGACAGCCTGAAGTATCCCAGTCTTCCAGCACAGCGTTAGCAGCTGAAGACCGATCATGATTTCAGTTCTCTAATGCTTCTATTTTTTTATTATTATTTATTCCTGAGAGACACACACAGAGAGAGGCAGAGACACAGGCAGAGGCAGAAGCAGGCTCCCTGCGGGACCTGGACCCCAGGATCACGCCCTGAGCCGAAGGCAGGCACCCAACCACTGAGCCCCTCCGGGCGTCCCTCTTCTCATTCTAAACCTCCTGCCCCAGCTCCTCCGGTGTCCTCCACCTGCCGCAGACCCCTCCCCATCTCTGTGTCCCTCCCCACCCACGCCTTTGCTGGTTCCAGAGTAATCTTTTGGCAGCACCTGCCTACAGATCTTCAAAGGCCCCCGTAGCATCACAGGTTCGATTGTAAACCCCTCAGCGTGGCATCCCGGCACTTAAAGCTCAAACTGCAACCTGCTTCTGCGGTTTGCTCCGCCTTTTACCCACTCTCACAAAAGCCTCCCCCCACCAAAGGGGAGTTCGTAGAACAGGGGGTTGGCCTAGAAGGCCAAGCTGAGGGCCGGCACCCCCAGCAGTGTGTCGCAGGGAGGAGCCTGACCTCCTTTCCACACCTACCCACGGGGCCCAGCACCACCTGAGAAGGTTGGTATAGCAGGCAAGACTGTAAATGCCAAGTTCTTTGCTTGCAGCTCCCACATGACAAATGTTACGGTCCATCATCTGAGCTTCCCTTCCTCTTTGCTGTTGTCGGGATTAACTCTCCTCCTGAGCTCTCCCCAGGCGGCCAGAACCCTGGCTGCCCACAGTAGGGCACTGCAGTGAGAGGGGCAGACTGGGTCCTGGCCCTTGTGATCCATGTACTCCGGTAGACAAAGGAAATAAAGATGTGCAATGAATATCAAAAGGAAGACTACACGTGTCTCTGGGACAATAACTTACATCTGGCCTGGGTTAGGGCAGGGGCACCAAAGGCCTACCTGAGAAATATGCATTTAAACTGAGACAGATCCATGATTAAATCAGCCAGATGGAGAGTGGAGGAATATTCCAGAAAGAGAGACCTGTGCACATTCATTCTGCTCACTTTTGAGTCAATAGGACCAAGGACTGTATCTTATTCCCATAAAATCTTCCAATAGTTCCTAGAAAGCCCCTTGCCAAAAGTTGTTCAACACAAATATGAAGAAATGAAGAGTTTTTAAATCACTATCTTTAAAATGATGGGAAAACAAGTGCCGTCTCTTCCCATGGTGTCAGTACCTCTCTCGGGGTGGTTATTTTGAATCAATCACCAATATTACAGTAATAAAAAAGGACAAAGACATAGACCACCTGCTTTTGAGGGCTGAGGCCTCACCAAGGGGGTACGAGTGTGAGTTTCTTCGGGACGGCTGTGCATCACGCCTGGGAGCAAGAGAGCTAGCTCTCCCCGTGTGGGGACGTGCAAGTCACTTCAGCTCACACACTGGAGTCCTCCCTTAATAAAACAGGAGCGTGGGATTGGATTAGGACTCCCTAACAATTAACTTTACATAGAGTCTTCTTGTTTCACCAAAATTTGGGTGTCCAACTACATTTCTCTGGATGAGAAATTTTCATTTGCCTCTGATGCGATGACCACAGGCAGCTCACCATGTGACTCATGTCCAAGATGGGCACTGTGGTCCCACGTACAGCCAGGAACAAGGCCTATGGACGAGACCCTCCATACAACATGAAAGTGGCAGCTCCACCCACTTCATGCCAAGCCTGGGCGTAGGAGTCTCTGCCAGTGTTCCCCAACCTGGGTCTAGCGCTCAGGACCCAGCTCACTGCCCCAACTGGCTCCCCAGTGAGTGGGATGCTTCAACCTTCTTCTCTATACAGCATCTCTGTTGATAAACCCTTGGGGGTTTGGTCTGTTGGAGGTCTCACTGCTCTAATTTTTCAGGGGTGGCATGTGGGAAGGAAGGGATTTTGCTTTGTATCTCAAAATATTATGCCCTTAATTATTTTTATTTTTTTATTTTTTTAGGTTTTATTCATTTACTTACTCATGAGAGACAAAAAGTGACAGAGTCAGTGGGAGAGGCAAGGTCCCCACAGAGCAGGGAGCCTGATGTGGGACCTGACCCCAGGACTCCGGCCGGGATCATGACCCGAGCAGAAGGCACTCAACTGGCTGAGCCACCCAGGTGCCCCTCATGCCCTTCCTTTTACACATAGCCAAATACCCCTTTCTTTTCAAGAGAAGGAAAAAGCTAGTAACTAATGATTAAATATTGATCCCTGGTGATTTCATTTTAACCCTTGATCAGTTAATGCTGAGACCCAAGCACACATCATCAGTTTCATCTGTACCCAAATTCAGTGGTCCGCTTTCGGTGGTTTCAGTTACCCGAGGTCAAGCTCAGGTGGAAGCAGGTGCTTCTTCTGATCCTAATGCTGCGTCACAGAACCTACATCATTCACTTCAATTCATCATGTTGGCGTTTTATCATTTGACATCGTCCCAAGGAGGGTGAGTGCAGTATTTTGATAAATTTTGAGAGAGACCACCTGAAGGTGGTATTTTATAGTTCTATTTGTTATTAGTTATTATTGTTATTAGTCTCTTACTGTGTCTAATGTATAAAACCTTATCACAGGCATGGATGTACAAGAAAAAACATAGTATATAGAGGGTTCGGTACTATCCATGGTTTCAGGCATCCACTAAGGGTCTCAGAACATATTCCTGGCAGATAAGGGGGGACTGCAGTAAAAATCTTGTAAGTAAACTCTTTTTCTTTACACCTGGGAGTCTTAGAGGACCATGAGAGAAGGGACTTAGGCCTACAGGATCTAAGAGAAGAGGTTATCTTGGCAGAAGGCAAAATAAAGTTGAGACCGGTCCCTCCATAGTCAGCTGATCCCAGGAATAGAATTCCATCAGCCAGAGCTGGACTCTTTCTCCCCAAAATGCTGAAGACAGGCTGGGAGTCAGTGGGGCAAGGGTGGGGTGTGGGTTGGGGGAACTCCTTTATACCTGTTTGCAGCAGGCCCTTTAAAATGGCAAATGTGACTTTGTTACTGGAGGCTGGGGCTGGAGCTGATGCAGAGGATAAAGATAGGTGGAGAAGTGGCTGGAGCCAGAAAGGTCTTTAGTCAACTCCCTCAACCCTGCCTTTTTTTTTTTTTTCTTTCTTTTTTTTTTTTTTTAATTGAGACATAAGGGAAAAAATGGTAGATGATTTAGGAAGGTTTTTTTTTTCTTTCTTTCTTTATTTGAGAATGAGAGGTTCAATGTGGGGCTTGATCTCATGACCCCGAGATTATGCCCTGAGCCAAAATCAAGAGTAGGATGTTTAACCCACTGAGCTACCCAGGAGCCCCAGGAAGGTTTTTAATTGCTAAAGGTGAATATGGTGCCAAGTGCCATAAAATACCCTGAATGGAAAGAGCTATAGGATGGTGAACAAGAAAATCAACATGGAGGAGTGAGTTGAGGCAATTTTCCTGAATACGGGACCCAAGCTGGGGGCTGCATTGTGACAAAGATCTGGAAGGATCTAAACTAACACAAGGAGTACAAGGGGTGTGTTGGGGGAAATGCAGGCCTGCTTCTCGGCTTGCACGAATCCCTCCTTCTTTAGAGGCAGTGACAAGTGAGAGGGCCCTGGCAGGTGAAATTTCTGGCAGTTCTCCACTGGCTGAGGCTGCTCCGGGGTGCAGCTTCATGGGGACTGTTTCCTATGCCCTGTCCCTCGGGACTGAGGGGGGCGTGATGTGGACAGTGAAAATCAGGTACTGAACTTGACAATTTCCTTCTGATCCAACCACTGAGAAAAGTGTAAAATCTGCTAACAGGTCTGTTAAAGATTCTTAATCTGGATTTATGCGTAGGTATTTCAAAAAAATGAAAGATGAGCACAAAGACGGAAGAAGTGATGGTCTCTAAGGACAAATAATTAGCAATGTCTTAAAACAGATTTCTACCAAAGAGTCCAAGGTGCACAACCGAGGTTTAATTGATTCTGGCCAAAAGATTGGCACAGAATCTATTTTGTTATCAGTCCTTTTCATGTTGGCCTCCTGAGCAGCCACCGTGAGGGGCAAAAATCGGCACCCAGGGATCGTGTGACAGCTTCTTCCATCACGGAGAATGGGAGGTGGTCAGGGCTGCACCAGGCCAGGGCACCATCTGCTGCTCAAACATGCTCCCGCTGAGCTGCGTTAGGGCCACACAAGTGCCCTCTTACTTCACACCCCATCTGCTAAGGAGCTGACAACCTGCAGATGGAGTGGGTCGGGAGGGGTGCCTGCATTCCGAGGACGTCACAAATGATGTTCTCTCAATAGCAGTACCATATTTCCACATACACTTTAGGACAGTCTAATACATTTTTATTCATCTTAAAATATATATATATATATATTTTAGTTAATATTCTTTTACTAAATCTTTATTTTTATTTTTTTTTCTTTTACTAAATCTTTAAAGACAACCTGTTCTTAAATGGTTAGTTCGGTTTCCTTTAGACAAAGATAATAGAATTCAAATACAAATGAATTTGCCCGGTTCTTTTGAAGTAGAAGGAGAGGTGGCTGTCCGAATTGATGGAGGTTATAAGAACAGTATCCATCCTGTCACACTCAGAGTGGAGATAAAAGGCATAATTTTGTTCATATAATAACATTTTTTAAAAAGTACACTTACACATAATTTAAATAAACAACCTAATATATATCATAGACATATAAATTACACCATTTTAAATAATACTGATTGCAAAAAGATCCTGAACATCATTGGTTAATGCAAATAAAAGATCTTCAGATTGACAACAGTCAAGATATTTTACATCAATTTGTGCTTTTAAAACTATTGCTAGCTGCTTCTGGGAAAAGCTAAAGTAACTGTATATACTGTAGAAAAAAGTTAATGCGCTTTTGATACAAATAGACAAGTCAACATCAGAAGAAGCACAACAATATTGAACATTATTATTCAGTTTCTTGAAACAAAATCTATTCACGAAATACGTTTCTACGGTAATTGATAATTTAATGTTTTGACAAGTACATTAAGAGGGCTACTTTTTCTTGGTCACTAATGACAACAAACACTTGATGTCTAGAAATATATATATATATTTATAGAATACATATTTAAGAGAACATCTAAAGAAAATGGGACAGTTTTCACATATTTGAAGTTCCTCAGAAATTCCACCAGGGTCCACCTTAGTGAGCCTTCACCATTGTCAATCCTTCCCTAACAAAGCCCCTCCACATAGCTAATAGGAAATCTGATGAAAGTCATATGATTTGCTCATTACAGACATGACTGTCATTCAGCCAAATTCCCCAAAGTGAATATAAATATAATTTCAGTTATGCTGGGCACAGATTAACAGTAGTGACCCACCGTCCTCTGCATGAGGAGATAATATCCAGAGAAAAACAAATGTTCCATGTGGAGAAAATATGTTGTTTCATATGGATCAATTAGTAATTAATTGGGTTGAGGCAAGCTTTATTTTTCCCAGTTGTAGTTGAAGAAGAGACAAACTATATATTTATTTGCCAAAGGAGGGATCCAGTTTGACCATCAGGTCATGGGGTGGCATGCTAAACTAACACTGCTCCCATCCAGAGAGGGCCATCCCTGGTGCCTAGTCAACTGAGGAAGGCCTGCATCCAGGGGGAACGGAATGGGATGGGATTCTAGTTCCCACTAATGCATCCAATTCCATGGGGATTAAAAAATAGGACAAATCACAGTTAATATTTTCTCTGTGATTAGCTCTTGTAGGTTTCTGTGTGTTTTCCATGCCACGGGGAATTCTTTCTATTTGCATTAGAATTTCGATTCTTGGTTGGTGAGAGTTCTTTTAAAATATCCCCACTCCAGTTTTGTGGACAAACTATAGGGAGTTTATACAATTAGACCAATAATCATAATTTTGGGTCGAGGTTGGGAAAAGAGGAGTGGAGCTTTCTGGTTTGGGGCCTAAGGACGTCTCTGTAAGGCACTTCCACTCCCGTGGTTTTTCCATCTGCTGGATGGGTGTGTGATAACACTTACCTCATATGCCCTTTGAATTGGCGGAATGAAGCCTGCACCACACATTTTTCTTTGGAGAAGGATTACAATTATGGCATTCGAAATCCAAGTTTATATCTAGGGGATGTGATAATTACTTGTCATTATGTAACTTCTAATAAAAGCGTTGTTTAAAACAGCAGATTGCAGAACAGAAACAAATTGGGTGCAACTGCAGGAGATGAGCCTGAAAAATAATTGCCAATTTATGAAAAGCCTGAATGCCATGCGGGGGGTTTGCATTTTATTCTGTCGGACACATTGTTTTCTTAAATATGCTTCTCAGAATGCTTGTGCTAGAGGATGTTCATGTGTCTGGGTCAAGCTCGGTTGCATGAAATCCAGACTTTAGTGCAGGTCTCGGGTATGCTAATACACCGTGATTCTCTAAGAGGGTGTTTGGTATATTACTTCAACTAAACAGTACAATGTGATAACAGGTATACAATGAAAATGAAACTGTTGCAGCTTGGCACCTTCAGGTCAGCTAACTTTAATATTCTGTGTATTTTCAACATACCCGCTATCCATTGTCTTATATCCTGTGTATCTGTTGCAGAGCAGGGTTCAGTCAACAAATAAAATGAGTGAAAATCTCAATAGCTCTCAATTTTCTCAGCCATAAAGTGGAAAAACAGTCATACAATGTTTAAAGGGTTGAAGAGTTGGAGAGAAGTGAGCACAGAGCATTTTGTGACAAAGTTTGTTTTTCTTATTAAAATCAAATTGAAACTGGGTTATACGTGGAAAAAAACAGGTGTAAAAGAGGGGGGAAATGTGTAAGGGATTAATTACTATGCAATTACTGTGTTACTGTGAAGGCTTTAACTTTGCTAAAGTTCATTTGTAAAGGGGATAATCACACTTGCCTTGAAATGCTCTTATAAAAAGAAAAAAAGAAAGAAATGCTCTTATAATCTGCCCAGCACCATGCCTGAGTGTATCATACGGCGTTGTGGTTGAGAGGGGAGGCTGGGAGCCAGCCTGCCTGCAACTGAATCTCAATCCTGCTCCTTACTAGATGTGTGATCCTTGCTATGTGTGTGATATTAGGGAATTGAATTCATTTCTTTCTGCCTCAGTTTTCCTGGAAAACAGTAAGAATATTTATATCCCAGGGGGCTGTGATGAAGATTACAGATAGAATAATTAATGTTAGATATTAAGAAAAGTTAGCTGCTCTTATTATTTCACATTTTCTACATAATAGCAGGGAAGAGCTCAGGCCTACCCTAATTTTTTTTCCCCTAGGCTGCAGCTGCTTGGCTAGTGGTTAGACTCCATTTGCTCCTACTGTTCCCAATCTGAGCTGTTTTAGGGAGTACCTTCCCCAACCAAGTTCCACAACTCTTGGGTTTGCCCCTCGGTCCTCCTCCAAACCCATTTAGTTTTATAAAAAATTCAGCAGTGCTTTTTTTTGTGTGGTTATTAATATACAATTACATGAATGCTCCTGGCTGATTTGGATTTGGATTGCTTTCTCTCTGGATTATATCCACTATTTGCCAGTTCAACTGATCATCAGTTAAAACATAGAGGAATTCTTGACATCTAGAATTTGGAAGAACATAGAAGAGCAAACTAGAAACAAAAATCCTACACCATCCCATGTTGGGCAGTGTGATAAGAGAGGAGGATCAGACCAACATGATAATGTGAGACAGTTGTCACATAGTTTGTTAGTTATATGACATGCTGGTGTCATTTCATCACCTTAGTGACAATTTAAAAAATAATAAATAGAGCATGTGCATGGTTGCTACTGTGATGTTATTTTGATTGCATCCTTTCTGGCTTGTTAATGCAGTTTACCCCAAATCACTGGACTGTATGTCATCCTTAAATAGGCCAGTGAGGCATCAGTAAGCCAGCCAAGGCTTTTTTTTTTTTTTTTTTTAAGATTTATTTATTTTGAGAGAGAAAGAGCACATGCATGAGAGAGGTAGAGGGAGAGAGGGAGAGAGAATCCTCAAGCAGACTACCCACTGAGCATAGAGCCCGAGGTGAGGCTTGATCCCAGGACCCTGAGATCATGACCTGAGCCGAAACCAAGAGTCCAACACTCAACCAACTGAGCCACCCAGGTGCCCCAGGCAGCAATGGCTTTTAAGGAAGAACCTTCAGGTAATCTCCCAAACACCTCACACTAGTTCAGAAAGTGGGACTCTGCAGGGATGCCAGCAAGGAACAGAGAAGGAACAGGAAAGACACTGTTTGATCCAGTATTAATAATGGAGTCCAAGTTTTCATATTACTTCAGATAGCTCAGCAAAATCTATAATTAAGCAAGTAAAGGTAGACTGAACACTGGTATATAACCTGTGTATACTTAAACTTGCTTATGATTTGTATTTCCTTTTGAGGACAATCCTAAAAATGAGCAAGATTTTTAAATGATTAAGATACATTAGCTTGGCTCTTCAATGACATAGATAAATCTCTAAAGGCAGAAGGTAGAGTTGAGTGCTTTTCACGTGAATATACCAAAGAGAGGTTTCAACCATGGAGTTCAATTTCATACACAACATAATGTCTAGACGCATAGAATTCTTGTGCTCAGCAGATGAAGAGCAAAAGATTGCTATATTGGTGGCTTATTTACAGCCCTGTCAAAAATTTGTGAAAGTCTTTCCCAGGAACCATTCTAGAGAATCATCTTACATAAAGTAGGATGTGTGCATGGGAGGTCACTCACACAGGTTAGGGCACAGCTTTTTTGGCACAGCCTAATAAATGGAGTTGCAAGTGAGTGATGCACTCCCACCAGAAAGAGAGGACTTCAAGCAAATTCTAGAAGCAAAGCTGGCATTAAAGATACATGTGACAATAAGCTTCAAGGAGAGGAAAATTCCACTTGTAATAAAAAAGGTCATTAAGACTTAATTGTAAAGACTTCTCCAACTCAGAGAATATTTTCTTTCTACCAAGAAAACCACTTCTATTCATATTTAATGTCCTAAATTAAGAAATGGAACCCTATGATCCAGCAATTGCCTAGTAGGTATTTACCCAAATGATACAAAAATACAGATTTGAAGGGATACATGTACAGGGCACCCCGATGTTTATAGCAGCATTATCAACAATAGCCACACTATAGAGAGAGCCCAAATGTCCATTGACTGATGATTAGATAAGATGTGGTGTGTGTATACATGCACACACATACCACATCTTATCTAATGTATACACATATACACATGTGGGCATGCACACCGGATATTACTCAGCCATCGAAGAGAATGAAATGTTGCCATTTGCAACAACATGAATGGAGCCAGAGTGTATTATGCTGAGTGAAATAAGTCAGAGAAAGACAAATACCATATGATTTTACTTATGTGGAATTTAAGAAAGAAAACAGATGAACATATGGGAAGGGGAGAGAAGGAAGGGGAAACAAATCATAAAAGACTAAATGATAGAGAACAAACTGAGGGTTGATGGAGGGAGATGGGTGGGGGATAGGCTAGATGGGGGGTAGAGATTAGGAGGGCATTTGCTGGGATGAGCACTGGATGTTGTATACAACTGAAGGATCACTGACTTCTACTCCAGAAACCAATATTGCATTGTGTGTTAACTACCTAAAATTAAAAAAAAAAAGAAATGGAAGACACTAAATTAATTTTTAGTTTATATTCCACTTCTAGGTCTGTTTTCACTGTCCCTCTAGTGCAAACTCTGCACCGAACACTACAGATCCCATATCTTCCATATTGTCACCAGACAATCTCACCAACCAGAAAGATGATGATGTGATCTCATTTTAAAGCCAAAGGAGATATACACATCAGTCATTTTCAGAGAAGCATTAAAAATAATCCTTTAGGTTTCTCTGAAAATAGCAGCATTATTTTTAGATAGAGCACAATCACTGAAGGGAAAAAGAACCCCAAACAAATGAAATCTTACACAAAACAAGAATTGGATTTTTGTCCAGGATTATAGTGATCCATAGATTAAAGAGACTTTTGTCATCTGTCTCCTGACCCATGACGTAGATGTAAACAGACCCATGGTTAATCTAAACAGATGCAGTGACTACAACACCCAGTCTGTTTGTCTACAAAGTGGCAGAAATTAAACCTTAAATTAATAGGAATTTATTCTGCCTAAATCCCTAATATAACTGATAAAATGTTGCTTTCAATAAGATAAATGCCCAGATTTTAAAAAAATCCAACAACAGATCCTCTATCTAGGACAAATATCTTGCTCCTCAATAACATTTATAATGAGAGCCAAAATAAAACAGTGCTTCAACCAGATTCTCATTTCCTAAATACTCCTTCAGTTCATAAGAAAAGCATCATTCCATAGTCAATCTTGGTCTTATCTTAACCAGACATTCCTGCTTCCAATAAGGTCATGAAAATACCACCTGGGTCCATGCCACAGCTTCTAGTACCCCACATACCACTCTCTACAGGCTCACAGTGCCTTTAAAAACCTTCTGAGCAACATTGAAAATTTTGTTACTTACGTATTTAGAAGCAAGTCTGCTTATCATTTAGAAAAGTCCTTGTAACACTTCTTGTCTCTCTCCCCCATCTATTGCTTTTCAAGACTTTAAAGTAAGAGCAAGGCCTCGGCAACAATGTATCACGTGATTCAATTTACATCTGTGCATTGGAACAGGTTTACTTGATATCTTGCTTAGGGATCCAAAGTGTAACCTGAGAAGATGAACTCACCCCCTTTTCATTATAAAAATGCTGTTATCAGAAGGTATTACTTAATAACAGAATCTTCTATAGAATTGTCAAATCACTATGCTGTACACCTGAAACTAATATGATATCATCTGTTGACTCTACTTCAATAGTAATAAAAAAAAAGTCAACAACCAGAATCTATTAAAATCTGCCTGTAATACTGAAAAATGATATACGTGTGTCCTCAAAATAATTTCACCTTTCAGGGAAGAAAAGATCCCAACCATACTGAAGTTCATTTCCTACTGCTTCTTCAGTTCTCTATAGATAACTTATGAACATCCTTTGTCAAATGTTTTACATTTGTTTTACATTTACAGGCTCTATGTTCGTCTGAAGGTTTAAAAGATGATCAATTCATCATCTCCATGAACCAAGCATAAATGGATTAAAAATAGTAAAATTGGACACAAATCCAGGTAACCATACCAAACTTAGTAAAGAAAGAACATGGTTCACCTTTTGGAGGAATTGTCTAAAATGATCCACTCAGTCCCAATTGTCCTTTTTTTCAGCAATGATACACCAGTTGCCATGATCATTCCCAGAGCTCAGAACATGCAGCTCTGCCACGTGCTCCTTCAGCAGGCCATAGAGCTCACCTTCTCGAAACACATGGTAGTAGCGCATAAAGGCTCTGGAATCCAAAACGTTGGGCTGTTGTTCTTTGACAGAAATCGTCTCATCTGGGTTGGAATCTGTGGAGTTGAGTGCAGAAATCCTTTTCAGTATTTTACTAGCAGAAGGGTTCCCATCTTCCACATTACCGGCATTCACACAATTGTCACTGGGATGGGCGCCTTCCAGAAAATTCCCATCTCCATTTCTCCTAACTTCTCCTTGTTGGTCTCCATGTAGATGTTTCACTGCGGCTGATGCTCTTGGCCACTCCAGTGGTTTCTGAGAAGTCTCCACAAACACATCTTCGTCTAAATTTTGTTCTCTTATTGAAAATGGCTCTTGATGATCTAAGTCTAGGCTGGAGTGTCTGGAAGGCTGGATGGATATTGTGCTATTGGCCCAACCTTCTGTATTTTTCAAGGGTCTTGCTCTTTCAATCTGCTTCCTCAGAGTTGATTCATCCAAAGACCTAGAGAAAAACCAGGAACGAAAAGATTTTCCTAAGGTGTTATAGAATCCATTTTCTTCCTCCCCTTCCTTAGAAACATCTGCACAACAGTTTCCAGCCATCAGTGGTTCATAGTCCATGCTGTGGGACCGTTTTGAAGGACACTGCTCTTTAAAACAAACAGAACAGCTACAGATGGAGCAAGGAGGGTGGTAGGAATGGCTTCTTTCTGGATGTCCACACTGCTGCTTTCTCCCAGGCTGGCTGGAGTCTGAGAAAAGCTGGGAGCATAAAGCCCTGTTCCATGGAACGAGCACATCTTGTTTCTCAAAATGTCGGTTCTTTTGTTCCATGGCCCACACGTAAATCATTAGCTGGCCTCCAGGAACTAAGACCCTGGCCATTTCTTTAATTGCTCTGATTCTTCTCTGTTTTGTAGAAAAATGATGTATGACTGAAAAAGAAGAAATGAGGCCTCAGCGTGTATACACATACATAAACCTACACGTTCAGACACTAGTATTTTCCATATAATAATGATGCAATTTCAACATCCAGTAAAACTTCCTTGTTTCCTCCATGGCAGGACAAATGGTGGGACTAGCACAGCCTCACTTTGGGAGAGACATAATTTTTATCTCTGGCTCCTGTACTTTTTAGACAATTTGGGACTATAATTTCACTTCTATGGATTTCAGGTTTCTTTGCTTATACTAAGGCATGTAAATAATGTGTAAGTTCTAAATCCTCCCAGGTCCCAGATCCTATGAAATTTATTAACTAGAAAGATGACCAGTGTGCATTCATGGAATGTTCATGGAAGCACTGTTACATAAGTATGCCCTTGTAGAAGAACTATGAAATGATTCCTTGCTTTAATGAATGATTGGCACTTCTAAAGCATCAAAAGGTTAACACCACTAATCAATGTGAATAAAATTAATAAAGCAAACAAAAATGAAGAATGTTAAAGATTATTTTCCTATTTAGATAATGCAAAGATAAGCCAGCCAAGCAGGAGTCCAAATGATTGCTAAACATATTAATTTTTAATAGAAAGTGGTTGTGTATGTATTTTAAAAAAATCAACGTGTCATTGTTTTACTTCCAAACCCTGAAAAGTTAAAGTGAGACTCAAGTAGGACTGCCTTTATCAAGCCTTAAGTGTGTTATTATGCATGTTTTAATCAAATGCTATGAGGAAATTGCCAGTCTAGTAGTTCTGAGAGGAGTTTGATCACAGTACTATGTCAAGAGAAACAACCAGATCGTTTTTCCACATGCAAAGGTATGCCCTGCCCTGCAATGTTTCAGGTAGGAAATTAGTTCCAAGGGGAGTCTCGTATGAGTAGTGAGAGGAGAGATGGAGGGGAGGTTGGGACAGGTGCTGGAACCCTCACCATAATCCAGCCGGTAGTGGGGTTTTAAGCTGATAGATCTCTAGTTTACCTGCCAGGGGGAGACAGCAAATATCTAAAATGAGATTATTATGTAGATAAAGCTATTAAAGGAAGATCATTCAAGGCATACTTGATCTTGTTCCCAGTCAGGTTTTCATTCCTATCAGCAGCACACTGGTGCCTCCTACTGTCACGCAGCAATGTGGGAAGCCAGAGGTATGAGGAGGCTAAAACGGGTCTGCAGAACAGGATCCCTGTGTATTTTGTCCTAGATCCTGTCAATAACTCACTTTGTGATCTTTGACCAATCACTTGACATCACTAGGTCTTAGACTATTCCCCACTCCCATTCCCACAGAGCCCTTTATAAAGGTTAATTTGAAAGCTTGCATTGCTGAAGGCAGACTTTGGTCACATAGCTAAAAGGAGGCACAAAGGTCAGGACAAAGACTTAGGATGATGCTAATGTGGATATCTATGACTATTCCTGGTTGTTACTATCTCCTATGACTTGTACCTAATTCACTCCAGAACTTCTGTGGGTCTAACTTCAAAATATAGTCAAATCCTTGTTATCTGCAAACACTGTATTTGCAAATTTTGCTACTTGCCAAAATACATTTGTAGCCCCCTCCCCACCCCAAATAGCACTCTCAGTGTTTTCATGGTCATTCACTGACAAACACATGGTGGCAAATATTCCCAGAGGGCATGTTCCCAGCTGAGGCCAAACCAGGGAACCTCTCCTTCTTTGTTTTCACTTGCCTCATGTCGACCAGTGTCCTTTCATGGTCTATTTAGTGACACATTTTCTGCATTTTGTGCTTTTTGTAGGTGATTTTGTTGTTTAAAAGGATCCCCTAGCATGGTGCTCAGGGGTTCCTACTCATGAGAAGGCTGGGATATGTCTTTTAGAGCAAATAAATGTGTTTACAGAAGCTTCATTTAGGCTGTTAGCATGAGCTCAAAATTAAATGTGTTGTCTTTAGGAGAACCTGTGTGGCTCAGTCGATTGAGCATCTGACTCTTGATTTCTGCTCAGGTCATGATCTCAGAGTTGTAGGATAAAGCCCTGTCTCAGGCTCTGCACTGGGCACAGAGTCTGCTTGGGATTCTCTGTCCCTCTCCCTCTGCTCCCCTCCCCCCAATTCTCTCTCTTTGAAAAAATAAATACATAAAAAGTTTAAAATAAAAAATAATTTTAAAATATAAGTTGTCTTTAAACAGAAGCACATGTAAAACAAGGCTGTGTATTAACCAGTTGACAAAAGTGCTACAACCAGAGGCTCACAGGAACCTAGCCCTGTATTTCCCCTGGGACGATGGCTCTGTATTCACTAATTAAATGTTCACAGAGACTTTAGAGAATATAATTACTGTGAATAATGAGAGTTGACTATGTTGCTTTGCCCCCCTGTCCCCCCCAAAAAAGCCTCATTAAAACTGGACTGCCTTGGGATCCCTGGGTGGCGCAGCGGTTTGGCGCCTGCCTTTGGCCCAGGCGCGATCCTGGAGACCCGGGATCAAATCCCACATCGGGCTCCCAGTGCATGAAGCCTGCTTCTCCCTCTGCCTATGTCTCTGCCTCTCTCTCTCTCTCTCTCTGTGACTATCATAAATGAATAAAAAAAATTAAAAAAAATAAAACTGGACTGCCTTAATATAATCTCTTTTTAGCAGAGTTATAGGTTTTAAACATTTCAGGATTCTGGGCTTCAAAAGAAGCCCTTTTTTTAAAAAAGAGGAAAGTCTTTATATGTATTTGTTTCTTAAACATTTGTTATATGGTGATCCATTTTTAATAGCATACTATCATCCAGGAAATATCTGAATCTTTTATATTGTTGTTGTTTAAGACTTTATTTATTTGTTTGAGAGAGAGAGAGAGAGAGAGAGCACTAACAGGGGGAAAGGAGGAGGGACAAGCTGGATCCCAGGACCCCAAGGTCATAAATGGAAGTCAGACGCTTAGCCAACTGAGCCATCCAGGTGCTCCTATATTGTGTTATGTTTATATTTAACATACAATACTAAGTAACCTTTAGGCCTAATTTTTTTGGCAAAAGTTTACAAATGAATATTTCTTCATTATATAAAAAATCTGGGATCCCTGGGTGGCGCAGCGGTTTGGCGCCTGCCTTTGGCCCAGGGCGCGATCCTGGAGACCCGGGATCAAATCCCACGTCGGGCTCCCGGTGCATGGAGCCTGCTTCTCCCTCTGCCTGTGTCTCTGCCTCTCTCTGTGTGTGTGACTATCATAAATAAATAAAAATTTTAAAAAATCTATTTATATGTGCATATATATATATTTTAAAACATTGTAAGTATAACCAAAATGAGACATGAAGATACATTTACATGAATTATCAATGTCAGGAAACTGTACTGAATTTTTAAAGGATTGAAAAGAACCTTTTGTTTAAAAAGCATAATCATATGCCTTTATAACTTAAAGGCAAAAATAGTACAATATAGGTATTCTATAGCAATGTGTTCCCGCTGAGACCCCAGAAAATAGGTTGGTTGAATTCAATTACTGGATTCTAGAATCAGAAGGGAAATTGCACAAGATCGTCTTTAAAGTCCTGCTATATCTTGCTATTTTATTGTTATCTAACTTTTCCCATATACAGGTCTCATCTCTCTATCTAAAAGCATTCAGAATCCATAGGTGTAGCAGAAAGCAAGAGTGTTCCAACCTCAGCACTACTGACATTTCAGGCTAGAAAAGTCCTTGTTGTGGGGGCGATCCACTAGGTGACAGTAGGTTGTACATACACACAACCAGTCGAGCCAACTGAAAATGTACCAGACATGGACAAGTGTCTTGTAAGGGTGGAGGTGGCAACTTAATCCCAAGTTGAGAACCAATAGCATAAAATAGTTGTTGGGCACTATTTTAGTATATTGCTAAATTTTCATAGAATTGTCAAGCTATTCTAGAAGTGGAAAGACTGTTTCTCTTTTCAATCTGTCAGTAAAACTTAAGGAATATATAATTAGGTATGATACTTTTCAAATTATTAAGAGACACAGAAAAGCAATATATATATACATATTTTTTACATATATACCTACATATATGTACTTCTTCATGTTAAGATTAGCAAGAAGTAAAAAAAAAAGATTAGCAAGAAGTGTCAACATACAGGATTCTAAATAGGGAAGTAAATATATATGGACATTATCAAAAGTTTTCATAATATAGTACTAAACATGAAACCTAGCTGAAAATGACCATATCACATTAATTTATAGTTCCTAAAAATACATGGTGCACTTCCACCTAAGGAAGCATTTTTCTTCAGAAGATGGCAACCAGGGGTGTTCCATTTCTTCTGCAGACAAAGCATGAGACTTATGAAAGCAGAGAAGGACTTAACCACATACATATGGAATGTGGATCGGAAAGCCAGGCAGTTTGAAAATCATAATCATTTTTTAAATGATTGGATTTGGATTAGAAAGCAGGGAAGTATCCTTATACCCACAGTAGTGCCTCAGCAGCACAGCCTGGACATGGGGGCTCTAAGACTAATGTAAATGAACAAAAGAGCAGAGAATATACTTTTCTGACATCTCCCCAACTTCCCGTTCCTTAGGTGAAATGACCAACCCAAAAACTCTCTACTAAAGATTCAAATCATTGTGATGAGTTGCTTGGTGTAAAAAGAATCCCTCCTCTTACTGTTTATGCCCCAAATGGACTTAACAGTTTCAACTGCAAGTAAGTGAGGCTGGCACAGAGCAAGTTTCCATGGCAACTGTCTCCTGCCAGCCTAACTACTTTCAGGGCTGTGGCATCCAGGCCTGCATCCTCTTACTAAGCAAAGATAGAATTCCCATCTAATGTCAAATAGATCAAGTCCTCATTACCTTCAGGAGAGAGCAAACAGTCTTACTCTGTATTTTTATCTGGCAATCAGTTTTTTTTTTTTATCTAGTCAGTTTTATTTAGGATCACCTCACTTTGACAAAGCTTGTCATAGTCAAATTGATTAATTTTTAAGTGTATTGGAGCAAATAAGTGGCTTTGCAAAAGATTTTCCTCTTCTCAAAACAACTTGCTGCAAGCTTCCCTAGCATATAAATATGACTAGTAGGTTTCAGGATTACGTGCATGGAGTAAAATGAGCCCTACTTGTGTATATTTCAGGCATGGGGTTTTGTTGTTTCTCTTCATTTGTGGCATGTGTGTTTTTATGGGCACACTTGTTGGGAAAATATGAGGAACATATTTCCTAGACTTATGAATAATCTCCAGCAGTAAGAGAGCTGAGTGGCATTAAAAACAATGCAGGCCGGGACCAGGTGGGGCCATCTCCCCCAGTGCCTTGCACACCAGTGAGTGGTAGATTGGATGACACATCCTGTCAGGTGACATTCAATGCATTAGTTTTATGATGTTCTGCCAATAAAGGATACAGTCATGGCCTGATGAAGGTAATATGACTTCTAAAGTTTTACTTCCCGTTGGACAAATCTGGCTTCATTTCAATATAACAAAGTATGAAATATTTTTAATGAGTCAAATTCCCCTAATACTCTCTAATTCATAAGTCAAAGAAATTGGAATGAATCATCAGAAAGACTACAATACCAGTTTGAACATTTGACTAGTTAACACAATCATGTGTGTACTACCGTAAATACATTTGCGATTAGTCAAATCATCCAGTTGAAATATTTTTAAAAATTAGATAAAATGAATCACATAGACATTTCTACAAAGAATTCATGTTAGGTTGTGAGAATGGCCTCCACCATGTAACGTTATTCTCATGGTGAAGGGCAAACGTGTGACCAGGCTGCCTTACCTCCTATGGAGATGATGGCATCGAAGCCCTGATCCCTAAAGGGGAGATTAAGGTTGTCACATACCATGACTTCACATCCTCTACTCCGGGCAATCTCTACCAATGGCCCACAGTAGTCACAGCCCAGGGTATACACCTGGCTGTTCACTTTAAGATACTTTCCAGTCCCACAACCTATAAGAGAAAAACCTGTGTTACGTGCTGTCCTTTCTGGGAAATGGAATACTGTCAGTTTTTCTTACAACAAGGAATAGAAATAACTTTGTATTAATGAACTGAAACAGACGACAGCATGGCATGAAGGTATTCACAAAAGCCAAAGAAAAATCTTCAGAGGGCACTTGCATATTTTTATTTACAATAGAAGAGGGAAAGGAATAGGGAAAAAGAAATAATATTTATTGAACACTTAATGAGGTCATGCCCACAGGGGTTAGCACACTAGCTCAACCAAAGACTGTTAGCTGGCTCACAGCAGGGAATCAGAGCTTTGTGGTACCCAGGAGCAGTGCCCAGTCCTTTACAAAAGCTACCTTCATATACATATTTCATTATGCATAGATCTGTATGTGATGGCATTTATTTTCATATTCTCTCTTCAGACATTCTTACTACTTGCTGGCTGTGTAAAACAAACTACTGCCCATCATTTTTCATTGGATATAAATAAAATAATTTACACATAAGAATAAATGCTTGTCAAATATTTTGAATTTGAATAAAAAGGAATTTCAATATCTTTCCATCCAATCTATTGTCAGTCCTAGGTTTTAAATGCTCTCTATCAACTCAGTATGCAAACTCTTAGAACTATTATTTTTTCTTAAACAGACCATTTTTGACATCCATTTTCGGGTAGCAGAGACCCAAATAATTCAATATTTACACAACCCAAAGATCTAGATCGATCATATCTGATGCTACAAGAAAGAAAGAAATAATAGGAGAAATCATCTTGAAACAAAGCCTTCTAGGATCTGACACCTAGTGTTATATTTGCACAGACATAGTAGCTAATTCCTTTTTCAGAAATATTTACAGATATCATTAGAGATGATAATTGTGCCTACTGGCATTAGCTCTAGAGTTTTCTCCCTGAAAAAAAAATACTACCACTATTCAAGGATGATTAGTTTGCTGCTCCTGAAATGTATCACAATGCTCTAATAACTCCCTCTTCATAGGCCATTCAGAATTATATGAGACAATAAAAGCATAATTAAAGTTCATCGATGCCAGCTAAGACAGTGGTGAGTATGTGAATAAAAAATAAGATTTCCAGCGTGATTATTTCAATGTAAATGATTGGGTCTCAGAAATATTTTAGATCTCCTAGCTACTGTTTCTAAGAATGCTTATGAGAAAAAGTAATCAATATTGGAGGGGAGTTATAGGGAAGATAGGATTTAGAAAGTATTTCAAAATTGCAGTCCTGAGTATTTCAAAGATGATGGTCATAGTGAAAGAAAAATAATCTTGTAAAACAGTTTGCTTTATTTTAATTGGCTCAGGGGGTACATTTAGAAAAATGAAAGGCCGAATTAACTTAGACTAATAAGAGCAGGTTCAGGATAGACTGCTGATTACCAGAGGGGGTGGGAAGTGGTGAAACAGGTCAAGAGGATTGAGAGTACACTTCCGGGGATGAGCACTGAGTAATGTACAGAACTGTTGAATCACTACATTGTACACTGGAAACTAATATAGCACTGCCTGTTAAAGATACCGGAATTTAAAAAGTAAAAAAACCGAAAGAATAGGTTTGTGGATCATGAGAGCTAGAAGGAGGTGTTCAGAGGGCGTCTTGCAGTACTGAAGCCACTTAGGCCTTTTCAAATCTCAGCATCTCCTCAAAGGCTCCCAAGGCCCATGACACCCTTGATTTGTCCCATATTCATTTCTGATGGCATTCATTTCTAAGGATAGTGGTGGATCTCCCAAATATGATGCAGTTATTTATTTTCCAGCTGCATACACTGAAATGCTAGGAAGGGGAAGATTTTATCCTAATGAGGAAATTGGGGAATATTGCTAAGCCTAGTGACCCCATGATCTTAAATGTGCAAGAAGTATATTAGGACATTTTTGACACCGCAGTAAGCTCCAGTACCCAACAGTGATGCCGCTTTACTCAATCTCATTAAATGATAACGTTCCATAGTATTGAGGTGAGCTAACAGAAAGTACGGGCTTACATTCCATTCCCTCTTTTCCATTCTGTGCCTCACTCAAAGAAGAAAACAGATACTTGCCCTAATTCCATGAAATGTTTTGGTGCACGGTGGGCAAGTGTTTGCTAGAAATAACTAATCTGAATGTTTCCTCTTAAGTTTGTAGGCACAACTACATTTTTAAAATTAAGAGGTTTTTTGTTTTTGTTTTTGTTTTTTTTTCTAAGACTCTTACCTCAAAGAGGATTCTCTTTTCCCATGGGAAAGAGAAGACTAGATCACCTATTTATTTCTCATTTTATATACATTTCATAAAACCAGAGTTGAAAGGATATGTTTTATTCTGTAGGCATGGTGCCCACCACAAAGCAGGAGCCCCACGTTTTTATTGACTCGGTGAAGGAATGGTAAACAGGGAATGACTTGGTAAATCAAATCTGACCACAGAGACTGGGAATAAATACATACAGTTAAGAGGCAAAGGGGATCTTAATTATTGAAAAGTTTATTTTTATTATGTATACACAAATGCAATTTTCAATACTATTGGGACAAATGCTTGTTCTGATGTTGGGTAAGAAAGTAACCTTGCTCAAAAAGAATTGAGCTCTGGTCTTTTTCCTGCTTTCTGAACTAATCTAAATAAAGCTCTCAAACCCCAGAACGTCCTCCACACCCCGTCTAATGTCCTTATGGGACTAGCCCATTTTAGGTAGCAGCATTGCCATGACCGCACAGATCCTAGCATTTCCTCAGAGACCTGGGATTTCTGCTGTTTTTGAACCATCAAAGTTCTTTTCACTTGGGCTATAGCTCCTACTCACTTAATTCCTGATACCTGCCCTGAATTCTTAGTTGCCATCAGGGACCCTTCACCCTCACCTCAGTAAATCAGCTGGACTGGGGAATAGGGTGAGGTGGCTAATAAAATTCTTGTCAACTGAAAGTTGCACCAATTAAATAGTGAAAACAGCCTAGGAAATTGCTGTATGGGTAAAGCTGGAACCCGATTACCTCCAGATGATTATAACCTATACAAAGTTTTACTAGTAATAAAATATGTATTGCTAATCTAATAGCCAGTCAAGTTAGTCAACATAACAAACCATTGATTTTAGCCAAGTGTAAAACCTGGAAAGAAAAACATTTCCTTTTGGAGATAGTCATATTATACTACTTTATTTTGTCTAATTACCTTGGGCTTCTTTCATTTTTTTTCTTTAACTTTACTTTTATTTTAAAACCTATCTCTAAGGGCACCTGGATGGCTCAGTCAGGTGAGCATCCGATTCTTGGTTTCGGCTCAGGTCATGATCTCGGGCTTGTGGGATCAAGCCCCCCATCAGGCTCTATGCTAGGCTTGGAGTCTTCTTGGGATTCTTTCTCTCCATGCTTTCTCTCTCTCTCTCTCTCTCTCTCTCTCTCTCTCGACACTCTTTCTAAAATAAATAAAATCTTAAAAAAAAAAAAGCCTATCTCTCATTGTGTAATCAAAATAGTTCCATTTTGGCAGCCCCAGTGGTGCAGCGGTTTGGCGCTGCCTGCAGTCTGGGGTGTGGTCCTGGAGACCCGGAATCGATTCCCACATCTGCTTCTCCCTCTGCCTGTGTCTCTGCCTCTCCTCTCTCTCTCTCTGTGTCTATGAATAAATAAATAAATAAAATCTTAAAAAAAATAGTTCCATTCATTTATAGAGTAGTAAAAATATATAAAAGTACAAAATTTGAAAAATAGAAATGGGTAAAAAATATTACTAGATATAATTATGGATTTGCACAGGGGCATCTAAACAGTATCATTTGCACCATAATTTATAGTAGCAAGATAGAACAGACAACATGGATCTGTTAATATGGTGTAAGTACAAATATGGGTTGCTCTCTACAATACAGTAAAGAAAACAGAAGTAAGGTGTACTTATGACAGTTTGTATAACATACGGTGATATGTTACCATTTGTGTAATCAAAAAACGATAATCCACCCATATGTACACATATGGAAATGCTCATACTTAAATATCTTGATTATATAAGCTAATTGCTTCTAGCGTGGGTTGCTTGGTGCTGCAGGACTGGGATGGCATATTTTTCACTGTAAACCCTTTGGTACCTTTGCTACTGAGCCATGTAAGGAGATCAGCTATCAAAAAATTTTTAAACAATAGGTATTCCTTCTTTTTTGAATTGTTTATATCCTTTCCTCATTTTTCCTTTGAATTTTTGGTCCTATTCTTTCATACTGACTTTGAAGAATGCTCTGTAGATTAAGAAACTTATCGGGGATCCCTGGGTGGCGCAGCAGTTTAGCGCCTGCCTTTGGCCCAGGGCGCGATCCTGGAGACCCGGGATTGAATCCCACGTCGGTCTCCCGGTGCATGGAGCCTGCTTCTCCCTCTGCCTGTGTCTCTGCCTCTCTCTCTCTCTATGTGTGACTATCATAAATAAATAAAAATAAAAAAAAATAAAATTATCCAGTTTTCTTTTTTTTTTCTTCCAGTTTTCTATCATATAAAGTTGAAGTTGCAGATATTTTTACTTAGTTTCCAGGGGTTTTTTTGTTTTTTTTTTTTTTTTCCAGGGGTTTTTTTGGCTTCATTTATATATGTCTCTAGATTTTTGCCTTATAGAACTTTTAAACTTTTATATGGTCAAAGATATCAATAGAGTTGATCTTCTTTACTCACAGGTTCTATATTTATATGTTCACCTACTTGACAGAATTTGTTATCCCAAAGTCAGTACTCAGCACTTGTGTGATGGATCACCAACAAGCCTGCTTATAGGGCAGCAAAAATTTGGAAAAATCTGAATTGCCTGAGGTGCCCCTGACCAGCACCTTGTTTTGGTTCTCATCCTATCAACAAGTGTCCTTTAGGTGGTCTGTTTACTGTCATTTTTTAAATTTTATTTATTTATTTATTGATTGATTGATTGATTGCATTTTTATGCTCTGTTAGTGACTTCATGGTGAGCTTAAGGCTCAAGTGCTGGGGTGGGGGCTGTGAGCTGTGGGGTTGGGTGGGGTTCCTAAGCCGAAGATGGCTATGACGAGCCTTATGGACAAGATCTATGTGTTCAGTACACTTTGCTCAGGCTTGAGTTACAGTGTGCTGGCCTTGGGTTCAATGCTCAAGAATCCATCCTATATAGTAATAATGTGTCTTCAAACAGACATACTCATGAAACAGGTTAGGGACTGATTTGTTGACAAAAATGCTGTAACTGGAGGTTCACAGGAACCTTGATCCTGCAGCTCCCCGAGGAGTCGTAATTCAGCATTCGCGAAGTCAGTGTTCATGGCAATTTTTACTAACTTAACATAGGTACTGTGAGTAATGACAACTGGATTATCTTTTATGATTTCTGACTTTCCTTGGTGTTACATATAGAAGGGGCTTTTGCCTCTGAGGATATTTTAAAAAATAATCTAGTTCTCAGTCATCTAGTCCTTTAAAGATTTCATTTTCTCATACTTCAATCTTGGCTTCATTTGGAATTTGAGGAGTAAGGTATGAGAAAGAAGCATGTAATTATACTGTTGTCCTAAAGCCACTTACTGAATGGCCTCTTTTTCTTCTAACTGATTTTAAGATTCTGGTACTTTGCTGACACTGTGGGCGGTGAGAGTTCCAAACTCACTGTATCTTCTGAAACCACAGTTAATTTTTAGTAGTTGACATGATAGAGATATTCTCAAAGTCTCTCCATTTCTATCTGACATGCATTCCTTTCCCACATTCCACGCGGTTCATATACCACCTCTAATATGTTAAGAAGCCCTGGACACATGTCTGTTTGTCTTCCTAATATTTAGAGTGAATGTTTACAGCAAATGTCAAATCAGAAGGAATTTGTAACTATAGAATTATGACTCTTCTGGGCACAGTCTGTATGCAGTTTCTGGAAAGCAGTTTTAGGTGCCTCCAGTGGGAATCCCATCGTGTCTTGAACCTTAGTCTTAAATCTACTGGGTTGTAGTTTACCACTTCTTGATTCAGAAAGATATGAGCCAAAGCCCTCCAGGCAAATCATATCCAATTAAAGATATGCTTACAGTGAAAGACCTCCAGAATAGTTAAGGGAAAGGATCTATGAAACTAATAAGAGGTTACAGGGCTTCTGCAATCCCACAATTCTGGCTTTTCTGTAGAAGGCATGTGAGCCACCAAACAGGATTGGCAACTATGAAGAGTTATCTAACTTTTAACTGGTCAATTTCACCCTCAGTCATTTCTGTCCTGATTTCTTCAATAATGCCAGGTCAATTTTGATGGTCGATGTATGCAGAGGTGTTTGAAAAGGAAAAGCACAATAGACTATATTTCAGACTACATGGCACAACCCCGGGTTACCTATGTCAGCAATGAGGCTGCCCGGCTTCTGCTCCTGGAGGAACTGGCGGACGCGAGGCCATGCTTTGCTCTGCAGGTCGCTGAAGTATGGTGCGGTGCTCTCATACACATCATGCACATGCTGCTGCTCCAGCTGGGCGGCTTCATGGTCCATCCTGGGAATGGGGCCACCCCAAGAAATGCAGGTCAGAGTCTGCTCCAGAGGTAGCCAGAGGATGCAGATTTCCTAAAATTTGGGACCTACTACCACCAAGGTCATACCATCCTGACACTTTTTTTTAAGCTGCAAAGAACAGGGGCACCTGGTTGGCTCGGCCGTTAAGCGTCTGCCTTTGGCTCAGGGTGTGATCTCGGAGTCCCGGGATCAGGTCCCACACAGGGCTCCCTGCATGGAACCTGCTTCTCCCTCTGCCTGTGTGTCTGCCTGCCTCTCTCTCTCTCTCTCTCTCTCTCTCTCTCTCATATGAATAAATAAAATCTTAAAACCCAAAACAATAAACTGCAAAGAACAAAACCTGCACTGTAACCCTGCCATAGCTGTCCAAAGAGTAGTAAATGTAGAGTTTTTTTTACCTGCACATCTTCAGAAAAGAATGGTTTGGAAATGAGCCAGTCATCACAAATTCTTGTGCAAGATCAATTCTTCATTTTGGAAGCATATATAAAAGACTTACGAAATGGTTCTCTCTGGATAAAATCATTCTATTTAATGCTAAGTACATTTTCAATTTTTATAACAGGTAGCTCATCACTCCTGTCCAATCACAAAGCCCTAGTTATTCTATCTTTTTAATGTTCTGGGATTCCAACCCTTTCTGTTTCCATACTGATCCTGCTTTAAAGAAGGTGCTCATCTCTTGCCTGAATTACTTCCATGGCCTGTTAATAGGTTGGTTTGTTTGTATTTGCTTTTTGGCCCTCTCAATCCCTTCCCTTATGCCACGACTGTTTTTATAACACATGAATCTACTTGTGTTGCTTTCCGTCTTGGACTTCTTCAAAGGCATCTTACAGCTTGCCCGGTCAAGTTCAGGTGTCATAGGGCATTCAAGGCTCTTTCTGATCTGGCCTTAACCTACCTCTTGAAGCCATTTGTCACCACCCTTCCCCAGCACTGGCTGCGTTACTCAGTGAACCATGGTTTCTCAGTTGCAACACATTCTCTCCCATCCAGGGCCCTGAACAGATGCTGCATTTTACCTGGCTAACTTTGCATTCTTGGCACACATGTCACCTCTTCCAGAAAGCCTTGTCTGACCTCTTATGCAGGACTGGGCAATCACAAAGGAGTAGAGAAACATAAGAGTAATCTTAGAGGCCTCTGCTGTGTTGGGTTTAATCTTTTAATTATTCTCTTGAGGCATGTGAGTGAAGGAAAGTGGTCAGGGGCTCAGCATGTGGCTTTTACCAATTAATGTGAAAGTATCCTCGATCATTTGAGAACCCTACAGGTGCATATCAGCTAGTTTGATCCCTCCCATTGTACTCCTGTGTGTCCCATGCATACTTCTACAGATCCAAAGGGCTATGATAGTTTATTTGATATTTTCCTCTAGCCCTGGCTGGAAGATCCTCGAGATCAAGGGCTTATTTAATGCTGAATCCCCTGGGGTTTGCACACAACATACCATCAATAAGTGAACAAACACAACCAGAATGGAGCCTAACCCTGAGTGCAGAGGAGGGTACTGGCTTTGGTAGAAGAAGGAGTGACTCTGGGGAGTGTGGGAAGAGAGTGGCCTTACAGTCACAAGCTTGCAGATGAGAAAGGGACCTGAGAAGGGTGCATCTCTAGACAGCCTCTGTCCCACTCTCCACCCTCCATCCCCTCATCACTTCAACCCTGGAAATTAGGAAGCACTTGAGCAAGGCAGCGTCTAATTAGTAACTGCAAAGTACCTTCCCTTCTTACTCCCCTTTACATTTAAGCAATATCTTGTGGAGGGATACACTTCGAGACTGCATAAATATCTTTTCTCATAGGCTCATCCACCAATTTTAGCATCCTATCCATTGGTGGTTCTTGCCCTAAACAGTTAATACTACAGTTATCACCAAATGATGATAGTCTAATTCCATCATTCCTTCTCTTACAAGGAAGAGCTTTTTAGGATTTACTCTTAAAAAAACAAATTAGCAGTAGACTATCCTTAATTACCCTGGACCTGCCCACAGCCCCTGCAAAAAAATCTGGCAAACTCCTAACAGAGTACAAAATTCATTTGTGAGGTCTGACAAAACTTCCACCCAAACTGAAACAGCTTATGTTGCACTCTCAACTGGAATTTACAAAGTAAACATATGGCTGGCTATGACTGCCTACACACCAGAAAAACCCAAACACTGAGTGCTTTTCTTTTTAATCAAAATCTCCGTAGACTTAAGTCTATTTAACACTTTTTCCACTCAAGGAATCTAATCCAGCAATGCAATTTTGAGGAACCCTAGAACAAATAAATTTACTTTCTTGTACTTGCACACATTAGGCAATTAACATAAACTCGATTGTCTTCAATCTGGCTCCCACTACAAGCTAAGAATTTGTAGTATCTAAAGAGTACTCCTTGGAGACCTTCCTCTGAGTCCTCTCCCAAATTGGTTGGCCTGTGCCATACAGAGAGAGATATTTTAAAGTGTGTGAACAATATAAACCCATTTTGTTTTTATTGTATTTTACAGCTGAGGTTATAGACTGCAGAATGAATAGCTGACCGTGAAACTGATTTGTCGAGTTGGGGCTCTCCAATGTGTGACATTTTTAACACTGGATTTAAATTTCCTGCAATATTTTCCATATGAATTTTATACATCAAGGCAAATTCTTTGTGAGCTAGGTAATGTGATTAAGCTAGTGGGATCAGTACTAAGAGCACAGGGTTCAAGGTGAAGCTAGGGAGATAGGATTTGGTTTAGCCAGGCTTCTTAACCTTTGTGCTATCAAGTTCTAGGCCCTTGTAGCTAGCCTTGTTGGTGAGTCATGAAAGAAGGCAAAATAATTTGAAAGGGAAGGAGAAGTCCGATGAAGTAATGCACTGAAAATTCAAGGAACTAATTTAGGTTTTACTTTGAGTGCAATGGTAGAAAATAGTTTTTAAATTGGTAGATGGGTTGGGGGGTAGGCAATACGATTGGATGTATAATTTTAAAAGATTGCTCTAGGCCTATCTAATTCTAAGTAGACTAGAGTAGCTGTTGTTATTTGTCCAACCAAGTTCACCACCCCCCTTATTCTAATAATTTGTATCTTGTCCTCTTGGTCACAGAGGCCAAGAGGTCACAGGCATGTGACGAAGGCCTGGCCAATCATGGTACCATATTCCTGGACATAATCATTGGTCCAAGGTGGGCAGGTGATATAAGGTGAGCCAATTAGAGTCCCTCCTGGAGATATCTCCGTGTGGCTTTGGGGCACCTGAGTGGCTCAGTCAGTTAAGCGTCCAACTCATAACTTCAGCTTAGGTTATGATCTCAGGGTTGGGAGATAGAGCCCCATGTCAGACTCTGCACTGGGTGTGGAACATGCTTAAGATTCTCTCTCTCTCTCCTTCTCCATCTGCCCCTCCCTGCCCCATTCCCACACACACACACACGCACACACACTCTCAAAATAAATAAAAATAAAATTTTAAAAATAAAAATAAAGAACCAGTGGCCTGTCTCTTGCATCACCAGTGGTAGAAAGAAGAAAGATCAGGCTGCCCTTGACTATCTTTCCCTCACATGGAAAAGACCTGTCTTTAGGTAGAAGAGAATGAAGTCAGGCAAAGTAAACAGATGAGAGAAAAATGCAGAGAGAAAAAGAACCACAGCCCACAGAAAGTCCTGGTTCTACTCCCTGAGACTTTGGTTTTTACAGTCCTGGGGGCCCGATACTTCTTATCCTACCCAACTCAGGGTCAGTCAATTCCCCTTATGTACTTATGATTGTTGGGTTTCTGACCTGACCACCACAGGAGTCCTCTCTAATTCAGCATTACTTCTTATACGAAGAGCTTGGGTTTTTGTTCTGCATCTAGCTTGTATTCCTTGCAAAATGGAAGAGAGGAGAGAAAGTGATAGAAAAGTAACAAGAGAGGTCAGTCGCTTGATGTGCTTTCCCATGGAGAGAGGAACAAAGAGAAGGATCTCAGCAATGCTTCTAGCAACAGGGTCATCATTAAGAAGTCACCAATATTTGGTTGCCCTGTTCTGAGATAACACCTCTCCATCCAATTTCATTCAGGCAAAGTTTGAATTTTGTCCATTAAATATGATCAGAAAGATGTAGATTGTGTTTGGGCAGAAGCTTTAGGAGCCAGTGGGTAGCTCCAGTGCTGTTTTGCATGTCTCTGCAAAATCATGGAAACAGTAGCATAGTCCCCAAGCAACTGCTCTTGATGGGCAGACAGTGTGGATATTTTAAGCCAAAAAAAGGGGAAATAAACAGCTCATGTAAGAAATGTTGAACAGGTAACGAAAAAGTAAAAATTATCAATCATATTCTATTAGAAGTTACCTTGTTACTTTGTGAGTCAGTCTTTTTCCTTCATAAATATTAACATTTTCCTTTTTACTACAGATGTAACAAAACTGGGAGAAAACTGAGACAGTACTGCATTCCGCGTCTTAAAACTTAATTTATTATTGTGAGCCAAGAAGCTACTTTTGTCTCTGGTTTTCTCCAAACTTCTCAAGTATAATTTCCTTCATCCAGTAAATGTCACAGGACCCTAAATGTTTCAGAGTCTACAGAGTACTATAATGACTTAAGCAATGCAACCGGATTCTGGACTCTAAAGAAACAATGTAAAATATACAGATTTGGTTAGCCCGTAGTATCTAGCACTAACTAGTCTTAAATATAATAGGTATAACCATGTTTAATGAGTAAGTGAAAACTGAAACTCCAGCCAAAGCAACAATATTTTTAAATTATTTTAACAGTTTAGGAATAATTGACATATAACAAACTGCATATATTTAATGTGTGTGATTTGACAAATTTTATACAAATGCATGTGGGGAACCATGAGACAATTACGATAATGAACATAGCCATCACCCACAAAGTTTCCTTCTGCCCCTCTGTAAGCCATCCCTCTCACATGTCAGTCTTTCCTAATGCCATCTTTCCGGGGAAAAAAAAAAAAGGGTAGAGAAGTGCACATAGAGACATGTCCAATACTCACAATTTCACATGCAACTTTGAGATCTGAAGTGAGTACCAAAAAATGAAATACTTTTAATGATCACTGGCAAACTGTACACATATACCACACACACGTATAAATAGTAAAAATAATTCAGAGGAGCTGAAAAGGCTTTCTGAGAGATTTTCCTAGTATCTCATCAAGGAGATGAGACACTGCCCTTGACCCCCAGAGAACACAGGGAACTCTGAGAGGCCTTGTTTAGTCCCCTGGAGTGGTTCCTTGTCCCCAGGGAGGCGTCACCAGAGCTGCAGAGTCTCAGGGCAGTTCCTATAGTAACCACTCCTAGAAAGGCAGCTCCAAGATTAGGATCATAAGCTCTAAGCTCACAGCCCAGTGACCAGAAGGGATCTGTCTTTTGTTTGTGATGGGAACTTCTGTTAAATTTTATCCTGAGTTTCTTTCCACACCACTATTTTCTCCTTCATGTTTGGCTCAATGGAAAACGCACTCATTTGTTTTCTTATTTAATTGTATCCAGATACCTACCTACTGACTACATTTCTGAATTAAACCCTCTTTCTAGGAGGTCAAACAATAAAACTTGGAGGAAAAAAGAGCTTCTATATAACCTTGGGCTAGGTTAAACTTTCTTCAACAGAAAGACCTAACCGTAAAAGGGAAAATAAATAAATTAGACTATATTAAAATTAAGATATCCAGGGGCACCTGGGTGGGTCAGTCAGTTGAATATCTGACTCTTGGTTTCAGCTCAGATCATGATCTCAGGGTGGTGAGATCGAGCCCTGTGTCAGGCTGCATGCTCAGCATAGAGCCTGCTTAAGATTCTCTCTCCCTCTGCCCCCCCCCGCCCCCGCTCACACTCCTCTTGTTCTCATTATCTCAAATCAATAAATACGATCTTTTAAAAAAATTAAGACATCCATAGGAGAGTGAAAATTCAACCCATAGGATGTGAAAAGATGGTCATAGTACATACGTCTGACAAAGGATCTGTATCCAGAATATGAAGATTTCTTCCACATTGTCAAGCAAGAGACAAACAACTCAATATAAAAATGGGAGAAAAAAAAACCCTCAAAACTTCACAGTGGGCAGGAGATGAACAGGAAACACACAAAAAGTGCGCATCTTCATTCATATCAGGCAACTGCCGATTAAAACCACACCATGATACCACCACCTACGCAAGAGGATGGCTAACAGGAAAAAGACAGAAAATGCCAAGTGTTGGTGAGAACTGGGAGTGTCCAGAATCCGAATATGCTGCTAGGAGAATCGTAAATTGTGTCAGCCTGTTGGGAAGACTCTTTGGCAAGTGACAACTAAGCCAAACATATGCATATCCTGTGGCCCAGAGATTGTACTCTTTATGTATGTGTATATGTATCCAAAAGAAATGCATACATATGTTTACCAAAAGACAGTCACACTCTTCAGAATAGCACAGACCTGGAAATGTCTATCATCAGTTGAACAATCAAATAAATTGCCATGAATTCATACAAAGAAATACTGCCGGGTAATAGAAGGAAGTCTGTGACTATATGCAGTGAGATGGCTCAGTCTCATAAATAAAATGTTAAAAGAGAAGACACAAAAGAATACGGAGTGTAGGATTCCATTTATGCAAAGTACAAAAACAGGTAAAGCAAACCTGTGTCATTAGAAGTGGAATAATGGTTACCTGGGGGCGTAGGAATTGCAAAGGGGGGCACTGTCCTGGGGTGTGGGTAATATTCTATTTCTTGATCTGGGTCCTGTTTACATGAGTGCGCTTATTTTGTGAAAATTCATCTAAGTGTACATTTGTATGTGCTCTTCTGTGTATTTCGATGTAAGAAAACCCTTTTACTTTCAGACAATTGTCCTACTATGAACTTTAAAGCATTTTAAAACCCACAGCTGAGCAGAATATCCTTTCTCAGCTGTGTCCTGCCATTGCCAGGATGAATGAATGCTATTCGGTTAGTGCCTTCTGGGGGATACCTAGACACCGGAGATTACTAGGGTCAAAGATGAGTTATGGTACTATTTTGAGGCAGTATTCCCATGAAATTAGATGATGTAATAATATATACTCTTATATACAACAGGAGAAACTGTTGAGAGAGTTTTTAGCTCAGAAGAAATGTAACTGAGGATTTCCTGGTCTCTTTTTTCTTGGAATAAAACTATAAAAAATTTTAAGATCATAAAAAAGACCTGAACAAATAATGATAAACCCAGTGCTTGGGATGTTCACCCAAGCACTGTGACTTCAACAACCACACGCCTCAAGACTCTGATTCACAAATAACCCTTATGCACATGATATAGGGAAATGAACTGAGGGTTTCTTACTAATTTAAATAAAATAATGACTCATGCCAGATTATCCAGTGACCCGTGAAGAATAAAGTCCATTTGCTCTCAGTAAATATGTCATATTAGGGCAGCAGGTTAGCAACTAATTGGTCTGTGGCAAGAAAAGAAACTCACTTTACTAGTCCTAGATCCATGTGCTCACTAGATATTGAATAGCTTTACCTAAACATCCAATGTGAAATTAAAGATGAATTATGTTAGCCACAGCCTCCAAGTAGCACAACTACAATGATATATGAGGATTACAGATCTCAGTAAGTGGATGGGAACAGAAATTATATAAAGAATCCAGGAAGGGTGCTATCTTACCTTTAGCCTATAACAGCACGCTGGTCCTACTCTTACTTACCATCATTCTCTAATTACCTTGTTGTTCTATTGTGACTGTTACTCATTAAGATAATTCTCAGATACTTCAATGCCTTTTTAGAAATGTTTGGACAAACTGAAATTTCCTGATTTATTACTCCTATGTTGATCAGCTGGAATGTTTAGGCAGCTGTTTCTGTGGCTCTCTGCAAGTACACTTACTGGAAAAACCTGCTGAGCTTATGGGAGAATAAAATCTTTCAGAACGATTTCACAATATTTATAAGCTTTAGAACCAAGGAAACAGCAATGTGGAGCCTAATTGAAAGGTGGACGGTTAACCTCCTGAACAACACATACATAATAGAAGAAACAGGGTTCCCCAAAAAACAAAGAAGGAGCCAAAAATATATGCTAATACAGTTTTTCTTTTTCTTTTTTAAAGATTTTATTTGAGAGAGAGAGAGAGAGAGAGAGAGAGACAGTAGGGAGAGGAGCAGAGGTAGAGGGACAAGCAGACTCTGCGCTGAGCACAAAGCCCAACAGGCGGCTTGATCCCACAACCCTGTGATCATGACCTGAGCCAAAATTAAGAGTCAAGATGCTTAACTGACTAAGCTACCCAAATACCCCTACAGTTTTTCTTTTTAAAGAAGCAAAATGGAATGATGAGGTAAAGAGGAAAGACACCAGGGGAAGAAAAAGGAAGGATGGGAAAAAAGGAAAACAAATATATATTGAATGATTATCATGTGCTTCCTATATGTTAAGGTAAAAGAAGCAAGACATAGCAATGGGAAAAATAGACAAAAATCTAAGAGTTCTAATTTTATAGGGATAAAAATAAGGAAGAAGTGATAAAATATGTAATTTTATGATTTTATTAATTAATTTTATATATATTCCATTAGGGCTCAGAACTATTTACATTCTAATATTCATTGTTCATAGAATGTATTACCATTAATCATTAATAGAAATAACACTGACAACTTGTAACTACAACTGAAATTTGCTTGAACCTTTGTATTAAAAAATTGAAGTTCAAAATAACACCAAAGAGGCTTAAAAACCCTTGCTCTAGAAGTCTAGAATTGTGGTATGCTGGAGTCTAATATATTATGTTCATTTCCAGTGTAACTGGAAATTGTTAAAAAGGAAATTGTCTGTGAGCCCTGCTTGTATGTAAAATAATATATCACCAAATGAATGCATGGAGAAATTCGGATCCTCACCTTAGAATTCAATTAAATTGTACTTATAAGAAGTTTCAAAGACTGACCAAAGCTGGGCAATCCACCATGTTTCCTAAAGCCCTGCTGGGGCTCCTGGGTGGAGCAGTCTGTTAAGCATCTAACTCTTAATTTTGGCTCAGGTTGTGATGTCAAGGTCATGAGAGCAAGCCTCGCATCAGGCTCCGTGCTCAGTGCAGAGTCTGCTTGAGATGCTCTCTATCTCTGTCCCTCACGCTTGTGCTCACTCTCTCTTTCTAAAATAAATAAATATTTTTTAAAAATCCCAAACACCTCTTTTCTGGCTGGAACCATGGAGGGTGCAGAAGAGAAGAAAAAGAAGGTTCTTGAAGTGTCAGAAACCCTTAATAAAAAGTGAAGGAATGTCACAGAGTTGAAGATCAAGCATCTGAGGAAAAAAGTTTGCCCAAAAGATGCTTTGAAAGGCAAGGAGGAAGTTTATCTATGAAAAAGCTAAGCATTACCACTAGGAATACAGGCAGATGTACAAAACTGAGATCTGAATGGCAAAGATGGCAAGAAAAGCTGGAAACTTCTACGTGCCTGCAGAACCCAAATTGGCATTTGTCATCAGGATCAGAAGTATCAATGGTGTGAGCCCAAAGGTTCGAAAGGTGTTGCAGCTTCTTTGCCTTTGCCAGACCTACAACAGCACCTTTGTTAAGCTCAACAAGGCTTCCGTTAACATGCTAAGGACTGTGGAACCATATATAGCCTGAGGAGGGGGGACCGAAACCTGAAGTCAGTGAGTGAACTGATCTACAAGCATAGTTCAACAAGAAGCGAATTGTCCTGACGGATGACACACTGACTGCCTGATCTCTTGGTAAATAGGGCATCATCTGCATGGAGGATCTGATTCACGGGATCTAAACTGTTGGAAAACAGTTCAAAGAAGCAAATAACTTTTTATGGCCCTTCAAATTATCTTTTCCACGTGGGGTATGAAGAAAAAGACCACCACCTATTTTGTAGATGGTGGAGATGCTGGGAACAGGGAAGACCAGATCAATAGGCTTATTAGGAGGAAGAACTAAGATATCTCCCATGATTATTTTTATAATCTGGTCAGTTAATAAATTACTACTTTCAAATGGAAAACAAACAACCAACGCTGTTAACCTGCCTTTCAGGGAGAGTAGCAAACTTGAAAATTCTAACACAGCCAAGGCATAGCAATCAAATCACTTCAGGTCACCCGACGTGTTTGAAGATCTGACTGCTAAGGAAGGGGAGAGAGGGAGGGAAAAAGGACTCTGACGTGTGAACCCCAAAGCATGAAGGCACAGAAGTATTGCTGGAGGTAATTTCCAGCAATAATTTGTTTTAAACAGTAAGACGTTAGTTTGAAAGAGCAGAGGATCTGGCAAAGGTAGGTGTGAAAAATAATTTTGGAAATTCGAGATTCTGTGGAATGTCTGATCTCTCCCCAAACCTGAGGCCGTATACTTATGATCATTATTTGCAATCCCAGACATTTTAGAAATTAAATACATTTTATTTTATTAATTAATTAATGTACTTATTTATTTACTTGTAGAGAGCAAGTGGGGAGAAGGGGATAGGGGAAGGAGGAGAGGCAGAGGAAGAGAGAGAGAATCCCAAGCAGACTCTTGGTTGAGCAAGGAGCCCAACATTGGGCTCAATCTCACAACCCTGAGATCATGACCTCAGTTGAATGAAATCAAGAGTCCTATGCTTAACTGACTAAACCATCCTGTTTATGCTTAACTGTCTAAACCATCCGGCAACCATCTCTGAGTGCTGCAGAGATCAAATACTTTTTATTTTTTTATTTTTTACAATTATTTATTCATTCATTCATTCATTCATTCATTCATTCATTCGAGACACAGAGAGGCAGAGACCTAGGCAGAGGGAGAAGCAGGCTCCACATAGGAAGCCTGATGCAGGACTCAATCCCAGGACCCCAGGGTCATGCCCTGAGCTGATGGCAGATGTTCAACCACTGAGCCACCCATGTGCCCCAAGATTAAATACTTTTTAAAACTTCTGTTTATCCTCCCTTCCTTTGAGGAACTGCTCCCAGCTCAGACACCACATGATGCTGGGGCCTGCCGGTCCTGTAGGCCGGGGACAGTCACTCTCTCTCCCCAGGGATCACATTTCATAGGGTTGAAAACCCTTCAGGGGTCTCTATGTTCTGCAGGAAGAAGCTTGTACTCCTCAATTCAACATTCAAAGCCCTCTACAACCTGGTCCCAGTCTATCTTCCCAGTCTTATATCCTGGAACCACCATATCTCAAATTGTCAG
Organism: Canis lupus baileyi; assembly: GCF_048164855.1. Classification (NCBI taxonomy): domain Eukaryota; kingdom Metazoa; phylum Chordata; class Mammalia; order Carnivora; family Canidae; genus Canis; species Canis lupus. The sequence goes on from NC_132852.1 coordinate 25,315,916, forward strand.
CTTCTACCTGAAGACCTCTCTTCCCCTAAGTGGGTCTCCTCCCGAGTGTCTCATACTCCCCTGGAAAACTGATGAGAGGTCATTGGAATCAAATCACTAATGGCACAACCCTAAAGTAAAGATCTTCAGGTTCCTTCCAAGTGTTGCCTTTCCTGAGGTTTCGTTTGTAGCTCTTTCTTCCATTAGCTACTTAGTACGCTGCCCCAAAACCTGTCCTTCATGTCAGAGGAAGTATGTTTGGTATTTGCTGCCAACAGACTTTATTAAAGACTTGGATGTGTCTTCATGACCACAGCTTGCACCTTGGGGTGCCACGGTGGAAGAGTCACGCTGTGGCCCTGAGTTCCTGACAGGACTTGCCACTGCTTGTGGTACTAGAGCATCCTGGGATGGCAGGGTCATGTAGGAACCAGCACTAGCCTAAGAGATCAGAGTTGTGGTACTACCATGGCCATCTTTGCTGTTTCTTCCCCTTTCTTTCTGTAACCACCACAACCTAATATCTGAGCTGCTTTTACAGTTTCCAGGCTTTCTGTTTCCCTTGCCTTCCTCCCACTCCCCATATCTCATATATCCATAAAGGTGGGAGTTTGCACCATCCTCCATTAATCATCACTTGCTGCATAATGCAAGACACTGTATGTTCCTGTGGTAAAAATGACAGCAGGGATCACACAGTACATGTGTTACTACTGGCTTGATGGCTGCAGCTTGTCACTTTTCTTCCATGAACCCAAGGAAAGCAATTTAGAATCTCTGTTCCATGCCAATTCTGGATAATTTTCCAGATAATGGATAATAGCCATTTCATAGGGTTGAAAACCCTTCAGAGGTCTCTATGTTCTGCAGGAAGAAGCTTGTACTCCTCAATCTGGCTGGCATTCAAAGCCCTCTACAACCTGGTCCCAGTCTATCTTCCTAGTCTTATATCCTGGAACCACCATATCTCAAATTGTTAGCTTCTACCTGAAGTCCTCTCCTCCCCTAACTGGATCTCCTCCCCTGAGTGCATCTCATACAGCTCCTCATTCAGATCTTTGCTAAAGCCAATAGACTGTTCTCTGTCATCTGAAATGCTCCATCCCCTTCCCCCTTCTAAAATCTTACCTGGCCTTCAAAGTCTAGCAAGCTTCTTCCTCCTCCATAAAGACTTCATGGGAAGCCATAGATACAATCCAGCATTCCCACTCTTTTTGTATTCTGCATATTTATTATCTGTATCACTCTTAAAACATTTCTCATGGTGCCATCTTGAATTCTCAACTTTGTATACATGCCCAACAAGACTAGAAGCTCCTGGAGGGCAGGAACTGGTCTGTGATCTGTCTTTGTCTATCTCACAGTGCTCAGGATACTGCTGAACACAGAGCAGTCACCCAACATTTAACCGTAGAACCAATGCATTGATGACCTGTTTCTTAGCTCCTTCTGCAAGACAACAGGACTTTACTCCAGACAAACTGGTCCTCAAGTCTTTGGTCAGAAATCATAAATGCCCTGCTGAGGACCAACATGCACTCAGAGGAAACAGGGCTAGGACCAAGCTCTCCTGGTTGTGTTTTTATTTCATGATTTCCTGCCCTGGCCGAGACCTGTTTTCCATATAACCCCAGGCATGCAGAAGTCCCAGCTTTGTATCTAAAAGCAAACACAAGCACTATAAATTATTCTCCCATTATAAATGCCACAGAAGACACAATATTAAAAAAGAGAACATAAAACTCTGCTTTAAATTTTTAAAGACCTACTCAAATTGCAATTCTAACATAACAGTTCGAGTTGGTCAGGATAGTTTGAAGACTTAATCATAAAATACATAGGTTGGTCTTTTTTTTTCTTTACCTTTCAATCCATGATCCTTCAAACTTAACATCTGCATATTATTTTCAAGTACAGGTTATACTGCAAACTTTTGTATGCTAACAACCGTCATTTAACAATAATGCTCTTCAACTACTAGAAAAGTATTTTGCTCTCTAAAAAACAGTAGGTATATTCTGGTCATTTTAACGTACCCTGTACAACTATTTTCAAATTCTTTTTATCACCTAATACAAAAATAAACTCCAACTTGCTTTGTATCACATTGTCATAAATTTAAAATTATAGGGATTGGGACTAATGAGGTTTGCACAGTATCCCAACATGCTCATGTTATCTGAATTGCAGTAAAAGCTGAAAGCTACTAACCTGAGTCATCTTGTGATTACAGGAAAATTACTTCTTGTCTTTGTGAAGCATAGCAATTTCTACCCTCAGAGAGTGACAGTTTTTGCTCATGACTTTCTTAGAGTGTAATGTAAATGAAAAACAGTAGAGTTAAATCAAACAGCAGGGTCCTTCACATGATGAAGCACTTTGCATGAGTCTCTGAAGGGAACACAGGCCCTATTCGGAAAAACACAAACACTAGATGTCATTTTACATAATGCAAATATTGAACCAGCTACAGCCCAGGTTGACCTCTTGACCTATGCATAAATTACCCAGGGATGAAGGGATTAGAAAGAGCTGTGAATATGTGGAGTATGCCAGAACTGTAAGAGCTATTTCTGAATTAATTCCTAAGCTTTCTATAAAATATACAGTACTTTCTCCCAAAATTACATTGAATGATCTCATCTCGTTCCTAGAAAAATTACAAGCATTGAGAGTCAACTCTGAATCCCATGGTTTAAGGAAACAAATGTATACTACTTAAGACAATATTACTAAACTGCATTAAAGCATTCCAGTACAATTTAACTACTCAATATTTGTTCATAATATCAGTTACTTCCATACCACTTTGAGAAGTACTCCTACTTATTCTTCATTGAGCACATTTATTTTCTTTTTTCATAATACATTGGGTCTGTCATGAAACACATCAGAAGACTCTTCGTTACTAGAAAAAAAAAAAAAAAAAGATGGGCCTTGTATGCCAAAAAGCACTTTGTAATGTAGAAGTCTTGGGGTATAAAATGAAATCTGGAGAGATGCCTGGTGTGGTAGGAAAAGCCAATTCTGTAAAACCTTAGGACCTGACTCCTTATCTGTAAATAAAGCAAATAGACCTTATATCTAGATCACAGTTCTCAACCATGTTCCCTAGTCTTCAGATTCTTTGTATGTAAATTTCACTGCCACAAACCGTACCTCTTATATATAGTGATTCTCAGGATGGTGGGGTGGCTTGCAGGTAGCTTCCCCTAACCTCCCCTGCTCTCCATCCCACACTAATCTTGGTCCCTACCTAAGAATCACTGATCTGGGTGTGCTTTGGAAATTTTATTTTGGGTCTTCAGAATATGCCTATACATTTAAACCCCAGTTGTCCCTCAATCATATCAGGTATATGATCACTGGGACCCCCAAGAGTTGACCTTTTAGGAAGCACATTTAAGAAGGGTCTTGAAAGAGCTATTTGTCATAGGATCTCATCTTCCCTCATGCAATTTTAGAGTGAGCCTTTATTGTAAAGGAGATGATGCTTGTTCACTGAGCCCCCATGTTGTCCCGAAAATAAATGCTTTCTCCTTGGATCCATGCTTGCATACCCTGAGCTAGGCACTCAGTGGAGTGCCAACTGGGCTATGTACCTTTCCTTCAGGAATTAGTACCTAAATGAATGAACCTTCTCAGATATGCTCCTGAAGATGAGTCAGTAAGAGTAGCCAATGAAAGGAATTGTAGACAGTGCAGAAGGCATCTGTGAGCTACTTGGGTGGGAGCAGGGGTGAAGAAGCTTTTCTATATGCCCAAATCATAGCTTCAACACATATACATATAATTGACTTTCTTTATATTTACTAAATTATGATCCAAATTGTCCCCTGTTGAAAATATATGAATCATTTTATTTTCTCCAATTAGTTGCTGGGCAAAGACAAAATAAGAGTATATCTTTTAAAATGTTGAATTCAGATGAGTCCTTTTACAGTATTAGCCTTATATCTCTGGAGTAGTTAGTATTAAAAAACGTATTCTCCTTTTCTCCTGAATATGGTAAAACATCTCCTAGGGCAAAGATTTGTAACTCATACCTTCTGAAATTGAGATTAGCCATATGTGTATTTCCTAAAGAGGGTCAGCACCTCAACTTATGGGTTAGGGGCAAAGCCAGTTTTGAGATAAATAAAAATTCTGTAAAATTTGTTCTTTTACACATTCAGTTATACTCAACAAATATTATTTAAGCCTCTTGCACATGTAAGACACTAGAGGTAGAGATAAAACAATGTGCCCAAAAATTAATATGGGAAACAATACAAAGAAATAGAAAATTAAAATATGGCAGAAACTTTACTTTGGGGATGGATATATCCTGAGAGCTTCTAAACCCCCAAACTTAAGCTGTACCTTATTTAATCCTAATAATCTTATGATATTTATAATTAACCCCATTACAAATTACTAAACATCATAGTCTTTTAGGTCACTTACAAGTTTTCAAAACCACAAATGCCAAGGACCAAATCCAGTGTAATGAATATCCTGATCCAGGTGTGCACAGGTGCTACAGGAGCACATAGGGCAGGAAATTCATCTAGCCTGTAGCAGGGAGATGCAGTGAAGGCTCTTATGCAAGGCTTGCATCCAACCTGGAATTCAGAGGACAGAGGGTAGTCAGATAAAGGGGGAGTGGGTGTTTCTAGGCATAGGAAACAGCATATGCAAAAAAAAAAGAAACAAGACCTATTATATTCTTTTTGATGAACTTCAAGGAAACTAATAACAGTAATAGACACATGTGCACACACGCACTCATAATTTACTGTTATCTGGGCCGTTTTAAGCATGAAACATATGTTAACTCATAGAATCTATGCAATAACTATACAAAACAGGAACTAGTATGTACCCCATTTTACAGGTAAGAAAACCAAGGCACAGAGAGTATTAGTGACTTTCCAAAGTTAGAGAGCTAGGAAGTGGCAGAGCCAGGATCTAAACCTAGAAAGTTAGATTCCAGAGTTCACACTCTTAACTCTCCATCTTGGGGGAGGAAGAAAGGGCAGGTGGGTCTGGAAGAGTAGGTAATAGAACACCCAGGGCTTAGTTTAGCATTCTAGGGAGTTTGGATTTTACCTGAACATAATGAGGAACCATGAATTATTTCAACAGGAGAAATGACAAAATTTGATTGAAGTTTTAAAAATTTCCTTTGGGAATATAAAGTAATGATCATAAAATTACTCCCTGGATTTGAGAAAAGAGTGGAAGACATGAGTGAGACCCTTAACACAGAGATAAGGAATAACAATAGCAGAGATAAAGGGGTCAATAAACAAAACGAGAAACAATACAAAAGACAATTACATGCAAGGGAAACCCCATAAGGCTACTGGTGGATTTTTCAGCAGAAACTTTGCAGGCCAGAAGAGGATGGCATGATCTAGTCAAAGTGCTGAATGGCAAATATCTGCAGCCAAGAATACTCCAACCAGCAAGGCTATCATTCAGAATAGAAGGAGGGATAGAGTGTCCCAGCCAAACAAAAACTAAATGAGTTCATGACCACTAACTAGCCTTACCAGAAATATTGGAGGGTACTCTTTGAGTGAAAAGAAAAGACCAAAACTGACAGTATAAAAGTAGGAAAAATAAAAGCAATAAAAATGAATATTTCTGTAAAAAATCAGTCAAGGAACTCACAAAATAAAAGGATGTAAAATGCGACACCATATACCTAAAACATGCAGAGGAAAGGAGTAAAGAATGAATCAAACTTAAATGACCATCAATTTAATATAGACTGCTACATGCAGAAGAGGTTAAATTAGAAACTTAATGGTAACCATAAATCAAAAATGAGTAATAATACACAAAGACAAATCTAAATATATCACTAAGGAAAACCAGGAAACCATGAAAGAGGGGAAAAAAAGTAATGATCAGAGAAAAACTTCAGAATTAACCACAAAACAAATCATAAAATGGCAATAGACACATATGTATTAATAATTACTTTGGTTTTTTAAATTCATTTTTATTTTTTAATAATTACTTTGAATATAAATGGACTAAACACTTTAAACAAAAGATGTAAGGTGACAGGATGGATAAAAAAATAAGACCCATCTACATGCTGTCTACAGACATCTCACTTTAGACCTACAAACACCTGTATATTGAAAGTAAGGTAATGAAGAAACATTTATCATGCAAATGGGTGTCAAAAGTAAGCCAGAGTAGCAATACCTATATCAGACAAAATAAAATTTAAAACAAAGATGTAACAAGAGACAAAGAAGGACATTACATAATAATAAAGGGGACAATCCAACAAGATACAATTGTGAATATTTATGCACCTAATATAGGAGCATCCAAATACATAAAGCAGCTAATAACACACAAGAAGTAATCAATGGTAATACAATAATAGTAGGGGACTATAACACCTCATTTATATCAATGGATAGATAATCAAAACAGAAAATAATAAGGAAATAGTGGCTTTGAATAACACATTGAACCAGATGAATCTAATAGATATATTCACAACATTCCATCTTCAAAACAGCAGAATACACATTCCTTTCAAGTGGACCTGACACATTCTCCAGAAGAAATCATATGTTAGGCCACAAAACAGTCTCAACAAATTCAAGAAAACGGAAGGCATGTCATGCATCTTTTCCAATGACAACACTATGAAATAGAAATCAACCACAAGAGAAGGTCTGAAATGAACCCAAATACATGGAGGTTAAATAGCATGCTACTATACAATGAATGGGTCAATCAAAAAAAATTTCAAAAAATACATGGAAACAAATGAAAATGAAAACAAAGATCTTTGGGTGCAGTGAAAGCTGTTCTAAGAGGGCAGTTTACAACAATACAGGCCTACCTTAGAAGCAAGAAAAATCTCAAACACCTAACGTTGCACCTAAAGCAGCTGGAAAAAGAAAACAAAACCTAAAGCCAGCCAGAGAAAGAAAATAATAAAGATTAGAGCAAAAATAAATGATATAGAAAATTTAAAAAATAGTAGAGCAGATAAAGGAAACCAGGAGCTGGTTCTTTGAAAAGATAAAATTCATAAACTTTTAGGTGGACTCATCAAAACACAAAAAGAAAAAATTCAAATAAATATAATTACAAATTAAAGAGGAGAAAACAACCAACACTGCAGAAATACAAACAATTGTAAGAGAATATTATGAAGAACTACCTGGCAACAAATTAAACAACCTAGGAGAAATGGATAAATTCCTAGATACATGTAACTTATCAAAACTGAAGCAAGAGAAATTAAAAACTTGAATATACCAATTACCAGCAAGGAGATTGAATCAGTAGTCAAAAAACTCCCAACAAACAAAAGTCTAGGACCAGACAGCTTCAGAAGCCAATTCTACGAAATATTTATTGTTTAATATTTTTTCCCTTTAGTTTTTTTAACTTAAAATTTGTTAGTTAACATACAGTGCAATATTCATTTCTGGAGTAGAATTCAGTGACTCATCACACATATACAAAACCCAGTGTTCACCACAGCAAGTACCCTCTTTAATACACATCACCCACCTAGCCCATTTAAAGAAGAATTGATATCTATTCTTCTCAAACTATTCCAAAAAAGAGAAGAGGAAGGAAAACTTCAAAATTCATTTATGAAGCCAGAATTACCCTGATACCAAAACCAGATAAAGACACCACACAAAGGGGCACCTGAGTGGCTCAGTCAGTTAATCATCTGCCTTCAGCTCAGGTCATGATCTCAAGGTTCTGGGATTGAGCTCCACATCGGGCTCTCTGCTCAGCAGGGAGTCTGCTTCTCCTTCCCCCTTCTTGTGTGCTCTCTCAAAAAAAAATAAAATCTTAAAAAAAAAAAAAGACACCACAAAAAAGACAGCTACAGGCCAGTATCTTTGAGGAACACAGATGCAAAGTCCTTAATAAAATACTAGTAAACCAAATTCAACAAAGCATTAAAAAAAGAATTCACCATGATCAAGTGTAATTTATTCCTGGTATAAAAGGGTGGTTCAATATTTGCAGTCAATCCACGTGATTTATCACATTAATAAGAAAAAATATAAACTATATGATCATTTCAATAGATGCAGGAAAAGCATTTGACAAAGTACAATATCCATTCATAAGTGCTCTCAAAAAAGTAGGTTTAGAAGGAACATACCTCAACATAATAAAGGCCATATATGAAAAACCCACAGCTAACATCATCCTCAATGGGGAAAAACTGAGACCTTTCCCCCGAAAGTCAGGAACAAGACAGGGATGTCCATTCTCACCAGTTTTATTCAACATAGTACTGGAAGTCCTAGCCACAGCAATTAGACAACAAAAAGAAATAAAAGGTATTGAAATTGGTAAAGAAGAAGTAAAACTTTTACTATTTGCCGATATGATATTCTATACAGAAAACCCTAAAGACTCCACCAAAAAAAACGAGAACTGATAAATTAATTCAGTAAACTCACAGAATACAAAATCAAGGTACAGAAATCTATTGAATATCGATATACTAATAATGAAGCAGCAGAAAGAGAAATTAAGAAAACAATCCCATTTACAATTGCACCAAAAATACTCAGATACCTAGGTACAAGCCTAATTAAAGAGGTGAAAGACCTATACTCTGAAAAACTATAAAACACTGATGAAAGAAATTGAAATGACACAAAGAAATGTAAAGATATTCCATGTTCATGAGTTGGAAGAACAAGAAGTATTGTTAAAATGTATATACTACCCCCAAGCAATCTGCACACTTATAATCCCTATCAAAATACCAACATCATGTTTCACAGAACTAGAACAAATAATCCTAAAATTTATATGGAATCACAAAAGACCTGAATAAGCAAAGCAATTTTGAAAAAGAAGAGCAAAGGTGGCGGCATCACAATTCCAGACTTCAAGTTCTATTAAAAAACTGAAGTCATTAAAACAGTATGGTACTGGCACAAAAATAGACATATAGATCAATGGAACAGAAGAGAAAACCTGGAAATAAACCCACAATGATCTGGCAAATTAATCTTCAACAAAACTGGAAAGAATCGAATGGGAAAATGTCTCTTCAACAAATGGTGCTGGGAAAACTGGACAGCTATATGCGAAAGAATGAAATTGGACCACTTTCTTACACCATACACAAAAATAAACTCAAAATGAATTAAGGACCTAAATGTGAGATGTGACACCATAAAAACCCTAGAATAAAGTACAGGCAGTAACCTCTCTGACATTAGCTATAGCAAAACTTCTTTAGATATGTCTCCTGAGGTAAGGGAAAGAAAAACAAACTATTGGGACTATGTCAAAATGAAAAGCTTCTGCACAGCAAAGGAAACAATAGAACTAAAAATCAACCCATGGATGGGAGAAGATATTTGCAATAATATATCTGATAAAGGGTTAGTATCCAAAATATATAAAGAACTTACACTACTGAACACCCAAAAAAATAATCCCAATTAAAAAATGAGCAGAAGACATGAACAGACACTTCTCCAAAGAAAATATACAGATGGCCAGCAGACACCTGAAAAGATGTTCAACATCACCCATCATCAGGGAAATGCAAATCAAAACTATGATGAGATAACACCTCATACCTATCAGAATGGCTAAAATCAATAGTACAAGAACCAACAGGTATTGAGGATGACGTGGAGAAAAAGGAACCTTCTTGCACAATTGTGGGGAATGCAGACCAGTGCAGCTACTGTGTAAAACAGTATGGAGATTCCTCAAAAAGTTAAAAATTGAACTGCCCTATACTCCAGTAATCACACTACTGGCTATATACCCCCCAAAAAATACCAAAACACTAATCCAAAGGAATACATGTACCCCAGTGTTTACAGCAACATTATTTACAATAGCCAAGATACCGAAGAAAGGATCAAATTAATAGGACTGAGGGACTGATGAAGAGCATGTCAAAGAGGAAGAGATAATAATAATACTGACATCCTAAGATATACCACCACCATCCAAAACCAAAGTGGGAGAGAATGAAAGGCAAACAAAATGAAACTTTGGTAATGACCCTAAATAAACTGATAAACCAATTTTAAAACACATGTGACTATATCAAAGAAGCCTACTTAAGATTTATGGGGGATCCCTGGGTGGCTCAGCGGTTTGGCGCCTGCCTTCAGCCCAGGGCATGATCCTGGAGTCCCAGGATCGAGTCCTGCGTCCGGCTCCCTGCATGGAGCCTGCTTCTCCCTCTGCCTGTGTCTCTGCCTCTCTCTCTGTCTGTGTCTCTCATGAATAAATAAATAAAATATATTTTTTTGAAAAAAGATTTATGCATGTGCAGGAAATCGGATACAAGAAGGACTAGATGTTGGTAACGGACTTTGAAATGCCATGATCAGTAACATGTTATATTTCATTTATATTTCATGTACTGGCACGGGCTGTGCCTATATATTCCTTATGTTCTCTGATTGTAGCATTTTCCAAATAGGGACAAAGTAGCTTATGATGGCTGCATCTTTGCTGGGTATTGCAATTTATTCAGTGTTCAATAAAGGTCTATTTTATAAATATGTGTAGAAAGGAATAGAAGAATAAAAAATATACCACTTTAGATGGTGCTAAGGTCCACTGGTCGGAGGGAATGATCAGAGGGAGAGTTCGGGGCTGGATATATTGTTCCTGTCATGTTTGGAAGACAACAAAATAAACAAAATAAGATGGATAGGCTTGGAAGCTGCAGAGCACAGGCTGGACGAAAGATCATTTAAAAATCATTATCCTACGTCTTCGCAGTTAGGACCACTGGAATGAATTAAATCAAAAGAAATTATGCAGAGTTAAGAAATGGAACTGGGTTAGAACACCAGGGATCCCTAGTATTTAACCCTCATACATGTTAGTATTAGAGAAAAGGCTATCCATGTGCTGCCATTAGAGCTCTACCATAATTAAATTTAATGGAACAAACACTGACTGCCCGCCCCTACTAAGCAACAGTAGCTTTGGTAGCTTTGAGAGGAGCAGAAAATGGGTGGTTCCCTCCTCTCAAGAAGCTACAGGCTGATACAAAAGTAAAACAGAACATCCGCTGAATGACAATAGTAGGAAGCAAGCACATGATTTATTGATGAAAAAATATAGATAGCAAGCAAGATTAGCTTTTATAATTTGGAGCGACACTCTGAGTATTATTCCATCTACATAATGAGGCGAGTAAAACAGGATGCTGTTCTAATGAATATTCTTTACCCTACACAGAAGCCCTTACTGATACACCAGAGAGAGTACAGTAGAAGTGGTAGGAAAAAGGAACAGCATTTCTAATTAACATCTCATGAGCAGAACAAACTCAGGCCTTTCACACTATATAATATGGAGCACTGGAGAATATCACCCTCTCTGTAATCCCAACAGGGTCTACAGGTCCCTCACCCTCACCCCCAGTGTAAATGCATGTGGAAAGAAAGCAGAAAACATGAGGGAAGTACATCTTAGGAGAAAGACTGAATATTTTGAGAATATTTTGTTTTCCTTGAGAGTAATCCAAAGATTACATGTCTAAATTGACTCTATTTAGGTTCAGGATACTACCTCCAAAATCTCAGTGAAGGAAATGAAGGTCCTATCAGCCAGGTGAGGAGCATGAGTGTATGAGGGGGAGGGTGGTGACAGGAGGAGAATACAAAGTCAAGCTAAGAACTCACAGCACAATGATGATGAGATCTGTTATCCAAGGCTGCTCCTCCACAGACAATGAATGACTAGACCAGATTCATTGAACTCTATTACAGTTCATTTTGATTTGGGAGATTAGAGCCTGCCAGGAAGTCAAATATGAGATTTAAGAAAAATGAAAATATAGCACCCTGCTTCGCCAGGCATTTAGCTGCTGGTGTCAATTTGACAAAACCAGCTCTGGTCTGTGTTAAGATAAAGGCAACAGGATGTCCAGAAAGGCAGCTTGGAAGGAGATTATTTTGATGTAACAGAAGGCAACACATGACCCATGTGAAGGGGAGAAGCAGAACATGGCCCATCTTCTTTCCGCTTAGGAAAGGTTTCAGCAGGTCAAGTGACGAGGAATCCCACAATCATCTTACTGTCAAATCATTGTCCAAGAAGGAGTTTTACGTGAGGACAATGGTGTCGATATAAAATGAGACATCGTGTGATGATTTTTTAAGAATGGAATTAAGGAGCTACATATGAAGATGCATAATGTATTCATAAAATGTATTTATAATACAATTGACCCAAATTGGTATTCATGGGGTTTTTGTGAAAACAAATCTGAATATTTGAGGTTCAGGGAAAGAGTCACATGCACACAAAGTATAGTAACATCTGAACTGTTGGCATCCTATCCTATAGATTCCACCTACATCTCACCTCTTATGACCTCACACCTCCCCTCTCATTGTCTCAGCTTGGAGTTCCCACTCTTTGGATTTCGTAGATACAACCCTCCCCGACCAAATCTCAGCGGGACATCTGGAGAACCAAAGGGACAAGTTGGTTCTTTACTTGAAGGCTAGGACACACACATACACACATTTTTAAAGCCTATTATTTACTGTCACCATAATTGCATAGATGAATGGATAATTTACCCCCACAGAAGTTGGGAGGCCATAATTTTGAACTAAATAAATACTTTATTTTTTTAAACGTTTTATTTATTTACTCGTGAGAGACACAGAGAGAGGCAGAGACATAGGCAGAGGGAGAAGCAGGCTCCACGCAGGAAGCCAGATGTGGGACTCCATCCCATCATGCCCCGAGCCAAAGGCAGACACCCAACCGCTGAGCCACCCAAGTGTCCCTAAAGAAATTCTTTAAAATTGAATAATATTAAGCATTGTGAGAAACTGACTAAACTTCCTTTAATTTTCTCATTCCATTACAGATTGATCACAAACCAACACTGAAATAAAGAACTGAGTTTGGGGACCAGCTTAATATGATGGTTTCGAGCCACACCAGTCCCCCCAGCTTCACAGCTTGTGAGGCTCCTGAAATTCAACCCCAACAGCATGTTCATGGTCATGTCTCATTTCTCTTCAGACTTAAAGTCCAAATACCTCAACATGTCACATGAAGCTCTCTGCCATGTGACCCCAGCCAACCCTCCAGCATTTCTCCGCTATGATATTCCACTCAAAGTAGTCAGTCAGCAAACTGCTCATTACCATAAGATAAGGACTTGGCAGCAGAACGTAAATCAAGGATTGCTTCTTTCATCGAGAAACTCTTACTGTAAATTGTCCTGGGTAGCATAGAGCAATTTACAGCAAGAGTTTCTCGATGAAAAGAAGCAATCCTTGATTTACATCAAAGATGAATGGATAAAGAAGCTGTGGTCTATGTATACAATGGAATATTCCTCAGCCATTAGGAACGACAAATACCCACTATTTGCTTAGACGTGGATGGAACTGGAGGGTATTATGCTGAGTGAAGTCAGTCAGTTGGAGAAGGACAAACATTATATGGTTTCATTCGTTCAGGGAATATAAAAAATAGTGAAAGGGATTAAAGGAGAAAGAGAAAATGAGTGGGAAATATCAGAGAGGGAGACAGAACATGAGGGACTCTTAACTCTGGGATACGAACAAGGGGTAGTGGAAGGGGAGCTGGACAGGGGGATGGGGTGACTGGGTGACGGGCACTGAGGGGGCACTTGACAGGATGAGCACCGGGTGTTATGCTATATGTTGGCAAATCTAACTCCAATAAAAAAATATACAAAAAAAAAAAAAGAAAAGAAAAGAAAGAAACTCTTGCCGTGATAAAGGATAAAGGAACCGGTTTAGTGACTTAGCTGATTTACAGTCAAGGACAAGCTCCTTATCTAGTGGCACTGCTCTCTCTATGACGTGAGCTTCTCTGAATGAATGCTTTAGACATCTGTTGTCTTCATGCTTTTAGCTCATCTGTCCTGTCTGTCTGGAATTACCTTGCTCCCCTAGACTACCTGAGAGACGTAATTATCTCTGTGAAGGCTCTCCTGTCCCCTGGATAGATTCACCGCTCTGTGCTCCCTCGGGTCCTCCCTGTGTTACACAGATCCACCAGCATGATGGTGGTCACTGTTTAGTCTGTTCCAGGGGCCTCACATGGTGTTAATGAAACAAATATATGGCATCTCACACAACATTGCTTTGCACCAAGAGATTTACCCTATAGTGAAAGAAGTAATAAATGATGTCCTATCACTAACCTTACCAGGTACCCAAACACCTAGAAACCTCGAGCCTTTTCTAAAGGTAGAATGGCCTAAGAAAGACTCAATTGAGGTCCACGTGGGAAACAATATCTCTGACTTTGAGATGGGGCTTGTATACATTATTCTGATGTATGTGATATGTGACACTCTTTTTTTTTTTTTTCCTGTAGGTCTTGGGTCTGGGAAACATGTATAGGAGTGAAGTGAAAATTTAGAGCAATGCCACTAATAATTAGTCTAATGATTTTTTGAATATTTTCTCTCTGTTGCTATGGCTCTGGGTTTGCAGGTTTAGAGGTTCTCACACTCCAGGGATTACTATGGCTGTGGAACCTAGTACAGCAGTAGGACTCTACGTTGGTGGCCATGGGTCCTGGTCAAACTGACAATTAGACCTTGGAGTCTTAAGTTCTGGAGCTGCTCTAGGGTACACTTACTTTCCAAGTCTGGTTCTCTGACTTTCTATGACTTCCATAGCCTTTCAATAAATTCCTAATCAGGGATCCCTGGGTGGCGCAGCGGTTTGCGCCTGCCTTTGGCCCAGGGCGCGATCCTGGAGACCTGGGACCGAATCCCACGTCGGGCTCCCGGTGCATGGAGCCTGCTTCTCCCTCTGCCTATGTCTTTGCCTCTCTCTCTCTCTCTCTCTCTCTCTCTGTGACTATCATAAATAAATAAAAAAATAAATTAAAAAAAAATTCCTAATCAGCCTGTAGATCATCAGTGTCAGTTTCTGTTGCTTATGGTCAGGAACCATGGATCACACAGAACTGAAAAATCATTATTATAATCATTTGTTTCTGTCTAATTCCTCCAGCTTAACTTTCAGCTCTGTATTGACAATGATCATTCCTGCCTCTGATCTCTTTATCCATAATCTCTCTTACTGTATCTGACAAATTTGGTGGTGGTGGACAATTGCCAAGTGAAGGAATGAATGTTCCCAAATAGCTTTTGCTGGATTCACAACTTTTAAGAAGAAAGAGGCAAATAATAAGTTGTAAATTAAAAATATTTTTTTAATTTTTAGTTGTGATAAAAACATAAAATTTAGCATCTTAACCATGTATAAGTATACAACTCAGTAGTGTGAAGTATATTCACATTGTTCTGCAACAGATCTCCAGAACTTTTTCATCCTACAAAACTAAAACTCTATGCCTATTAAATAATAACTCCCTGTTTCCCCTTGCCCCAATCCCTAGCAACTACCGTTCCTTCTGAGTGCTCGACTGTTTTAGATACCTCATATAAGTAGGCTTATTCAGTATTTGTCTTGTGACTGGCTTATTTCATTTAGCATAATGATCTTAAGTTTCATCCAGGGATTTCCTTCCTTTCTCAGGCTGAACAATATTTCATTGTATGGACACACCATAATGTTTATCCATTCATCTGTTGATGGACATTTGGGTAACTTCCACCTTTTGGCTATTGGAACAATGCTGCTAGAACATGGGTGTGCAAAAAGCTCTTTAGGATCCTACTTTCCATTTTCTTGGATAAATACCCAGACATGGGGTTGCTGGATCATATGGTAGCTCTATTTTTAATTTTTTGAGGATCTTCCATATTGTTTTCCAGAGTGGCTGTATCATTTTACACTCCTACTGATGGTCTGGAAGGGTGCCACATCCTCCCAACATGTTATTTTCTGTTCTCTTTTAAAAATATTATCCACCCTAATGGGTGTGAGGTGATATCTCTTTGTTTTTATTTACACTTCTCTAGTAATTAGTGATACTGAGCATCTTTCATATGCACGTTGGCCATTTTTATGTCATGTCTGAATAAATACCTATTCAAGTCCCTTGCCCATTTTGAAAGTCAGGTAATTTAGTTAATGATTTTTCTTTTTCCTTTTTTCCTTGTTGTTGTTGAGTTGTAGGAGCTCTTTATGTGTTTTGGATATAAACCTCTTATCAGATACATGATTTCAAATATTATCTTCCATTCTATAAGTTGCCTTTTCACCCTTGATTGTGTCTTTTGGTGCAGAAAAGATTGTATCTTTTATTTTTTTTAAGATTTTTAAATTAATTATTTAATTAATTTATGAGAGACACACAGAGAGAGGAGAGACATAGGCAGAGGGAGAAGCAGGTTCCATGCAGGGAGCCCGATGCGGGACTCAATCCCAGAACTCTGGGATCACGACCTGAGCCAAAGGCAGATATTCAACCGCTGAGCCACCCAGGCATCCCAAAGACTGTGTCTTTTAATAAATTTGACATAGTCCCAGATAAGCTCTAAATTTTATCCTGAGGTCTACATATATTTAACAGTTATATGTTCAACAAAATATCTGATATCCATATGAAGTAAACTGATTTGGGGGGCTGTGGAACATTCTGATTTCCATGGGCTCAGAAGTACATCTGCTGACCGACTTGCATTTGTTATCATACACTCCTTTCTCCTCGAAGAGAGACAAGGGATGAACTGTCCATACTTACCCATAAAGCAAACCCACCAGCTATATGCTGACAGCTCAACAGCTTCCTTCCTGCAATTCTCTCCCCTCTCTTCCCAACCACCAATTTTCCCTTTGCTATTAAATCTTTCCCATTAATATAAAAATATGCTTCAATATCTCTTAACCTAAAAAGAACCCTCCCAGGCATGACCACAGATCACTATCCAGTTTCGGCCCTACTTTCTCTGCTTTTTATGGCAGGATTATTAAAAAATGCTGTGTCTACTCTTTGGCCTCCCTCTTATTGCTGAATTCTCCATCATCACACTGATCATAAAGCACCTAGACCATAATGCTGGACCCAGTAAATGGCATAGTCAGCTTAGCTACTTTCAGGAAAAAAAACAAAAACAAAAAACAAAAAAGCCTTGCCACTGTTGTCCCTCTTTCATGCAACAAAGTGGTAAAATGCTTTTGTTTCACCAACAACCCAGTGACATCGGAGGGCCATTCACTTTCCACCAACCCCAAGTCACTGCTTTGACTGCAGACTATGACGCTTCTGCTGCCCACAGCCTTTGCCAGACACTTGGAACTTTTATTTTCAGATCTGTCCTGGGGAACAAGTGGGATTTGTAGGTGACGTGGTATCCCTGGAAACCTAATTCTGTGGCACTCATACTTCTACTGCTCTTGTTGTCCAATTTGCTTTGTTCACAAACACCCTTATTTCTGCAACTGAGATTCCCTGTCCAGTGTAAGATCAAGTCCATGTTGCACGCCAATCTGAAATTTCTCGTCTCTGGCTTGGGCCTGCTGCCATGGTGAATGAAGGTGGAGCGCAGGGGTATCTTTTTTTGGACCTCCGCCCTTACTCCCAGGTCCACCTTGCTTCAAACCTTCCAGCGCTGGAGTGGTTGGAGAGACAGCCAGCAAGGTGATGTCAGGGAGCTAGAAAAGTCCCTTTTTGACTAGAAGTGGTGTGAGTGATCGCTGGGCATGCTGGGAACTAAAGGCTGCTTCTCTATTTCATGGGCCATTTGGTGGCCTCTGTGGAACACTTTCATTGGTTCCTTGTAGTCCCTCATTGCCGCAGACTCTGGGAGTACACTGTCCCGCTGGCAGCTGACAAGGACTCTCAGCAGCTGGTCACCAGCGCTACGCCTCCCACATTTTCATCTGCCATCTTGTCAGGCATCTAGATGGGGCCATATTTAGCAGCTAGGCCAACAGCATCTATCTTGTGTGGCCCACATCTGGTCCAAGGAAAACACCTCTGATCCATCCTCAGGGAGAGTGCCAGTACTTCCCAAACAATACCTATATCCCCTGCTCTGTTTCTATCAATCTTTGTATTTTCCAGGTGTAGGGTTGACCCCAGACTGCTGTGCCCTCTAAACTACAAGGGCCACAGATCAAGCTTTCTGTGTGGTCCCCCTTAAAGCTCTGCCACTTGACTTGAGGATGGGAGAAACATCTTCCTCTCTTTTCCCAAGATGGTGTGTGTGTGTGTGTGTGTGTGTGTGAGAGAGAGAGAGGGAGAGAGAGAGAGAGAAGGAGGAAGGAGGAAGAAGGAGGAGGAGGAGGAGGGGGTTGGAGGAGGGAGAACAGGGTAAGGTGACATCCACAGTGTGCCACAAAATTCTCTCTAAATAAATCCTCACCCCAGCATCCCAGTTCTTCAACATGGTTTGGCCTAAGGGTCACAAAACCAGATTTCATATTATTCAGGCTTAAAAAAGAAGGAAATGCTGACACATGCTTTAACACAGAGGACCCTTGTAGACATGCTATGTGAAACAGCCAGGCAGAAAGGGACAAGTATTATCTGACCCACTTATCTGAGGTCCCCAGAGTAGTCAAGTCCAGAGGGACAGTGGAATGGTGGCTGCCAGGGGGTGGGGGCTTACTGTTTCATGGGCACAGAGTTTCAACTCAGGAGGATTAAAAGGATTCCAGAGATCGGCTGCACAACAATGCAAACGTACTGAATGCCACTGAGCTGTACACTTACAAAGGTTAGCAAATTTTATGTTATGTATATTGTAGTACAGTTCTTAAAAACAACAGGTTTCCACCACTTCTGCGGTTCTGCTTGGGTAATCTAGCAAGGAATTTCATAGCATGAGCCTAACTGCAGCCCTTGGGACCAGGACCGTGGTTAAGTGAGGGTCCCTCCACAGCCTTCTCCACCTTGCTCTGTGTCCTGAAGTGGGGGCTCTGCAAACAGCATGTCTACTTTGTCAAGGGGCTCTGCAGACTGGGCACATCAAATGGAGCCTGGCAGGCAGAGGAGGGAGAGGGGAGCAGCTCCTTCTGGTGGCTTCCTGTTCCTGCTGGAGTTACCCGGCAACAGCCCTTTACCCTGACAGCAGCATTTGTCTCTGGTGGCAGTCGGCTAGGGCTCAGATTTTTCCCACTCTCCCAAAGCCAGCCCTTTGTGCACCCTGAGGAGATACCACAGCGGCTGAGCAGCACTCCTGCCAACAGATCTGTACCCCATCTCTCCAGGGGCCTACCCCGGTATCAGCACTAGCTGACAGGGGGCCCCCTTCTCAGAGGTCTTGATCCTGACTCCACGGGCCCCCTCTGAGCTCCCAAGGTCTGGTCCCAGCTCCAGGGCCCTCCTCCAAGCTGCCAGGTTCTGATAAGCCCATATCCCTCTTCTAGTTCCCCCAACACACAGTGGCAATGGCAGTTGCTTTTGCTGTCAGACCCTATTTGTCCCACTTCGCATTTAAAGCTCTCTAACCTCGGTTTAACCAGTCCCTTCTATCAGATTTCCTGTACAAACCTAACTAGTGTAGTTTCCGTTTTTCGGACCTGACCCTGGAGTGGTATTACTGTATTTTTGCACTTGTGTGCAAAAAGTGAAAACAAGCAAAGTTCATTTCCACATCCTGCTACAGTTGTTTATGGCCGGCCTCACCCATGTAGTTGGTAAACACCACAGAATCAGGAGTTTTGGGTCCACTGACATAGACACATGGCACTTTGAACACAACCAGGCAGAAGGCAGGTGCCTGTCATCTTCATTGGATAAATAGGAAATATTTAATGCAAAGATAAAACACAAAATAAAATAACCTCGGTCATGAAAATAGGCTTATAATAGATAAACATTATAACCACATGCAAGTATATTCAGGGGAAAATAAATAGTGGATCTCTACTCTGAAATTCTTAACAATATCTTTTTTCTGCCTTTTTCCCTCATTGTCTTATTAAGCAATTTTGTAAGTGGGGGTTTCTCCAATTTTTTTCTTGTACGTTAGGACATGTTATCCATGAGATAGTCATTATTTATTTGGTCTTCAACCACTGTTCCTGGCACATAGCTCCTAAAACCTTTGAACTTTACTCTAAAGAGTCCTAGGGATATCTTTTGTTATAATAGGTTTTTTCCAAGCAATTCCTAAAATAGCTCCAGAGCTGAAAGGTGAAATGAGTATCTTCTGTTATTATTCAATACCAAGCCCCTTTCACCCACATCTGAGTTTATGTTAATGAGGTGACCTTTGGAAAGCCCCTAAGGATGGGCCAGTTGTCAGGGGAGAAGAGGGTAGGACCTAAGGCCCATCCCCCAGACAGACCTCCAGAGCAGTGAGAGGGAAGTTCAAACATCAGTGGCCAATGATTTAATCAACTGTGCTTCCATAAAAACCCCAAGGGTGAGGTTTAGAGAGCTTCTGTGCTGGTGGACAAGAAATGCATTCATGTTAGGAGGGTGGCATACCTCAAACTCTAAGGGGACAGAAGCTCGGGGCCTTAGCGAGATCCGGGCCTTGCCCTATGTACCTCATCCGTCTGGCTGTTCCTGAGTTCTATCTTTTAAAAATAAACTGAGACTCCAGTAGGTAAAGTGTTTTCCTGAGTTTTGTTAGCTGCTCTAGCAAATCAACCTAATCCAAGGAGGGGGCTGTGGGAACAGCTGATGTATAGCCAGTCAGCAGCGCAGGTGACAAGCTGGCCTCGTACCTGGCGTCCGATGTGGGGGAGAGGCAGCAGTCTTATGGGACAGAACCCTTCACCTGTGGCATCTGAGGCTACCTCCAGGTAGATGGTGTTGCAAGCGAGTGAAATTGTAGGGCGCCCGGCTACTGGCACTGAATCACATGGTGTGCAAGAATCTCCACATGTCTGGTGAGCAGAAATGAAGCAGTGAGGCAGTCGTGTACTGAGAGTAGAGAGTGCAGCAGTGCGTTTTGCCTTTACATTCAGTCAGTCAGTAAAATAGCTTGAAAACTGAGGCTTGAATGCATGAAACCTCACTAATAAAACTTCAGAAGAAGAACTCAGAACATTCTGGTGTGACGAAAAATGCTAGAGTGTATTGGGAGAACCAAGCCCAGGCCTGGGTCTGTCAGTGGCGCATTACCTTGTGCAAGTCACTCAGCTTCTCCAGGTCTCTGTTACTTCCTCTTAGATGTAAAGTGCCCTTCCTCTTTTAAGACTCTTATGTTCACATGGAAATGTGCTTTAATGTCCCCAAAGTACAACATAACTTTCAAGCATTGGCAGCCTGTGCCAGACTTGAATTTCTTCTTATGCCAATCCTCAAACACATTTCCCCACTGGACAAGTGTATAGTGGCTGACAGTGGGCAATCTAATAAAAAACTTTGGTGCCAAGTCCTATTCCACGTTCCAAATGAGGTTATAGTTTCCTGTAGCAAATACTTTCTAAACTCGGCTGGATTTTTTTAAGATCCCAATCTGTGGAATAGCGTTAATATTGACAGCTGTGGTAAACGTCTAACACACTGAAGTATATTGCAAAGCTCAAAAAGGACTAGGTGAGGGCAACCAACTCTTCTATTTCAATGATGTGTAAGGCTGGGTAAGGCAGTGGGCAGGATGTGAGCAGTGGAGCTCACGCTCACGGGGAAGGAGCCCTGCACCCAAGGCAGAGCCATCAGTGTGCTTTGGGAAAGTGTATAGTACTAGGTGGAGTGAGCTACTGTCAACCTGCTCTCTTTACTGTCTTGTGTGATAGAGAATACAGTACAATATAAAAATCAATCAGATGCTACTTTAGAAATAAAAAGTGAAGACAGATTACAAACAGGATTACATAAAAAATAGATCTCAGAGCATAAAATTCAAGGACAGTGAAAGAACAGACAAGTCTGCTTACTAATAACAGATGTCTGCAAACATTAACAGTAAATTTTTTTGTTGTTTTCATACAATTCTATTCACAGAAGTAAAATATATATATATAGACGTATATATATATATGTCTGTGTGTCTATAGACAGACACATATATATGTATACACACACACAAAGTATATATAGTATATATAGGTAAGAAAATGGAAAACCAAGAACTACTGGAATTATCACCAGGAAAGAACTAATGGTAAGGGATTCTTAGTATCAATTAAGGAGCCTAGGATCCCAAATAATTCTCTCTTTATATATAGAGAGATCCCAGATGGAAATCCAGCTATAATCCAGAGAGGGAGGGAGTTTGGTTTTCCATATGGAGGAACTGGCTTCCATGCTGACTCTCTGTGACACTAGTCAGGTGAGGCCAGCATAGTTAATAAATGGCACGGTGTACACCCATCATGCCGCAGCTCTTCTGGTAACTAACAGGCATTGTTAAATTGGAAAGTGTGCTTCTGGTGTCCCCTGTGAGCACCCAGAGTCAAGCTTTCTGGACTGCCTGTCCTCACCATCCTGAGGATTGGTGCCTCCCAGAAGGCGCAGCTGAACACCGAGTCAACATGTGGCCATCATTTCACACCTCGAAATGTCACTCTGTCCAAGATGCCTCTTAACCTGACTGCAGTTCATTAAAAATTTAGACCTCAGAGTAGAGAACATGAAGAGATTTGGATAGTTAATTAGAAGCTACAGTAGCTCTCCATGACAAAGATATCAGAAATTGATAAAGGATCAATGTTTGCTTATGAGAAGAAGATTCCACAGAGCAAGCCTATGGCTTTCTAGATTAAAGGAACAGAAAGCAGGAAAATCTGCTCATTTTGTTCCCCTTCCCAAGCTCCTCTTCATCAAACAGGCAGCCTCCCAGGAAAGTCACATGTCTCTGCAGACCTTGATAGTTTCTTAGTGTGTGTATGTCTTTTGTGATTTGGAGAGCATCCCATTTAAAATAGAAATTCATCTTTATCACTTTTTTTTAGAAGCTGTATTACAAGGTACTAGAGCCTATACAATAACGTGTAACAATGCTTCACAACAGATTCAAAATTTGTCAATCACTTAGTCCGTTACTACTTTCATATCGACTACTTTCATATTTACATTTCCATTGTAAAATGGAATTAAGGTGGTGTTCTAAAAACATATTTAATACTCTGCTGGCATTCTAAGTGGATGAATGACTATAATTCTACTCTGAGAGTGACAGTTTCCATACTTAATTAACAAGAGAAGTTGAAAACTCAGGAGGCTTTGCCTTCCCTGGAAATTACTGATGTTAAAGGGCAGCTTTCATTAGAAAGGAATACACTTAGGTCTAGTGCATTAGTGCAGAAAAATTAAAATAATCTACGTTGGTCAAATGCTAATAGGAAAAATTTGTTTGAATGTCAGTTTCTCCACCAGAAAAACCTCCGGGGTGAGCAAGTCATCAGTGTCATTGTTCCTAGGACCTCACTGTGGTCTGATGAGCTTCAGTCTGTGTCCAAGGATTAGGGTGGGAGTCGAGAATATAACTTTGAAGTCCTAAGATGCAAAGGTCAAACCTAGCTCTGCCACTGCCTTGTCCCATTTGTTTCAGAGACTCTGGGTGTTTTTTAACATATGCTTTTGCCCAGCATACTAGTATTTAATTTAAACGATCAAGGATTTCAGGGCACTGCACAGATTTTTAGATGGTCATTTCAGGGAGAAATCAAATACAGGAAATAATTTACCTAGGACCCTAGAGCGAGCCAGTGTTTGAACATGGAACCCACAGAACATTCCTGATCTCAATCCAATTTTTCATGTACTGTAAGGTTTATTTTCATGCTACCTAAAATTGTACTACTTATACCTCCCATACCTCTGGAGTATTAACCATCGGTGTGTGTCCTGATGAAGAATGTTACGTGATCCTAAAATGCCTTTAACGTTATATGAGGATTCTATTGTTGTAACGTAAAATCGAAAAGGAGACTGTAAACGAGGTAATGAACATAATGTGACCTCTATTTCTTGCTCCTGAGATCTGGGGAAATGAAGCTTTTAGCCCAACTCCTGAACAAGCAGGCTCAGCTCATCTCTGAGGGAGGACTCCCCTCATCAACCACTGAGCCACCCAGGCATCCCTAGAGGTCAGTTTTAATAAAAGCCTGTATTTTGGGACACCTGGGTGGCTCAGCAGTTGAGTGTCTGCCTACGGCTCAGGGTGTGATCCCAGGGTCCTGGGATCAAGTGCCGCATCAGGCTCCTTGCAGGGAGCCTGCTTCTCCCTCTGCCTATGTCTCTGCCTCTCTCTGTGTCTCTCATGAATAAATAAATATTTTTTAAAAACCGGTATCACATAATTTAACATTAAAATTCCTGAGGTTGATCAAGGTATTATTTATTTTAATGACTTTTATGGAAATCTTTCTAACCTAATACACGTATTTTTGATGCCTTTCTAAATAGCCTATAAATGACTTGTTTTTAAATTGGTAACATAGAGGCTAAGTATGACAAAGTATTAAAGTAGAGTGATGCTCTCCAGGGCTTCGTAGAGCGTCTGCATTTACACTGAGTGGCATTAGGCTTTGAGTGTTTCTTAACCGTTTCTCTGTCCTCTCCCACCGTCGGCACTTTTCCCTCTGTCTTTTACTCAGCCTAACAGAAACCAGACAACTAAATCTTTTGAGATCCTGCCTAAAATATGAATGAAAGACCTTTGGGTCATCAGAGGGATCGGTCTGGATAAACCAATTTGGTGCCATCTGACTACTCTTATGTCTTCTTGGTTCTGAGTTGTGATCTGGATGCTGGGAAAGGCTGGTGGCACCTGTGACCTCCTGCCAAGGCCCTGGGTCCTGGCCTTCTGACTGGCAGGCTTTTGCTTTGTAACCAGAGCTCCCTGACACATCTCCTTGCTGTGTCTGCTTCAGTGCTAATTCTGTTTCATTACCTGAGCTCCTAATAGCTGGGATCTTGTTGCTTCTGTGGTCTGCAGCAACCCATACCTGCTTAGTACCTATGAAAACTGATGAGTGCTAGGGTTTGAATGTTTACATCATGCACAGAGGCTTTCCATTCCAAGTAAGTGCCACAATTATGAAAGCTGCACACAAGTAGGAAATATGCCAGCTAAAAGAATGGTCTAATTTGCAGGCAGCTTACATTGTATTTTGTAAGAATATGTTTGACATTTTAAGCTTTGCTATGGCAGTAAATTGTACTTCTTCTAGCAGCAGGAGTTATTAAGTCTGTGCCCAGAATAAACCAGACTGTTTTGAAAAGTTTAATTTTTTTCAGTTTTCATACCTCATTTTATAACTGTGTTTGTCTCTTCAGAGATAAGCCTATGAGGAGACACAGTCTATTATTTCTAATTTTAAATAATAAATGCCATTTTATAATCTCCTTCAAAAAAATATGAGTTCTGACTCAAAATTAAAAATAAATAAGAGGTGATCCCTGGGTGGCTCAGCGGTTTAGCGCCTGCCTTCGGCCCAGGGCGTGATCCTGGAGACCCGGGATTGAGTCCCATGTCGGGCTCCCTGCATGGGACCTGCTTCTCCCTCTGCCTGTGTCTCTGCCTCTCGCTCTCTCTCTCTCTGTCTCTCATGAATAAATAAATAAAATATTTTTAAAAATTTTTAAAAATAAAAATAAATAAGACAAAAGATTTAACCTGAAGCTCCTATGGCTGATAGAAGTATTTCTTGGTGATGGCCATCCAGTATGTAATGGGATCTAGACCATCTAGACCATCTAGACCATCTAGACCATGTAATGGGATCAGACCATCTTCATGGTCTGAATGTTTGTGTCTCCTCCCAAATTCCTATGTTGAAGCTCTAACTCTGAATGTGGCTGTATTTGAAGCTGGGGCTAACAAGGAGGTAACTAAGGTTAAATGAAGTCATAAGGGTGGGGGCCCTTATAATGTCCTTATAAGAAAAGACACCTGAGGGGCACCTGCCATGCTCAGTAGAGAGTGTATCTTTTAGTCTTGGGGTTGAGTTCAAGCTCCACATTGGGCGTGGAGCCTACTTAAAAACACAAATCCAAGCAAAGACACTGGAGAACGCTCTCTCCATGTGCACACAGAGGAAAGGTCACGTGAGGGCCCAGCAAGAAGGTAGCTATATGGAAGCCGGAAAGAAGGCTCTTACCAGAAAATAGATTGGTGGTGACCTTCATCTGGGACTTGCCAGTTCCAGAACTGTGAGAAAATAGACATCTACTGGTTAAGCCACCCAGTCTGTGGTCTTCTGTTATGGTCACCCACCCTAAGACACCATCTATTTTGTAACATGCACAATTATTGTGCCAAGAAAGTTGATGACATGCCATCAACGGTAAGATGCACCCCGATACCTATGATGTTAAGACATGAAATGTTTTAAAAAATTGAAATACAGTATTTTAGAAAATTAGTTTTTAAATAACACAAATCATGAAGATGACAATACTGCCTTGAGTTTTTTCACACAGCTTTTTCTTTAGAAAGGCCAAGAGTTTTCTTCAGTCACCTGATCTCTGTTTTACGGCCTCCTAAACTGTTAGAAAATTAGATGCTGCAGAGCTCATGGATGAGAAAACTCGAGCCAAAAATGGGCAGACAGATATAAAACCAAAGCTTAAAGTTGTATCGTTTGCACTGAGAACCTAATTCAATTTCCCCAGAAAGCCTGAGATGTCTACAAAACAGTGTCTTACCAGGGCCAATTCTGCTCCTACTTCACTAAGAAAATGCAGATTTCTTCATTCTCTCTCCATGCCATCCCCAAGTCTCCTACATCCCTTATCATCCCCAGGATTGTCAGATGCCTCTCAAAGACCAGCATCTCTCTACTGATGTCATCTTTCCTTGCCTTGGGCCCATCCTCTCTCTCCATCTGCAGCCACTCCCCTGTCCTAAGAGCGGCCTGCGTGCCTTGCCTACCTCCTTGTCCTTTATCTCAACCCATGGCAGCCTGCCTGCTGTAGAACACTGCTCAATCTCAACAGTCCCTCCAGTTTCCCTGCCACAGGCTCCTAACACTAGGTTTTATAGCAACATCACAGTTTTGAGAAAAACTGTGGTTAAATTGCACAGGATGGTGGTTCTGCTGGCACTTCAAGGACAGCGACAGACCAGAATATACTCTTTCTGAAGCATCTGGTCACCCAGAAGGCAGGAAGCCTTGCCCAGACATTGCTGCCCAGGTGAAGGACCCCGATGCTGAGCAAGACACAAGACAAGGTGGGTATAAGGACCAACAGAAATAGCATCATGCTGAGATGGGGATCAAGAAAGACGTCAGCTGTATGTGGAAAGATCTTTAAGTTCTCTGTCACAGTAGGTGAAACCATGAGAGACTCTTAACCATAGGAAACAAACTTGGAGTGGTGGGAAGGGTAAGGGGTGGGGCAATGGGGTAACTGGGTGATAGACATTAAGGAGGGCACGTGATGGGATGAGCCTGGGTGGTATATGCAACTGATGAATCACTGACCTCTCCCTCTGAAACTAAGATGACATTGTAAATTAATTAACTGAATTTAAATTTAAAAATCAGAATTAAAAAAAACAAAAACCTGATGCCACTGGTGTCACTTATAAATACCTAAAGGCCAACTGGTAAAGAAAAGAAAACTAAAAAAAAAAAAAAAAAAAAAGAAAAGAAAACTCTATAATCTTCTTAAGGACTAGAATCCACACATGTACTGATTCCACAAGTCCAGAGGTCCAGCAAACCACACTGCAGCCTAGTTTAAATAAGCAGATCCAGGAAAACAAGGAGTTACTTGGTCCCAGCTTTGTCTAAAGCAGCTGTTGCAGAGAGTATTCAATAACATGTATAAATGCTTTGGTGATTACTATTTGCCTACAATAAAAATTTCCATGTCAAAACAGAACACGGTTTTTTCTCCATTGTTTTATTGGCCAAGTATTCTTTGATGTCCTGTTTCAATGGATGAATCATAATACCCAGCGCACTGGGAATCATTCAAAACCCCAAACTGTGGTTAAAAGTTTACAAGCTGACAGTTGAGTCAACGAGGCATACCTTGCCTACAAGCCAGAGAGCCAGCGTTAAGCTGATCTGCTTTTAGCTGCACAAGTGGTGGGATTTCTAGTAGTTTCTGCTGCTTGGAGATTCACTATCATTGTGAAGTGGTATGCTACACATAAAACCAACAATTTTATGCCAGAATGCATCATCTCAATGAGAATTAAAAGCTTCTGGGTGGACGTACTGCTGATACATTTCAAAAGGTCCAATTTTTCATGAGTAGGACAGATTATAAGACAAAAGAGCATAAGTTACTTTGGAAAAAAAAATCCAGCTCAACATTCTGCCTACAGGTTTCTACATATACCACATATCTGGGTGTGCATGTGTGTCTATACAGCTTTTCTAATGTGTATTATCTGGTGCGGTTTGCCATAGCTCTGTAGGAATACAGCATTCCTTGCTAGAAATACAAGAGCTAGGTGTGCATTTCTGCCCACTTGGGTGCAAATACTCAAGACCTTCCTGCAGAGGAGAGCCAACACGGAGAATCCCAGCAGTGTAGCAGTGCGGAAAAAACGATGGCAGACAGTTGCTGGGACTTGGTGAATGGCTGGGCAGCTTCAGGACCCACATCTTTTCTGGTGTCAGATGTGTCGATGGATTTCATGGGTCCAGACCCAAGTCTTTAACTAATATGGAAGGAAGTAGTTTTGCTCAGAAGTCTGATTGTGTGCATCTTCCTCCCCTGCTAAGAGCTTGAGTGAAAAACCTGCACCCAAGGTACAGTGTCGCTGATTAGATGTTTCAGCTGGGAATAGATGACAGGACTGCTTTCACTTCCTTGCTTCATTGGCTTGGAGCCGTGTTCCCTGAACTTGACGTGCCATCACCTGGACCCCTGCAGGTAACATTTTCTACATCTTCTATTCTAGCACCAGGTGAAGTATGTATTAATTTTTTAAGACACATTTTATGCAATTTTTAACTAACATCTTGCATTGCTGTGGGACATTGGTTAAAACTGATGAACCAATATTGATGTATTATTATTAACAAATGTCCATAGTTTATATTAGGGTTCACGCTTGGTATTCCTCTGTTCTGTGGGTTTTGCCAAATACAAGATGTCACATGTCCATAATTATAGTATCATTCGGAATAGTTTCACTTTTCTATTATTGATCTCCTATACTCCCCGCCCAAGAATCCTGGCAATCACTGGCCTTTTTACTTAGTCCAGACTCATATAATACTCTTTCCAGGATCTCATATAGTTGGAACTATACAGTATTTAGTCTTTTCTGACTGGTTTCTTTTACTTAGCAGTATTTATTTAAGATTCCTTCATTTCTTTTCACAGCTTAGTAAATATTTTCACCATTGAATATCATTCTATTGTATGGATATACCACAGTCTATCTGGTCACCTACTGAAGGACATGTTGGTTATTTGCAATTTGGGGATGTTTACGTTATAAACACGTGTGTGCAGGTTTTCATGTGGACTTGCCCGATAGTATTTCAGTCCCCACTGATACAGGTGTGGTCTGATGAGAACAGACCATGGGTACTATTCATTCTGAAAAGCTGTAAGACATTCACTTTGGGTCCAATTTTCTCAAAGCTCCTTAGTACCTGTGGGGCTGTCAGCTACCATTTCTGATTGGCAGATTAACCTCTGCTGATGTATTTTCTGAAACATGGTTATTATCAGTGACCAAAAATGTATCCTCAAGGCTGCTGTTACAGATGAATTCGTTTCTTTATTGACTCCAGAGAGGGTTGACATCTGCCACAGAGACACAGAGGGAAATGTGGCAATTCCTTTTTTGTTCCAGACATGTCAACATTACTTCTCAGATCTATAAATCCCTAGTGGAAATAAAGTGCTTAAAATTTCAGATGGTAAGTTATATTTTGATGCTTCTATTTCCATGAAGGGATTATCTAAGTTCAAATCTTATGTACCAATGTTCTTGACATTGACTTTCTGATATCTTTTATAGCCAAAATAAGAACATTCTTCTCAGTATCCAGAAAGTCCACATTCCCCTGTAGCCTGTCTCCTTTCAGCTCAGCTTCCACATCAACAGATGGTGGTTAGTTCTGTTGCCCGTTTCCAGGAAGTTCATGGTCTCCTGTGTTACAAAGATGTTCTAGGTCACATGGAGCCTACTGTTGTTCAATCTCATGCTGTTATTTTCTGGTTCTTTATGCTGCTGAAGGCCATTCACTTGACTCAGATTCTGACGGTCTAAATGCCAGCCCTTTTTCCTTAGAAACATCTGTGATCGATGCATCATGGTAGTGGAGACAGAAATACTGGCTTCCTTTCTTGTGTGGAGATGGAATTTGAACCCCTAGGTGCTTTTTTTAGCAGGCGGTTTCTTGAAATTGTCTGTATCAACTGATTTTTCTAACGAATTCTGTAGAGGCATAGCCAGACTCCAGTCTAACAGAGTACTGTATTGAAATAGTATGACTGGAAAGATTCTATAATGGAAAAGAATGTTCTTTTTCCCTCTATTTTTAATTTCTCCATTTAAAAATCAATATTGTGGGTATACATCTTAAAGGATGGAAAGAAAAGGCTCACAGACGTATGTGTACACCCATGTTCATAGCAGCATTATTCACAAGAGCCAAAGGTGGAAGCAACTTAAGTATCCATCTACAAATGAATAGATTTTTAAAAATGTGGAAATAAATACAGTGGAAAAATAGTCATCATTAAAAAGAAAGGAAACTCTGAGACATGCTACAACATGGATAAAGCCTGAGGACATTATGCTAAGTGAAATAAGCCGGTCGCAAAAGATCAGTTTATTACTCCACTAATGTAATGCACCTGGAGTGGTCAGATTCACAGAGACAGGAAGTAGAATGGTGGTTGCCAGGAGTGAAGGGAGTAAAGGGGAGAGGTGAATGGGGACTTACTGTTTAAAAGGTACACTTTCAAGAAGGCAAGACGATAAAAATTCTGGAGATGAATGATGATAATTGCACAACAATATGAATATACTTAATGCTTCTGAACTGTATACCTCAAGATGGTTTAAATCTACATTTTATGTTATGTATATATTACAACAATTTTTAAGAAATTAATATTGCAGTTAACGCAGTAATGTTACACAACCCAGTATCTTAATCTTGGGTGACCATAAATCCTGGTTGCTTGCCTCTGTCCCCGTTTCTGCTTCTTTTTCCAGGGCAATCGCTAGTAGTGCCCCTTTCACTCTTAAAAGTGTCCCAGATTGAGCAACAAGTCATCTGGTCACTCTAGATCTATTTCACAATTGCATATATCATTGCATTGACATTTTCAATTTGTAAATGTCTTAACATTCAGGATGTGCTTGCATTTTCTCAAATACTCTATAAATTCAATGTCCTATAGAATATTATGGGTTCTGATCTTTTTTTTTTTTTTTTGAAACTTAAAACAACATCCATTTATTCACAGTTCTGTAGGTCTGAAGCTTACAGGCTGAGTTTCCTGCACAGGATATGATAAAGCTGAAATTAAGATATTGGTCAGGCCAAGCTGTCACCCAGGGGCTCTGGGGGAAAAGTCTACTTCCAAGCCCATTTTTGGAATTGAATTCAATTTCTTGTAGTTGTAGGATGGAAGTCCCTGATAGCACTGAGGGCTCCCTTTCCTTGCTACCACCCTTAACATTTTTTAATTCTGAACGTTGACTAAAGTACCATAAAGCAGCCCTCTTTTCTTACAAACTCACTATGTCTTTAAACACTAAAACCCTCTAACTTGTGGCAAGCTCACTTCAGTTTCTGTAGGTGAAAGGGACCAGATAAAAGGCCCAGTCCAAGACAGTTGACATTTTTTTGTCTCTTTTTTATTTTAGCTGCCTTTTTGTTGTTTTGCTATTATTAAAAATATCCATAGATATTCTTTGAAGTCAGAAATATGTCTGTGTTTCAATTAACTCTGCCTTTTACCTGACCATGAGAAAATCCCCCACTTGTTCTATGAGAAAACTACTGTTTTCCTTTTTTTTTTTTTTTTTTTTTTTTTTTTTTTTGAAAACTACTGTTTTCCATACTGATGATAAGAGTACCTATTACCCACCATAACCCTTTCTTACTGACTCCCCCAAAGGATCCGTCTCTCAAAGGCAGAGCCATCTATCTTTAGCTCCCAGCAACAAGAACCACCAAAGGAGATTCTTGACATCCACATCTTGAGTCAGTGACTAAACAATCATTCAATGATGTTCAAATACTAGTCTTGTTTATCCTCAAATTTTGCTTTAAAAAATAAACCAAAAAACTATGCTTTCTCTACCCACCTCCTGCTTCAACTTAACCCATCAATGATCTAACTAACCAGAGAGTGAGTTCAGATTTGGATGTTCTTCTACTTTATAATACATGGAAAATTGAGAGATTTTGATTTTCAATCCATAAAAGGAATTGTGTCCTACAGCTTAATCTGCAACTAAGCTCCATATAGCCAAAGATAAGAACTCATCCTCCTTATCATCCAGTGGGAGGCAAATCCAGGTTTCTCTTTTGCATGTTTACTCAAAAATGAATGAAAGAGATAAACTGTGGGAAGGGGGAATCAGAGATCATAACGTGTTACCATAACATAGATTAATGCTACTTACTTTCCCTTACAATTAATCGAATAATGTAAATGAAATGAAATGAATGAAAACCGTGTAATATTAGATTCAAACAGTTCCCTCCTGAGAATATACTGTAAGTGGGGCTTAGGTGGGGGCTCAGGATGGAAGACAGTGGATTGGTCTTGAAGCCACATTTACAGAGCAAGAGCACTGTTTTGGTGGCTTGAGTGGAGGGGCTAAACTCTTGGTGTCACCACTGGACTTGGAAGAACATATTCATATTATAGTGTGGTTGACCCCAGGAAGCATTTGTAATTCTGCATTTAAACTGCTTTCATCACCTCCTAGAGACGGTATCTCAATGGAGTGTTGCCTTTTGAGATGAAAAAATTAATTAAAAATAGGTATACGTCATAGAATGACAAATTCACTGAGTTACGCCATTTGTTTCAGCTACTCTGCTCTCATTTTCTAGCTCCAAATATCAGAGGCAAATATAAAATGGCTTCATTCAATACGCAAGATTCATTCCTAGATGTGCTAATGGAATTTCTGACTGCCGATAAATGATAATTTATTACACAGCGATAGCAAAGATTCAACCACATTTACTTTAATGGTTAGCAAAAACAAACAAACACAGAATCTAACAAGCACTGGGGTATGAAATATGTGATTAGAGTCAATACTCCAATTCTAATCTCCAAATAACAGGTCATTTCTAACTTTGTAATCCTTAAAAAAAAAAAAAAAAAGAAAAGAAAAAGAAAAAAACACCATTCAAGTTATAGAATTAAGAAAAATTCGGTACAAACACAGATACATAGATAATGCATCAAATGAAAGAGCCAGCCCACCAGGAGCTATTTCTCTTATGAGACACCGCATTCTCCCTTTGTAGCACTATGCATTAAACGTAGGCTGTCTGGGACTTTGGTGGGAAGGACTTTTTTAGGTATCAATTCTCCTGGTATTTGACTTTGATGACTAAACCGAAACAAAGGAATATTATTTCACATTCAAGCAGAACCACATGCCGAGGCAGGTGCTTGGTAATTTTTAGTTATTTATTTGCCTGATGCTTTTTCCAGCAATTTCGACTATAATGACTATAATATCCATCTGTTTGAAATGGAAATTGGTTAGCAACTAGATCCTTTTTGGATTCTTACAATATATCACCTACCTGCTTAGAATGAAATATGCCACCTAAGGCTCTGATGAAATACATTTTAAATATGTGCAAGACGTGACGGGGTGTCACTCCGCATTCATTCCAGTCTCCTCCAAGGGTGAAATCCTCCATCTGGGAGGCTGGAAAGGTGTAAACTACATTTCCCAGAATTCCTTGCAGCAAGAGCCTGGGCACAGATGAGCTTCTGCTGATGAGCTGGGTGAGAAGGGAGGAAGAGGATGTATAAAAAATATATGTTTGCAAATTTGTTTCTGTTGTTGGTAGCTGTGTTCAGTCACTGGCTTCCTGGGTGGAGTGGCACTTCGTAGCAGCTTCTCTGATCACTGTGCTCTTGATTGTCAGCAGCTCCAGTGGTGGCCCTGATTCCCAACCTCCACGTGGTGGCAATGATGGCAACAGCCCTGGGGGCCCAGTTCAGCTGTGCTGTCTGGGTGTCATCCCTCAATCTCAGCCTCAGCCCTTTTCTCTCCTTTCAGTGGCAACCTTTTCTTCCAACCTTCCTACGAGCACCCAATTCCCATATGAAGTCCCTTTCTGCTTACAGTAGTTAGGGTAGTTTCTATTCGCCACCGCCTCCAGGTACAGGGAAGAAGGGACTGATGAGGGCATTCAGTGCACAAAACAGCAGGTCCGATGCCTGGGGATAACTGCAAGAAGGAAAGAGCTTGTATCCCTCTGACATCTGCGGTTATCCATGAAGAACAGGAGAAAGGTCAAGGGCCATGCCGTCCAGAACTACCCAAAATGAGGCCAACACCCTACGGACTGAGGTTAGAGCCAAAGCATAATTATAAAGGCTGAGAACTAATTATGGGGACCCCTAGAGAGAGAAAGAAACATAAAGGAAAAAATGACAAAGGATAGAGGAAGGAAAAAGAAGGGAATAGGTAATAACAGTGAATAAAACCATGCATATGGGGAAAAGAATCAGATACCAAATCCTTCACTGAGTTTGCCTGGATGGTGCGGGAGAGCAACCCATCGAGGATGCATGCTGCTTCCTGCCGCCACCCCGCAGGCCCATGTCACATTTCCTCAGAGCTGGGCTCAGGCTCCTCACACACAGACTCAGGAGGGCTTTCCAGGGGTGAAATACAAGTGAATCAGTCCCTACAGCTCCTGAATAGATATATAGATTCAAACTGGATAAATAGGCATATTTTGTGTATTTCCCGCTCTGCTCTGTACATGTATAGAACAAATAGATTTGCAAACATGTATACAGGAGAGCTAGAAACATGTAAAATATGTATATTAAACTAAGATCTATTAGATTTTTAAAAAGAAAATTGATCCCAATGGTTTTAAAGTCGGATGATGAGTAATGCAAAGAGCTGACAAATGAGTCAGTTATGGTAAATATTGGTTTAGGTTCTGATCGACTTTACAAAATGATTGTAAATATCTTTTTTATAATTTAATAGTCCTCTGAAAGCCTAAAGTAAGTTGTTTACACAAAACAAGAGTTCTACTAACACTGTAATCTTTAATATAAAAGAAAAGAAAATGTGTCTCACAGGCTGGGCCTACTGTCCCTGCCTCACTGACAACATTGCCCCTTCTTTGAAGATACCTGTGTTCTCTTTGGCCGGCCCCTACAGTATACCTGCACATGCAGAGTCTCCCTACTGTATACCTGCACATGCAGAGTCTCTGCAGGGCCTCAGCCTTACATATCAAAGGTTCTTTCTTCCCCAAGAAAGGACCATGCTTTATAACCCCAACATCACTGCCTGAAGCAAGCATTCTTAACATCCCTCCCATCACAGGTCAAATTCCCTGTTTCTGCCCTCGACATCTTGCCTGCCTCCCACTGAGCGCAAGGATAATTACAGATTTACTTACTTATTACCAGCAGACATGTATTTTATGAGAGGTGAGGCCTGTTTTTCTTGCTATTGTATTCTGAAGGTTTAGCATGGTACCTTAGGTGCCTAAGCAATGCTGAAGATTGAAAAGCTGAAGGAATGTCATTGCTGCTTCATCTCCAAAGTCCGAATACACAGACTGCAAAATATGTAACTGTCCTCGGGGAAACTAGGAATTATTATCATTTTACGAGGACCATACTTCTAATGGCATTAATAGAAACTAGCCAATTGCATGTTTACATTCTATTTTGGAATTTCACTCAGTCATCTCTCCCTCCCCTTACTATCTCATCATTATTTCCAAAAACCACCCACAGGAAATCTCTTTAACCCAGATAGGCCAAAGGCCTGTCTAAAGTGGAGGATATGCAGGTTTGACGGGGTGAAACTCTTGCTCCCAAAGGACACTAACTACTAGGAGTCTGGTGTATACTAAGTGTACCAGGACAGGAGGATGACCCATTTACCTCAGCATTCAATGCTACTGTCAGTACACAGCAACCCCTGCATAGCCCCCAGGAAATGACATTTAACTCAACACATTTTGCCTTGTAGGACTGCTCACGATGTGCTGACTGCACACTCGACATTCCATATAAATTATTCCATTTGCTTCTCACAGCCACATCAGGAAGTCTCATGATGGCCATTTCACAGATGAGGAAATGGCTCAGAGATGGGATTCACTCCAGATGATCCAATGCAGCCTCTAAATTCCCTCTGTTGAGTGGTTAGAAGTTTGTCTGGACGGGAAGTAAGTACCCAAAGTGAATGATGTCAACTCCTTTGGGATACCTGTTAGCCAGGGGCTCTATGCTAAGTTCTCTCTTAGGACATCAAGAGAAGAAAATCTCAAAAGCTGAAGCGCATTCAGCTGGCCATTTAACACTATACTTGCAGACCTTCCAGGGACCAAACTATACCAGAATCAGGCTCCATTTTTATTCTTTCAGTCTGTTCTTATTTTAGGATTGACTGATTGATTGAATTAGAGACTGTGAGTCAGGGGAGGGGCGGAGGGAGAGAATCTTCAAGCCGACTCCCTGCTGAATGTGGAGCCCTACCGAGGGCTCCATCTCATAATTCTGAGATCATGACCTGAGTGGAAACTAAGAGGTCGGCCGCTTAACCAACTGAGCTACCTAGGCGTTTGTTCTTAAATAAATCCCCAGCATCTTAAAACTTTCAAGCCAGTCATCTCAGAGCACTTCCTTGTTTACTCACAAGTAGAAAGGAAGGTTGCACAGACAAGTGCGGACAGCCTCATCTCAACAACACATTAGACCAAGAGCTAAATCGCAATGAGAGCTTGACTCAATTCCTATTTAAAATACACACCAGGACATCACCATGCAATAAATACAAAGATTTAGTCGTACGTTTTTCTCAACATCAAGGTCCTGTATATTGCCAAGCTTATCTGGTCCTTCCTGCCTTCTTCAAAGCAATGATGAGGCTTCATCATAATGTGGTTCAAATTTTGGATACCAGTTCTCTAAAGGTGCACAGGAATTATTCACAGTGACATGTCTATAAGTATTCACACATCCACCTGCCAGAAACACTATAAGCATTAATACCTTCTTTAGAGTCCTCTTAATCCCCAGTAATATTTGGCTTTAGAAAAATCCACATAAACAGAGACTTAAGATTTATTGGGAAAACACCTCTGCCTCTCCATTTGCAAACAGAATTAACCATCCATAGTATTTTCAATTTCATATCCCACCGGTAAGTAAAATTTTATTAAAACCTTGAACTACCTTGGTGATTTACATGTATTCAAACACACACTCAAAAAGACAAATTATTTCCGGAGAGCATCATTATGGCAATTGAACCTTTCTAGAGACATGCTTTCTCTGGAATTAAAAGAAGAGCCTATAGAGAGCTTCCCTTCTCAAATCTGTCCAAAGGCATTAATAAAGCAGTAGCCACTGGAACGGTTCCCTTAGTGAGGAGATGCTTTCCAACTTGTCAAGGGTCTCCTTTAGAAGAAGTCAATGTGCAATCAGTGGCCGTCAGGGAGTCACTTTCATTCCTCTCAAATGATCCTCCCCTCTGAGCTCCTCCAAAGATCCTTCACCAACACTGGAGAGCCCTTTACACCGCATTTTCCATCAGGCATCAAGGACAGAAAAACCTACAGTCCTCCCTTCTCTAAACTTCAAACCAAATTAACCATTCATTAGCCAGTAATGTCAAGGATTCCACAGTCTGATGAGTCACACGAATAATATTACATTTAGCCACCACCGAAAGGAGGAGTTCAATGTTCAATGTCAATCGTTGCCTGGAACGCTGCTAATAATCCAAACGGTATAGACGTTTTCTAGCTCTTTGCCCACACGAAATGTTCAATATACACAGAAATTCTTGCATACCAACCGATATCAAGCTTTGCACGTAGGTGTTTACAGGCTTCCCCTCTCTCTACACGAAGCGTTTGTGTGCTTACAGTATTTACCCCTAGGAGCCCAGGGGGCCCCACGGCGTGCGCCTATGGCAAGTATTATGCAAATCCTACCAGCGCGTTTCGAAATTCCTTCTTAAACTGTATTTCTGTCACCGGCTTTGACTATTTCACTAAGTTCTTTCAGGTCACCCCCAAAATATCGTGACAAACTTTCTGGCTTTAAGTCATCTCAGCTCACCGCCTCCTGCTAGTTAAAAATCAATCCCCAAGTGGTCGCTTCTACAGGGAGAGAGACACGCGTGCACCCCCTGAATACAATGTTCACCTTGAGGTCACCCAACGTGTCCCCCGCAGCTCCGAGCTCCGAGTCCCCCCGGTTCCCAGCCGAAGCGCGCCCCGCAATCCCCTAGCGCGCGGCAGGCTCGCCTGCTTGGGTCACGTCTAAGTTTCCAAGGTAAACAGGTCACTCCGGGCGACTGGAACGACAGAGGAAGGGCGGGAACTCACCTGGGCGGCCAGGCCCCCGACGCGGGGCCCGAGCGCGCCTGGCGACCCGCCGCGCCCCCGGCCCCCGCGCCCCGCGCCCGCGGCCCCAGGCTGGGCAGGAGGCTCCCGCCGGGCACGGTCGGGGCACGGTCGGGGCACGGTCGGGGCGCGGGCGGCGCCGCGGAGCCCGGCGGTTGCAATGCTCCCCCGAGCCGGGAAGAGGCAGCCGCTCTCGCATCCGAGCCGGGGCCCTGCCGGGTGTGACCCGCACCCCTCGACCTCCTTCGGCGGAGCGGGAGAGCGGAAGCAAGAGGGCAACCCGGACGGAGCGCGCGCGGGGGAGCGGGGGCCGGGAGCGCGTGCCCGGGGGGAGCGCGCGCCGGCCGAGCCGCGGCGCCGGGGGAAGTGGCGGCGGGGGCCCCGGCGGCCTCGCGGGCCGAGGCTCGGCGGCCGGCGCTCCGGGGCTCGGGGCCTCCGCGCGGGCGCCGCGACAGCAGCGGGGGGACGGCGCGCGGCTCCCCGCCCCCGCCCCCGCCCCCGCCGCCTCCCCGCCTCCCCGCGCCCCCCCACCTCTCGGAGGCGGCGCTTGGGCTCCGGCGCTCCGGGCGCCCCCGCGCGGGGCGGGTGACGGCCTCGGAGGGCGGCGGTGCCGGGGACGGCGGCGACCTTCCTGCCTTGTGCCCGGGCTCTGGTCCCGCGTCCTCCCGCGGGGCGCCCTGGGTGGGAGGGACGCCGCGGCGAGGGCACCTGGCCGGAGCGCGGCCGCGCAGTACCTGGGGCGGCTACTACGTGACGCTTCAGCGCCGCTTCTCGCCTCGGATTCCCGCGACCACCTGCTCCCAGGGAGACGATCCCGTGGATGCGATGACCTAAAATCAAGGGCCTTAAGTCCAGGGGGCCAGTGCCCGAGTCCCCGGGTCTTTTTCGCTGAAACGGGGTGCCTGACCCGTTAAGAGTTCTGCAAAGCCAGCCCCATCAAAACAGCATCCAGCGGGAGCGGGATGGCATCTGGGTTAGAAGTCTCCGTGCCAAAACCCGCCACCTCGTCCCCCACCCTCAGCCCCGCACGCCTTCTGGCCTCTGTAAACCGTAGGGCTTCAACTACGCTCTGCCAGGCCCTTAGCGTGATAACCGCAACCCCTATTGCAAACAACCCACTGATCACCAGAGGCCCGTGTGCTTGTAAAAAAAAAAAAAAAAAAAGCACGTGCCCGATATTGAAAAATTAACATATTTAGTAATTGCTGTGTTGCCCTTTGTGTATGAAGCTGACGTGCTCCTGATTCCAAGGAGGAGGGAGGGAGCTTCATGTTGAGCTGTTTTCCGGGCACGGTCTTTTTGTGGGGACCCTACTACAGGGCTCGCATAGACACTGGTGTATTTAAGATGCTACTAAGAGGGTAAGTGGAGATGCGCACACGCAGTTTGTGATTCTGAACCTGCTAGAGCAACAGTACGTTGGGGGTAGGGAAGGGAACCTTTGCCTGGGCATCTTTAGCACCATGTCCAGGATAATCAAATTGACCTGCCCTTTTTCTTCCTTTTGCATTTAAAAGGGGAAGAGAAAATCAGGAGTCTGATTTTACATGTTCTTCTTGAGCTGGATGCCAGCCCACTGAAGTGCCACTGCTCATTTTTATTTCTATTCAATGGAGCTACAATTGCAATACGTCCTTGAGTGCAAGATATGTACTGGATACTGTGATGTTCCTTGCCATCTTCTAGCAGTGCCGTGGGGGACAAGGCACACCTAAATCAGTATAGTGACTTACACACAGTGGAGGCCTAATAAATATTTGTCAAGTGAATGGGGTCTCAACAAACTGTGATTTTAAAAAAGTGCCCTGTTTTAAAATCTGTGGGAAAGCATGAGGGAAATCAGTTATAGGTGACGTGGTCAGGGAAGGCATCCTGGAGGGGGCGACCTCTGCAGACTTTTAACAGGGAGAACCCGCCAAGGAATGGAAGAAAGTCTGTTTACTATATTTTTGAGATATGTCAGAGGCAGAGGCTCTTAACATTTTGTGGGTAATAGGCTCATAGAAAAATCTGAGAGACGCGTTGGAGCTCTCCCATATAAAAAAACAAATGTAAAAAGATTTGCATACATTTTCTGGGATTTCACAGACTGGCTAAAGCATATCTATGAATCCCTAGAGGTCTGTGGACTTGAGTTACCGTTTCATTGTTTGGAGGCAGGGAGAAAAATAAAGTGATTATTCTATTCGAGGCCATCATAAGAGGCATTCCCATGGCCACCAACAGCCTTTGGGTTGAGGAAATAGAAAAGTGGGCTATAAAATAAATTTACACAATAGAGAAGCAGGGCACTCCCTCCCTTGAAGCTTGGGCATAGCACTTGTGTTCTTTTGGTACCTGAGAATTTCACTTTCATCTCTCAGCAAAAAGATAAACTAAAATATGACTGTCAAACACTGGCAGTTACAGATGTTGGGGGTGGGGGGTGGGGCGGGTGTTGTATTATGATCTCCTTATTTGTGATGTTGGACAATTTTCATGAAAAAAAATCTTTAATTTTGTCTCTCCAGTGGACATAACCAGTTCTATGACATTTCTTAATTTGGCATGTTAAAAAAGAAATTTTTTATTAAAAGTTTTTTTTAAAGAAATAATACAAGTATGCCAGTGGTGCCCCATGTAAGATTCCAGGAGTCTCACTTTATCCACATTTTCACTTTCCATGGTCTTAGTTACCTGGCCATCAAATGCAATCTGGAAGCAGGTGCTCCTCCTCCTGACCCATCAGAACATCAGAGGTCACCTGATGCTGCTTTGTGGTGATGGGGCCATTTTATCATCTCACATCATCATATAAAGGGTGAGTACAGGACAATAAAATATCTTGAGAGATGGACACCACTATCACATAACTTCTATTACAGTATATTGTTATAATTGTTCCATTTTATCATTAGTGTTGTTATTCTCTTTGAATAACAGAGATCCCTTTGTGGTATCCACTGAGGGTCTTGGGAGGTATCCCCTGTTGACAAGGGAGACAATGGTATTATTAATAAGTAGAGTCTATATAAAAACAATAGGTCTTGGGATCTCTGGGTGGCTCAGCAGTTTAGTGCCTGCCTTCAGCCCAGGGCATGATCCTGGAGTCCCAGAATCGAGTCCCGCTTCAGGCTCCCTGCATGGGGCCTGCTTCTCCCTCTGCCTGTGTCTCTGCCTCTCTCTCTCTCTCTCTGTGTCTCATGAATAAATAAATAAAATCTTAAAAAAAAAAGAAACAATAGGTCCTCTCTTACAGTTAATTATGAAGTGTGCTGGTGATGGTCTCAACAGAAGTTAAATCACTGTGGAACATTTAAGAAGTATTCTGTTTCTTTCTAAATTTACACTTCATTTTATATTTCCCTTATATATATATTTATATATTATATTCTACTTATATTAGTGAATATATTATATGTACTAATTGTAAATATATAAAATGTGTCATATTGAAAATATAACATGAATATATATAATATTGTATGTGTTATATATTATTACATAATGTTATTATATATGATTATTATTATGTAGCTTAATCAACTCAGTTCCTTTGTTAATTAACTCTGGGTCTTGCATGTGCCTCTTGAGCAGATGGCAGGCCAAGGTTCTCTGAGTATCTTCCCTGAGCCCTTTGGAGAAAGGCAGTGACAGTGGTTCCTCACACTGAGGTACCATACTTACCATCACATGACTCACCGAACAAAGGATTTGTGCCCATCAAAAGGAGCTATCTGTGGCCTATAAGGCAGTGGCTGGAAGCATGCTGTCAGGTAGATATATCCTGTGTAGAGGATGAGACCTGATGAGTTCGTTTCCTAAGTGTCTTAGAGGCAAGGCCTGGGTTTGTTTAAACCCAGACAGTGAGAGCCCTAGAGCCTGTGTTCTTTTTTTTTTTTTTTTAAGATTTTATTTATTTATTCATGAGAGACAGAGAGAGGCAGAGACATAAGAAGAGGGAGAAGCAGGCTTCCTGCAGGGAGCCTAATGTGGGACTGGATCCCCGGACCAGGATCATGCCCTGAGCCAAAGGCAGACACTCAATCACTGAGCCACCCAGGTACCCTTCTAGAGCCTGTGTTCTTAACCACTCTTGTTCACTGCCCCAAGAGAGGCAAAGACAGAGTTAAACTGAGCCAAGCACATGACTGAGTTACACTGGAGGGTCAATGAATGCCTTGACAACTGAGGAACTCACCCTACTGTACTACCCAGGGCTGGGTTTCCATATTAACCTTCCAGGACCTTCTGAGTTGCTTATGGCTGTGGAGACCACTGCTTATTCTTCCTTACTTTCTCATGGAGCTTCATAAGTAAATAATATCAGTGTAGATAACTTGAATAAGCACAACTGTGTGATAGCATACTGGTCACCTATAACACCATCATGACAGGAGGGAGAGCTTTAAGTATTCTGTTCATGGCTCTTTTTTTTTTTTTTTTTTTTTTTTTTAAGGCTCTTCTTTCCTCCTACTAAAAACAGAAGATTCCTTCTTGAGATGTTATTTGAAATCAAATTTCTGCAAATCAAATCACATTTTTTAACTGAATTTTTTCTTTTAGTGAAGTAAATCTTTTTCCACAAAAAATAGCATTTGTGTTCTGTGAACCATTTTGAAAATTATATCTAGAGTTTAGCTGTTATTATTTTTCACCATTTGTTTAATGGAAATATGGGAGGAAATATAATCAATAAATACTAAAATCAAATTATTTCATGTTACTTCTGCTTGAGATCCAATACCAGCTCTCCACTGCTTTCTAAATACCACGAATCCGGTAGCCTACGGCACAGTGCCCCTCACAGCCTGGCCCCAGCCTCTCTGGAGATTTCTCCAGCTTATACAGCCCTCCATTCCACACCTCTAGTTTCTTGAGTTATTACATTTATGTACAAATTCACATAAGCTATTTTCCTAGAGCTTGTAACTACTTATTTATTTGGTTCTCATTGCCTGTCACAGTTCTTGGCATTTAGTTAGAGCTTAATGCATATATTTGAATTAATTAATTTTCATATATTGCCATAAGCCTCAAGCTATGCTGCATGATACTTATATAACTATTTTATTCCTTTCAACTCTGGCTGTCTACTACATAAAAAAAACCCTGGTCTGAGTACTGGCTATTAACCACTTGGGTGCTTATCTATTATTACTATAATAGACACTTAAAAAAAAAACATAGCTGTGTTCTTTCCTTCATTTGTCTTCCTTTCAAAGTCTTTCCATATTTTTTAGTGATTTTAACTGGTTTAGCATGATAATATCTTGGTGCATAAGAAAATGGGACTTCTCAACAAGTGGAATTGTAAACTAAGGTGAGATTAGCTACAGATTACAGGAAGAAATTGTGAGGTGCTCCCAAAATGATCATTGTAGGAGACTGGAGATAAAACAGTCTGACAACAGGGATAGAAAAGGCTCAAGCTTTGTGACCTCATTGGTTTTAAAGGATTCCCCATAATAAAGCAGTCAGACTGGCCTAGGGATCAAGGAGCTCATAGCTGTTGATACTATAAATCAGCACATTCTAGGAACAGAAGCACTAACCACATACAGTCCTTGGCATTCGGGGTGAGCATGGGCTGGGCTTCCGTGTGCCCTTCACCTAAGTCCTAAACCGTTTATTTCTCCAGCCACTCTGGTGCCAACAGAGTCTGGAGCTACTGCCTTTATCCAAAGAACTGGTCTTCTCCAGACCTATGAAGCCTTCAAGACCTCCTTGGGGTAAATAGTGAATTTCCCACCATGGAGGATTTCTTATAGGGTTTTATGGGCATTCTGTCTTGTGAACTACATAAAAAATAGCCCTGCCAAAAACTGCAATACTTCTCAAGTACCTGTCCTTGGTTCTCTGCTTTTCTCTCTCCATAATCTTTCCCTGGACAGCTTCAGTCACCTTTATAGCTGCAAGCTGAGTTTCTGTGTAGATGAATAAAAGAAATCTATGCCTCTAAGCTGGTCTCATATACCTCCAGATCCACATTGCTAGCATCCTCCTCAAAATCTTTTAGCTTTTACCTGGAATTAATCTCTCTGTCCTGAGAATTTAGCAGTCTTTATCTATATCCCATTTGTGACACTTACACTAATTTTTTAAAAAATTTTATTTATTTATTCATGAGAGACACAGAAAGAGAGAAAGAGGCAGAGACACAGGCAGAGGGAGAAGCAGGCTCCATGCAGGGAGCCCGATGTGGGACTCGATCCCGGGTCTCCAGGATCACGCCCTGGGCTGCATGCGGCGCTAAACCACTGAGCCACCCAGGGATCCCCATCACTAATTTTTTAAAAGGGTATTTGTTCATTTATTTATTCAACAGATATTCATTGAACATTTATTATATACCAACCACTGTGCTAAGAAAACAGTGGTGAGCAAAATGAATAAAATACCTACCCTCGCGGAACTTCTGGTCTAATGGGATGACTGCCATTAATCAAATAATTAGAAATATCACAAAGAAAAT
This sequence comes from Canis lupus baileyi, assembly GCF_048164855.1. Taxonomy (NCBI): domain Eukaryota; kingdom Metazoa; phylum Chordata; class Mammalia; order Carnivora; family Canidae; genus Canis; species Canis lupus. Next base: position 25,360,700 of record NC_132852.1, read on the forward strand.
GTATAGTTTCCAATGGAAACAAATACCTGGAAGGAAGATTACAGAATGTCATCAAAACTCGTGGTCCCATCTCTCGCTAAGGGAACACTGGAGTAGGATCATCCTGTGCCCTCAGAGGCTAGCCCAGAGCCGTGACTATGGAGATGTTTAATAAGTTTTTGTTGAAGGAACATATACGTCTACTTCTGATGTATAAGTGCGTGACGCTTTCTCCATTGGATAAAATACCCAGCAGGTGCTTCCTCGGATTCTGATCTCGACACACTGCCACTTAGGCTATTTGTTTTTGACCCAGATCCAAGGGTCATGTATCTTCAAGTGTACCCTGTTTCTCTGCTGGCATGACAACATGTAAATTCTTGTGCTTCTAGCAGTGTTATCAAGAACATTCTTTACTGTTCTCACACTCACTAATAGTATGCTGTTCTTACCAGCACAAGCCCATTATCCTTCTTCCTTATAGTTCATAGTGTTTGCTGAGGCTGTAAAACAACAGTGTGTCTTTCGCGTCAGGGGGCAACTGTGTCATCCTTCACTATCCTTTGTCATTTGCCTACTTCCTCTCCATCTCTGCAGTGACTGGGGTATTACTTCTGCATCCTTCTTCTAATTTCTGCCTTGTTGCTCTTTCATGATCTTCTATATGTGCTCTTGTAATATTTGGAGTCAGCTTTTAGCTGGAACAGCGAGTGACATGTCTCCTGGTCTCTCTCTCTCTCTCTCTTTTTCACTGTGCTGTTACATAATTCTTTTGCAAGAAGCATTCTCAGACACAGAATCTCAGGTATGATTTTTCTTTTGTATGTGTTGTTTGTTTTTGGCTTGAAGAGGACAGGGAATGGGAAGGATGACCTTTTTTGTCACAGTAGGGAAAGAAAGCCTGTAAAAAATAAATTCCAACAACAAAGAACATGTTATATTTAAAAATGGAGTATCTGGCATGTAGAGAAAATACAGAGCCATAATTTTGAAGGGAATTTAATGAACTGGAAACATAATATTAGGTGAAAAAGCATACTGATCACTATTTTGTGAATATTGCATATTTACATATACATATGGGGAAAATACTGAGCATGTTTATGGAAGTGTTAATAGTGGTTTCCTCTGGGTGATGGAGTTTTCATTTTTATACTCTTCTATACATTTTTAAAAGATTTTATTTATTTATTTGACAGAGAGAGAGAGAAATCACAAGCAGGGGGGAGCCCAAGGCAGGGCTTGATCCCAGGACCCTGGTATCACCACCAGAGCCCAAGGCAGATGCTTAACCGACTGAGCCACCCAGGCACCCACCCCTCTTCTATACTTTTTTTTTTTAAGAGAAAGTGATTATATGCAGCTTCAGAGTAAAACATACTCCTATTTGTAGCCACAACTCTGTCCTCGTGGATTTTATTGTTTCCCTGCTGTTACCAATCAAGTGTGTGAGAAGCAATATCAACATGTGGAAAGCCGTCTTGTTCCTTTTCTTTAATATTATTTTAAATTCTCAAGTGCAGTAACACAAGCAAGCCTAATTGTTTTAAATATAAAGTTCACAATTACCACAGCATTCACTTACAAAAAGCTACTCATGAGGACATCAAAGACACAGCCATGTGTGCGCCATCTTGTACTGTAGCGCAATTACTTGTCGTGCTCCACCCTGTTTGTCAGGTAAAGTGAAATGTCAGCTCCCTTGCTAAGTATCTTGATTGCATCTACCTATTGGTAATGGTAATCTTGAGCTTATATGAGAGTCACTTCTAGGAAAAATGGAGTAGATTCTCTGTGTGTATGTGCACTTTGTGTGTGTATGTGTGTGTGTTCCTAGGGATTTGATTGGGGAAAACGAAAGGTGACTTTTGATGTGGTTGTTTTTATTTTTCTTTGATGAGATTTTTGGAACCTTTGGGAGTACAACTTCTGAAAAAATTAGAATAAATTAGCATTTAAGATTAGGTACTGATGTATCTTACCAAAAGTTAACTTACTGTAAAATAGCTTCAGAAAACTATGCAATAATAAAATTTCGTTAGAAAACTATGCAATTGTCAAAGTACAATTATCATCTCCTGAGAACAAGCATGACAATAATACTACTCTACCACAATCCTAGTAAAAACCAGAGTTCTTTGACCCTGCTCTGAAAGAAGATCTCTGAATCTTAAATTATTTACCTGAAGAGTGAGAGTTAACAAATCAGGAGAAAATGCCTTTCTAAGGGGAAGATTGCAGGTGAAATGGCCCAGAGGTTAAGTCACTGCCAACCGGCAGATGGGGAAAGTCCTATGCCCATATGTTTTCTATTATTGCAGGAGAAAATGCACCATTCATTTTCAACAGTGGCTCTTTCATTCCCCAAGGCAGAAGCTTTTCCACCCTAACTATTCTGGCCACATACATGCAAATATAATGTGATATAGGTAAACTTCCCTCATGAGCTCAATTCTTTCTTATCAGAAATCAAATTAGTATAACCTGAAGAGAACTATGTAAAAGAAATTTCAAGCACAATTTTCTATATCCAAATGGAATATATGTTAAAAGAATTTTCTTCACGTAAGAGTTAACTTGACTGAAGAAATGTTCCTCCAAAAGAGAAAGCCATCTTGCATGGAAATAAAAATGAACTTTTTTTTTTCAAAAATTCAATTTATACCTAAATTCATAAATTATAATATATGTATAAATTCAGTGTATTAAAGCTCCAGCCTTGAAGAAAATCTGAAATGGCTTGACGTTCTAGAATTCTATACCTTTGATTGTCACGGTCACGTTCAACTCTTAGTGAAAATTTACATTAGAATTTATTTGGAATTATTCCAGCACATATTGATTCAGGATCCAGGTGCATGGTAGAGAAAGAATGGGGAAAACAAGGATTTGAATTGGTATTTTAGCTATTTACTATTGAGCTATTACTAAAAGAGAAAAAGATTCTCAAAGCAAACAAAACAAAACTATTTGCTTCTTAGGAGATTAATTTTTAATGTTGCTGGCCAATTATTCTAACACAAGAGTAAAGCAAAGAGTTTCCTTAGGGAAGTCTTCTGGTCTTTATGAGAAAATAGCATAAATGAATCACATCGTGTTAATAAAGCAATTATGTGTGCATGCAAAGTTTAAAAGATGTAAGGGATTTTTGAGATAATAGCATGTGAAAGTAACAAATGTTTAAAAATATCTGAAAATTTAGAATTATATGAAAAACAAAACAAAATCCATAATTGCACCAGTTAAAGACATCATTATTAACATTTGGTGCATTTCCTTCCTGTGTGCCTCTGTCCATCTAATATTTTTAAAATCAAAAGTAGGATGATATATTTATTTTTGCTTTTAATTTTATCTTTGTGCAACATATGCATTCTGTTAAGTAATCTCCAAAAACATTGATTTTTAACATCATCATCATATTTCACTTTTAAAATAGAAATCATGAACCCGGTGGTGGACACAATATAATGATGCATTAACTCATGTAATCCACAGGAGAGCCCGAGGCAGCATTATTCTTATTATGGTTACCATCCTTCTTTTGTTTGTTTACAAATGAGGAAACTGAGGTAAGGGAGGGTGAGTAACTCACTCAAAGCTAATGTAAGTGATACAAATAAAATGTCAAAAACTTTTTTTTAGCTTGTCAAGTGATCAAGTGACTTCTTTCAGAAGCCTTATTGAATAAATCACCAAGACTTGATATCCAGGTTATGGGATCAGCTCCCCTGGAGCTCTGCATTGAGAATGGAGCCTCCTTTGAATTCTCTCTCCCCCCCCCCTCTGCCCCTCCCCACCCCCACCAGGTGCATTCTCTCTCTCTCTCTCTCTCTCTCTCTCTCAAACAAACAAACAAACAAACAAAAATCACCATGACAGCTATGTGAATTGCATCTTCCCTCAGAGAACAAGTATTAGTCTCTGGTCAACATCTTCCATTTTCTTTTTCACAGCTCTGAGTTTTAAAAGGGCAATACATTTGTTTCTGTGTTTGGGAAATATGATGACCCTACCTTAAAATTATACATGGAAACCCAGAAAATACTATATCTGTTTTTTTTATAGTAATATGGCATGAATTATAAACTGAAACTATATAAGATGCTGTTCTGTATTTTGGCACTTACCATACCTTACACTGTTTTATTCTCATTATATGTAAGTCCTGATCCCTGCCTGAATTGTCAACCCCTTCAGTAGATTATATCATTTCTTGCACTTCATAATCTAGCACTTCTTGCAAAAGAGTTATTCAACATTTGCTTGCAATATACAGGATGGTGATTCCGTTGAGTGTACGAGTTCTTAAATACTAAATACTTTTTAAAAAAAAGATTTTATTTATTTCTTTGAGAGAGAGAGTGAGTGAGAGAGAGCACAAGCCGAGGAAGAGGCAGAGGGAAAGGGAGAAGCAGACTTCCCACTGAGCAGGGAGCCCAATGCAGAGCTTGACCCCAGGACCTAGGACCATGACCTAAGCTAAAGGCAGATGCTTAGCTGACTGAGCCTCCCAGATGCTCCTCAAATAGTAAATTCTTAAATGCTAAACAGTAGTTCCCTTATATGAATTAGCCTTTATAGATAATATTGAGTCTAGCAGAGATAATGCTTAGTGATCAACAAACCAGGTCCATTTACCTGCTTGGCATATGGGGAGATTGCACAGCCCTGTCTTCTTTTCTATTAAGTGCAACCATGTCCCTGTGACTTAATTCTGGCCAAAAGAATGTGGACAGAAGTGATGTATGCCTTTCCAGAGTTGCTCCTCCTCTGTGATATGACCTCTCTCTCTCTGTCTCTCTCACATATGCACACATACACACACATATACACATGCAGAATTCACATGGAGAACAGAACTCCTAGAATGATTGGTCCATGAATCTCCATGCAAATACTAAACTTGATTGTGAGATTTGGGGCGTGTTTGTTACAGCATCTAAAATCCTATCATGTTCATTGTGTATTGAATTGCAATGATGCACTAGGCCAGTATATGATCTCCTACCATGTTGTTCTTCCCTTTCCTCCTACTCTTTCTTCAACCTGAGGTTCCCTTTATCCATGTCCTTACCTATTAAAACCCTACACATGACTCAGCACAAATGTCCCTTGTTTGAAGCTCTGTCTCATATCAGAGGCAGAATAGTCTTACTAAACTGTCACAGAGCTTTTTTCTTTAATTTTTTTTTTTTTTTTTTTTTTTTTTTTTTTTTTTTTACTTATTTATGATAGTCACAGAGAGAGAGAGAGAGGCAGAGACACAGGCAGAGGGAGAAGCAGGCTCCATGCACCGGGAGCCTGATGTGGGATTCGATCCCAGGTCTCCAGGATCGCACCCTGGGCCAAAGGCAGGCTCCAAACCGCTGCGCCACCCAGGGATCCCTGTCACAGAGCTTTGTTACCTTGCTGTATGCTCCTAGCTGAGTGCTGGTCACCATTGTATCCCTAGTGCTTTGCCCCCAAAAGTGCTTTGCTTTTATTGGCTCCCAATAAGACCTGTCAACAAACGAATGGATGGATGGAGGAATAGATGAGTGGATTTCATTGCTTCCACAGGTTTGATAAATTCTTTGTGTGTAGGATCATGGCTCATTTATCTTCCTACTTCCCAGTGACAGGCATAGAACTTGGCACTTGGGAGGCACTTAGAAAATGTTTGTGGAATGGTTAATGCACCGTTGACAATGATGGAGGTGCAATTTTTTTTTCTTAGAATAGCTGTTCAACAGAGTTCTAGAATTCTTCAAATATTTAATAGCTTTCACAGATGGGAAATCTATCACTATATTTGACCCAAATTTCTCCACTGGCAATCTCAAGTCTTCCATGATTCTCAGTTACCCTATGCTCACAGCACTTTTGAGCAGAAGGAAGTTCAGTTCCCATAAGCTATTTCTGTCTGATTGATGTATTTACAGAAGAGATGGTAATGATTCAACTGCTCTAAATCAATACGACTGCATGATTTCAGGAAAGACAGGGTTTTTACAGCCTTCTAGCATATATTCCTTTTCCTGTGTGGTTTCTATAATTGATCACTGATTCATGCTCTTATGGAGGTGGAAAAATGGGGATATAATTATTGGGAGAAATTAAGAAGGTGGCAATAGGTGAGTCTGACTCTTCCTGAAGGCTCAGTAACTAGTCCTGTAAATAGAAAAGAAAATACAAAGTACCTTCCAATGATAAAATCAAGAAATATGTGTCTTGTAAGTAAGGTGATAAAAATTTTGTGGAATTAATCATGAAAAATATAGTCAATATCCAAAGTATAAACACCATCTGATTTCAGACAACATAACTGAGTCTTGAGGATGCCCACCATGGCCATTGCTGTGTTGATCAGCTCCAAATTATGCCCTGAAATGTGAAAATATTTATTTATTGAAAAAGTGAAATAAACTTTTACATTTTAGTGGCACAACTAGTATCCAAGTATATTTTGGTAAAAATTTACAATAAGGAAGATACGCTGGGGAAAAAAGGCCCTTTCCCAACCACCTTCTCACTTCATACACTCTTCTTCCCTGAAGTAACCTGGGGTAAGGTGCATGTTGTCCACCTGGACTTCTGTGCAATTGCCAACGCACATTTGCCTCCGCAGATGTGATGGGGAGCAGTTCTCCCCTAAATGTCGTCTGCCTGCATGTATCATTCTGCAACTCGTTTTATCTGTTCTGCAACTGGGTCTTGAAAACTCTTTGAAATCTAGACACACAGCTTTGCCACGTTCTTTTTAACTGCTGCTGTGGCATTCATCATGTGGATATAGAATGTTTTATTTAACTGTCTTTCTATTGAGAGAGATTTACATTATCTCTGAATTTATCATGATGAACTGCCATAATTAAAATAATTGCATTTGTCTGTTTGTGCACATGTATGAGTATCCCTGCAGGTTGGAAGGTGAAAAATGGAGCATCTCTATAAATATCAGAGGATACTTATAGTACATTTAAAATTTTGGTGAGTGTTCCTCACTGCCCTTCCACAAAACCCCCACCTACTTATTGTCCCAACTACAGTGTGTCAGAGTACTCCCTTGTCAATTTTGGACAATTATATATATATATATATATATATATATATATATATATATATATTTTTTTTTTTTTTTTTTTTTGCCCATTTTCTAGATTTGGAAAAAACCTCATTGTTCCTTTAATTTGCATTCCTCTAATTGTTAAGGAGGTTGAACAACTTTTGCCATCTATAGTTCTTTTTGTGACTTCCTCATTTCACTTAATCTGATTTCACTGGGTTGGGTTTATTTTTCTCATTGATTTAAAAGAGACTGTGAATTCTAGATAATCCTTTGTTTGCTATAAATGTTGCAAATATTTTCTCCTAGTCAGTTACAAGTCTTTTTGTTTGTGTATCTTTGGTCATTTAACAGCTTTACATTTTTAGAGAGTGAAAACTATCAGTCTTTTGAGCAATGGCTTCTGAGATTTGTATTTTGCTTATAAAATCTTTCTCCTTCCCACGATTATAAAACTATTTGCCTATATTTTCCTATAATGCCTCTTTGTCATTGTTGTTGTTGCTGTTACAGTGTGAGATAAGGATCATAGTCAACACAGGGGAATGTCTCACTGAATGAGCATTCCACCCTCCTTCTAGATTTCCATATAACAAGGGTTTGGGGATGTGAGTCTGGTTCTGCTGATAGGAGGTACTAACAAAAGATTTGTATTTGAACTGAGTTATTTAGAGAGAGAGGGGAAGAAGTGCAGGAGCATTCCTTTGCAGGCTTGCATCCTGGCAGAGGCAGCAACTTCTGGAATCAGCAGTGATGGTGGTGGCTACTTCTAAGGAAGCAGATGGATTCCTGTTTAGGCAGCTTGCAGAGATGGCAAAGGGGTGTGGTTCTGAGCAACAGCTGTGGTCCTAGCTTCCTGATCCTGCAGCCTCTTCTTGTAGATCACACATCAGATCCCTTGGCTGTTTAGTTCTGTGGTGTGGATTTGGTAGACATTCCTGGGAATGCAGCCTGGAATCTTTTTCTTCACTTATTCCCTGCAACATTTTGTGAACTCTACATCCTCCTTATTAAATTTTTTTAAAAAGCTGTATTTATTTATTTATTTTAGAGAGCATTTATTATATTTTTATTATTTAAAGATTTATTTATTTATTTTAAGAGCATGTGCACATATGCACACAAGTTGGGGGACGGGTAGAGGGAGAAGGAAAGAATTTCAAGCAGATTCCCCACTGAGCAAGGAGCCTGACATGGGGCTCCATCTCAGGATCCTGCATTCATGACCTGAGCTGAAATTAAGTGCCAGACACTTAACCAACTGACCCACCCAGGTACCCCCTAAATTCCTTTTACCTTAAGCTAGTTTGAGTAGATTTTTTTGCCCAGAATTCAGAGCCTTAACCAAAACAAGATCTAACGCTATGCTTTTCTCCCAAATCTGTCCTGACTTTTGAGCACCCTTTTCTCTACTTATTTGAAATACCTCTATCATAATAAGTTCCCAAGATTACATTTTAAGGGTCAATTTCTGCAAGTTTCTTTGTTGTTCCATTCATCTATTGATCTGCTCTATACCTAACACTACACAGTTAAAATTGTTATAGTCTTATGTTTTAATAAAATTGAAAGGGAGTGCTCCGTTGGTTCTGACTCCCGTTTTCTGCTCAGGTCATGATCTCAGGGTCATGAGATTAAGCCCCAGGTGAGGCTCTGAGCCAAGCATGGAGCCTGCTTGAGATTCTCACTCTCTTTCCTCCCTGCCTCCTGGCTCCTATGCATGCCCCACCACCCTCTCTCTCTAAAGAAATTAAAATAAAATAAAATAATAAAATAAAATAAAATAAAATAAAATAGGGGATGTCCCTTTTCATTGATATACAACATACCACATTTGTCTTTGTTATGCATCCACATTTTCTTCTCCAAATGAATTTCAAAATTAATTGGTTGAGTTCCCTAAAATAAACCATTAGTATTATGATTTCATTGCCATTAATCTATATAGTAATTTACCATTAATTTATATATTCCTTTGATAAAATGCTTTAAAACAGTGGTTTTCAAACTTTCTGGTCTCTGGGGTTCCTTTAGAGTCTTAAAAATTAGAGGACTTCAGAGAGCTTTTGTTTATATGGGATATATCTATCAATATTTACTGTGTTAGAAATTAAAACAAAATTTAGAAGTATTTATTAATTTGTTAAAAATAACCAAATATAAAAAATTCATTAAATAACCAAATATAAAACATTTTATGATTCAATAAAAATAAGAGGTTTTATGTTTTAATATATATTACATGTTTATTATGAAAATAACTCATGTTTTTTGTACAACTCCTTGGAGCACCCCTCTTCTCAAGAGATGGGGTGCTGCCTGATTTACAAATTATTTAATAAAGCCAGTTAGGTCTCCAAATTTACTCAGTTGAATTTTGTGTTTTAACAATGTGGGCAGCCCAGGTGGCTCAGCGGTTTAGTGCCACCTTCGGCCCAGGGTGTGATTCTGGAGACTTGGGATCAAGTCCCACGTCAGGCTCCCTGCATGGAGCCTGCTTCTCCCTCTGCCTGTGTCTCTGCCTCTCTCTCTTGTCTCTCATGAAAAAATAAATAAAATTTTTAAAAAATGCATTATGTTATGCTTTGGACAGTGACATTTGAAATTAGGAATTACAATTCTCTTCAACCCATTTGTGATTATATAGAAATAATGCAGAAAGTGAACCATGTGCTTTCTTGATAACCTGAAGGAAAATACACTACCTCTTCCCCTCATACCCCCCATTAGTACTTCCAGACATCTAAGTAGAGCTCAAGGCAGACAACAATAAATTCCCAACCTAAAAACGAGTAAAACAAAGTCTGCTTACATAAAATCTTTTTTAAAAAAACCAAAAAAACTATATTTTCCAAAAAACAACAAAAAATAGTGACAAAAGCCATATTTTTTACATATTTTAGAGATTTATTTATTTTGAGAGAGAGAACTAGGTGGGAGGGCAGAGAGAGAGAGAGAATCCTGAGCAGATTCCTGCTGAACACTGAGCCCAAGTCAGGGCTCCATCTCGAGACCCTGAGATCATGACTTCAGCCAAAATCAAGAGTCAGGCACTTAACTGGCTGAGCCACCCAAGTGCCCCAATATTTTACATTTTTAAAAATCTATTTAGTGTCTGGCTTAATAAAAAAGAGTTGGATTATTGTATCTGTTTCTGCATCCAATCTGCTGTGATAATGCTATTTTGATTGCAGTGTTTTAAAAAACAATTGGGGGACGCCTGGGTGGCTCAGTGGTTGAACGCCTGCCTTCGGCCCAGGGCGTGATCCTGGAGTCCTGGGATCGAGTCCTGCATTGGGCTCCCTGCATGGAGCCTGCATCTCCCTTTGCCTGTGTCTCTGCCTCTGTGTGTGTGTGTGTGTCTCTCACAAATAAATTAATATTTTAATATTTTAATATTTTTTAAATGGCCTCGCCCAAATACATAGTTGGGAAAGTGTTTTAATAACATTTTCAGATAAATGTGGGATATTTTTCTTTGATACTATACTATAACTTGATATGTCATAGTTTCATGAGGTTAGTAAAAATGTGGAATCTGAAATGTTATAAGTGGAAGTTTTATAGTCTAATTTATTAAAATCCATTGATCTGCGTTGCACCTTTAGCAGATTTTTATCCGAACATCTTGCAGCATGATGCATTGGTTGGTCATTTGGCAAGTATTATGGAGTTATGTTGGCCTTCCAAATATTAACACATTTCATTAAACAAAATTTAAAAATTGTACTCATTAATATCACCACGGATCTCACCAGAAAAGTCAAGTATTGCAAAGCTGACAATATCACTGTAGTGAATACATGTTCTCCAAAATTTTAATTTCCCTTAAAAGCTTAAATTTTATCATGAGCAATAAACACTGTCAGTTGTGGGTTGTTTTGTGTTGTTGTTGTTGTTTTTTTTTTTTTTTGAAGCAATAGGTCTACTTCATTTCATTTTCAAGAAAATGTTTGCCAAATACCCAAGTCTGAAAAACCATAGTTTTCTACAATTTGTTTTTTCAAGTAGAAATCATGCTCCATGAACAAAATAGATTAATTATTTAAAAAAAAAATCAGGGCTGCCTCGGTGGCTCAGCAGTTGGGTGTCTGCCTTGGGCTCAGGGCATGATCCTGGAGTCCCGAGATGTGGAGTCCCACATTGGGCTCCCTGCAGGGAGCCTGCTTCTCCCTCTGCCTGTGTCTCTGCCTCTCTCAATCTCTGTCTCTCATGAATAAATAAATAAAATCTTTAAACAAAATTTTTTTAAAGTCAAGCTTTGAGTTAATAGAGCTTTTTGGAGTTCAGAATCAAAGATAAGGAATTGTATATCTGAACGACATGTACTTAATTACTGATACCTACAGGTCTGAGCTCACATTCTGGGATTATCATAATGGACTGAATAATCAGTTTATTTTACAAATACATACTGAGCACCTGCCATGTACCAGACACTGTTGTTCTTGGTCCCAGGTACAACAAAACAAAGCTGTGAAGCTTAGATTTTAATGAGGTGAGGCAGATTATAAACATTTAAACAGATAAATATAATCCCAAGTAGTCTAAGAGCTATGAAGAAAACTGAAGCACGATACAGACATAAAAAATACTAGAGGTGTGGTGGAGGGGATAGGGTGAGGTGGAAGAGGTGTGGCTGAAGGGGGAGGGGAGCTTTTTGTTTGTGGCGAAGCAGCATAGTTTTGGATGCATGTGCTTACCAGTTGAGTGATTATAGAAGTGGCAAAACTATGGCCTTTGGCTAGAGATCTGTGTGAAGTACGGCAGCGAGCAATGTAAGTATCTTAAGGACTACTCTGGGCACGGTGGACAGCAAGCGGTCTAGAAGTAGGCATGTTCTAGCATGTTGGAGAACTATGAAGCCAGAGGGGCTACAGCAGAAAGAGCAAGGAAGAGCATGGAAGGAGAGCCTGCTGCCAGACCAAGTCCCATAAGGACTTGGGATCCTATGCAAGCATGATGGCACACCATTTGTGATGGCATTGGGCAGGGTAGTGGCATGATAACGTTGGTGTTTAATAGAATTACTCTGGATTTTGAGTGGCAAATAGGGGAGTGTAATGGATCCTGGGGTCTGGTGCTCAATATCTCTCCCCACCTCTTTCTAAAGAACCTCCCTGGGGACACCTGGGTGGCTCAGTGGTTGAGCGTCTGCCTTTGGTTCAGGTCGTGATCCTGGGGTCCTGGGATCTAGTCCCACATCTGGCTCCCTGCATGGAGCCTGCTTCTCCCTCTGCCTATGTCTCTGCCTCTCTCATGATTAAATAAAATAAAATCTTTAAAAAAAAAAAAAAGGACCTCCACATCCTGCAGAGACTAGAAAGCTAAAAACCATATCTCCTGTGATAGAAGTTCTGCCAATCAGATGTATTTGCATGAGATCTAGTAAAGGTACAGGCCCTGAGCCATTTGGTTTTTTTATTTTCTGCTGGAAAGTCTCCTTTCCAGGAGAAGTGGCTTCTCCTGATCATGGTGGCTTTGTGTTTGTGGTAAAGCAGCATAGTCTGGGATGCCTGTGCTTACCAGTTGAGTGATTATAGAAGTGCCCAAAGCTCCCTTGGTAGCCTGGTTCTACAGTGGATCATCAAAGTTTTTATGGGGGCTCAAACTGGCATTTGTTTCTTCAGTCTTCTACTGATTCTACAAGCCATTAAAATGGCTTCTAGTAGATTTCTTTCTGCTACACCAATAAGATTAGATTCTGGTCTCCGCCTCAACATAGGGGGCCAACAGAGGAGAACAGAAGCCTAATTAGGAGGCAACTATTTATTCTTGCAAGAGAGATGATGGTGGGATGCTGCAGGTGAGGGTGATGAAAAGTGTTTAATTCAGAATATATTTTAGAGGTGGAGCCCCCAGGATTCTGATGGATCGGTTGCTCAGTGGAAAGAGATTGAGGATTGTCAAGGATGATTACAAAGCTTTTGAACCTGGGCAACTGAATTAAATGTGGTACTATTTTTTTTAATTACAAACTTTGGGGGTAGGCCAGGTTTGACGGGATAAAATATGGAATTTAATTATGGGCAAGTATAAAATGCCTATTCAATATTCGCATGGATATATAATAATAGACAGGTGAACACGAGAGATCAAAATTTATGGGAAAGGTTAAAACTGGAATATATAAATCTGGGAGTCATCAGTACACAAATACTATGGATGAGACTGCCTGTAGAGGAATGGTGGAGGGAAGAGAAGAGAAGAGAAGAGAAGAGGAGGGGAGGGTGAGGACTATGTAGCAAAACTGAGCTCTAGACATTTGAAAGAGGAAGATGATTGAGCAAGAGAGAGAGAGAAGCAGCAGTGAGGTAGGCAGTGTCCATGCTCTCCAGCCAAAGACACCAGGAATATGCCCGTAACTGAACAAAGTTGAATTTATTACTTATTCCAGCAAGGGAAACACACCCCATATGGGGAACCATGGATGTCTCAATAGGAGTATTAGAAAGATTTGGGCTTGTATCAGGCGACTTTGGGGATTGAAACAGAACTTTTTGGTTTAGATGAGATGCTGTCAGGAAGGCAGGAGATTTCTATGACTGGATTTCTGCACAAATCTATGGAGAAGAAGGGAAGGGTAGAGCCAGGGCAAGGCTGTAATTGATACAGAAGCAGCAGTCCCTTGGAGTAACCAAGGTAGGGGGATGTTTGTTATTTTGTAGGTTTGGACAATGTTCACATGTTGGGCTCCATTAAGACAGCATTATGAAGCCATTTTGTTTTCTTGTTTTGATGCCTAGTGGTCACAGAGTGACCTTGTCTGAGGTTGATGTTCTAAAAAACTGTTTGTGTTTGAGAGGAGAGCACCAGGGTGCAGCTGTGAATGCAGGGCCAGCCCCTAAACTGCACCGAGATCTGACTGTCAGCATCATCAGCCTCACTCCCAGATGCCCAGGGCTGCTTTTATCTTTCTCAGACGAAAACCAGGAGAGTATGTTGTCAAAGCCAGGAGATCAAGATGATTCAAGAAGGGAAGGGCGGCCAATTCTTTAAAACACTGCCAAGAGATCTGGTTAGATGGAACTGAGAAGTTCCTCTCAGGCTTGGAAGTATTGAGTTTTTTGGCGACTTTGATAAGAATGTGGAAGGTTAACTAGATTGAAACTTGAAAAAAAGGGGCGCCTGGGCGGCTCAGTGGTTGAGCGCTGCCTTTGGCTCAGGGCATGATCCTGGGATCTGGGATCGAGTCCTGCATCGGTCTCTCTGTGAGGAGCCTGCTTCTCCCTCTGCCTGTGACTCTGCCCCGCTCTCTCTCTGTCTCTGTCTCGAATGAATGAATGAATGAATAAATAAATAAATAAAGCTTAAAAAAAACTTTTAAAAAATCTGAGTTCTAGTTTCAGCTATTATTTTAAAACTAGCTATTTGACCTTGGCCAAGTCAATTCACTTTTCTGAATCTCAGCTTTCTGTTTGTAGGATGAAGAGGTTGACCTTGATGGTGACTAAATTCCTAGGGAGGATGGTGTGGTGTAGAGTTTTTACTGTAGAACAGTGGTTCTCAAATGACCATGAATCAGAATCACCTGGAGGACTTGGTATTTGGTTGATTTTTTTATTGATTGATTGATTGATTGATTTTAGAGAAAGATGGAGTGCATGCAAGTTGGGGGGGGGGGCGCAGAGGGAGAGGAAGAGAGAGAATCTGCAGCAGACTCCAAGCTGAGCACAGAGCCCAATGTGGGGCTTGATCTCACAACCCCAAGACCATGAGCTGAGCCGAAATCAAGAGTAGGACCCTTAACTGAGTGAGCCACCCAAGTACCCTTGGAGGGCTTGTTAGAGTACAGTTTGCTGGGTCCCACCCCCAGAGTTTTGATTCAATAAGTCTGAGGTAGGGACTGAGAATTTGCATTTTGAGCAAGTTCCGCCATGAGGGTGCTGTGATGGCAGCAGTGAACCACTGGTATTGACAAAAGAGAAATGGACTCTGGGATCTACAGATCTGGTATTAAATCCTATGTCTGATATCTTGAGGAAGTCACCAAAACTCTTGGAGTCACAATTTCCCCAACTCTGTGAATTTCAAAAGTTGCTACTCCCCACTCCTTAGCTTTGGCAGCCTCTGTTCCCATTCTGCATCCTCTTTGAAGCAAAACTTAACATTTCCCCACAAACCAAACTCAATGTCAATTTTATTAAAAGTTTTTTTAAAGAGAGGTAGAAATGGAGGAAGTGGTTTACAATGTGATCATTTGGCAAGTAAGTTACCATTTTAAAATGCTACAAACATTTCTTTTCCATCCTGATACCTCTCCTCAGCGGCCAGCCTCTTGGTTTCCTCCTCTTCATCGATGGATGGGCACCCATGCAGCCTTTTCTTTTCCTTCTCCTCCACACTTCTTATCCTTTCTATCTTTCTCTGTTTTTGTTTTGTTTTGTTTTTAAGCAGAGCACTTTTGCTCTAGCATCTTCATTACGTACTGAAGTACTTCCATCCCATCTCAAGATCAGCTAACATTGGACTCTCAGGTGACTCTCAGAATTTATACTCAGTAACACTCAAGGGGTTTCAAAGGACATAAACATTTAGCTCGCATCCTCTAAGAAGTTAGTAGGACCATCTACCTTTATGGGAGGAATAAATAAGATATGAAACAGCCTGTTCCTAGCTTAGTGCCTGGCATACAGTATAAAAATCAGTTTTTACTCTTCCCTACTCTCAGATCTCAATTTTTGTGATTTATGATTTTAGCTCTTTATGTTCCAAGAACAGTCCTGGAAAATATCTAATTCACAGTTGGGTAGCATTCCCAAATAAGCAGTCTTACTCATCCTGGTGTTCTTTGCCCTCTCAACACGGTTGATAAGGACTCACAAGTGGGTTCTGATTACTTACACTGGTTGCCTTGGGAGCCAAGTATCAGGGAACAGGCTGATGGATCAAAGTACAGTAAAGACGATCTAAAAGGCTCTTTTGATATATTCTCGTTTCCATCTCACCATCCTTATCAGTTCCTACCCAGTAGCTACAAGATTGAAAAGCTTAAACTTAATGTTCTAGCTTAAATTCAATGTTCCAGGAGACTTTCAACCTGACAGCAGTAAAATATTTAAGTCTATTAGTCTTTTGGTTCCAGGAATTTCACAGAGATGCTTTTGTCAGATGATTTCCAGCAAGGACATATTAAGATGCATTTATCTCATCTGTCTGTGAAGACCTTGACTTAGAAACAGTTTGTTGGAGAGATTTGGCCATAGGGTCAGAGGTTTCTTTTAAACCCTCATCAGCCAGCTGATGACATTGTTTATGTCATTTGAAGCACTTACTTGCTAACAGAGATAGGAGGTAACTATTGATTCAAGATATTGACAGTACGTGGCAGGACTCGGTACTTGTAACCCAGACACTGAAATGGATTTTTAAATTAACCTCACTACACAATCTTCTCTTCAGCACCCAGATCTGGGAAAGTACTTCATTAACAATCAGATGCTGAGATAATGTTTAAAAACTGCGCCTACCTATGAGGGTTCCAATCTGGAACTTAGGGCTTGCTAAGTCACATTCAGCCACCACTCTGAATATCTCCATCACCCTCAATTATCCTAAATACCATTTCCTTCTTTGTGCTTCAGATCTGGCTCCCACATTCCCTTTGGAGATAAAGGCCTCTCTGCCTAATTCATTTTTCTCACCTCTGGAATGCACAGCCTAGTGCCTTACGCATACATGGTGGAAAGAACTCAACAAATATTTAAGTGTAAACAAGAAGTCAAATACTTACAAGATCCAGAATTTGGAGTCCACTGAACTTGTTTACAACTTTGAAATAAGAGTCTTGCACTTAGATCTCACATCTCAGGAAGCGAGCCAAAGATTTTATGTAAGAATACTCAAACTACTCCTCCCCTCTGATCTTCCGTCTTGTCACAGGAAGCACAGTGTCCTCAGAGACTGCCTTAATATATTGGAATATGTTCCTACATTCAGGGTTACATATACCGGTTCCAAAATGTTATCTTCTCAAATATAGCATGTTCCTCACTTGAGTCCTGGATCAAGAGATCATCATTTTGGATCAAGGGACATCATCTATTGACGTTTTCTTAGGAAAGGAAACTCAGCCCAGTCAACATGCACCTTGGGCCATCAAACAAACTCCCCATGTATAATAGGCCCACAAGGATATATCTGTGTGTAAGCCATAGAATCGGGGTAGCCAAGGGACATAAAACTTCTAGGATATTCCCCTACCAACCCCTTTCCTTAAAAGGCTGGATTATGTGAGGCATAATTTTAGCTACATAAATTAGTAGTTATGATGGCTAAGAAATCACCTTATCTGAGCTATTTTATTTCCTTCCTTCTTTCCTTCCTTCCTTCTTCTTCCTTCCTAAATCTGTAAGAAGGAACAAATAAGACTGTATTACTATGCTGTGCCAGGAGCTGTATACATGCAGCAGGGTCATATCTCTCTTGTTACTTTGATGCTGGTTTTTCATTAGCAAATGACATGATATTCCTGGTTGATTCCTCTGCCCAAGATTTCTATTAAGTTAATAGAAGAGATTAAATCAAGGTAATTGAAAAGATTTGTAATCCCTTTAATGCAATAATTCATTTCTAAATCTAATTACAGTGACAAGCCTAGGGCTTGAGTCATCTTCCTTCTCTGATAGGGAAGTTTTGTACTCAGCAGCACCCACATCTGAAATATCGGTAGTGTTTTCAGGCTCTGACTTTGGTAAAATAGAGTGAAAGCAGAGTTGCTGCCTACAGGTGTGCATAAGCAATAACTATTACAGAGATAACGGAGGACTTTTGGGGGAGCCTTTCCTTTCCTTTCCCCATACTCTTTGTAAATGGGCAGGCAGGTAAAGAGAGTCCCAGCTGATACATGAAAAATTCACTGCAAAAGAGCAGCCCACCCAAGCTAGAAGGAACATCATAGAAAGGAGGCCCTGTGTTTGAGGAGATGAGATTGGAGGAAGTGGGAAGGGCTGCCCCCCCTGAGGAGGGAGTTGGAGGGACCTCAGGCAGGAGAGTCTCCCTCAGTGGATAGCCTCCTGTCCACAACTTATTTTTTATTTTTTTGGAAATCATTTTGCATAGACATGCAACTGGGTATAGGAGTCTATGCTCATTCATACATCAGTGGGACTTACCCTAATCATTTTAATTTCTCAATATACTGAAAAATTGTAGGTGGGGAGGGGTTGCAGAAAGTATTATAAATGCATTCTATTTCTGATCTTTCATATAGACACCAAATTTTTCATCTAGGACATCAGTAAATTGTGAAATTATGAAATTAGCCACCAGAAGTACTGTCAAATAGAAGTTGGCAAAGATGGTTACTTCAGGGGAATGGGACTAGGTAAGAGAATCTAACTTTCCATTTTAACAGCTTCTAAAGAGGGGCACCTGGGTGGCTCAGTGGTTGAGCATCTGCCTTTGGCTCAGGTCATGAGCCTGGGGTCCTGGGATTGAGCCTTGCATCAGGCTCCCCATAGGGAGCCTGCTTCTCCCTCTGCCTATGTCTCTGTCTCTCTCTCTGTGTCTCTCATGAATAAATAAATAAAACCTTTAAAAAAAATAAAAGCTTCTAAATAATTCTAGAAGGTCACTCCTGTCAATAATAGCTTAAATAAATTGCAGTAGATCTACACCATGAAATATTATGTGGCCATTGGAAAGGGTGAGGTAAGGAAGACCTGTCTGTTCTGATGAATGATTCCAAGAGGTGGAGCTGATGACCAAAGTAGTTCCAGTACAATGTAGACGATATGATCTTATTTGTGTATGGGGGTGGGGGGGGAGGAATGCATATACATATGCAGAGCAACCTTTCTTCTCGGCTTGCCAGGATGCTCTTGGTTGGCCTTTTCTCCAAATGTAATTATTACTTGTGCTCCTTCTGCATTTGAAAGTGTCCCGGTTTAGACAGTCAATTCTGTGGTGACCTGCCCTGTCTGTGTTTGCGTTAAGTGTAGAAAGCAGTGTGCATTGGAGAAGGCAGAGGGGAGAACTTTTCTTCTTGACTGACTGTATTTCCAAATTAAATTTTACAATGAGCATGTAAAATGTTTTGGTTTGGCTTTAGAAATTTTTTTAGACAGGGATTTACAACTAATTCAGAAATACGTTCTCCTCATGAAAATTCAAATAATGCGTATAAAACAAAGTTGATCATCTCTCTTAGCCCAGCTTCCATTCCTGAGGTAAATCTATCGCCTCTTAAACGAATGCTGTATTTTTAGGTAAATGGGATCAGTTTGCACAGAGGCTTAACTTTATATCTTAGGGAACTATGCACACATCATCTTTTGCTTTTTAACTATTACCTAGCATCAATAGTGCCCTGAGCTTAATTTTGTTCCCCCAGAATTGATATGTGGAAGTCCTAATCCCCAGTACCTCAGAATGCCACTGTATTTGGAGATGGGGCCTTTAAGAGATAATGGAGTTAAAATAAGGTCATTAGGGTGGGCATCTGTATTAGCACATCAACACAGGGGAAAGACACATGGAGGAGACAGCCGGCTGCAAGCCAAGGAAAGAGGCTTGAGAAGTTACCCCAGCTGACATCTTGAGCTCAGACTTCTAGCTTCTAGACCTGTGAGAAAATTATCTGTTGTTTAAGTCATGCAGTACACAATTTGGGGAATGTAGTTACAGCAGCCAGAGCAAACTCATACACATAGTAACAAAGTACTCTAACTTACCTAACTGTCTAACCATTGCCTTATTGGACATTTAGAGGGTTTTTTCCCCTTTCCTTTTTTTTTTTTTTTTGACTATTACAAATAATGCTACTGTGAGACTTCTTGCACACTGTTCTTTGTGCACCGTTGTAAGACTTTCTCTTTGTGCACCTGTGTGAGAATTTCTCTTTGATACATATCAAGGAGTGGAATTACTGGGTTGAAAGTATATTCATCTTTTAACATTTTTTTAAATCCTGCTAAGTGGCCCACAAAAAAATGTCTGTAAAATGTTACTGCTACCAATACTATAAGGATTTATTTCTTTGCACTGTCAACCATGTACAATAGAAGCCATTTTTTAAAAACTGCCAAATTTGGAGGCAAGGAATTCTCAAATTTGGTATGTATTTTATTATATAAATTTCCCCTAAATGTTTGATGGTTATTGATTTTTTATGTGGAGTTTTGTATTTTTTAAAAAATCATAGCCTGTCTGTAAGGATTGTCAGGATGTGGTTGGGATGTGCTACCGGGTCGTGAATGCCAGTGGTAGGACTTCTGGACTTGAGGACAAGTGGTTGTGCAGCATGTCACTTGGCACCAGTGGGAGATAGGAAGTGGCTGACTGGCCTGGATGCTCTTTCTGCTCTTCCCCAACCATTACCTGATATTTGCCCCACGGCTCCCTCCAGCTCTTCAGTCAACCACTCAAGGTACATTTCAATCCAACTTCTATCGCCATGCTCTCTTCCTTAGATTTCAGGCCATGATCTTTCAGCCAAACATCCCCTCTCCTTTTAGGGGTTTTTCATAATTTCTGTTCTGTTGAGAGCATACCAGCTTGTTTGCTGGATGCCTTAAAACAATACACGACACGTGTACACACACATACTTCAGCCTGCCATCTTTCCCTCATCTGCCTCTAGGAGTGCATTCGAGAAGATAGATATGGATTTAAATCATTTCAGGAATTGAAAACCAAGTGGCATCCAGAATGACCTCCTGGCTGTGCTCAGTGTGCATTGAATGGTTTATGATGTGTATTTTTTTGGACAATTTGGCCCCCAAACAAGTGAGCCAACCACTTCATCCAATGCTTAACTAAAGAAACCACAATCTGTTCCAATGATGGAGGGATAGCTGGTCTGGGCTTACAAAGTAACCATAGGCTGATCTTCAGTGTGAGATCTTCCTACAGAATTCTCGGTGGCAATTTCAACTATGGGATATTTTACCTTCGTTGTGAACTTTAGAACCCACTGCTAACAAGAAAAAGGTGTAAAAACATTGTATTTACATGATCACTTATGATTTTTAACTATAATATTTTAGAGGAACGTCTAGTTGAGACAGGCTGGAAGAAAAGTTTGCTTGAGGGGCAAGACCTGGAAAGAAATGTGATAGTGATTTTGGAGTGTGGAAACAATGGGTTGGAGACAGTGGCAGGTGAGAACCCTGACTGCACTTAGGGAAGTGGGAGGTGACATTTCTACCCAGAGCCTCCTCAGGAGCCCCATAAACTGAGTTGGAATGAAAAAGGACTTCGGGGCTATTACAATCTTTGAAATTATATTTATTATTGAGAAGTATATTCTAGATTCCAACAACAATCTTTATGTAGGAAGAGTATTGACTAATTATTTGTGTTTCTGCTTCCAGATTCCTGCCAACAATTGAATATTGATTTTTGCCATCTGTAACTTAGTGTGTCTCTCAGATTTGTTTCAACCAAATAATTGCTAAAAACGAACTTATCCAAATCTCAGATTAAATGTTAAACAGGGCAGAACAAAGACGAGAACTGCATGGTGCTTTGAAAGAGGGCACTTTACTTCCTGTAGTTTATAATCCTTACAATTTTAGAGATAAAATGATATTTCAGAATATCGAATGCAGCACTCCTATTGATGAGAAACAGCGACCTGAGAAGTGGTTTCAAGGGCTTGCAATTCATTTTTCATTTATTCAAGATATGTGTGTGTGTGTGTGTGTGTGTGTGTGTGAGTGGTTTAATCTATTACATGAACTTACTATTAGTGGAAAAGCCCAGATCCTTCCTTGATGCCAAGATCAGTGCTCTTTTTCACTGATTGCTCTGACAATGAATCATCAATCATCATTGTTTGAGTACAGATATTTATACAGCTCTTAGAGTCTCTACGTTACTTTCATCTACCTGCAAGGATATCATGGACTGTCTAATACACATTTGGTTGATATTAAGATAAAATTGACTATAGCCATCTCCTAAAAAGGAAATGATTTTGTGGGTTTAACTTGGCATGGCTTGTGTTTTAATGAACTTGTTGGCTCACTCCATCCGCAGTCCTGTTCCATTCTCCTTCTGTTCACCCAATTTAGGAACTCTCGTCCATTGTAATGACTCCCTAATGTACATCATCGCTTCCTTCATTTCCGCAAGGTTTCAAACTTTTTCTTCCCATGTATACCACAGAACTCAAACAACATACTGAAAACCACTTTTTATTCTGCATTTCTACTATGTTTGATGTTACAGCACAATTTGCTTAATATTTTGGGCTGAAAACCTGAAAGGTTTCAATTTCCTACTTTACCTATTTTGTTTATCAAGCTCATTTTATCTTGTTTTGATAACACAATAGGCTCTTAACCTATTTCCATGTGTCCTTACCTGTGATGTGTAGTGTGGTTTTCCTGCACAATCTCCAATCTCCAGAGTGTTCTTTCTACAACACCAATCCAGTTTTTGCCAGATTCGGTGGCTGTGGAAACATTATTTTGCAGCATGCTAAAAGATTTTTGATGAAAAAAGCTGCTTGTTCTGGTAAGCAGAATTCTAAACCAGATCCTCAAGATTCCTGGCCCCTGGTTATTCAATCAAATACTAATCTCCTTACTGCTGTGAAGAGATTTTGCAGATGTAATTAAGGTCCCACACCAGTTGACCTGAGAATAGGCAGATTGTCCTGGTGGGTCTGACCTAAGCTCATTAACCCCTGGCCAGAGAAGAGAAGAGAGAGATGTGCTTTGGCTGGCCTAAAAGAAAGCAAGTGTCTGTTCTGGAAACTGTCTGGGGGTTGCTACGTGGAAGGAACTGAAAGGGATCCCTAGGAGTTCAGAGCAACTCCTGCTCAACAACCAGCAAGGAAATGGAGACATCAGTTTTTCAAAAGCAAAAAAAAAAAACCCTGAATTCTTCCAACAATGAGAATGAACTTGGTGGTGGATTTCCCTCCAACCCTGGAGTCTCCATCTGAGAACTTAGCTCGGGCAATACTTTGACTTCAACCTTGTGATAACCTGAGCAGAGAACCCGATCTTGCCACGTTAGACTTTTGACCTGCCGAACTGTGAGCTAGTAAAATGGGTTTTGCTTTAAGTTGCTAAACTTGTGGTCATTTGTTACACGATGATAGAAAACTCGTACATATATTCAGTTTTCTTTTGGAAATCCTGAGCTAAACAAAGTTAACAAATTTCCTCAAGAATTCTCCAGTGCATATAATGCTCATTAGGGTTCTTTGAATCTCCAAGAAGAAAATACATTATGATGTATTTCCTAAACCACAGACACCAGTCTGAGATGCTTCTCATTTAGTCATTCTATTTCCTCACTTTAAAACCTGTAATCACTTGTTATCATTTACCTCATAATGTTTAAATATCTTAATTTGACTTTGGGGAACTGGCACCCTGTGACCCCAGTGTAGATTTCCAGTATCGTCCCGTCATTCTCCCACATCCAACTTGGCTCATTCTTGTAGACCGAGTCATATTATTAGTTCAGGTTTCTTTGACTTTGCATGTATCTCATTTTTTGAGATACACTCAGGTATCTTTCCTGTGATGAGTCCCCATACCTTGTGCAGACATGCGTGCTGGGCTCTTTAAACTCTCATTGTACTTTGTTTATAGAGCCCTTCAGTCCCATGTCATATTATGTGATAATCACAGTTTGCCTCCTCCTATGGGATTGTGAGCTACTTGAAGAAAGAGACTATTTTTATTCATCGTATTTTATGACAGAAGTGAACCTCAGGCTTCATTTTCTGAGCTCACCTCTTTATAAAAATTGGGGCAACATTAGCCTGTCTCTAAATGTCTACATTTTTTTCTCTTAGACTCAAGTTTCAATTTTTTTTTTTATTGTGTAACCAATCAAGGGAAGCAGGGGAAGTAGTGAAATGGAAAGAGGAATATTGAGGCAATCACAAGGAATAAAAATGAGGGAAGGAGCAATGTGTGGAGCAAAATTTCTGAAACTGAAAATCAAGCTACTTCTGCAAATCTCCTACTGGAATATTGTTCTTTTCTTTCATATACCAACACCGTAGCTTGTTTTTCTTTGGTTTCACACTTCACAAGTGCCACCTCTAACTTTTACTTCATTTTAGACTGAACTCGTGCTTACTGACTGCATTACACATAGTCACCAACTATGATCCTTTCATATATTCTTTTTTTGTAGAGTGCTTTTTAAAATGATTTTATTTATTTGAGAGAAAGAGAGAGAGGGTAAGAGGGAGAAAATGAGTGGGGGGAGCAGAGGGAGAGGGAGAAGCAGACCCCCCACTGAGCAGGGAGCTTGACTCTCGAGGCTCAATTTGGGGCTCGATCCCAAGATCCTGGGATCAGGACCTGAGCTGAAGGCAGATACTTAACCAACTGAGCCAGCCAGGTGCCCTGAGCCTTTCCACATATTCTAAGTAAGAATCAGTACCCCCAATATCCTTACTGGAGTCCAGTGAACATGTCAAACAAACTGAAAAGGCACACTTAAAATTGTTCTCTTTCTGCTCTGTTTTTCTACTTTGTGGACTGATTTTAAATACTTCTATCTAATGTGGAAACTGACAGTGCTCCATAAGCATCCTCCCTCTCTTTGCCCTCCATCCATTGCTGCTTCTTTTGGATAATCTTTTGGATTACCAAATAGCCTTCTACATGTCTACACCTTCTCTTGCAGTTGGGTTGGGCATGGGTCTGCCCATTAGAATCTGGGGAAAAGGGAAGCAAACCATTCGAAGTCCTGGCCCATGAAAGATCCCACACACCCCTTTAGTCTGCTCTTCCCCTACCATGATGACCTTGGAGGCCCCATACACCAGAGGGCGCCATTTCAAAGTGGAGGAGAGCCAACTGGTTTACCTCACTTTGTATGCAACTGCTATTAAAGTCACTCGAGTTTGAGTTTAGTTGTTCATGTGGCAGAGCTAAGCCTTTACCTAACTTAGTCTGTTAAACATTTAAAATTTGCAAACCCATAAAAACTCACTGGCTGCAAATATGTAACTGAAAATAAAAGATGAATTTGGAAGAAGTCATTCAAGAAACTGCATTTTTTTTTCAAGTGAAGCTTTGTTGTTAAAATTTAAATGCTAAACAAATGCTATAGACGCCCAAGATTATAATTAAAGGACTCGGAAGGAAATACAGTTCCCACGCACAGATATAATTTTATCCAAGAACTAGGTTGTACCCCTTCCAGTATTCTTTCAGAACTCTTAATTATAGAGATTACTAGCTCAAGGAACAGGAGGTTAAACATCTGCTTCCTAAAATGAAGCCAAAAGCTTGAAACAAATAGGCTGAATCATACTGAAATTAAAGAATGAGAGGCTAAAATTAAATATCTCCACCAGAAGCTTATACTCCTATTGAAATAATCCTGTATCAAGGGCTCAATGGAAGGGGTACGGTTGGATAGTGAGGGCATCAAGACAGAAGTCTTCTCATGTAGCCACCATTTTAGTTGAGAAGTGAGACCCGAAGAGGTGAACTGTGCCAATAACATTAGAACATCCCTAGCTGGTGCTTTTTCACCATTCCCAGCGGAATGCATATGGGTGGGATTGGGGTGGGGGTGGGGGTGGGGGACAAGGAGGCAGGCAGGATGGAGCTGTGCCATCTCTAAAACAGAGAGGAGACTGGATAGATGTGAGTCCATCAGGCCTCATGGTGGTGTCCATTGTGTTTAGTCGTTTGTCAGAAAAACACAAGACTCTAAGATTAACTCTTCAGGTAGAACTAAATCCCCACCTTCCTTTTTAATTGTATATGAAATGTGTCTATTAGAGTTTTATTTTAAAGCTTATTTTATATAAATATTAGATGCTTTTAGATGACAGAAAGCATATGTGGTTATATAACAGGTCTGTCCTATGTCTTTTGGTGTGTGATGGTCAGACAGGTGTAGTTACAAGAGGGGACACAGGACAGGCTCAGGGAAACAAAGTTTCTTCTTCCCATAAGTCCTAGAAACAGGAAGCACAGCACCTCTAGCAGAGCCACATGGAACAGCCTCCTGGGAGTTAGGAAACAAGGGAGGAGCAAAGGGAAAACCAAAAGCAGAGCCTATATTGGGCATTCCTCAGGAAAGATAGGTCAGGGCAGGGCAGGGGAAACAGGTCAGGACTGACTAGTTTGAGTATTTTCTGAGGGCTCTAAATTATAGAGATGGTCCTCAGATGCCTGGCCTGAGGTGATTAAGTCAGAGGAACATGGCCTCCTGGTGTACCTGGACAAGATAGAGGAGTGTATGGCTCTGGATTGATTCGTTTGTACACCAAATACTCATTTCCTGCTGAGCCTTTTACTATCCCTAAAACTTGGCTAACCAGGGAGGGGCAACCTCCTCAGCCAGAAAGGTTTTTAAGATGTCAAAATGTAATACACAGAAACAAAATTAAATATAAATAATAGAAAGCCAAGCAACACAGAAGCATAAAAATGAAACATTAACAATCTCCCCATACCCTCCCCCAAGCCCCTTTACACAACTCCACCTTATCTGAAGTTAAGTTAGCATTTTGGTTGTATTCTTTCACATTTTTCTCTATGCAAACAAACATGTTGACTAAAATGTAGGCTATATTTTTAATCAACATGTAATTACACCCTATACATCTCTCTGCTACTTATGCTCTCACTTGACTGTATTTATTCTACGTTAATAATTGCAGATATAACTCATTACTTTTGACAGATGTTTAATATTTTATAGAATGGATATTCAAGTTTGTTCAACTGTTATTTCCTTACAGACATGTAGATTATTTTCAGTATTTTTAAAAATAATTATGCATATGCTTTAAAAAAATAACCACTGTCTGTAGATCTTCATGTTCTAATGCTCATTTCCCAGTGGGATTGTTAGGTCAATAAATGCATTGTAAATGTTAATAGAAATAAATAGATAATGACAGATTTCTTTTTCAAAATGTTTTAGCAATAGAAACTGTTATCACCAGGGTGTGAAGGCGCTAGCTTTAGCACATCCTGATCAGCCCTGGATGTTATAAATGTTTTAATTTTTAAATTTCTTTTTATTTTTTTATTGTTTATTTACTCATGAGAGACACAGAGAGGGAGAGAGGGAGGCAGAGACACAGGCAGAGGGAGAAGCAGGCTCCATGCAGGGAGCCCAAAGTGGGACTCGATCCCGGGTCTCCAGGATCACCCCCTGGACTGAAGGCGGCACTAAACCACTAAGCCACCCAGGCTGCCCAATGTTTTAATTTTTATAAATCTGATAGATGATAATGGCTTGTTTTCATTATCTTATCTTTATCTTTTATTTTAATTCTAATACAGTAACATACAGTGTAATATTAGTTTCAGGTGTACAATACAGTAATGCAACATTTTTGTACCACACCTGTTGCTCATCACAAGTGCACTCCTTAATCCCCATCACTGTTTCACCCCTCTCTCCACCCACCTCCCCTCAGGTAACCATCAGTTTGTTCTTTAGAGCTAAGAATCTGTTTCTTGGTTTGCCTCTCTTTAATTCCCCCTCCTTTGCTCTTTTGTTTTGTTTCTTAAATTCCACAAATGAGGGAAATCATATGGTATTTGTCTTTCTGACCGACATATTTCACTTAGCATTGTATTCTCTAGCTCTATCCATGTTGTTGCAAATGGCAAGATTTCATTCTTTTTTATGGTTGAATTATATATACATACATACATACATACATACATACACACACATCACCTCTTATTTATCCATTCATTCATCAGTGGAGATGGACACTTGGGCTGCTTCCATAATTTAGCTATTATAAATAATGCTGCTATAAACATTGGGTGCATGTATCCCTTTGAATTAGTGTTTTTGTATTTGTGGAGTAGATAGCCAGTAGTGCAATTGCTAGATCATAGGGCAATTCTATTTTTTTTCTTTTTGAGGTATCTCCATACTGTTTTCCAGAGTAGCTGTACCAGTTTGCATTTCCACCAGCAGTGTAAGAGGGTTCCCCTTTCTCCACATTTTCACCAACACCTGTTGTTTCACAAGAAACAAGGTGTTTTTTATTTTAGCCATTCTGACAGGTGTGAGATGGTATCTCATTGTGGTTTTGATTTGTATTTCCCTGATGACGAATGGATGTTGAGCATCTTTTCATATGACTGCTGACCATTTGTATGTCTTCTTTAGAGAAATGTCTGTTCTTCAGCCCATTTTTAAATTGGATTATTTGTTTTTTTGGTGTTGAATGGTATGAGTTCTTCATATATTTAAGATACTAATTATCATGTATGTCATTAGCAAATATTTTCTCCTGTTCTTTGGGTTGCTTTTTAGTTCTATCGATTGTTTCCTTTGCTGTGCTGAAGCTTTCTATTTTGATGCGGTCCCAGTAGTTTATTTTTGCTTTTGTTTCCTTTGCCTCAGGAGATGTATCTAAGAAGATGTTGTTATGACCAATATCACAGACATTACTGCCTGTGCTCTCTTCTAGGATTCTTATGGATTCAGGTCTCCCATTTAGGTCTTTAATCCATTTTGAGTTTATTTTATATATGTAAGTGTAAGAAAGTGGTCCAGTTTCATTCAAACTGTTGCTGTCCAGTTTTCCCAGCACCGTTTGTTGAAGAGACAGTTTTTTTCCCATTGGATATTCTTCCCTGCTTTGTCAAAGATTAGTTAATCATATAAATATGGGTTTATTTCTGGGTTTTCTATTCTGTTCTTTTGATCTATTTCTCTATTTCTGTGCGAGTAGCATACTGTTTTAATGACTATAGCTTTGTAATAGAACTTGAGGTCTAGAAATGTGATGCCTCCAGCTTTGCTTTTCTTTTTCAAAATTGTTTTGGCTATTCATGGTCTTTCACAGTTCCATACAAATTTTAGGATTGTTTGTTCTAGTTCTGTGAAAAATGCTGACGGTATTTTTATAGGGATTGTAATAAATGTGTAGCTTGCTTTGAGTAGTATAGACATTTTAACAGCATTTGTTCTTCCAATCCATGAGTGTGGAATATCTTTCCATTTCTTTGTGTCGTTTCAACTTTTTTCATCAGTGTTTTGTAATTTTCAAAGTACAGCTCTTTCACCTCTTTGGTTAGGTTTGCTCCCAGGTATCTTATTCTTTTGGGTGCAATTGTAAATGGGATTGTTTTCTTTTTTTTTAAGATTTTATTTATTTATTCATGAGAATACACAGAGAGGAGAGAGAGAGAGAGGCAGAGACACAGGCAGAGGGAGAAGCAGGCTTCATGCAGGGAGCCTGACATGGGACTCGATCCTGGGTCTCCAGGATCAGGCCCTTGGCTGAAGGCGGCGCTAAACTGCTGAGCCACCCGGGCTGCCCTGGGATTGTTTTCTTAATTACTCTTTCTGCAGTTTCATTATTAGTGTAGAGAAATTCAACAAATTACTGCACATTGGTTTTGTATTCTGTGACTTTACTGAATTCATTTATCAGTTCTAGTAGTTTTTTGGTGGAGCCTAGGGTTTTCTACAGATATCATCATGTCATCTGCAAATAACGAAAATTTTACTTCTTTTCCAATTTGGATACTTTTTATTTCTTTTTGTTGTCTAATTGCTGTGGCTAGGACTTCCAGTACTATATGGAATAAAAGTGGTGAGAGTGGACATCCTTGTCCTGTTCCTGACCTTACGGGGAAAAGCTCTCAGTTTTTCTCCAATGAGTATGATGTTTGCTCTGGGTTTTTCATATATGGCCTTTATTATGTCGAGGTATATTCCCTCTAAAGCTAGTTTGTTGAGGACTTTATCATGAATGGATATTGTACTTTGTGAAATGCTTTTTCTGTGTCTATTGAGATGATCATATGGTTTTTAGGTTTCATTGTTTTTCTAGTTTATATTTTTTTGACTACTGATAACACTGAGCATCTTAGACAAAAAGCTTCATTATTGAATTATATAAGAATACTAAAAATCATATTTTTCTCTTGGTCTCTTCTGAAGGTTTGTTCCCCCTGAGGAAGCTGGTTGAGTTACTGCACAGCACACCTAAATGCAGATCCTTGCTCTTTTTCTTACACGTCTGCATTATACCTCTTCTTTCCCCTGGAATAAGATGAAATAGAACTCTGGCCACTTCTAAATTCACTTGATTCAGGATATTGTTAAAATTCTATTTGTTATTATCTTAGGGGATAATGAAAAGAAAATAGCTGTCAGCTGCTTCCTTCTGAATGTTGTAATTTTTTCTTTGAGGAATTAATAATACATTGAATACACTTAGGTTTTGAACATACTTTGGTTTGAAATAATTTTGTACTGTCCCTGAGATGTGATGACACCCTTCTTCTGTGGTTTGGGTATTGTTAAATCTTGTCTTGCTAAGCAGCATGAATCAAAGAATAGCATAATCAAGCCCTGGTTTCTCTGGGTGAGTCTAAAGTAAATAAACCTGTGACAACTGAAACCTGTCTTTTGATAAAATGGCCTCGGGGGGCGGGTATTGTTGAGGTAGCAATGGCCTTAGCTTAATAGCCAGGAGCAGCACCCCCTGATCAATATAAGGGGATGATGCTGAAGTGGTCGTATTAGAGTTTTCCAGAGAAACAGAATCAATAGGATCTAGCATCTATCTATCCAGATATTCATTTTAAGGAGTTAGCTCATGTGATTGGGGAGCTGACAGGTCTCACGTTTGTGTGGCAAGCCAGCAGGATAGAAACTCATGTAAGAGTAAATTTGCAGTCTTGAGTATGAAGGCTGGAAACTCAGGCAGAATTTGGATGTTGCGGTCTGGAAGCAGAATTCCTTCTTCTCCAGGGAACTTCAGTCTTGGCTCTTAAAACCTTCAATAGTTTAGATGCCACCCGCCCACATTACAGAGGGCAATCTGTTTTACTTAGAGTTAATTGATTGTAAATATTAATCACATCTAAAAATACCAGTACGGTAACATCTGGACTAGCTTTTGATAAAAAACAAAACAAAACAAAAAAACAAAAAAAAAAAACGGGTACCATGTTTTGCCACATTGACACACAAAATTAACTGTCACAATGGTGCATATTTTATTTGCTTCTGATGAGCTTCAATATTTTTTTTTATTTTTATTTATTTACGATAGTCACAGAGAGAGAGAGAGAGAGAGAGGCAGAGACACAGGCAGAGGGAGAAGCAGGCTCCATGCACTGGGAGCCCGACGTGGGATTCGATCCTGGGTCTCCAGAATCGTGCCCTGGGCCAAAGGCAGGCGCTAAACCGCTGCACCACCCAGGGATCCCTTCTGATGAGCTTCAATGATACAACTGCTATTTGTTTAAAATTTAAAATTTAAAGCAGAGCCTGGATAGAGTCGAGCTATAGTCCAAGAGAGATCGCTAATGTCGCATTCATTTCTAGCATTATCTAGCTCCATGAAAAAAGCAAATGCAGAGACCATGAACATATCCTGCTTTGGGAAAGGAGTAGGAACGTAAGTAGAGAATGTGTGATTTTCCTATCCTCCAATGTTCTTTTTTTTTCATCCTTTGTCCTTTAACCCCAATAAATTGACCTCTTTTACTTTCTAAAATAGCTGTGTTAAGAGTACTCGAGTGAAATGGAGTGCTTTTCTTAGGAACAGTTTTTCCTGTTGTTGGGATAAGAAATTCTGGAACATACAGATAGATTTTAAGTAAACTGGGATCCCTGGGTAGCGCAGCGGTTTGGCGCCTGCTTTTGGCCCAGGGCGCGATCCTGGAGACCCGGGATTGAATCCCACATTGGGCTCCTGGTACATGGAGCCTGCTTCTCCTTCTGCCTGTGTCTCTGCCTCTCTCTCTCTCTCTCTCTCTGAGACTATCATAAATAAAGAAAAATTAAAAAAAAAATTTTTAAGTAAACTTTACAATTGAATTGTTGGCCTTAGCATCTGTATCTATCAAATTTGGGGAGATTTTTTAAATCTCCACTTCTCCTTCACTCATGTAATTAAAAAAAATAATTTATTAAGATGAAATTCACATAAGATAAAATCAATCATTTAAACGCCAAAATTCATTGGTGTTTAGTACACTCACAGCGTCGGGCAAGCACCATTTTCTGTCTAGTTTCAAAACATTTCAATCATTCCAAAGTAAAACTCTAAACCATTAAGCGATCTTTCCATCTAACCTCTGGCACCACTAATCTGTATCTGTGGCTATGGATTGATTTATTATGGATATTTCTTATAAATGGAATCATGCCATATATGACATTTTGTGTTTGGCTTCTTTCACTTTGCATAATGTTTGGAGGTTCATTCACGTTGTAGCATACAGCAGTATTTCATTCCTTTCAATAGCCAAATAATATCCCATGCAATGTATATACTGCAATTTTTTTATCTTTGTTGGTGGACATTTGCGTTATTTCCACTGGTTATTCTAAATAGTGCTGTTGTTATGAACACATGAGTACATGTTCTTGTTTGAGTACTTGTTTTCAACTCCCCATATGGTGATTCTATGTGTAACCCCTTGAGAAATTGCAAAGTGTTATCCACAGTGGCTGCATCATTTTACATTTTCATCAGCAACATACAAAAGTTCCAGTTTCTCCACATGTTTGCTAACACTTATCTTTGGTTTTGTTTTTAAATTTTACTACCTTCCAAACATCCTAGTGGGTGTGAAGTGGTACCCTATTGTGGTTTTGATTTGTATATCCTTAATGACTAATGATATTGTATATCTTTTCAAAGGCATTTGTACAGTTTTAATATTTTAATTTCATCCTGCATCTTAGGTACATGACAGAGTTTCTCACCTGATGGAGCATAGCACAGTCACAGATATGCCAAATTATCGACACCGTTAGCCTGTACTGGGGGAGACAGGTGGCCAGAGTCCACGGGGTCATTCATCTCAGGCTGTAAGCAGACTCCTTCTCTATCTCCCCTGGCCCATATAATTTTATCATTGTTTTACGTGTGCCAGTAAATGAACAATTTTGGGAATACTGGTTTAAGGGGGTATAGACAACTGTAATTATCTTGATCTATCCTAGTTAATGGATAACAGGCTGACTCAGAGATGTTTTATAGAATTGGAATTTAGTTATTTCAGAACTCATAACACCAGACTTTCTATAATGGCTCACTGGGAATACCATCCTTAGACTACATTCCTAAAAAGGGCATTATGTTAATGGAACTAGAAAAGCCTAGTGATACATTATAGCAGTCATGATAAATCTATGCAGTCATGATAAATCTTCTAACTATTCTGTAATGCAGCTTTCCTAATGAAGGCCAGCTTTATTTCAGAAATTATTAAAAATATTTTTTTTAATATTTTTTTGTATTCATGCCCCTCCATTAGTTATGATGTATCTAGTAAGATGAAGAAGGGGTCTTTACCTAAGAAATTATTTGGGATAATCAAGGCCTAAAGGTTTTTTTTTTTTTTTTGTCAGTTTGACTATTTATATTGATCGCATTAATCATTTCTTGGCCAAATTTCTTCTTCACATTATTATTTTTTTTTAGTGTGTCAGAGTGTGTATGGTATTTGTGCGGTTTGTTTATGGTACACGTGTGGTGTGTTGATATATGTGAGATGTATGTGTGGTGTGTTTATATCTTAAGTGTGGTGTGTGTGTGTGTGAAGTATACATGTGTTGTGTGTAATGTGTGTGTCTAGAATATGTGTGGTGTGTGGTTTGTGTGTGCTTTATATGTGCTGTGTCTGATATATCTGTTGTGTGTGTGGTCACGTTGCTATATGTGTTGTACATGTGTGAATAATTTGTTGTGTATTGTGCATGAGTATAAGGTATGGATCTGTGTGCATGGTATATGTGTGTGGTGTGTGTGTTGACAATATATCTGGTGTGGGTGTGATATATATGTGTGGTATATGTGGAGTATGTAGTATATGTATCTGTGTATGTGTAGTATGTGTAAGGTATCTGAGTGTTATTTGTATGTATTTGTATTTACTATATGTCTGGTGTCTAGTATCTCTGTGGTATGAGTATGTAATATATGTGTTGTGTGTGGTGAGTGTGTGTGTTTTATATAAGAGTGATTTGAGTGTGGTATACGTGTGTTGTATGTTTGGTGTGTGTGTGGTATATACATGCCCTGTGTGGTGTATGTGTGTTGTAGGTGAGGGTGTGATTTATTTGCCGTGTGTGGCTGGTGAATATGTTGCATATGTGTGGTGTGTGTGTGCTATATGTATGATGTGTGGTTTGTGCATGTGTGGTATATGTGCGGGAACAGTATATATGTGTCATGTCTGAATTTCACACTATTTGTAAGCCATAATAGTTACAAGGAGGGAAATCCATTTTTATTTTTCATTTAAAGAGCAAAATGACTGTGATAGGAATATATTACCTTAAAATATTAACTCACCAACAATGCCAGAACCCTATGATCACCACAATTATAGTGAAAAATGATGTTTTCCATTTCTGTGCCTTATACAATTTTGTTTATAATATATTTGCCTTTGGGCTACCTAATCTGGTTTTAAAGGCTTTAAAAGATGATAGGAAGATTCTTCTTTTTTAATCTAAATATCTCATGTCTCTCTAAAGAACATACTGTATGATATTGCCAAGCAGGTAAACTTTTAAATTCATCAATGAGAAAGTAAGGAGTAGTTTAGCAACTGTGAAAATAGAAGATTTTGGATATTAAAATCAAAGGTCATAATAATCTCAGTACTAAATACTGAATGTCCCTAATACAAAGGGACAGTGTCAATAATACTGTTAAAATTCAAATGATTTTATTCAACTAAGATACGGTTCTTATGGAGCCTATGTACTATATGTGAGTGTGTGTATGCATGTGTGTGTGTGTGTGTGTGTGTGTGTGCAAATCCTGGTTGGGAAGAATGGGTGTTCCCATGATTAAATAGGACAGCGAAAGTATATGGGTAAAGTGGCATTAACTACTGAAAGAAGAAAGACCCGTGCATCTTAGTAGTCTAACAGAAGAGTTTATTTTTACTAGTATAAAGTCCAGCTGGGTTTGGGCATTACTCAGACTTTGTCACTCAGAATCTTTTCTGTTTTATTTTTTACTGTTTGAAGTTTAGACACAGCTTTTTTAACCCTGAGGCCTGAAGTTTCTGGACGAGCCCCTATCATTCCTGCTTGCCTACCAGCCAATTCTTGCTTAAGCTCCTCTCTGCTGCAAGGATCTCAGCCTGTAACAGCCAATACTCACTGCTAGCATTGTTTCCCGGCCTCTTCCCTTCAGTTGGCAGCTAGTAGACAACCTTCCAAGTTAAAAGCATTGTCCTGCTCGCCTTGGATCCTCAGTCTCCCAGCCTATCCTCAGTGTCTTTTCCTCCCACTGCCTGAATCCTAAGTTAGACTCCAGGTTTGGGTTAGACTGGTGCTCCATTTCAATGTACCAATTTCTGTATTAATTGGAGAAGCATAATCACTACAAAAACATAAACCCCTACACCCCCATTGCTGGAGAGAAGCCTATTTCCTGCTCACCTGCAGTCCACAAGGGGATTTAGGAGGGGAATTACAGTTCAGATTTAGGTGAAAATTAGGGTTTGCTTCAAAAAGAGGTGAAGGAGATTTCAAATCATACTCATTTTACTGAATTTCTGAAAAAAGCCAGCTTTTACCTTAAGTGCATGATATCTTTTTTTGTGATTCACATTTTATTCAAAAGCCTCCAGCTCTTAGAAGTTGAATGAAATGCCAGATCTCATAGAAATAACTTCTAAAAACTTTTTTTTTTCTATACTGGCTCTTTCCCATTCTTTTAAAGCATCAGAATGGGACTGTTCACAGGTATGGGAGGAATCACTGATCGTGAAGTGAATAATGAATACAGCCTCACAACAGGAACTCATCCATGCTGATGTGAAGCAAGAGAGAGGCTGAGTGTGTCAAAGGTAATCAAGGCTTCATGGTTAGAAGTCAGAGCCTCACTAAAATCTCAGCTCCCCTATTGACTAGCTCTGTGTCCTAGTTGCATTTCTTAGCCTCTAGCTTTTAATATATTCATAACCTCCCTGCAGAGCTAAGCAGGGAGGATCATAACTTTCAGGATTTTACTCTGCTATTTAAGAAAAAAAGGGTAGACACTGCTCTTAAGAAACCAATGATCTGGGTGCTAAGTGTACTTCCTGCGACTGTGGTATCATTCACACCAGGCTTTCTTAGCAGAAAAAGCTAAGATATAGATGTATGTATATACATTCAAATACATGCTTGTGCATACATGTGTGTGTATGCACATACATATCTTGCACATAATTTCAGTGTTTTTCACTTGCGTGCACACTTGGATTTGTTTTAGCAGAATTTCTTCTTTTTTTTTTTAGATTTTATCTATTTATTCATGAGAGACACACAGAGAGAAGCAGAGACATAGGCAGAGGGAGAAATAGGCTCCCCACTGGGAGCCTTACATGGGACTCGATCCCAGAATCCTGGGATCACGCCCTGAGCTGAAGGCAGACGCTCAACCACTGAACTACCCAGGTGTCCCATTAGCAGAATTTCTGTTTTGATTTGGTAGGCCATTTTTTGCATGACACTACAGATATTCAGCTAGCAAGAGTCCAACTAGCAATGAATTAGGAGGTATCTGGTATAAAATAAACCTCAGATAAATATTTTTGTGTCATTTATTATAAACATGGGTGGCATAGATTAGTCCACCACGAATGGTGTAGATTTTTCCTTTGCTTTTAGATAAATAATTGGAAGAATGTGATTAATGAAAATAAGAGTTACAAGTCAGAGTCATAAACAGAATCTATGATACCCTCATATCCCTGGAGCACAAATTATCATGTATTCAAAGAAAAGTATATGTCTGGTATGCTTAAACCTCAAATATTGTCCTTTTTGAAAAAACAAGTTGAGATTCCTGTTTGGAAGGTGAAATACCCCTCATTTCTGAAAGGAATATGAACCTGTCAATGGGAAGATTGCCCTAGGGATTATTCCTAGCTAGAGTATTGTCATACCTTTGCTAAATATCTCTGAATAGGAAACTAGCTACTGCAAGGCAAAATGTTATTCTACTATATTATTTATTAAAGTAACATTTATTATTACCTTAGAGAAAATTAAGGTATGGGATGCCTAGGTGGCTTAGTGGTTGAGCATCTGCCTTCAACTCAGGTTGTGATCCTGGTGTTCTGGATGGAGTCTAGCCTTAGGCTCCCCAGAGAGAGCCTGCTTCTCCCTCTGCCTATGTCTCTGCCTCTCACTCTGTGGTCTCTCATGAATAAATAAATAAAATCTTTTTTAAAAAGAGAGAGAGAGAGAAGAAGATTAAGGTAAAATGATAGTGACTTTCATACTGTCAGAAGTCATTTCTCAAACCCATGCTATTGATGAATGTGATATTGATCAATAAGTAAGCAGCTCACAGATATTAGTTTATTTTTGTAATATCTTAAGCCAATTTGATAGATTTTTACTTTATAATGAACAGAATATTGAGCATACATGAGCAGTAAAATTAATCATTAACCTAGGGGTCATGAAAAATTAATTTGGAAGGAGTTGACAACTATCATGTGGGCCATTATTATTTCAGTGGAGACAAACTTGCTGATATTTGTCATTCTACTATGAGATAATAGAATATTTGTATGCCTAGTGTTCTTGGCACAGAGCTCCTAAATCCCTTGTAATTTCGTAAGTGATAAGAGCACTAAGAGAATCTTTTGTTCTAATATTTGGTCTCTGACCCTGGATCCTGACACAGAGCTCTTAAGTCCCTTGGAGTTTCCTGTGTGCTAGCAGTGTCTTTTGTTCTAATGAGATGATTCTTGGTGGGCTCCTGGGTGGTGGGTGGTCACCAGAAAGACCAAACCATGATTAGAAGCTTGAAATTTTCATCCCACCCCCATTCTCTGGAAAGAGGATAGGAATGGAGATGGAGCCATTGATCAATCATGCCTATGTGATGATGCCTTTCATAAAATTCCCATCTGGAGAGTGGCAGTAAACACATGGGGTGCTGGGAGAGTGGTGCACCTGGAGAGGTCATGGAAGGTATGCACCATTCCCCCCACCACCACCCCTGAACCTGCTTTACACAGTCTCTTCCATCTGGATGCTTATCTGTATTTCTTATCCTATCTTTTTATAAGAAGTGAGTTAACCATATCTCTGCCTTTGGTGAGTCACAGTAGCGAACTAATTGAACCTGAGGAGGGGATCATGGGAACTTGCAGTTTATAGCTGATTAGCCAGAAGCACAGGTGACAACCTAGACCTGCTATTGGGATCTAAAGGGGCAGTGTTGTGGGGCGCAGCCCGTAACCGGTGGGCTCTGAAGCTATCTCCAGGTAGAAATTGGAGTTAAACTGTAGAATCCCTACCAGGTGCAGACAATCTTCAGTGGGGGGAACTCTTGCACACATCTGGTGCCAGAAGTGTCGTAAGTGGGGTAGCGGTGTGAGAATAAGAAAGTAACATACTGGAGGAAGAGTTTAGTTTTTCCTGTGCAACTACCATATTATATTTGTTAATGTTAATGAAAAATGTCACATGCTTTATAGCCAGTGTTGTTATTAATCATTTTTGGTACATAATTAAGTTGTGTTTCTGTATCTTAAAATACTGTTTATAGGATTTCACTTATTAATTTTAGAGAGAGTGGACATGAGTAAGGCAAGGGGCAGAAGGAGAGAAAGAATCTCAAGCCGACTTTGCACTGAGCTTGGAGCCCCATGATGTGGGCTCACAACCCTGAGATCATGGCCTGAGCCAAAATCAAAAGTGGATGCTTAGCTGACTGAGCCACTCAGGTGCCCCTGTATCTTAAAATATTTTTTATCATTGAGTATTGGTATTAGAATCTCATGTGCACAACTAACTGTATTTGGTAGTTGTCTTGTGGCCAGAGAGAATTAATGAAGTCTCTCTGTGTCAAACTATAATAAGAATTCGGGCATTGTCCCTGTTTGATATGAATTTAAGTAGTCTTAGAGTGTAAATGTTACCTAGAGATGCTCTAATATCATTCTGTAATTTTATAGGCAATTTTACGAATGAGGGAATTTGAGCTCAGAAAGGTGACATTAACTAGTTTAGAATCATGATTTCGTGGAAGATCTAGATCCAGAATCCAGGCATGGGTCACCACATGCCTCCTGGATAGCAGGCCCTCCTTGAATGTAAGGAATAAGTGAATGACGTGTACATGATCTGATCTATATATCGGGTGTCAGAATAAGGGCCACCCAGGATATTATGATCTAAAGGAAGAACTCAGCCTTCACAACGCAAAGAGGCTGCAGATGGTAATTTTAAGGAGAGTAAGAAAAATATTTTGATTTACCTTTAAAAGCTCTGACTCTACTTTCTCTAAAATTAGTTGCATCGATAGCCATTGCAACCCTAACAATAGTATTAGGAATATGTTTTTATAGATGGGGATCTTATTTTTTTGGGGGGGGGGAGATCTTATTTTTTAAATAGCTTCATTTCATAAGCTGCAGTGTGTTAGCTCTAAAAAAATCAATTAAAATTATGTTTTGATCCTTTCTTGTTTGGTTGGTTGAATGTTAGGCTGTCATTTATTTATTCTTATTGGTGGTCTAACAATCAGTGCTGCCTAGAATACGGCAAGTTTGCTAATAATGCTAATTAAATTACATATTTAGTTTTTTTTTTAAATCATTGATCATCCACCTTGATGTTGGCCTGCTCATTATACCCCAGAGCCCAGAAATATGCTTCTTTTTTGTACATCAAGTATATCCACTTAGCATTTAGAATTAGCATGGGTTTAGTTCCCTTTAGACATTTTCTTTTCAATTGTACAAAAGGACAACTAAAATAACCAAGATTCAAAAGACTTTTTATAGAGCAGATATAATGAGCCTGATTCTCTGACTCACAGGTCACAGATGGATCCTACTGTCAGGCTAGCTAGAAAGGAAGAAAGGTAGAAAACAACTTTTTCTTGCCTACTGGTCAGAAACAGGAAGCCACCTTATTTTTTCAGTTCTTGGAGCATAAGGCATACCTGAGAACAGAGCTGTTCCCCGAGCCCCTATGATTTCCTGGCCTACTCCCTTTTCAGAGAAGCTTTTGTGAAGTCACACAGAAGGCTGCAGACCCTCAAGAGCCAAAGTTCTAGAATAGCCACCAGGCAAGACTTCTCTTCATTTGCTCTGTAGATAGGAGGGGCTTCTCTGGGCTCAGGGAATTTGTAGGGTCTTTGTGGTGATCATTTCAGACAAAAGAGTTAGTTTGTTGTTACTGCTTATTCCTATTAATCTCTTTTAGGGTAGGGTTTGGGATTTTATTTTTTTATTTATTTTTTAAGATTTTTTTATTTTAAAGAGTGGGGGGGAAGGGCAGGGGAGAGAATCTCAGGCAGACTGCCCGCTAAGCACACAGTAGGGCTCCATCTCACCATCCTGAGATCATGACCCTGAGATCAAGACCTGAGCTGAAATCAACAGTTGGACACTTAACTGACTGAGCCAACTGAGTGCCCCAGGCTTGGGCTTTTAAGTCAAAGTAGAAGATCATGAGAAGCAAAGGACCAAGGACCAAGGACTGAAAGACGGACTTTCCCAAGATCTATAACCAGCTAGTAGCAGGGTTTGCATTTATTCCTCTTTTTGCCGAATCACCTTTCCCTTCTGTTTCTTTGCAGTTTCTAATCCCTATTAGTTGCTTAGTAATTGTTCCTGGTTTAATGTGATTCAATTAAGTTAATCATCATACCCAAAATATGCCCTATGCTAGTCCCGATTCTCTGTCTCACATTGCTGTTCCTTAGGACGTTGATTTATCATTTTTGGATCACAATTTTCCCCTCGCAACTCTATTGCTGTGTTGTATTTACTACTGTACAGAAGACATATGAGGCCAATCTAACTTTTCACTTTATTTGTAATCTTTCTTTTTCCTCCTGGACACATGTAGTACTTTAAATTCTATTCCAGAGCTTAAAACCCCCCATGTCATTTCCAGGTGTAGCTCTGTCTTCATGAATTTTACCCAGTAATCAGTATTTAGTATCCTTTAAATATGTTAAATTAGGCTCTCTTTTTTTTTAGCTTAAGAAAGTTGTATTAATGCGCACTGGGTGTTACATGCAACCAACGATTCACTAAATTCTACCCCTGCAAATAATAATACACTATATGTTAACTGAATTTAAATTAAAAATTAGAAAAGAGAAAGTTATATTATTCCTTTTAATGGTTATTTCTACTCTGACCTTATGTTACCTCTCTGGATTTTCTACACATTTCAACACATGTATCTAATGTGTCATTTTCCATGTCTTCAATGTGTTCTGATTCTTCTGGTCTAGCTGAAAGGACAAAGAAAAATTTTGATTTACTAATAACAGACATTTCAAATGTGGAGATCCAAGATCTTAGAGAGAGGTAGTTGGAAGTACAATGAGCAATCTCAACAGCAAATTTGTGTTCTGTCCATTTCTTCTCTATATTTTATGTGACTACTTATGCCAATATTAAGCCCCAATTAGTCTTACGTGGCTTCTGCAGTGCCTCCCTTCCTACCCAGTCGGTCTACTAGTATTAGGAACAAGGCCCTTCCATGCCAGTTTTGGTTTGCATTTGTGTCATCTCTATTGTTTACCTGGCAGCCCCAGTGATCAAGCAAATTGACTCATAGAGCAGAGTACCTCCCAGTTGTTTATCTCCCAGCATCCCTCGAGGCATGCCCTTGCCTCTTATTTTCACCCTCTCAGTTACAGGGTAAAAGTGGATTCTTCTAGGATTTTTCTATTTCATTCCTAGACACATTGCTTTTTCCCAGAAGGGAGTTACGGGCTATCTGATCCCATCTGTATTGCTTCTAGCTGAATTTCTTGACCTTTTTGACATGGAGAGAACACCTTTCTCTAGTTTGCGCAATTGGCAAGGCAGGCTTTACAGATGTTTCTGCAGACATGAATGAAGTCTTACGTGTCCTATATGATGCTTTCTCCTCCTACATATTACTGCTGATGGAATCTCTTCCATGAGGTTAGGCATACAAAATGGGATCTTCTGATTTCTCTTTGCCATATAAATGGAATGAGTAAGTAGATGAATGAATGATAAATAGGTGTTAACTAGATGAAGAATGGAGCGAGACATTTTAGGCAGAGGGAATAACAAAAATTTACAAAGAATCTGAAGACAGAAAATGTTATTTTTAGGAAACTAGTAGAAAGTCAGTATGGCTACAGTATGGTAGGTGAGGATATGATGGTTCACTTTATGTGTCAACCTAGCCAGGACATGATACCCAGAGGTATAGTCAGACATTATTCTGGGTGTCTTCCTGAGGGTGTTTTTGAATGAGATTAACATTTAACTAGGTGGTCTTTGAGTTAAGTAGATTTTTCTTCAATCAATTTAAACCTTGAATATAACAAAAAGACTGACCTCTCCTGAGCAAAAGGCAGTTGTGCAGTAGATGGCTTTCAGAGTTGACTGCAACTATGGCTCTTTCCTGGCTCTTTAGCCTCTACCCTGCAGGTTTTGGACTTGCCAGTGTCCATAATGAGCCAACTCTTTAACATAAATCTCTTTTTCTGTATAAATATATATGTAATCGTATTGATTCTGTTTCTCTACAGAACTATTACAGAGAAGAAATATGGGTACTATGGTGGATCATTTATATACTTTATTCAAAGAGTAAGGATATGAGACATGATCTGATGTGCATTTTCCAAAGATCTTCTGGCTTCAGTGAACAAATCAGATTCAAGATATTTTTGGCAATGGACTGATGTGCATGATAGGGGAGACTCAAAGGTCACTGGCTTATGTAACTGGATGGATAACACATGTCATTACAGATACATGGAGGCCATGGGAGAAAGCTCTGGAGCACTGGGGATTATGAATTTAGTTTATAGCATGTTAATTTTGACATGCCTGTGAGGATGTTAAGAAGATAGCTGGATATGCGGGTATGGACCTAAGAGATGAAGTATGGACTGGAGCACTTGCTAGACCTAGAGTTTTACATGCTGTTCTGCACTTAAAGCCAACAATGAAAAATATGTCAAAAGTTCATAGAAGGCCTTCACGTGAGAGATTCAAAATAAAATCTATAGGAAAGGTCATATCAGTGGTTCCCAAACTTCTAGATACCACAGACCAGTAAAATTAAGACAGATAAACAATTGGGGAATTGGTATAAACTTGCCAACTTTTGTCAACTAAAGACATTTTTTAAAAATACTACCCACTGTCGTCATAATGTCAAAGAAAAATATTTCCTACTCTCTCCCTCCCAAAAAACATCCCTGTATTAGGTAATTCTCTTAAAAAGGAATAAATTTAGCTTTATGAAGCAATATCCTTTATATTATTTTTCTGTAAATCTGTGAAAACTTCATCTCACACCAGTACTGTGGGAAAATGTTTGGCAAGAAGTGGGATACAGGACTTGGGATATTTCAGCTTCATGAATAAAGAAAGATGAAAGTTGATGTGTTCATTAGGTTCTTCTTATAACCTACATGCAGCTTCTGCTGCCCCATCCCCCTTGTCTTTCTGTCCTTGTCCCTCTTCTGCCATTTGGCTCTACTACAAAGCTCATTGTGTCCTAGGAATAAGTAAGTCTAGCTCAGGACCCAGATTTCCTTCCTCACATCTCTGAAGGCCAACT
The DNA here is from genome assembly GCF_048164855.1 of Canis lupus baileyi. NCBI lineage: Eukaryota > Metazoa > Chordata > Mammalia > Carnivora > Canidae > Canis > Canis lupus. The sequence goes on from NC_132852.1 coordinate 25,404,213, forward strand.
GGAACTATGGGAAAGCTCAGGCCCCGCTAGCTACATCATTGAGATCTAGAGATGTTAGAGCAAAGGAAAAACCCCCGTGACCATGGACCAACCTTACTGGGTTTTGTTCACCTCCTCCAGAGGCTATTCACACACTCTGGGGTGTGGCACTAGAGCAGAACATCAACTTATTTGATGAACAAATATTTTCAGAGTCCCTCCTATGGGCTCGCTGTAGTGTTATGCTGGAAATACAGAGATACAGGACATGGCTCTTTTTCAAGAAACTCAAAGGTTAGAAGGACGTGCATGCTGTCCAGGGCCAAACCTCCTGTAGGCCTGTTGATCAGAATACCAAATTGCCCTATCTGGTGGTTGGTAAAGCCTGGACTTCCAGGCCGATTGTTTAAAAGGTAAGTTCATGAATATCCCACCAATGTCATGACTGGTGATTTTCTTTTCCCACCCAAGACTCCTACTGAGGCACCTCTGTGAGAACTGTGTAAGGTGGTGGGGAGGTGAGCCCGCTCACCTCATTGTCTATATGTCTGTTACACAGCCTCATTAGTTGTTTGAAGCAAAACAAAAGTAAAAGCAACTCAACTCCTAATTGTAATTCTTTCCCGTTGTGATCTTGGACCAGCTGTTTATTGCCTGGTGCAGTTCATTGGCAGTCAGTAGAGTTGGCAAGAATACTGTACACTTAGTAAGAATGAAAAGGATGGGGTGAAGGTCAGCCATCCCAGCCACCAGGGAGGCCTGCTTTAGCCCACAGCATTCTGACCCAGAGCCACTGGCACAAGGGGAGGAGATTGAGGTAGAAGACCTATTGCTACAACCAAGTCCTCCTTGTGGCCAGTGCCCAATAGAAACAAAATACACTTTTGGAAAAGGTTTGGGTGGAGGAGGGCACTTCCAAGTTGGGAAGAGAGGCCTATACTCCCATGCTAATAGTGGCAGTGACCCTAGCTCCTTCCTGAGCATTGTGCCAGCTGCTGTGCTATCACAGCCACTCTCTGAAGTCCCAGGGTCCCTCCCCATTCATCCCATGGGAGAGGAGTCCCCGCAGTGGTGGCTCCTCCCCTCCAAGGACTAGCACCACATCTAGACTTGCAGCAGGCAGCTAACACAGAAATGTTCATTAGCACTGTAACCCAGAACATGCTAGGAGGCTTGTGAGGAGCCTGTTACAGTGCAGATACTGTCATGATCAACTTGTGGAGCTGGTCAGTTATGCCCAGAGCCCTGGCTCTGGAAAGAGGCCTGAGCTCTTTGCTAGTGCAACAGGAGCAAAGGGTGATCATGATGATGTCTCCTAAGCTGCAGCAAATGAAAGAACTGAAAAGGTCGAAAGTTAAGGAGAATATACTTGTCCCTCTGGGAGTGTGGATGGGAAGCCCTTGTGCAAAATGAGCCTGAGCTAAGGAGCCCAGGACTTGCAGCTGTGTCCTGGAAGTGAGTGGCTGGTGACAGTGTGAGCTGGGCACCTCACCATCGGGTGCCCACAAAAGCCCCCAAATTGAAGCAGTGGTGGCAGTAATGTGCTTTGCCTGGTAGAGTGGCCTGTTGAGCGCTGGCATGGCTCTTCCCCCTGAGAGAGGAGACTGTGCCTGCAGCTCTGAGATCTCCAATCCACAGGCTTTCTTACCCCAGTGGGACCTTTGCCTATGTGGCTTGAGATGCTCTCTGCTGATAATGAACGAGGCACCAGAGAGCAGCATCGCTACTCAATTGTACCTTTATTCTGAATCTCTTTTGTACTTTCGCTGGCCCTCAACCCTGGACTGGAGTTTTGAGGTCTGGCCAAGCACATGAGAGAAGCAGATATATAAAGCAGAAAACTTTTCGTTCTGCTAAAAGCTGAATTTAGAGACCCACACCTGCTTTCATGGAGCATGTACCAGTGACACCTGACCCAGTCTGAGATGAACAATCTGAGGCTCTTACCTGCCATGCTGAATTGTGGGGAGCAAAGAGAAGTTAGATGGGGGTGGATATGAAGGAGAAAAGCATTCCAGGCTGAAAGACAGTATTGGCAAGACCGTGGAGCTTGGGGACCAGTGACAGAGTTTCTCAGTCTTTATTTTCCAAGTTGGTAAATGCATCCCAAGACTCTCAGCAGTTTTTAGAGAGAATTGTCTATTAATGCATTCAGTCGTTCAATAGACATTTATTGAGTGGCCACAGAGTACAAGGCAAAATGCATTAAAAGATTAATAAAGCTTATTCTCTGTGCTCAAAGAACTCAGTTTAGCAAATATTATTTATCAAGAGACAGGTGCGATGATAGAGGTTAGAACAAAATGTTACAGGAACATGAAGAATGGAGTGATTACTTGTGATTAGGCAGGTCAGGAAAGCTTTGCAGGGGAAGAGATTTTGAAATTATAAAATAGGATGGGAAAGGGCCATTTGTATTGCCAAGATGTTTAAATACATCCAGACTTATTTTAGTTTGCCCTATTTGCAAAAATGCTTCAACCGCTGAGATGCCTATAAATTAGATGCTAATTAATGAAGTGAAAATGATGTAGGGAACAGATCCAGATTTATTTTGGATGGAAATTGAGCTCCTTGCGAAAGTCAGGTTATGCAAATAAACTAACTGCCTTTATAATTGTAAGAGAATTGGGAATGTTATTTAAATATGTTAAATATATTCTAACAGATAGTGAATATTTATAATGCCAACTCATTTTCTCCTCAAGGTAATATATAACATCATGCATTTCTAGCTCTTTTTTGAAATAATTTTCTCCTCAATATTAATGTTTTTCTTCTCTTATGCATATAGTATACTTGCTATAGCGATTTTCTCAAAAGTGAGGGGTTCTACTATGCTTTTACTTCCTGATCTTTCTTTAAAAAAGATGTTTCTATTGAGTTATAACATGCAAATCTGCACAAATCTTAAGTATGTGGGCTAATTAATTCTTACATATGTACATGTTCATGTAACTATCATTCTAATTAAAATAGAAAACATTTCTAGAATCTTTGAAGGCACTTTCATATCCTCTCCCAATTAATATCCAACCCTGTAGAGGTGACTACTTTTCTGGTTCTATCACTGTAGTTTAGTTTTGCCTGTTGGTGAACTTTAAGTGGAATCATACAGAACACGGCCATTCGGGTCTGGCTGCTTTAGCCCGACATTAGTATATACTGCTAAATAAATTTTCAAAATTCAATGATTGAAAGTCATAGCAACAGTATAAGAGACTTGGTATTCTCAGCCTTTTTAATTGTAGCCACTCTGTAGAGTGTATCACAATGTATCTCACTGTGGTTTTAATTTTCATTTCTCTGATGACTAATTATGCTGAAAACCTCTTCATATGCTTATTGGCCACATGTACATCCTCTTGTGAAATGTCTATTTAAATATTTTGCTGTTTTTTAAAAGTTGGATTGTCCTCTTTTTGACTGTAGGAATTCTATTCTAAACATGGATTCTCTGACAGATAAATGTGTTGCAAATATCTTCTGGTCTTCAGCATGCCTTTTCACTCTTTTTATGGTGTCTTGTTTTTGTTGAAAAGAATTTCTTCACTTTAATGAATTTCAGATTGATCAATTTTCTCTTTTGTGGTTAGAGCATTCCATGTCCTCTTAAAGAAATGTTTGCCTCCTCAAGGGAAAGATTATAATAAATGGAAAAAATGTTTTAACATTTCTCAGAGAACGCTCAAACCTGCGTGAATACCAATTTAGATTCCGACTTTGAGACCCATATTCTAAGACATTGTTTTGGAACATCCTGTAGATAGATAGAAAGAGCCCCAGAAACCAACACCAAAATGCCAGTATGGAATGATTCCATTTTTAAACCAAATGGGCGAGGAGTTTTGACTTTAGAGGACAGTTACTAGAGATACATTGGATATGTATATATTTTTGCAGTTATTAGAGAAATATTATATATTAAATAAATATATATAATATATATTACATAAATATTTTTGCTTTCTTATATTTCAATAATATGAAAAGCTTTGGGGGGAGGAAAGGTTGTGAGATGAGAAAATCAATTCACTTGAAAACATTAGAGCAAAATCCTTGTCCTTCCTCCCCCTAAATGCCCGATTTGGAATACCAGTCTCTCCCCTTGACCTACTTTTTATCACCATTTCAGCACACACACACACATACATAAAGAAGATCCTAGTCCCAAGGGAAGAACACGACTGAGCTATTTATAGCTTCTGAAACTTGCTCCAACTTGACAGTTCACAAACATAACAGATGGTCTATAATGACTGAACTATTGTTGGATTTGTCTACAATGGTTAATTACACACTCATTTCTTAAAATATAAGATACATGGAGATTCGTTATTCTCACCAAAGGAATATAGTCATACTCTCATATTTAGTAAGTCATGTCATACAGTTTTATGGATAAACAGATTTGAAATAATTAAATATATTAAAATACAATTACCATTTGCCACGTTGAACATACATTTTCCAATTTTCAAATCTTTTGTAAAGCTTATAAGGTAATAGCATGCCTTTATTAAGTAATACTCTCAAATTTCTCTCTCCAACAATGTTCCAACTAGGAATTTTTAAAAAACATACTAAGCTTATATGCTTTACTAGAGTTGGAGCAAGTCACTGAGATGTTTGAAACTATATTTAAAAATTTGGCAGAGAAAAAAATTTTGCAGAAAGGCCTTCCCTCAATGTCCAGACTAAGAGCATTCATAATGCTAAGACTCTGTTTTCTATTTTTTTAGGTTTATTTTTTTATTTTAGAGAGATCATGGAAGGGCAGAGAGTGGGAGGAAAGGCAGAGAGAGGGAGAGAGAGAGACAAGCAGACTCCCTGCTGAGTGCTGAGCCTGACAAGGAACTTGATGCCAGAGCCTCCAGATCATGACCTGAGGTGAAATCGAGTTGGCCACTACGTTGACTAAGACACTCAGGCACCCCTAAGATTCTGTTTTCTTGAGTTAGATCTTTTCTCAATTTGTCATGATTATTTTGGGGGGAAAAATCCAGTGCAAGAATATTAAATTTAAGATATTGAAAATGAAGATACATTCTTCTTTGTTCATTCAATTTTTTAATTCCTCATTTACAAACATGTTGTTCACATATGAACAGTAAATACAACAAAAGGGTACATGGCTTTTGTAGAAGGGGTTATGGTGGGCCTCACATGAAGAAAGCTAGTTCCACTTAGGGCGTGAAGGGCTTTAGGAAGTCTTGATAAAGTCATAAAATAACTCGAAAGATGAGTAGGCTTTTCTCTTCCCCTCCATGTCTGCTCTTATTCCTTTTTTTTTTTTTTCCCAGTTGTATTCTTCACACTTGATCTCTTTTCCAAAAATGTTTTTGTGGATGTCTTATCACTGGTGCAGCCAGTGGAAGTGGAAGACAATATCTGGAAGATTCGTTTGGTCTCAGTCCTGCAGAAGTCATATCTGACCCTGGGCTCAATGTCAACAGATCACTCACCTATAACAAAGTACTTAAGATACTGCTTAGGAAGGATGCTTGCAGGATCTCAGATTAGAGAGATCCCTTGTATTTGTAGGAAAGCTCTGGAAGCCTCACTTGGGTGGCAAAGATACAGAGAATTCAGTCATCCTTGGTCTGGCTTTGAAATCCTAACAAAGGTTGGGTTTGTAGTTATTCATTCTGAGTTTGACTGTTCCTTTGTGTTCTGAAGTACCTCCCATTCTGTTCTTTGTGGAACAGGACTGCAGTTCAACTAGCAAGGAATCCAATAATGCAATTTTGAGCAATTAGATAACTTCAGGAGTTTTAGTTCAGTAATTAGGATGGACATCAAATAGAGTCCAGTTTAGTTGCTCTTCCTCAGGTCCCGTCAACAACGGTACTGTTTTCAGGGAGGACTAGTTCTCTACTATTTTTTTTTTCTGTTGGACTTTTTCTGAAACTTTATAGCTAATTGTTAAACAACATACACAGCAGAGTTATTCTGATAACTAATTTGTCTATTTACAAAAGAAAATGAAAGGCCGCCTGGGTGGCTCAGCAGTTGAGCTTCTGCCTTCCACTCAGGGCATGATCCCGGGATCTGGAATCGAGTCCCTCATTGGGCTCCGTGGAGGGAGCCTACCTCTGTCTGTGTCTCTCTCTCTGTGTGTCTTTTATGAATAAATAAATCTTAAAAAAGAAAGAAAGAAAGAAAGAAAGAAAGAAAGAAAGAAAGAAAGAAAGAAAAATGAACTATGAAGAGAGAAATCTGAACGAAAGAAATTATGTATTATTCATCCAACAACAACAAAAAACCGTCTTCATTATTTCTAGCATAATGTGCTAGACTCATTAATCCTGCCAAGTTATTTTTATTTTTAATTCTTTCCCAAAGGGTTATGCTTATTTTTTCACATTGTATCAGCCACATTTCCTACTTCAAAATTATTTCTCAGTAGTTTTAAATTTGGAAGACATTTGTATTAGGTGAGAAATAATTTAGGATTTTTTTGAAGTTTGAGTCAATCAGCAGGAAGCAAGGAGGAAGGGAGTGAAAGAGGAAGAGATATGTGTGTGTTATCTTGACAGATGCAGGGATCAAATACAGGGGAAAAAGAGGCATTTTCAAGAAAAAATTACAGTTATAACAGGCCTTTCTCCAGTAGGTATTTAAAACCTATAGATCTTCTTATGATATAGTATTGCCTAGATCTGGGATAGTAAGCTATTAGAAACCAGTCTCTGATCAATTCCCTGTGTGAAGGCATGTGGACTAATGTAGAAACCTTATAGTCTCGTTTCAATTTGCTCAAATATGTCTTTGTTCAAAATATGTCTGTGTTTCTATTGAAAGTCATATCTCACTTTATCCTTTTATGTTGCCCAATTTCTAGCTCAGTGACTGATATTTAGATATTTGTTGAATGACTAATAGAAAGCAGAGCAGGAAGAAAGCAGAGGAAAGGAGAACCAATTCATTAGGGTTTTCCTTCTTATACCACTAGCAGTACCAAATAACTGACTTTTAGTTTAAAGCTCTAGTGGGGCAGCCCGGGTTGCTCAGCAGTTTAGCGCCACCTTCAGCCCAGGGCCTGATCCTGGAGACCTGGGATCAAGTCCCACATCAGGTTCCCTGCATGGAGCCTGTTTCTCCCTCTGCCTGTGTCTCTGCCTCTCTCTCTCTCTCTCTCTCTCTCTCTCTCTGTGTGTGTGTCTCATGAATAAATAAATAAAATCTTAAAAAAAATAAAGCTCTAGTGAATGCAAACAAAATTCTATTAATGGGTAGCAGACCCTCCTTGACAATGTACAACTGGGCAGAATGAGAAGCAGTAGACATGACTTCTATAAGGGAATATATTACTTCTGATTTTGTCAAAGTGTTGGAAGGAAACATTATATTAATAAACGCAGACTATATTGTTAATTATGAGGCTACTAGGCTGCCAACCTTTTGAGAAAACCTTCATATCTTTTCAAAGAAATTACATGGAAGAAATGTGTGAACTTCTATTGCCTTTTTTACTCTGGATAACATATATTATATCCCAAAATAAATAAGTTTCAGACATTTTGCAAATATTAATCAATATTTCTGGATCTTAAGTGAGAACTTTAAAAATCAACCTCTCTTCACAATGCATTCATCTAGAAAGGCTGTGACCTCCATCTGGGCAGAAATACACATTTGGTTTTAAATTTTTTTTCTTTTTTTTAAAGATTTTATTTATTTATTCATGATAGTCACACAGAGAGAAAGAGAGAGAGAGGCAGAGACACACACAGGCAGAGGGAGAAGCAGGCTCCATGCAGGGAGCCCGACGTGGGATTCGATCCCAGGTCTCCAGGATCGCGCCCTGGGCCAAAGGCAGGCGCCAAACCGCTGCGCCACCCAGGGATCCCTGGTTTTAAATTTTTTAAAAACGTTTCCTCTTACCTTGACTTCTGGGATCCTCACTTTTTCCTACCATTTTGACTATTCTTTCTTAATCTCATTTGTAGACCCCCTATATTTCTCCCTTCTCCCTTTAACTCTGACATGGTCTAGGCTTATGTCCAAGGATTCTTTCCTTCTTTTTATGTTCTCCCTGTAAAAGTTTCACCCACTTCTCTAGTGTCCTCTGCCTCCAGTGTCTCCAGATCTCTATCTTGAGCCCCAAACCCATTCTTGATCTCATGAGCCTTACAGTTGAGCTTCTGGGTGTCCATGATGCAGATTGTAGAGGTTCATGAATCATGGTTGAGTCATCTGGTTTAAGATCTTGAAGAAGGAGTGCTGTGTTCTAGTCAAGGGCCCCTGATGAAGCTTATGGTAGAGACAGTCTGCGAAGCAAAATGGTGTGCAACAAATTGTCTACTGATGAAATGATATGAAGGTAGATAATGTTTTCTAATTAGTTTCTGTAATTGAATATGATAATTAAAACAAGTTATTTTGGTTTTGCTAGTTATCAATTGACTACTCTCCATTAATCTGAATTACAGTGATTTGTATTTCCAGTATTTCCCTTCAAAAGTTTTTATCATTTTTTTAACTTATACTGAAAATGCTGTACCTACAAGGCCTATGAAAAATAAGCTGAGGACATCGTGTTCCATCATAAAAATGATGTACAAACTTTAATTTAAAAGATAACTCTTTCATTCCAAAGCTTTAACAGAATGATACTCAAAAAGAATTTTATCCATTTAAATTCAGGTCATTGAAAAAAGTTCAATAAAGAACATTTTCTATCTAGCATTTTCATTAGGTTAATAGTTCAGCTGGATTTCTTCCATTTTAAATATTGATCCTAGTATCCTCAGATATGTTTAGGTATTAGCAATCCTGATACCATATTTCAGGTGACAAATTTCAGGTGGATTTAGAATTAATTAAAGGACTGTATCCCCTACCTCTCTATAAGGCTTGTCCTTAACATATTCTGCAGTTCCTTCCATGATCAATAAATTCAATCTCCACGAGGCAAGGGCAAAACTCACAATTCATTTATCTTCACCAGGAGATAAAAATTTCTGGTATAGTCAGTCACCCATGTTTGTTATGCTCTCTGTTTCTTTATAAATTGCCCTGTAGTGTAATTGAAGTTTGGTCCCAACAGTACATCATAATGGTTCAGAACATAATGTCTGCAATGAGCATCTGGTTCCAAACTCAACTCCTGCTTACTCATTGAGTGACCTCGAACAAATTATTTAATGTGTACAAGCCATTGTTTCCTGACCTTGAAAATGATAATTAACATATGCTGTTGTGAGAACTCAATGAAGAAGCATGCATGAAGTACCTAATGCAAGGCCTGAAATATGTAAGTCTGTAATAAATGGTAGCTATTATGATTATTGCTATTATTTTTGAACACAGGAACCAGTGGTCATTATCCTCGGTGACTGCAGTGGTAACTGCACCAACTACCCTCTCTCCAGCTTGCAGTTTGGGAGATGGTCCACATAAATCCAACCTGCCCTGTAGAGAAGTTTGGCCTGCTTCCAAGTTTGCTTAGATCTGCACGAATCACAACAGGTTCATTCATTCTAAAGCTATTATTACTGAGTGCAGACTATGTTCCATGTATTAGAGGAGGTGCTGAGGATTCAGGAGTCAGCAAACAGATGGTCTGAGACTTGACTGAGGATTTTTGCTTTCAACCATGATGGAGTACCTGGTACCAAACTAGTGCTAATACCTCAAATTAGAAATCTGGTTAAAATCCATGAGTAACTGGTTTAAGGTACTGACAGTAGGCTGTGTAGAACTGTTATAGAAGGGAAAGAGAAGAGAACAAAGTGACCACAATGACTGCCCAGCTCTCTGCCTGGAGGGAAGGAGTATCCAAGTGGAGAATGGAGGCGTGGTTGAGCTGAAGAGACAAGGCCTGGGCTCAAGGAAGTTGAGGCAGTGGGAATTGGCAGGCAGAGTCCTGGAGAAGAGAGGTGTACACAGGGCAAGAGCTCCAGGAATTGGCAAGTGGATCCCCTGGAGTGTTGAGCTGAGTACAAAGCTGTGCACACATATGATGAGACTCTACAAAGGTAGCCTCTATACATTATGGAAGGAACAAGTAGGGAGTTAGAAGCTGAACAAATCCTGAAGCTTACACAGGGCCATGAGACGTTTGAGTTCCAACCAGCCAGAGATACGTCGCTGAGCATCTGAGCATTCAAGAGAGACCCCCACAAAAAAGCCACACCTTAGAAGAAGGGCTTGTCCTGAGTAAAGACTATTCTAGAACCATCCCAACTTAAATATAAGAGCTTAAATATAAGCTTCAAAAAGACCAAGTTGATCCACACAAGACACAGTGAAGAACTCCATTGTCATTCATTAATAAGTGAATTGAGGTGAGTTTCCAAAACTGTTTTAAATAGACAAAAAATACCATCTCTAAGTCCAGTTGTTTTGCCGATGGTTCTGAAAGAGAATTGATGTACAGAATTCTCTGAGATCTGTCCCTCTATCATAGAACTGTTTTTCCAGGAAGAGTAACATAGCTGAGAAGCCTGTTCAGTCTTTCTAACCAAAGATATATATGCGGGATCCACTAGACTATCTCTGGGCACATTTGACTCACAAGCTCATTGAGAGATATTTTTTAAGAATTTATTTACTTGAAAGAGAGAGCGAGCATCTGGTTGGGGATGCAGAGGGAGAAGGAGCTCCCTCAGCAGGGAGCCCAATGCGGGGCTCAATCCCAGGACCATGATCTAAGGCAGATGCTTAACTGACTGAGCCACCCAGGCCCCATCCCTTAAAAGATATTGAAGCAAGGCCTTTGCTTCATGAATAAATAATCCCTCAGGATCTGAGGGCCTGATGCCTATCCTCTAATAGCAATTGGGGGTTTTCTTTATGGCGTATTTTATATAATTTCAGTAAACTGTGCTGCATAGAAGAAGAAGCCCTTCTAGGGTGTGGCTTTTTGGGGGGTCTCTCTTGAATGCTCAGCAACATATCATAGAGAAGAATAAACAACTAAAAAAAAGATAAAAGACCATCATGTGCCATTGTATTACAGAACAAGGCAAAACAAGAATCCGATATTGCCAGGAATCAGATGTTGAAGAACAATTTTGAGTGAAGAAGACAAGGTGGTACTGCAGGAATCATTCATTCGTTCTCAGCATCTGTCCACTGCCCTCTGAGGCTCCTTTCCTCTCTATGCTCTGTCATTAAATAAGAGGAGGGTGTCCATGCAGAGAGAGGTCTGTGAAACACTTTATAACTCAGGCCATTAGCCAAAGTCAAATTAGCACTTGGGAATGCTTGCAGCCACACATGAAAACCTTCCAGTTCAACCAAACCAGGAAAGGGCTGTTCTCCCTGCAGAACATCAGCTACCGAGCAGAGGGTTAAACATGAAAACAAGCAAAGATGTGCAGGCTCATTTCCTGAAGCCCTCTGGGGACGACCAGCACGCTAACCAAATTGAAGACTCCCATCTGGAAGAGATTGCCAATAACAGTTTTCAAAAAATCATGTCTACAAATAGAATATGTATTTAAGAATAGGAATAGGAAGTTAGATTTTAAAAAACCACTTGAAGATCTTATATATGACCTTTTTTTTTCTTTTAAATATTTTATTTATTCATGAGAGACACAGAGAGAAAGGAGAGGCACAGGCAGAGGGAGAAGCAGGCTCCATGTGGAGATCCCAGTGCCAGACTCGATCCCAGGACCTGGGATCATGACCGGAGCCAAAGGCAGATGCTCAACCACTGAGCCACCCAGGCGTCCCTTATATGACCTTTTTAGGAGACAAAATATGAACAGCAATGGAAGAAAAGTGTTTGGTTATCAGAATAAATAAAATATATAAAAAGTTTTTAAAAATCCACTAATGGCATAGTTACCTTTTTTATTCTAGAGTCTTGTAATAAAACCATTTAAAATGATATTTGGTTCGCTTTTCCTACTAAATGCTTCTTTAAGAAATTTCCTCCTCAAAGCTAAAGATCCGAAGGAATTTGCAAAGTGGCTATTTACAATTATTGAAAAGGCATTAACTTTTTAAAAAGCCTTTGAAAACAAAAGACATGAAGACCCAGAAGGATTTAGAGAGATTGCTTCTCAGACAGAAGGGAAAAATTAATGAGAGAGGTAAGAAGGAGCCACCTATTCTCTAAGTGCCCAGCCCAGGCTCCTGTGTGCTGATGTACTTGTCACCCCTGACATCTTGGTCTATGAAGTGCTCCTGTTTTGACCAGCTTGACAAGACATTCTCTTCATTTTTGTCTTGCGTCCCCACAAGCAATCTGTCAATCTCTGCTATAGGTTCTTCTACCTTGATCCATGTGAAAACTCTTTCCTTCCTGGGAAACACATATTTTTCTCTTTGGTCCATGCTCTAGACTCCAACTTAAAAAAATCAAATTCCATGAGTATTGTTATGTTTTGGATTTTCCTCTCTAACAGTGGCATCTACGAGGTTTAAACTATGTGTATACAGTGTGTAGAAATATTCTTAATGAGTAAAAGTGGTGGAACGATAGTTTTAACCTCAAGATGCTTTGAATATTCTCATCCTGGTGGACAATTCATCCAAGATGGCTAAGACGGTTGGTCCTTTGCTTTCCCTTTAGGTAGAACTCTACCACTTACTTTCTAAATGAATGGTGTGTGCAAGTGCTTGGCAGATGTGATAGACCTCACCAGGACAACTCTTCCCAAGGGAAATTGACAGCTCAGCAAATTGAGAGTTTGTGTTAAGAGCATAATAACCCTTAAGCTTCTTTCAGGTTCTATAAGTTACTCAGAGTTTCAGAGAAGGAATAATAAATCCACTATTTTATTAGTTCAAAAAGGCTAACCTACAAAATATGTTTTTTCCCTTCAAATTGTTCTCTGGCTGCCACACAGTTTGGCATGATCAAATTGCTTATGTGGCATTTGGGTCAAGAGCTCTGATCAAGATGATGTCAGTTGGGGCTAGCTTCCGGCCAACACACAACAGGTCAAACCCTGGAAGGGTCACACCCTCTCTTCAAAGTGTCTCTCCCTCAAGACCGGCTACATAATTGGAGGAGCTCGGTGCAAAACAAACACGTGGAGCCATTTGTTGGAAAATTATTAAGAATTTCCAGACAGCGACAGCAGAGCATGAAACCCATCCATGGCAACTTCCAAGCCAGCTGCACAGGTTTGCACACTCGTGATAGCAGTCAGGCGCCTCCTGTCTCCTTGCCCTGTCCTTCCGTCACTGGGACTGATGGGTCCTCTCTCTAGCTCATTTACAACAGAGTGAAAGTAGTTAGAACCTTCAAGAGGTAGAGTCTTCCCAAGCTTAGTAATCATATCTCCCAAGTTAGAGAAAAGAAAAAGCCTCACTCTGCTTGCAGATCTGATGAAAACAAACTCCATTTCTGAGTACGGGCTATACAAAATTCTTTGCCTGAAAGAGTCCACAATCATTTTAATGAAAGTAGTGGAATAGAGGAATGAGAGGAGTTGCTTTTTGGGTTTCTTCCAGCTTTTAAGTTTCTAGAACTCCATAAACCTGTGTGAGTATACTATATGCTTATTCTATCTCTGGGCTCTAATTGCTTCAATAATAGGAGAAACACATCTACTGTGTGTAGCAAGCCATTGTCTCTTTCCTTCAAGTATATTAATACAAGTTAGAAAAAAATTGAGAAGGAGTCTTAAGAAACTATATGAGAACCAGTCTGGTCCTGGTGGGAGGGGTACAAGAAAAGCAGTCATGGTTGAGGGATTTATTTCTCTGATGGAAGATAACTCTGTATTGCCCTAAATGTGCCCAGCGGATTGCCTAGGGCTCCAAGATAAAAGGACTCCATACTCAAATAAGACTAGGAAATGCTGCGTTAGGGGCGCCACATTAAAGTTTCCTAGATGGCCTGCAGCTTACAAAGGAAACAAAAGCACAGAGAAAATCTATAACCCATTCATTTCCACTTTGTATAACCCAGTTTTGCCCAAACGCATTCATCTAATCACAGAACTCTTTCTTTATGTAATAACTATTAAAATCCTGGCATTGAGAACTGGCGTGGAACGAGCATGCTTGGGAAATGCTGATTTAATGAGTCTAGGGAGACCGTAGGAAGGGAATTCATCTGTTGAGCACCTTCTAGATTCCAGGCACTATTTTTTGCAACTGACCTCCCTAACTCAATGAATAGAACAACCAGCCTCCAGAGGTGGTTCTCAGGATCCCAATGTTGTATACAAGGTGAATATGTGAAGTAACTTCCATGGAGCCACAACTTCCAGTGGTTTGGGATTTCGTGCCAGTGTCTGATTCTGGCACACTAGGCCCCTTCCTCTAGAGCACTCCAAATTTACTAACAGCAAGGAGAAAACCCCATAAAGCATGCTCTCCATTCTGAAGATTGAGTCTTACATAAGATACGTGGAATTTTCTTAGCAGATTTTTCACAAATGAAACAACACAAATGCCTTTTCCTGGGGCCTACCATCTGTTGTGTGGCCCAAGAGATAAATCTTTTCACAACAAAGCGAGGCTGAACAATTGTACCAAATAACTAAGGTGCAGAATGCAGCATACCTCTGTGGAGAACCAGAGCTGATGAGCTGGTCCGAATAGTGTTACATTAAACGAATACCGAGAATGTTCTAAATCCCACCCGATGCATTCTAGAGATAAAGGTGTGAGGAGCTTAGCCTTTAAAGGAGATTTACAAACATTTATTAACCAAGCTACCAGAGGCAAAATGGACTTTCAGGTTTACATTAACTTCTGCTCACATCCTGATTTATTCCCTATTCTTAAAACTGAAACAAATTTGCTCTTGAGCTGCTTTTTCATTCTGTCTGAATAATTCAGTGTTTTATACTTGATAGCTCCTCCAGATTTTCAGGAAACACTCAATCTTTAATTGGTGAATCATTGCACATATTAATATTAAGGCAAGTGGTCCATAAATAAAGCCAATGTGGAATTGAGGCTGCGTGGAGTAGACACTTGTGAAAGCAGACAGAGAGAAATAGAAACATCTGTATGGTAAGATGGGGTAAACTAAAGAGCCTGCTTGGCCCAGACCTTAGAGGGAGGGAAGACCCATTCAGGGAAAGCCCACTTCATGTCAGCACTTGAGGGGTAAGCAGGGATTAATTAAAGACACGTGGGGGGCTGGCTGTAAGGCAGTCCATGTGCAAACACTGCCACATAGCTGGTAACTAGGACCCGAGATGATAAGAGTAACCACTTCTCCCAGCAGCTGTGGGGTCTGATCACCATATCAGGGAGCAGCACCCCTTCCCTGATGCGGGTGTTAGGGTAAAAAAAGTAGCAGTCACCCATGCAGTACTGTTCCCCAAAGAGCCATAGTACCATGAGGCACCACATCAGAGACCAGCAAGGGGTCGAGATGAGAGGGACAAGAGCCAGAGAAGCTCATCGTGGAACGCACGGGAGAAGAAGCCCCTGAAAGTTCTGAGAAAGAGGTGAGAGGATTCTTGAGGGTGGCTAATTTCTTGGCAAGCTTCCATGTGGGACTACACCAGAAGTGGGATTCGCTGTGATGGTGGCAGGCTGAGGGGGTCCTTCCGAAAATGAAATGCTGTATAAACATCTAGTTCGGGTTGTATTGGCTAGACTGGCTATTGCTTGTGTCTCTCCAGGCCCCACTGCTCTAGCAAAATCCTCTCCACCTGACCATCGTTGCGGACACATGACCCACGCCGGGCCAATCCCAGTGTGTCATGCCCGCAGGTGACTGTGACTAGTACAGGTGTGAGCACATCACCAAGACTGAGTCGATTAGAATAGATCCTTGAATTGATTTGAGTCTGCATTCAAATAAATAACAAAATGTTTATAATATACTTGGGGAAATTTAAACACTGGATATTTAATGATATTAGGGGATTATAATCAGTGTTTTATGTGTGATGATAGTATTGTCCTTATCTTTTAGAGGTACACACAGGAACTTTTAAGGATGGAACGACTTGAAAGGTGATATGTGAATCAAAATGATAAGAAAAATTCAAGGAGATGAGGGTAGATGAGACAAAATTGTCCATGTTGAAGCAGGATGATTGGCTCTAACACTATTTTCTCTACTTATGCCAATGCTCCAATTTTTTCATACGTATGAAAGAAACTCTTGAGATTTTATCTACTGAAGCTGAAGGAGAGAAGTGCTGTTTCCTCTGAGATCACTATGCTCAGACCTGCCAGCAGCCATGTGCTCCATCCCCAGACAGCCCATCTGTATTAAGCTCTGAGACCTTTCCTGCAGAGGGAGCCG
Organism: Canis lupus baileyi; assembly: GCF_048164855.1. NCBI lineage: Eukaryota > Metazoa > Chordata > Mammalia > Carnivora > Canidae > Canis > Canis lupus. Next base: position 25,420,378 of record NC_132852.1, read on the forward strand.
GAGCCAGTGGACAGAGAGAGAGGCTGCTGACTCATAGGTGGCTTCCCAGGATTTTATTGATTCACCTGGAGAGCTGATCACCAATGAAGCTGATCACATACGATCCCTTTGCATCAAATGTACACTTCTTTATGTCAAGAAATGTAGGTATCTGTGCGTAGAACACAACGTGGAGGCTCTCTATATAGAATCATGTAACTTTTTCTCCCAACATAATTATCCAGACACCATTTACTGAATAACTCACAACTTTCCTACCAGTTTGATATGGCCTTTTTAATCAAATCCCAAATACCTAGGTCTGTATAGGCCACCATTCCACCATTATGTTCTTCTGAGCTGCACGTTTTCACACGAGTCCCCTCTAGGTTAGCTATTATGCCATACAGCCTGCTGCAGAATCTGAAAGTGCAAGGTCCTCTTGGAAAAGTTATGCTCATTTCTCAGCATTATTCAGTATGTTAATCTTGTCCAGTTTTTTTAAATTCCACTGAGATTTAGACTATAGTTGCATTACCCACGTACACCGATTGTTTTGGGTGGGAGGCGATTTAAAGGGCCTGGGATATCTTAGTAAGCTTTCTGAAAATTGCAGAGTCAGAATTTATATATTCTAAAAGCCTAGATATGAGAATTCAAAGTGCATAGTATTTCTGATTTTCTTTCTGGTAAAAAGACCTTGTAAAATTCTGAGTTCTTTATTTGATGTTTGTAGTCGATTTTTTGTTCAGAGTTCTCCTTTACTTCCAGTAGCATGGGTAATGCATTTTTGTTCCACCACTATTTATCTGAAAAGCATTGATCTCCACTTACTTCTAATGTAGATTTTAATTTCTGACAGATTTTATCAAAGCCAGGTCCTGTATTTTTCCTTTGCGTGGCTTCTATATTCCAGAAAAGGCGAGCATATGTTTGGGAATTAGGCTCCCCCTGCTGGCAGATTTAGCACCTTCTAATGCATCTCAGGTCTTTACAAATCCAGTTCTGTTTTACAGCATCTTGGACCTAAGAGATTGAAGTGTTTTCTAAATTCTCTCTAGGCAGTCTGCATCGATAAGATTTATTGACGTAAAACTTAGAAGACCGTAAAATTAATTCTAAAATATACAAACCAGGAACTATGAAAGAGGAGCAATCACTATAGTTTGAAGACCGTTATGTGCTGGTAAATGTTTAACAGCCAGTTCCCTGACAAGCACTGATTTGTAGCATTTGCTAATGTTTGCAGTGTAAATACTTCCACCATGGTCCATTCCACCAGGGCTCATTTCATTGGCTACCGATGCGAAGTCATTGAACGTGAAGCTAGGTAGAGATGCTCATAGTTGGCTCCCACAAGTTGGCTCCAGTACACTGCCACTTGGAAGATGTGGGAAGGCTTGCTCTCCATCCTATACTCTGCATAAGATATGTGAGAGGAAAAACAAAATTAGGTGCTTTACAGTTAGATAAATTTGAATTCAAATCCCACGCCACTGCTTTCTGGCTCTAGGCATTGTGTTCCTGGGATTAAGCATTCTTGACTCCGAAATGATTTGATAATACCCACCTGGTAAAATTATTGTTAAAAGCTAAGTAGGATGATGTATATAAATCACCTCAACAGGACATGGATTTTTGATAAAATGGCAAGTTAACTCTCCACAAAGACACAGAGGAGGAAGGACCGTCTGGGTGAGAGTACAAGATAACCAGACACAAAGATGCTTAGCATGCGCTGGAGTTAGGGCTGGCATTCATATTTGATGGCAGAGAGTTTGTAGCTGCTTAGCTCACTGGGAGGAAGTCATTCTGATTATAATTAAAGATACATACTGGAGGAATATGAAGCAGTAATAGCAGATAAATAATACTGTATTTTGGGTTTGATTGCATAAAAGGCAAGAAAAAGCAATTTATTCTCAAATAATAGAGGACATGTTGTCTCAGAATGTCTGGTCCTGGCCCCAATAGCAGGAGGAACAAGACATACTTGCCCCCTTGTCTCCCACTGCTGTGCTGAATTTATTTCTAGACTATTTTCAGTAGGGGAGGGATCTCACATAAAGTGAAAACTGTCACTTGGTTCCAACTTAAACCTGACAAAGACCCCAGGCCTTGTTCATCTCCTGTCTCTGTTTAGGTATTAAAGAGATTCCTGGGGTGCTGAGGACTCACTGCCCATCAGCATCCCATAAGCCCTTTGTGTCTGGGATCCTATCAGAGGACTCCAGGGATTGCCCCCAAGGAATTGAAAAAGGCTCTCAAAACTCAAGTTTTGAGAAGTGCCTTCTCTTCTATAAATTTCATTTCTTCACAGCATTAAACTCAGGATGTCAAAACTTTTTTTTTTCTCCTTCTGATTACTGTGTTTTGGGAGCCAGGAATGGGTTTCCGAGATCATTTTCCTTAGGAGGATTTCTTTTTAAAAAAATTTTTTTTAATTTATTTATTCATGAGAGAGAAAGGCAGAGACAGAAGCAGGCTTCTTGCAGGGATCCTGATGTGGGACTCGATCCTGGGACTCCAAGATCATGTCCTGAGCCAAAGGCAGACACTCAACTGCAGAGCCACACAGGCATTCCTTCCCTAGGAGGATTTCTAGCGTGAAAAGCTTGTAGGATACTAAGATAATTTTTTAAGCTTTGCCTTTAAAAAAAAAAAAAAAAAAGAACTGTCTGGTGTCTGGGACAAGCGGTTTTCAGAATCCCCAAACCAAGGAAGGAGGGGAGGAGAGAGTCAAGGATCAGGGACAATAAAGGCATGAGCAAGTTCCAAAGATCACCGTGGCCATTCCAGTGAGGGCAGAGGGGATCACAGTCTGCCTCAACTGAAGCTGGAAGGAAGGCAGTCAGACTGCAGCAAGGACTTCCCAGGGGTCAGAGATACAGGATTGACAAGGGAAGCAGAAGGGGTAGCTCTCTGTCGGACCCCAGAGACCCCTGGGAGAGGGAAGATGGGCATCCAAGGTGGCAGCTATTTTCAGAGCAGCATTTCCAGGAGTAACAGTCATCTTATGATTGCTTAGATGTTTGCTATTCATTACCACAGGGGCATCGGAGATATATATTTTTTAAGATTTTATTCATTTATTCATGAGAGACGCAGAAAGAGAGAAAAAGGCAGAGACACAGGCAGAGGGAGAAGCAGGCTCCATGCAGGGAGCCCGACGTGGGACTCGATCCCAGGCCTGCAAGATCACGCTCTGGGCCGAAGGCAGGCGCTAAACCACTGAGCCACTCGGGGATCTCCATTGGAGATATTTTTAATATGTCCCTACCCCCCAAGAATAAGATACTTTTCGACTAGTCCAGTAAGAAGCATGAAAATTAACCGAACATTTTTGCCTTGTCAACTCCTAAAGAGTACAGTATTCAGAGAATCAGTTCTAGAGAGGGTTTTTTTCTTTTTTCTTTTTTTTAAATTATTTTCCAGTCAAACACAGATCATTTTGGAGGGCCCTGAAGAATAGGACACCACGAAGAGATCCTGGAAACTCGAATATTTTCTTCCAATCCCAGTTGTCACTCTCAGGGCACTTTGTGCTCCCCGGGATTATGAAGCGCTGCGGTGCACGGAGGGCCGGGTGCGGCTGCCTTTGCCAGATCTCCCCCAGCAAGTCCGCCCTTGGAAGCCTGCACACAGGGTTCCAAGCAGATCTAAGCTCTGAGCAGCCCCTGGTCCTGCCAAATCCTTACATGTTCCCTTATTTCACAGCCTAGAGAGGAGTGGGAAGTTTATTTAGTGCATTCAGTTTTAGCTCTTTGTAACTGGACTTTTGACCAAGTAGAAGGTAGGTTTTTATTTTTTAAAAGAAGGTTTTTTTATTTAAAAAAAAAAAAAAGTGTGTGCGTGTTTTTAAAACTTTTGGGGGGAGGAAGCCTTTTTAAGAAAAAAAATAAAAAAAATCAGTTTGTATATTTTTATGTTCTTCTGATTGTTTTAATTGGAAACTGAACTTGGTAGACTTTTTTAAAAAGCATTTAGCAAAATTTTGCCTTAGGGCTTTGGGCTGCTATTTTGTGGCTTGTTTTATTTGAAAATATTGTTATTTGTTTAGAAACTGAGGGGAGGGGAGAGGACTTTAAACAAAATCCAAACAAAAGGCCCTCCTTCTCCCACACCCCCTACATCAGGTCCAGAAATGTGGTGGAAGATTTCTGTAAAGAAACATTTTTTTTTTTTAATTTTGGACTTTGGTCTGTTTGTTTGTTCTTACTTGGAAACTGGGGCTGAGAATTAAAATTAAATTATTTTTAAAGCCATGTCTAAATTTTACAGCAGAATCTTTCCCTGATATTTTTGTTCCTTTATCAGAGAATTTTAGTTTTCATAGCTTTTGTCTCTTACTTTGTTTTCTATGGGAAACTGTGGCATGGCATGGGAGTTTAAAACATCATCATGTCGGGATCCCTGGGTGGCGCAGCGGTTTGGCGCCTGCCTTTGGCCCAGGGCGCGATCCTGGAGACCCGGGATCGAATCCCACATCAGGCTCCTGGTGCATGGAGCCTGCTTCTCCCTCTGCCTGTGTCTCTGCCTCTCTCTCTCTCTCTGTAACTATCATAAATAAATAAAAAAATTAAAAAAAAAAAAAACATCATCATGTATTGGGAAACTTTTAAAAAACCACCTAAAATTGTACGACCAGCCTTCAGGCTACATATTTCTGCTATTTTTGTTTTACTTTAAAGCAGAAGCTTTTAATTGCACGTTGTGTATTGAAAACAGACGATACTTTAGTGTGAGTAGTGGTTAAATTCATTTATACTTTATTTTATTCAAAATGTATTTACTTAGCTCTTCCTCTGTGCCAGGCACTCCCTTGGACCTTGGGACACAGCAGTGAACAAAACCAAGGCCCTGGCCTCATGATGCTTGGATTCAGGCAGATGCTTGGCAGGCATGCTGCTTGGAAGTAGGGGCGGGCCCTGTGACTGAGCTGTACAGGGAAGGATGAAGGGTTTCAGAGTCAAGTTTCCAGAGAAGCTGGAGTTGGAGGTAGGGTGTTAGTTGTAAAATTAGGGGAAGGAGCTGTAGCCAGGAAGTATATGCTAGAAATGGGAGACTAAGGCAGATAGGAGCAAGTCCGAGTAATTCCACTCAATCAAATAAATAAAATCTTTTTTAAAAAACGCTCAAAAGTGAGAAGCTAAGCTGTATGCCTAGAGAAGCTATGTGCAGCCTAATAACCAACATCAGATTAAAGTGACTGCAAATCCCTTCCTTACTTAGCTGTGTTAAAATGTCATCTTCTCATTGAAATCTTAACTGGCCACCCTATTTAAAATTGTGACCTCCCCACCATGACATTCCCTACCTTTTTCTTACACTGTTATTCCCTGTAAAAGATAATACCTTCCAATATGTTCTACAGTTTACTTGTTTATTTTACTTCTTGTCTGTTTCTCCCTGCAAGATCATGGACTCCATAGAACAGAAATGTTTCTCTTTGGTCTGCTGCTCTATTCCTATCACCCAGAATGGTTTGGGGTCCATAGGATGTGCTCAACAGATACTTGTTGGATGGATGGATGGATTTGTTTTTGTATTCAGTGATTATTTTTTAAGTCCTACTAATCAATAAGAAAAAGTCAAGTAACTGAATATGAGTGGGCAAAATATATGTATAGGAGTTCACAGAGAAAAAACCCAAATGGTCAATAAACACAAAATATTCAACCCCACTTGACATCAGCAAATAAACTAGTAATTAAAAGAATAAGACTTACAGTGAGAATGTTGATGTGGGGTGTTGCTGATGATGCTGGGCAGTAAGTACCCTTTTCAGTTGGTGGAAGTAAAACGGGTACAACTTTAGAGAACAGTTGCATGGTAAACAGAAGTAAGCTAGAGATGTGCACATTCAACATTTCAGTAATTCCACTCAAAATCTATACTCAAGAGAACTGGTTCTCAAACAGAGAGTTTTGACCCTCCCGGGACATCTGGTAATGTTGGAGACATTTTCGGTTGACACACTGCAGGGAGAGGAGTGTCGGAGGGAGGAAGGGTCACTGGCATCCAGTGGGCAGAGGCAGAGCACCCTACCATGCCCAGGCAGCTCTACAACAAAGAATTATCCAGCCTAAAAATGTCAGTGGATTATCTCACTTAATCATCATGAAAATCTTCAAAATATATGTTGTGTTTTTTTCAGAGAGGGAGGCAGAGACGTGGGAAAGTTAAATACCTTGCTCAAGGGTGTAGAGCCGGGTCACTGTTGGAGATCTGCCTGACTCTACAGTTTCTTTCTTAGAAATTCCACCCATTCCCATTAGGATAGAAAAAGCAATCTAGACAAGAAGAAATTTCTCTTTGTATAACCTGTGAATATCAGTTAAGAGTACACACTGTCCTGTGTTCAGTCCCAGGATTATCATTTTTGACCCTGCAGTGACACCAAATATTATGCTAGCCTTATTCCTGCTCTTTATGCTCTGATCTACCCTCTTATCTGAAGGAATGATTTACTTGTTCCCTCAAGTTGACATTATAAAATTTGCTTTTATTTGTCTTGTTTCATTTTGTGCTACGGTAACTTGAAAATCTTTTTTTAAAAAATACTAAAATAATTTTATGCAATGACAAAATATGTGATAATGCCTGGTGCATAGGAATTATTATTTTCACTACCAATAATAGCAATATGCCTATTTTTTTTAATTTTTATTTATTTATGATAGTCACACAGAGAGAGAGAGAGAGGCAGAGACACAGGCAGAGGGAGAAGCAGGCTCCATGCACCGGGAGCCCAACATGGGATTCGATCCCAGGTCCCCAGGATCGTGCTCTGGGCCAAAGGCAGGCGCCAAACCACTGTACCACCCAGGGATCCCAGCAATATGCCTATTGACTGAAGTTATGTAATATTAAGAAAATCACTGAGGGAAACTATTTTTTTAACATATAAGGAAAAGTTGCAACAGTTTTATTGCAGATTCCCCAAAAATAAAATTCTAATGCTTCATAAAATTATGGGTTGGAAACAAATTCTGTAATACCAAAGGATTTCTTTTTGTTAGCAAAAGATAAATAATCCACTAGCTGTGAAAAGTGAAAAAAAATAAAAATAAAAATGTCAGTGGAAACCCTGCCTCAAGAAGCATGACCAAAGATGTGCATAACAATACTATTTGTAATAAGAACAATAACTTTAAAAGTAGAAACAGGAACAGCTCTTAAGTTGGAGTGCCACAAAACAGTTCATTTGAGTAAATTACAAATATGTATCAACATGATACAAACAATAGGACTGAGTGGAAAAAAAGCAGATCTACAAACACAAGTTACACAATTTTTAAAGGTAAACACTTAATGTGGGTGATCCACACAGCAATTGGACCGCAGACTTCAGATGATCAGCCATTGGCATCTGCCCTCATCAGGGGCTCTGCTTTGCCTTATTAACATTCTGGCAGCAAGACCTCACATTTTACATGATTCATTTTTTTGGACACATATTGTTACATCCGTATATGATAAAAGCCAAAAAGGAAAAATACATGCAAATGATATGTTCCAACTTCAGGAACATGGTTCTCTGTAGAAGGAAAAGAAAGATCTGGGTGGTGCTCTGACTGTACCTGGAATGTTTTCTTTCTTTTAAGAAGGCAAAAATGTTGCTGAAGCAAAGACAGCAAGATACTGACATTCCCTTAATTTCCATGGCTGGTATTGTAAACATCCGTTGCATCATTTTTCTATATTTTAAAATAGTTCACAATGAATCACTCAAAAAGAAAGAAAAGGAATGAAAGATAGGCCAGCATTGGTTTTAGAATGAGAAGTAGATGCAAAGTCACACAGCTCTGCTGCTTTCTCTCTACAACCTTGAAGAAATAGTTCAACGCTCCTGGGCATCTTTCCCAATCTGTAAAATGGGCTGACAATCCTTAGCCTCCACCAGTGTCTTCAAACTTCAGTCATGCTGTGCTGCTTCACCATTTCTGCTGGCATTCCCTCAACACCTGTACTGTGCGGGGGCTCAGTGCACAACCTACCGCCACATTTCGTCCTTCCTGTGATCCGCATGCCCTGCTTGGGAAGACATGGCTCCACTGCAGGGGACTCTGCAGGAAAAAATAAGCCTCCATACATGGCACCACCCAACCGTGTTTACATATGTTATGCATGCAGCAAATACAGCAAATGAGTGTGCTATCTTAATCTGTATGTTTTATGTCATAAATTACTTCTCATAACTTAAAAATATCTAATGTTCTAATTTCACATTTTAAAAATCTGAGATTTTATTTATCTAGGAATCAATGCTTTGGGTGGTGTCTTTTCTTATTTTTTTTTCTCTGCATTTGGATATAGTAAATATTTCTCTTACAATCTTATTTATGGCATTAATTTATTATAATGATGTTTGTTATTTATAACAAAATGGATGAATCTGAGAGGTTCAAGAGCGTAGATTTTATTGAATAATGGTTCTCAGGTGTTTCAGAGGTGAGAGGTATCAAAGCTCCACACATCTCTCCCTGACCCCTCCCTTGCTTCTGGCCCTGACATTGGAGGGTGACTGATGATTCTTTTGGAGCAAAAGATTTGAGTGAGCTGAGGAGTAAGTAAGCAGTGTCACAGTTGATGACTCCAAATATAAGTCAAAAAACCATCTTCTCACGAGAATAGGTTGCAAAACAAAATTGGTTAAGGGAGAATATTTTAGCCACACCCACGTGAATGAAGGCCCGAGGGTCTTACACCAGCAGGGCAGCCTGGAGCCTTGCCTACAGGATGTTGCAAGAAGCTATTGTTGTTTGATGAGGTCTTTTTGTTCATGACCTTCCACAAAAAGGCTCCCAGCTAGAGCCCTGTTGGACTGACATTTTCACTATGATCCCTGAGTGTTTTTATTGAGGCCATCAGGATGCAAATAATTTAAAATTCCAAGCACGGTCTTCCTTTTAAAGAATGATAGGAAATGCATTCTAAAATCATCTACTTCTCTGTCTAGGAAGCCCTTCTTTAAAAAGGTTTGGGGGGATCCCTGGGTGGCGCAGCAGTTTAGCGCCTGCCTTTGGCCCAGGGCGCGATCCTGGAGACCCGGGATCGAATCCCACGTCGGGCTCCCGGTGCATGGAGCCTGCTTCTCCCTCTGTCTATGTCCTCTCTCTCTCTCTCTCTCTCTCTCTGACTATCATAAATAAATAAAAAAAATTAAAAAAAAAAAAGGTTTGGTAAAAGAGGGAACAGAGATCTGAAGAACATCTAAAGGTTAAATTATCCAGGCTCTCTCTATTCACCAATGGGATGCATAAATGAAAAATTAGCACCACATGTCAGGACAGCACTATCAAAAAATATCTTAATGGATCAGAGACCTAAATGGGAGATATGAAACCATAAAATTCCTAGAAGAAAACATAGGCAGTGACTTCTTTGACAATGGCCATAGTAACATTTTTTTAGATAAGTCTATTCAGGCAAGGGAAACAAAAACAAAAATAAACTGTTGGGACCACACCAAAATAAAAACCTTTTGCAAAGTGAAGGAAACCATTAACAGAATGAAAAGGCAACTTACTGAATGGGAGAAGATATTTGCAAATATTAAAAACCCAGACATAGAACTCAGCACCAAAAACAAAAAAACAGATAACCTGGTTTTAAAATGGTCAGAGTAACTACATAGACTATTTTTGAAAGACGACATACAGGTGACCAACAGACCCATGAAAAGATGTTCAACATCACTAATCACCAGAGAAAAGCAAATCAAAACAACAATGAGATACCACTTCATACCTATCAGAAGGGCTAGGATAAAAAATATAGAAATATCAAGTGTTGGCAACGATGTGGAGAAAAAGGACCCCTCATGCACTATTGCTGGAAATGTGAATTGGTGCAGCCACTGTGGAAAACAGTGTGGAAGTTATTCAAAAAAATAAAAATGGAAATACCATATGATCCAGCAATTCCAATAAAACCATTAACTCAAGAAATACATGCACCCCTATGGTTATTGCAGCATTATCTACAATAGCCAAAATGTGGAAGCGATGTAAGTGTCCATCGATAGATGAATGGATAAAGATGAATGGATATATATATATATAAAACACTATTACTCAACTATAAAAAAGGATGAGATCTTGCCATTTACCACAACCTGGAGAGAAGGTGAAATAAGTCAGAGAAAGACAAATACTGTATAATTTCACTTACATGTAAAGTCAAAAAATCAAAACAAAAGCAGAAACAGACTCATAAATGCAGAGATCAAAATAATGGTTGACAGAAGGGAGCAGGGTGAGGGATGGGTCAAATGGGTAAAGTGGAGTGGGAGATACAGGCTTCCTGTTATAGAATGAATGTCTTAAGAATAAAGACACAGCATAGGGCATATCATCAGTGGCACATGTAAGTGAGAACTAACTAGTCCAGACATGAAGCTATAAAGATCTGAAGTGAGGGGTGGCAAGGGCTAAAGAGTTTTGGCCATGGGGGAGTGAAGAGAGAATTAAAATGGGTTCACATTTTCTAGTTTGGGTGACAAGCATTCATTCATTCATCAAACAGGTGGTGCTACATCAGGCACTGTATACGTCAGGCATTGTGCCAAATGTTAGAGACAGTAGCAAGAACAGGAAAGTCGGGGATGAGAGGATCTGTCGTCTATAGTCAGACGCAAAGAGGTTGCAGGAGGACACACTTCCCCTTTTAATGTCCAACAGGCAGCAGGAAATACCAAACTCATTTGCCTAAAAGATGGAAGCCCTCAGAGAACACCAGGTGGCAGCATGGACTTGGAAGTTAAAGTGAAGCCGGACCAGCTAGTATCCATTAAGTCTCCTATTTTACATCTGAAACAGATTAAAACAAAATACCATTATTCTTGGGAGAGTACTTTTTAAAAATTCATAAGTAATGTTAACTAATTAAATGCTTGTTTAAACATTTATAAACAACTTTTTATTGGGGGAGGAGGTAGTTTGTTCTACAAAGATATGTACACAAATATTGGCTTTTACGTAACATCATTTGTCAAGAAAAAATCCAGCAGAAATATGCATATGATTAAGGCAACAGTCTTCCAGCTGGATACATATTCCCAATATTATTGCACTGTACATTACTGTGTTCACAGTTCATAAGCTAACTGCTTCCAGTACTGGCAGGGTTGGAAAATACTGTAACTGTGGGAACCCAGAGGTTATAATGCTGCTATATGAGGTGAATGTTTTGTTATATAATTAGCACATTATTTTCCCTTGTGTGTTTCATGTAGCTCTGTTTTTATATTTAGCATAATCCTTCTACCCACGCTTTGTGTCCCATCCTGCCCCACCTTCCCTGAAATGAAGCATACTTAATAACCCCTCGTTCTCAGGTTGTTTTGTCTTTCTCTTACAATTAGTTCTCTAATTTCTCATTTCATGTGCTCATAAATCTCCCTATAATCCAGCAGTGTGCTATTTTTAGGCAAGGAACCAGTGTGAGGGCTCAGCATCAAGCCAGCACAGCAAAGGAAGACCCAGAGACAACAGAAACTATACCTTCATCCCCCATGCTAAGAGCTTCATTGGTGTGTTAGAAGGATGCAATTGGTAATTAATGCTGACTCTCAGGGGTTATGATGGTTTGCAAGTCCATGATTTGTAGTTTGTTGTCTAAAATTATTCTGCAATGTTTAGTCAATGGTAGTAAATTGTTCATTCCAACGGTGAATTTGGTTCTTCCCAACTAATCCGTTTGTTGCCCTTCTGTACGTCTAAATTATTGAAATTCTTCAGGTATTGATCCTTGGTTCTTCCAGCAAAGTAGGAAAAAGAAATCAGAAGAAATGTCCATTGTGAACAATCCACCCATCAAAACAAGTGTCAGTTTCTGGGATTTGGTGGAACTCCAGAGGGCAGAAAAAAGAAGAGATTTCTGTAACACATGGGAAAATTGGCACAGAAAAGGGGAGAGGGAAGAAGAAAAATAATCCAGACAAAAACATTATACCACCACCGAGAAGTATTTTACGAAACAGCTTTCAGTATTATGAAAGGCAAAGAAAATCGGAGGAATTGTTCCAGATAAAAGGGACATGACAGCTAGATGTGTTGTTTGAACTTGGATTGGATCCTGTGCTAGGAAATAAAGGAAATTATTGGGCTAATTGACAAAATGAAAATATGGACTCTATATATTAGCGCTACATTTCCTGAATTTGATCATTGTACTGTGGTTAAGTAAAAGAGCATCCTTGTTCTTAGGAGACGGAGGCACAAACGTTTAAGTGGAAAGGGACATGATGTTGACAACTTATAGTTCAGAAAAAAAATAGAGATGAAAAATCAAATACCATAAAATGTTACCACATGTTGAATCTAGGTAAAGCTTAAAGCCTTGTGGAAGTTCTTCTCACTGGTCTCACAACTTTTCCAAACATTTGGAATAACTTTAAATTTAAAAGTAACAATGATGGGGCACATGGATGGCTTAGTCAGTTAAGCATCTGACTCTTGATTTCAGCTGAGGTCTTTATCTCAGGGTCTTAGGGTTGAGCCCTAGGCAGGCTGCAGGCTCAGCAAGGAGTCTGCTTGAAGATTCTCTTTCTCTCTCTCTCTCTCTCTCTCTGCCTCTCCCCTCACTTGCATCGTCTCTCTCTCTCTCAAATACATAAATAAATCTTTTTTAAAAAAGTGACAATGATAATGATACTAATAATAATTCTGAAAAGCTAGACCTAAAACTTCATACTAGCTACATTTTTTCTGCTTCAAATTAGACTAGCACAGTTAGACAGCTTTGTCTAATCATCTGTGATCACCATAGAGCTAAATATGCTTGAGTCTGTGCTGAAAGTTTACGTTAAATATCTTCCATTTTAATTTGTGTGCATATTATTATAATTATATAAGATAATATGTATTATAGAATAATATATTACATAATATAATTGTTATTATTATATTATTTAAATATTTTTCTGAAATATATTTTATTTCTTTATTTTTAACTATTTTTTTAAAGTAGGCTCCTCACTTGAGCTGGGGCTTGAACTCACCACCCTAGGACCAAGGGGCAGATGCTCTACCGACTGAGCCAGCCAGGTGCCCCTACTTAAATATTTTTAAGAGAAATGTCAGTGCAGAAAAAGAGACCTTTTTTCTGAATCATTGAGGGTAAGTTGCCAACCTGATAGCCCATAATTGCAAAATATTTCAGTGTGCATTCCTGCAAACAAGGGTATTCTCCTATAGAACCATAACACAACCACCAAAACCAAAATGTTAACACTGATACATAATCACCATCTGATTATGAGGCCCCCCTCTCACTATTGTGCTCCTCCTAATGTCCTTTACAACAAGTGGATCCAGTTCAGAACCACCCGTTGGGCTTAGTTGTCTATCTCTTTGGGCTCCTTGGCTCTGGAGCTGTTCCTCAGACTTTCTTCATCTTCCTTGGGACTTTTGAAGATAGTACACCAATTATCTTGTGGAATGTCCCTCAATCTCTTGCTCCCTCATGATTAATTCAGGTCATGCCTCTTTGGCAGGAACATCACAGATGTGTTGCTGTGTCCTCATTGCCCAAGAGTGCTGGCACATCATTTCATTGTGTCCCGTTGTTGGTGATATCTCTTTGATCACTTGACTAAGGTATTGACTTCCAGACTTCTCTGATGTGAAGTTTCTCTCTTTTTTTTTTTTCTTTAGAATTAATAAGTATATTGTGCACAGGTACTTGTAGGGTAAATATCCCATGTCTCAACACTTGCAATTTATTCATTTATTATATCAGTCTAGACTCATAGTTTTCTATTTTCTTCGATAGGTTATGCTTTACTAGTAATATCATTTATTTTAAAGTACAAATTGTGCCAGACTCAGCTAGTGCAGCCCCTGCAAGCTGGGCCTGTGTTCCTTTGACATATCCCCATCATTCTTTGAGTATACTTTCTTAGCTTCTGACACACACAAAAAAAGAGTTTTCTGTCTCAACTTGTACTTTCCCTGTCCTAGCCCTGGAATCAGTGAGTTCTTCAAGGAAGTTGGTTCCTTTCTGTAGAATCATGTTAAGAAAAACAGATCTGAGTGCTAGGAGTTTCGTTCGCTGTTACTAGGGCATCACTTTACTCAGTAGACAAAGTCAATGTATATACACCCGTGTGTATACTTAAATCTATTTATTGTCTTTATCTTCCTCTCTATTTTCTGACAACCTGTATGTTCACACTGATACCACCAATTCCAATTCAATACTACTGAGGTCCATTTTGTTTTGTCTCCATCTCTGGCAGTGAGAAATCTATCTCCCATTACCCTTAATATATTTACCTATTTGATCAATTCCCCATATAGGAACATTCTCTGCTGCCACCACTCATTCCCCATCTGGAAGCTTTCCTTACGACACCTCAGCTCCAACACCTCAAGGTTTGGCTGCACCTCTGCTTCCTTCCTGGACCTCGTCCTGACGCTCTTAGCGCTCTGATTCCCCAGGCTGCCACCATGCTGCACAAATACCCTCCCCACTTAGCCTGGACGGACTCCCACACCCCATGCCATGCCACCCTTCCCTAAGGATTTCCTTCCCACCCTACTCAGGTTTTAATATACCTACCTCACCCCCCACCCCAATCCCTTGAGGACACGGCCACACAGGGATGCCCTTCTCATGCTGCCCAAGGGTTGGGTGCGCATTCTTCTTCCAGCCATCTTGTCCGTTTGTGACCAATTCTTTAAAAAATCAATGAACATAGAGGGAAAATAAAATTTACACGAAGGAATCTCCACACCATGGCAATGTGTTTATAAGCTTAAGTGAAGCAGGCTTAAAATGAGTTATGTAGCTATCAAGGTAATAAACCATTAAGCTTTAAATTCTCTGAACTCAAATCATATGACATTTGCCCAAGTAGCAGAGACTTGGTAGACTGTGTGGAATATGAAAGTCAGAATGGCAGGATCTGCTCTTCCCTCCTCCACAAGATTATGGAACTATTTCCGAGTTTCCCAGATGACATTAAGAATTCAGAGAATGTGTCTCAAAAGCTGTTCCATTTTAATGAAATCATCTGTTGATTCTGTTTCTATCAGTAAACAAGCAATCAGATGTATTGCATCTTTTCTTCTACTAAGTGGCAAGTATTTACTTGAACTCTCAGCACCCCAGACCACCTGGCACAGTGGTGATGGAAGCCACATAGGTCTCTGTTCTGTCCCCAACTTTGAGTCATAGTGTAGATGATGCCATTTGCTTGGCTACTCTCTGAACTTTCTTAGCTCTTGATCTACATCTAAACTTCCAGCTCTTCAACAGAGGCAACGTACTTCCCAGGAAGAGGGTGGGCTTTGGAGCCAGTCAGGTATAGTTTGAAATATATTTAGGTAAACTTAGTTTTTTCATCTAGAGAATAGCATCTAAAGTTATACATATTTTGCTAACTTTCTGTGAAAGTTTGGGAGAGCATAAATGTAATGGGGGAAATAATTTGATAATTATGTGTGTGCTTTTTTTACTTCTTAGTTTCCTAATACATGGCCTTGGTCCTAGGACACTCAAGGAACCCATCTGCCTGAGGGAGGGAGATTAAGATTTCTATAAAAGGAACACAAAACAAAACTAACAACAACAAAATGACAGATAATGTTCAGTTGCTGTCATTTAAACTGTGGTTTAGTTTAAATGAAGCAAAACATTTAGAGCTTTAAAAAAACATTAGAAATACAGCTTAAATGAAGCAAAACAACGGCCTTTCAGGCGAGGCTTTGCCATAAGAAAGGATTACCTAAATTCATTTATCTTTTTCTTTAGCTTAGAGTTTTATGTAAGGGACAAATAAGAGCAGAAGAGGAGCAGAGAAACCTGCCTTTTATGTAGAGGACACAGAGAAAGAGAAGAGTGAGATAGTCAGATGGATGTGCCCTGATTCTTCCCTCTGAAATTTGTTATATAAGTTGGGTACATGGACTCTTATCTTGCTACTTGTCTGGGTCTCAAGAAGGAGGACACAGCATAAGCAGCCATATACCAAACAGGAAACAGTCTATCTAAATAAACTTGGGAGTGCAATGTGGTCAGATAGAGAAATGCCTTGAAGCATAGCTTCCCAGGCTATTCTCATCCCCATAAGACAAGGACACTATTAAGGCCAATGGACCTGCCATGGGGCTGCTAGGATAAGGCAAAGTGACCCACAGAAGAGACTAAGGGTGGACGGTCTGGCCAAGTGACCACATGGAAGATAAAAGAGAGACTCAGGGGCCAGCAGGCAGTGAGAGAGGAGAAACTAATTGACTGGCTCTGTCCAGAAGCATTGTCCAAAAGACCCATCAGCCCAAAACAGCAGGTTTGGAAGGAGTTGATCAAGCAACATCATTCTAGAGGCCAACAGATGTTGCCAGGTAATACTCCAAATTCAACCGAAGACCAGAGGACCCCATTTCGCCCACAAACCCAACAGGTTATGTGGCCACTCCATACTACCTTCTACACCAACTACTCCATCTTACAGAGAAGGCAAAGAAGGAGTAATCTGAGAGACAGAACATTTTTATCCAATTGAGAATTTTTTTTCCAAAAAGGATCGTTTTATTTTTTTTTAGGTTGGACCAAGTTTAAACTACATTAGAGATTTGTTTTGTTTCATCTCCCCACAGAGTGGGTTAAAGCGAAAGGCTATAAAAGGTTTTATTCACAGACTCAAACCGCTATAATGCATTGCCTGCTTATTCACATGATGCTCTTAGCCCCAACTCAATCCTAATGTCTTCCACCAAAATAAGCAGCCAAGAAACTGAAAACAGGGTCCGAACACAGCCAAGTCATCTTCCAAGAGTGGTTATTAGCATCCCATCTGTCACAAGCTCTCTCTGCCAACAGTGAGAGAGTGTTGCCCATGGCCAAAGATGGGATACTGTGGGAGAGCAATGGGTTCCAGTTCCTTCTTTGTTGATCATACTTAGTATGCTTCTTTTCCATTTCTTTAAGGGCATGATGTTGAGTTTCATGGAAATGAGAGAAAGTATTAGAGAAGTTTTCATAAGGTAACCTAGGAAGACTTTCTGCAACTCTGCCCATGGTAGGCCAACATCAGCTATTCTGTTTTCATAACTTTCAGGGAAGAGCATCAGGGACAGGCCTATATACCGTATCTGAGTGGAGATTTACTTTTTAAACAAATTTCTGTGCTCAACTGAATTCTTAGGACTTGAACCAAAGGAAGAAAGCACAAAACACGAAGCAAAACATGAGAGGAAAGTGTCCAGGTCTAAATGTTTACTTTGTACCACCTGGAACTGTATCGTAAAATACAAGTGATTCAGTTTACGAGGCTACCTTGCCAAAATAGTGCCTTTAAAGGTACTTGGGACATAATTTGTGTTTAATTTTAAAAGAAACCTATTAGAAGTGTGTGTGTTTTATTTACCAACAAGACCAAATTGCTCACCAGTGTGAGCTGTGTTTTTGCCCAAGCTTTGCAGGTGCAGACGTCTATATAAAAAAGCCCTAATTCTGAAGGCAAAAATAGGGATTTTCCTACTGGCAGTTCCCTCCTTGGTTAATTAGATGGCATTAGGAAGAAAATGGTTGGCCATGTTATCTAGAAGAAAGTATTATTAGAGATGGGATTATATCCTAAAAACATTTAATACCCTGTGTTCTGGTCTCTAATATGCCATCTGGAGCAGCTACTTGGGCAAAATTACAGCAAATTGATAGAAATATAAAAAATTGCCTCAATTTATTAACATAGATAAAACTCCCTTGCTGAAAAAAATAAGCTTGTTAAGTGCCATGTGTGAGTTGTGGTTTGACAGACAACAAATACAGAAGATGAAGAGTCACAAAACTTGACTTATTCGAACCACCAGCACATCTGTACTCTTAAAAAACAAGAAACTTCTCAGAGACCCACTTCCATTTTTGTAAAATAAAGATCATTTTTAAATTTTATGCATTTATTTTTTTAAAGATTTTATTTATTTATTTAAAGAAAAAGAGAGAACAGGGGAAAGGGCAGAGAGAGAGGGAGAGAGAGAATTTCCAGCAGGCTCTGCGCTGGGTGCAGAGCCCAATGTGGGGCTCGATCCCACGACTCTGAGATCATAACTTTAGCTGAAATCAGGAGTTGGCCATTTAACTGACTGAGCCACACAGGCACCCCTACAAAGCCTTTGGAAGTGAAAATTTAGATAACTATCAATTCCTAGGTCTCACACTTCCAGCTTAAACAAAAATGGGTGTTTTGATTAATGAATCATTGTGTTTATAAGGTCCAACATAAATAAACTTTCATTATAATAACCTCATTTCAAAAAGCTTCTCATGCTTTCTATCAATTACATTAGGATGAGAAGAAAGATTGAAATACTTAAGAAATGGTTCTCCAGAAAAAGGGGGGGCGGGCAATGGTGAATACACCTGCTACTTACATACTTCTTACCAGATGCTGCAAAATGAGGTAGAAAATGAGAACAAATTGCTGGTCCCACAAAGATTATTTCAGTTCCATTGGAGACCACTAGGAAGTCAACTCCAGCTGAATCAGTTTAGATCCAGATGGAGAGCAACAGGGTAACTTCATGGTAAATCCTCTCCATTTTTCCTTTAGAAATGGCTCTGGATTTTTTTTCTTTTTTCTTTTTTTTTTTTTTTACAATGAGTGTCTGCAGTTAGGATGGAAATTTCTTGTGGTATGATTCATTCCTGGTTTTGCTCACAGAATTACTCACCATTTTTTGTTTGAGAAAAAGCATTTGCCATGCTAGAGCCTAGAACTTTCTTTAAAAGTAGGAACAGTTCTAATCTCAGACTCATAATTTGGATGGTAAAAGTTTTGCAGCTGTATCTAGCTACCTCTTGAAAGCTCTCTTATGAGTACTCATATAAGTGTTGGAATGTTCAGTTGTTAAGAAAACAATAATAGAAGACCAAAGCACTTTTTAACCACCTTGTTAAGGTGTGATTGACATGCAAAAAGCTGTACATATTTACTGTATACAACTTGATGTGTTTGGAGATAGGTATACACTGTAAAATCATCATAATCTGTGCCATGAATGTATTAATCATTATATAAATAATAATAAAGTATTATTATTGCTTTTTGTGATAAAAACATCTAACATAGCATCTACCCTCTTTGCAAAATTTTAAATATGCAATAGAATATTGTCAAGTATAGGCTATATGCTATAGAGTAATCTCTAAAATTTATTCATCTTGTATAATTGAAACTTTGCACCTTTTGTCTAATACCTCTCTCTCTCTCTCTCACCCTCTCTTTCTCACCATCTCCCATTGTGCCTAACAACAACCACTCTACTCTCTGTTTCTTTGAGTTTGGTGCTTTTAGATTCCTCATATAAGTAAGACCAAAGCATCTTTTCCAGTTAATGATTATGTGATAGTAAATTGGAAGAACAAAATCTAGGAGGAAATAAAAATAATTATAAACCCAATGTGTTTGGGGACAACCAAAATTCCACAGTTTAGGTGGACAATAAGTGGTGCACAATCTATCCAAAACAAAACTTTCTGAAGGAAATGCGTTTCATCCAAATATTTTTAAATGTGGCGAAAACTATTATCTGAACCCACAAGGAACGCCTATGAGAAGGCTACATACTTTGCCTTTTCTGAGCCATATTAAGGAACTAACCAAGGTTCACTACAACTGATCTAAGGGAGATCGTTGATTCCTAGTATGGGATGGGAGTAATTAGGCAGCTTCAGACTGGATCCCATAGTGTTCATTTGCCCTGACATACATATTGGGTTCCTGTATATGGGTCATATGCACAGCCCCCATATTCCCTACTCCCACCCCTGGGCAACTTAGTCACTGACCCCTGTTTGAGAAATGTGACTATTCCATAGGCAAAAGCACTTTATAGTTACACAGAGAGGGTCCTTTTCAGTACATGGGATACTAGTTAGTGCAAAGGTACTTTGATATCTTCAAAGACTAAATCCTCTTTTATCATATCTGACTTCAAAGTTTTAAGCCATCCAGGAGCCTCCATGATCTGTTCTTACCATCCCTTTCCAGGTTGTTCACAACACCCTCTCCCATTATCCCGTACTTCTGTACAGCTAGAGTACTAGGAGCTTTGTTGGTTTTGTTTAATATCCCCACATTTTCTTTTGTTTTACTGCCAAAAATCTTTTTCTCCTCAAGTTGTAACTACTTATTTATATCCCACCCTCCCTTCTTACAAACAATATTTAAATGACATTTCTTCTATGAAGCCTTCCCTGAATCTCCATCAACACCTGGCTGAATGTAATCTTCCTTCACTGCTATATTCCAATAGCAGTTAGTACATCTTTTATAGGGAGACTTTGTCATATTTTAAGCCATGTTTGTTATTTCTAGGCAACTCTCATCTTCCCTAATGAGGATGATAATAATAAGAGCAGCTACCATTGCTTTGAGGGCTCAGTGTGCTGTAAGGACTGTGCAACTAGAGCTTGAGTCTTGCAGTTGCTCTATAAAGCAAGCATTTTGATCTCTATTTTACAAATGAGCAAAAAGGTTTAGAGAGCTTTAAGTGGTGAACTCCAACATCACAGGCCAGCAAGTGCTAATAGTGGGATGTAATAAGACATGCGTACAACCCCAAACCACTTCTCTTAGCCACTGCCCTATCACCAAACCCAGAAGTTCTTTAAAAGGGAGGTATAGGGAGGTGTCTGGATGGCTCCATGGTTGAGTGTCTGCCTTTGGCTCAGGTCATGATCCTAGGGTCTCAGGATAGAGTCCCACATTGAGTTCCCCTTGGGGAGCCTGCTTCTCCCTCTGCCTATGTCTCTACCTCTTTCTGTGTCTCTCATGAATAAATAAATAAAATCTAGATAGATAGATAGATAGATAGATAGATAGATAGATAGACAGATGATAGATAGATAGATAGATAGATAGATAGATAGATAGATAGATGATAGATAGATAGATAGGAGGTGGAGGAGGCTCACCACTGCACACCTAAACTATACCTGGCACTGGAGCAGGAACTTTCATGTGTTCATTATCTCATTTATCTGTGAGTTACATGGTGTAACCCACACTTTGCAGCAAGGAAAACCAAAGTTCACTACACATATGTTTTTTGAAAGTGAACTGATTAGAATAAGCCATATGTAATGCATTTAATTGGTAAAACGTTGAGACCCAGAATATATAAACACGTCCTACAACTCAACAAGGAAAATAATAACTACCGGCAAGAAAATGGGCAGAAGACATGAAGAGGACAAAAGATATTTAGCATGGAAGAAACCAGAATGACCAAAATCACATGAGCTGATGTTTTGACTATTTCAGTCTTACTAGAAATAATGGGAAATACAAATTACAACCACGAGATGCCATTTCACACCCGTCAAATTGACAAAAATTAAAATCTTTGACCACCCCACATGTTAAGGTAATAGGAAGTTTTGTATACTGGAAGTGAGAGTGAAAATGGCACAGACATCTCAAGCATTTTATAATGCCTTTGGGACCTAACAACTTCACTGCTACGTATATTCCCTAGAGAAGCTGTCCTCAAAATTAATACAGATTTGTTCACCTCAGTACAGTTTAGGGAATGGATGTGGTATTGTAATATAATGGAATATTTTTTTACTGTGTTAAAAAGAATAATCCAGGTACACCTGGGTGACTCAGTCATTGAACATTCAATTCTTGGTTTCAGCTCAGGTCGTGATCTCAGGATTATGAGATTAAGCCTTGAGTTGAGCTCTTCACTGCTTAGAATTCTCTCTCTCCCTCTCCCTCTGCCCTTCCCCTCCCAAATAAAAAAATAAATACATAAATAAATAAATCTTTAAAAAATACAAAGTATAATCCATATATCAAAAATGGATCAATCTGACAACCTAATACTGAATTTAAAAACCAAGTTACAAAAGTGTACATCTATGAAAAATTTAAAACAAAGATACCAAATACTGTTTATGGGTACTATGTGGCAAACCTCTGTAAAGTATATGCAGTAAAAGTTTTTTTTAAAGTATAAAAAGTATTTTTTTAAGTACAAAAACAAAGTACTTAAGTATTCACATTAAAAGTGGATTGCTAGGCCCCATAGGCATTATAAAACCTGTCTGAAATGGTTGTACCAATTTTCATTTCCATTTCTATTTCCAGCATATAAAACTTCCTATGACTCCCAACATTTGGAATTGTCAGGTGTTTTAATTTTGGTCAATTTGAAGAATGAGAAATGGCAACTCATTGTTTTAATTTCTATTTCCCTTCATTCTAGCAAAGTTGAATATCATCTCCTCTGGGGAAGGAGATAAAGGATGAGATTAGGGCTTTTACTAGCTTTGTGTCTCGACTAACAACACCACAAATTTAACAGCTTAAACTAACACCCATTTATCATCTCTCAGTTTCCTTGTGTTAGAAGTCCAGACAAGGTTTTGCTGGGTTAGTTGTCTCGAATCCAAGCTTGAAATCGAGGAATCAACCAGACAGTGCTCACACTTGGGAACTGGACTAGAAAATATTCCAACTTCTGTCAAAATGTAGGCCAGTTTCATTTTCTTGCAGCTATAGAATCATGGTGGCCAGTTTTTTCAAAGCTGGCAGTGAGGAGAGAGGTTCTCTGTTGTTGTAAATCTCTGACTTCCAGACACTCTTTGAAGGGGTTCCCTAATTAGACTAGGCCCAAACAGGATAATCTCCTTTTCAGCAAACTAAAACTCGGCTGATTAAGGACTTTAATTACATCTATAAAATCTCTTACCCTTTGCCGTATAATGTAACTTAATCAAGAGAATGACATCACATCATCTTGCCATATTCTATTACTTAGGAACAAGCCAGAGGTTCTGTGACTCAAGGGGAAGAGGACATATAAGAGTGTGGCATAACCCTAGGGCATGTCCACCACAGGACCGGAGCCTTGATTTTGTCTAGGATATGTTCTCTCTCTTAAAAAATGGAGTCTAAATCTTAACATTTATTCAATATTGATGTTGCCTCCACCGATATCTGTTAAATTGTTTCTGGGACTTTTCTTTATCATTGAAATAGTTCAAAATGTAAGCAACAAAGTTTTTAAAAAATTACTAAGTAGGCTCACCAGTAAAGGACATTTCAAAAGACCAATAGAACAGAAGAAGAGGGTACAGAAGAGGTCAGGTTTGATGATATCATCACTTTTTCTAAACCCCAGATTCTGAGAGCCCTTGATTACTTTTTTTGGCCTATTTTATTATTTTTATTTTTTTAATTCTTTTTTTAGACACTTCTTTATTTATTTATTCATGAGAGACACAGAGAGAGGCAGAGACATAGACAGAGGGAGAAGCAGGTTCCCTGCAGGGAGCCTGATGCGGGACTCGATCCCAGGACCCTGGGATCATGCCCTGGGCCAAAGGCGGCACTCAAACACTGAGCCACCCAGGTGCCCCTTCTTTGGCCTGTTCTAAAAACCAGTGGGCCCACAGATCCAATGTCTGCCCTTCATGCCCAATTAACAAAAAGCGTCTGTGTTATGTTTTTATTTGATGAAACAGGAGATGAGCTCCTTTGGTTCCCGACTGCTGAGGTTAGTTACTGGACAGCATCTGGCTTCTTCTCAGAGTTGCCAGCTAAGAGCTACTGCAAATCCAAGAAAACCAGGACCTAAGATCATTAAACACATTTTTGGTCACATTCCTGCAAAAAGAAAATTAACCCCACCTCGAGTAACTTGTTGACAAAGTGACAGAAATTGATACTGTCAGGAAAACATGTAGTCAAATGTGGCTTAAGTCTCTGGCCTAAACTCTAAAAATGCATTTACTTTACTATGAGTTAGCAAAGCATAACAAGTTTCAACAAGATCAGAACAGACTGGAGGTTTGAATTATATAAACACATTTTGGTGCCAAGAGAAAACACTGTAAAGTAGTTTAAGCAACTCAAAGAATAGAGTCTGAGTAAACTTTTTAAGCAGGGAAGGAGAAACCAGTCTTTTTCTAGAAACTTATGGAATGATAAAGATACCAATAACTGGTTTAACATTTTCAAACTCTTTCTTGCCCCCCGGCTTATTTAAATTGCTTATTTGCCATTTTATTTGCACTTACTTGAAATTATTTTGTTTGTCTTAACCTCTTTCAAAAAAAAAAAATTCAATGAAAATAAACAGAGAAATTGGAAGACCCCTCTGGAAAATCCTCATTTCAACCTTCTTTTAGTTCCACGCCTAAGGAGATTCAGGGGATCAAAGTCCTCCATCTCTAGGCATGAATGGGGCCCAGAGAAAAATCACACCATGTAAGCCTCTCTATTGATTTCTGTAGGAGATAGGTTTAATTTCAACAAGGATCATCTTGTTTGGGAAAAGAGATTGCTACAGGGCATCTTGGTGGCAGGGAAAATAATATGTAAAGGAAGTAGCAGTCTGACTTGCTTAAGCCTAGTGCCAGGTGAAGGGTTAGAGCATTGATTATATATCTATGAGTTTCTGGTGTTTCGCTCTTTGTGGCACAGGTACTTCCTCCTTTCCTGTTGGAAACTTTGCTGAACTATTACCCTAACACTACTATAGTAGCTCTGTATTAATCTGTTAATAAATTACCACAAAACTCAGCAGTGTAAAACTGTAAATCTTTACTATTACACATCATTTCTGAGGCTCAGGAATCCAAAAACAGCTTAGCTGGGTAGCTCTGGCTTAGGGTTGCTCTGAAGGCTCTAATCAGGGAGTCAGCTCAAGTTTTAGTCATCTGAAGGCTTGACTGGGGCTGGGTGATCTGCCTCCAAGACCGCTGCCTCATATTGTCGTTGGCCAGAGGTCTCAATTCCTTGATAAATGAGTCATTCTATAGGCTGCTTGACTGTCCTGAGATAACAGTTGGCTTCCCCAGAAGGAGTAATCAGAGAAAGTAAGGCAAAGCCACAATATCTGTTATTACCCAGCCTTGGAAATGACATAGCATCCTTTTTGCAGTATTCTATTGGTTGCACAGACCAATCCTGATATAATGCAGGAGGAGATCACACAGGAGGCTATCTTGTCAGCAGGCTAACTGCAACTAACTGAAATAATGAATTACTGATACTTGCTTCAATATTTTGCCCTCCCATTTCAAGTGATCTCTTTTCTCTAATACATTGATTTTTTTATTGTCTTTGGAATTTAAAAAAAATCTGGTAATATATAAATGTTAGGGCTGGACTTTACATGTTGCCCCTCCAGAAGTGTGTTTGCTTTATTTACTTATTTTTTAAAGACTTTATTTATTTGAGAGAGAGCATGAATGGGGAAGAGGGGCAGGGAGAGGGAGAAGCAGACTCCCCATTGAACATGGAGCCTGATGGAAGGCTTGATCCCAAGACCCTGGGATCATGACCTGAGCTGAAGGCAAACACTTAACTGACTAAGCCACTCACAGGCCCTAGGAAGTATACTTACTTTAAAAGAGAAGTTTCTTTGGGGGTGAGGGAAATATTCCAGAATAAGATAGTGGTGATGGTTGTACAACATTATGAATATATTAAAAACTATTGAATTATATACTTTAAAATGCTCAGAATATGTGATACAAACTTCACTGGAATAAAAAACAATTTTAATCAAGGGCGTCTGGTAACATTCACATCAAATTTGCTGATCCAAAAAGACTTACAGTTGCTTTTAGCTCTTTACATTGTTTGTTCTCTCAGCTCAAAACTGGAGTATGATTAATCCAGAAACTATCAGGTCCTGGGAAAAATGATATATGGAGCTCACACTTAGGGTAGGCTGGAGTCTACTGGAAATAACAGTAAGTACTAGGGCAGTGTAATGGCAAGTTTTTAAGATCGCTATTGAATCACATTCCTATGATCCAGCTCACATGATCCTTCCATAGGGAAATACACACAGCACATCTTATTCTGGCCTAACAAATGTTATCAGTAGATTTGTGTATTCTTTGAGCATTTCCCCTAAGATCACTTATGTCGGGGCATTTTTTTGCACAATTTGTGATTTCACTTGGTAATTGTTTTCCATTATGTTGGCTTGTGTCATCAGCTACTTGAAGAGGCGCCAGATTTTTTTTTTCTTGTGTTTAATACCCTTTGTGGCTATGAGACTCAGTCTGCCAAAGACCCTTGATCAGTTTTTGTTTTCCTGCACACACCACCCTTGTCAGTAATCAGGAAAACTGAGTCAGCCTCAACCGGCACTGATGGTCACAGTGTGCCAGGGATCACATCTACTGTATCATCAAGTATTAAACGACTGTCCCAAGTAGTTCTTAGTCCTGAGCCTCAGAGTGGTTACATGACTTTCCCAGAGGTCATACAATCAGTTGAAAATATATTACCTAAAGTAAGACCCTTAGACACAGAGCATTCCGCTTTGAAGCAATTCAATAAATTATAATAAAATTCAACTGAGATTAATGAAATTGACCTCATCTGACTTGCTATGTACAAAGATTGTGTGTGAGCTGGAAACCTACCTTCCCATTTACCAGATTCTCCATAACCTGACTCTTATCTTTCTACGATGCAGAGGGAGATGCATAGGAAATGGGGGTCCACAAGCATGTGACTTTCAGACAGGTCCGGGACTTGTCTTCTCCACCTCTCACTATCTTTTCTTTTGCTCTCTTTCAGCAAGTCCAGAACAGAGTCATGAGTATGAGAGCAAAGCATGACACTGCTTATCCTGTTGATCAAAGTCATGAGGTCAGCATAGCAGATCTGCTCGATCCTCTCAAGGCTCCATGAGTGTTTTCTGTCTCTTGGAGGCCTCTTCTAAATTCTGTTTTTCAGGTTTTCTGTGGCAGCTGGTAAAATAAGGAAGTATTGACTCTCAAAATTCGATAGATATCATGTAATAAAATGCTTTGCCTATTCCTGTTCTGCATTGATATCTTTTATTAACTGGAATCATAAAATATCTTACGTATAAGCCTAAGTTGAGTAATAATGAAACTTTTGTAATCGCTGAAATTGTTCGTGCGTTGGAGAGTCAGGAAAATATGTCTAAGGGTGCGATGGTGCCCAGCTATACTGATAAAAGGGAATGTATGTCAATATTAATGTCAAATGAAGGGAGACACAGGATACTTCAAAATGTGTCACTAACAGCAATGGGATTTGCAGCTCAAATTTGCAAAGAGGTAGTTAGAAAGACATTCCAGAGGTGGAGGGTCAGAGAATTTACAGAACCCTTGTCCTTCTGGGGAATGAAGAAGGGAATATCCAGAGCTCAAAAAGCCTTGTACTGAGGCTTGCAAGGGGAGCCTTCTGATAATCCCAAAATAACCACTGCGACCTGATTCTGTTCTTTGGTACCTTTTACAGATGAATAATCCTGAGGTCCAGCACAGCCAGATCACTGAAATCTTTCTGAAAGGAACTCATTACATATTTCTACATCAACAAAACCCATAATCCGTGATAATCTCCTTTTCACCAGGACGGAAGGGGAAAGGAGGAAAGGAAAAGGAACGTAAGAAATTACTCATTTTTTATGGCTATCATGATAAAGAGGTACTTGCTTTAAGAGCCTGGATATCAAGAGTGTTTCATTTGAGTGTCTCCACACCTTGGGAAGGAAGTTTGAAATACTCTTGCATGCAAAAATGAAATATTTTCATTGGTAATATAGTCTTTTGACTAAGGATATTAAAATATTATATTAATATATAAATATTAAATATATATTATATTAATATATAAATATTAAAAATACTTCATAACCAGTAAAGTCATAGAAATTGGTATGTAAACTTCAAAATTTAGAAACATAACTTTATATACTCTCAGAAAGAAAAAATGAAAATTCATGTGTTTTTTAACATCACTTGCCAAGTGATTGAACTGCAGTAGAATTCCTTAAATAATTCTAATAATTTCCAGATTATTTATTGATTTTTAAATATTGTTTATATGATCTTTTGTTTGACACGGCTGTCACTAGCCACATGATGGCCCCATCTGAGCTCTAATTTATTAGAGACATGTTCCCACCACATCAGACTTCTCACAACTTCCCTGTTAAATTGACCAAGATAAGGTGATCTGTGATGCTGTGAAGTGCATGAGGATCATTGTCTCTCATCTCAGCTCTCCGATCTCGCCGGTGTTCTCCAGGGCTTCACTCTTTTCTCTCCATGCCCTCTGGTCCCTCATCCCTGACGGGACTACCAGGGCAGGTTGCCCACTCGGAGCCTCTCCTGGCATAAGTGAATCAGAAGGTAAAAGGAAGGTAGGAGAAAAGAGACAATGAGGTGGAGAAGTGCTCATCTTCGTCACCAAGAGTCTGCCTCTTGTTTATAGCCCCCACCCCCCGCCCCCCAGCCCAGGTGGTGGGAGATGGTGGCAGCAGGTCCTATGTAGGGCAATCTGTGGGCAACAGGTGCAGGTTTGAGCTCAACTACTGAGCAATATACAAAAAAAGTGTAAGACAAAGGGAGGAGAATAAAAGAAATGCAAATGAAAGTCACCCACAAATTGGGCAAGGGCTCTGAGGTTTCCCAGAGGCAAGAGGGCTCCAGCTGAGGCTGGGTCTGCCTCAGGAAGGAAATGGCAGGAGGGCATCTGAAGGGACACCCGGCTCCTCTGTCCAGCAGCTTGCCATTGGTGTCCGGCCAGAGGGAAGTTCACTTGGTTACTTACTGGTGTGCTGACCCTTTGGCTCTCAGGTAGGTTCCCTCCCACATAGTCCTCTTCGCTGTGCTCAGGGTCCCCTCCCACCCCATGGATCACGGAAAAGTATCAGACAAGTTCCCCCAAGCCATCTGAAAGAACCCAAACAAATACCTGCTAGGCCCAGTAGCTCCCCAGCTGCTACCTGAGTTTTACCATTCTCTATCCCTTGGATGATGTTAGGCATTGTTTGAGGGGTTTACCAGAAACATCTTCCTCAGCTCTGCTCCGTGTCCATCCCCTCCCACCCAGGAATTTTAAACTTAGAATCCTCCCACACCTAAAACAGAATGTCTCTGCCAAGGTCCCTAACCCTGCTCTCCAACGTTCAAACCAGAAAAATGTGTTAGAATTGTATGTGCAATTTCTGAGACTATGTAGCTGGATTTATATTATTCTTTTTTTCGACTTATCACAGTTACTGTTAGATTAATGATCAGTTGGAATTTATATAATTCAACATTCTTTAAAAAAAAAGATTTTATTTATTTATTCATGAGAGACACACTGAGAGAGAAGCAGAGACACAAGCAGAGGGAGAAGCAGGCTCCATGCAGGGAGCCCGATCTGGGACTCGATCCTGGAACTCCGGGATTGCGCCCCAGGCTGAAGGCAGATGCTCAACTGCTGAGCCACCCAGGTGTCTCATAATTCAACATTCTTACAATCCCCAGCCATGCTGGTGGATGCTAGCTGAATCAGCTCTCCCTATGCTATCAAATACAAGAACCTAAAAGCCCCTCAGCCACTTCCCAAAGAATGTTCTGTGGATTCAGCAAATCCATGCAGTATACTGGGGAGTAATATTCTGGGGATGTTAAGCCAGTGTATTTTTCTGTTATTTGAAATGACTGGTTTCTGAGTCACTCCATGGTTTTCACATCAAGTGTCACTCCTGGACAACTGGGACCATAGAAGTGTCTTCATGGTATAGAGGAGATGCCCTTACCATGTGACAGCTGAGTTGTGAGGACCTCAAGTCCTCTCGAGGGAAAAATATGCAAATGTAGAAATCAGAGAGGACCATGAAAGGAAAGCCACTTCTTCTGACCCAGGTGGACTCTGGGAGGGGACGGAAAGGAAAGGAAAGGAAAGGAAAGGAAAGGAAAGGAAAGGAAAGGAGAGAAGAGGAGAGGAGAGGAGAGGAAAGGAAAAGGAAACTTAGAGGTCATCACCTTCATTTTAACCTCTCCTCCCCTGGCCAAAGTAGCATAGGAAAGAGATGGGATAGATATGATAAGGAGAAAGCCCAAATCAGAGGGACTTTTAAGACCTGCACCATTTTTGGAACTCTAAGAGTAAAGACCACAATGCGATGTGGCCTCAAGACATTGTCAGCCAAGTTTTCTGGGCCAATATTAGCCGCATTGCTAGAGGAACATCTGGTGTCCAGTTCCACTGGTGTTAACGGTCTCTCCTGCAACATCTATGCTTGGCAGTGACAAGGGTGCTATCAGCACCAGGTCTGATCCGCAGCAGGATATTGGCCCTTGTTTCTGGCTAAGTGACCTCTAAGCTTAGTTTTCTGGCACTCAGAGAGATTCTATGCCTACTCATAATCCTTTCACCGTATTCCTTTTCTGTGTAAACAGTATGGAGCTGGTTTTCCTTATTGGCAACTATGGACTGTGGCTAAATCATAAAATAACTCAAGGAATGGGATTCTGTAAGAAACAAGCCCAAACATGTGAAATTCATTGAGTAAAGAAATTAGGGTACCAGAATTTGAGGTTAGATGACTCTGCAGCTATAAAGCATTTAATGAAGCTATCACCTATTCTACTTTTGGTCACACGTTGAACAGAGTATAGTATTAAAAGAAATGGCAGGGGATCCCTGGGTGGCTCAGTGGTTTGGAGCCTGCCTTTGGTTCAGGGTATAATCCTGGAGTCCCAGGACCTAGTCCCACATCGGGTTCCCTGCATGGAGCCTGCTTCTCCCTCTGCCTGTGTCTCTGCCTCTCTCTCTCTCTCTTTCTCTCTCTCTCTCTCATGAATAAATAAATAAAAATCTTTAAAAAAAATAAAATAAAAAAATAAAAGAAATGGCAGGAATGATTTAGGATGCTTTTTGAGGATGGTCTACTTTTATAGACCATTCTCAAAGTCCTATAGTAGAAATATGAGCTTAGCCTGAAGATGACCATCTGAGAGCACAGAGGAAGGCTGGAAACTTGGAGGAGATAAATTGGAGTAAAAGCAAGCCTAATCTGCCACACATTTCCCACACACTTCTCATTAACCAATTTTTTGGCCAAGAAAAGAGAATACAGTGTAGGGAAGTGCTGGATCATGGCTAGTGCCTTGCTCACACAAGGCTATTACTTTGCACAAATTCAAGGTAGTTGCCATTGATATTCAAGACCAAGAAAAGAGACAAGGCCCAGAGAATCATGGTATGGAGCATGGATTCTCAGACTCAAAGATTACACAGACACATGCTTTGGCTGTAGTCATTAGCTCATGAAATGGATAAGAAACAAATCAAACCTATTCTTAGAAACATTATTAATGGAATTATTCTCTGGAGAAACCCCAGTATTTGCTAACATTAACCAGAAATAGTTCAACTTCTTTGGTAATCTCCACAACCCTAAAGTGTAGATGCTAAGGTCTGTGCCATTTTTCATCTGTGGGGCAATGTTAGGCAATGTTTGAGGAAGCTGGAACATGAGAAGCTATATGTGAACCTGATAATACCTCACAACATCCAGAGACACTAGAATTGGAGTTGGGCATATTAACTGACAGAGACATTGGGTTGTTTTCCTTTAAGAAAGCAATAATCATAATTCACACAGGAATGATTATCTTTGGAAATGTAGATAGAGGAATGCGTTTAGATGTTGAGTGACCAAGGGATAGTCTGTCTGTAGCAGAAATAGTTATATGTTTACCCTACAGCTATTTTTACTACTTGGTTTTTGTCCAGGTAGACACAGTTATGCAAAATCATGAACCAAGTAGAGAATGAGCTTGGTCTTAGGTACAATCCAAGTCTATCATGGTGGCTCTGTTCTGTAAACTGGTGATTGATTTATACAAAGACATGGCATATAATCCTGGCCAATGAGGAAAGAGGAAAAATTGGGGGGACTTTTGTCCTAAGTAAGACACAAAAAGGAAACAGTGCTTCTTCCTTTGGATATTATTGTTTATAGACATGTTACCTGAAACTGCAGTTCTCTCTTAGCCTGAATATAAAACCAAAACACATGGAAGACAGAATCATACAGAAATGGATCCAGAAATACTGATTATACCATGAATGGTGCCATATTCCCTTGAACAGATTTTTGTTAAGGGAGACAACAAAGATCTTTAACATTTAAACCAGATGGTTTGAAGTTTTCTATATTTGTATCCCAAGTCATTCTAATGATACAGTTCACAAACCTAATGTATCATCAAAATCAGAAGGAACTTTTTTCACACTGAATATACACCAACAGATTGTTATACAACATCCCCCCCCTTTGATCCTTCTCTCAAGTTGAGAAATAGCTGATTATAAATTTTTATGAAAACAAAGAGCCAAGAATAACCAAGACAATCTTGAGGATGAACAAAGTTAGAGGACTTAGACAACCTTATATCAAGTCTTATTTTAATCATCATGGCCTTGGTACATGGAAAGACAAATAAACCAATGGGCGAGAACGGAGTTCACAAAGAGACACATACATACATAGTTGTTTGATTTATGACCAGTTACTCTACACTGTAAGATAGTCTTTTGAACAAATGGCATATGGATATCCATATAGAAAATCAGACACCATGCAGAAAAAAATTAACTTTACCTCTTTTCTCATATATATGCAAACATCAATTCCAAGGGCACCAGAGATCTAAATGCAAGAGAGCAATAAAGCTTTCAGAAGGTAACATAGGAGGATATCTTCATGATCTTGGGGTAGGCAAATCTTTTTTAAATGGTATACCAAAACCATAAAGAGAAAAATTGACAAATGAGACTACATTAAAATTGAGATCTAAAAGACAGCATTAAGGAAAAGTCAAGCTACAAATGGACAGAAGTGTATCTGACAGATATAAAACATAGAAACATAAAATGTGTATCTGTAAAAGAATATATAAGGAACTCCAACAAAGCAATAAGCACAAACAACCCAAGAAGAAATGCACAAAAGATTTAAAAAAAAGATACCTCCCAAAGGAGACATCCAAAGAGCTAATAAACACTTGACCAGAAATATGTACACGTGTTTTCTGAAGCACATGCACAACAATTTTTATTGCAGCACTATTCTTAATAATCAAATATTAGAAACAACACAAAGGTCCAGTCAAGACAGACCAGAAAATAAATTGTTGCATTTTCATACCACAGAGTAAAAGTCAACAATAAAATTGAACACATTACTACTGCTTCGCTGGCCTCCACAAACAGAATGCTGAACCTGGTACGAAGGAGTATATGGTGTCTCATTCTATTTGAGTAAATTTGGAAAAGAGGCCAAAATAACCTATGGTAATAGAAGTCAGAATAATGGTTGTTTCCTGGAGTGGAGTAGGGTAGGGAGTGACTAGCTGGTGGCCTTAGAGAGGCTTCTGGAATGCCGGCAAAATTTGATGTTTTTTCCCCTAGGTGTGGCCCCGCAAGTGGGTTCACTATATCCAATTTCACTGAGCTGTACCATTTGGAACAGTATGCATGGATGTGACACTTTATAAGGAAATGTACATCTAAAAAAAGTCACTTGGGGTTTGACTTTTCTCTTTGCACATGCCCTCCAAGAGAGAATAGTATGTGATGTCACCTCCTTTAAAAGGAAATAAACTCTTAAGACAAGTTCTTAGAAAAATGTAAAGATGAGGAACTGCTTGTTGTTGAGCCTCTGGATGAAAGTGAAAACACACCTGGGGCCCCTACCTGGGAACATCTTGCCTAAAGAGTAAAAAATGCATGGTTATAAGGACATCGTCTACTCTAAGAAAAAATATATGATGAGTAAGATCAGATTAAATGGAAATTTAGAGAAGGTGATAGAAACTTCCCAAGAAAGGTCAGGGATGCAGTTTTAACTGATGCTCTCAGGGATTCCAGAGAGTGTGGGAAAACCCTGTGGGATTATCACGCCATGAAGGACAGCAGATTGCTTCAACAAATGCAGTAGAACGTTGCCATCTCCTTATGAGGAACTTTCTAATTGAGATCTTTCAGGAATGGTGATTTTGCCCTCCCAGCTTTGTCTTATTTTAAGTACTCTGTCAGGAAAGCATTTTACCCTTTCTGAGGTTTTCTTGAATATATAAATTATTCTCTGTAGTATTTTGGCTCTGTTTACTTAACAGGGTTGAGAACAAAGGCACACTATACAAACCGTTAAAATGATACAGGGCTTCAGAAATGTTAAAGAAGTTGATCAGACAATTACAGTTTTTTTTAAACAATGGAATATTCTAGAAGGTCATAGGTTAAAGGCATTTAAGTCAAGTAATGGGTTTAAGTAGAAAGAGAACAAAGCATTTGGAAGACTGCCTTGTTTTTTGTCAATGTTCATGAAAAGAGAGTTGCATGATCGGCATTAACCCTGTCCTGTGCTCTTTTCTCAACATTTTAACTACCAAGAATCACTTTTTAAAATCTCAATCTCAAAAAAAATAAAAATAAAAAATAAAATTTCAATCTCCTTCTACTCCCATATTTTATAAGATTCTGTATGTCAAAAAAAATTGCACACTATACAGAATTCATTTTCATTTATTTAAAAAGATATATGATTGCCAAAGAGAACACCTACCTGCATGAGAGAACCAGTATAATCAAAATCATATAATAAATTCAATCTGAAGGAAAAAGAACATTTTAGTTACATTGTACTAACTCAATAAAAATATGACTTTAGAGACTTTTGCAAAATTGAAATTAGCGTGCAAATTCCTATTATCACCTCAGTGCTCTAGAGACTTGGGATGCCATTGTATGAAGGACAGCTCTGCTTTTTGTATCGTTGTATCAAAGACTTTAAGAGTATATACAAGGTTTATATATAATGGATGCAGAGTAATTCTAGATACACTATTAATATCTAGTCTTTAGAAAGTCTTCCACTGGCATTTTTC
Source organism: Canis lupus baileyi (assembly GCF_048164855.1). Classification (NCBI taxonomy): domain Eukaryota; kingdom Metazoa; phylum Chordata; class Mammalia; order Carnivora; family Canidae; genus Canis; species Canis lupus. The sequence goes on from NC_132852.1 coordinate 25,455,052, forward strand.
AGTCTTCTACCTTGAATTCAAACACAGAGAATTGTTGTTAAAACAAGATGGACATTTTTTCCATGGCCCAATGCTTCATATTCAATTTGTGAATTGGTTCCCACTGACAAAGATTCTCCTCACCTCCTAAAATCACTTAGTTGACAGTGCAAGGGAACCAATAAAAAAATTCTTATTCTGCAGGTAGGGAGCTCAATGAGGTAGAGATATTGTCTGAAGTAAGGAACGAGTTGATAGGCCAAATTTCAATTACCCACAGTAACTATGTTTTTCTTTAAAGGCAATAGCAACACATCTATTATCATTGAACCGCTACAAAGCAAACTCAGAGCTCTGTCCACCATGACATCAGGTCACCCAACAGATAATTACCGGTTTTTTGGTGTTGTGATGGGTTGAATTATATGCTCCCAAAAGATATATTGAAGCTCCAACCTCTGTAAAAAGTGGGAAATGCCGCATGAGGTCAGAGGTAAAGATTGGAGGGGTACAGTGGCAAGCTGGAGTCCCAGGGATGGACAGCTGCCAGGAGAAGCCAGGAAGGGGAAAAGAGAGATTCTATCCAGAGACCTCGAGGTACCATGGCTCTGCTGACACCTTGATTTCAGACTTCTAGCCTCCAGAACTGGAAACAAGTACATTTCTGTTGTTTGTTTTCAGCCACCCAGTTTGTGGTCCTTTGGGATAGAAACCCTAGAAGACAAACACAAGTGCAAACACTTAAATTTCAATTAAAGACCAGAAGCGTGGGGACTCATTATTTTCCTTGTAATGAAAATCTGGCTCCCATAAATGAGCTGGTTTATTTCTGCAAGCACTAACATAAGTTAAAAAAAAAAAAAAAAAAAAAGACCTTTTATGCAGAACCACTTTCTGATGGTGGTTGTAACTTTCCATACCTCACTATCTGAAAACCTCCTCCTAGGAGATAAAACCTCAATGTGACTCCAGTTCCCTTGAAGACACACCCCTTTTAATCCACAGCTGATCTAATACTTCATACAAATACTCCTAGCTAGTACTCCTGACCCAAGAGACAGGTTTGTGTCAATCTAAAAATGTCAATATTATTGGAATTAAAGCTTACTGAGTAGTATCCAGACAGGGAACAACTTCTAAAAATAAGACAAGGAAGAAAAATCACCTTGTTCCATGAATGCTGAAAAATAAAATACATCGTTTGTCCTAAGAGATGGTCTACAAATATTTCCCGCTGAGACCTGCTGTGTATTTCCAAATCATGTTCCACAGAAAACTAGCCCATGAACTACTCTTCATCAAGGCGACTTAGTCATTTGATGCATTTCAGAAAGACAGCATCCTCTTTCTCTGGGAGACTCTCTATGTGTATTTGCATATTAAATCCTCCCAGAGACTGTAGTTAAAAACATAGACAAACATATTTTAGCTAATATTGTATTTCCCCAAATACCTCCCTAAGACCCTCTTTCTCTTATAAGAGCCATTAATATCTAGGAACATACTTTGAAAAAAAACAATGGGCCCACCAAGCACACTCAAGTTCCCCACTGCAAGAGAAAACTGAACTATTTACTGGGATGTGTATATAGTTGACTTTCCAGAAGAAGCACGCATGAAGAGATTTATTGGCTTACTGAGGATGAGACATGGGTTCAGAGTGGTGGGGCCCTATGCAATCTGGGGGTGGGGTGGGGTGGAGGACCCTTTAAGGAAAAGCATACAAAATGACCACAGAACACAACACCATTTCTTTCCTGTTCTTGGGAATAGTCCCAGGCAAGTGAGGGTTTCTGAACCTTATGCTTCATTAGCTTCATGGAAAATCCACCTCGACTTTAAATATGGTTGGCTACATGGAATAAAGTCAAAACTCAAATTAGGGGTGGCATCAACAAAATTGGAATGTGTTTCTCTCTCAGGTCATAGTCCAGAGATGGACACCGCAGGGATGGCGTTATGGCGGCTTCGTGTGAGGTTCTTCTATCTTGTGGCTGTGTCATTCCTAGAATGTTGCCTTTGGCACCAAGTCTCCCAGGCAGGCAGCAGGATTGAGAAAGAGCTAGAAGAATGAGCATGCTCTGAAGTTTAGGGACATGCTCTTTGAGGTGCATCTAGAGCTTTTTCTTGCATCCCGATCCAATGCTAGAGTTTCATTACATGGGCTCCCTTAGCTGCTTACTTTCTTAGAAAGGAAGTCTGTATTCCAGGTGGTCAGGTACCTTGGGGAAATGGCAAGGGTTTTATTATTGTAGAAGTAGAGGAAAATCAGTACTGAGACCGCTAGCATTTTCTTCCTCCTATCTCTCGACCTCTGTCTCTCTCTCCTTGTCTCTCTCTCTCCTCACTCTGTGTGTCTCATTCATTTTTTTTTTTTTTTTAGCTTCTTTGAGGTCAATTTGTTTCTCTCTCTCTCTCTCTTTTTTTTTTTTTTAAGATTTTATTTATCTGACAGCGAGAGAAAGAGAGAGAGCACAAGCAGGGGGAGCAGCAGCAGGAAAGGGAGAAGCAGGCTTTCTGCTGAGCAGGAGCCCTATGTGGGGCTCGATCCCAGGACCCTGACTGAGATCATGACCTGAGCTGAAGGCAGATGTTTAACCAACTGAGCCACCCAGGTACCCCTCTCTTTCATTTTTAAATGGTCAAACTCAGAGCTTTATCATGAAGCATTAATTAATATCTTGTGCACTGAGCACCGATGTCCCTAAAACCATCAGAATAGGCTTATACAGTCTGTGTTGTTTCTTAGAAAATCAAAGGATAAAGTAAATAGAAAGTAGAAAGTAAAATAGGGTAAAAAAAAAAAAAAGAAAAAGAAAGTAAAATAGAAAAAAAATTTTGTGGATCGCAGGGGTTCCCACATTCTCTGTAAGCAGAGGCTACATTTCATCTCCCTGTGAGGCCCCACAAGACAAGACTGAGCTTGAGGTGAGGGGCTGAGAGTGAGAGGAGCAGCCCCAGGAGGGGAGCCACTGCCAACCAACCACAGGCCTCCCCCGCCCCCACCCTGGAATCCAGGAGAACTTGGGGACCAGAGGGAGGGGCGCTGGCTCTAGTTGGCTTAGAGAACGTGGAAGCTTTTACTTTTTTCAGGGTGAAGGGAAGCAGGAAGGTACTTTACTGGAGGAAGGTTTAAACAAGAAAATCTGTACTTGGATTTCTTGGAAGAGAGATGCCAAGTGGAGAACAGTCTGAGAAATTTGAGCAGGCTGATTTCTGACTATTTGAGCTGTATCGTCCTATTAACAGCAGGGTCTTTCTGCTGTTAGCAGAGACTGTTAGCACTTCAGCAGGCAGGGGAAGATTCCGGGAATCATCTTTGGGCTTTTGGCAGGCTGGCCCAGGGCCCACTGTGTGCCCCTTCAGCCCTAGAGGCTCGAATCCCTCTTTTAGAAGTGCATCCTGGAACAAAGGGGCCCTGTCTGTTAACTTCCAGCTTTCGGGCAAGTCTTTGCCTTTAAAGATGGTGTAGAGTTAATGTAATGCAAACTTCCTATACTCACAGGAATTTTTTTGCATTTTATTTTTTCCAAACTGAGCTTAAGAGGCATGTGGTCGAAACTAATACACACTTACAAAAGGGGTCTGTGTGCCCTGCTCCACAGAGGCGTTCAGACACCATTCCAAACCCGGATGTGGCCTAAACCTGCCCTGGAAAAGCAGAAAGGCACAGGATACGGCCTGTAAAGAATCATCACTCCCCTCAATTATGTAAGACGTTTCAACAAACTCTATTCGTTTTTTAAGTCTATTAAACTATCTTGATAAGAAGAGTGTTTTCTAATAGAAAAATCAGATTAAAATCTAAAGAAAATAATTCTTAACCAAGCAGAGGGAAACGTTTTGGCAAGGTCTGAACCTCTGGCAGGGGCCAAGCAAAAGTTAGGATAAATGATTCGTAAGTTATTAATGCTTTATTCAAACAAGGCCCTGTTTTTTAAAATGTGTTAGGTATACGTATATAAAAATATAAAGTTAGGTCATCTGATATTTTGAGTAAATTAATACATGTAGTGTTCTATGCTATTAATTAGCTACTTTATATGGTGCCCTCTTTAGGGAATGGCAATGAAAGATTTGGTATGAGGGGCGCCTGGGTGGCTCAGTGGTTGAGTGTCTGTCTTTGGCTCAGGTTGTGATCCTGGGGTCCTGGGATCGAGTCCCACATCTGGCTCCCCGCAGGGAGCCTGCCTCTCCCTCTGCCTGTGTCTCTGCTTCTCTCTCTGTGTCTCTCATGAATAAACAAATAAAATCTTAAAAATATATATATTTGGTATGATATGAACTGCTATAGAGAATCAAGTCTATTTTGGCACACGCAAGTTCATTGCATTGATCAGTCACTGTACATTGTTTGTGTGCCGTGTCCAAGGCCCTGGGGTGGGGACAGAAGGGACACAGAAACAAGTAGCTCCTGCTGCTGCCACAGCCAGTGAATTATCCAGTGGGAGGAGAGAACTTGAGTCCACAAACAAATCTAGTTCACCATATTTTGTAATCAATGCTAAAACATGTCTATAAGGGCAGCCTGGGTGGCTCAGTGGTTTAACACCTGCCTTCGGCCCAGAGAATGATCCTGGAGACCCGGGATCGAGTCTCATGTCAGGCTCCCCGAATGGAGCCTGCTTCTCCCTCTGCCTATCCCTCTGCCTGTCTCTCTGACTGTCTCTTTCTGTGTGTGTGTGTGTGTGTGTCATGAATAAATAAAATCTTAAAAAAAAAAACACACACACACAATAAAAACAAGTCTACAGGCAGCAAGAGGAGGCAGTCTTCTTGGTGAGGGGCTTCCTGTGGGCCAGGCACTATATTATATGATTTTCTTGACATGGATTACCATGACAGGATGACATGATGACTGTGTGATGTCTGAGGAAACTGAGTCAGAGAAAATGGTAGCTAACTTGCTGAAGATCAAAGCTCAAAGGCAGGGGAGCCAGGTTTTTAGACTCAGACTGCTAGATCATTGCTCTTTGCACTATAAGACATGCTTTGGACACAGCCATGAGGACTTGACTCTTTCTGGTTGAGACAATTACAGATGGTCATAGAGAAGTGCCATCCAAGCTGAGTCCCAAAGGATCCAGAAGGTTATGACAGAGTGAGTGGTAGGAGGGAAGGAAGTGAGCAAAGATGTGGAGACGGAAGAGCATAGAGGCTGCTCGAGGAACTTAAAAGAAGTCTAATTTGTTGGCAGCTTGGCCAGTAGCAGAGGGTAAAACGAACAGGCTGGTGCAGTGTAGGCATCAAGCAGAGTCCAGTGGTGACAATCCATGCATTGAATTGGGCCCAGAGCAAAATCCCAGCTTTATGGCCTGGTTTCCTCTGGAGAATGGGGATTGAAGAGACTCCTCAATTCCCTTTCTGATTCTGTGTCTGTGCTTCCCTGTCTGGGAACCTTCGTTCCCCTCTTGCTACTTCCTACCTCTGTCCACAAGGGAAGTAGACACTTCCATCTACTGCCCACCCCACTCCTCCACTAGCTTCTGTCCAAACCACCAGTGCCAGTGGTTTCCTGTTTGGGGAACACATGAGACTCTCACTGGGCCACTTTCTACCTGAGGTCAGAATGCCTTCGTGGTAAAGGACAAACCCACCTGAGTTGCTCTGCTGCTGATTCCTATCTCCAACGGTGGGCTCTGTGCTTCCAGCTGAGGACCGTGATGAGCTCTACTGGCTTGCAGGAAGCCCTCTTCATATTTTCCCAGATGTGTTTTGGAAGCTAAGTGGATTCCCTGATAATCTTGGGCTTAGCGACAGGGAAACAAGGAGAAGCTTTCCTTAGATTTCCTTGCTTAAACCTTATTCTACAAATCCGCCTTGCATTGGGATTACTGAGTCCCTGCCCAGCTATTAATGAATTGGCATCTTGTTTTCCTGTGAGTTTTGTTCTTTGTGTGTATAGATTCCTGGGTTAGAGTCTCTATAGAAGGGGAGAGAGTGAAGGAGCAGGAGGTAGAGGGGAGAAAAGAGGAGGAGGCTGGAGAAGAGGAGGGGAAGAGCCTCATTATCAGCCTCAGGAAAGGCATATGCTTGAGGGTTGATGCCTGGGGTGAGACTGGCACAACTTTCTGGCTTTATGGGTTTTTTTTTTTTTTTTCAGTTCCATATCCAAAAGAAGGAAAGTTCTCCAAAATTCAATTTGATTCTACAAACACTTACTGGGGGCTTAGTATGTATAAGAAACTCTTCTAGATCTTGGGAATAGGTTGGGCAAGGAGAGGAAAGAGACAAAAGAGCTTCCCTCAAGGAATTCAAGTACAAAATTGAGTGGATTTAGCTTATCACTGAAGTTTAGTAGGAGCATTCACTTCTTCCAATTTACTGCAAACTCTACAAAATATCAAATGACAAATTGACTCATAAGAGCTCTTAGGAGTGAGAACTGGGTGTCTTCCAGGGGGTTATATAAGACAATACCATTTATAAAAATGAGCTTCTTTTCTCATTTTTCTTGATTCTGAAAGCTTTTGTTACCCTTATCACCTCTGATAACTTTAAAAAATCATGCAGAGGTGCTACCCAACAAATGCTTATCTAAGCAAAGACAGGTCACTCCCCCTGCCCATGATCCAGTCAAGTGCCTGCTCCTTCAAAACCTCATCACAGATCACAGAAAATAGATGTTCAAAATAATCACAAAGGAACAAATAAGATATTTCCAGGATCTAACACTTTTGAAATTAGATCTCAGAAGACACTATTCCAATTGTTAGATCTATCTTTGTGTTAAAACATAATCCTTAAAAACAGCAGGACTCTGGAAAAGTCTTTGCAATATTGTTTCTCACTATTCAATATCATCTTCACCTCCTCCTGGGCCTATTATGCTACAACACAGAATATCAACCTCATTCTTCATTACAGAAAATATCTATAAACTTCTACAGGCATATCCTTAATATGTTTTGCTTGTTTTAATGCTTCTCTTAAGATAATTATGAGATTGATTGGATGCTTGCAAAGTAGCTCCAGGGATCCGTGACTCTAACCCAATGAATGGTTTCAAAAAGAAACTAAGTCCTAAGAGATATGAGAGGTATCAGGGACAATCACACGTATGCAAGCTGGTGGGAAATAGAGGAGGGAGTGCGACACAAAAGCAGGTGTCACTGCTGCCCTCTTGACAGTGGGCCCCGAGAGATATACTTCACCCAACCATCCCATCCCCATCCTTCTCTCCTCTCAGAAGCCAAGAAAAGAAGCTAAACCCTGAGTGTGCTCGAATGACTTTCACACATGGGAGTGGAGAAACAAATAAATACATACTGAAGGGGACTGAATGGATGCCAGTGGAAGGCCACTGAGTCACATGGGTTTTCCAAGGCATGCCTTCATTGGCAGAGATCATCAGTGACATTTCATCATGTACTGTAGGAGTGTGGCTTTCGCATTCCCAGTTCTCCCCATCCCTGGCGCAAATACAGCAGGAACACACTCTGGTTTTCTGGATATGGCTTGAGAATACCTAAAACACTGTAGCATTTGCTTCTCACAGGGAAGAAAAACAGCACAAAAATGAAAAGAAGATCATCTGCCCTTGCCATCAGAAAATACTTGCATTTCAAAGAGTGTCCTACACTGACCAAGGTGAAAATCTCTGGCTCATGCCAATTATGCTATTAGGTAGAGGGATGGAAGATAGAGAGATTAGGTGGTTGTCCTCCTTGCTGCCTGCCATGCTACCACTGCCCCCCTCCGTGTCTATTCATGGGCAAGTAAAGGCCCTGGCACCCCCACCTTTTTTGTAGCCAGCCACAAGAAGTGGTACCCTAGTGTTGATTCCTAGGGCCATTGTGCCTTCTCAATAAGATTACACATCAAGTTGTCTCACAGTCTTTAAAGACTGTACTGAGGCTTCTCCTGGCCCAGTTAGTCACCCACACCAGCCGAGACCTCACTGTCCCTGATTCTAAGGAACAGCTCCCTTGATCAGCAATGAGTCAGTCTTGGATTTAGTTTCTTCAACTGTATATCCAGGACTTAGCATTGGTTTCCTTTTTTAAACACTAGTTCTTCCAGATGCCTGGTTAGCTCAGCAGTTGAGTGCCTGCCTTGTGCTCATATAGTGATCCTGGGGTCCTGGGACCGAGTCCCACATCAGGCTCCCCTGCAGGGAGTCCGCTTCTCCCTCTGCCTATGTCCCTGCCTCTCACTCTGTGTCTCTCATGAATAAATAATCTTAAAACAATTAATTAACACTAGTTCTTCAGTGGCTAGGTTTCCTTTTTTTTTTTTTTTTTTTTTAGTGGCTAGGTTTCTATACTGCCTTCATCTGTTGGAGCTGCTATAACAAAATACCACAGATTCTGGGGCTTATAAACTCTGGGGCTTTATTTTGCACATTCTGGAAGCTCAAGTCTGAGATCAAGGTGCCAGCATGGTGGTATTCTGGAAAGAGGCCTCTTCCTGCTTTGCAGCCAGCGCCTTCTCCCCATGGTCTTCACATGGCAGAGCAGTGAAGGAGCCCTGTGATCTCTCTAATCCCATTCATGAGGCTCCACCCTCATGACCTAAGCACCTCCCAAAGTCCCCCACCCTCCCACTAATACCAACACCCTGGGAAATTAAGATTTTAACTTAAAAATTCGGTGGTGGACACCTTCAGACCTTAGCATATGCGGTCCTCTGAGAGACTGTTTCTTGTCTTGTGCTGTGGTCTCCCTAGTGGCTGGATCTTCTGATGTTCACCTCATTTCCTCCTTACTTACAGAACCCTTAAGCTGTTAACGCCAACTGCCCACCCACTTGGGCTTTTTATGAATCTGACTCTTAGCTTGCTAGTTACCAGGGGCTTTTACTTTGTATATTGCCTAGTTTTCTCCTGGGAACGAACTCTTGATTTTTAGAATTCTTTTTAAGCTCACATTTCTGGGTACTATGTGTTCCCAAAATAGCTGACCCTTGGCCTGGTTCGCTTGTTCAAAAACCTGGCTTTCTCTGGATACCCTGGCTCTAACTGGATACTTAGTTTTTTTTCTTTTTCAACTTTGGCTCATTTTACTGCCACCTAAACTCTGATTTGAGAAGCCTAATCCAACAACTGAAAAGAATGGTTAAAAATTCATTAATGGGGATTCTCTTTACAACCGTGTTGTCAATTATATGATGCTTTTCTGCCTTCTTTAAAATTAACATCGCTTGGGATGAATTTATTTGAATACTTTTACTTTTGATTTTCAGAAGTCTTCCATTTTCAAATAGTATTTTTGCGTAATGACACTGATGCTAAAACAAGAGACCTTCCCTGAACTAATAAATCATTAGCTTACAACCGAGCTGTATGTAGAAGTCTGATTCCTTAATTTGCTAATGCCTATCATAAGAACGTAGGGATCTGAACTGAGTCGTGCTAGGGTGAATCCATCTCAGTATTCAGGTATGAACAGTTACCTCAAGCAACAAAGCAGTTCTACCTAACGAGCTTGAAGAAACCATATCCCAAAGTGCTAAGAGGAATTTCTGGCTATTTTCGTCATGAATTTTTTCATGAGTTTCGTGACTCCATATCTGTTTCCTAAGAAAACCCCTTCTGCTGTAGGCATCAGTTACTCCTTTTGTTCCAAATAGAGAGAAATAGGTACAAAAATGATGGAGCAAAAGCAAATGTAATTATTCATGCTAATAAAATGCAATAAAGGCATGGTTTGACCTAGAAAAGCAGAACTAGACACAATTTTAATATAGTTTTATATGTTTTGTGCCTTTAGCGTGATATAGGGGAAAGAATATAGATTTGAAAGACCAATCTAGGTATAATGCCAATGCTCTTCTTTACTATCTTCATGACCTCTCTGAACCTGTTTCTTTATCTGTTAAAAACATTAATATTTATATTGCAGATTTGTTGTTGTTTTTTTTTTAATTTTTATTTATTTATGATAGTCACAGAGAGAGAGAGAGAGGCAGAGGGAGAAGCAGGCTCCATGTACCGGGAGCCCGACGTGGGATTCGATCCTGGGTCTCCAGGATTGCGCCCTAGGCCAAAGGCAGGCGCTAAATCGCTGTGCCACCCAGGGATCCCCAGATATGTTGTTAAAATAATAATAAATGTACTCAGTAGTTAGTAGATACCTAATAATATAGAAGCTGAAATAGTTAAACTAATTTGGTATATCTCACTTGGAAATATTATTTCAATAAAAGAAATGAAGAAGGAGGGAACTAAAAGATTTGAATTTTGTTTTATCTTGTTAATACATAGGTAGAACTCTCAAAGGGAACAGGGTAGACTAGTGCTGTCTAATATGGTAGCCACTGGCCCCATGTGGTTATTTATATTTAAAATTTTAAATAAAAAATTCAGTTCCTTGGTTGCACTAGCCACAGCTTAAATGCTCAGTAGCCACATGTGACCAGTGGCTACCATATTGGATAGAGCAGATGGAAAATATTTCCATTATTTTCAAAAGGTCTATTGCCAGTGCTAGTCTAGACCTAGAGATTATCTGTAGACTGTTGCTTCTGTCAAAGAGCAACTGTCTAGGATTAGACAGCTTCACAGTGCTGGAAGCTACATAGTTCCTGTTTCTGGTTTCCTTTTCCCACCACATCAATTGGCTTCTCAGTCCCTAGTCCCTTATCCCATAGCACAAAGTCCCAAGATGCATTCTTCCTTTCTTATGCCATCTATCAGAAGACTTTGGTCTCAAGGTATCTGTTCCCTAAACCTAGTTCAGATTTTAACTTTTGGGAGCATAATATATAATCCTTTATGGGAATATTTTAGTTTTCAAATGAAAAGTAATGATTGAAATGCCTCTCTTTATAAAACTTCAGAAGGAAAATTTGGAACGGGGTTGTACCCTACACTCTTAAAAAACCATCATATTTGGGTGGCCACCTAGTTCCTTTATGTCTACAGCTGATTCTCTTCTGGCTGCACTAATTGGCTAGATTAAAAGATTAAATATCTTCTAGAGGGATCAAATTTTGAGGGAAAAATATGGCAGTTATAATCAAATAGTACATTGTCTGAAAAGTCAGATTTTTTTTTTATTCCACACTTGCTCTGTGTCACATCACCCTAATGAAGCCTGTATGAGTATGAAATGGTTAAGCAGTAAAACCTTGAGTTTCTGCTGCCAGAGAGACCACTTAATGGTGTTTGCCTGAAAATGTTAGAACAGCAGAAGGGTTATATCTGCTCAGATCAGATCAGAAAATTACTCTTTCTGCTTGAAGTTGCCAAGTTTTAAATGTTTCTGTTGCCATCCTAAAGCAGAACACAGAAGTTTGAGTCAGAGGGAAGAATGCAAGGTCAATAATAAAGAGGGGAGACATCCCCATTATGTGGCCAGCACTTAGCAGGGATCCTTGGAGGAAAGCAACCCCTTTAAATATAGCTGGTGAAGACTGCATCTAAATCCAGCACTTTGAACATTTATACTACAAGGGACTGTTTTCTGCCTTTAATACATGAGAGTGACAACCTCAGTACAAAACATCCTAGGACTAGAATCAGACAAAAGATATATAAAAGATACATATATATGTAAAAAAATTGTAAAAAGATACATATATATGTATATATATATATGTATGCATATATATATGTAAAGTTCAGTAGAACCTGGAGGCTTAATATAAGATGAGAATTCTACCCAGATTAGAATAGAAACAATTCTACTAATCACATCGAGGAAGTAAGTCAACAAGTCAACACTTGCTGGGAAGAAAAAAATATAAATCAGCATTAAAATTCTTATTGTAGGGCAGCCCGGGTGGCTCAGTCAGTTAAGCATCTGACTCTTGAACTCAGCTCAGGTCATGATTTCATGGTTGTGGGATTGAGCCTGGCATCAGGCTCTGTGCTGGGCATGGAGCCTACTTAAGAATCTCAGATATTCTCTCTCTCTCCCCCCTCTCTTAAAAAACTATTAAACTTTTTAATTAAATGTGTATAGTTCATGATGAAGGGTTGAAATTAGTCTTCTTCAATTAATCATTTGGGTTTTAAAAATCCTCATTAAAATTCATCTTCTATTCAATAGATAGATGGATGCATCTTGTATTCAGCACTCCTATTCATAAATATTTGGTTTGGGTGGACTCAATTGATGCTTGAATATGAGACTGTGTGCCCTAAGTTGCAATGTGAGGGAAAGGGTACTCCACCCAAACATATCTTAGGTCTTGTTTCTGTTCAGCCAGCTAACATGAGTTAGGTGTTACAGGGAATAGCACTTCCAGAAGTTAGCAGTCTAGAGAACGTGGGGTCTCCTGATCAGATGGGGGGCCACCAAATGTGGGGTGGCCTGATCTGGTAAAGGCTGATGGAGATGGCAGTGAAAGAATTCACCTGTGGCATGGGGCACCTGGGTGGCTCAGTTGTTGAGCATCTGCCTTTGGCTCAGGTCGTGATCCCAGTGTCCTAGGTTCAAGTCCCACATCAGGCTCCCTGTAGGGAGCCTGCTTCTCTCTCTGCTCACTCTCTCTGTGTCTCTCATGAATAAATTTTAATCTTTTTTTAATTTTTATTTATTTATGATAGTCACACAGAGAGAGAGAGAGAGAGAGAGAGAGGCAGAGACACAGGCAGAGGGAGAAGCAGGCTCCATGCACCGGGAGCCCGACGTGCGATTCGATCCCGGATCTCCAGGATCAGGCCCTGGGCCAAAGGCAGGCGCCAAACCGCTGTGCCACCCAGGGATCCCCTAAATTTTAATCTTTTAAAAAAAAAAAAAGAATTCACCTGTGGCAGAACAAAGCAGATAGAAATTTATTGGATACACCCCAAAGGAACAGCAGGCAAGACAGCAAGGGAGACACCGTCCACCAGGAAGCAGTTGTTGGGGGCTGTAGTTAAGGGGGCAGGTGAGGAGGTATGGGAGGGAACAAATGGAATTCTCCTTCTTTGGTAACTGTGTCTAGGTGGTCAGCTAGGGCTTATGGATATCTTGAGGTGGGTCACCTAATGGGCCTGTTTATAATCAGCAGGGGAAGTTTAGGGGGTCACTGTAGCCCTCCTACCTTACTCAGGCTTTCATTGTTCAAGCTGGTTGCCCGAAAGTGGCCTTTATAGAGAAGGTAGAAAGACTTATGGAAAAATGTACTCCAGTTTGCCTAAAGGAAAGTAACTATTACTCTAAAGCAAATCAGTTTTGTGGAAGCCAGTTTGTCAAGCAGCTAACTCACTAAAGCCCATTCAGTGAAAACCAATTCACTTCCATCAACTGTCACATTACTGATGGTTTTTTTATTTTTCAAGTGTACCTTCTCCTCAGCATCACCTGAATCATCTCACTATGAATTTCTAGGCCCAACTCAGTTGAATGTGAATCTCAAGTGTGTTTCAAATTTTGGGTATGAGGATACTTCTCGAATGTGTGATGGAAGCTTGACTTTAGTGCAATCTACTCTCTGTTTTTGAGGACTTGGTTCCTAGACCAGATCTTTCTGGTACATTTGCTCCTGCTTCCCAGGGCAAAATCATCAAAATACCTAGTGTAAGGTATTTGTCTCTCAGTATCCATTCGGTCAGTTGGTTAGATGATCGTTCAGTGACTTGGCTTTTACCAATGGGCCATCCAGTGAAGTGGCCATTAATCAAGCAGTCATTTAGGAAATTGAACAAAGTTAGCTTTACTTCTTTCTCACCCTGAAGATGATATATGCATGGGAGTCACCACCAAGAATAATTTAAACAAATCCGTGACATGTTTTGACCTGCACATTGATTTTTCTCATACTGTTTAAATTCGTGTTTCTAATTTGGGGTCATTATGATACCAACTTCACGATGTCTGCAATATCCTGGTCGTTAGTTAATATTTTATTTAAGCTGACTCAACGTTTAGTTTTAATTCATTTATTTTAAAGGAAACTCTCATACAGAGCAAAAATATCTGTGAGTTCACAAGTTTGGCATGCCAGTTATATATTTTTTAAGTACAATTAAAGTCCGTGCTTCGGCAGCACATATACTGAAAATTTAAATACACATAAAAATACATGACTATTCGGATAAGAAACACTCATTTCTGAACATAAACCCTCCTCACGTGTCATTAGAGATACGAATCCACATTTTGGGAAAACAATTTAAATGAAAAGCTGAAGAACATGATGGCATAACAGCCTGTGTGGCGCAGCAGCCTGCACACAGCACTATCCCCAACAGACCAGTGGTTCTCAACCTCGGCTCCACCCTGACTCCACTTCAAGCCAAGTAAATAATTATCCTCCCAGAGAGGGGGACCCGGGAATGATATGTTATAAAAGCTTCTGGTTGATTCTAAGTGTAGCCAGGGTTGAGAACCATTGCCCTGGACCATATCTTTCAAGTCAATCCCATGAGGGCAGGAACCAAGAGGAGTTTGTTCAATGCTATATTCCCTGTGACAAGAACAAGAGCTGCCCTGAGGCAGTGCAGGGTTCATTAATATTCTAAGAGAAATGGCTACAGAAAGCAACTACTACCTCCCTTCATCTGGGAAGCTGAAAGAGGACTTATGAGTCTGCATTAGTGGGGTCAACTAGTAAGACCAAGACTGAGAGGGCTATCCCAGAAGTCTGAGCTCTCAGTAAAGAAGTTTCCTTGAAAAAGAAAAAAAGAAGAAGTTTCCTTGAATTGTATCTTTTGTTTTTCTCTTTGGATTCCCTCTTTGTTACTCTTTGCCTGGGGTCAAACAGGATCTCTGAGACCTAATCTATCCACTTTGTTCTTGAGTACTGTCATGGACTTTTAACCGCCTGCTTTCCTCCTGCTTTTCTGCCTCTTCACTCTTAGAATAAGAAAAATCAAATTCCTGAGCCAGTGTGACAGGGCTGCTAGCCTCCTGTGCTGGAGTTCTGTCCCACAGAAGGCCTGCCAAATAACGATAGCTTGTTTTAAAAATGTCTTCAGTTATTATATATGTTTCTACGAAAGATGAAGGAAAGAGTGCTAATCATCCCAAACCGTTCTCTTGCTTTCCCCATCCCTGCCCAAGCTAAGCATACTTGAACAGACACAATATGAGCTTTCACTGTGTTGGCAAGGTTGTTTATAAATGTGTGTGTGTGTATGTTTATCCAAGTCATCTAAAAATAACCCAAGTGAACTAAGTAAAGTAAGTGTATGCCATGCTTACCAGGAATATTAGGAAGCAAAAGCCCTTCAATATCTGAATTAGCTCTGGCACTGTTTCAGGAAAGAACTGGCTCACATCTCTTGCATAAGACTTATGTAAGAGATTAGATGTGGTGCCTGAACTATTCCAGTTATCGACAGCTTGGGGAAAAAGAAAAGTGTGCTACATTGTTGTTGCTTGCTAAGCTCTCTCAATTTCAATGGCTTCTTGTCTCTAGAAATAAAGCATCTCTAATTCTTGAAAAAAGAAAAGCTTAGTTTTTCTAGTCGTTTTCTAGCGTTTTCTAGAAGCTAGAAAAAAGAAAAGCTTAGTTTTTCTAGTCGTTTTCTAGCGTTTTCTAGAAGCTAGAAGCTATCTAGCATAGCGTTTCTATGCTAGATAGAAGCATACATATCACAGAAGCATATGTAGAAGTAAGCCAAAAAATCAAAGCTATGGTACGGGCAATAAGTAATTTAGAAATTGGGCAGAATTTAAATTGGTTCATACGTGAGCAATAACAAGAATAGCAGTTTTACAATTAAACTTGAAACTCCAGGCCACATTCCACACATAGCTATTACTTATCACTGAAGAAATAACTATTTTCCCACATCTCATAAAACAGCTCCTCAAAATTTAGAACTCACAATTATCGTCATAATCATTCTGAAAAAGATTTAGAACAAATCCAATTTCCAGATATTTTGATAAAAAAAAAATGAAGGTCAGACATGACTCTCACAGCCTTCTCTCTATATAAGATTGTGCTTGGTTCTCATTATCATGTATATATATATATATATATATTTTTTTTTTTTTTTTTTCTCATGGAGCTGTGTGATGTAGAGAAAAGAAGTTGAATGTTAGAGCTTCGGTACAAATACAAGCATCATCCTTTACTTGCTGTATGACCTGAGGAAATTGCTTAGGTACTTTCTAAGCTTATTTCCTCAATTGTAAAATGAGAACAACAGT
This sequence comes from Canis lupus baileyi, assembly GCF_048164855.1. Classification (NCBI taxonomy): domain Eukaryota; kingdom Metazoa; phylum Chordata; class Mammalia; order Carnivora; family Canidae; genus Canis; species Canis lupus. Next base: position 25,471,062 of record NC_132852.1, read on the forward strand.
GTCTACCTATCAGTGTTGCTGTGAGGATTTAGATTAAAATAACCAACATATATTGAGTGCTTATGTGATAATGTGATTTATAATAAGAAATATCTGTTTAGTCTTCCATCCCAGTCCCTGGTGCAGATTTCCCCAAGCCCTGGAAATTTCCTAAGTGAAAAGAGTGGTAAAGGTGTCTTTTGTTATTCATGACGACCCCCTTTCAACCCAGCTGAGTTTATGCGAACGAGGTGACTTTTGGAAAATCCCTAATAATGCTGTTCAGGGAGGACAGAGGGACTGGAGTCTAAACTGATCACTGATGGCCAAAGATTTCACCAAACATCCTACACCATGAAGCCTCTATAAAAACCCAAGAGAGCAGGGTTTGGACAGCCGCCAGGTTGGCCAACGGGTGGAGGCCAACTCACGTAGGGTGGGAGGGTGACTCACCCGGAGAGTTCATGGAAGCTTCAGCCTCTTCCCACATACCTTGTCCTATGTGTCTCTTCTATCCAGCTGTTCCTGAGTTATGTCTTTTTATAATAAATGAGTAATCTAGAAAGCAAACTTTTTCTGAGTTCTGGGAGCCACTCTTGCAACTTAATCAAACCCCAGATGGGGTTCATGGGAACCTCTGCTTTATAGTTGGTTGACTGGAAGCACAGGTGAGAACTGGGACTTGACATTGGTATCTGACTGAGGTGGACGGAAAGGGAGGACAGTCTTGCAGGGCTCAGTCCTTAACCTGTGGGGTCTGACTCCAATTCCAGGGAGGCAGTGTCAAAATTGAATTGTAGGACACCCAGCTGGTGTGCAAGAATTGCTCAATGTAGGGAACCCCTTTTCCACATTTGATGACCAGAGTACAGAGGTATAAAGTGCCATGGTATGGGATAAACACCAGAGTTTTTCCTAGACAGTTTACTATGTAACTGACGGTATCTAGAAAAAAACAAGTCATCTAATCCTCATTGTAGGATCATTACTGTCCTTCCTTGTTGATAAGGCAACAGGCCCAAATCACCCAGCTTGTAAATTGGGTTGATGGGATTTGAACTGAGGTTAGGAGACTCTAGAGCCTGTGAGTGTTGTGAGGTAACAAATACATTAGCACTTAGCAAACCATATTAAATTCTCCTGAACTTACTTCTCCTTTTTCCAGTTGAGAAATTTGCCAATGAGGTCATTAATATACATCCCCTGATCTCTAGGAGCCTTGAGTGGCCTTTTCCCCTTGTTTTGCGCTGTATTTCTGCCATCCCAGCAGGCTCAGACACTGAAAATTACTACAGGCCTCACACCGTCCCTAGGCTGAGCTTCAATGGAGGGATGGTGGTGCTGGGGAGTGGAACTTTCATACACTGTATTTTGAAAAGCTTGAGGTGGAAGGAATTGAAAGCAGATCTGGTGATCTGTTAAAAGGTAGAATAATTAAAACAAGCCTAAAATATCTGCATGGAGGAAACTCATGCTTGATAGTAGCAGTTATCATGGAAAAGAAAGTTTCCACATGCATTGGGTTTATGAGTGTTAAGACATTAAGTCATGGTCGTTTTAAAATGAGGTGTGGTCAGTGTCGTAAGACTTCTTTAGAAACCTTGTACAATGAGAAATAGATAATGCTTGTAAACTAACCACAGTGCCCCACATAGAGCAAAGATCAGGTAATTTATAGCTGTTTTATCATTGCATTCTTTCTTTGAGTATGTCAACTTTTGAGAACCTATAATTGGAATGAAAAACATGCCTTTCCCCCAGTATTTCTAGGTGAGAGGGAGGTTTTAGGTAAACTCCACTGATTTCAGGGTCTTCCCAAAATCAAAAACAAAAAGATACTCAGCACCCCAGGAATGGGATTGAGAGTTATTGAGGCAGGTGGCCCAGCTTCATGCTGTTCCCAAGGCCTTGACCTCCCAGAAACCCCTTTCAGTGAGAACCATGATTTTAAGACTCCCATCATTTCATGAGTCAGCTGCTTTGGTGGAACTGCCTCTCACTTGGTCCTCTTGGTCCTTACAATTTGTGATCATGACTGCGCACCTCCAGTATAGAAACTTGCCCAAAGGTAGTGAACCATGTACAAGTCAAAACCATCATAACCAAAATGACGATAGCTCTGCTTGCAGGTTAGTGAAAGAAATGTTTCTCAGCCCCACTGAGAACTAGTTCTACCAGCTTCGGTTTCTTTAGATATGAATGGCTTGAAAGTGACATCCGCTGCTGGGTACAGTCTGGGCATATGAAGTAGTTTTGCATTTGTTTTAATATTAACCCTCTTTCAAAATGCCCAAACACATCAATGGCGAATGCACGACCCAACTCAACTGGGTCAAGCCAAACACCATTATATCCAAGTAGATGGAAAGCTGAAGGAGGCCCGTGTCAGCTTGAGTGTGGTGGAACCCCCACTCTTCCCTTGGGCTCTGCTTCGTGTACAGTAGGCTGTGGTGAACAGTTGACTTGTACTGGACAGACACACTGTTCACTGGTGTGAATCTGTATATTAAATACTAATAAAACTTACTTCCCATCTTTTTTTAGATGAAAAACAAACAGAAATAGAAGTTCTACAGTGAATCTTCTCATGCACCCCTACTCTGGACACCACCACTCCCTAAGGCATAATTAAAGAGTTACAGAATGTTAAAACTAGAGCTCCTCCAAACCGATTATTTTAAGGATTGATGTGTATAGAGCACTGGCCCTTGAAAGTTTTTCACAGAATTGTTTATTCTTCCTCCCCAACAAATTCTCCCTGGAAGTTACAATTTCATGCGCCTCAGCTATTATTCTCCTCCTTCGTGGTTTGATAGTCTGGCTACACAAGATTGCAGAGCTGGCTGTTCCCTCTGAGAGTCTGTGGCACGCCTGTGATGGATGGACCAATTCTAACATATAATAGCAATACGTCTCGGTTTGCTTTATAAATACTATCACTGAAGTGGACCTCTAGTCCCCCGGGAGCAGTGGGATGCGTGGCCACAAAAACAGTGCAGTTGTAGGTCAGATCTGTTTCTGGACACAAAGATCAGTCATCTCGTGTCATGTTTAGATGTGGTATGATTAAGATATTTAGATATGAGTAAGGTAATTTTAAATAGATTTTGTAATAAGAATAGCAACATTAGAGGCGCCTTGGGTGGCTCAGTTGGGTAAGCATCCTCCTTCGGCTCAGGTCATGATCTCAGGGTCCTGGGGTCGAGCCCTGTATCAGGCTCCCTGCTCAGCCAGGAGTCTGCTTCTCTTTCTCCCTCTGCCTCTCTCCCAGCTGTGCTCTCTCTCTCTCTATCTCTCACTCCCTTTCTCTCAAAATCTTTTAAAAAATAATACAAACATTAAAAATCACTTCGTCTTGTTTGTGCAAAAATAATCCTATTTCTGTTAGAGCTTTTATTGTATGGCTGTAGCAGCAGTGGACATTCTTTCTGAAGATGAGCTCACAGACGACTTGTTGACTTGGGGACAGCACTAACATTCTATGAGAATCAATGAGTGTTCTCTATGATTCATGCCACAGTAGAGCTAGTTCATAGCTGAGGAGGCCAGAGTGATGATCTGCGAATACAGAACACAGTCTAATGTTAACTATTTCCACAGACTTTTCTCAAGACAGGTGTGTATTAATAAAAATTGAGAATAAGGAGGAATTTGATAATCCCTTAATATGTGAATAATGGCAACTCTAAGACCTTAAGTTGTAAAGGTAGAGGGATGTTTTATTGATAGTTTCAGAGTATCAGTCAGCCCAGTCCTCTACTTTGGGCCAACTAGTACCCATTACGTAGGAAACTTGAGAGCAGAGCCTCCATGCTACTTTTCCTTATTTTCTGAACTCTTTTGCCTACCTGCAAGGCAAGTCATCTTGTAGCTCTTAAGAATTACTCTTTTTTCTAAGATTTTATTTTTAAATGATCTCTATACCCAACCTGGGTCTCGAACTCACAACTGCAAGACCAAGATTCACATGCTCCACTGACTGAGCCAGCCAGGAGCCCCAGGAATTACTCTTTAGTTAAATTCAGCAGCCATTAGAAAATCCTCTCCCTTATGTATATTTTGTGGTTGAGAAGGTGAGCAAGGTAATAAATGTGTCTTTTAACAACTTGATGGGTTGGATTACCTCCTCTAGCACTGAGTTTCTAGAACTCTAGTCAAATATCAAGTGGCACTGGTATCGGAGAAGCTTTTGTATGTTTGCATATTTTCAATCATACAAAGAAGTTGAAGGAATAATAGAATATCTTTGTACCCATGTCACAGATTTAATATCAGTATCATTAATATTTTACACATTATCTTTCTATCTTTCTATGTATTTATACACACACACACACACACACACACATTTTTTTCCCCAGTATGTATTAATGACTCTTACATAACTGATTATTTCATTGGTAGTTGTGGTCACATGACCTGGATCACTGGGTAAGGGGATCTCGTTTCTTAATTTTCTTGGCCTGCAGGCAGGCCATTTATTAATTCTCTTTCTATCTATCCTCACCACTCTCCCCTGGTTGAGCAGATCCCTTGCTCCCAGGACTCTACTCTCCTTCTGGTCACCCATTGGCTGAATCATCAACCTCACTGATCCATCTCAGTACATTTTTCCCCCAGATTTCCACTAGAAAGGGATTCCTACATATGCTGAATGGCCACCAGCTTCTATGTGGGTCCTTTGGTTGGGTACAAGTAGGATACGTCTTCCACAACTACTTTTTTGGTGTCAGACCACAAGCTGGATCGTGAATTTGACACTGGAATACAGGGCTCTCCGATTCCATGCTGTTTTCTAGATGGGAATTGAATAGTCCATCCCAAGGGAATTCTTCTGAGCTTTATCTTAAAGAACTGGCTTGACCCCACAACTCTTTGGAAAAGGAAATTAGTGTTCTATTGCAACATGGCATGACCACTATACAATCTCCCTGGGCGGGGTGGGGTGGGGGGACATGGCCCCTTAATGGAACACTAAATTCCAATACTGGTCTTCAGTTAGACCTATACTACAAGACTAGACAAATGGGCAGAAATCCCCTATGTTCAGGTGTTCTTTCTCCTCAGGGAAAGTAAGGACCTATTGGAGAACTGTAAGGTTACTACTCTCACCACCCTCTGGTTAGGACAACGTTGACCACCTAGGACAACATTGCCCACCTCCTATGTCTCCTTCAGCTCCTGCAGAGGCACCCCCACCTCAACCCTGCCACACTGGAGACCTCCCTTACCCCCACCATAAAGAAACTAACCCCTAGTGGAGGCAGCAGGTGGTGAGTTTGGGACACAATCTATGCATAAGTCTTTCTCCCTAGTGGAACTAAAACAAAGGTAAACTAGGGAGCTCCTCGGATAACCATGATAGATATATCAAGGGCTTTCAACATATCACCATCCTATATGAAATGACTTGGAAAGAGATTATGGTTATCCTGGGAGAAGTGCTTTCTGACACCGAGTTAGAAAGGGAGAAAAAGGAGGCAAGAAAGTATGCAGATGGTCTGTACTTCTCTAATCCTAAGTATCCTATCAGAGAGACCATGGTCCCACCTGTGGACCCTGGATGGGACTATAGCAATGAAGCCCAACAGTGGGAAAGAAATCCCTTCGATATTTGTATTAAGGGATGCCTGCCATAAAGTCATTAACTTTTCCAAAGTAATAGCCATCAGTCAGAGCCCAGAAGGAAACCCAAACACCTTTATAAATAGGCTAAAAGAGGCCTTCACAACATAAACCGATCTCAACTTAGACTCCTGTGAGGGCATTTACAAAAAACTGGTTCAGGAACCTAAGGCTGACCTAAATGAAATGGTGATCATGACCCTTTATAACCATGATACAGAAACAGAGGTTAGAACTCCAGAGCAGGAAAAAAGAAAAGATGTCAAGCATGCCCAAATGCTAGCTGACTTATAAGACCAGGCTGCTTCCAAAGCCCCCCCAAGCAAATAAAAAATCAAAAATAAATGCCATGTTTACTAACAACAAAGGCATTGGGCACAGGGCTGCCCCAACAAAAACAATCCTCCTCTTACAAATTTGGGCAACGGGGCACTGGGCTTCTCTCTGTCCCTTGACCCAAAGGGGACCAGGGCTACCAGCAGCCTCCCAGATGACTGCCCAAGAATGAGAAGGCCCCCTCCAGTTGGCCCCATCTTTGAGCATCCACATCACCCAACTGGACCCAAGGTTGCAAATGGTTGTGGCAGGTAGGCCAACTGTTTTCCTACCTGATAATATGGCCACCTATTGTGTCTTGACTTCCTTCTCTGGACCTCCCTCCTCTAACACCTGCACCATCATGGGAGTGTCTAGCCAACTGGCCATCAGACATTTCACTGATCTCCTGTTCTGCTTTTGGGAGGGACAAGCATTTATCCATAGTTTTTAAAATTATTCCTGAATGTTTCAGCCCGTTATTGGGCAAGGACCTCTTAAAAAAATAGAGGTCTGTAGTCATCTTTTAGCCTTATACTAAAAACTATCTATGGAACATGTTAGGGGCTCTCTTAAAATGACCCTCACCAATTCCAACACAAATGCTAAAAGACTGAGATTCCCTAGTCAACCCTGACATCTGGGATCAGAGAATCCCTGGAAGAGCAATATCAACCATACCCATTATAATTGAATTTAGGGGCCCCCATTACTACCCTCAAAAAAAAACAAAACAAAACAAAAAAACCCTCTCAGATCTGAAGCAAGGCTGAATCTACTGCCCATAATTACCAAGCTTTTAAAACATGATCTTCTTAGCCCCACAACTTTATCTTGCAACATTCCCATCCTAGCAGTTAAGGAAAAGGACAACAGCTATTGCCTAGTCCAGGATTTGTGAGCCCTTAATGAGGCTGTTATACCCCCATACCCAACTGTGTGAAATCTATATGTTATACTGGGCACCATCCTCCAAATGGCCTCTGGTTTATGGTCCTGGACCTTAAAGATGCTTTTGTTTGCATCCTATTGCAATTTCTGTTTGCATTCCATGGGAATGCCCTTGTGCACCCATCTAGCAACTTACATGGACAACATTTCTGCAGGGATTTAGGGGTAGCCCTCATCTGTTTGGCCAAGCCCTCTCTAAGGATTTACAAGACTGACAACTTTCGGGGGGAGCAATCCTCCAATATGTGGATAATTTGCTCCCCACTCAAGAGTTGGCCATCCAACATAGCCTAAACCCTAAACTTTTGGACAGAAAGGGGTTATAAAATATCCAAGTCCAAAGCTCAATTGGTGCAGCAGGTGTCTTATCTGGGAGTTCTCATAATCCCCTTAAAGATAGTCTTTCCCCAAAACGAATCCAAGCTATAATTAACTTATAATGGGTACTACCAGAGCTATAAGCAACTGAGGCCTTCTTGGGCCTTATGGGATACTGTAGAATCTGGATTCCCAGCTATGGACTTATTGTCCAGACTTTCTATGATGCTCTAAATGGCAAGTTAGACTCTACTCCTGTGAACTGGGGACCTTCACAACAGTTAGCTATGGGCAATTTAAAGAGCTTCTTAAACAGGGACCTGCAATAGGTCTGCCAAACCCAGCAAGACTTTCTAACTTTATGCTCATGAAAAAGAAGGCATCACTCTGGGAGTTTTAATACAAAAACTTGGGACCACTCCCCAGCTCATGGCTTATCTTTCTAGATGTATTGACCCCACAGCCAGAGGAGGTCCACCCTGCCTCTGAGCCCATGGAGCCCTGGCCTTACTAACAGAAGAATCTCTAAAACTAATATTGGGAGCACCCATACAAATCCTCAGCACTCATCAAAATCCAGACCTCATGACTAATCAGGCATCAAACGGGCTCTCTGACAGCAGAATTCCACAAACCAAATTCTACTACTAGAAAACCCTCACTTGCAGCGCTCTCAACTCCACTACCCAACTACCAGTCTCAGAGCATGACACAAAACCCTTCCATTCATGCACAGAGATCCTTTCCATACCCACAAAGCCTAGGCCTGACGTTGCCAACCAACCTTTATAAAATATAAAATGAAATATGGTTCACTGATAGTATTAGCTTCATGGAAGAAGGCAAGAGAAAAGCTGATTATACTATAGCGTCCCTTCATTCTACCATGGAGGCACAAGCCCACCTAAGCAACTCATAAGCTCAACTAGCTTAACTCATTGCTCTTACTAGGGTGCTAGAGCTGGCTAGGAATCAGAGGGTTACCATCTACACCAATTCCAAATATGCCTTCTTAGTCCTACCTGCCCACACAACCATTTGGACAGAAAGAGGATACGTAGGGCTGGAGGATACCTCACCTCCAAAAATATACCCACCTCACCTCCAAAAATATACCCATCAAATATGCAACTCACATAGCCCACATGCTTGAGGTTATACACCAACCCAAGGAAGTGGCAGTGGTCCGTTGCAAGGGTCACCAAAATGGGGACTCAGAAATAACACAGGGCAACGAGGATGCAGATCAGACTGCCAATCAGGCAGCCTCTCCTACCCTCATACTTGGCCCTTTATCACTGCCACAAACCAAATATACAGAAAAGGACAAAGCCTGGGTAAACAAAAAGAAATTTCCCTAGATGACAGCAGATGGTATTCGTTAGATGGAATCTTGGCCATTCCTCAAAGTCTTCAATGGAAACTAGTTAAAGCCCTCCCATGAATCATTTAGGGAGAGATGTTTTATAAACTCTCATTTCCAGAACATTCCAAGGTAAAGGACTCTCCCAGATGGTTCAACAAATAACCTCTTTTCCCACTTGCACATATGTAACAACTCCCAGGGGTGCTCATCACCCACAACTAATCCAACCAATAAAGAGGCAAGGATCCTACCCTGGAGAAGACTGGCAGATGGATTTTACTCAGATGCCACCCTGCAGAGGATACAAATACCTCCTCATGCTTGTTGACACTTTCATAGGGTGAATGGATGCCTTCCCCACACAAACTCAAAGGGCAATTGAAGTAACCAAACTTCTACATGAAATCATCCCTCAGTTTGGTCTCCCAGAGTCACTTCAGAGTGACAATGGGCCCTCCTTTGAAGATACCATAGTTCAATCTGTCCCAAAGCACAGGATATCAAATACCACTTCCAATGTACTTGGGAGGCCACAGTCCTCCAGGAAGGTGGAAAGGGCCAACCAACACCTAAAAGGTATCATTAAAAAAACTCACACAAGAGACATCTCTAGATTGGAAAGAAGCCTTGCCAATTACCCTTCTCCTCATAGCTCCCAAGAAGGCCCTGGATTTAAGTCCATTTGAGGCCCTCTATGGTGACCTTTCCTAACTACAGACTTCTTCATAGATCCAGAGACTACTGACATACAAGCTCATCTATCTAAATTCCAGTAGGCTTTAAAGGAATACAGCCTAACAGTACCTACCAACAAATAATAGGTGCATCTTCTATATGAACCTGGTGACCAAGTTCTAATTAAGGTTGGGAAAGATGCTCTCTTGCCACAGTTGTTTTCCAAAATAGACGAGCCCTGGATCTGCTATAGTGGTACAAGGAGGAACTTGTCTATTCTTGCAAGAGGAATGTTGCTTTTATGTCAATAAATCCCTAGAAATCCAACAAGATATATGGGAACTTTTAACTCATGCCACCAACCTTGAAAACAAATACACCCAAACCCCTTGGTGGAATCCCTTGTCCTCCATATTAGCAATGGGTTATACCCTTTATTCCCCTCATCTAGGGGTTTTCTTGACATTACTCGTTGGACCCCCCCTCCCCCACTAATCAATATATCAGTGCCCTTTGTCTCCTCCAGATTACAGGCTACCAATCTCCAACTGGTCCTCAATCAAGGATATCAACCTTTAGGTGCCTGTGCCTCTTTCCCTTTTGGAAGTCCCTTGGATGGACACCACCAGCCACCACTACCTTCTGTCCTTGACACCTGACAAGTGATAGACGCCCCAAATCTTTAACAGCTCCAAGAAGCCAAGTGGTCATTGCCTCAATTCCCAATGATTTGGGGTCCAATCACTTGAGAGGAGAATGTCAGGCAAGTCAGGCATGAGCAGGGAAGAATACAGCAGATGCCAGCTACAGTCTCAGAGCCACCCTGAGAGTTAACAGAACAGGAAAGGCCTAACCACAGAGCCACACAAAAACCACAAGGGGACTTCCAAATAGCTGAACATGCGCATAAAAGGTGCAACTTGCCCTTAGGTAACCCTAAGTCACAACAAAGCCCATTAGAAACTCCTAAATATGCAATATATAAATGAATACAATCACAACAGAATGTATCCTGGGTAGGTGCAAGCTCAGAAGCTGAAGTGTATATACCCACCAGCTGTCAATCAAAAATGTCAATCAAAGCCAAATTTACATATGCAAAAAGCTGGCTTAAATGAATGCAGCTGGTGCTTCTTGGGGCCTTTGCCACCCTGGCTCCAGCATTGGCCCACTTTCTCTTTTGCAAGTTGCTATACTTATCTACTCATTAAACTCTATCTCCTCATTCTGGTTTCAGCTTGCCAATTCTTTGGTGCACTGGGGACAAAAACCGAGTGACCCGGGAACAATTGTTAAATGGTGATTATTAGCCTATCCTTTCTTCAATATAGGGGAGCTGACATTCTTCTGAAAAAAAACTTTCTATCACTAAGCAACTGATGAATTTTAATTCCTCTCAAAAAGACATGGTAAAGGTTGTTTTTGTTTGTTTTTTGTTGTTGTCGTTTTTTTTTACCAAAAAAGTCAGAGTTAAGACCAGAGTAAGACGTTGGCGTAATAGTAGGCTCTGGTGGTCCTAAGTACTTCCTTCCTCCTTCCCTCTCTCCCTCCCTTCCTTTTTCCTTTCTTTTATCTTTCTCTCTTCCTTCCTTCCTTCCTTTCTTTTCTCTTTCTCTCTCATTGTGGACTCATGGATTCTTGTTTATTCGTTGAATTACAATCATGGTCACAATTTTTTTGAACTTCAAATAATCTAAAATTTGGCCAATTAGACACTCTTCAAACTGTCTTTTTGTATTTGTCTTAATTTTTTAAAAAATAATTTCAAACTTACAGAGAAGTTGCAAGAATAATTCAAAAAGCTTTCTCATCTTATCACTTAGTCATGAACATTTTACATTTGATTTCTTATTCTCTCTTTGCTGTTTTTCCTCCCTGAGCCATTTGAGTAAATTGTAGCCATGATGCCCATTAAGTATAAACACTTCAGTGTGCATTAACCAAAAACAAGGCACTCTCCTGGAGAGCTACAGGACAGCTACCAAATCTGGAAACCAGCATGATACGATATTACCATCATCCCTAACTGCTTAGGTGGCCTCCTCACTCAGAAAGAAATTTAGTGCCTCATTCTTAGTGACAAGAAGGTGATTTAGGACATTACAATATGCAATCTTAAAATGATATATCTGTTTCCTATGTAGTGCTTGCACTTCTGGTAACTGTCTCTAGGGCTGGAGTATTATTTCACTGAATATCCTTGGATTAAGGTCTTGTGAAAGAAGATAATCGAGAGAAATTAGCCATAAATCCAGTTCATTATTTTTGTTTTTCTCCAGCAAAATACATTCTTTTTCCATATAAGGACATAAACAACTACAAATAGTTACAGATTTCCTTAAGAGCAAGACTTAAAAAGAAGATTCCCAAGCACATCTTGGGTCTTGCTGACTTCCAGACTGCTTTTACTAAACATGATCTTTAGAGAAGCAAACTTAATTAGAACTTACATTGAAGTTTTCAGATATTGTAAACGGACTCCAGGTCCTGGTCTGTGCACAGCAAAGCTGACTTCTCGGAATACTTGGAACACTTCTCTCAGTGTTAGGGATCTTCAAAAAAGTCTGGAGCTCTCAGGGGTCTGTAATTTTTTATGAATATTGGTGCATTCCCCCCCCTTCACCTTTAAGTATTATCTTGTTTTCAATCTCCCCCACGCTGTTCTAAAAAAGGGTTATTTTTTATTTAGTTTTTGAAAGGTTTTTGTTTTGTTTTGTTTTGGGGGAGGAGGGTTGGGTTTTTTTTTTGTTTTGTTTTGTTTTTTTGTTTTCTTTTGTTTTTTTTGAGAGAGAGAAAGAGAAGGAGAGGAGGGAAGGGGCAGAGGGAGAGGAATAGAGAGAATCTTAAGCAGGCTCTACACCCAGCATGGAGCCAGCCCCATGCAGAGCTCAATCTCAGGACTCAGATCATGACCTAAGCCAAAATCAAGAGCCAGATGATTAACCAACTGAGCCGCCCAGGTGGCCCTTGGGCTATTTTCTTTTAAAGCTATCACATGATTTGTTACTTTTAGAGTTGGTGTGGAATAGACACTCACATAGCACTTCATGGTTTAAGGATTTGTAGCTTTCATAGCCTTCTGTTTTTAGGAACCATGGCAAGATTATGCCAGAAGCTTGGACTCTCCCCTCTTTCTTCGTCCCTTCCTTTCCTTCATGTGCTTACCCAAAGATCATAAACATGTCAATTCTTGACACACGGGGGGCTGGGGGGAGGCACTATCTTGGTGGCTTCTCTCATGGGCTTCTCTCTTCAGCAGCATGCATTTTGGTGTGTTCCTTCCATGAATAATTCGGTCCCCATACTTCTGGTCCCTACACTCTTCAATCAGTGGAGAGACTGCTGTCTTTTGGTGGCTAGCTGGCTACACTACTTTTATTTATTTATTTATTTATTTATTTATTTATTTATTTATTTATTTATTTATTTTTAAGATTGTATTTATTTATTCATGAGAGACACAGAGAGGGAGGCAGAGATATAGGCAGAGGGAGGAGCAGACTCCCTCTCCCTGTGGGGGAGCCTGATGCAAGACTCGATGCCAGGATCCTGGAATCATGACCTGAGCCAAAGGAAGGTACCCAACCACTGAGCCTCCCAGGCATCCTGGCTGCACTGCTTTTAATGTAAGTTTGATCTTAGTCCTCTCCCCCTTGTCCTCAGATCATTAAATATTTTATGATCTTTTCTCAATCTCAGGCCTGCCAGCTCTTTTTCCACTTTATCTGAGGTGTAAGATAAGCCACATGGTTTTCCTTTAGTAAATACTTAGAAATATACATTGACCACACACAGGGTAAACAATATTTGTGATATAAAATACAAATATTTTCTCAATGTATATTTACATACATACTGCTTAGCCGTATATAATATATAATCTATTTGCACTCCAGAAATGAGGGAGCCACTCTATGTCTCTGTTTAAAAAGACTTGTGAATTTTCTTTTCCCTGTAAATCCTCCTCTTCATGAGGAATACAGGCCCATTATGGAAACATGCTATAAAAACCCTAACCAGTGATCTCAAGTCATTGCCAAAGTGCAGTGACAGCTCACATCTCATGAAATGAATTTGTTTTGATAGCAGCCCCTTAGATTACATGCTGTTTACAACCCTTCGTGAGACTGAGAGGAGGGTGATATGCAAGCAGTATGACCCACGTAACCATAAGGAAGAGTCAGGCTTTCCCATATGCATAAATATGTTCAGCCATGCTATCTGGCACGTATACTAGCTTGCACTTCCCCACTTCCGGACTAACCAAAGATTATTTTTTACTTATTTATGACAGCCTATCTCCAAAAAGAATTTGAGGCAGCTTGCAAAATTGATTAATAGCCATCGGAAAAACAGATTTCAGGGCCAAAGTCGGATTTTTTATCTGGAAGAAAGTTTCACCACACTAAGCATAACACAGTTGATCAATGCCAGGAGTGAGCTAAAAATTGCATGGGAAGACTCATTAATGCTCGTTATGTACTTTCTGAGCTCTGGAAATACAAATGCACTTCAAACACTACGTAGCATAGCAGGTTACATCAACCTAGACCACTTGCAATCATGGAAATATTGTTGACAGCTTCAGAAATAAAGGACATCTGTGTAACCAAACATGCAGAGCTTGTCTTTTAATAAGAGCCACTCCTTCCCCAAATAGAAATTTGGTGCAACTACAAACAAAATTTTCCTATAAAATAAAATATGAGATTTGCTGGTTTGTTTTTTGCTAACCTGAAGAATTACCAGACCAGGAAAAATCCCCTTTTATTTTTTAACACATGCAAAGATTTCTCCTAAATAAGACCTAGAACCATAAGATGATGTTGTATTTCCCAACATAAAATCTTTCATTATGGTGGTCTTGGCTGTCTTGGATTTTCCAAAAAAGCATGTTGTAAAGTGTATCCCAAATCTGAATATCCTCATCTAGTCTCCACCATTTCCTGCTTGGACTATTGCAGTAGTCTTCCAGTTGGTCTCCTTTCTTCCAAGCTCATCGAACTAAGATCTATTCTCTACTAGGCAGCCAATGTAACCTCTGAAGATGGAAATCACATAATAAACTCCTCTGTTTAAATTTTTCAAAGGCTTTCCACCTTACTCAGTTATGTCATGTTGTTACATCCCCTGACCTTTCCCTTTTACCTGCTACTCTGATCCCATCTCCTACTCCTCCCTTTTGCTCACTCTGTTGCTACTCCATGAGCCTCTCTGTAATACATCCAACATACTGAGCCACTCCTACCTCAGGTCCTTTGTACTTCTCTCTACCTGGACATTCTTCCCCAGTTATCCAAACAGTTTCTGCCCCAAAGCCTTCAGGATTCTACTCAAATGTCACCTCATCAAAGGGAACCTTCTCTAATTGGTCACCTTATATGAAACAGTATACCTCTTTTCTCTGTCAGATCTTGCCTTCTTTCTCTTCTAATACTTTATCATCGGTTGATATATTATCCATATTTTTATTAATTTGTTTACTATCTCTCTCTCCCAACTAGAATGTAAGTTATTAGAGAAGCAGGACAGAGTTTTATCTTTTCATATCCTGAGCATTTTGTATTCTAGATCATTGTCTGGCAAAATGTTCACTGTTGAATGACCAATTATACTTATTCACAAGCTAAGATATGGCATTTATTTGCTTTTGATTGAAATTCCAACCAAATGTGATAATACTGATAAAGTAATACAGATCAAAATTTCTGATAGAAGTCATTTGGGACATCTGGTTGGCTCAGTCAGAGGAACATGTGACTCTTGATCTTGGGGTTGTGAATTTGAGCCCCACGTTGAGGTAGAGATTACTTAAATCAATAAACTTTAAAAAAAAGAAGTCATTTATATGAAAACATCATTACCTTTTTTTTTTTAAAATCATCAGCTTTTGGGCAGCCCGGGTGGGTCAGCGGTTTGGTGCTGCCTTTATTCCAGGGCATGATCCTGGAGACCCGGGATCGAGTCCCACATCAGGCTCCCTGCATGGAGAGCCTGCTTCTCCCTCTGCCTGTGTCTCTGCCTCTCTCTCTGTCTCTCTCTCTCATGAATAAATAAATAAAATATTTAAAAAATAAAAAATAAAAAAATAAAATCATCAGCTTTTTAGATATGGTTTTTTCCTAGTCACCCACATGAAATTTTAATATCAGAGATATATTGCATATGCTTTTATGTACTGTATGTACTCACATATCTATATATCTGTGCTTTATGATTAAGAGTAAGATATTTTCATTCAGTCCATAAGAACTCATTTTCCCCCCATTGAGTAAGCATGATCAGTATCTACAATGACTAAAATTGGGAAAATTATTACTTAGTATACCCAATCCTAACTATGAGGTCCAGGAGAGCCCGGCTGGCTCAGTCAGTAGAGCATGAGATTCTTGATCTTGGGGTAATGAGTTCAAACCCTGCATAGAGCTTACTTTAAAAAAAAAAAACTGGGGTCCATAGAAGAAAAATAATGGTCCCATTTGACTTTTTTTTTTTTTTTTTTTTTGGACCATTTGACTTTTAAAAACAACAGAGAACCACATGCATAGGTGCTAGCTGGGCTGTGTCCTCTGTGTGACAATTATATCCCTTCTTCCAAGTAATTGGCAGTCTGTGGAAAACACAAGAAATATCCTGTACACAGAGCCCCCTGCCTTTAGTTCTGGGCTGGCTTGCTGGCTATATTGATTTTGATTATATGCCTGCTCTGTGTGAACTCTTTATATTACTCAATGCTTTATGATATTTTCTCCTGCTCCATTCATGAAAGGACTCAGACCACAAGCATTCAAGAATCAAACAAACAAAAAGCAATAATAAAATAACACAAACGAAACTATGAGAAGTGTGATACAATAAGAACTATATATTTGGTCTTTGTCAATGGTTCCTAACAAAGAGCTTCTAAAACCTTTGGAATATTCTGAGGGATAGGAGTGTTTTGTTATTCATAATGAGCCCCTTTCAACCATTCTTGAGTTTATATTGATAAAGTGACTCTTTCTAGAACCCTAGATAGCTTTGGAATGAGGGCTGGTTGCTGGGAGGAACCAACTATGTGATTAGAGGGTTGGAACTCTCACCCACATCCCCAGGACATCCAGAGAGTGAGAAGAGAGGGGCTAGAGATTGAGTTCAATGATTTAATCATATGCAGTGAAGCCTCCATAAAAACCTCTAAATGGCATGCTTCAGAGAGCTTCCAGGTTGGTGAATGCATCATGGTACTGTGAGGGTGGCACCCTCAGAGCGGGCATGGAAGTCTCTATCCCCTGCCTCCACTGCCATACTTTGCCCTATGAATCTCTTCCATCTGGCTGTTCCTGAGTTATATCCTTTATAATAAACTGGTAAATGTGGGTAAAGTGTTCCCCCTGAGTTCTGTGAGTAGTTCTAGCAAATCATTGAAACTGAGGTCATGGGAATCCTTGATGTGTAGCCCATTGGTAAGAAGGACAGGTGGCACTCGGGAACTTACGTCTGGCATCTAAAGGAGGGCAGAGTCTTGTGCAACTGAACCTTGAGCCTTTGGAGTCTAACACTATTTCCAGATGGTTAGTATCAGAATTGAATTGAGTTGTGGGACACCCAGGTGGTGTCCAGAGACTTGGAGAACTGGTTGTTGATGTGGGACAAACCCACACATTTGGTGTCAGAATTGTTGGGAGGAAAAACATCCCAGAAAACCTTGTAATTCAGGGCGAGATGATTAGTGTAAGAGCCTGGGATTTCCAGTGTGTCCTGCAGAACCCCCAGAGAGGTGCCTCAGAGGCTGCTGCAGGGACGGGGAAAGGGCAGGATGTACATTAAATAGATGAGACCATTTTACAGGATAAATTTTTTCTTCCAAGAAATATTCTGACACGATTTCATTTTCAGCTGTGTTTAGGAGATCATTAAGATTTAATGTGTCATGTGCTGCTTTTGGTGCTTGCCCCAAGCTCTCCTATACTGTCACTTCCCCATTCATGAGCTCTCAATTTTGCTTCACTACCAGTTAGTTTGATTATGTCGTTGAGTAAGTTATTGCATTTCTGAATATACCTTTATTTTGTCTAACATACAATTTGGCTGCCTATGAAGAGCTGGATCTTAATGGATTTCATCTTGATATTATATAGAAATTTCTCTTCATTGCCAATTCTCAAGAGGTACAGAGACAGGTGAATTTTTACCTGTCTTTCTCTTTTTTGTGGGTGGCTTATCTTTTGGCCCTGGGTCGGATTTAAATTTTTTATCCTTATAAATCAAAATATGTGCCAGGATATGTCTCTTTGTATCTTTTACTTCACATTGGTCTGGAATTAAAGGGCTCTTATTCTCCATATACAGCTCTTAAATCACCTTCATAAAGTATTTTTTTCTGGCCTTTTCTCCAAAACCCAACTCACCTATATGGTGAGCTCAGTTCTCTTTCTTGACATCCTTTCACGTCTATTCACTTTCTTTTCATTCTGTGAAAATTCAAGTTTGTTTCTATGTTCCTAATTCACTTTCCTCTGCTCCAATTGTGCCTTCCACACACTTCCAAAGATGATTTTAATGTTCCTATTGCGTTTTCTATAGTTTTCAATGTCATTAACAACCCTCCCCCCATTTCCTCTATTTTACGTTTCTCATCTTGGACCATTCATTCCTTACACAACTTTCATTTCCTAGGAGTTTTGCTGTCTCTCATTCTACTGAGAGTGTTTTACTTCTGGTTTCTAAAATAAGCCATGGGCAGAGGTATGTTTTTAATCTGTCTTCCTGTGATATTTCCTTTAATTTTTTTCTAAGAAAAAATTCATAAGCCCCATTTAAGTTTTTGTTTTTACTCATGTTGTAGTCAGTATAGACTCAGTGTTTGCCAATCAAATACACCGAAGGTGAATCATTATTGCTCCACCCTCTGAATGTAGGTAATGAATAAATTCCTTTCTCAGATCTTTAGTTGAGATAAGTTGATAGCTATTTCAAATTTCTAATAGATATTCATCTACTGAAAAACAATAATTTTTTCCATTCCCAATTTCTGATTCTCTGTAACTATGAGCAAACAAGTAAATAAAACACAATTTCCAGCAGTCCACTTTCCACTCCTGCTTTTTAGCTCTTTACACATGAGAACCACACCATCCTCATCGTAATCACCAACCCTGTTTCCTCTTCTTCCTGGACACAGGGCCAGACTAGCTATCTCAGTTCCCTTGCAGTTAGGATTCTAGCTGGAGGCATGAGTGGAAGTGAGTATAGCAGTACTTGTGGTCTGACCAAGCAAAAGTTGCCATATGTGGGCCACTCTCTTTTCTCACATCTGCTCACTGGCTCTTGGTGCTCAGGGAAACATTAGAAGTCACATGTTTTTTATTGAGGTATAATTGATATACCAAAAAGTGCACATATTTGATGTATACAATTTGTTAAGCATGGACATATGCATATACCTATGCTAACATATCCATCAAAACAAAACAAACAAAACAAAACAAAACAAAACATATCCATGATCTCCAAGGGTTTCCTTGGGTCCCTTTGCTTTTAGTGTGTGTGTGTGTGTGTGTGTGTGATAAAAACACTTTGCATGAGATCTACCCTTTTGATATATTTCGAGGTGCATGATACCATACAATTCACTAGGGGCCCTATGTTGTATAGCAGATCTCTAGAATTTATAGGTCTTGTATAACTGTTAACTTTATGCCCTTTGAACAACTTCCCATTTCCCCCTATCTCCCTCCCCAAGAGGCCACATGTTTTAGAGGGCTGAGCCTGTGGCAACTTGGATCCCTGAATGACTGTGTGGAGCAGACCTTGTTCAACCTCCTAATCACCACCTGGCAACTCAAATTGGAAAACTGTGTGAGGGAGGAAAACACTTCTACTGCATTAATTGAAATGTTAGGGTTTATTTGTTTCAGCAGTGAGTGTAGTTAAACCAAGATACACTTTCCTTTTTCTACCCTTCCCATCACACTTATTTTCTGAGAGTGGCTGGATCTGGAGAGACATGGAGAGACATGGAGAAGAGGGTGGGATTTTGTAGATAGGATGGCAGTGTGTCGGCTACTTCTCAAACCATAAACCTGGGAAGAGGGACATGAAGTCCTGTTTCCTGGTGTTTTCAGCCTAAGCATTCAGAGTTATGCACCATCATGAGGTATTTTCTTATACTTTACATGGTTTTGGCTCTTTGAAAGGAAGACTGAAGATGCAGAGAGGCAAAGAGTGCCTTGGTACATCTTCTTAGCACAACTTAATTTTCACTATTGGTCATGGGAATTCTGGCCTCATGCCATGTGTGTTCTCTGCCAGTCCTTGGTTTTGGCAATTCAAGTATTAAAGAAAAAAAAAGTTTTTTTAGTGTTGAAACAGACACGTCTTGGAGAATCTGGCCTATTCCAGAGATGTGCCCTTTCTTCAGGAACCTTCTACTTGATCCCTAGGGGTCATGCCCATCAGCCAAGAAAATATTGGATGTTTCAAGTAAGATGAAAGGGAAGACAATATTGACCTTGATGGGAAGATACTAATCAATAATTTAGGTTCATATTTTGAGCCAGTGAAATATTTTGTGGAGTGCTTTTACTATCTGATATTTAAAGAAAAGCAATAGTAATACATGACATGTGAATAATGTTAGACAGTTTATAAGTTTATCATAAATTATCTCTTTGGTCAAAAAAAAAAAAAATCCCCTACTCATTGAGGAAAAATACAAGGGAAAGCAAATTAAAGAGTAGCAGAGTAGAAAAAGTCAAAGAAAAAATTTAGATGCATATAATGAAACAATTACCAATGGATGTACTTTGCATTTTATTTTCCCTGAAATGTACTCATGAAAAATACAATGTCCTCTGTGTCTAATTTTAAAGGCAAATTATATTTTAAGATACATGAGGAGAAAGTACTCAAATAGTTCCCCATTTATTCTGTTTCTACTTTCCCTCCTCAATCCACCATCTGTATTACAGCCAGGGTGGTTTTTGTAAAAATATAAATAAGATCATGTAAATCCCCAGTTTACAACCTTTCAGTGGCTTTCCTTTCACTTGGAATAAAATCCAAATCCTTCTTACCTGAGTGATCTGGATTCTGACGCCTCTCCAACTTCTTTTCATGTCACATTTTTCTCCAGTCATAAATTTCTTCATCCACACTGGCTTTTCATTAGTTGCTCAAATACATTGAATTCTTTCCCACCTTAGATCTTTTGCCCATGCTGATCCCTTGCCCATGAAGCCCTTCCCCACACTTCAGAAGGCTAAACTGTCTCATGTTAACATACCTCCTGATGTTAGGCCTTCTCTGAGCCCTGGTATGTAAATTAGGTTCCCACTGCTAGATATTCAGGTCTAGCAACATATCTTTCAGAGCACCATGCCACATTTCCTCCATTATTTGCTGCACTAGACAGCAGAGTGCCATGGACGTGGCCATGGCCTCTAGCACAGTGCAGGCCCACAGTAATTCAATAACATATATTTCTTAATTGTGGTAAAATACACCAGAATTGACCATCTCACTTTTAAGTGTACAGTCCAGTGGCAGTTAATACGTTCACATTGTTGTATTGTCATCCAGAGAATTCTTTTTAGTCACTGATGTGCTAAAAAATATTTACAGAAAGAAAAGATGAGGTCCCTGATCCCTTTTGTAAAGTGAAGGACCCTGTGTAATGTAAACAAACAAACAAACAATCCCTCCCAATTTAACCACTAGAGAAGTTCAGATTTTAATATACTTGATTTTCATAAAAGTGGAGCACACAGAAAACTGCTAGAAATACATGTGGGCGTGGGCCGGGAAAATCAAGTGTTACTGGTCACTCTAAGTGAAACGGCTGAGACAAAAAAGTGAATAGGAAATTAGGTAAATTAGTAGGTAAATAACATAGAAATAGCATATACATTTAAACTATCTTGGGCCTCTCAATACAGGGAGATCTTTTACAAATGAATGCTTATTTAGACGTTGACTTTCCTTCTAACGTGGGCTCTCCGAGGAGTGCGTGGCCATTTGATGACATAAACAAGTAATTGGAAGTGTTTTTTACTCTAAGACAAGAAACTACCCAAGAGATGACTTGTATCTGGGAAGAGTCATTTAGGTTTGATTCCTATGAGAGGCTTGCAAAGCTGTGAGATTGTTAATTGACTTGAAACTCTTACTGCCAGATGAAATCCTGGTGTGTGTTCACAGGGCTCAGAGGATTCAGTTAGGAGTTTTGAAATTTGGAGAGGAGGGAGACATAGAGGCATCTGAAAAAAAGTCTTTTTCAAGGTAATAAAAAGGAGGCAAAGCTAATTAGAGACCATAGAGCAGACATGTACAAATAATTATGTATTTATATAGTGCACATAAATACTAATTAAAGTACGTGCTGAAGTGGTGAGGGGAGCTAACTTCATCTGGTTGGGATGTCTCACTCTGCCGGTGTCTCCAAAACAGTGATTTCATGTCCGTGTAAACAATCTTCTGAACTAACACAATTAGCATGGCTGTAGCTCAAATTACATAATTTACAAGTTAATCCTTCAGACCTAACATTAAGCTCTGTGAATTCAATTATAAATCACTATGTCGAAAATACTTCATAACAATGAATTTTTAACAAGAGACCTTCAAGAAGGTCCCTATCTATTCAGCCAGGTCGTGGGTTTTTTTTCGGTTTTTTTTTTGTTTTTTTGTTTTTTAAGCCTCAAAGGATTTCATAATTGCTTAAACCAAACCCTAACTAATCAATGTAACATAAAGACAGGCTACCATCAACCCAAAGGCAGCAAAGTCAATGAACAGAGTACAAAGCTCCAGGAGGTGTGTTCTCAAGGTGGAGAGTTTCTCATTATTCAATACCATCGGAAGGCAGCGGTGTCCAAAAGTGCTGAGCTCTGCAGTACTTTGCTATTCCCATCAGTTAGCATAACATCATCTGGCTCCTGCTCTGGGTATTGATGTTATGTAAACACGCTTACGTAAGGAAAGGAGAAATAAACACGCAACCAATATGCAGTGCTGCCTGCTGATCGATGCCAGAGCATGCATATTTTGATTTGTGCTTTATGTAGAGCACAAAGATACTACTTCGATAAATCTGTACAGTAAGGTGCAAGCTGTTGAGAAAATGGCATCAAAATACACAATGTGGTTCTGTGTTTATTTCATCCTAACTGGAATGTCACTTCCTACACGGATCCATCTGTATTCCAACCAGGTCCTAATGGTATATGCTTATGGGACATCTGGTTGATTTCTTGCTCTAATACAAAATTATATTTGTGATAAAGCCATGACCTATCTCTTTATTGGCATTGTACTTGGAGCAGCTTGCCCTAGATAGTCCTCCTAGCTAGTTCCTTCTCCCCAGAAATGCCCAGACACATCCTGGTTGCTTGCACATCATCCAGAACCTTGGCTCTGGGTTTGAATCTAGACTCCACCTCTTCTTTCTAGCTGTACAAGTCTGAATAAATTACTCAATGCAGTTTCCTCCCTGGCAAAATGTGGGTAATAGTACCTATCTCAAAATGTTGATAAGCAGATTAAAGGAGATCATGTAGCACTGGGGGGCACATAGTAGCTAATAAATGGTAGCTAATTTGGTAATAGAATCCCCAGGTACATTTGATGATGTGCAAACCAGCCTTTATGGTCCACTTTAGGGGAGCACAGTGAATGCACTCTCTCACAAACACTAGCAGAGAGGCAGTCCCTCAACCACTGTGCTGCCTTTGGAAGGTCTAAGGCCGCTTCCTTGTTAATTGCTGGCTTCACCTCCCAAGCCATTCTTTATGTTACATAGTCTTTACGCAGCCTGAGTGGCCTTCATTGCCTGATCACCAGACACTCTCAGGGGAAACCATTCGTGGGCAGAAATCATGAAGGGTCCCCGTGTCCCTGCTGGGCACGTGCAGTTGGGGCAGAAGCTTGATTTGATGACACACACCCGCTCTTGCCTTCTTTCCCACTCACACCTTCTTCTGGAGCCCAGATATCTGCTGTACTGCCTGGCAATTGGGAGCTTAGCTCTTATTTATGATTAAGTAAGCAACACAGGTTAATCATTCTCCCAACCTAAATATAATAACCCATCATAAATTGGAGGGAGGCCTTGTTTCTTGTGTTTGCTTTAGTTTGCTTCCTGAGAAATGATGACTCCTGCCTTTACCCCATATTGACTAATTCTGGGCTTGCTGTGGCTGTGATAATCTATGGCCCCTGCAGACGCTATGTAACTGGCCAACCACTTATTTTGTTACCTCCAGTCTATCACAAGGACAGGCTATGATGAAAAGAAAGTATTCGAGGAGATCACTTTCTCTGACCATCTTGTTACGGATGAAAAAAAAAAAGCCTTCTAAAATTATGCACAGGCACATTTTATTTAAACATACAGGAATTGGGGTGCCTGGGTGGCCCAGTGGTTGAGCATCTGCTTTTGGCTCAAGGCATGAGCCCTAGGGAGTCCCACACTGGGCTCCCCAAAGGGGGCCTGCTTCTCCCTCTGCCTATGTCTCTGCCTCTCTCTCTGTGTCTTTCATGAATAAATAGATAAAATATTTTTTTAATATAGGAGTTTGTTTTATTTTAACAAAAATCCTACTCAGGGGATAAAACATGTTTTAATCACCCCCTATGATTCCTGTTGGGGAGGGAGGGGTTCTTGCCCTAGGGTTACAGTGATGGCCAAACACATGATGCCAACACTGGAAGATGAGACCCACAAAAGCTCATTAGTCACATATATGTGCAGCCCAGAGGAGGACACTGATGTCATGCAGAGCCATACA
Source organism: Canis lupus baileyi (assembly GCF_048164855.1). Taxonomy (NCBI): domain Eukaryota; kingdom Metazoa; phylum Chordata; class Mammalia; order Carnivora; family Canidae; genus Canis; species Canis lupus. Next base: position 25,495,059 of record NC_132852.1, read on the forward strand.
GGAATGGAATGGACAGCTAAGGGCTATGGCAAGCAGACTTTTGAGTGTCAAGAGAGTGAGGTGGCATCTGGCTCCCTCAGTGGCTTGTTTGAATAATTCTGCTAGCTAGCAGGGGACTGAAACCCATTCCCCCAGGATAAGTAGGAACTACCTCTGGTTTCTTTGATAGGAGGGTTATTTGGCTAGGGATCTTATCCATGAGTCTACTAGGATGTTCAAGGTCCCCCCAGTTTCACCAGATGCAAGGTGGCCCATAATAGACTGGACATGTCAACATTATGAACCTCTCCTGTTGGTGTAGAAACCAGAGCAAATGGATTTCCCAACAGTGACTCTAATTTTTTTCCTTATTTTTTTCCTACATATAACACAAGACCGTGACAAAGTAACTTAGTAAGAAAGAAGCAATCCTTTAGCATCGTGAGGAAATAAGATATTTTATTTCCTTTCCTTAAATATGTGTGCTGTTCCATGCCTTCAACCTAATGTCCATTCATTAAGAGGAGAGAAAGATAAGTTAATGCTTCCCAATTTGGATACCTTCTCAAAACAATGGAAGGATGTGTCATTTTCTTTTGTACTATGTAGCCACTGCTTCAGGACCTCCCCATCGCTAACCCACTGGTGAAAAACAATTGTTTTTTCTTACATGTGTCATGGCATACTTGTATTTATATTTTTGGTAACATTATAAAGCCTTGGAAGCTTGATGCGTCCCCTATAGTTTGCAAAGGTAATCAGCAGAAGGATAAGAACAAAAAGCCTTGTCTCTCTTCTCCATCCCATCCTATCCTCTGTCACTTAGTTTATACAGGTTCTGGATGATGTAAGTACCCCTACAACACAGCTACCATAAAAATAAGGTAGACTGTATATAGCATTACAAAAAACAGATCTTTAAAAAATCAAAAGTGTTTAACTGGTACACACCTAAAACAGTGCCTGGCATACGGTAAGTTCTTATTCCAACGTTTGTTAATGAGGTGAATGTCTACAGTAGGTATGATTAAAATGAACCAGCACATAGTTCAAAAAGATGAGCACATCTACATAAAAAAAAAAAATGTACAGGGCCTACTTGCTGACACTCAGGGTCAGTTCTTAAATTGGACCACGTATCCCTGTTCTTCTGAGTGAAGATCCTGAGTCATCTCCATCAGCACCACTTAAGATGGTCCTGTAACAGTTTGTCTAAGGCCAAGAATAAGCATTTCAGAGAGCACTTCTGCTGATTCTGAAGTCCACCGGAGTTTGAGGCTCATTCGGTTACATAATTAAATAGATGCATTTTAGAGAAAAGGAAGCAAGGCACTATAGATTTTTTTTCTGTTTGTGTTCCTTGAATATTCACATGTTGAAATCCTACCCCACAAAGTGATGGGATTAGGAGGTAGGGTCTTTGAGAGGTGATTAGGCCCGAAGGGTGGTATCCTCATGAATGTAATTAGTGCCCTTAAAAAAGAGACCCCAGAGCAAACCCTTGTCCCTTCTGCTATCAGAGGTTCCAGTGAGAAGACAGCCACAAATCAGGAAGTGGGCTCTCACCAGTCAATGTATCTGCTGACACCATGATCTTAGCTTTCCCAACCTCCAGAACGGTGAGAAATAAATGTTCATTTATAAGCCACCCAGTTTATGATATGTTTGTTACAGCAATCCAAACAGATTAAGAAAGAAGGTAAGAGGCTCCTCCTCTGACCAGCACAGGCCCACTGAGTCACAGTTTCATTCTTGGTGTGAATACAGGTGTTTTCCAGTTCTTCCATCACCTACCAGACTCTTCCCACCAACACGCATTTGTGAATTTCATGATGAAAAGAGATGTGCCTTTGAATTGTGCTTTATGGTGTTTTAATTCTTAAAATGTACTTTATTTTTTTTAAAGTTATTTACTTAAATCTAAGGCAAGCTTGAGAAATAACTGGAAATACCTAGGTCTCCATGCTGTAACTCCTTTTCTAATAGGCTTCAAAATTCCTGCATCCTTGGTCTCCGATATATAGTTCAGTGGTACCTCGCCCCTGCCGCACTGAGATGACTGCATGGGGGCCTCCACTCCAACTCCTCCACCATCTTGGATTTGATGTTCATCTCTCTACTCTGTACAATAAGACAGGCTTTGAAGTTCATGAAGAACCCTTTTTGCTTGAAGACCCTGAACGAGTGGTAGTTCAGGCCCTCTCAATTTTGGCATAACCCAGGACTCCTTTGTGGTGTTTTCTTGGAGGAGGAGTTGTGTCCTCAGTCTCCTGGGCTGCTGGGGATTTTTCCTTTCCCTCACCCCTAGTGTCAGGGAGCTAAGGAGCCAAAGAAGGATGATATTAGGGTTGTCTGTCTTCCTCGGTCCTATGGTGCTAGAACTGACTTCTGATAGAATTCTGTCCATTTCCTTTTGATCCCTCTGGGTTCTGCCTTGGGCTGGGGGGCTCTCTGGCTTCCATCCCATTCACTGTATAGCCTGCAGGATGGAGACAAGAGGTCTGCTGTGGGACCTTTAACTGTTTCTGCAACAAAATTGCTGGTCATCTCTGTCCTGCAGTCACCACATACATGTTGTCCACAAGGGAGGAACCAGCAGCTCTTGCTGACATGCTGCAAGTATGCACTAGAAGCAAACACTTGCTCCAAGTACGTGAAGACCTCTGAGGCCACATCAGAAGCACCTGTCATGAACATGCAGGTTCCACTTCTTGCTGGATCCATGAAGGCTATTCCTGCTGGTGCTGTATTAATGTGCCAAGTCTGTGCTCGGTTGCCTCCCTGTCCGCAGCACTTGCTGTGGCTCCTATCCCTTTGTCAGGCACAGTAGGCTCTGTGATTAGGGAAGGATGTGCTTCTGGGAAAACAGTTCATGAGAGGAGGTGGACCCAAACAGGAGGCTGGTGATCCTCTTGTCCATGGGGCTCCATAACCACTGGGCTCTGCCTCAAACTCAGGTATGTCCACTGTGTCCTCTGCTGGAATGGCTTGGGTACAGCTGGAAGCTTCCATTGGTGGTCTTGGAGGTAAACAAGGTTTTCCTAGTGGAAAAAAAAAAACAAAAAACAAAAAGATCCCTTGCACCTGAAGGGGACACAGCTGAAGGTTAAAGACGTGTCCGGTGGCAAGCTTCAGGTGGGGCTATTGTTTCTCATGACTTCGATGGCTATCTTTACAAACTTCAAGGGAAGCTCCCGGGTTAACTCCAAGGTCCTGGTAAGCCTGTGGCCTCTTCCCTGGGTGTCTTCCACACCTGGCGTGCTCCTCATAGCATGTGCTGGCCAGCATCATAGTATCAGATGTTGCTCGGCTGGTGGATATGAAGCTCAAGGTCATCACTGGCACGCAGTGCACGTCGATCACTTCTCTTTTGCTGATCTGGAAAAAGTCTCTTTCAAAGATCAGTGGGTACTTGAATATAGCACTCTCCCCCCTATACAGTTGTCGCTGCAATGTCCCCACGGAGGTTAATAAAAAAGCTCACTACATCCTGCTTTCCGCTGTGAAATATGGGAGCACGTTTTCGAGGCTCACGGCTATCTTTTACCAAGACAGCTCCCTGCGGCTCGCCCCCAGCTCCCGCCCCGCCCCGCAGGCAGGCACCGCACCGCACCGCACCGCACACCTCCGGCCCCGGTGGCTGACCTGGCTGCAGAGCCCTCGAGGGAGCAGCCAGGAAGGTGTGCGGCGCTCGGGCCCACCCCTCAGCCCCTGCAGCCCCTGCAGCCCCTGCAGCCCCTGCAGCCCGCGGGGGACAAGCCTGACAAGCCCTCCGAGGGGAAGAGACGCAGGTCGCGCTGGGGCGGGGGGGGGGGGGGGGGCGCCCCCTTGATCCCCGCCCACTGCTTTGCATCCGTCAACCGGAGCCAAACGCAAACGCCCGCCTGCCCGCTGAGCTCCCATTCAACCAACCCCGGGGCCACCTTTAACCCTCTCTGGCCCATCGGGACCTACCGACGTCACACCGCCCTGGTCCTGGTTCGGCCACAGCGGGCCCGTCCGGTAGGAACTTCCCCCCCCTCCCCCGCCCCCCAAACTCAGAGCCCCCGCCCAGGCCCCGCGGAAGCGCGGCGCGCATGCGTAGACCCCGCCTGCTCCAGGACTGGAAAACCTCCGACGGGGCGGGGGAGGGGGGGGTTCTAATTGCAAAAGTAAAGATTTTGCATGTGAGCCCAAGCTGTATGGTTTTCCACTAGAAAATTATCAAAAGGCAAGGGATGTATTTGTTCAGAAATTACAGCCTTTCTGAGCTGGAAGGGACTAGAAATTATGTGTTACAACCCCCTCATCATACACCGGGCTGGAGAAACTTTTCCCATAGGTTCACAGAATGGGGAGGGGGTTGGAGGATGGGGGGGATGTGGAGGAGGATGGAGGGGATGTGGAGGAGGATGGGGGTGTGGTGGAGGATGGGGGTGTGGAGGAGGATGGGGGGATGGGGGTGTGGAGGAGGATGGGGGTGTGGAGGAGGGTGGGGGTGTGGTGGAGGATGGGGTGTGGAGGAGGATGGGGGTGTGGAGGAGGGTGGGGGTGTGGTGGAGGATGGGGTGTGGAGGAGGATGGGGTGTGGAGGAGGATGGGGGTGTGGAGGAGGATGGGGGTGTGGAGGAGGATGGGGGGATGGGGGTGTGGAGGAGGATGGGGGTGTGGTGGAGGATGGGGGGTGGAGGAGGATGGGGGTGTGGAGAAGGATGGGGTTGTGGAGGAGGATGGGGGTGTGGAAGACGATGGGGGTGTGGTGGAGGATGGGCGGTGTGGAGGAGGTTGGAGGGGTGGAGGGGGGCTTATGCTCTGAGTGAGATGCTTTTTGGCCTCACTGTGTGCGGCACAGTGTCCTTCAACGGACACCATCTCTGTATTTGCAAACTTTTCTTATACATATAAGTAGCTCTTTTTTTTCCCCAAACACAAAACAAGTTTGATTTATCATATAAATTCCAAAACATTCTTTGAAGCAAGTTGTTTTAACAAATTCACAGTTGACCCTTGAACAAAATCAGGGCGGTAGGGGTGGGTAGGAGCCCTGACCCGTGCCTGGTCAAAAAAAAAAAAAAATGAGTGTAACTTTTGATTGCCCCAAAACTTGACTACTGAGAGCCTACTGATAACATAAACATTCTATTAACATGTATTTTTATGTTATTTGCATTATATACTGTATTACTACAATAAAGCAAGTAAAACGTCATTTAAAAAATTAAAAGGAGGGATGCCTGGGTGGCTCAGTGGTTGAGCGTCTGCCTTCGGCCCAGGGTGTGATCCTGGAGTACCAGGATTGAGTCCCACATCGGGCTCCCTGCATGGAGCCTGCTTTTCCCTCTGCCTGTGACTCTGCCTCTCTCTCCGTGTCTCTCATAAAAAAATAAATAAAATCTTTAAAAAATAATAAAAAATTATAAGAAAAAAATACACTTATAGGACTGTACTATATCTATGGAAAAAGAATCTTCCGGAATGTGGACCTTCGTAGTCCAAACCTGTGTTGTTCAAGGGTCAACCATAGATGAAAGCTTAGTATTCACAGCTACTGCAAGCTGCATTTGAGCTATCTAGTTATATCTGGGGTCAAATAACTGGGCTACATCAAATTTAGGAGAAACAAAATTGGAGCTGTTCTTTTACTCAAAATGCCCCCGTCTGCTCAGAAAGGTTTGATCTAAATCTGGTGAAGCACTTGCTATGGAAAAGGCCTTAGTTCTTTTAGGCCTGAGTTGATGAAACAGGGGAGAAAGATACAGTGATACCCAGATAAATAAATCCTCTAAAGCCAAAGGCACTTGTAGCAAAGTCAGCGTGTTAATAAATGGGTTTGCAGGAACCTTCAGTTCCCTCCACACTGGATGAGAAGTGTCGTCACCTAACAAATGAGTCAGAGTCAGAGGTGTCAGATCCTGAATTTTTACAAAGATCGGGGTCAGAATCAGATTAAATTAGTAGCTAGAATTCTGGGAGTTCATATGAGCTAGCCAGTTAGGACAGAGAAGGGGGCATCATAAATGGATTCATGTACTGGACCAAATATGCACATTTTACTTACAGCTCCAGTCAAGACATTTCTGATGGCGAGGCTTTTTATTCAAAGTTATGTGTTTGCATGTTGGAGAGGATGCGGAGAAAAGGGAACCCTCATACACTGTTGGTGGGAATGTGAACTGGTGCAGCCACTCTGGAAAACTGTGTGGAGGTTCCTCAAACAGTTAAAAATATACCTGCCCTACGACCCAGCAATTGCACTGTTGGGGATTTACCCCAAAGATACAAATGCAATGAAACGCCGGGACACCTGCACCCCGATGTTTATAGCAGCAATGGCCACGATAGCCAAACTGTGGAAGGAGCCTCGGTGTCCAACGAAAGATGAATGGATAAAGAAGATGTGGTTTATGTATACAATGGAATATTACTCAGCCATTAGAAACGATGAATACCCACCATTTGCTTCGATGTGGATGGAACTGGAGGGTATTATGCTGAGTGAAGTAAGTCAGTCGGAGAAGGACAAACATTATATGTTCTCATTCATTTGGGGAATATAAATAATAGTGAAAGGGAATAGAGGGGAAGGGAGAAGAAATGTGTGGGAAATATCAGAAAGGGAGACAGAAAGTAAAGACTGCTAACTCTGGGAAACGAACTAGGGGTGGTGGAAGGGGAGGAGGGCGGGGGGTGGGAGTGAATGGGTGACGGGCACTGGGGGTTATTCTGTATGTTAGTAAATTGAACACCAATAAAAAATAAATTAAAAAAAAAAAAACAAAGTTATGTGTTTGCAATTTGGTTCCATAAGGGAGTTAATGGGATTAATTAAGACAAGATATAAGAATTTAAGGATTATTTTAAGGAGTGGGATACCTGGACCATGCATGCAGCCCAGCAGTCTCTTCTTGACAAAAACACCAAAGGATGGATCACTGGAAAGCATCACTGTCTTTCTTGGCTGACCTAAAACTTTGGTTGAGTCTGACTTCCCTTAGTAGTATTTTAATGTATCCATTATTCTTAAACTTGTTCTGGACTGTTTATTTTTGTGATAGTTTTCCATACTGGCTAATAGAATCTGTGTTGTTTACTGAATTTCTTTCACTTAAGTCTGAAAGAATATCCCTTAGTCTAGCTATTTCAGAGTTGAAAACAGGGATAGAAAAAAAAGTTCCTTCTCTCTTGTCCAAGGCCCTAAGCCAGTCTGGCCTAAACCATGCACTGGACACTGAAGAAAGATGGTCTGTGATGCATATCTACCTGATACGTTCCATCTCTTCCTCTTCCTCTGGTTTTCTCTTAACTTTCAACCTCTAACCTGGTTGCTTATTCCGCCATTATGTCCTTGCCCTGACTCTTTGATCTGTACATTATCATCTCCTGGTTGTGAATTCTTCCATCATCTGAAGTGATCATCTCTCCTTTTTTGGAGAACTTGTAGACCATCTTGGGACACAGGTCATCTGGCCCAATCTACTCACAGGGACTTGCCTACCTAACATGCTGTATCTCCTTCACCAGCTCAAATGTCCACCCCGCCCAAATAACGTACTCTGGTCTTTCAGATGAAACCATATACATGTTCACTTTATACACATCATTCATTTTTCTATGAATTGCAATCTTACATTTTTACAATTTAATATCTCAGATTCTAAAAACATCACACAGGAGCTGAAAATGAGCCAGGCTTTATCTTCTCAGTGGGGGGATAGCCTGACCAAGTTGCATAATCTTGGGAAGGTACAAATGAAACGAAACTACATCGTAGGGGGACAGAATCGGGGGGGAGTTCCTCTATAGTTGGCAGGCATGAGGAGTTTGTCAGATTGCCAGGACATATGTGAATTATCCAAAAGTATATTTACTCAGTGTTGTCCACTAGGATTAGTGATTCTTTTTCAAGGAAGCTGACACTGCAACTTTATTTCTCTTATCTTTCTTAAATACAATTATGATTTTGTTAGATCCTATCATAAGAAACCATGTTCTAGATTCCATTCCACCTCCTTAATTCCACAGACTTCACTCTCTCCTCTAAGCAGTGGCACAATGACCGTAGCCAGCACAGGCAGAAAGGTGGGCAGCAAAGCACACGTATACCTGTGTGTAGCACCAAAGCCCCTTCCTTATTCTACCATTCGACAATTGTTTTTTTTTTTTTAATCATGGATCTATTATATATGTTCTAAGCACTGGAAATCCAACAGTAAATAAAGCAGTTTATTATATACATAAATAATGTCTCCATCATCTGGCCCTTTTGTCTTTGCCCCCTGGTCCCTAAATTTTCCCTTGTGGAATTTATAATAAATAAGATAAACATACAGTTTATTAGGGATAAACATGAAAGATTAAAAAACAAAAAACAGGTAAGAGAGATTGGGAGACCAGAAAAGTCATCACCGAGAGGGTGCCATTTGCACAAATGCTCCAAGGGAAAGAGGGAGAGCAGCCTTGAGCATATCTGTCAGAAGAGCATCCCAAGACAGGAGAACAGAGAGAGCCAAGGCCATGAGGAAGCCAATGTGCCCAGGGAGGAGTAAGAATGGGGAGACCAGCAGGAGATAGATCAGAAAGGCTGGTACGTAGGATAGATCAAGGACTAACTTCTGGGTCACTGGTCAGCACTTTAAATTTTCTTGGGAGCTCAACTGAGGAATAAATGTGTTTTGAGGAGCATACTGTTTTATGGTTTAGGGTGATGACTCTGGTTGTTGTGCTGATAAGAGAACAAAGGGGGTTGGAGCCAGTGAGAAGACTGTGGCAGTAATCCAGCAGGTGTGGAATGCTGCTGGTGACTTGGACCAAGGTGGTGGCAGAGTGAGACGGGGTCAGAATCTGGATACATTTTGAAGGTAGAACCAAAAGGATTTGCTGGCCATGTGTATGTGAAATAGGAGAGAAAGAGAGGAGTTCGGGATGGCTCCAAGATTTTTTGACCCATGTAGACATCATGGACTTGGTGGGATCACCCTCTTGGGATCCTACATGGACCCACGTAGACCATGTAACTTGGTGGGATCACCAAGTCTTCTCAAATCTTCAAAGACTTTCTATTATCCTCAGTTTGGCAAGCATTTCTAAGTAATAATAGCAATACTAATGCTAGATTCTATCCAAAGTATTAGTGTTTTATAATTTTCAAATTATTAAAGCTTCATTCACTATGTTAGGTGGTTATACAGTTGACCCTTCAATAATGCAGAGGCTAGAGGTACTGACCTCCAGCGCAGTCAAAAACCCATGTGTAACTTTTGACACCCCCAAAACTTAGCTATTGATAGCCTACGGTTGACCAGAAACCTTACCGATAACACAAACATTTGATTAACATATATATTGTATATGTATTATATACTATGTTCTCACAATAAGGTAATCTAGAGAAAATATTAAGAAAACCAGAAGAAAAAATACACTGACAGTACTGTACCGTGTGTATTTACAGAAAAAATCCACATACAAGTGGACCTGAACAGTTCAAACTTGTGCTGTTCAACTATATATTTCTTTGTGGTTTTTTTGATTTGTAGATACATATAATGTTGCTGAATTTAATTTTCTGTTTCCACTTGCAAAATTCTTATCTAAAGAATACCCAAACTGGTTGTGCTTTTTTTAGGAGGGGAAATGCTGATGGCTTGGGCCATGGTGACTATGGGAGTATGGAGTGAGGAAGGGAGGGAGTGAAAGGTCAGGGGGTGGAGGGAGCAATGAGAAGGGGTCAGACTCTCAATATATCCTGAAGGCAGAACCAAGATCTTTTGGCAGACTAGGTGGGAAGTATGAAAGAGAAGAGAAATGAAGAAAATAACTTATCCTCGTGTATTAGCAGTTAAAAGATTTTTCATCACTAACAAGACTGAAGAATATTAGGTGATATCATTAATTTGTCCATGATTCATTCAACAATGATCATCTAGTGTCCTAGGTGCTGGAGACACATCTGTGAACAGGATGGGCAGAAATTCCAGCTCTTAAGGAGTTTACAGTCTCAAGGGTAGAGACAAATTATATGTATAATATATCAGATGATAAGTGCTAAATGCATGAGGGCAGGGTGCAGTCAAGGAAGGAGGATAGAGAGCAAGAGGAATTCACATGTGGTTAATTCTTAGGGCTTGTTAAATAATATATGGGATTTATTCCTGTGTCTATTTCTTTCTAACAGCTTGATGCTGGGAAATATGCTCATTTTATCAATTTGCCTACCAATAAAATAGAATATGGGTTACCTACTTAGTATTTCTAGATTTTTTTAGAGCATTGGAAAGAAGAATTAAGAATGGTGCCCATGGTAAGGGTAGTGCCCCCCTGAGCACACTGACAGTGTTCCCCATGAAGATAACAGAATATTTTTATTAGCAATGAGTAGTAAACTGTACTTGGTTAGACAGTAGTCACTGCAGACAATTGGGTTTAGATATCTACTTAGCATCACCTCTATTTAACCTAGCAGGTTGTCCTCATTAGGGCTTTTCACTTAGAAACTATTATAGCAATCATATACTGTATTTTTAGCATCTTATATAAACTTCCCCACAAATGCCCAAGTTATATAACCACCCCCCCACACCCAGACTTTTCTCCAGCCTCTCACAGAATTACAGTAGGGGCGAGGAGGTGTGTGTGGTGGGGGATCCCTGTCTTATGATTGAAAGGGTTAACGTCCCAGAGATCAGATCCCCCCTCCCCTGGATGGGGCTGGGTGTGCATCAACAAAGTGTGCTTCCTGATACCCCTTCTATTCTCAGCCTTTCCTCTGCTGTTAGATTTTCATGTAACAGGTGTCACGTTGCTGTGTTCCTGAGCTTGGAAGACTCGCTGCCTCCTCTCAATTGTGTTCAAACAAACCCTTAGGGCTCAGATCCAGAGGCAGAGGCACCTGAGAGATGGTTCCAGTTCCCTCATTTTACAGATGGCAAAGGACTTCCTCCCAGATAGCACAAATATGGGCGGCACCAGGTCTCCGGATTGCCCCTCCAGTATGACTTCGTTAAACCAGGAGTTTCTCAGATCTTAGTGTCCTCATACACATAAAATAAGGGCTATGAGAGGTGGTCTCTGAAGACCCTTTCATCTGTGCATTATGTACATATATGCTATTGGGTGTGTGCTGGTTATATTGGACTTTAGAGTTTACTGTTTTCAATGCACTAACCGGAATGTTACCAACTGCAATAAATCAGAAAGAGGATATAATTTTGCTTGGCTCTTTAAAGCTTAAATTCAGGCTTTCTTTTTTAATGGTAAGAATGTGAAGAAACAAATGGTAAATTCACCCACGGCAAAAAAAAAAAAAAGAAAAAAAAAGAAAAAAGAAAAAAGAAAAAAGAAAAAAAAAAAAGAGGCTCAAATACACATCTTCAGCTGACTCGTGTCCAGGAAAAGCACTATGTTACGTTATTCTTAAATAGGAGTTTACCTAACTATATCAGGAAAAGTCTCCTTCTGGTGTGGCGGGGGGAGGGCAGGGATACGAAGGGAATGATGGTGATAAGCATTTTCCAAATTAGGAAACAGATATGCTTTTCTTCTTACTCTCTTACATAACTGATCTATTTTAGAAGACAACACTAAAAAACTGAAATGAAATACAAATCTCATGATTTTACTACTTTGTTAGCAAAGACAGAGGCAAGTAATGCTCAGAGGGAAAGAGGGGAGAGCCTCACCCCGGTGTACTCTCTCTGGCCAGGGGGCTGCTTCGCGGGTTCCCCCTCCTCCACTGCAGCCTGCCCGGGGAGCCGGGGACCAAAGTCCGAATTTTAGAAAATGAATGAAGGTACTAGTTTTTCTCTCCTCTTAATTTAAAAGGCAGTCACATCAAAGCGCATATCCCCTTTTGGTGGCAGAGAATGATGGAAGAGTGACCTGCTACAGCCGGTGATTGTTTTGCCCCAGACTTCCTGTTTCAGAGGGAAACTGTGCAGCACAGAAAGGCCACAGAGGCAGCCTCTTACATAAATAAGTTACATAAATGAGAACCAGTTATGTAAATGTATAAACGAGCAAACATGAATTATAACCATTCACAAATGCCAAGGAGATCACGGCAAGATTCCTCCCACGGTCCCATTTTTTTTTTTTTTCCCTCTCACATTATTGTAATTGTACCATTTTATTTCACACCAGAATCAGATGTGCTTATCTGTCACATTTATTAGGGAAAGAAACTCGAAAGGACAAATGATACTTCACACTATTTTCTGAACCGTACATTTTACTTTTGGGGGAAATTCCATAATAAAACCTGACTGGAACTCTATCTGAAGGAAATATAAGCATATTTGTTAATTTATTATACTTCATGAGTAATCATGGACACATGCATGAAGTATTTACTATTGTACATTTTTGCCAGCTGCTGTTAAGGACAGGAATGTATCACAAAAAGTCAATGTCCATCTACATAGGAATATTTGTTTTCTCACTTATGGTTTCAAGTCTCGAGTATGTGAGCATTCATTCTTATTATTGAGGGAAGGCAATATGGGGGGGGGTTAGGATTAAATTCAAGGTCACAATTACGGTTAATCCCAATATTCCCCACCTCAGATGATTAGGAATTGCTCCTTGTTTCTTGGCTACAGTGTTTTTCAGGTGCAATCATGAATAGTACAGGAACCCGTTTGCCTCTGCACCCTGTTGGAATGGGAGCCTCCGCTTTTCCTTAACTAGCTTTTTTCTTGTTCCTTTGGGGCAATATATCCACATCTCGTCTGAAGTTACAGAATTTGCTCATTGTGTAGTAAAAACATATGTAACTCAAAAGCAGTTTTGAGCCTAACTGCCTGTTCCATATAAAGAAGGATGTTAATTAAACGTTAGCCCATTTCAGGCATAGCATGCTCGGGTTAACATTCCATTTACCAACTTTCTTTATTTTGAAAATCTCATGTAATATATCTCTGAGATCTAACACGGTAACCTAACAGTGAAATGAGAGAAGGGAGCAGAGCCTGCATATATTATTGGCTGTGTGATTTGGGACAGGTAACCTTCCCTCTCTGGGCAATTGTTCTAACCATCTGAAAAAGGATTAAAAGTTCTAAGTCATTTCCAGCATTAACCATCTAGTGGCCTGTTATCAGATCTGTATTCTCAACTGAGAGCTTTAAACTCGCTGATACCAAGTTTAAAGGAAATATAACCGACTTACAAAAACCCAGATCATTTTTTTTCCTTCTGTTGGCGATGCTGCAAACCCTGCGCAGGTTGTAGCGTTATAACTGCCCTATGAAAACTATTCATCTTGGTGGTTTCTCTTTAAAAATGCCAAATATAGGCCTTAGCCAGCTGTGGAGCATTGAATGAGATGGGAAGAGCGCGTCGGCCACCTTGGGAACCTGCGGGCTTTCTTCCTCGCGGTGGGGGCAGTTTTAAACAGGAAATCCGCAGTAACTTGCCACCGTGGAAAAGTGCCTTGTCCTCCGCTGGGAGTCGGCTCAGGAACGTGGGTGGGGTTATTTTGTTTCTAAAGTCGACCTAGCCTAGGCGGGAGGAGTCAGAGTCCCCAGACTGACTCGGCGCACCCTTAGGTCCTCCGCCTCTACATGTCCATCTGTAACTTGGGTGTAAAGAAACTGCAGACGTGCACCTGACCCCCACACGGGGAGGCGCCCACGGGCCGGGAAGACGAGGGCGGGGCGGGGGGCGGGTTCCCCCCCCCCCCAGGGCGCCGGGTGTGTCCGGGCGGTGCTGGCGGTCTGGGCTTTAGCCCCGGGGCCCAGCCGCCGGCAGAAAAGCACCCGCCAAGCGGGAATTAGGGGAGAAGCCTCGGAGGCAGGTGAGGGCAGGCGGCCGGCGGAGAGGCGAGGGGCGGGGAGGCCTGCGCGGCCCGAGGCTTTGTTCAATTACAAGCCAGGCCCCCGTTTCGGGAGGAGCCAATTAGAGCCCCGCTGGGGGATCATCTGACCTCGCGTTCCTGCCCAGGAGGGGCTTCGGGAGGGCGGGGCCAGGCGGCGGCTCCTCCGGGACCCGGGCGCGGGCCGAGCGGGGGAGTCCCGGGCGCCTGGGCGGAGCCCCGCCCCGCCCCGCCCGCCCCGCCCGCCCCGCCCCCGCCCGCCAGGCCCCGCCCCCGGGGCTTCCCGGGCGCGCGCCGCCCCGCTGTGTCCGCGCGCCACGCCCCCCAGCTCGCGGGCCGCGTGCGGAGCCGCGCGCCCCGGAGGCTCCGCGACCGTGGCGGCGGGCGGCGGCGGTGGCGGCGGCGGCGCAGCCCTCCGCGGGCCATGTCTTCTCCGGACGTGGCTAGGAGCTCCCCGGGGGGGAGCCGGGAGATGGCGCCCGCGCCGCGGGGCCGGGGCCGGTTCTGGGAAGTGGGCGGCGGCGGCGGCGGCGGCGACCGGCTGGAGCGCGCGGCGGCGGAGTCGGGGCGCTGGGAGCTGCTGCTCCGCCGCGGCGAGCTGCTGGCGCTGGGCGGCCACCTCAAGGGAGCGCTGGAGGCGTACGCGGCGGCGCTGCGGCGCGGGGCCCCGGGCAGGCCCGACTGCCTCGGCACCCTGGTGGACTGCCTGGTGCTCAGCTACCGGCTCCGCCACGGGCTGGGCTGGAGCGCGGCCCCGGCGGCGGGCGCGGACCCCGGGGCCGGCGGGCTGCTGCGCTGCCTGGGCTGCCGGGGCTTCCTGAGCGAGCCGGTGACCGTGCCCTGCGGCCACAGCTACTGCCGCCGCTGCCTGCGGAGGCAGCTCCGAGCCCGCTGCCGCCTGTGCCGGGACCGGCTGCCGCCCGCCGCCGCCGCCGCCGCCGCCGCCGATGCCGAGGGCACCACCCCGCGGCCGCCGCCTCCGGCCGCCGCCATCGCCGCCTCGGGCTTCAGGACCAGCGTCGTCCTCAACCACCTGGCCGAGAAGTGGTTCCCGGGCCAGCGGGAGCGAGCCCGCGCGGCCGGCCGGCTCGGGGACCTGCTGCACCAGGGACGCTACCGGGAGGCCCTGGCCGCCGCCTGCGAGGCGCTGCGAGCAGGTGACCGCGCGGGGATGCGGCGCGGCCCGGCCGACCCCCCCCGCCCCGCCCCGCCCCCGCCGCGACGGGCCGGCCACCCCGGGCTCGCGGCGCCCCGGGGGACGCTCCTCCGCCTCGCCGAGGCCGCCCGGCTCCCGCGCGTGGGGCTTCGGGGTCCCGGCGGGTGTGGGAGGGGGCGGCGCCCCGGAGTGCTTCGGTCACAATGGGGATCGCCTTCGGAGGCGGCTGTGACGCGGCGCGGGGAGGGGCGCCCCGGCTCGGGGTTCCCCGGCCGCGGCCCTGCGGTCTGCGGGAGCGCCCCGAGCGGAGCGGGCGGCCCGGGGGAGGGCGCCGGAGCGCGGGATGGGGTGGAAGTTGGGCGAGCCCGAGCCGCGGCTTCCTGCCGCGCTCCTTCCTGCAATTGGCCGGCCTGGCCGGGCCCGGCTGGGGCCGCCGCCCGCACTCGGCGGCCGGGGCGGGGGGCGGGGGGCGGGGCTCCCCAGCCCAGGCGGGGCGCGCGGCGTGTACCGTGGTACCCCGCAGAAGTCACTGGGGCAGTTGGAAGCCGCGGGAGGGCACAATTGCATAAGCTGGGGGGGGGGGGGTTGTGTAACGGGTGACGTCCGGTGGGCGTGGCGGGAGCTGGGCGCCCGCACCCCGCTCCGGGAGGCCCGGCCGGCCGCTGGGCGCGGGCGGCTGTCGGGGCTGCGGGGCTGCGGGGCTGCGGGGCTGCGGGGCTGCCGGGGCCCGCGCCCACCTGCGCACGCCTGCAGCGCTGGCTGCCCGAGGCCGGCCCCGTCACAGCGTAGACGCACGCGTGCTCACCTTCCGCACGGCCCTGGTTCACCGTAGACATGAAGAGGTGGTCTCCGCTGAGTTCTTAGACGCGCCCGCCTGCCTTTCCACTCCTGGCGAAGCCGTAGGGAAAAAGCCTTTTAGATCTTTTGTCTGATCCTTCTTCGTCTCCAAGAAGCCGCTTCGGCTTCCTGACCTAGGGTAGCACCGTTAAGGGGGTCTCAGGCTGCGGAAGGGGACCCTGCCCGACTTGAGGTAGAATAAAGAGTTCTTTACATCGGTGGTTCCCCCACTAGGGGGGGATTTTACCGCGGGGGAGGGGGGAAGGACATTATCTAGAGCAACATCTGGTAATAACTGGAGACCTTTTCGGTTGTCTCCCCTTGCGGGAGTGAGTAGTAGTGCTGGTACATCTAGTGGGCAAAGGCTCGGGATGCTGCTCAACCTCGTACAGCGCACCGGACAGCCTCCCACACAGTTACCAGGCCCCAAATGTCAATAGTGTCCCTCTTAAGCCTTGTGTTAAATAAGCACATTTCAAGGTTGGTGTCTTTTTTTGGCATGAAATAATGCTTGAGGGAGTAATAATACCGGAGAAAGTAGACATCCAAAATAAAAACTGATACTAGGTATTAAGTCAATTTATAAACTGTGTAACTGAAACGCTGTTTTGTGGGTCCTTTATCCTAAGTGCTTAGTCATTTTGAACTAGTGACCTTCTATTCAATACCTTTAGAGCCCAAAGCATAAACTTGGCATATTTTCATAGTCTTTGAGTATCTTTATGGGAAGTGTAAGCAGTCATAAAGGGGAATGATAGAATGATAGGCCCAGAACAAAAGACAACTAGTTGGAATACAAAATTCTGATACAGGCAGCTCCGCCTTTCTGGGTAAATAGTTTGAGGAAGTACAGACCATCTAGGCCATGGTCCTCATTTTAAAAATGAAGCAGGAGCAAGGACAGTGAAACGATTTGTCCCACAGTCCACACAGCTAGCTGGTTGGAGAGGCAACATTATATCCTCCATTTCTCCTAAATGTTGCACCTTGGTGGGTCCTAGCTTTAGAACTCATCTTTTGAAAATGTTTGGCACATTTCCAGAGAAGTTGTTGTTGTTTTGTCCTGGTATAAAATAAAGGCTAAAACTTACTGATAGCACCATGCACTATTAAATACTGCACTCCATAAAAATTAGGCACCTCATAAGAATTCAGGTCTTAATCTACAGAACAGTGAGCACATTTACTAATTTAAGGTCTGGCTTACTGTTCTATAACCAGTAATCTTTTAATTAAGGAGGATTTGGGGCTTTGGATTGGAGATATTATTTTTAACAGAAAAAAAAAAACCCTGTCTCTTTTTTAAAGACAATTTGCATGGTATGCACAGAAGAATTTTGCCTATTTAGCTACTTAAATCTTACTTTTGTGGAACTAGAACTCAAGTCTTTTGACTTTCACCTCATAGCCAATTTTTCCCTCTTCTGAGGTCTTTCAAAAATCATTAATTCCCTTCTCAAAAATGTGTCTGAATGTTACTAACAAGGATAACTTTTTTTCATCCCATAAATCTGTAGTGCAACATTGGAGGAAAAAAAAGATCTTTGAGTTAACAAATTGTAGTTGGTATAGATATCAAGTATTCTAACAATTTTGGGGGGTAAATAAAAATATTTAATAGAGTTAAAAATCTGTAGTTAGGCATTAACTTTTTCAGAGTCAGTTCATTAAATAGGCATTTGAAATGCGTTTATATAATTGTACAGTGGTAGTAACTAATGATATTTTCATTATTGCTGATAAGAAAAGACCTTCACTATAATTTCTTCACAAAATTCTTATGAAAAACTAAATACTATTAACTAGAAAAAGATAATCTAGTCTGCAGTTAGCCCACACCCGTCCAGATTTATCCCTGTTGACGAGAAAGGAAAGCTTGAAAACCTTTACCAAAATCAGAAGGTTCCCATTGAGATTACATAAGTTTCTGTCAAGTTGAAATATATTTAGATAACATTTAATCTATTGATCTTTTGGTATTAACTCTCAGATGTTTCATAACTTTCTGTCTCGTTAGTATTCAGGGCTATTATGTAAAAGCCTTTGCTGTGTTGAATCTTTATACTTAAGAGCCTGTTGAAATGCCCCCACTCTGCTGTGCTATTTCCCATTTATTTTTAATGAATTTTTGCACTGACTTGCCTCCTCCCTGTATACACCCCTCTCTCCTAAAAGAAGACAAAAGACTTGTAATTTACTGTTTGAACTGGTTTTAAAATAACAAAGGTCATAACAGGGAGACCAGTTTATTTCAAATACTTATAAACGTTTGTTTTTTAACATTAATTGTATAGTTCTTGCCTATTAAGCATGAAAAAATACTTTACATATCATTTGATCTTCATAAAGAATCCTGTGGAGTACCCTTAACCTCAGAAGGAAACTGAGGCAGCTAGCAGCGGAGGCGCAGCTGTCCTAGTGGTTAAAGCTGTGCACACTGGCAGCTGACCGCCCAGGCTTGCATCCCAGCGCAGCCCTCCACTTGCGCTCTGACCTTGGGCCTATTGTCTAACCTTTCTGTTTTGGTTTCCTTATCTGAAAAGAGAGAATAAGAATAGTATCTCATAGATAGATAGCAGTAGTCACAACTACCTAGGGCTGTTGGGAGAATTAGATGTAGAGTGCTTTGAATGGTGCCTGACAAAATAAATGCCTAGTAAATATTAATTAAAATATGTTTAGGGGTGCCTGAGTGGCTCAGTCAGTTAAGCATCTGCCTTTGGCTCAGGTCATGATCTCAGGGTCCTGGGATCCAGCCCTGCCTCGGGCTCCCTGCTCAGCGGGAAGTCTACTTCTCCCTTGCCCCCCGCCCTCCTCCTGCTTGTGCTCTCTCACGCTCTTGCTCTGTCTCTCAAATAAAGAAATAAAATCTTAAAAAAATTTTTTTAAATGTAAAAGTTGTGCTACAACTAGAAGATGATTTAGCTAAAATGAAAATCTAAATGTTATGATGTCAGTCCTGTTCTTTTCTCGCTCCCACATTAGTATTACCAGAGTGAGGGTTAACTCCTGATTCTAGCCTATGTATGTGAATTAGTAGTAACATTTTAGCACCCATCAATAAAATAGAGATACTGAAAGGCTTTAATTATAAATAGATTAGTCAAATTATAGGTAAATACTAAATACACTTAGAATGTAAAGGTGTTTTGGGGGTGTCTGGGTGGCATAGTCCGTTAGGCCGATAAGTGTCTGCCTTGGGCTCAGATCAGGATCTCAGAGTCCTTGCTCAGCCAGGAGTCCGCTTCTCCTCAGTCTGCCCCTCCCCCCACTGCTTTTGTGTTTTTTTATCTCTCTCTCTTAAATAAAATTAAAAAAAAAAAAGACAATGTAGAGGTGTTTAATATCTTAACTAGGTTAATGCGAAGAGATTTAAATTTATTTAATCAGTAAACTTTGTATGCCCTAAGTTAATCTGTAAAACACTTGAAATAGTATACACTGACATTTACATGGTGTCTCATAGTTTACAAAATATTTTCATTTCCCTTAACTGATCCTTACAAAAGATCACATGAGGTAGGAGGGCAGCTTTAGCATTCCTAATTCACGGATTGAAAAAGAGAGCTCCAAGAATTTTAAGTGACTTTATTGAGGCAAGTAAATAAGTTAGAACTGAAAGCAGAAGCACCAGGTATGTGGATCCTGTTTCTAAGACTAAAATTCATTTTAAAAATTAGCATATAAGTCATAAATCTCAAGTATTCTTATTATTTATTCAGTGGGTATTTACTGAGTACTTACTACATACATGGCTAGAAATATAGAAGTGGACAAAATACAGACTGTGTCCTTATAGAGTCTGTATTTCTTTTATTTCTTTTAAAGTTGCAGTAAATTGGTATTTATTGAAAAGAAAAGGAGTTTATTGCTTAACTGACATAACAAACAGCCTATATGCAATAGATCTCTGATTCACCTTTGAGTCAGAAGGCACTTTAAGGATTTTTGCAGTGCCTCAGGGTCACTACAAAAAGCAGTCACACTGGCATAGTCTTACTGATATAGAGGATGGGAAAAGGGGTTATATAAATGGTAAGTGGTGTTTTAAGTAATTTCCATGTCTTTTATCTGTTCTTTATTCATAAAACAATGCAAAATTTATCAAAACTCCATTATCTTAGATTTCTAGTTATTTGTATATTAACCTTTGGTGTATGCAGAATTGTTTTTCTATTAGTAGAAAATTTATAAGTCTTAGATATATTTAAGTGAAATTTTAAAGGCATTTATATAGTATTCTACTATTTGCGTTGTAGATATTTTTCAAAATTGTTATATGTTTTACTGTAGAAGGTGAATGACCTAGACTCTAAAATGCAAGACGGAAGCTTCTGTTCAAATTTCAACCCCTTTGGTAGGATGGGATCAGTGTTGTTGTTTTTTTTTTTTTTTTTCCTTCCTCTCCTTTTATCCAGTCTGTACTACTTATCCCTGAAGATGTTTCTCACCTGGTAAAGTTTTATTTAGGTAACAGAAAATACTCTAATACCTTGTATCAAGAGCTAATCTCATTGCTATTCAACTTATTTTGAAATACTTTGTAATAGTAACAACATCTATTTTTTATTGAGCATTTTGTGCCAGGGATTGTGTTAACTGTCAACAGGCATTGTCTATGTAGTTTTCACAACTTAAGTGAAGTCTTAAGATGTAGGTGTCACCAGCATTGTATAGGTGAGGAGACTGTTTAAAGAGTAAGGTAAACTGTCCAAAGTAGATCTAAACCCAGGTGTTCTGAATCCAATAGTTATCACCTTAAGTATGCCAGACTACTATTCCTGGACTTTATTAATCACTAATAACTTCTCCATTGACAGCTTTTACTTTAAAGACTTATTTATTTTATTTTAGAGAGAGAGAGAGAGAGACAGCATGAGCTGGAGCAGAGGATGGGGGGGGGGCACGGAGGGAGAGGGACAGAGGGAGGGAGAGAATCCCAAGCAGATTCCCTGAGATCATGAACCAAAATCAAGAGTCCGCTGCTTAACCCACGAGCCATCTAGGCAGCTTTTAGTTTAACTGTGATAACCAAGCCCTACCATACTGAACTTGAAAAGTTCTTTGACAGAAGCAAAGAAATTTGGCATTTTGGTTAGCCATTGAGATTGTTGAAATAGAGCAACATATAAATCTCAGAAAAAGACATTGGGAAAAATGAGTAAAAGATTATGAACATGGAATTTTTTTCTTATGCATAAACAATCTAAATAGGCAATAAATACATAGTTTTAAAGGACAAGCTTACTGTAATGTAATACACTGCATTGTACATGTAATTTTTGGCATAGCCATTCAACTATATAGACAGTGACTAAGGAAATAAGCAGATATGTAAAGGCATACACGATAGGTGTTCATTGAAGTACTTATTAAAAATTTATTTATTTAGAGAGCACACAAGTGGGGAGGGCATAGGGACAGAGGGAGAAAGAGAATCTCAAGCAGACCCCCCATGGAGCTCAGAGCTGGAGGCAGGGCTCCATCCCAGGACCCTGAGATCTGACCTTAGTGGAAATTGAGAGTCTGTGCCTCTGTAGTAGAAAATGCTGGAAGTAAAAACTGCTGAATAGTATATTTTAAAATGGATTGCGAATGTGGTAGGATTCTTTGCAACCATTAAAAATCATGTGGATTTAATTGCATTGACAAAAAAGCGGGTTGTAAACTATATTTAGGGTAGAGTTCATGAAACTATAAAATTAAAAATGTAATCTACACATATAGGAAAATGGCATAGGTTATAGGCCAACACTGGTTATTTCTTTATAGAGGGAAAAAGATTTTTATTAATATTCAGGTTTTACAGATTTTGTAAGTAAACATAGTTTTTATGATCTGAAAAAAAGTTTCTTGAAGATGAATTAAGGAAACCACCTTAGGATTGGAACAAAGATGAGTAATTGGGATTCTGGGGAACTCTGCTCAGCCCATGAAATGCCTCAGCAGCTTAAGACCTGGTTTCCTCAGATGTGTAGCACGATTTTATTTAATTT
Source organism: Canis lupus baileyi (assembly GCF_048164855.1). Lineage (NCBI taxonomy): Eukaryota > Metazoa > Chordata > Mammalia > Carnivora > Canidae > Canis > Canis lupus. The sequence goes on from NC_132852.1 coordinate 25,516,816, forward strand.
TTTTTTTTATTTGCCTGATGCCTGACAATACCACTGGGTCTAAGAGAAGAGAAAATGGGAGCATGAATTAAGGAGCATAAGGGGACAGATTTTAATGAGTTTCCCCTTGTTCAGCAAACATTTAGCAAAGCCAGGATTTGAGGACACAAAGACAGGAAATAATGGAGGGAGCTCAAAAATAGATTTTAGAATGAATGCAGTGCACATACAGTGAAGGAACAGTCATAATAGCCAACATTTACAATGTACCAAGCCCTCTTCTGAGTATTTTGCATACATTAACTTACTCTTGAGTAATCCTGTGAGGTAACTGCTATTATTTGCCAAAGTGAACAGAAAGAACTCTGGAGCCATACTGCCTGAGGGAGAATCTAGAGTCCACCACTTCCTAGCTTTTTGATCTTGACAAGTTACTTAAACACTCTATGCTCAGTCTCCTCATCTATGAACATGTGGACAGTGCTAGACCCACGTAGGATTACTGAAGGTTGTAAATCATTTAGAATAGTACATAGTAAGTGGTGTTTCTTTAAAAATAAATAAATAAATGTTTAGAAAACGCCCTCAATTTTGTAGCTGAGGAAACAGGTAGAGAGGTGTTTGGCACTTTGCCACAGTCACTCAGTGTGACTTAAGAGCTCCTGCTCTTGATCCTCCTGATGTTCCAAGTGAGGGTAGACTCAGAAGAAAGCATCTTGAGAAGAGATCAGTAAGATGAGTCCTGTTGGATGAGAAATCGTTCCCCAGACCAAGGGGAGGATTAAAGTAGAGCCCTGACAAGGAGGGAGTTCTGTAAGCAAAGGAAGGAGGCATGAAACAGAATGGCATGTGGGGCAGGGTGAGGTTAGGAATTACTGGAGCCTTGTTAAGTAGGAGGTTGATAATAACCAGAAGAAAGGCTGGAGAGCTGGGCAGGAGCCGGGAGTTTAGGGAATTGTATGTTGTACTGAAATACACATCTCATCTTATGGAGGGTGAGGATAGAAGTGGGGTAAAATTGGAGACAGGGAGAGCAGTTAGCAAGTTGTTGCAAAAATCTTAAGAGATCTGAGTCCAAACCCTTAACCAAGGCTGTTAGCAGTAAGATTGGAAAAGACCAGGGACAGATTTGAGAATTATTATAGGAGGTAAAATTGACAGAGTTAAGGATTTGACTTGGGGGGTCCAGTGGTATAATTAGTAGAGAATACAGAAAAAAAGACTTTTTTTAAAAAAAATGGAAACATACTGAGTTTGAAGAAATTATAGCAGGTGGTTGGAAATTTGGTGAATCTGAAGGCAAGTTGAAAAGCTCAGAACTGGGGCACCAGGGTGGTTCAATCAGTTAAGCATCTGCCTTCAACTCAGGTCATGATGCCAGGGTCCTGGGATTGGGCCCCACATTGGGCTCCCTGCTCGGCAAGGAGTCTGCTTCTCCCTCCATCCCTTCCCCTCCTCTCACTTGTATTATCTCTCTCTTAAATAAATAGATAAAATCTTTAAAAAGAAAAGCTCAGAACTGAAGATAAATATGTGAGAGGTGAGTCATGGTTTTAGTACAATTAGCCTGAATGGGATCTTTGTATTTCTTCACCTTTTCACAAATTGGGTCTGTATGTGCCAGGCACTAGGGTACCTGTGGTAGTGGTCTGAGGGGTCCCTCCCTGAGGCCATGCTCAGTTGAGGTGACTTTTTCTCTTTAGGGTGCTCAAGGCCAGGTAGAGAACATACTGGAAACATTTGTTTTGACTCTTTCAAACTTGAATTACTAACACAGCTGGGCTGATAGTTGTATTTTGGGTGGGTTTTTTTTTTTTGGCGGGGGGCGGGGGGAGATGGTCACAATTGCATTTTGCAGAAGTTTACGTGGAGGGCAGACACTGTATGCTTTGATAATTTGAGGGTCTCAGTGCATTTGGCTCTTTTTTAGAATTAAGAGTTTGAAATAAGTGGGTGGATTGGCCCTAATCTCAATTTTGGGCAATTTAAACTCACTGGATAAAGTTCTCCCTTTATAAAGTCATTTAAAATAATTATTCCATTAACATTTGAAGTTCTTAATATAAATGTTACCTATGAGGAATTAGGGAACAAGACTTTTAAAATCTAGTCCTGTTATATGTACCTCTTCTGTTCTCCCTATATATACTAATTTTATAGGCTCACCTTTAGGGAATCCCAAGAGCCTTGGTGTTTTTGTGTTGGGAGAAGTGGGGAAAGAGTCTGTTTTTATTTTGGTCAGAGTGGAGAAGTGTGATACATTGTCTGGCTGTTGTCAATGACAGAGGTATTCTCGGACACTTGCTTCAGTGCTGACCTACAGAAGTGTATTGAGTAATTAAGGCATCGATAAAAGGGTTTGATATTCTAAAATTTTGCATCAAGTGTGATGCGATGGGGACCTGCTGTAAAAGAAAAAATTTGGAATGAAAAAAAAAAGGCCCCTTCAGGTACCCAAGAGGGGAATGGGCTGCGTGCTGCAACAGTGAACTCCCTGTATCTGAGATGCAGAGAAGGGGGGCGGGGGGCCAAGGATGCTGCTGGAAGCACCCCAGCTCTGGGTGAGCAGTCCTTTATGGGTCAGGGTTTTTTTTTTTTTTTTTTTTTTTTATGCTTTTGCATTGACTACTCATTCTTGGACTATTTTGGCACATGCTGCTCTCAATTTTCTAAACTCTAGTTATTTTTGTCAAATCAAGATTACATGATCCCATTTCACAATAAAATAAAATTTTCTAATTAGATTGTAAGCTCCTCAAAGACAGGGATAAAATAAAATCTTCTGAACACCTACAGGGCCAAGTTTTATGCCAGGACTTTTCATTCTTGATTGATGAATCATATAGAGCTTTCAATTTCCATGTGGTTTTATTCAGAGATAATGGTTTCCAGTTATATTACTTTAAGAAACAAAAGACAAAATATTCTAGACATGTCTTTTTTATTTAGGAAGCATGAAATATTTTCCTGAAAGATTCCATTCTCCTTTGGAAATTTTCATTGGTACAAATTTGAAGGAACAGTGTAGTTCCAATTCTGAAGCATCAGCTGAAAAAATCCAATGTCATTGTTGAGAGTTATATGTAGGAAGGCAGTCATTTAAAAACTAAACTAGGGAACTGTTGAGTTTTATTATATATTGTTTTTTAAATGAGGAATTACGGGTCTTTATACCCTTTTCACGATCAATGTTTTATTTTCTAAGCATGTGCTTTTGAAGGCTTCTAAGATGAATAGCTTTAAAAGAAGAGTCAGATTAATTTTGTCCTTTAGATGTACTGAAAATTAATTTTTGGCTTAGGCTTCCGTTTTAGAAACTATGTACCTGTAACAATTGATGAATTTTGACCTCCTAAATTAACCCATCAGTGTGCAGTAGTAGCACATATGCTTGTTTATAAGTGAGGATTTAGAAATTAAGGTATAAAAAAATAAGATTTACCATAAAGAGGCAGGTTTTCTAAACCTCTAGCACCTGTTTTTCAAATCTGTATAGAATGCCGTATTTTAAGAAAACATTTGTTTTCTTGAAGGTGATTATTCATATTATAAAATATTTCCAGTACTTAAAAACCACCATTTCTTGTGCTAAAATTATCCACATAGAGTCATGTGATAAAACTTCCAGATAATATTCAACACATAAGTGGGTTGCTTGTATACTGTACTTTGCTTAGTGGTTATTGGCTGGCATCACTAAGGCAGTTCTTAATCTAGTGTATTTTTTATGGGTTATACAATAATATTTTTAAAATAACCCTTTACAAAATATTTATTTCAGAGCCCAGTGACGTGACTCTAAAAATTTACCGAGCGGAATCATATGCTGGTCTTCAAGAGTTTAAAGCAGCCATAGAAGATTTAAATGCAGTTCTCTTTCAACTGCCAAATTGGCCTGAGGTAAAATTATTGTTTTACATTTATATACACTTAATAATTTCACCTGTAGGGAACATGAATTCAGTTATGGTTACAAGTTTTACCAAGATAGATTTGTTGACTCTTAAAATATATAGAGTTTTAGAAATCTGGGGTTAGTATTTTGTGTGGATGGCTATCTAGCAATTTTTTTAATTAAAAGGTACCTTTATTTCCTAACTAAGAACAACCTGAATTTAAGGCATAGAGAAAAACAAACAAAGAGACTTGAATAATCAAAATTTCCTCAAAGAGATGAAACTGGTCACACTGTGAAAATGTATCCAAGCTGAAAATTGATGGAGGAGGTCTGTTGATGCAAAGAGACGAGGTCCTTTAGGCTGGAAGATGGAGGCATCATCATGGAGGCCTGATGAGGCAGTGATTTAATACAGTCAGTGGGGACCAGGGAGGTTGCCTTACCCATATGCTTTTAAAAAAAGACTTGAGGCAAATATATCTTATGTAATAAGTTTACTCATTCTCCTTTGTATCATATTGCCAAGGCAAATCAGTTCATGTCCCATATATGTTCTTTAAGCTAGAAGTTACTGTCTTATATGACTGTTTGCCCGTTTGAAACCATGCCTTTGAGGACAAAATAGTAAGGATGCTCTAAAAATTATAAATTAATAAGAAAAATGACACAGAATCCCATGATGGCCTGACTGGTTAGCACAAGGCAAATATATATTAAGAAGATGGAAAATGATCTTGTATGGACAATTTTAAAACTATTAAAAAAAGAAAGAATCCTCTGGATTACTGAAGTGATATAATTAGGAATTTGGTTTTGAAGTCATTTTTCCATAAGCACTTCTCTGGGGGAAGTGAACCTTTGAAATGCTTTGGGCTTCTCAGAGTCATTCAGAATTTTAAAATGCACATTTCCAAGCAAACCGTATTTTTTTTTCTTGAAACTGATTTTTCAAAAATAATTCTGTCAGTAAAAGTTGTATATATGTGCTTCCATTGAAGGTCTACTTCAGGAAAGGAAAAGTACTCCAGGATGCTGGTTTTTTAGGTGATGCCTTACAACTATTTCTTCAGTGCTTAGCCCTTGATGAGGATTTTGCACCTGCAAAACTAGAAGTAGAAAAGGTAATCGGTTTACCAATTATAATAGTTGAAGGCAGGTCTAAGACACGTTGTCTTTTTAAAAATGCTAATTAGAAATTTGAGATAAGAACATAAGGAATCCAGGGGTGCCTGGGTGCTCATTCGGTTAAGCAACTGCCTTGAGCTAAGGTCATGATCCTGGGGTTCTGGGATTGTGCCCCACATCTGGCCCTCTGCTCAGCAGGGAGTCTGCTTCTCCTCTTCCTCTGCCACCCTGCCCCCCCAACTCATGCTTTTTCTCTCTCTCAAATAAATAAAATCTTTAAAAAAAAAAAAAAAAAAAAAGAACATAAAGAGTCCAGTGAGTCAGATTTAGTATCAATTTGACAAGTAGTTTTCAGGTCTGTATACTTAACGTATAGAGTTTTTACTGAAATCAAAACATTTCATTAGCAGATATTTAAATTTATTATTTTTGGGTAAATTTAGGTGTTTTCTACTAGTTTGATTGGAACCAAACTAACCATCCTTGTCATGATATTCCTGCTAAAATTTTTTTTAATTGAAACAAAATAGATACATAACACTATGTTTCCATGTACCACATTGTAAGAGATCACCACTAAAAGGCTATTTACCATCCATCACCCTTCCCCCATTTTACTCAATGCCCTTCCTCTTTGGTAACCACCAATCTGTTCTTCATATCCGTGAGTTTGTTTTGGTTTTGTTTTGTTTATTCATTTCTTTTTTTGTTTTTGTTTTAGATTCTATATATGAGTAAAGTCATACCACATTTATCTTTCTCCATCTGACTTATTTCACTTAGCATAATACCTTCAGAGTCCCTTCATGTTGTCCCAAATAGCAAAATCTTTATCCATTCATCCATTCATGGACATTTAGGCTGTTTCCATTTCTCAGCTCTTGTAAATAATGCTGCACTGAACAAAGGAATGCACACGTCTTTTCAAATCGGTGTTTTTGCATTCTAAAGATGAATATCCAGAACGATAGCTGCACGATATAATTGTTCTAGTCTTAATTTGTTGAGGAATCACCATACTGTTTCCATAGTGGCTTTACCAACAACAGTACACAGGATCCACTTTTCTCCACATCCTCAGAGCCTTGTTATCTCTTGTCTTTTTCATGATAGCCATTCTAACCACTGTGAGATGATACCCCATTGTGATTTTGATTTGTATTTCCCTAACTAGTGATGTTGAGCATCTTTTTATGTTCCTGTTGGCCATCTGTATATCTTTTTTGGAAAAAATGTCTTTTCAGATCTCTACCCATTTTTAATTAGGTTTTGTTGTTGTTGAGTTGTAAGGGTTCTGTATATATCTTGGATATTAATCGCTTGTCAGATACATGATTTGCAAAAACCTCCCATTTAATAGGTTGCCTTTTTGTTTTGATGATGATTTCTTGTGCTGTGCAGAAGCTTTTTAGTTTGATGCAATCCCATTTGTTTATTTTTGCTCTTTTCCTTGCCTTTGGAATCAGATCCACAAAAATACTGCTAAAACCCATATTGAGGAAACCGTATGTTTTCTTCTAAGAATTTTATGGTTTCAGGTCTTCAAGTCTTGAATCCATTTGAGTTTTGTGTATGGTGAAAGATACTGGTCTAGTTTCACTCTTTTGCATGTGGCTCTCCAGCTTTCCCCAGCACCATTTATTAAAGAGACTCATTTTTCCATTGTATGTTCTTGGCTCCTTTGTTGTAAATTAATCATCCATTTATGTATGGGTTTAATTCTGGGTTCTCAGATCTGGTTCATTAATGCATGTGTGCATTTTTATGCCATTATCATACTGTTTTGATTACTGTAGCTTTGTCCTATAGTTTGAAATCAAGGAGCACACTCCAGCATTGTTCTCTTTTCTCAAGATTGCTTTGGCTATTTGGATTCTTTTGTGTGATTGTCTACAATTTTAGAATTATTTAGTCTAGTTCTATGGAAAAGTACTATTAGGATTTTGATAGAGATTACATTGAATCTGTAGGTTGCTTTGGGAAGTATGGACATTTTAATAGTATTCTTCCAATCCATAGTGTCACTGGAATAAATCCCATTTGATCATCATGTATGAACTTCTGCTGTGTTGTTAAATTCAGTTAGGTAATATTTTGTTGAGGATTTTTGCAGTAAAGTAGTCGCTGATAATGGTCTGTAGTTTTCTTTTCCTGTGGTTTCTTGTCAGACTGCTGGCCTCAAAATTTTCAGTGTTTCTTTAATTTTTTGGAAGAGTTGAGAAGGGTAGATATTAAATCTTTGAATATTTGGTAGAATTCACCAGTAAGCCATCTGTCCTGGACTTCTGTTTGTTTGGAGGTTTTTGATTACTGATTCAATCTTCTTAATAGTAAATGATCTATTCAAAATTTTTGTTTCTTCACCATTCAGTCTTGGTGGATTGTATGTTTCTACAAATTTATTCATTTCTTCTCGGTTGTTCAACTTGTTGGCTTATAACTGTAGTAGTGTCTTATATTCCTTTATATTTTGGTGATGTCAGTCATAACATCTCATTTCTGATTTTGTTTATCAGAGCCCTCTTTTTTTCATCTGACAGATTTTTTTTTACCTTTTCTTTTATCCTAGTATAATTGACATAGTGTTATATTAGTTTCACATGTATACTATCGTGATTCAACAGTTCTATACATTATTCAGTGCTCATCATGACCCAAGTGTATTTTTAATCCCTTCATCTATTTCATCGTAAACCCCACCCACATCCTCTGTCAGTCACCCATTGTCTATATCTGAGAGTCTGCTTTTGTTTCTTTTTTTCTTTGTTCATTTGTTTTGTTCCTTGGATTCCACATATGAGTAAAACCATATGGTACTTGTCTTTCTGGACTAACATTTCATTTAGCATTATATCCTCTAGATATGTCCATGTCGTTGAAGGATGGCAAGATTTCATTCTTTTTTATGGCCAAGTAGTATTCCATTGTGTACATACACATCTTCTATATCCATTCATCTGTTGCTTCCATAGTTTAGTTATTGTTAATAATGTTGCAGTAAACACAGAGGTGCATATATCTTTTTGAATTAGTGTTTTTGTGTTCTTTGCGTAAATCCCCAGTAGTGGAATTACTGGGTCATATGGTATTTCTGTTTTTAGTTTTTTAAGAGACTTCCACAAAGTTTTCCACAGTGGCTGCACCAATTTGCATTTCTACGCATAGTGAATAAGGGTTCCTTTTGTCCCCCACATCCTGGCCAACACCTGTTGTTTCTTGTGTTTTTGATTTTAGCCATTTGACAGGTGTGAGGCGATACATCGTGGTTTTGATTTGCGTTTCCCTGATGATTAGTGATGTTGAGCATCTTTTCATGTTATCTGTTGGCCATCTGTATATCTTCTTTGAAGAAATATCTATATATGTCCTGTGCTCATTTTAATTGGCTTATTGGGGGGGGGGGAGGGGGGAGTTGCTTAAGTTCTTTATATATCCTATATATATAAAGGATATATATCCTATCCAAATAGGATATCAACCCCTTATTGAATATATTATTTGCAAATATCTTCTCCCAGTCAGCAGGTTGTTTTTTGGTTTTGTCGATGATTTCCTTTACTGTGCAGAAGCTTCTTATTTTGATGTAGTCCCAGTAGTTTATTTTTGCTTTTTGTTTCCCTTTCCTCAGGAGACCTACCTAGAAAAATGTTGCTATAACCAGTGTCAAAGAAATCATTGACTGTTCTGTCTTCTAGGATTTTTATGGTTTTAGGTCTTACATTTAGGTCTCTAAGCCATTTGGAATTTAATTTTGAGTATAGTGTAAGAAAGTGGCCTAGTTTCATTTTTTTGCATGTAGCTGACCAGTTTTCTCAACACCATTTATTGAAGAGACTGTTTTTTTTCCCATTGAATATCATTAATGGTTGTTATACCTTGTCAAGTGCTTTTTCTGCCTTTATTGAAATGATATGGTTTTTATCCTTTTTCTTGTTGATGTATCACATTGATTGATTTGTGAATATTGAGCCACCCTTGCATCCCAGGAATAAATTCCATTTGATTGTGATTAATGATTTTTTTTAACGTGCTGTTGGATCCAGTTTGCTAGTATTTTGTTGGAGATTTTTGCATCTCTGTTCATCAGAGATACTGGCCTGGCCTAGAGGTCTTTGTTTTCTTTCTTTCTTTTTTTTTTTTTTGGTTTTTTTTTTTGTTTTTTTTGGTATCATCTTCATCTGGTTTTGATGTCAGGGTAATGCTGACCTCATAGAATGAATTTGAAATCTGTCCTTTCTTTGGGTTTTTGGAATAGTTTGAGAATAGATATTAACTCTAGATATTTAAATGTTTGGTTAGAATTTCTTTATGAAGCCATCTGCTTCTGGACTTTTGTTTGTTGGGATGTTTTTAATTACTGGTTTAGTTCATTGCTAGGAATTGGTCTGTCCAAATTTCCTATTTCGAATGCAAGAGCCCTTTTTTTTCTTTTTTTTGGTCTTTTTGGTCTGGGTGTCTTGACATTTGTTTATTTATGTGTTCAAAGAACCAACTTTTAGTTTTTTGATCATCCCTCTTTTCGTCTATATTTCATTTATTTCTGCTGTGATATTTATTATTTCCTGTCTTCTAGGACTTTGGGCTTTGTCCTTTTTTTTTCCTAGCTGCTTTAGGTATAAAGTTAGATTGAGATTTTTCTTGTTTCTTGAAGTAGACCTCTTAGAACATCTTTTGCTGCACCCCAAAGATTTTAGCACATTGTACTTCTATTTTCATTTCTCTCTAGCTTTTTTTGTTTAATTTCTTTGGTATCTTCGATGAACCATTTGTTATTCAGTTGCATGATGTTTAATCTCCACATTTTGGGGTTTTTTTTCCTTGTAAGTAGTGACTAGTTTTATACCATTGTGGTTGGAGAAGATGCTTGATATGATTTCAGTATTCTTTAATTTGAGGCTTGTTTTGTGGCCTAACATGATCTATTCTGGAGAGTGTTCCATGTATACTTGAAATGTTTGGATGCAGTGTTCTGTATATGTTAAGTTCATCTGGTCTAATGTGTCATTTAAGGCCAATGGTTCCTTATTTTCTGCCAGGATGATCTATCCATTGATGTAAAGGGGGTAGTAAAGTCCTTCATTATTATTGTATTACTGTCAGTCCCTCCCTTTAGGTCCATTTTATTTGCCTTATATATCTTGGTGCTCCTATGTTGGGTATTATATGTTTGTAAAATGTGTTCTTGTTGGATCTTATCACAGTAATGCCCTTTTCTATTATTGAAATCTTTGTTTTAAAGTTTATTTTGTCTGCTATGAGTATAGCTATACCAGCTTGCTTTTCGTTTCCATTTGCTTGGAGCATCTTTTTTCCATCCTTCACTTTCAGAGTGTGTGTGTCCTTACTTCTGAAATCTCTAGTAAGCAGCATATAGATGGATCTTGTTTTCTTATCTATTCAGCCACCCTATGTCTTTGATTAGAGAGTGTAGTCTGCTTGCATTTAGAGTAAGTCTTGATAGGTATGTACTTACTGCCATGTTAATTATTTTTTGGCCGTTTTCATCTTTCTTTCCTTCCATTCTTCTCTTTCTCTCTTACCTTGTAGTTTAATGGCTTTCTTTAGTGTTATGATTAGTTTTTTTCTCATTTTCTTTTGCATATTTTACCATCAGTTTTTGCTGTGTGGCCACCATAACATTCATATGTAACTTCCTTTGTATGCAGTGGTCTGTTTGGAGTTGATAGCAACTTACATTTGAACACATTCCAAAACCTTACATTTTTTTCTCCCCCCCTCATCTTTTAGTTTTTTAATGTCACCTTATACATCTCTTTATTTTATGCATCTCTTAGCTAATTATTGTAGTTTTAGTTAATTTTATGATTTTTGTCTTTTAACATTCATACTTGCTTTATAAGTGATTGATCTACTTACTTTTAATACATGTTTTCCACTGAGATTTTTACTTTGATACATTTTCTTATTAATTAGTGCCACTTCTTTTCAGTTTAGAGAAGTCCCTTTAACTTACCTTGTAGGGCCAGTATAGTGGTGATCACATTAGCCCTTGTTTGTCTGGAATACTCCTAATCTTTTTTTTTTTTTTTTTTTTAGTTCTGAATAATAACCTTGCCTTGGTAGAGAATTCTTGGATGGAAGTTTTTTCCTTTCAGCCCTTTGAATATGTTGTGCCACTCTCTTCTAACCTGCAAAGTTTCTGGTGATAAATCTGATGCCCTGTGGAGTTTCCCTTTCATATAATAAGTTTTTTCTTTTGCTGTTTTTAGGATTCTCTCTTTAAATTTTTGTGTTCCAATTATAATGTGTCTTGGTGTGGATCTCTTTGTGTTCATCTTCTTTGGAACTCTGTGCTTCTTGGACCTGGAAATTTTGTTCTCTTCTCCAGGTTAAGGAAGTATTCAGCCATTATCTCTCCAAATAAGTTTTCTGGCCCATTCTCTTCTCACTTTGGGACCACTACTCAAGAATTTTTATTGGTCTGCTTTTAGCTTTTAATTTCCAGCCTAAGTTCTGCTTATTTTCATAGTTGCCCATAGTATTGCCTCAATTTATTCTACCTGCCTTTACTCAGTAATCCATATATCACTTTCCAGAGTTTGTTTTGCAGTGTGTTAGTAGGTTTTAAATAAAAGAAAAAAAAAAAAAAAGGAAGTAGTTCTCTGATCAAATGACTGGGGAATATTGGGTTATATTGGGGAATATTGGTTGGATTATTGGGTTCAACCAAGTTAAACAGACTTCTTCAGAAGTTCTCAGAGATTTTGCTATGCTAGCATGAGTAGCATTCAACTTTTGTCAAACTTAATTCACATAGCATCTAGAAAGACTAGAATCTTTGAAAAGTTCTTTTGGAAAATCTACCCTGATATAATTGCACTCATAATGTTTTCAGTGTCTTCAGAACATGCCATCTTATTTATCACTTTATAGGAGTTTTTTACATTGTAGTCAGAATCACCTTGGGTGCATGGTAAGTGTAACGATTCCTGGACTTTACCACAGACCTTTGGAGTTAGAATCTCTGGAATTCGGGCATAGTTTTACAAGCACCCAGGGAGATTCTCGTGCACTTTGAAGTATGAGAATTTTGAAAATTTTGTCAGCTCTCCAGTGCCTCATGAATACAGCTAACATCAGTGAACCCTCTGTGAGTCTTGTTTGCATATACATTCTAGCCCATGGATTTAACACACTGTTTGCTATTGTGTGTTTTCTGTTTGTTAGTGGTATCTCCCCGGGGAGAGTGCAGACTTTTTAAGGGCATATAATTTTGTATCTTCCATGCTACTAGATATCCTTATATTTCTGTAAATATTTAAAAATTGACCTTTAATTAGGTAAGGTGAATGCAAAATAACTGATGCTTTGAAATATTTGTTCCTGATATGCTTTTTATAAATCGTGGTATATTTAACATATAATAAAATGCATGGATTTTATAGTTCAAGGAGTTTGGAGAAATTATCCATGTAACAGCACACCAGTCAAGATGTAGAATATTTCCCTCATGCCAGAAATCCCCTTTTCAGCAAATCCCCTATATCCCTGCTCCCAGAGGCAACTACTGTTTAGATTTTTATACTATGATAGAGTAGTTTTGCCTATTCTAGAATTTCATGCAAGTGGAATTACACAACGTGTACTCATGTCTGGCTTTTTTTGCAGAACATAATAGTTTTGTGATCAGCAATTTTTTTTTCCTTTTTATGGTTTACTAAGTATTCCATTGTAGAAGCATACCATAGTTTATGGTATTAGTGATTTTCATTTGGATTGTTACCAGTTGCTACTCTGAACTAACATTCTTGTACAAGTTGTTTTGTGGATATGTTTATATCTCTTTGGTCAATTCCTAGTGGAGTTGCTGGGTTCTAGGATAGGTAAATAAATGTTTAATACTTTTTTTTTTAAAAACCAGGAGACATAAAAACATACAAATTTTATTTTTTTTTTAAGATCATTTATTTATTTATGGGAGAGACAGAGAGAGAGAGAGGCAGAGACGTAGGCAGAGGGAGAAGCGGGGAGCCTGCTTCAGAACTCCATCCCAGGACCTGGGATCACAACCTGAGCTGAAGACAGACGCTCAACCACTGAGCCACCCAGGTGTCCCAAAACATACAAATTTTACAATGTTTGTTCATTAAAGGGGGTATTGCTTGAGCTCCTACCAGATATGCACTTTTATTTGCATCGTAGTGATTTATGAGTAATTTCATTTTTTTAAAGATTTTATTTATTTATTCATGAGAGGTAGAGGCAGAGACATAGGCAAAGGGAGAAGCAGGCTCCTGAGGGGAGCCGGATGTGGGATTCAATCAGAGGACTCCAAGACCACACCCAGAGCCAAAGGCAGATGCTCAACCACTGAGCCTCCCAGGCGTCCTGAGTAATCTCATTTTTTGTTTGAGAGAGTACAACTGAAAAACCAAACTTCCAGATTTAGACTTTAAGAAATGTTCTGCTGTTCATTTAATGCAGCTTATTTGACAATCAAAAACATTTGAGCCTTTCTCATTTCCTTCTAGCCAGGCTCTTCCCCTAACTTGACCTTTTTTTTTTTAGAGTTTAGATGTATTCCTGATAAAAGCACCTGGAAATTTTGATACAACAGCTGCCTTCCAGGTTAACTCCCAGCTATTATGGGACAGCTGCCATATGGTGTGCTCCCATTCCAGAGCTGGGCAGTGGTAGCTGCCCGTGCTTGTGAGAAGCTAAATTCAGTATAAACACATGGAATTTTAAGACTTTTGTAGTTAGAGTTATTATTAGTTCTTTAGTTCACTTAAACACTCTGAGTCCAGCCTTACAGTACACTTTGGGGTGAACTGTGAACCATTCTGACAGAATAGTACTCACTAAAGTTCAGACATAAGTATTTTCTACTTCCCTTAAGGTCTCTTCTTTTTGCAATCGTTCATTAAAAAGTCAGTTTTTATTTTGGGTACCTTCTCAGGCTAGTAATCTGGCTGCTCCGATAATTCCTTTTGAATTATTTCTTTGAAGTGATCTGACCCCCATTAAGACACATCTTGGTTTTACAAGACTTTCAGAGAATTTGGCAGTTCTATTTATTACTTAATCCCTTCCTCCTCTGCTCATTAAAAGCAATGTCTGCTACGAACTTTCTAAAATTTCTTAAATATCAGATAACTTTATATTAAATTATCCCTAAGCAAATATTTTTTTCCATTACTTTTGTAATATTTCTCTTACAGATTTTATGTGATTTATTATCACCTGAAAACTTAAAAGAAGGCCTGAAGGACTCTTCCTGGAGTTCATTGCCATGTATTAAAAACAAGCCTTTTGGTTTTCCTTCAGTAATGGAAGAGTCTCATTCTGCCAGTGAGCTTAGTCCAGAGCAGGTAAGGGGTGAGAAAAGATTTTTTATGGATTTAGTGCATCTGTTTGACTAAAATTTTCACTTTCTTATTTCAAGTATTAAGAATCTATTGAGGCACTTTTAATCTATTAAGCATTGTCTTAATTAGATTTTGTCTGAAGCCTTTTTTATTTTACACTAAACTTTTATGTAAAATATTTGTTCATTAATCGTAGTTTTAGGTCACCCTGCATATCAGAAAACTTTTAGTCTTGTGGAAAATGTAGAACATGGTATTTTAGTTTCTTCAGGGTTGGAACAAATAAATTAGCCTGTGTAAACCTCATTATAAACATGTATCAATTTGACTTTTAGGGCTATGTGATTATAAATAAAAGTCATTTATTTATCAAGGTTTTAAAGTTAAAAGTTGGTGTTTTTAAGTGAATACTAAAATGAAGATTATGAAACATTGGAATTTCATTTCAGTTTGATTCTTGGTGAGAGCAATAAAAGATAGTGAAGAAATAGAGTTATTTTTGTTTATTATATTTTTGTAGAATGAAGAAGTACCAGAGGTCACATCAGAGCTTATCAGAGGAAGCTTAAACCGGGCTTGGTCAGCACAGGCTATAAATTCAGCGGAAATGCCTGCCAGAGAGGACTGTTTAAAAAGAGTGTCCTCAGAACCTTTACTCTCTGTTCAAGAAAAAGGTGCTCTGCTGAAAAGAAAGTTGTCTCTTTTAGACCAGGATGTGGTTGTAGATGAAGACGGAAGAAATAAGCTTAAAAAACAAGGAGGTAAAAATGTCACTACAGTCTTATAGGACACATTTATTTATTTAAAGTGGTCTTTAAACTTTTCCCTAAAGACTATAGTCCTATTTCTTTGTTTTAATAGAAACTCGCAATGAAGTCTGTACATTTTCATTAACTTCTGGTGACATCCCAGAAGAATTAATAGATGTCTCAGATTTTGAGTGTTCTCTCTGCATGAGGTAAGTATATAACATTTTACAAATTATGAATATTTTATATTAACAGATACAATACATAATAGATAAAAGTAATCTACTCTAATAGGCAATGTAAAGTGACAGACTACTGGACTAAATCAAAGATAGGAATTTTAGTTCTAGGCTTAACTTGCACACCTTGGGCAAATAAATCTCTGAACACTATTTGGATTTATCTTAGTTAGAAAGTGGGGTCAGTATTTGCAGAACCTACATTGCAGGTGTCATAAGAATCACATGACTTAAATATAAAAAAGTGTCTAGGAAATTGGAAAGTACTAAAGAAGTTACCCATACTAGTGAAATTTAGATACATCTCTGGTTTTAGATTTGGGTAAAAATTCTAACCACCTGTTATATGTATATGATTCTATCTTGTTTTTATATTTCAACTATAAAATCTTTTAAAAGTAAAATTAGATAAATATTTCCATTATGAAGAAGGCTTGTAATTCTAGAAGACTAATAGTTTTGAAAGAACATTTTTCATTTACTTGAGTTTTGGTGGGGTCAAAGGAACACTGAATGGAGAGTCAGGAGGCCTGGTGCTGCCACAGGCTGGTAGGAATTAGCGGAATTCCAAGCAGATGCCCTACCTCTGAGCCTAGGCTTCTTTATCTGTAAGGAAAGGGCAGTGGGCCAGATGACTTCTGAAGTACCTATATATCTAACAATAATACTTCTAGGAAATTCAGAAGTATCATGTTTCAGGAAAGAATTAGAATGTTAATAAAACTAGTTTTTCTGTATTGTTTATTACATATGATATTAAGCCTAATATTTAAGACTCAAATGTAAGGTTTTAATTAATTTTGTATAATAAGGCTTTCATAAGCATATTAAGTCATTTTAAAGTGACGAAAAAATAATCTATACAAAAACTAAGATTATTAATGATATATTTTATATTATTCACATCTCTGAAATCTGTTATGTATTTTACATTTATTGTACTTATATTTATCACTGCCCCTTCCTTCCTCTCCTGCTCACTAGATCCTCCTTCTTCCTCAAAGAGAGGTCTATTATTTATTCACTTTTTCCAATGTATAGTTTAACGTGAAAACTAACATGTATTTTGGTTGGTTTCAGGTTGTTTTTTGAGCCAGTAACAACCCCTTGTGGACACTCATTCTGTAAGAATTGCCTTGAGCGTTGTTTAGATCATACACCATATTGTCCTCTTTGCAAAGAAAGCTTAAAAGAGGTAAACATTTGTATATTTATCTGTTTATTGGTCTTAAGCTTGGCAACATTGATTTCTGTTTGGCCATAGAAATAGTGATTACCACGTTCAGAATAAGTTACTTTATGTATGCTAAGTGACCAGGAAGGATAACGTTTCATTACCCAAATGCTAGTGGTGGAGAAAGAAGAATTTAGAGAGCATAGGGGAAAGTTAGGTGGTCCTGGAGGCCAAGCCCCATGTACTTTTTTTTTAACAAGATCTGGTGTGATCAAGTACCTGGTGTAGAATGGGTTCAATTTTAATGACAGTATTGGGGAAACCCAGTTGCCCTGCCTTCCATCCTCCTCAGTAATAGGCTAGATTTTGGCCCCAGTTCTGCCCCCTTTAACATCTGGACCAACTCTAATAGAATTTTTTGCCTTGATGGAAATGCTCTATACTATGCTGTCCGCATGGTAGCGACTAGTCACATGTAGTAATTAAGCACTTGAAATGTGGCTAGTGTGACTGAGGAACTGTATTTTAAATTTTAATTCTCATTTAAGTAGGCAGAGGTGACTGTGGCTACCATTTGGGCAGCACAGCTCTAAAGAGTGGTATATGGACAGAAGAGCTTACCATAGCCCTTGTATAGCCCATGTGTTAAGGAAATAGCTAGATCTCAGGTGCATATCCTTCTGTAACCAATGGAAAGACAACATTCTACCAATCCTGCTTGGGTGACTGGAGCCCCCCCCCCCCCCCCCCCCCATAAGGTGAGGCCCAGGCATCATAATTCTGAGCTCCAACTGCAAGGATGGCATTGATTAGGGAGAGTGATCCTGTTTCTTGTGGTGATAGGATTGCTCAAAAAAAATAAAAAGTTGATAAGACATTTTGTAAATGAATGTGTGTATTTATTTCCTATATAGAAAACACAGCTCTGTACAGATATGATACCATATGTGTATTATTAATTTGATATATAATAAGCTTGTATGTAAAACATTAAACCATATACAAATTTTGTCCAGAAACAAGATAAACTCATTCTTAAAGAGTTTGTTAGTTACATTTCAGCTGATATACTTAATGTTTTCAGGTGAAGTACTCCAATCATGCTGTTTTTCTTGTGTTTCCAGGTTTTTAGATACTCTGTAGCACATTTATCACACTTTTTCTCTAATAATTAGACACGTGGCTTTAAATAAAGATACAATTAACACACTGTTTAAAAATAACCTTATCCTGTGTCTTAAAGATATCCTGTATAGTAGGTAAAATCTAATATATATCTTAAAAAACAAATTGATATGCTCTATAGTTTTACTCTTTTCCTACTTGTCATTTTCTTTTGCTCATTTTTTCATTTGAATGTATTCTAAAGATAGGATTTTTATAGCAACATAATAGTTCATTGATTTAACATTTCCCTGTTGTAAGTTGTTTTGTTCTTTTTTTATATATACTACACTTTGTGTCTTTGACTATATTTCCTTAAGATAAAATTTCTGGAAGGTGAATTATTAACCAAAAGCCATATATTCATAAGACTCTTAAAACCAATTACTGGGTTGCCTACATTCCCCAGAAATATTGTACAGATTTAATTTCCTATCAGTAATGTAAGAGAGGTGGTATTTCCCCAAATTTAATATAAGAGTATTACATTATATATTATTATTATATAGCCCCATGGTTTTCAAAATGTGTTCCCCTTCACCTGGGAACTTGTTAGAAATACAAATTCTCAGACCCTACACTCCACAGCCACTAAATCAGAAACTCTGTGGGCTAGGGCTCAGCAATCTGCATTTTAACAAGCCCTGATTCGTGCTGAAGTTTGAAAACCACTACTGTTACCCGTTTCCCAACCTCCCACATTCCCTCCTCCTCCTCTGTTCTTCATTGGATAATGACAAACCCTTATTTTTGCTACATCTGCAGATTTTAAAAGTATGGCTTCTCTGTATCTTGTGATTGTCTCCCAAAAGTCATTCCTCACTACTTTTATGAAATTTATATTGGTCATTTTTGTGTTCGAAAATTCTGTACACACCCTCTGACCCGGTCCCTGGCCTTAGGCAGTTTTTAAACTTATCTACAGAAATATAATGTCTCCTTGTCCATGTAATAAATACGGTGCAGGGTGTGGTAACTGCCTTTTATGTGGTAAAGGCGGTAGAAATGGGCTTCTTGCGAGCCAGAAAGATAATTAAGGCAGACTTCACGAAAAAGGTAAAGATGTAGCCAAGCCTTGCAGGATAGGCAGGCTTCTCATAGCAGGAGGGAGAGAGGCACGGCTTTTAGCAGTTACTAGAGAATGACAGAAATGTGTGAGTGGCAGTTTTGCAGAGTATTGAGGGAGCAGTACAAATGCACCATTTTATATGGAGAGGGACACAACCTCTCGCTGAGGGTCTGAGTGATTGATAGTAGGTGATGAGGGAAGCAAAAATCTGAAAGAAAAATTATCTGGAAACTCTGCCACTGAAATGGAACAAGAAAGGGAATAGTTTTGCTTTTCTTAAATAAGGCACTTGCCTTTATTTTATTAGCTTATTTTTGTTTCTCAGTTAAAATGCTAGTTTGAAGTACCCAGAAGCTGCCCGATAGAAGTTGGCCTTTGGTGTGGGAGAGGGCAGGGCAGGCCTGAGTGCTGCTAATAGAGGATTCATGGCCACAGCAAGACAAGGGTCTTCTGTATAGGGCACGGTTTCCACTGCAACCGTGTACCTTTATTGGTCTCAGCACAGCCTGGACAGGTTGACCTGTTTAGCACCATCTGTTGTCATGTTCCCCCCCTCACCCCTTAATTCAGAATTGACTGTATAAATATGTAATAAAGGCTTTACTCTATTCAGTTCAACTGTTTTGCCTGTTTTATACCATAGGAAAAGTACTGGAATGTAAATAATATTGTCTTTTAGTATCTAGCAGATAGGAGGTACTGTGTCACACAGCTGTTGGAAGAATTGATAGTGAAGTATCTGCCTGATGAGCTGTCTGAGAGAAAAAAAATATATGATGAAGAAACTGCTGAGCTCTCACAGTAAGTTTCTTCTCATAAAGTTAATGTAATCCCCACCCTTTGACACAGTAAGGCGACCTCCTCCCAGCAAGCTGGATCCTGTCTGCAGTTCAACCCAGTCTAGCCAAAGGCGTATTTTAAACAAATAACTGGTCAGCTCCCCCCTCTCCTCAACAGACAGAAGTTTTTTTTAAAAGTTTCTTTAGTAACTTCCAGATGTTCCACTGGGGGTTGCCGACTCAGCTCTTCACCCCGTTAGCAGGCTTTTAGGCGGAGGAGGAGGGATTTCCTGCAGTGACATCAGGCAGTGGAACTGGGAAGGGAAGCCTCAGGTACCTGGCAGGGCAGGAGGAGGGTTGAGAAGAAATGGCCCAGATTGGCAGGCGCATCAGCCAATTAGAGCTTGGGAAGCAGGTGGGCCCTTGAGGCCTGAGCCTGAAATCGGAAGGAGTGACTTAGGGGCCAAATTCTCAATTAGTGAAGATTATTGAATGGTAGATTTAGTGCCAGGAGGTAACTTGGGCAATAGTGGTACAGACCACTCTGAAGGGTGAGCACCCAGTGGCTAGGTGGGGATGGGTAGGTTGGACTTGCTTTTGCTGCTCTGTATTCTTTCTTCCTTGTCTTTTTCTTCCCTTCTTTAACCTTCGTGTCTTTCCCTCTTGCTCCAGCTACACGAATCTCTTTAAATTTCTTACGTAGGTATTTCATTTCTTAACTTTTCTTTTGCCCACTTTCTTTTAACTGGACACACTAAAGGACAGAATTGCAAATCTTACATGCTGGTTTTTTGTTTTGTTTTTTTTTTTTTTTCTCCATTATTTTTTCTTACTAAGAAAAAATTGTGCTTGCAAGCTTAATACATGTCCACCAACTGTCTTTCACGGGGCCAGTGGCCTTCAGTAGAATGCTTTCCAATCTTCTCTTGACTGAAGCCGATACTGATTTGTCTTCAATGGAACTCACTGTGATCTTATGATAGAAAATATTCTGATAGGAAGATTATGAACCTTTTTGATCAACACTGCAAAAAGCCTGGATATAAGAAAGCAGTAGATTTACTTCTGAAATCTGAAAAATAGAGACTCTGCAGAAGGGTGGAATCTGCAAATAATAGATGGAGTAGTAATGTGAGGGGGGCTGAGCATGATGCCCAGTTGCTTGAGAGAGTCTTGCTGCTTACTAACAGGCTATTTTTTTTTTTTTTTTTTTTTAAGGATAGCTCATCCCCTGGTACTTAAAAAGTTTTGCTAATAGATATACTGTTTGGTTTTCTATCAGTTCTTATGTTGACATGTAGAGTGCTCAGTGATAGTAGAATACACATTTTTAAAAGAGGAACTAGCATTTGTGTTATTAAATACTACTTTTACATATGTCTTTTTGAAGAAAAACTAGAAAATATTATAAATGAGCAGGGTGAGGGGCCATAATCTATAACCCAGAAGGAATCAATGTGGGCATTTTGGCACATCTCCTTCCAGATTTTAATATCTATAAATACACTTTAAACAAAAATGGGATCATTTTATTCATATTGGTCTATAATCTCATTTTTTCCCAAGTCAACAAGTGTATATCTTTTCATGAAAATACGGTATTTCATTTTATGGTTATGTCAGTGTTACAGTAAACATCCTTGGAGGATTATTTCTAGGAGTTCAAAAGATACGAACTTTTTAAAGTTTTTGACGCACGTAGTCGAATTTTTCTTCAGCATGGTTCTGTTTCAAATTGCCCTCTGCATTGCCAGATTTTCCCCCATACCCTTGCCAGAACCGGGCGTTGCCTTTATCCTTATTTCCTGGCAATCTGGCAGTGAGAAATATTCTCTAATTAGCAGAAGAAAAAGTTACCAAGTTATCTGTTTTTGATAGTGCATTTGAAAATACTTTAATGCCCTACAAAGAAGCTTAACAATTTGCTCTTGACTGTGGGAGTTCATTTTTTCTTATCTATAAGTAAGAGTATTTTATGGATAAAAGGTTAACTGTTATGTTACAAATATTTTAAACAGGTTCTTAATACATAATACTAACACTACTTCTTATCTGTAAAGATAATTTAGCTCTGTATGATAACCTGGTATCTTAAATTCAGATTTACTTTTATAAAAGGATCACAGACTTAGTATTAGCATTGCATCTGTGTGAGCTTAATGAAGGAGATGTTGATTCTAAATCTTAGCTCTAAATAAGATGACTTATTTTTGCCGACTTTTTATATTAATTTATCAGTGTTGCAGACTTCATTTTTGTTTTATGTTCTGATGTGTGATAATGAAACTTTTTTCTTTTTCAGCTTGACCAAGAATGTTCCAATATTTGTTTGCACTATGGCCTACCCCACTGTGCCTTGCCCTCTTCATGTATTTGAGCCAAGATACAGATTGATGATTCGAAGAAGTATACAAACTGGAACTAAACAGTTTGGGATGTGTGTCAGTGATACACAAAATAGGTATGCTTTTTTGGTACATGAATATTTTTATGTTAGAACTTGCTTTGAATTTTGAGAACTTGCATGCTTGTTGCTTGAACTTTATTAATCAGAATTTTTCTTTTAGTTTTGCAGATTATGGTTGTATGTTACAAATTAGGAATGTACATTTCTTACCTGATGGAAGGTCTGTGGTTGATACAGTTGGAGGAAAGCGGTTTAGGGTTTTAAAAAGAGGAATGAAAGATGGATATTGCACTGCAGACATTGAATATCTGGAAGATGTTAAGGTATTAAAAAATGCTTTTTTTAGCCCACCTTGGTATACTCTACCCTAGGCACTGTACAGGCATACAGGCTGATCTTTTTCCAGGCACATAAAACGGTTCTTCTATCAGAAGATAGACAATACAAATTAGCTCCAAGTTACCTTTTTCTTATCTTGCTCTTACTTACTGAGAGTTCCAGGAGAACTTGGGTATCCAGAACGTAGATCATCTTCATTTCTACAAGCTCCACAACCAGCATGGTGCCTGGAATGTAGGTGGACACTGTGAGCACTTAACAGCAGTTAATTGAACTTTCAATCCATCTGAGTTATGAGAGCTGCTAATCTCTGCCCTTTTTAATTAAAGTTGATCATCAAAACTAATATCATCAGATTTAAGTGTGATATAAAGGAAAACACATAAAATCCTTTAAAAACTGTTATATATGTGTCTGACATAACCTTAATGATAAAAGAGACACAGTTGGGGGATGTGTTCAAAATCCAGGGCATCACAGAGAAAATACCATCACCATACTTGTTGGTGACCGCTTACCTAGGGAGGCTTATTGTGATAATCTTCGTGGACAGGGTTATGTGGCCTTTTTGATGTTTCCAGTATCTAATCACCATCTATGATTAGTTTGAGTACCAGAAAAAGGATTTGTGATGCTATCAATATCAAATTAAAGGCAGTTTCTTTTGGAAGGGCATTATAAAACCATTGATCTTATGCTTTTGCTGTTCACTGACTTATTTGGGCCTTTCCTTTTATTTGCTTACTGAATATTGGCATTAGGCATTTCTGTAAACATTAGCTCATTGAATTTTCAAAACTCAGCAGATGAGGGAAGGTAAAAAAACAAAAAAGTGTTAATTTGCCTAAGATCCTTTAGGTAGAGTAATGAAAATGACTTAAAGCTAGCTCTCTGGCTCCCAAGTGCTGTGCTTTATCATTATGCCATAATTGCCTCTCTGGTAAACTCGATTAGTCTGATATTGCCTATCCTATTATTAAGATGCCATGGGGACACTTTTCTTTGTGCAATGGGCCAAACAGATTGTGTGAGTTTAAATTTTGATATGATACTGTCTGTGCCTCAGGCATGCTTGGTTAATAGAATCATTTGCTAAAGGCAATATTCTTCGTAAAAGTAATGCCTCATTTTAGCTTTTTGTAAGCTTACATCTTCACATTTGGATTTGATGACAAAATCCCTTGAGTGTATGGCCAGTCATATGATTAAATGTAAATATGGGACAACAGAATAGCATATTGAAAGCATTATAGATTTGATGTTTAGAAACAGTTGTCTTTGTAATCTTAGGAATGTCTAATAATTTTTCCTGGTCTTAATGCTTCATCTATATAATGATGTCTCTTCTGGAAGAGCCTCTCAAATTTGTTTCTTATAGCAAAATCTTTTCTTTTTTTCCTTAGTGTAGTAATTCTATTTTCTGTGATTTCTAATGAAGATTTAAAGTTCGGCTTGCTTTTTAGCCAGCTCCTTTTTCCATCTCAGGCACTTATCATTTTTGTCATTCCTTGTTTTCTAGAGCTCGTGGTTTGTTTCCTTGAATTTTGTAAGGGTGCAAAGTAGCAGTTTTCTTTTTTAATAGTTTTAACAAGTCACAAGTTTATTTCTAGCTTATATCAAGACCAATGTGTGGTAGCAGGGGACCGAATCTTGTGTAGTCATTCCAAAAGCAGAATTCTTCAACTGTATGGCTTCTCTCTACCTTTTTATTAACATAATTTACCAGTTTAATCATTTTTAAGTCTACAGTTCAGAGGCATTAAGTACATTCACATTATGCAAAAAGCAAGTGCTTTTTAGTTTTTTCATTTCAAATCTTTCAAAAATAAAATGTTTTCAGAGTTCCTTTGTTGTTTTTTATGGTGAGTCATTCTTGAAGTATGAAAGGCTGAGTCAGGGCTGGTATTTGTTCAGATGAGTTAATGTATGTGAAATAGAGCACTCCCTGGCACGTAGCAAGTGGTATAGAAGTGTGTGCTAAAGAAATCAATGTAAGATGGATGTGTTAATGCTCCCATTTTCTCTCCTGTGCTCTGTGAAGCTACTCCTTTTGGATCTTAGACTGTAAGACTGATGCATTCAATTTTGTGTTTGCAGTTTAGTGATCCAGTAGTCTGAGGGGTTCAGGAAGTAGCCACAGCCTTGGCCTTAACAGCAAGCAGTTCATCGTGGCATAATTTATTCTCTATCTTTTGATATACTGGCTTTAGTTTCTTGTTGTTTTGACCCGGTTCCTTGCTAAAAGGTGTAATTATGCTTATTCTCCATCCTGTTAATGCTTTCTGCCATGTTATCTCTGCGTTAAACTTCCCCCGTTTTCCCTTTTATTGTAGCAGCTATATTCTTTTTTGTTCACTGTTTTCAAAAGCCATTAATCCATAAAGACAAAAAGGAATTCCAAATTCATGTAGACCTTTACCCAAGAATTCACTCTCAGTGGTACTGCTCTCAGTTGGGGGCTGGTGGTAGGGTTCTGCAGTATTACATTGCTCCACCGCCAAGGTGG
Source organism: Canis lupus baileyi (assembly GCF_048164855.1). Lineage (NCBI taxonomy): Eukaryota > Metazoa > Chordata > Mammalia > Carnivora > Canidae > Canis > Canis lupus. The sequence goes on from NC_132852.1 coordinate 25,541,573, forward strand.
GGTGCTCAGCTGATGTTTCAGTCTGGCCATTGGCACTGTGTGAGGCAGAAGTACATAATATGTATTGCATAATACTCTGATCCAGCAATGAAATAGGTATTGCTTATTTTAAAATTATTTTTTCATTTCTATAAGGCTAGTGGTAATGGGTAGGAAGACTAGATAGACACAAGTCTTACTGACTATTGTACCTTCTAGGTTGAGAATGAAGAAGAGATCAAGAATCTCAGACAGCTTCATGATTTGGTATACTCACAAGCCTGCAGCTGGTTTCAGAATTTAAGAGACAGATTTCGAAGCCAAATTCTTCAACACTTTGGCTCAATGCCTGGGAGGGAGGAAAACCTTCAGGTATGATGGCTTTGATATTGTTTCCAAAAGTCTCACTTTTTTTTAAATAAACTCAAATTAGTGGATTTTTAAGTTTTTTTTCCCCCTTTGGCACAGCATTCCCTTTGTCCCTGCTGTCTTTAAAATCATGACCGTAGTCTCCAGATCAGTGGTACCCACTACAGTTTGTCTAGGAAGGGGATGGACAGAGTTGTCAGCTGAGGTAGCTGTAGCCGTCATTGCATAGAAGGAAGAAGCCCTTACCCGAGGATTTGCTCGAAGGAGAGATAAGGAATTAATAGTGGAACATTCTGGTAAAATAATACCACCTAGTAAATCGTGATTAAGAGACCTAGTTGGCCTGGGAGCAGTCAGCTTCTTTGACAGTTGGGAGATGCATCATTTTATATACTTTCTAGAAGTCTTCTTTCATCTCCAACTTTTTTCCTTCTTCAATTCAATTCCTTTTTTCCTACTTCAATTCATTTTCACATTTCATACTTCACTCCTCATGAAACCATTGTTCTGATGGTCTTGCTCAAGTACTGAGGCACTTTCTGTGCAAGCAAACATGTGCAGTAGGGTACCATAAGATGCACAAGAAGAAGTATCCCCATTCTGAAAAGTCTGATGATAGACCTATCCAAACACCAACTTTTAGGCCTAAGCATTTTGAATTGAATAACATGGTTATGTTAGCAGATTTCATAATGTATTGGCTATAAATAAATATATGAAGAGGGAGAGAGAATAGATCCCACTGTGATGGACACTGCTTCTCATCCTAGTTTTCAAAGGATGGTCCAAGTCTGTCTGATTCCCAGTTGAATCCTTCACCTGGACCTGAACTAACATCAGACCATCTCCAAATGGGTACTCATTGTGTGTCTTACAGACTAGTTGCCACACATTTGTTTTATCCAGGCTACCAGAATCTGAGTAAACTTGATAGAGATAGCCTTTGATCATAAAATTGAGCAAGTAAATTTTAAATGTAAAAACTCAACATTCCTTTCACCACCTTCCCCTTTTATTATTCAGTCCTCTGCCCTTGCTTTCTAGTATTATTATTGTAGATCAGTATTTGGTCATGAAAACAAAAGCAGCCACTCTGTATAATCCAGGCTGAAAAGTTTATTGTAGGATGTAGAGTTGACACAGCTGTTGGCAGAGCTGCAAGAGTGAAGATCAGGGACATCACTGATGGGAGACAGGGAGCTGCCACCATAGATCTCTCAGCCTGACACCAGTAAAGCACCATCTCCTCCAGAACATGCAGGGAAGTTTCTGTAATTCTTAGGAATCCCAGGGAGGCACCTATCAGCTGCAGTCTGTAACACTGTAGCAGGTGGTTCTTAAGTATTCTCAGGAAGGCTCTGCGGATCTGCCAACACTTTACAACAGTCTCTGGAGAACAATGGTTTCTTCTCTTCCAACTTCCACATCTCACAGAAGTATGCCTCTCCTTTGCCAAGTCTAACCAAGAACTGTCTGAGAGAGGGGATTCTGGGAAATGTTTCTGACCTCTCTGAAATGCAAGAAGGAGGTGGTAGTGATACTGACCTGAAAACATAGTCCAAAAATACAGCAACTCTGGTTTGACTCTCGAAGAATCTGGAGGGATACAACATTGATCTCAGGAGCGGTTTTTGTCATTTTGAACCAGGTTTCAGGTTCAATAAGAAGCAATCCAGTGTGCAGTAGAAGTGACTTAAAAATTCTTCTGTATAAAAAAAAAAAAAAAAAATTCTTCTGTATAAATTCCAAGTTCTTTCGTTAGCCATCAGATATAGCCCTTATAACATCAGAAGGACTTCTTTGCTGGCAATGTTTATTTTTTCAAGCAAAACTGGAGGCTGAGACCTTTTATATGTTGCCTAGAATTTCATAGTTCTTTGAAGACATTTTTAACTTAATTGATATTTAATTAGGATGGTTTTGCCTCCGTAGCACATTTGGCAGTGACAGCTCACCAACTTTTTCTCTTGCTACTTCAATTCATGTTTGTCTCTTCACATTTAATACTTCACTCATGAAACTGGAGATATTTTTCACTGTCACAGTTGAGGTGCTGCTACTGGCATCTTATTGGATAGAGGCTAGAGATAATGCTGAACATGCTAGAAGGCACAGGCCTGAAGTTGAGAGACCCTGCTCTAAGGCGGTGCGGTGCAGAGGGAAGCGTCCTGGCCATAGAGTCAGGACTGGTTTCAGTCTTAGGCAATTTATATTTCTGGTGTTCAGTTTCCCCAGTTTATATGGGTATAATAACCTTCCTTACATGATTGTTAAAAGAATTTGAGGTAGGAGCCGACACATAGTAAAGTGCTCAATGAAAAGTAGCTTGTTGGTTACATAGATGTGTATTTTATTAATACTATAAACTGTTGATTATTTTTAGGCAACCCCTAATGGACCTGCATGGTGTTGGTGGCTTCTTGCAGTTCTTCCTGTAGATCCCCGATACCAGCTGTCAGTTTTGTCAATGAAGTCTTTGAAAGAACGGTTGACAAAGATACAGCATATACTGACTTATTTTTCTAGAGACCAATCTAAGTAACTAACTGCTTGGATCTTCCTTTAAAGTTACCCTAATCTGGCTGTGTTGATGGCCAGATTGTCTGCTGCCTTTTGCACATCCAGTGCTGGTTTGAGAAATGTAATGAAACCTTTTTTTTTCTCCCTTCAACCTCCTGAATCATGTGGTTCTGCAAATGAATACCTTCAACTAGGACTTAGACCACTAAGAACTTGCACAGAAAAACACGCACTGAATGTGTGTCAAACCTCTACATTGTGATGAAGTTGCACTATGTACCATATTCTAAAACGAAATGAGAACTGTGTGTATGTGGGGTGTGTGTGTGCGCGCGCGTGTGTGCATTTTCTCTGGCTTTAAAATTAAAAAAAAAAAAAAAAAAGCCATAGAGAGCAGACCTTGCTGAGGGTTGGTTATTGCCCAAGTTTACAACAGTAGTGATACAAGTTTTTGCGAGTTGAATTTGCCTCAGATAAATCTGTCCTAATGCTTCTATTTGCACAAGTATGTAAACTATGGTATTGAGTATCACTCTTTGTTGGAAATACTGCTCTTGCTGAACTGTCTTGACCATTGACTATGACACAGTTTCTTATTTATGTAAATACTTGCATCCTAGTGGCCAACAGGCTTTGGATGCAGGACCTAGAGCCAGTTTTCAGGAACAATTGCAAACCTGCCATGGTACTGTGCATCTATTCATAAAACACTTAAAACTGTGAAACTATGGTTTACATTTAATTGTACATAAAGGTAAATGGAGAACTCAATTCAGTACCAGTTAGTTTGTACATTTTAGGGGACTTTCCACATTAACTGCCCATCTATATAATTTATAGTTTGACATGATGTGTTTGTTTAAAAAAAATTACATAGTATAAATCCATTAAGGATCATGGATCTGGGGGAAGAGAAGAAGCTTAATGTAGAACTAAGCTTTTAAAGTATGTTTTATTTTTTAATTCTGGTCTTGGTGCAAATGTTAGTTATGCCTTATTCATATCACAATTAGATCACCATGCTGTGACATGGTTTATATTCATGCTGCCCTAGATACTTTTGTAATTATTTGTTGCAAACTTGTGACTGTCCCTATTAACTTTCTTTTATGTAAGTACTTTGTAAAAGTTTCTTAAACTTTTGCTTTTGCTTATTTAATTTTGAATAAAAGCTAAATTCATAATAATTTTTTTCTTAAATTTTAGGTCAGTGTCATAAAGATGAGATTAGTTTTGCTTACTGTTTTGTAACATGAGATATAAGCTTATAGTTTTCAAACTATTTTTTGGGGTCATTTTTTTGACCAAACAATGCAGTGTCTTAACATGGCCTTAGGCCCTAAAACAATCCTTTAAAGTACGATTTTTCAGCGTTTAAAAAAGCCATGTCCCTTTAGGATAAAGACCAAATTCTTCATCTTACCCCCATTTGAGACTCCCTGATTAAACATCAGGACCCAATTCCCCAGGTAGCATTTTCCAAACATTAATATATCATTTAACAGTGAAGATTTTTTATATAAAATATATTCGGAAATGACTGCCTAGTGAACCATCCTTTGCCTCCATGATTATGCTAATTGAGAATTTTATCTAGAGTGGGCCATTCCTCGAAAGCACTTTATCAACAATCCTGGAGTGTTAAACTTTCTTATAATAAACTATTGAATGCCTGTTAAGTAGTGTCTGGGTAGTAATATACATGCAAAGTTAACCTATAATTCTTAAACTATATATGATAGGAAGTAGGATTTACCTGGTGCTGAATCTTCATCTGTGACACGTGCGTGCAGACACACAAATGGGCATTAAATGATCTCTGTGTACATATACATACTAATGGAAATTCATGAGTTTTATCATTTGACCTTAATTTTGTGATGAATGTTCATTATTCTGTCTGTAGATTTTCATGGATCCCTGGACAGCTATTTTCCTACTACATCTTACATAACATTTATCCAGAAAGGGGAAAAAAGGTCTGATTCTTACCCTTATTATTCTAAGTGACTAAATTCAGTCCCTGTTCAACATTTCAAGTCAAAGTAGCTAGTTGGTGCTCTTAATACACCTGACTCTACATGTCCATATATCTTCCTGGTCAAAGGAGACTCTTAACACCTTCACTCAACTAAAACTCTGAACTCCATAGTACTTTCCTTGTGCTTTGCTAATGGCACTTACAGGAGATAACAATCATGCATAAACCCACTCATGAGTATTATGATTGGTGCCTAGCAGTTTAGACAGATTTAATAGGCTGACCACTCAACTGAAATAAGTGCCAATTAGAAAGAGAGACTGCATAAAGATGGTTAGAGCAATAACTTTGCCTTCTTCCCCAAATCCAACAAAAATGACACAAAAAAAAAAGGAAGAAAAATCTAATGACATTGTGAAACCAAAAATCCATCAATTGACAAATGCTTTTGAGGAATTTCTGAGCTATGGGAACGGGACTTGATAGAGAAGACTGAGAACACAGCTTTGCAGAAGAGGAAGACTGTATCGCAACTAGGGGAGGGTCTTGGAAAACTCAAGAGGATTTTGTGGGGAGATAATACCTGACAAAGGTAGATCATTTGGCTTCTTCCCTACTTGGACTGAGTAACAGGTAGCAACAGCAGCTGTTCTCTAGCCAAATCACAGAATGTGGACACTGGGCCAAGAGAAGACCCATGAAACATTAGCTACAGATCCCCAGTAGGATGGAAAGTCCCCACGCTAAGAGAGCAAACCACTGATCTACCTCATGTGGTAGTGCGTTCCAGTGTTCTTCCACAATCAACAGAAGCAGGCTTCCTGTGACTGTTATTCCAAACAACAAAGATAGACAAACTCTAGAAATTTGAGGAAAACCTCTAAATATGACACCAAAATCAGTATCTTTAGATTTGAGGATTCAAAAAAGAAAAATTATCTTTTTTTAATTTCAAAAAAGCTCTAGAAATCTAAGAAATGTTTTTATACCATCCCTGGTACTGCAAAAACATTCAATAGAAGTTCATTGAATCAGTGAATGAATCATAAAAATAAGTAGGTGAGCTAAATAAAAGAATGAATGCAATGAATTTGGGAGCCCAACGTGAGACTTGATCCTGGGCCTCCAGGATCACACCCTGAGCTGCAGGCGGTGCTAAACTGCTTTGCCACCAGGGCTGCCTGAATGCGATGAATTAATGAGGAGGAAGGTTGAATTGGGACCCCTTCCAGAACACAATGATAGATCCATTAAGTATGGGATATGGAGGATAGATTCAAAATTTTTACATCCATCTACTAGAAGTGTCTTGAGAGTGGAAGAGAAGCAGCAAATAGTACAAGTAATTTTCTCAGACTTCAAGACAAAGAATAATCTACTTGCTTTCTCAGGGACCAGATTCATCCATCTAAAGGGAACAAGGCAAACTTAGACTGAGCACAAACAGAATAGCAATAACTCCGTTGTCTAGCATTGATCTGCAATGAGAGAACTGGCCCAATGATATGAATCTAGTGTGAATTTTCTTCATAAACCAATGTTCAAATGCCAACATTTTCAAAATGTTAAGCATTTTTACAGATAAAACCTTTATAACTCAGTTTAATAAATGAGTTCTCTTGCAGACCTGCCTCCAAATAGCTTTTGTCTGTTCACCAAAATTCAATGTATCTGTAAGGGTTTGGGGGCAGGGCATGATTTAGAGTATTGAAAAGAATATAGGCTTACTTTGAAAATGTAGTAAGACCATATTTAATACAGAGAAAAATCCTGTGAGGCAGGCATTCTTGTACAGATGAGAAAACTGAAAGACTAAGTAGTTAAGTAATTGTCAAAGGATTTACACAGCTAATGTGTGGTGAAACTGACTTTGAATCTAGGCATCTGGTTCGACCTTATTGCCATATCAAGTTATGAAACATCTAAGAAGGTCAATGTGTAAAGAAGGGTCTGGAAATGATTCACTTGACTTTCTGACATAGCAGGCTTTATGCGTGACAGGGAGTACATTTTACAGCTATGGAATTAGAACTTGATTTTAAGCACCTCACCAAGGTTGTGAGATGGCCAAATCAAGCTTAGCCATATATTTTTGGAAGCAGTGTAAATTGCTAACAATCTTTTTAGAAAGTTATGTTGCAATGTATATATCAAAGATCATTAAAATGGTCATATTCTTTGACCCAGTCTAATTTTAGAGGAAGTACCTTAATTCAAGAAAATAGAATCCACATGAATGATGATATTCTTTTAATGTCTCTAGAACAGCAAAAACTTAGAACCAACCAGTGCCTACTATTGGTAACAAATAGACTGTGTGAAAAAGCATAGTTCAAAAGTATAATTATGCCACAATTAACATGGTATATTAAAGAGAAGACATGGGAACCTGGATGGCTCAGTCATTGAAGTGTCTGCCTTTGGCTCAGGTCATGATCCCAGGGCCCTGGGGTTGAGCCCCACATTGGGCTCCCCACTCAGTGGGGAGACGGCTTGTCCCTCTCCTTCTGCTCCTTTCTGCCTGCCCCTTGTGCTCTTTCTTAAATAAAAAATGTTTTTAAAAGTAGAAGATACTAGGTAAAAATGAAAATGATAAGGTCAACAGGTAATATATTTTCTTTAGAAATCCTGTAGGTCTTAGAGGGATGGCCAGCCACCTAATCTGTTCAACCTACAGCTACGTTACTCTTGGGATTTACTATTTGAAATTGTGACCACATGAACCTTTATGAACATCACGGTTACACTGATCAACTTTGTTCTGTTTCAAGTACACAAAAGCTTGGAGGCTGGAAATAGTAGTAGTAAAGAATGATTGTATAGGCATATATCTTAAAAAAAAAAAAAAAAACCTCTCAGGGTATTTGGCATTGTCCTTTCACTGTTCAGTATTAGGAAATATGAAGAGAAGTAAATGTGAAAACCATTTTGGTGATAAAGATGTTAAACCATGGTAACCACAGGACTTCCAGGAAAGATGGAGTAGGAGGATGCTAAACTCACTTTGTACCACAGACACACCTAGATAACACTCAACTACTGTAAATAATGCAGAAAATGACAAAGTTTGGCAGAACAAACTTTCTAAAGCTAAATATAAAGATGTCATGTAACAGCAGAGATGAGATCGGGAACCAAGCTGACCTATGAGACTGTCCCAGGGAAGGAGGGATGACCACTGCAAGCACAGAAAAGGGAACAATACAGACCCCACACCAAGGACCCTAGGCCTGGGGGGACCCACACAGAAGAGGAATCCCCCTAACATTTGTCTTTGAAAACCAGAGGACCTAACATCACATGTTCATAAAATTAGTGGAATAACACCTAAAACTTTAAAAACCAGCAGACCCCACTCTGGAAGATCAGGCGTATAATAGGAAACTGAGTCCCCACCCTTAAAGAGACAACACAACAAACATCCACAGACACAGCATAGAAGCAGCAGTTTGAAAGAAGAAAGGGTGGTGGTTGGGGGCGATACAGGAAAGAAATCTACTTACTAATTTCAGAACATGCACTGGAGGAGCAGGCATCTTTAAGAGACTTCTCCAAGAACAAAAGAACTGTCAGACGCCATTTCCTTCCCCCACCCCCCATCCTAGATACCCAGACACCTGCAGGAACCAATACAGCTCCCACACACTCTGCCTAGTTTGCTAACAGTGAAACCAGTTCCTGTGTTTCCTACAGGCCTGCCCTCTTTAACCCACCCTCAGCAGGAGACCACCCAAAATGAGGCCACAAGCCTGGCAGTGTACAAGCAGCCCAACAGGGCCAAGACCACTCTAAAGTGACTTGAGCCACATGAAGGGGGTTAATAACCACACATCAGTTTGACATTTGTCCCAGCAATAGGTTGGGGGCGGACATCTGGTCTGATTGCAGGCCCCACCCACTAACAAAAACCTCACAGGGGACAACACAGGAAAAGAGCTCCACAGTGTAGTGCTACTGCGGCTTTGGCAAACATCTGGTCTCACTCAACACAAGCCCAAAGCAGCCCCAAACTGGCACATTAATATCACATGCACCAAGTCCTGCCCACAACAGGCAAAGAAAGCCATTGCAGATGACTGAAGTCAAATACAGCTCAGACACAATAGTAGGGCACATGCAACACACAGGCACCCATGAAGTACCAGGTTCTAGCAAGTGGAATGTTGCCCTGCAGGGTACTGCAAGACCTCTTCTTCCTATGGCCACTGCTTTCAAGAGCAGGAGACATAGTTGACTTAAATAACACAGAGAAACAAACATGAAGAGTTAGACAAAGAAGGAGACAGAAGAATAGATCCCAAATGAAAGAACAAAATCATGAGACCTAAATGAAGTGGAGTTAAGGAATATGCCTGATGGAGAATTTAAAGTAATGATTACAAAGATACTCCTTGGACTTGAGAAAAGAATGGAGGATCTCAGCAAGATCCTCAACAAAGAAATAGAAAATAAAGAACCAATCAGAGATGAAGAACTCAAGAACTGAAATTAAAACACACTACAGGGAATAGTAGACTAGGGGAAGCAGAAAGATCAGTGACCTGGAGGATATGGTAATGGAAAGGAATCAAGAGAAGAGACTAAGAGAACTCAGTGACCCCATGAAGCATAACAATATACACATTATAGAGATCCTAGAAGATGAAGAGGGAATAAACGGGGGGCCAAAAATTTGAATAGCTGAAAATTTCCCTAATCTGGAGAAAGAAATAGCTTTCCAGATCCACAAGACAGTAGAAACTGTGCAAGCAGAAGAGCATAGCATATGCAAAGTGCTGAAAGAGAAAAACCTGCAGCCAAGAATAATAGATCCAGCAAGGCCATCATTTAATAGAAGGAGATGGGGCACCTGGGTGGCTCAATCAGTTAAACATCAACCCTCTACTCAGGTCATGATCTCAATGTCCTGGGATCGAGCCCTGCATCAGGCATTCTGCTGGGGGGTGGGGGGTGTCTGCTTGTCCCTCTCCCTCTGCCACTCCCCCTACTTATATGCTCTTGCTCGCTCTCTCTCAAATAAATAAAATCTTTAAAAAATAAAATAGAAGAGAGTATCCCAGGCAAAAAAAAAAAAAAATGTTTCACCACTAGCCCAGCCTCACAAAAAGAAAATTAAAAGATTATTCTTTAAGTGGAAAGGAAAACCACCAAGCAGGAACAAGAAAACTAGGAAGTGCAAAAGCAAAAAGGTAGATCTATAAAAATTAGTCAAGGGTTTCACAAAATGAAAGGTATAAAGTATGGCACTATATATCTAAAATGGAGAGGGGAAGAGGGAGGAGAGGAATAAAAGTTTAATGCTTTTGGAAGGTGTTCAAACTTAAATAACCACTAACTTAATATAGATTTCTATCTGCACAAGATGTTACATGTAAACCTAATGGTAACCATTAAAAAAAAAAAAAAAAAACAACTGGTAATAGCATTGCAAAAAATAAAGAAATGGAATACAAATATCTCACTAACGAAAGCCAACAAACCATGAAAGAAGAGCAGAAAAGGAAGATAGAAACAGAACAAAAACAATCATTAAAATAAGTAACAAAATGGAAGTAAGAACAAGCCTATCAATAATTACCTGGGGCAGAAGGGAGGCCTGTGGCTCAATTTGTTAAGTGTCCAACTGCTGATTTCTGCTCAGGTCGTGATCTCAGGGTTGTGAGATCGAGCCCCATGTAGAGCTCTGCACTGGGCGTGGAGCCCACCTAAGATTCTCTCTCCCTCTCCATCTGCCCCTACCCACCCCCCCACCACCCACTCATGCTTTCTCTCAACTAAAAAAAACAATTACTTTGAATGTAGATGATGGATTAACTAAACATTTCATCAAAAGACACAGGGGGGCAGAATGGATACAAAAGCAAAACTCATCTACATGCTGCCTACAAGAAACTCATTTCAAACCTAAAGACACCTGCAGATTGAAAGTAAAAGGATGGAAAAGCAATTACTATGCAAATGGAAGTGAAAAGAAAGCTAGGGTAGCAAGACTTCACACAGGACACAGACCTGTGTTACAAAGAATGTAACAAGAGATGAAGAACACTACATGATCATGAAGAGAACTATCCAAGAAGATATAACTATTGTAAATATTTATGCACCCAATACGGGAGCACCCAAATATGTAAAGCACGTATTAACAAACATAAGGAAAGTAATTGATAAGTAATATAATACTAGTAAAGCACTTTAACACCTCACTTACATCAATGGATAGATCCTCCAAACAGAAAATCAACCAGGAAGCAGCAACTTTGAATGACGCATTGGACTAGATGAATCTGATATATTCAGAACATTCCATCCTAGAACAGCAGAATACATTCTTTTCAAGTGCACAGGGAACATTCTTCAGAATAGATCACATATTAGGATGCAAAACAAGTCTAAACAAATTCAAAAACACTGAAGACATGCCACACTCTTTTCCAACCACAATGAAACTAGAAATAAAACACAAGAAAAAAAATTGAATGAACACAAATACATGTAGGTTAAATAACATGCTACTGAAAAGTAAATGGGTCAACCAAGCAATCAGAGTATTCCAAAAAACACATGAAGACAAATGAAAATGAAAACACAATGGTCCAAAATCTCTGGGATGCAGCAAAAGCTATTCTAAGAGGGAAGTTGATAGCAATACAGGCCTACCTCAAGAAGCAAGAAAAATCTCAAACTAACCTTACACCTAAAGGAGCTAGCTCATAGAATAATTCTATGAAGAATAACAAAACCCAAAACCAGTAGAAGGAAAGATATAATAGAGATTAGAGCAGAGAAATAACAGCCAACACCACAGAAAGACAATGGATTATAAGAGATTATGAAAAATTATATAGCAAACTGGACCATCTTGAAGAAATGGATAAATTCCCAGAAACATATAACCCCCCAAAACTGAAGCAGGAAGAAATAGAAAATTTGAATGGACCAATTACTGGCAATAAAATTGAATAAGTAAACGACTTCCAACCAGAGAAAAGTCCAGGACCATACTGCTTCACAGGCAGATACTGCTAGATATTTAATGAAGAGTTAACCCCTATTCTTTTCAAACTATTCCAAAAAAAATAGAAGCGGACAGAGAGTATGGGGATTCCCCAAAAAGTAAAAATAGGATTACCATATGATCTAGTAATTCCACTACTGAGTATTTACCCAAAGGATACAAAAACACTAATTTGAAAATATATGTGCACCTCTCTATTTGTTGAAGCATTTGGCTATTTACAGTGGCCAAAATAGAGAACCAACCCTATTGCCCTATTGTCTATTGATTGATAAATGGATAAATAAGATATATATATATGATTGCTTGGTTGACCCAATTATATATATATAATGGAATTTTGCTCAGCAATGAAAAAAAAAGTGAAATCTTGCCATTTGCAACACCATGGGTGGATCTAGAGAGTGTAATGCTAAGTGATGTAAGTCAGAGACAAGTGCCATATGATTTCCCTCATATGTGGAATATAAGCAACAAATGAGCAAAGAAAAAAAGGACAAACAAAAAGACAGACTTTGACTTATAGAGAACAAACTAATGATAACCGGAAGGCAGGTGGCTGGGGGTAGGGGAGGGTGAAATAGGTGAAGGATATTAAGATACCTACCATGATAAGCACTGAGTAATATAATTATTGAATCTCTATGTTGTACACCTGAAACTAATATATCACTGTGTTAATTATACTGGAATTTTAAAAATTAATTTTTAAAAACATAGAATTCTTCTAATACGGCTTTTTTCTTTTGTAATGGGAACAATATAGAAAATAAAGTTAAATGACTTTTTCAGGCTGACACTTTTACAGCCTATCATGAACTTCATAGACTGTAGCACATTCTTCAAGTGGCTATATTTCAAAGGATACCACTTTAAGAAACAGTAGGGGAACAAAGTTTAAGTCCAGGCCCCCTTACTAACTAGCTGTTTGGACTGAGGGGGGGCACTTGGCAGGATGAGTACTGGGTGTTATGCTAAATGTTGGCAAATTGAACTCCAAAAAAAAATTTTTTTAAAAATAGCCATTTGGGCTTGGGTAGGTATTTTCATATATAAACCTCAGTTTCCTCCTTTTCAAAATAGGGATTAGAGACAATGTATATAAAACATGCAACAGAAGAGCAGCTACTCAAATGAGAAATAGCCATTATTACTATAACTAAATGTATAACAGTGAACTCCTAAAGATGGACTTCTGTTAAATCATTAAACAGGTATACTCAGGAACGGCAGGAATATAGAAGTGTCTAAGTGGAGAATGTTCTAGGCTATACAACCTGGGATTGATTGATTGATTGATAAAAAAATGTCTGATCTGACATTGTCCAAAATCAGTCTTTGGCCATTTGATTTGATATTCACGGAATAAATTTTTGATTTATCCTTAAAGAGGACCAAAAGCAAGAAAGACAGCAAAGATTCAACTCTCATTTTAGAAGACAAAAGAAGAGTGGGAATTGTCATTGCTTTCAGGGGTTTGCTACAATTCTGCAGCTTGCAGCAGTCCTGAAGAAGTGAAATTCAGAAGAGTGGAGAAATGTGAATCTGGAATTTGGGTTGACTTTCCACTTATGCAATTCAGAAACAACCCTGGCTGTCTTAGAAATTTATTTTCAGGGGCGCCTGGATGGCTCAGCAGTTGAGCGTCTGCCTTTGGCCCAGAGTGTGATCCTGGAGTCCCGGGATCCAGTCCTGCATCAGGCTCCCTGTGGGGAGTTGGTTTCTCCCTGTGTCTCTGCCTCTGTGTGTCTCTCATGAATAAATCAATAAAATCTGTTTAAAAATTTATTTTCAGGAAGTAAAGTAGCATTATCAAACACTATTACCTTCCTCAGAGTGAGAATGTAAAGTTGAATTTATTACTTTTTGCCACATCAAGAATCTTGTGTAAGACGAACTTTGGTTATATTCAGAAACTGCACTATATAATTCGGATATATCGCAGGATAATTCATTGATATACTTGTCCTCCTTATATGACCGCCTCTATTAAAACTATTTCAGGGACACCTGGGTGGCTCAGTGGTTGGGCGCCTGCCTTCGGCCTAGGGGCTGATTCTGGAGTCCCGGAATCGAGTCTCACATCAGGCTCCCTACATGGAGCCTGCTTCTCCCTCTGCCTGTGTCTCTGCCTCTCTCTCTCTGTGCCTCTCATGAATAAATAAATAAAATATTTAAAAATTAAAAAAAAAAACTATTTCAAGTAGGTGGTTCAATTTTTAATTTCTGGCTTCAAGAGATTTGGGTCTGGCATGCGCACATACAATATATATATGTATGTATGTGTGTGTTGTTGCAAAAATATATCATGATTAATAAGAGACTTTCAAGCATAAAATATGTTATATAACTAACATTCTTGGAGGGATAGTGGGATGGAAGTTAAACAATGAAAGGATTAAAGGAGAATTATATATTTTTAACAATTGGTTATTGGTAAGATCAAATTGCTATCATATTTATTCCATTGAATACATTTAAAATAGTCTTATGCTGTTTTATTTTAAAATCTTGTTACTATGAGCTGAAAATTGTACTTTTTTTGTACTAAAATTTATGATTAAAACACTTCAACTTAAAATATGTGAAGAGGAGCATAGTTTTCAAATTTTTTAGGGACTTCATAGGCAAAAATGTTTGAAGACTGCCTGGGTAGACCACTTCTTCTTGTTAATTATTCTGATAGTCTTGCCACCTTCACCACTTCAAGAAAAATCTTTCCAAAATTCTCATCTAATCATTCCGTTCCCTGGCTTGAAAACTTCTGGTGGTTGCTTTCAGAGGAAGAATAAAGTCTAACTTCTTTAGCTCTGCTTCAGCCTATGGTGCTCCCCAGCCTCTTATTACATTTTGTCACATCTTTCCTAAGACACAGTCTCCAAGAACCCTCCACTGACACCCCTGTGCATTGATTCTTTGCCTTAGAAGCTATATTCCTTTACCCTAGATAGTGAAATTCTACTTGTCCTCCAAGGCTGAACTAGAAAAAAAAAAATCATTACTCTCCTGTCAAACAAATGCCTAATCTCTCAAACAATATAAACTTTCTGCTTTGCCCTATATTACTTGCTGCCAGTCCTGATTATAACATCCATTATGTATTGTACTTTTTCCATGTTTTATATTGTTCACTCAGTTTCATGGAGGATATTCTTATCGCTTCATGTCATTTCAAATAGCAGAAATCCAAATTAAAACAAAGCAAACAATAGAATAATGGTATATAACATGTAAATAAGGAAAATCTTGTACAATTATGTGCCCTGTTTTTAAAATAGCTTCTGTGTTCTTTTTTTAAAGATTTTATTTATTTATGAGAGACACAGAGAGTAAGAGAGAGAGGCAGAGACACAGGCAGAGGCAGAAGCAGGCTCCATGCAGGGAGCCTGACATGGGACTCAATCCCGGGTCTCCAGAATCAACCCCGGGCTGAAGGAGGTGCTGAACCGCTGAGCCACCTGGGCTACCCAGCTTCTGTGTTCTTTGAAGTGCCCTTATTGCTGAGCACCCAATGAATAATTGCCAAACTTTAATCCACTTGATTCATTATAAACCAGTGCCACTGAAATTAGTCAAGATATGCCAAGGAAACAAAAGCAGAGCAGATATTTCCAAAAGGCAAAGAAGGAAAGACAAGAGAGGAAGAAGAAGGGAGGGGAAGGGTGTGTGTATGTGGAGCTACTGAAGTGAATTTTACTATTAGCAACAAATTGAGTATGAAGGAAAAGAAATAAAGATGTAGCAGCATACAGAGTAAATCATTGTTGAGCAGTAGTACATGCTAGAACATGTCTAAGCAAGGACAAAAAGAAACAAAATGGCAAGGTGAAAGGTTTTAAGAACTCCTTATGCAACCCAGGGAGGGAAAGAAAAACATACCTTTAGTTCCAAGAATATTTCCACATCAGTGGAATTAGAACAGACCTGTGGCTTATCTCTTGCAGTCAAATGCTCAACCCCCAAACAGGCAAGTGGCAACTGAAATAGTTGCAATAGTTGCTATTAACCAAACTGCTCCTAAGTACCAGACACCACAGCTGACGTGTGTGTGTGTGTGTGTGTGTGTGTGCGCACGCATAAATATATATATATCTGCTGCAAGTATAATGCCAGACTGGCTTTTGTTCTTTTTTTAAGTGATCTAGATTTTTACCTGGAGCCTCCAACTTAAAAACAAAAGTTCATTTGAGGCCAATAGTTTGTAAGTCAAGGACTCAAACATTATACCTCAGTTTTCATAGGTATATGGTGGACTCTTTCAATATGTAGACTCAGACTTTTTATTTCTAAAAAGTTCTCCTGAATATAATTTAAAAAAATAATTTGCTTATTTTCTTCTATTGACTGTTCTTCCCCTATCTTCTAGATCTCTTACTTTCTCTTGTATCCTTACCTCTGTTTTCAGTTCTCTAGGCTGTTTTTGTTCTTCTGCAAGGCAATCAATATGTTCACTTAAATCTTTTTTTTTTAAGATTTTATTTATTTATTCATTCATGAGAGACACAGAGAGACAGAGACACAGGAAGAAGGGGAAGCAGGCTCCCTGTGGGGAGCCTGATGTGGGGACTCGATCCCGGGACCCCAGGATCATGACCTGAGCCGAAGGCAGATGCTCAACCACTGAGCCACCCAGGTGCCCCTAGGTTAATGCTGATTTTTTTTTTCTTTTTAAGAGAAAGGAATCTCAAATAGTCTCCACATCAGCATGGAGGCTAATGCAGAGCTCTGTCTCACAACCTTGAGATCATGACTGGAGCCAAAATCGAGTCAGATGCCCAACCCACTGAACCATGCAGGCCCCATGTTAACTCTGATTTTTAATGTCTTGATCTGAAGTGTTCTTTAATCTTTTCAAATGCTACTTCAATGATAAGAAATTCATTTCACAGTATTGTGTTATAGTTTTTCTCTATTTCATAGGTTTCTTAAAAAATCAGCTTTATTCCTAGCTGCCAAAAATAACCACAAGGAAACTACTGACCAATATTCCTTAGGCATATAGATGCCCTTGTTATGAAGAATTGAATAAACCATGCTAAAATGAATGGAAATGCTAAAAACAATTGTTAAAAAAAGGTTGAAGGCCTCACACTTCCTGATTTCAAGATTTACTACAAAGCTGTAGGAAACAAGGTGGTGCACATTGCTATAGTGGCCTCAGGACATTACTACAGCCTTCATTTCAGACTGACAAGGATTATGATGCAAAAGCCATGTGGAAGCATGGTTGCAACTGGTTGAAAATTTCCTTTCTCAGATTATAACTGATTCTAGTCGCTAGAGGTAGAAAATTTGTAGATAGAGATAAAATTGCCAAACATGAGGAAAGGAAGAAACTTAGAGATAAATCAGCAGGTCGTACTCAAAATAATCATCATGCCTTTGGATCCAAGAATATCTATCTATAAATCCACTCAGCCTAGCTGGTAAATGTGAGACACGTAGACAGGAAAACCCATCCTTCCATCCCAAGTCAAAATATCTGAATGGTTGTAGCACCTTATACCTATACTAGTTACTCCATAAGCATGTACAGAATGACTAGATATCTGGATATACAAGAATAAATGATTTATGTTACCATCAACTTGGTAAGATTTTCAAAATTAAGACTAGGGGAAATGGCAGAAGAGGATCCTAGGCTTACCTTGTTACATGGAGGTAACCTAGATAACACCTTGTCACCTAGGTAACACCCAGTCAGTGTAAACAATGCCCCAAAGACTGACAGAAGATTCTCCAAAGCAAAATGTAGAGAAGAGGCCACATCAAGGAGGGCAGGAGGACACAGACATGGTCAGCAGCCAAACTGACCTGCAGGAAGGTCCATGTGAGGCAGGAATGCTGTAGGCACACAGAAGGGAGAGGAGTAGACCTAAGAGCAAGCACCCAAGTGCAGGAGACCCACATTTAGAAGACAAATCCCTGATAACATTTGGCTTTGAAAACCAGAGATGCCTAACTTCATGAGTTTTTACAATCAGTGAGGCTTAACACCCAGAACTTTAAAAACTAGTGAGTGTGGCTCTGGAGAGCCAGAAGAGTGAGTGGAAACTGAGCTCCTGCCCTTAAAGAGACTGCACAACAAATGGACCTCTGATATGTCATAGAAACAGCAGTTTGAAAGATGCCTGGAGTATATGGTAAGATTTATTTACTAACCTCAGAGAGTATCCTGGAAGGGCAGGGATCTTTGGAAGACTTCTCTAAGAACAGAATTGCTGGCAGGTACCACTTCCCTCACCTGCCCCCCAGCCTATATACAGGGACTTCTGTGGGAAAGAACACAATTCCAACATTCTCCACCTAGTTTGCTAACAGTGTGCCTTGCGCCCAAGTTCTCCTGTGGACTCATTCCCTCCAACACGCCCTCCACAGGTATACATCCAAACTAGCACCATAAGTGTGTCATTGTGCAAGCAGCTGCCACAGGGGTCAGTGCCACCATAAAATGACTCCTGCCTCAGGGAGAGGGGAAGAAAACCACACACACCAGTTCAACTGCTGCCCCAGCAATGGGCTGGGAGCAGTCAAATGGTCTCACTGCAGCCCCCACCCACCAACAAAATCTGCTCAGGGGACAACACAGGGAAGGTACCTGCAAGGAGGTACTATTGCATCTCTGGCAAACACCTGGTCTGAAGCCCAGACTGGCCAACACAGGGATCAAACTCTACCCACAACAGGTAAAAAGAGCCATCGCAAATGATCGGACTGAAGGCAAAACACAGCTCAGCTACAACAACAGGGCACACACAACACACATTGGAGACACCCTGGAAGTGCTAGGTTCTGGTGAACAGGGGAAAGTGCATTGCAGGCTCTACAGGATCTCTTCTTCAGAAGGTCACAACTTTCAAGAACTGGAGACATAGACTTTCCTAACACATAGAAACAGAGATTTATTTAACTTTTTAAAAAAATATTTTATTTATTCATGAGAGACACAGGCAGAGGGAGAAAAAGGCTCCATGCAGGGAGCCCAACATGGGACTTGATCCCAGGTCCCTAGGCTCAGGCTCTGGGTTGAAGGCAGATGCTCAACCGCTGAACCACCCGGGCTGCCCAGAAACAGAGATTTAGACAGAAGGAGTAGACAGAAGAATATGTGCCAAATGAAAACAGGACAAAAGCACAGCAAGGGAGCTAAAATAATAATAATAATAATAATAATAATAATAATAATAATAAAATAAAAAAGATAAAAATTAAAAAATGGAGATAAATATACTTGATAGAGAATTTAAACTAAGGGTCATAAATATACTCACTAGACTTGAAAAAAAAAGTAGATCTCAGTGAGCCCCTCAAAAAAGAGATAGAAAACACAAAAAAAGAACTTATCAGAGATGAAGAACTCAGTAACTGAAATTAAAAACATACCACAGGGAACAAATAGACTAGAGGAAGAATGGATCAGCAACCTAGAGAGATAGTAATGGAAAACAATCAAGCTGAACAGAAGAAAAATTAAAAATGAGAATAGATGACGGGAACTCAGGAACACCATCAGGTATAGCAACATTCGCATTATACAGATCCCGAAGGAGAAGAGAGGGAGTAAAGGGAGCAGAAAATTTACCAGAGGAAATAACAGCTGAAAACTTTCTGAATCTGGGGAAGGAAACAGAAACACAGATCCAAGGAGACACAGTCTGTGTTCCCTCCACCCCTGCACCCCCACCCTGTCCTCCCACAAAAAAAAAAAAAAAAAAAAAAAAAAATCAACCCAAGGAGGTCAACACCTAGACACATAGTAATTAAAATGCCAAAAAAAAAAAAAAAAAGGGATTAAGATAATTTTAAAAGCTGCAAGAGAATAAAAACAAAAACAAAACCAGTTACATACAAGAGACCCCATAAGGTTATCAGTGGGTATTTCAAAAGTTCTGTAGGCCAGAGGCGGTGGCATGATATATTCAAAATGCTGAGAAGAGAAAAATCTGTAGCCAAGAATACTGTATTCAGCAAGGCTATCATTCAGTCCAGGAAGAGAGATAAAGAGTTTCCCAAACAAAAGGTGAAGGAATTCATGACCACTAAACCAGCCCTACATATGAGAAAGGGGAGTCTTTAAGTGGAATAGAGACACCATAAGCAGCAATAAGAAAAGTAGGAAGCACAAAAGCAGTAAAATTAAGTATATCTGTAAGAATCAGTCTAAGGATTCAAAAAAAATAAAAGGATGTAAACTATAACACTGCATACCTACAGTATGGTATCAGGGGAAGAGGAGTAAAAATGTTCCTCTAGTAAAGAGGAGTAAAAAGCTCCTTTAGTGCTTTTAGAATAGGTTTAAACACAAGCAACCATCAACTTAATATAGACTGCTATATGCATGTTATATATAAATCTAATGGTAACCAGAAATGAAAACTCTGTGATATGTAAAAAATGGAGAAAGAAATTCAAGTATTTCACTAAAGAAACCCAGCAAACTATGATAGAAGAGAGCAAGAGAAGACAGGATCAGAAAAGAACTACAAAAGCAAGTAACAAAATGGCAATAAGAGCATACCTATCAATAATTACCTTTGAATATAAATGTTCTGACTCTTCCAATCAAAAGACACAGGAAGACAGAATAGATTTAAAAAAAAAGGAAGACCCATCTATATGCTGCCTATAAGAGACTCATTCAGCACTAAACACACCTGCAGACTGAAAGTAAAGGGATGGAAAAGCAATTATTATGTAAATGGAAGTGCAAAGAAAGTAGATAGCATAATTATATCAGACAAGAGATTTTTAAAACAAAGACTGTAACATGAGTCTAAGAATAACATTACATAATCATAAAGGGAACAATCCCACAGAAGATACAATAATTACAAATATTTACGTACCAAACATGGGAGTACCCAAAACAAAGCATTTAATAATAAACATAAAAGAACACATTAATAATACAATAACAGCAGGGGACTTTAACATACCACTTACATCAATAGATAGATTATCCAAACAGAATATCAACAAGGAAGCGTTGGCTTTGAATGAAACATTGCACCAGATGGATCTAACAGATATATTCAGAACATTCCATCCTAGAACAGTAGGATACACATTCTTTTCGAGTGTACATGGAACATCCTCCAGAAAAGATCACATGTTAGGCCACAAAAGAAGTAACAGCTAATTCAGAAAGTTTCACATCATACCAAACATCTTTTCTGATTATGGTATGAAAGTAGAAATCAGCTACAAGAAAATCTGGAAAGAAAACAAATAGATGGAGGTTAAATAACACGCTACTAAACAATGACTGGGTCAACCAAGAAACTGAAGAATTAAAAAAACACATGCAGACAAAGAAAATGAAAACACTATGGTACAAAATCTTTGGGATGCAGCAAAAGCTGTTTTAAGAGGAAAGTTAAGAGCAATACTGGCCTACCTGAAGAACAATCTCTAATAAACAGCCTAACCTTTCACCTAAAGGAGCTAGAAAATGAATAACAAACAAAACCCAAAATCAGTAGAAAGAAGGAAATAATAGTGATTAGAGCAGAAATAAATGATATAGAAACTAAAAGACCTCAGTAGAACAGATGAATGAAACCAGGAGCTGATTCTTTGAAAATATAACAAAATTGGTAAAACTTTAGCCAGATTCATTTAGAAAGAGGGGGGTGGGGTAGGGAGAGAGGGAAAGAACTCAAAATGAGAAATGAAGGAGTAACAACCAACATCACAGAAAGAAGTTATATGCCTACAAACTGGACAACTTAGAAGTGTATAAATTCTCAAACAGAAGCTCCTAAAACTAAATCAGGAAAAAATAGAAAATTTGAACAATTACCAGCAATGAAATTCTATCAGTAATCAGAAATTCCCAACAAACAAAGGTCCAGGGCCAATTGGCTTCACAGGTGAATTCTAGCAAACATTTAAAGAGCAGCTAACACCTATTCTTCTGAAACTATTTCCAAAACATGGAAGAGGAAGGAAAGCTTCCCAATTCATTCTATGAGGCCAGCATTAACCTGATACCGAGGGACACCTGGGTGGCTCAGTTGTTGAGCCTCTAACTTCGGCTCAGGGGTCCTGGGGTCCTGGGGTCCTGGAATCAAGTCCCATATTAGGCTCCATATGGGGTCCTGCTTCTCCCTCTGCCTGTGTGTCTCTACTTCTCTCTCTCTATCATGAATAAATAAATAAAATCTTAAAAAGCAACAACAACAAAAAAACCTGATACTAAAACCAGATAAGGCACTACAAAGAAAGAACTACAGGCCAGTATCTCTGATGAACACAGATGCCAATTTTTTAAAAAAAGTATTAGCAAACCAAATCCAACAGCACATTAAAAAAAAAAAATCATTCACCACAATCAAGTGGGATTTATTCCTGAGATATAAGGGTGATTCAATATTTGCAAATCAATCAACATGATCTTTTCTCTTGTTGCTGTGATGTATTTTTAAAAAGATCATTTTAATAGATGCAGAGAAAGCATTTGACAAAGTACAATCAATGTGTGGAAATCTCTTCATTTCTATATGCTAATAATGAAGCAGTGCAAAGCGATACTAAGAAAATAGTCCCCATTACAATTGCATCAAAAAGAGTAAAATATCTAGGAATAAGCATAACCAAGGAAGTGAAAGATCTGTACTATGAAAACTATAAAACAATGGATGAAAGAAATTGAAGAGGACACAAACAAATGGAAAGGTATTCCATGCTCATGGATTGGAAGAACAAATATTGTAAAAATGTCCCTACTACCTAAGGCAATCTTTATATATAAACTTTATATATCTTTATATATATAATTTATATAATTTATATATAATTTAAATAATCTATCAAATACTAACATTTTTCACAGCACACTAAAACAAATAATCCCAATTTTCTATTTGTATGGACTCACAAAGACTCCAAATAGCCAAAACAATCTTTGAAGAACAACAGAAACAGATATTATAACCCCAGATTTCTAGTTATATTACAAAACTGTAATAATCACAACAGTTGGTACTGGCACAAAAATAGACACATAGATCAATAGAACAGAACTGAGTGTTCAAAATAAACCCATGTTTATATGGTCAATTAATCTTTGACAAAGCAGGAAAAATTATCCAATGGGGGAAAAGACAATGTCTTTAACAAATGGTATCATAAAAACTGGACAGCTAACTTGCAAAAGAATGAAACTGACCCATTTTCTCACACCATATGCAAGAAGAAATTCCAAAAAGATTAAGGACTTAAATGTCAGACCTGAAACCATAAAAATCCTAGAAGAGAGCACAAGCAGTAGTTTCTCTGACATTGGCCATAACAACGTTTTTCTAGATAGGTTCCCTAAGAGAAAGAAAAGCAAAAATAAACTAGTGGAACTACATCAAAACAAAAACTTCACCACAACAAAGGAAACAATCAACAAAACTAAATGACAACCTCCTGTATGGGAGAAGATTAATGCAAATAACATATCTGATAAAGGGTTAGTATCCAAAATATATGGAGAAGTTGCACACCTCAACACCAAAAAACCCAAATAATCTAATTTCAAAATGGGCGAAAGACATGAACAGATACACTTCTTCAAAGATACACAGATGGCCAACAGCCACATGGAAAGATGCTAATTCCCACTAATCATCAGAGAAATGCAAATTCAAACCACAATGAGCTATCACCTCACACCTGTCAGAATGGTTAAGCTCAAATCATAAGAAACAAGCAAGGATGTGGAGAAAAAGGAACCCTTGATGGGTCCCACTGTTGATGAGAATGCAAACCAGTGCAGCCATTGTGGGAAACAGTATGGAGGTTCCTCCAAAAATTAAAAATAGAACTACTATATTATCCAGTAATTCCACTACTGAGTATTTACCCAAAGGATACAACACTAATTCTAAAAGCTTTATGCACCCCAATGTTTACTGCAAAATTATTTACAATAGTCAAATTATGGAAGCAATCCAAGTGTTCATTGATAGATGAACAGATAAAGAAAAAGTGGTATACACACACACCCCCATACAGACAGTGGAATATTACTCAGCTGTAAAAAGAAAAGAAATCTTGCCATTTGCAACAACATGGATGGATCTAGAGGGTATAATGCTAAATGAAATCAGTAAGGAAAAGACAAATATCATGTTTTTGCTCATCTGTGGAAGAAACAAATGAACAAAGAAAAAAGATACAAAAAATACTTTTTTAAAGATTTATTGATTTCAGAGAGAGAGAGGGAGAGAAAGAATGCATATATGTGTGGGAGGAGGAGCAGAGAGAGATTCTTCAAGCAGACTCCCTGCTGAGTGTGGAGCCAGACACTGGGCTCCATCCCACAACAAATGAGATCACAACATGAGCCAAAACCAAGAGTCTGACATTCAACTGACTAACCTGCCCAGGCGCCCCCCCTCCCCCGCCCCAAAACACAGATTCTTAACTATAGAGAATAACCTGATGGTTACCAGGGGGAGGCAGGTGGGTGAAATAGGTGAAGGGGATGAAGTACACTTATCATGACGAGCACTGAGTAATGTAGAGTTGAATCAGTATACTGTATACCCAAAACTAATAACACTCTGTTAATTACATTGAAATTAACGTTTTAAATTTAACATTCAAAATTAAAACAATGGGATCTACAAGGAAATAAAAACTTTATGAAGTCATAGGTATCTGTATTTATTAGGACAATGCAGTCCTTAAGTTATTTTCATTCTTAATTTTGCAGATTCTAATGCTACCTGTGTTTCATATTGTTGACTATGAAGGTTAGGAATGCCAAATAGAGAAAATCTAGAAGTCTGTAAGTGACACACTTGTCACTTAGGCTCTAAAAATATGCATTAACATTACCTTGTGCTCAACGTTGGGACAGGTTTTTGCGTTACTTGTATCAGCCTTCTGAAGCTTATAGTTTAGTAGGAAAAAAGTCTATAGATGAGTTAGGTGCCCAATTAATGTGCCAGGATTGGCTGTGCTATCTGGGGAGTAGGTGGCAGCTGTGAAGTAGATGAAGAGAGCATAGCAGGTAAGTGATAAAGGCCAGCATTGGACAGGTGTGTGTGTGTGTGTGTGTGGGGGGGGGGGGTTGTCCACATAAAAGGGTCAGCAAAACTACGGGGAGTTTTTCATGGCTTATAGTTTGGCCAAAAAGAGAATGGGGGAGGGGTGATGGGGGCCTAAGCCAGGTTGAAGGGGCAGTGGTGTCAAATTATAAAGGCATTAGAAAGAACTAGGACCTTCTCCTAGAAAGCATCCCTTATCAGATATTCATCTATTCATCTCACCCTGCATAATAGACCACAAAGAGCTGCTCACATTAGACTGACCCCATGTTGTTTCTGCATTCAAAAGTTTATAAGAAAAATATCCACAGCCAGAATATCAAAATAGCTTTAAGTAGTAGTTGAAATCAGCCGTCCAATCTACCGTTTGTTGAACTTGTTGCTATTGGATAGCTTTTAGATAATAAAATCTCATTCCTGTTGATTTTAAATCTCTGGGTTGTTCAGAAGTGGTAAGAAAAAATGTATATGTGTTTTAACTTTTTAATTCAAAGTATAGCAGATATGTAGAAAAGTGAACAGACCATAAATGTATAGCTTAACATTTTGTGATAACAAAATGAAGGTATCCGGTTGAAGAATAAGAACATAACTTGTACCTAGAAGTTCCTCTTGTACTCACTGTGAATTGCTAACCTTACCTCCTCCCCAGATTTAACTATTTCCTTAACTTCTATGCCTTTGATTCATTCTGCCTATTTTTGAATTTATGAAAATGAAATATCGTTTTGTCCAGTTTATTTCAATCAACATTATAGTTTGTTCATTTTTCTTGCTGTATAGCATTCCATTCTATGAACCTACCACAATTTCTTTCTTCTCCTGTTAGTAGACATGTGTGTTACATCTTTTCTTTTTTTGCGCTTATCAGTAATGCATTTGTGAGTATGTCTTAAGAGGACCCAGCACACACATTAGGAAGGTCAAAAAAGATCCTGAATCTAAGTGTGGTGGCATCACTTTCAACTATTGGGAAAACCCAGGAACTGGTTAGGGCTGAGGTTTGTGCTGTCTTGTGTTAAACTGATGGAAGATTGATTTGCAACGTAACCCAAAATTTGGAAGGAAATCTGTTTTTCAGTTACTCTGTGGGGGAGGGTAAGTCCAAGATAGGTCTTGACTTTTTTTTTTTTTTTTTACCACATAGGGGCACCGAAAGATTTGGAAGGAGATAAGTATGCATATACTATATACATTTTGATTGTTAAGTCAATGGCCGTAATCTTATATACGAATTTAGAGTTTAAATATGGGGATGTTCAGACAGAAATTAGAATATTTTCTTTTCCTAATTGAGAAAATAGAATTTCTTACCAAGATAAAATTTTCTGATCTGTTCACAAAAGTGTGTGAAAAAAACACCTATACTCCATTTCTCCTTGGGTTAATCTGTTGATTTGTCAAATGTTTCTAATTTCTAAAAATTTCTGCCTAGATGATTTCCCTATAGAGACACACAAATGCCACCTAGTGTTCAGGAAGATCAACTGCAGGCTGAAATGTCCAGCTTTCAGAGCTCTTTCTAGCCTGTTTTCCTGAGGAGTCCCTTGAGGGGTGGAAAATAAGAGGAAATAAGGGGACTTGCTGGTGGGTGTCAAGGCTACGACTCCTCCCCCCTGGGAGAAAGACTTGTAAATGCAGTGAAGAATACTGCCTAAACCCTGAAAAGTGAGGGTTAGGTGGACTATCCACCATACGCTGATTTAGATGATTGTTCAGTCATTTGTGTTAAGTATAATGCACATCTTTAAAAGAAAATTAAATATAGAATTTTAAAAAACAAGAAGCAGAATTTTCCCATCATTCCAATTATCCAACCCTACAAGCGCTCTGTTCACTGTTTGGACATGTTTTTAGACAGAAGAGGCTCACTGGAAGTTTCTTCATACTAAATTGGTAGAAATTTGGAAGAAAAACAATGCGGTAGGAAGCACCATCTGCCACATTTCCTCAGTTGTAGCAATAAATATTAATAAATCTAAAAATTCCCCCATGAGCTTTCAAAGATCCAAAATTCGTAACAATTGACACTAATAGATGAATAAAAACCAAATCTCAAGCTTCATGCTGTCTCTTAAAATGATACCATTTAAAGACAAGATGTGGCAGGCACATTTTCATCCTTAACCCAATCTTACTAGTTTATACCTCATTTGGTTGATACTTTCTTGCTGCTGACGGTGTAAAGTATGAAATATTGCAGTGAGTTGTCAAATTGAACTTTTTTAAAAAATATTTTATTTATTAGAGACAGAGCGGCACAAGCAGGGGGAGGGGCAAAGGGAGAGGGAGGAGCGGGCTCCCCAACTCAGGCTCAATCCCAGGACCTTGGGATCATGATATGAGCCCAAAGCAGATGCTTAATCGACTGAGCCATGTTCAAATTGAACTTTTTAAAACAGTTGTCTGATCCTAAAGACATCTGCATTTCTGTGAGCTAGCTGAGCTGGCAGGTTTTCTCCTTTCATTGATACTGTTGACCCCTGCTTTTAGGCTCAGGAAATTACCTGAGGATTCTCCTTCAATGATCTATTACCATGTTATTGTTCTTTATGCCTCTTAATGACTGTGTTTGACACGGTCATTGCTGTGGTCCACTCTGACATCCATCACATCTTAAATTCAAGCCAGTCCTTGACCCCACAATCTGAGAAATCACAGAGGTCCAGGAGAGCTTTGGCTATAGAACCACATTTTAATATTCTTTCAGGGCAACTGAAAGTGATTTTTTTTTCTTTTTATTTTTTTAAGATTATATTTATTTATTCATGAGAGACAGAGAGAGAGAGAGAAGGAGAGGCAGAGACACAGGCAGAGGGAGAAGCAGGCTCCCTACCGGGAGCCCGATGGGGGACTCGATTCTAGGACTCCAGGAGTCCTAGAATGAGCCAAAGGCAGATGCTTAACCACAGAGCCTAGAATGAGCCAAAGGCAGATGCTTAACCACAGAGCCACCCAGGCGTCCCCAACTGTGTTTTCTGTATTCATTCATGCAATGATCACCTAGTCTGTCCCACCAAATGCATGGCAACAAAAATAACACCAAATCCCTGCCCTCAGGGAGAGCTCTTTATAGTGGAAACAATGAATGGAGAAACACCCGGGGCATTATGTAAATTTTTTATTATTTTTTTTTATTGAATTTCGATTTGCCAGCATTATGTAAATTATAAAGATGGTCACTTAATCCTCTGGAGTGCTGGGTTGGCTATGGTGTTGTGCAAGGCTCCTGGAATCAGGGACTCTAGCCTGTCTTAAAGATGAAATGTGTTTAATTGGTGAAGAGGAATGAACTCGGAGCAGCATGAACAGAAACCTAG
This sequence comes from Canis lupus baileyi, assembly GCF_048164855.1. Lineage (NCBI taxonomy): Eukaryota > Metazoa > Chordata > Mammalia > Carnivora > Canidae > Canis > Canis lupus. Next base: position 25,569,800 of record NC_132852.1, read on the forward strand.
AATTCTCTATAAACTACAGTAATTACTGAGGAAGACAGGTACACTTGGGCACAAAAGCTCACTGTTAGCCTGGGATGTGTCTGCCAACCTCCTAGATGAGAAATGATTCAGATACCATCTGAAATTTCATAAGCTTCCATGCATCGACATGTATAATGTTTGATTACCCCATAAATGCAAAGAAATACATATATTTATCTCTGCTTCAAACTAGTTTATGTATTGATAAAATAAATGCTAGGAGTTAAACATGATGAGAACAAAAAACTAGTAATCAGTTGTCTTCTTTGTAGAATGTCTGGTGTTAATGCCTTTGTTTTAGGGCAAACCTAAATGACAAATCATGAAGATTTCATCTCTAGTAACCTAAGAGAACTTGTTTACCAAATTCAGATAGATGATTGAGTCAAATGGGCAAAACCCTGTGTTTGGGTGGCAAGAGGAATTTTCAGAGTGGTGCTATTTAATCTTGATGACTCATCAAAAGGTATTATCAGATAAATGAAGAACTCTTTATAATGAAAGCCAATTCAGGAAAAAGGACAAAAACTCTTTGACACAGTAAAACCAGGATTATAGTTTACAAGGAATCTGTTCAATGTCATGTTAATAGAATATAGGCATTCACTGAGTAGACTGGGCCATCTAACATTTGGAAGGGAAATATAAAGCAGATATGAGATTCACTAAATGTGAAGGATCCAACAGTCTTGGAAAAACCCATCTAAACTCTCAATAAAGAACATAGACTTCCTTCTTTTGTGATAAACAGTTCGATATATCATTGTATTTTTACTTATTTCTGTTGTGCTGTGATTCTCCTCCTTTGGATAGTAGCCCTAGTGGAAAAAATGGCTCAACAAATTTAAAAAAGAAAAAAAAAAGTAAAACTCCAGGCTTTCTAGGAAAGAAGCCGAATGTAATGCAGTGAATATACCACAATTTTACATAAATAGGTCCCTGAGATGGTGCCCTGTGGCCATCTCATCCCCTTGCTTCTACAGCAATCCTAGAGAAAAGAACAGGAAGGGTGGTTAAAATGATTGAAATGGTTTTCAACACTCCAGAAAGAAAAAAAAAAAAAAAGGACTAAAAATATAAATTAGGTTAATTTATAATTGTTTTAAAAAGAAGAGGGAGCATATCTTAAACCAGCATTAAAATATAACATAAAACTATGATGAGTAATAAGAAAAACATGTCATTGGCCTAGAATAGACAAGTAGAACAATGGGTCAGATCACTCTCATACCATTCATTATACAGTCATTCCACTTCAATGAGAAAAGCTTAGGTTATTCAATAAATAGTGTTGCTGCCAGTTAATTCACTTAGGAAAACATAGGAAAATAAGACTGTTTGTTACTCTATCCAGAGTTAATTCCTGAAGAATAAAGTGTTAAACATAAAGAAGTAACAAAAGATTTGTAGGAAAATATATAAAAGTATATTTTAACCTTGCAGATAAGACACAAAAACTTAGATAATTTTGACTACATACTTATTATACACTTCTGTATAATTGAGACATCCTAAATCCAAAAGACAGAACTGATTAGAATAAAACATTGATAACTTGTAAGATAAAAGGCTCTATGCAGAACACATAAATAGCTCCTATAAATTGGTAAGAAAAAATAATCCAATAGAAATCTTCAAAGCATATGAATGGCCAACCCACAGAATACAGGACAAGAAATACAAATGATAAATTGTTCAACCTCAATCATTGTCAGGAAAATGCAAATTAAGATAATAATAATACATCATTTTTATAACCTATTAGGTTAGAAAACAATTTAAAAGATCATTAGCATCTAGTATTAACTAAGGGATGGGGAAATGGCACCCTTGAACTCTGCTGGTGACAGTATAAATTAGTGTGTTGGGAAGAAGGAATCTTTGCAGTTTAAATTAAAAATGTTCATAGTCTGCAATCCAGAAATTTTGTTTTGAGGTATATTTCTTAGAGACAAGGACAAGGATTATAGAATGTTTATAGCAACATTATTTATAATGCCAAGAAATAGAAAATACAAATGCTCACCAGTAGAAGAAGGGATAGTTAAATATGCTATTTAGTTATGGACAATAGAGTATTATGAAGCATTTAAATATGAGCTTTGTCCAGAATACACACTCTTTTCAAGTATACATGGAACATTCTTTAGAATATATCACATAGATCACAAAACAAGCTTCAACAAATTCAAAAAGATCAGTCATATCATGCATCTTTTCTGACCACAGCACTATGAAACTAGAAATTAACCACAAAAAAAAAAAAAAAAAAAAAAAATCTGGAAAGACCACAAATACATGGATATTCAGTAACATGAAAGGGTCAACCAAGAATCAAAGAAGAAATCAAGAAGTACATGGAAACAAACAAAAATGAAAACACAACAGTCCAAAACCTCGGGATGCAGCAAAAGTGGTTCTTAAAGGGAAGTTTATAGCACTATAAGCCTAGCTCAAGCAGCAAGAAAAGTCTAATATAAACAACCTAACCTTACATCTAAAGGAGCTAGAAAAAGAACAACGAATGGAACACCAAACCAGAAGGAGGAAAATTAAAGCAGAAAAAACTGACATAGAAACTAAAAAAACAAAAACAAAAACAAACAGTAGAAGATATTGATGAGACAAGGAGCTTTGTTCAAAAAGATCAACAAACTTGATAAAACTCTAGCCAGATTCACCACAAAGAGGAAGGAAGGACTCAAAATCAGAAATGAAAGAAACACCACCGTAAATACAATTGTAAGAGATTATGAAAAATTATATGCTAATAAATTAGACAACATAGAAGAAATGGAGAAATTCCTAGAAACATATAAAATCCTAAAACTGAAGTAGGAAGAAATAGAAAACATGAACTGATTGATTACCAGCAAGGACATTGAAACAGTAACAGCAACAGCAACAACAACAAACTCGCCCAAAACAAAAGCCCAGAACCAGATGGCTTCGCAGGTAAATTCTACCAAAGATTTAATGAAGAGTTAATACCTATTCTTCTTAAACTATTCCAAAAAAATAGAAGACAGAAAACTTCCAAACTCGTTCTATGAGGCATCACCTGATACCAAAATCAGATAAAGACACCACAAGAATAGGCCAATCTCTCTGATGAACATAGGTACAAAAATCTTCAACAAAATATTAGCACACTGAGTCCAAAAATACATTAAAACCAATTATTCACCACAATCAAGTAGGATTTATTCCTGGGATGCAAAGTGGTTCAATGTTCACAAATCAATCAATATAATACATCCCATCAACAAGAGAAAGAACAAAAATCTTATGATAATTTCAATAGACACAGAAAAAGCATTTAAAAAAGTATATCCGGGATCCCTGGGTGGCGCAGCGGTTTGGTGCCTGCCTTTGGCCCAGGGCGCGATCCTGGAGACCCGGGATCGAATCCCACGTCGGGCTCCCTGCATGGCGCCTGCTTCTCCCTCTGCCTGTGTCTCTGCCTCTCTCTCTCTCTCTCTCTCTCTCTCTCTGTGTGTGTGTGTGTGTGTGTGTGACTATCATGAATAAATAAATAAAATCTTTTAAAAAAAATAAATAAATAAATAAAAAAGTATATCCATTCAAGATAAAAGCTCTCAACAAAGTAGGTCTAGAGGGAACATACCTCAACATAATAAAGATAATATATGAAAAACCCACAGTGAACATCATTCTCAATGGGCAAAAACTGATAGCTTCCCCCCTAAGGTCAGGAATAAGACAAGGATATCCACTCTACCACTTCAATTCAACATAGTACTGGAAGTCTTAGCTACAGCAATTAGCCAACAAAAAGAAATAAAAGGTGTCCAAATTGCTAAAGAAGTAAAACTATACTATATACTATTATTATTTACAGATGACCTGATACTCTATATAGAAAACCCAAAAAGCTTCACCAAAAAAAACCTAATGGAACTGATAAATGAATTTAGTTAAAGTCACAGGATTAAAAACAAAAAAAAAACAATGTGCAGAAATCTGTTGCATTTCTATACACTAATAATGAAGCAGCAGAAAGAGAAATTAAGAAAACAATCCCATTTACAACTGTACCAAAAATAAGATACTACCTAGGGAAAAAAAAAACTAACTAAAGAAGTGAAAGATCTGTACTCCGAAAACTATAAAACACAGATGAAAGAAATTGAAATGACACAAAGAAATGGAAAGACATTCCATGCTCATGGATTGGATGAACCAAGATGTTAAGATGTCTATGCAATCCAAAGCTGTAGTGATCAAAATAGTATGGTCCTAGCACAAAAATAGACACATAGATCAATGGAACAGAATGGAAAACCCAGAAATAGACTCACAATTGTATGGTCAATTAATCTTCAACAAAGCAGGAAAGAATATCCAATGGGAAAAGGTCTCTTCAACAAATGGTGTTGGGAAAACTGGTCTGCTACATGCAAAAGAATATAACTATATCACTTTTTAACACTGTACACAAAAATAAACTCAAAATGGATTAAAGACCTAAAAGTGAGACCTGAAACCATAAAATTCCTAGAATAGAGCACAGGTAGTAAGATTTTTTTTTTTTTTTTTTTTTTAGGTAGTAAGATCTTGACACTGGTCATAACATTTTTCTAGGTACATCTCCTGAGGCGAGAGAAATAAAAAAAATAAACTATTGCCACTACATCAAAATAAAAGTTTTCTGCCCAGCGAAGGAAACAACCAGAAAAACTAAAAGACAACCTCCCGAATCAGAGAAAATATTTTTACATGATACATCCAATAAAGGGTTAGTATCCAAAATATATAAAGAACATACACAGCTCAACACCCAAAAACCAAATAATCCAATTTAAAAATGAGAGAAGATATAAACAGCCCTTTCTCCAAAGAAGACATCTAGATGGCCAACAGACAAAAGGAAAGATGCTCATCATGACTTACCATCAGGGGAATGCAAATCAGAACTATAATGAGATATCACCTCACACGTGTAAGAAGGTTTAGACTAAAAAACAAGAAAAAAAAAAACAACAAAAAACAAGTGTTGGGGAGGATGTGGAGAAAAAGGAACCTTCCTGCATTGTTGGTGGGAATGCAAACTGGTATAGCCACTATGGAAAACAGTATGGATGTTCCTCAAAAAGAAAAATAGAACTACCCTACAATCCAGTAATCATACTAGGGGATATTTACCTAAATATAAAACACTAATTTAAAGGGATACCCTGATGTTTATAGCAGCATTATTTATAAAAGCCAAGACATGGAAGCAGCCCAAGTGTCCATTGGTTGATGAATGGGTATATATACACGATGGAACATCATTCACCAAAAAGAAAGAACAAAATCTTACTGTTTGCAATGACATGGATGGAGCGAGAGAGTATAATGTTAGTGAAATAAGTCATAGAAAGACAAACAGCATATGATTTCACTCCTATGTGGAAAATAAAAAGCAAAATAAATGAGTGAAGGGGGGCGGGGAAGAGCGCGAGAGAGGCAAACCAAGAAACAGACTTAACTATAGAAAAGAAAGTGATGGTTACCAGAGGAGAGGTGGGGGGTGGGGGGTGAAATAGCTGATGGGGATTAACAAGTGCACTTGTCAAATGAGCACCAGGTGATCTGGGGAATTGTTGAATCACTATATCATACACCTGAAACTAATATAACACTGTGTTAAATATCCTGGAACTAAAATAAAAAATAAATTTTTAAAAATGACAATGAGCTTTATTTCTGCTGACGTGGGAAGCTCTGCGAGAACATTTCCCAGAGTGGGATAACCAGTCGCTTTATTGAAAGGTTTACCAAGTACCCACTGATGCAGGAAACAAAGGCAGAAGAAAAATTATTAAATCTCCTTACTACCTACAGCCCATTGACAAGTCCTTGAAACAGGCAGAGTGACATTCCTCTAGGAACTCAGCTGCTCACTATTAATAGTTTGCTAGGAGCAAAAGGCAATCTTAGCCCAACCCTCAGGACCCTGTAAGCCCACTTTCACATAAATATTCCTTTGGAAACTTCCTTTATCTCTACCTCCCAAAATTCATGTTGGTGATCATCCCCCAAGCAAATGACCCACGATATACATCTGAAGGGGCTCGTGACTGAGTTTTTACTAAGCCGTAGTAAATGATCTTTTCCTAACAATAGCCAGCCTTCTCAGAATTCTGGAAACCTTGTTTCCAAAATACCTGGGAGACTTTACATTCTCCCTAACCCCCTCCCAACTTGAAAGGATATAATGGGCCATTCCTTATGGTCCCGTACAGCTCTTTCTGCCCACGGTCCTGTCCTCGTGCTTTACTAAAATCACCTTTTTGCACCAAAGACATCCCAAGAACTCTTTCTTGGCTGTTGGCTTCGAACTCTAACGTCCTTCCTACATCACTCACCATAATAAGTGATCCAAAGGCCCCACCCAGGGACATCACTGAAATCACACATCTGCTTTCTCTTCTTTTTTTTGAAAATCCCATTTAGACACATTTTCCCCACTTAGCTTTGCTCTCAACTTCTAATTTCTTTTGTCTTCTAATTTTCTAGCTACTTTTTTATGTTCGTGGAATTCCTAGAATTTCCTCAATCTTAACCTTCCAAATTTATTATTTAAATGACCATTTTTATAAATTTCAATGAATTCTCTATTTTTTCTGATTTCTTTAAAAAACAAAACACACATTTTCTTCTGACTGTCCAAATTAGTAATGAGAAGTCTCACTGAAACAGTCAGGAGGTCCTGACAGGGGGAGCTCTCACACCACACCACTTGTAGTCAGTTGCAGACCCAACAGGAAGAGCCATGTTTGACCTTACATGGATTTGACCTTGCACATGGATACTATTCTGCTACTCCAGCTGGAGGAAGGGATGCTTTCCTCATCCGCAATAGCTCAGCCAATGAAAAGCCACCAGACTTTGAACTCCCAGCTTACTCCTATAACTGTGTTCCAAGTAGCATAAACCCTACATGTCTTTAACCCATTAACCTTTGCCAGGTTATATAAGCTAAAGCTTATAACTTTTTAAAAAAGATTTTATGTATTTATTCATAAAAGACACACACAGAGAGAGAGAGAGAGAGAGAGAGAGAGAGAGAGAGAGAGGCAGAAGCATGCTCCCTGTAGGGAGCCTGATATGGGGCTCGATCCTGTGACCTCAGGATCATGCACCGAGCTGAAGGCAGATGCTCAGCCACTGAGCCACCCAGGGGTCCCTAGAGCTTATAATTTGACTAAATATAGCTTGAGATTTTGACAGAACACTAACCCTAGGAAAACAAGGACCCGGGTGTTCCAGAAGATTCAGCTTGACCATGCTAGAAAACAGCTTTCCCTGATGGTCACATGTGTGCTTGAGTTCACATCAAGAATGCTTCCCCTGCACAAAAACCCTCCCTACTTCTCTGTGTCTCTCCCTTAAAAACTCCCTGCTCTGTCTGGGACTTGGGAGATGGTCTTTGGACATTAGCCCACCATCTTTCCAGGTTGCTGCGTTCCTAAATAAGACAACCTTTCCTTTCCTACCAATGCTTGGTTCTTGAGTATTGGCTGTCCATTGGCAAGCAACTGAACTTGGGTTTTGGTAAACACTCGGCCATTTGGTTCATAACAGCCTTCCCAACTTACACTCTTTCTCCTTAAGTGTGCCTCTCCTTTGTTCCTCAGACTTGCCTAGAGTTTTGCCACAACTTATTTTACTAGGTGATCAGAGAAGGGATTCAGGGTAGACCCCAACTGCTCCAGGGCGGGTGAGCAAACAGGTGCAGTACCCACGGAGCTCATTTGGACTCACTTCTTCCTTGTCTCTGAAACTCCTTCTGCTACCTCCTCTTCTGAACCTATTAAAACCTGCCCCTTTAAAGTTAAGTCTTCTGAAAATCTATATAGAACCCAAGTTTCTCATGTTCCCTGGTCTAAGGCTGAATTGCAAGTTAAAGAGCTTTCTCAAGTGACGGAGCACCCCCATACGTTTGCTAAAGAATTTAACATAGTGATTCAGACTTACCAACCCGGTTTCTCAGATATATATCAATTGGTCCACATGCTTTATAGTGAGGGCCAGGCTAACGTTGGATGAAACTAGCCCAACGAGAATACCCTGAATAGAATTTAGAGAAACAGATCCCTAACTTTTGGCAAGATCTTAGAAAACCTGCTGGAGATCTTCACTGAGCAATTATAATGGCTTTTCCTAAGTCTGTTGATTGGAACAAAATTCAGGCTTATACCCAAAAGCCTGTTGAATCCATTCATGATTATTACAACAGACTCCAAATTGTCTTTAAAGAAAATTCTGGGCTCCCTTTAGATGTTGAATTCAACCAGGTAGCATTTAACTATACTTATTAATGCGTTAAACTGGGATCTTTCTCTTTTAGTTAGAGGGACCAGGATAAAATGGAAAAGTAGATCAGTCCACTCTAGATTTAACTCACCTGGCAAACCAGCTTGCTCACCCGCTCCATCAGTCACCTGGAGGAAGGACTGCTAACATTTTCAATGCCCAACTCCAGCAAACGAAAGTCCCTCAACAAAACTAGAAGCTATTATTGCAAGAAACCAGGACATTGGAAAAAAGATTGTAAGAAATTTGAGAGCTTCAGGTGCCTTCAGCCCTGTAGCCAACCTTCTCAATGTCCTTGTAAGTCCCGAGGATGGGTCTCTGAGGAAATTCGGAGGCTCTTCCAAATCCTCTCTTAATCAGCTTGGGGACACTACTCTCCAGATTGGGAATGAAAGGCCCTGTCCTTATTGACACTAGAGCGACACCCTCAGTGCTTAACCCCACTGCTCTAAAGCAGCCCTGGCCTCAGAGCACCAAAACAGCTCAAATAGTGGGAGTCTCTGGTAAACCTCACCAGGTTCCTGTCTAGGAACCTATTCCTTTCTGTCTAGATGCTTTGAGAGATTCACACTCTTTTTTCCTTAGTTCTTCTGCCCCTATTCATTTACTGGGCTGACGTTTCTTAGGAAAATGTCATGCCACAAGTTTTCTCAAAAGGGGGAAAAAAATCAGTATTTTACAGTTGTAACCAAAATATAGCGAACAAGGGGAAATAAATGACCCTTCGGCATCTTGTCTTTGTTCTGTCTCTGATGACACTATAGCTGAGTCTGCAATTGCTGATCATTTCTTTTTTTTTTTTTTAAGATTTTATTTATTTATTCATGAGAGACAGAGAGAGAGAGAGAGAGAGAGGCAGAGACACAAGCAGAGAGAGAAGCAGGCTCCATGCAGGGAGTCTGATGTGGGACTCGATCCCGGGTCCCCAGGATCAGGCCCTGGGCTGCAGGCAGCGCTAAACTGCTGAGCCACCCAGGCTGCCCTGATCATTTATTTCTATGGGATCAGCTACCACCCTCTTTATGGGTGGAATCTTCAACTGATATTGGCGGAATCTACAGTGTACCTCCCATCAGGAGGTATCTACCTCAAGACCTCTCTCTAGAATTAATCATTACCCTATAAGGAAGCCTTTCAGGGCAACAAGCCCTAAATAGGGGACTACGAGGCTCAGGGCCTTATTATTCCTGGTACTAGTTCCTGTAATACCCCTATTTTATCTGTGAGAAAACCCAGTGGCCAAGGATGGGGATTTGTCTAGCACTGCTATTCCTCAGGAATATGAGTATTCCCAACAGTCATATACTGACATCCAGTCCCACTAAAAATTTTTTTTTCACTGTAATTGACCTTTGTGATACATGTTTCAGTATTCTAGTTGATAAGGATAGCCAGTATTTTTTTTGCCTTCACTTGGAAAGAACGGCGATCACAGAACAGCAATGCCACAGAGTTACACGGAGCATAACTTTTCACAAACCTTAAAGGCCGATTTGGATGATAGAAACTTTTCTGTAGGTTCTACTTTGTTATAAAATTTAGGTGATCTGCTCCTCTGCTCCCCTTCTGAATCCTCTTCATAGGAAGATAGCAACCATCTGTTAAAGCTTTTGGACTTAAAGAGACACAAGGTCTCCAAAGAAAAGTTGTGGTTTGCTCAAACTCCTGTTAGATATTTAGGGTATCTGACCTCAGAACAAGGACTAGGTTTGGATCCAGATCAAGTTCAAGGCATCTTGAGTTTCCCAAAACCTAAAAGGAGGGGCCAGTTTTGAGGCTTTCTTAGACTGACTGGCTATTGCCAAAATTGGATTCTAAGATTACATGGTTGGATTTCCAGGCTAGATGGCAGAGTAGGGGGACCCTAAGCTCACCTCATCCCACGGATATACCCAGATGACGCCCACATCAGTGTACATAGCCCAGAAAATGCCCCAAAGCCTGGCAAAACAGATGCTCTATCGCTAAATGTAGACAAGAGGCCACATTAAAGATGGTAGGAAGGGCAGAGACAGTGAGAAGCTCAATGGAGCCACGGCACTGTCCATGGGAGGGAGGGACACCTGTGGGTGTGGAGATAAACAGACCCTTACATTAGAAACCCCCAGGCACAGGGAACTCACCTGGGGAAGGCAAATCCCTGACATTTGGCTGTGAAAACCAAGGGGGCCTAATCTCATGAGTTCTTACAATCAGTAGGGCTTAACACCTAGAACTTTCAAGATCAGCAGGTTCTGCTCTGGGACAGCCAGGAGGACAACAGGAAACTGAGTCCTCACCCTTAAAGAGACAGCATAGAAGCAACAGTTTGGGGTATTAGCTAATCCCAGAACATGTGCTGGAGGAGCAGAGAACTTTAGGAGACTTCTCCAGAACAAAGGGGCTGGCAGAAAGGCATTATTTCCCTCTCCTCACTCCCCAGCCTAGATACATGGACACCTGTGAGAACAAGAGCAGCTCAAACACTCTCCACCTAACCTGCTAACAGCCCAATGCCCCTGTGTTCTCCTGCCCCCTCCAACCAGGCTGGGGCTCCTTCCCCCATGACACATCCTGACAAACCTTATTCAGACTATAGGACCCATCCCCAGACTTCTGTAGACCTTTCCCCTTCAGCCTGGCTAACCTCATCCCAGGCTGTTGCAGGCTTCCTTCCCCAGAGGACCCACCTGGCTGACACCACATATCCCAACCCAGTGCTCTCCTGAGGACTTGCTCCCTCCAGACCTGTGTGAAAAGTTTTCTAAAGTGGCTCCAGGTCGGTTCTGAGAGGGGACCTGGAGCCACTACACCACAGCACCCTCCCTGCATTCTCCTGTGGACCTACCCCTCCAATAGACGTCTGGCAAGGGACCACCCAAAGTGGTGCCAAAAGCCTGGCAGTGTGCAAGCAGCTCTGACAGGAGTCAGTACCATCCCAGAGTGATTCCTGCTAAGGGAAAAGGGAAAGATAACCACACTCCCAGCAGTGGGCTGGGGGAAGACATCTGGCCTGACTGTCCCCACCCACCAACAACATCCACCACCCCTGTTGTGCAGGGGACAACACAGGGAGAGCACGTTGCAGTTTGCTGTGACCTCAGCTCTGGCAAACGCTTGGTCCGACTCAATCCAAGCCCAAGGCAGCCCCACACTGATACACTAAATGCCACAGGGACAGGCAAAGAGAACCATTGCAGATGACTAGACTGAAGGCAAACACTGCTCAGCCACAACAGTAGGGTGCATGCAACAGACATAGGAGACACCCCTGAAGTGCCAGGATCTGGTGAATAGCAGACATTGTATTGCAGGGCTCTACAGGACCTGTTCTTCATAAGGCCACTACTTCTAAGAGCTGGAGACATAGCTGACTTTCCCAACACATAGAAACAGAGATTTAGACAAAATGAGGAGACAGAAGAATATGTGCCAAATGAAAGAATAGGACAAAAACACAGCAAGAAAGCTAAACAAAATGGAGATAAGTAATATACCCAATAGAGAATTTAGAGCAATTGTCATTATAAAGGTACTGATTGGACTTGAGAAAAGAGTGGAGAATCTCAGTGAGATCCTCAACAAGGAGATGAAAACATAAGAAAGGACCAATCAGAGATGAAGAACTTAATTACTGAAATTGAAAATTCACTAGATGGAATAAACAGTAGACTAGAGGATGCCCATCAATGGATCAGTGACCTGGAGGACAGAGTAATGGAGAACAATCCAGTTGAACAAAAGAGAGAAAAAAAAAACCAATAACAAATGAAAATAGACTTAAGGAACTCAATGACACCATGAAGTGTAGCAACATTCACATTATAGGGATCCCGGAAGGAAAAGAGAGAGTAAAGGGGGCAGAACATTTGAATAATAGCTGAAAACTTCCTAAATCTGAGGAAAGAAACAAAAATCCAGATCCAGGAGGCCCAGAGAGCCCCCAACAAAGATCAACCCAAGGAGATCCACACCAAGACACATAATTAAAATGGCAAAAAGTAGTGATAAAGACAGAATTTTAAAAGCAGCAAGATAAAGGAAAACAGTTACATACAATGGATGGAACTCCTATAGAGCTACCAGCTGATTTTTTAGCAGAATCTTTGCAGGCCAGAAGGGAGTGGCATGATGTAATCAGAGTGCTGAAAGAAAACAAAACTTGCAATAAAGAATACTCTATCCAGTAAGACCATCATTCAGAATAGAAGGAAAGATAAAGAGTTTCCAGACAAATTTTTTTTTTCATTCATGACCACTAAGCCAGCCCTACAAGAAATATTAAATGGGACTGTTTGAGTGGAAAGAACATGAGTGGGAGTAAGAAAAGTAGGAAGTACCAAAGCAGTCGAATTAAGTATATCTATAAAAATCAGTCAAGAGATTCACAAAATAAAAGGGTGTAAAGTATGACTCCATATACTCAAAACCTGGTGGGAAGGGGAGGAAGAGGAGTAACAAAGGGGTTCAAGCTTAAATCTAGATCAACTTAATACACACTGCTATAGGCATACTATCTTGTATGCCTCTAATAAAGATTAGAGCAGAAAAAAAATAGAAACTAAACAAACAAACAGATCAATGAAACTAAGAGCTTGTTCTTTGAAAAGATCAAGAAAATTGATAAGCCTTTGGCTAGAATCATCAAAAAGAGGGAGAGGAGGACTCAAAATCAGAAATTAAAGAGGAGAAATAACAACCAACACTCAAAAAAAGATTATGACAATATTATGAAAAACTCACAACTGATGTCATCCTCAAAGGGGAAAAACAGCTTTTTCCCTAAGGTCAGGAACAAGACAAGGTTGTCCATTTTCATCACTTTCATTCAATATAGTACTGTGGCTAGGACCACAGCAATTAAACAATAAAGAGAAATAAAAGGCATCCAAATTGGTAAGGAAGATGTAAAACTCTATTTGCAGATGACATGATATTATATATCAAAACTCTAAAGATTCCACCAAAAGCCTATTAGAACTGATAAATGAATTCAGTAAAATCTGGGATACAAAAATCAATGCACAGAAATCCATTGCATTTCTAATACACTAATAATGAAGTAGTAGAAAGAGAAATTAAGAAAACAATCCCATTTACAATTGCACCAAAAAGAACAAAATACCTAGGAATAAACTTAACGAAGATGGTGAAAATCTTGTGCTCCGAAAACTATAAAACACTGTTGAAAGAAATTGAAAACAAAACAAGTGGAAAGATATTCCAGGCTCATGGATTGGGAAACCCAATATTGTTAAAATATCTATACTACCTAAAGCAATCTACAGATTTAGTGCACTCCCTACCAAAATACCAAAAGCATTTTTCACAGACCTAGAGCACACAATTCTAAAATTTGTATGGAAACACCACCACAATAAAAAAAGCAAAACAAACCCTGAATATTAGCCAAAGAAATCTTGAAGAACAATATCACTGGATGTGTCATAATCCCAGATTTCAAGTTATACTACAAAGCTGTAGTAATCAAAACAGTATGGTCCTGGCACAAAAAATAGACACATAGATCAATGGAACAGAATAGAGAGCCCAGAAACAAACACATGCTTTTATGCTCAATTAATCTATGACAAAAGGGATAAGAATACATACTAGGAAAAAGTCAGTCTCTTCAACAAGTAGTACTGAGAAAACTGGACAGCTGCTTGCAAAAGAATGAAACAGGACCACCCTCTTACACCACACACAAAAGTAAACTCTAAATGGATTAAGGACCTAAATGTCAGACCTGAAACTATAAAAATCCTAGGGGAGAGCACAGGTGGTAATTTCTCTGATATCAGCAAGAGCAAAGTTTTTCTACTTATGTCTCCTGAGGCAAAGGAAAGAAAAGCAAACATCAGTTATTGGGACTACACCAAAATAAAAAGCTTTTGCACAGCAAACGAAAAAATCAACAACAAAAAAAGACAAGCTGCTGACCGACTGGGAGAAGATATTTGCAAATGACATGTCCAACAACAGGTTAGTATCCAAAATATATAAAGAATTTATAAAACACTACCCCAAAAATAATCTAATTTAAAAACAGGCATAAGACATGAACAGGTATTTTCCCAAGGGCATACAGATGGCCAACAGACACACGAAAATATGCTCAACATCACTCATCATCAGAGAAATGCAAATCAAAACCACAATGAGATATCACCTTACACCTGTCATAATAGCTAAAATCAAAAACACAAGAAACAAGTGTAGGTGAGGATGTGTGCTTTGTTGGTGCCACTGCAAACTGGTACAGCCACTGTGGAGGTTCCTAAACAATTAAAAATACAACTACCATCTTATCCAGTAATTCCACTATTATTTACCCAGAAGATAGGAAAACACTAATTCAAAAATATATACGCACTCCTATGTTCATTGCAGCATTATTTACAACAACCTAAGTCTATGGAAGCAACCCATGTCCACCGAGAGATGAATGGGTAAAGATGCCGGGTATATATATAATGGAATATTACACATTTAAAAAAAACAATGAGATCTTGCCATTCTCAACAACGTGGACGGATCTACAAGGAATGATGCTAAGTGAAACAAGCCAGAGAAAGACAACCACATGATTTTACTCACATATAGAATTTAAGAAACAAAACAAACAAACAAAGGAAAAAAGAGCCTAACAAAAACCCAGACTCTTAACTATAGAGAACAAACTGCTGGTCACCAGAGGGGAGGTGGGGGGGATGGGTCAAACAGGTGAAGGGGGTTACGAGTACACTTATCATGAGGAACACAGACTGCAGAATTGTAGGATCACTATATTACACACCGGAAACTAACATAACACTGTACTGGAATACATAACTATACTGGAATTTTTTAAAAGTTGGATTCCAAACTTCTCTCTCTAGACTCAGCCTCTGAATACTTTGGTAAAAAGGGACAAGCCTAACCTACTATTGGGAAACCGAGGGGGACACAGTCTTTGAGACCTGAAAGAAAAATCTAAGAAAGCCCCCTGCCCTCAGACATCCTAATCATCAACTTCTCTTTGACATGAAAGGGAGGGAATGTCCTTGGAGTGCTTGCCTAAAACTGGGGGACTATCATCATCCCATAGGGTATTGTAGCCAACAACTAGGCCCTGTGGTGGCTTGGGGACATCCACCTTGCCTTAGAGCCATTCCTGCCACCACCTTTTGGATTAAGGCCACTGAGGGAGCAGCCAAGGGTTTCCTTTAAGCATCCTTGTGTCCTGTACAGCAAATCCCTTCTGAAGCCTCATCCCACCTAACCCTGTCCAGCCTACTGCCTCACCTCCTAGGACATTCTCCTATTAACTGCTCCTCCCGTTAACTTTTTCTCATTACGGTAGCCTTAACCCTGCCACCCTTCCCTACTCCTTCATGGATGAACTCCCTGCTAACTACTTAATGTTGACAGATCACCTTTTGGTTCCCTGTGACAATTTTTAGAAAGTTCTAACCAATGTAGACTTTTCATGGTTTACTGATGGTTCTTATTTAAAGGATGGAAATGGTAAATATCATGCTGGGCGTGCTACTGCAACTCCCTTGGGAGTCCCTGAGGCAGCACCTTTACCTCTGGCCAGTTCAGCCCAAGAAGGCTGAGTTATTCATCTAACTTTTATACAAGCTTCTTTTTAGCCGCGGGTAAAACCATAAATATTTATATTGATAGTCGGTATGCCTTTGGGGTAGCTTATGATTTTGGAACGTTATGGAAGCAGCAAGGTCTCCTTACCTCCAATGAAGATAAGATTCAAAGTGGCTCCTTTGTCTAAAATTTACCAGATGTTATACTTTTGCCGGCAGCTCTAGCTATTACTAAGGTTCCTGGGCATTAGAGACTCCACTCTCTGGAGGCCAAAGGAAACCATTCTGCTGATATTTCTGCCAAAAATGCTGCTCTCAGGGAGACGATAGACGAACCTCTGCCATCCTCCAAAGGGAGTTCTTCCAAATTATAATTTGGAAAAATTGACCAGAGATGCCCAACACTTGGCCCCAGAAAAGGAGAAACAATATTGGAAATCTCATAACTGTTGCTTCGATAAAAAGAGAGAACTCTAATTTGAACCAAACAACAATCTTGCTCTACCTGACATTCTAAAATTCCTACTACTTTGTAAGTACTTTGTACATGTATTAAATCACTGCTCTCCATCATAGCATTCATGGGCCAATATTTGTAGAGAAATATTAAGAAGGCTACAACAAGACTGTCTACCTTGCTTGTCACACTTGTCCAAAATACAATTCTGGGAAACCTGTCCATACTACCTGTGGATATTTTTAATTGTCCAATAGACCTTTTGAGTTTTGGCAAATGGGTTTCATGCTATTTCCCTCATCTCATGGACAGAAGTAGGCTTTAGTCATGGTTTGCATGTTTTCTCACTGGTCCAAAGTTTTCCCTGTAGATAGGCCAATTCTATTAGAAAAAATTTATCCCCACCTGGGGAACCTCTCTTGAAGTGCATAGTAATTGGGGAACCCATTTCACTGGCCAGTCTACACTGTTTGGCTAGTATTACAACACATCCATTTGTGCATGTCATCCTCCATTCTCAGGATTAGTTGAACACAATAACTGCACTATTAACACTCAACTGGCAATATTTATAGAGACCCTCCAACTACTTTGGCCAAAGGCATTGCTATTGGGCCTTCTAAATCTCAGATCCACCCACTTTGGAACTTAGAAACTCTCACCCTTTGAGACAGTCACAGGATGTCCATTGCACTTGACTGCTCCTCTTTTGACCCAGGTTGATAAAGAGGATACTTCAATATCGTAAAGGTCTAGTTACTTCTATTAAAAATAACCATGCTTTGGTAGAGCAGTCTTTTCACAGTGCACTCCTAGGGAACAATGATCTTAAGCATCACACCTTGCAACCTGATTTTGCCTATTGGAAAAGATACCTCCAGAAAGACACTCTTCAATTTTTCTGGAAAGGCCCTCATCAGGTACTGCTACCCAAAACCTGGCCACCAAACTCCAGAGAATAACCTGGATCCATATGGCACATCTGTAAAAAGCACCAAACCCTGACTGGACCCACACGCCATCTGGTGACCTAAGATTAAAGATTTCTTGGTGAAACAGACAAGATCTGGAGAGACAGCTTTCCCAAGATGTCCAGACCAGCCTATATACCTTTTTCCTCACTGTTGATTCTTCTAGCTCTCTTGTGAAAAGAAAATACCCTTTAGCTGCATTTCCCAATCTCTTGCAAAAGGAGGAATCTTCTTTGGATTTATAACATTTTCAAAAACAGCTTATGATCCTGTGAGCGTTTCCGAAGAGTTACAAGGTTCAGAATTCACAAAATTTTCTTTTACTTGAATTACTAATGGACTCTGGATCCCTATCCAAATTCATTGTTTCTGAATTTAAAACTACAGACTATTACTGATCACACATAGGGTTCTAAACAGCTCTTTTGAAATAATACAGTTTTAAAATGTCTTTGAAGTTTTGCAATTCTTGCAAAAAGTTTGTTAACTATTGCTTTGTGTTTGTGCATGGGCTGTATCTTCCCAAATGTGCTTGATTATTTCATTCAATGCTTCTGCCTCATAATCACTTCAAGAGGAGACTTCCAGGAAGCATAGGTGACTCCACGTTTGCCTTCACAAGGAGAAGCTTTTCCTCCCTAAGGAAGTGCTAATAAAGGTTCTCAGTTGGCTACTTTCAGATCTAGGGCCCTGGTCTAGAACCAACACACAATTTGGAATCACCACATTGCTTTTGATTCTGGACTTGTTGTTTATCAATCTTTTGCAGAGAGGATGTGCAATAAAGTGATACTGGTTTCAGCACTCACTCTCTGGGGAAGATACAGGAAGTTCCTGAGCATTTCTCCCTAACTCTCCCTGTTACCCAAATGGGCTTATGGTTGGAACCACTCTGCACTTTCCCTTCCATGTGAGACATGGCAGCCAGGAAAGGTCCTTCCCGACATGGAGAACAAAACCACGAAATATAAGGAACTTGACTGTTGATCAGCAATGCTTTCAAGGAAAGATGTTGATCAAAAGGGGGAAACATAAACATCAGTAATGGGCAACCTCACTAAAATGGAGTCGGAAGGTTTCAGCAAGGGAGCTTTCATACTGTATGGCTTGTAATCAATTGCAGACCCAACAAGAGATGTACTTGACCTTGTAAGTGGATGCTACTCTACTACTCCAGCCAGAGGAAGAGATGCTTTCCTCATCCTCCAGGCAACAGCTCAGCCAACGAGAAGCCACCACACTCGGAGCTCCCAGGCTACTCCAATGGACTTTCAGCTCATAACAGCCTTCCCAACTGACCCCTCTTCTCAAGAAAGCAAGCCTCTCCTTTGTTCTCCAGACTTGGCTCCAGCTTTGTGGCAGATTGTCCTGAACTGCAATCCCCACCTCCGCCCCCCCCAAAAAAAACATCTTTTGCTGGTGAAATAACTGGCCCTTTCTATTTCTAAGGTTAACAACAATACTAAGTGGAACTTTTGTCTCCCTCCTTGCAGATTGTTTCCACTAATTTTTTGTTGATTTTCATCTTCATTTTTTTTTTGAGATGGCCTTCATTTTTCAAATTGCATGTTTTCTCCAAAGTTGTGATGACTTTGGGCCATCTACTCATTTCAGAGAGAAGGAGACAGAAACAAGTAGGGATGGGTTGGTGAACGCTGGCTTCATGGAAGACAGCAGCCTTTTCCCGGAGGGACTTCTGGATTGCCAGATTTTCCCCCAGTGCCCTTTGGTTCCTCCAGAAAAGAACGTGGGAGCCAAGTGTGGGAAGGAGTTGAGGATGCACCATTCGGGGTCTGGATTTTCCTTCTGTATCCTCCTGGTCTAAGCAGGGCCTGCTGTCCTTGAGTTCAAATTCACCCCAGTGTAAACCTCCTGACTCCTAGAGGGTAGCAGGGTGAAGGATGGTTTTAATTCACCCCCCCTTCCAGCCTCTGGCCTCAAGCCTGCACTCAGACATCATAAAGCCTCGGTGCAGAGCCTCCGCTTCCGTCAGTTACAGCCTCCAGTGGGCTGTTGCTCTTCGCTTCCTCTGCTTAGTCAGGCCCCGCCTTTTGTACTCTGTCTTCTTAGTATTTGAAGACTTTTTCCCAAGTAAAAAGGAGATAAACACATTTTGTCATTTTTGTTTTTAATTGGAAGACTCAAAGTAGTCTGAGTCACCCTGAAAAATGGGGATAGTTGTCCAATGAAGAAAGTTAACTCACTAGGTCTGTAACTTCTTTGTTTTAACCACTAGATGGTGCTGACACATCTAAAGATGAGGAGCCGAGCCCCTGCCGGCCCCTTCCAGGGATTTGGACGGATCTGTGCTCAAGACTGTTCTCATTTGGACAAAAAATTTGCTTTTAGATAAGGCCACAGTGTTTTTAAGGAACTATTCTATTAAAAATATCCTCCGTATTACAGGGGGAACACTTTAATCCTAGTCTTTGAAGCCTGAAAGATAGTTTAATCGTTGCTAGATGTGAAAACTTAGATGAGTTCTTAACACCCAGACTCAGGTCTCTCATATATGAAATGGCAAAATAACTCTGTTAGAAGGTGGAAGAGGGGGCAGCCCGGGTGGCTCAGCGGTTTAGCACCACCTTCAGCCCAGAGTGTGATCCTGGAGACCCAGAATCGAGTCCCACGTCAGGCTCCCTGCATGGAGCCTGCTTCTCCCTCTGCCTGTGTCTCTGCCTCTCTCTCTCTCTCTTTCTCTCTGTTTCTCATGAATAAATAAATAACATCTTAAAAAAAAAAACAAAAGAAGGTGGAAGAGGGTCAGCAGTGTATCTTCAATTCTGAGGAGGCATTTTTATACAAAAACAAAGAAAGGAAGCCACTCCTACCTTTTACAGTTATTCAGAGTAATTTAACCAGCCAGTGGGATCCTGGGATCCAGCAGAGATCTACCCCCAAAGTTGGCTTGACCCACCTGGACCTCCACCCACAGTTTTTATGAGGTGAGGGGCATGATGGGTCACAGGGTAGTTATCTAAAGTTGTGCCATTTGTGCAGCAAAGAATCTCTACTAGTTATCTAAAGTGGTACCATCTGGGACACCTGGGTGGCTCAGTGGTTCAGCGTCTGCCTTTGGCTCAGGTTGCAATCGCGGGGTCCTGGAATGGAGTTCCCCATTTGGCTTCCTGCAGAGAGCCTGCTTCTCTCTCTGCCTATGTCTCTGCCTCTCTCTGTGTCTCTCATGAATAAATAAATTTTAAAATATATTTAAAAAATGAAAGATAGAAAGTGACACCATCTGTATGCCAGAGGGGAGCGTAAGATGGAGGGCCAAAGATGGAGTCAGTGTTGTCAGCACTCCTCCACCCCACCGTCAACATCTTTACCGACTATCATTCTTGCAGGTCAATCTGCCATAAGAACCCTAGGGTCAGATATGGGGAGGGGACATTCCTACCTGACAGCATCAATATAAAGAGCAACATGAGTGACCTGGTAAAGTGATCCCTTCCTCTGACTCAATGGTGGTAGTAATTGTGAGCTTCCATGTAAGTGGTGGTCCATGATAGGGAGACATTTCCTGATGCACCAGAAAGGAATGTCAGCAACGTGAGACTAGGGGCCAGAAGACGAATGTCTACAGGCAATAGATATGACAAGTCTTGTTTTAGCACAGTCGCTGTTTGGTCTCCATGAGCCAGTGCCACCCCTGGCTTTCACCATTCCTCCTTCTTGACATGTAGGAGTGACGATCACTCTAGCTACTTCCAGCTGAGAAGGGGCACAATCGTGATTTGAGCAATGAAACTGTCTTCCATCCAATTGCAGATGTTCCTAGTGGTAAGTTGAACCCCACCCTTTGGAGAGCCATCCTTTAGGACCTCTCCTGGAGAGTCTTAGCGCCTGTTCCACATTTCATAACAAGGTAAATTAGGTCGGTTCGATGAAGCAGTGGTCGGTCTCATTTCAGGAGGCAGGCCTGCAGGTGGGCTTTCAAAGTCAGGCCTGTTGTGTGCAAGCAATCAGATAGAAAATTAGCCAGGTATGCAAAGAAACCAGAATTCAGGATCCAGCCTGGTTTTATAGATAAATGATAAACACTCAAGGACAATTAATCAGAACTAGAATCTAACACCCATAGAGGTATGTTAGGAAAACAATTTTGTCTTTCTTCACTAAAGTCGGCCCCATTTCTAGCAAAGGTAGCAAAATTAAGTTGTCTGTAAAACAAGTCAGGTTTAACAAAGTTGGCCTATTTGCATAAGGGTAGCAAGAATAGTGACTGACCATTTAGATTCTTTTAAATTGGCTTTGCTAGAACTTTCCATAAAGAATTTCAGAGTGAGCCTTTAACAGCCTTCCAAGTCTAAGAGCCAAGTCAAATATTCATCTTCAGACTTGCCAGCAATATCTACAGGTTTGATTGCTTCCTCTTTTCTCGAGGTCCCCCCAAATCTCCCAAAGTTCCTGAGCCTGCGAAAGTGACCTCCCTTACTTACCTGGTAAAGCTCCCAGGAACACGGTAAGCAAGGTACCAGGGCAATTTTTTTCCAAGGGGCTTCACTGGCTGCATAAAGTCAACCTGAGTTCCATAAACCTATCTTGTTATAACGGAGTCTAAGCATCTCTCTCTCAAATATAGCATTTCAATCAAAGCCTTGGTAATATAACTAATATTTCTAATGGTGTCATCTTAAAAGGAAAACAGTTTCTTATTGAACTTATGAAAATAATTATAATTGATTTCCCATTTTGTCCTTGCCACAAGCCCTGGCCAAACCCTCTGAGTATGAACTTACATTCATAACTCACATCTGGCATTAATACCCCCCAGGGTCTGTACTTGTTTTACTACCAATTTTGCCAGTAAGAAAGCCTCTTGCTGTTTAGCACTCAACCCCCTTGGTTTCCCTTCTTAACCAAGGCATATAAATGTCTTAGTATCTGTGCCAGAATGGGATAAGAGGTCTCCAGTAACCCAATTAACCAACAAAAGCCTATGATTCTCTTACTGTTTTAGGGATTGGGAGGGCTTACATTTGATCAACGACCCCCTCTAGCATCCTTTTGGTCTTCCCCAGAATGACATCCAAGAGCTTTACTGATTGACCCAGCCCTTGGATCCTGTAGATTTATCTCCCATCCTTATGGCCGGTCGCGTGCAGGGTGGCGGGTCCCGTGCAGGGTGGCCGGCTGCTGTGGCTCGTGCCTGGGGCAGTGACGGCACCTGGGCCCCGAGCCCTGGAAGCCACGGGCATCTGGTGTGGACAACTGATACGCCTCAGCTGTGCCACCACCGTGGGCCGCTTTGCCAAGGCCACTTAGGATGCCACTTCCAAGACCTACAGATACCTCTGCCCTAATCTCTAGAAAAAGAGAGTGTTCACCAGGTGTCCCTCTCAGGGACTCACTGGCGATCTTGTGAATCTTGTGAAGACCGCACCACAGTCTCTGAGCAGAGGCCCCAGGCTGCAGCCGTGGCCACCACATAGTTTCATACAAGAATTAAAAAAGGGAATTAAAGCCTATTTAAAAAGATTGGTAGATAGATGGATAAAAACAGAAAGACAGACAGAAAGACCACCTGTGCACCAGAGGATCGCTACTCCTTATCTAAAGGGGTGCCTTCTATGGGCCAGAGGGGAGAACAAGGAGAGCCGATATCTGCTCAGTCCCTGTCCTGAGCCTTCCTACACTGCAGCTCATATTTTGTAGGAGCTGATTATTTATTACATATCTCACAGGGGCATGTAGCAGGTGCACAGAAAGTGCTAGGAAAGGCAACACCGAGTAAATATTAGGCCTTTAAGATCATCACTTCAAGGGCAACATAATTTCTGGCATCATTAGTTTAAAATGAATTATTTCTTCTCTCATCCTTATCTCACTTGAATGATAAGGGTTTTTTTTTTCCCCATTTTTTTCCCCAAGTGAAGCAATGATTGTCTTTTTTAAAAATCTGAAAAACAGTTATAAGTAAAAGCGTTATGTGTACTCAGTGACCCACCTGAAATGGCCACAGATCTTGTGCACTCACTCAGCAGCTCACATGATGGACATTTCTTGGGGTTCCCTGGCCAGCTCACGTGGATTTCCTCTTCTGTGGGAATTGTCTATGATGCTCAGAAATGACTTGTTTTTACCATGAGACACCGTCCCAAGTCCTGGCTATTCAGTTCTTCCTTTTTTTTTTTTTTTTTTTTTTTAAATTTTTTTTTTTTTAATTTATTTATGATAGTCACAGAGAGAGAGAGAGAGGCAGAGACACAGGCAGAGGGAGAAGCAGGCTCCATGCACTGGGAGCCCGACGTGGGATTCGATCCCAGGTCTCCAGGATCGCGCCCTGGGCCAAAGGCAGGCGCCAAACCGCTGCGCCACCCAGGGATCCCTATTCAGTTCTTCCTTGAGTTCCATTAGAGACCACACGATCCTTACAATAAGTTTCTTAATCTGCTTATCTGAGTTTCATTTGGATTTTGCCACTCAGATGAATTTTAATGCAGCAAGGTGAGACAAAAGATTATTTTTAACAGCATCAGAATTTCTCTTAGGGATAGAACTGTTTTCCCTGAGAAGAAAATACCTTCCAAAGTAGCTTAGAATTTATGGTAAAATATCTAAGACGGAACTTGACAGGAAAAAGCTGCACTGCTACCGAAAGGATTCAGCACGAACTTGACATCAGAGGTGAGCAGTGCATTGTGTGTTTGTGGCAGCGGAGGATAAAGGCAAAGAGAGTACATATAGTATAGATCCCCAAAGCTAAATAATTCAGCAAAAATGGAAGGTGATCCAGCGGTGATCAAACACCGGGCTCCTTTGCCCAAACCCCAAGAGAATTGGCGGGACTCAGAGAAATCACAGCACGTGGAGTAGCCTTATTCCACTTTTATTTTTATTTCAGAGGTTAGGCTACTTCTGGAATTACAGAAGTAATTAGGTTACGCTGGAATTACACCTACTAGGACAAATGCTAATCAGCAAATTTTCTGATTTAAAACCACCAGTTTTTATGTGCTTGTCACACCTTAATATCATCTTACATTTGTTTTCCCTAAATGTTGTACTTCAGTTTGACCCTTAGTAATGATCTCAGTTATCGATCTAATTGGCCAAACCAAATATATTCAAGCAGTGTGTGTTTACTAAGCATCTTCTAGGAACTGCACTTACGAGTTCAATGTCACCTAGATTCATGGATCTTAAAGTCTAGCTGGAGAGAGAGAATATTTATTGCAACAACAAACAAATAATTTAAAATTGTGACCAGCACCATAAAAGATCAAGTAGGATATAGAGAAGAACAGGGCTGGGGGAACTATTTTAGATACAGTGGCCGAGGAACATATTTTTAATGAGCATGAAGAGCAACCCAGCATGGAAGGAGGGTTACAGGTGAAAAGAGAGTGTGTGTGAAGGTTCTGAGGGGGAAAAGATGGGTCACGTTTGAAAGGCAAGAGCAGGGTTTCAGAATCGTAGTTCTCCTGCGTCAGAGGAGGGAGCGATCTAATAAGGACTTGGGAGAGAAAGCCCTTTCCAGAAATTTTTCCATTCCAGTGAGCAATTCAATTTGGGCATGAAAGTAGACATATTTCCTATATTTAAATCATTTCCTCCATCTCCCATAACCCAGGGCCAAGCTTGGAGAGCTGACTTCACACAAAATGTGATACCTCTCCTTTGTTGTGGAGTGCATAAGAAAGTTGCCACCACCTTTCTGCGTGCACTTATCCTACTGACGCTACAAGATGACGTGTGCTACAATACATCCTTATTCCTCTTTGCTTCCAGAAGCTGCATGTGAAGACTGACCCGGATTGAAGCCACACATCCCAGCCCATGAAAGTGCTAAACATGAGCATAATCACAATGAGGCAGGGCAGCTACCATGGGATCCTTCGTTTCCTATGATAAAGGGAGAAGTTACCAGAAGACAAAACCAAAGTGCTTACAAAGTGGAAGTTGAAGGTGTGTGACAATAATTCACCAATGAGAAGGATGTTATTTGCCTTTTTTGTTAGCAGCTAGCTTGTAGAAAAGTCATGATATTAAAATTCTCAAGTTACTGAAAGGAAATCTTATTCTTCATGTGGGAATGTTATCACCATATCCTTCATGCTTTCCTGGAATTTCTCTGTTATCTGATGATGGTTGGGGCAAAAGGCTTTTAGATGATAAGCAAGAAATCTGGGTCTTCTCCAAAGCCTGTGATCTTGGGCAAATCTTTACTCCTGGGGGGGCCTTGCTATCCCCATCTCTACAATTAAGGACTCAGAATAACTGTTTTCTGGCATGTCGTCCTGTTCTAAATTCAGCGATACTATGGGAAAACACAGTGATGTTGTAAAACGATTGGGAAAGATTGGAGTCAGCAGAGCTCGATGTGAGTTTTAGCACGAAGTCATGGTTCAGGTCTCAAAACAATTCTTAACCTTTTGAATCTCAGTTTCCTCATTTCTAAACCAAAATCACAAAAATAACACAAAACTAAATTATGTCTGGTTGAGGTCAAACGAAATGACAGATGGGAAAACTGCATAAAACCCAAACCTCAGCATGTATGTGAGTTTTATTACTATAATTATGATGATGAAAGTAAACATAAACAATACCAACCACATTTCCTGATCATCTCACAGGCTGTGAATAGGGGGTCTCTCTTTTTTTAAAAGATTTTATTTATTTATTTATTCATGACAGACACAGAAGGAGAGAGGCAGAGACACAGGCAGAGGGAGAAGTAGGCTCCATGCAGGAAGCCTGATGTGGGACTCGATCCCGGATCCCTGGGATCACACCCTGGGCTGAAGGCACCACTAAACCGCTGAGCCAACCAGGCTGCCCAAATAGGGGGTCTCTTAATCTTCATGCTAACTCTTCGGGTTAGTATGTTTACTCTCACCATTTCCTGGAGATGGAAACTGAGGCCGAGGAGTTTAAATGACATGGCAGTGACAAAGAGGCCACACAACTAGGTGGTAGCAGAAGGTAGTTGTACTCCAGACCATAGTTTGGCTTCTCTATCAGTTCTAATCTGAAAAACTTAAAATGAAAGGACATGATATGCTTTTTTAAAAAATTGATTTATTTGAGAGAGAGAGAGAGAGAGCCCATGTGGAGGGAGGAAGAGGAGTGGGAGAGAGAATCTTAAGCAGACTCCGCAGAGCCCAGAGCCCAACAAAGGGCTCAATCTCACCACCCTGAGATCATGACCGGAGTCGAAACCAAGAAACCAAGAGTCAGACACTTAACCAACAGTGCCACCCAGGCGCCCCAAGGACATCATAGGTTTACTGTGACCACAAAGGATGGTTAGTTCTACTCCTAAAGCTTCTTCAGTCATACCCTAAATCGAAAAGCCTAGGTATTTTGTTTTTGGTAAAATTATCCCAAATAATTCACGGATTCTCAGTCTTGCAGCAAAATATACTGGTTTTAAAATTTTTCCTAAAAGTCATACGTCAAAAGAAATCAAGATGACCAGCACATAGAAATCCTATCTGTAGAGAAATTTTGGAAGGGAAATGTAGCAAGTTTAAACATACAGTTCCCAAACCTCAGGAAACCAAAAATAAATGCCCAAATGAGCAACAGCAAAACAATGCCCATGGTTATGTTCTTGTGCTGTAGAACCTTAATGTCTGTGAAGCCATCCCATTTCCCCACCCCCATCCCCAGCGAGCACTTAGGAAACTAACGGCTGCGTCTCCATCCAAATCAAGCTTCCGCACCAAGGCTGCGCTAATGACAGGCATGTTCCTGTGGCAGAATTTCAAAAGCAGCAGGCAACAATTTAATTAGTTCTAAGTCAATAAATCTCCATGAACTCTAGCAAGTCAGAAGAACATAAGCCTCGCTAGCAATTATCAGCAAAAGATTATTCATGTAGAACCATGATGTGCAACATTTGGCAATAGCCAACATGAAATATTTATAATTTTCTGAGAACGACTAACAATGAAGAATGGCATTAAAATGCATCAGAATTAAGTCTCCTAGGATCCTTGACTTAAAAAAAAAAAAGTCGCACAAAAGGATGTAAGACACAGGGAACCCCTGATTGAGAAATGGTCATGGGACAGACGACTCACAAAATAATTTCACAGGTGCTTTGCAAAGTTTTTCTGAAAAAAGGTGACCGCAGGACTATTTTATGTAGCAAAATGCAGTCTTGGTGGGAGTGGGTGGCACTGTGTTACTCATGTGTGTGTTGTATAGAGCCGCTTACTGTATAATTCGCTTGTTTGAATAATTCTTTAACATGAAGCAGCCCTTGGAATCTGCCCCAGACCTCATTTACGGATGTTAAACACAGCTTTGGGTGAAGAGGTGATTTTCAGCTTCAGTGGAAAGTAGTCTAATCTGAGAATTTGTGAGTTTTTGTCAAAGAATCTAATGAGACAAGCCAGAGGAGCATGCGTACTAGGCACCCCGCCTCACCTCCCTCAAGGTACGTGCACCACCCCCACACACCTGCACGCACAATTCAATTCGAATCCTGCAAATGTATACTCTGGTTAAGGGTGACCCCTTGACTGCCTTGAAGTAGAACTTAAGATGTCCCCCTACAAAGCCCTAAAAACAACTCAATTTCCAAGAGCGGTAGGCGAGTGGAATGTCATTTTTCCTGCATTCTTATAGGATTGCTCTTAATATCTGTTCTTTTTAAGGTTTTCATGGCTCGTCCTGCTGACCATGCTAAGCACCACAGGTTAGGGTTGGCTGTGAGTGATGGAAAATTCAAAATAATATTTTCTTAAACGAGACAAAAGTAAGAGTCCCAATAGGTGGTAAAGGCTGGTGTGATGGTTCCCAATGGCCTAGAGCCCCCCATCTTGTTGCTCTGCAGGTCCTGGCCTCCCCTCATGGACCAGGATGGTAAAAGCCACATTCCATCAAGAATTGGTGTAGATACGTTCCCTCCCCTTGAACCTGGCCAGGCCTTTAGAAAGTGGCAAAAGTGATGCTATGTGACCTCCCAGGTGGGTAGAAATGGACATGAAACTTCAGCCAGCTTCTCGTGGGACATTTGTCCTGGTAGCCTGCAGCTATCATGCGCGACATCTGACTACTATGAGGTGTCCATGGGGAAGGAAGAGAGAGAGTGGATGGGAAGCTAGGCAGAGGAGAGAGACAGGCTGGCAGGGAGGGAGAGAGAAGCTGGGCAAGGCAGTTATTTGATTATTTGGAGTTATTAAAATTCCATTGCTGTTCCAAAATGGGGAGAACAGGGATCCCTGGGTGGCGCAGCGGTTTGGTGCCTGCCTTTGGCCAAGGGTGTGATCCTGGAGACCCGGCATCGAATCCCACATTGGGCTCCCGGTGCATGGAGCCTGCTTCTCCCTCTGCCTGTGTCTCTGCCTCTCTCTCTCTCTCTGTGACTATCATAAAAAAAAAAAAAATGGGGAGAACAAATATTAGGGGACAAATCGCGGTCTCAACTGTGATACAGATGCAGCAGCACAGCAGTTTTTTGCAAATGTTGACAATTTCTTGCAATTTGGCAACACAAAAATTTGGTTTCCAGTTGGTGCAGGATTATCAGGCTTTATAGATAATTCCATAGATATTGAAAGCTGAGCACTCTTCCATTTACCTTGGGCAGAGGGTACTCTTGAAATACGTCTTGTTTGCCCAGTTCTTCCCAGACCTGTTTTCTGATGAAAAAGACTTTTTTAAATAAAAGTAATATACAAACCATATAAAACTCTCAAGTGGTCTAGAACAGTGCAAAATGAAGAAATCTTTGTCCTCCGTACCACACCCCTCCAAAAAAAACCCCTCATTTCTCTTTACTCAGTGTCTTGTGAATTCTCCAGAAATTTCATTCAAGGGCCATACTATCTATCAATCAATCGATGGATTAATTGATCTCAACATACAAACAAGCCTGTACTGATGTGGTGTGCTATAAATGCTCCCATAAACTTTCCAATTTTTCCACATGAAAGCATATTTTGGAAATCTTTCCATGTGAAAGAAACTTTTTTTATTGATACACAAAACTTGAATTTGTTTAAATTATAGAATTTCATAAATTTTGACACGTGTGTACATGAAGCTATCATCACAATCAAGATAATGAACGTATTCATCACCTCCACGTATTCTCCCGCCCCTTCCTTCCAGCTTCACCCCACATGCCAGGCAATCGCTGATCTGCTTCCTGTCTTTATAGATTAATTTGCAATCTTTAGCATTTTATGTAAATGGACTCCTACATTAAGCGCTTTATGTGTATGTGTATGTGTGTCTGTCTTCTTTTACTCTGAGTAATCATTTCGGGAATTAGCCATGTTGTTGCATGTATCAATAGTTTGTTTCAGTTGTGTGCAGAGTACTACTCTATTATATGGATACACCTTAATTTACTACTCAAATTCATCTGGTGATAAATACTTGGTTTGTTCCCAGTTTTTGTCTATTATGTATAAAAACCGAAATATGCATTTGTGTCCAAATCTTTGTATGGACAGATGCTTTCATTTCTTTAGCTAAACAAGAAATAGAATGGCTAGATCATACATTAAGTGTATTTTCATCTTTCTAAGAAACTGTCAAAATGTGTTTCGAAATTGACTGTATCATTTACCTTCCCAGCAGCAGTGAATGAGAGTTCCATTTCTTCCATTTCTTCTACATCCTCAACTCTCAGACTTTTAAATTTTGGACATTCTGATAAATGTGTGCGCATACTCATTGTAGCTTTATGTTGCATTTTCCTGATGACTGATTATATGGAGTATCATTTCACATGTTCATCTGCCATTCATATATCTTCTTTGTTCCATCCAAATCTTTTGCTCAATTTTAAATCGGATTATTTTTCTTACACTTGTGTTTTTGAGATTCTTTACATAATCTGGATGCTATGGCTTATCTTTTCATTATCTTAGGTTTCTTTGAGAGTAGAAATCATCTTTGATGATATACAATTTTTCATTTATTGGTTGTGTATCTAAAAAACCTTTGCCTAACCCATGGTCACAAGTATTTTCTCCCATGTTTTTCCTTCCAGGAGTTTTATAGTCTTCATTTTCTATTACATCACATTTAGATTTATCATCAATTTTGAGTTAATGCTTATGTATAGTGAGATACAAATCAAGGATAATTTTTCTTTCATATGGGTATATACTTTTCTAGCACCGTTGGTTGAAGAGACTACCCTTTCTCCACTAAATTGCCCTTTCAACTTGAAAATTTGAAGAAACAAATGACCATATGTGTGTGAGTCTATTTCTAGATTCTGTTCTATTCCGATCTCTTTGTTTATTGTTGTGTACTGCACTGTTTGGATTGCTCTAGCTTTAGAGTATGTCTTGAAGTCAAATAGTGTAAGTCACCCAACTTTGTTCCATTACAAAGTTTTAAAAAATTATTCCAGACATTTTGTATTTCCTTATAAAGCATATAATCAGCTTATACATTTCTATCAAAAAAGTACACTGGGACTGCAATTTTGGGACAATTGACACCTTGTACTATTACTATACGTCCACTACTATCCTAAGAGACAAGACTATTGAGTCTTCTGCCCCATGAACATGGTGTGTGTATATATATACATATATATATATATCCATTTATTTACATGTTTACTTTCAGCAATATTTTGACATTTTCAATTAACTGATCTTACACATCTTTTCAAAGATGAATCGGAAGGTATTTCATATTTTTGTTACTATTGTCAAAAGTATTTTTTAAATGTTTCAATCTCCAATTGTTTGTTCCTAGTATATAATGATGTAACTGAATTCTGTGTATTGACCTTGTATCCTACAACCTTATCAAATGCACACTTTTATTTCTAAACACAATTTTGGTGGATTTCCTAGGATTTTCAACACCATTGTGTCATTAGTGAATTGACAGTTTCACTTCTTCCTTTCAAATCCGAATTTGAATGCCTTTTATTTCTCTTTTTTTCCTTATTGCACTGGCTAGAACCTCCTGTATAGTGTTGAATACAGGTGGTTCAAACATACATTCCTGCTTTGTCCTTTAACATTAAGTGTGAGGTTAGATGTAGGTTTCTCATAGATATACTGTATCTGGTTGACCAAGTACCCTTCTACTGTGAGTTTGCTGGAAGCTTTCATCAGGAATGGATGTGGATTTGTTAATGCTTTTTTGCATCTGTTGAGATGATCATGTTTTTTTCTTATTTAGATTTCTGATATATTTACTTACATCGGTCAATTTTACAATATAAAACCAAGTTTGAGTTCTTGGGAAAAATTCAAGTTCTCTGGCCCCTTTAAATGGCCCCAGGATGCAGGCGCTGGCACTCTAATTCTAGGAACTGCATTCCTGCCTCTCTAAAGCCCTGTTCATGCTCTCCTTTCCAACTCAAAACCTCAGCTTCTGATTTTCTCCTGGTCTTCTTCATGGGCAGTGTGGCTTAGATCTGCTTTCCCAGCTTTCATCTCAGCTTACCTTCCAGGACAACACTTCTAGTACTTGCCTTCCAGCAGGGCACCTTAGAATTTGTGCTACAGGCACCCACCTCAGACTTTGTGGGACCAACAATCTAGCCTTGCTTTGTGGGACCTTCCTCTCCAGCCTCTCTCAACAGAGTGGCATACACTTTCATAAATGTATTTTTTCATCTGTAATTTTATTAGCTCTCCCTATTTATAACACAGAAGAGAAAATTACAAATAAAAATAAGATATATAGTCAAGTACCTATATGATTATGTCTACAAATGTACACATTACATAATAAAAATTATAGAATTACATAAAATTAAGCATAAAGTAATGTAAATAAGCACAGTACTTTGAAATACTGAATACCAAAAATCCAGTCTAGAGTAGAATAGAAAGGAATTTGCTTTATGTCTGTGACTTCTTTTTTCTGAATAATGTGTGACAGAAAAAAATAGATGTCTAATACAGTTCAATATTCCAGATTCCTGACTCTTTTGATGTGATTATTGTACATGTGTATGTAACTGAGGGAAAAGACTGCTGAATGTAGAAAAAATTGTTTTAAAATTCTACAAAAAAAACCTATCCCATAAAGTAAGGAGGCTAAACCAGAGAGAGTAAATTACCCATAGGAAATGGCCACACAAGAAGTTAGGAATTAGCAACACAACCAATTTTTCTGAATACAAAGACTAATAACTGTGGACTGTTGCCCACATCGCAAACATCGTGTTCCAAGAGTGTGCTTTCAATTGGTTTTCTGGACCTCAGCACCCAGTTCTCTATGGAAGCAATGTTTTAAGAATTTGCAGGCTGGTCTTTGAGACCGGTGGTCTCTTTATCTACTATGTAAAAGCGCTAGCTATTGACAAACAAAACTGGAAGAAAAATACCACCGGATTGTCAGGAATTTTTTTAAAAATGAAAATGAAAGAAACTATTGAGTGATTTTGTTTTTAAAGTGTGAACTCCGTTGGCAGCTGAAGAGGAGTTGCTTTCCTGTCGTGAGGCTGAGGAGGTGGATAAAGACTAATCTGATTCCGAAGACATTTCTGGATTTTAAAGATTGGTGGCACTATTTATCATCATATAATTGCTGGAGAAAATACATGCCTTTTCTTACCACAGATGTTTTTCTTTCACTCTCAGAGATGGCAGTAGAGAGAATTTCTTGTCTGCCAGGGTGGCATAGAACAAGATAGAACAATTAGAGAAAAGAGTGTCTTACAAGAGTATTGACAGAGTTGGGCAGCTAAATTAGGGGGATGTGATCCTCTGGAGGGAAGAGGAAGAAGGAAGGATGTGATTGAACCTGTCCGTGGAAGTTGCCAGAGGACAGGGACCACGGTGGCACCTGCAGCCTTGGTTGGGGCAGTGAGGAGCCTTCAGAGAGGAACCCCAGTGGGGTGTGCAAAGATCTCATGCTTAAAATCTAAAGAGAGAGGTCCTAGTTTTGTATGAACATTTAATTTGTAAAAACTACATCAATCAAACAAAAATTGTACATGCCTTTACATGTTTCCAGAGACCAAACATCAGCAAGGAAAAGGAAAAACCTTCAAAAGAAAAAACACTTAACGAATCACAGGTAAATATTTATGCAAATTTTAAGAGCTCTGCTGCTACATTTGAGTTTAAAATGCTTTGATTTTTT
This sequence comes from Canis lupus baileyi, assembly GCF_048164855.1. Classification (NCBI taxonomy): domain Eukaryota; kingdom Metazoa; phylum Chordata; class Mammalia; order Carnivora; family Canidae; genus Canis; species Canis lupus. The sequence continues at coordinate 25,603,174 of NC_132852.1, forward strand.
TTTAAAAAGATTTATTTATTCATGAAAGATACAGATAGAGAGAGAGAGGCAGAGGCACAGGCAGAGGGAGAAGCAGGCTCCCTGTAGGGAGCCTGATGCAGGACTCGATCCCAGGACCCCAGGATCACACCTTGAGCCAAAGGCAGATGCTCAACCACTGAGCCATGCAGGTGGCTCAAAACACTTTGATATTAAGGTGCGATCCGAAATAGGATTCCTTTTGAAAACCATGGATCGATAGCAAGAAAAAGAGTACTGTTGGGAATACTTTGGGCAAGCATTTCTTTTATACCCACCAAGCTAGGGACGGGGGTTGTCCACAACAGAGTTCCCTCCCTTGAGGAGCTCAGGGCACATGTGACAATGCACACAGAAACTCCTAGTTGCCATGCAAAGTGACAAGTGGCATTTAAGAGAGAGAATGTATACACTGCTCTGGAGGACCAAGGGAGAGCAGAAAGATTGACAAAGCAAGAGATTCCAGAAAACCTCCTCCAAGACAACTGAACCTTTGACTTTGCCCAGAAGGACCTCCTCTTACCAATGTCCTCGAGGTCATTGTGCTTGCAGGTGCTGTCTCTTGCATTTCCTTCTTCCCTTTGCCCGTGTCTGCTTCAGCCACCTTGGTCTTGGCAAGTGGCAGGGGAAGGGGAGAAAAACATTATTAAGTGGAGCCATTTTCATCACAAGATGCTACATCTGTGGATAGAACAGCCTCAGTAAAAATAGCTGTGGCTAAAAATATCAAGTCAGCTACAGTGCCCCCCGAGCCATTCTGTATCCATACTTGTTCCAGTCAAAGGCTGAAACCAAGCACAGTGTATGGAATCTGTAGCCTCCATTTGGGAACACCGGTGCCATCCCTCCACAAAATAGGTACCCCCATCCAATGGTCATTTGCTGCTTGGAATAAGTATCGTCAGCTGAGGTTGAACAAAATCATTATTCACTCCTTCTTCACACATTAAGGAAGTATTCATTGAACACCTACCATGTCCTGGATGTTTTCCTACACTTTGGGGCAAAATCCCTGAACTTAAGTTCCTCTCAGCGTACTTCTAGGTTAATTAGAATTTTTTAGATATGGTACATTCAAAACAAAATATAGAAATGAAATGGATAGTGAGGAAATAAATATAGCTGCCATTACAGTCTATTTTTTTAAGGATTTATTTATTTATTTGACACAGACAGGGTGTATAAGAGGGGGAGCTGCAGGCAGAGAGAGAGGGAGAAGCAGACTCCCCCAATGAGCAGGGGGGAGCTTGGTGTGGGGCCCGATTCCAGGACTCTGGGATCATGACCTGAGCTAAAGGCAGATGCTTAACTGGCTGAGCCACCCAAGTGCCCTACGCTTTGTTTTAATTTGAATGCATTTATTGATCTCATGGATGGCCCTTTTAATAAGTGAAATTATGCTTTAAACTTAAAAATAATTTACTACTAACATAGTATTTTATTAATTTTGTATATTAGCGTTCCATCACTGAAGCAGTTTGAAAACCACTGACCTATGCTAGTGTCCTACACCTTATGGGAATCCCTTCCAACAGCCTGTATCCGTGGTCATCTGTCTTGTCCCTCCAGGGACAAAGCATAGCCCATTCCATTTTCAGAAATTCTACTAGCAATTTTTTCTTGTTACCTTTGTTACCTCATACTTGGATTTTTTGCTGACCAATCCCTCACTTTACTTTCCATGAAATCCCATGGGGGCATCTGTTTTTGTTGTATTCTCACACCTGTTATTATAGAAGCTCCTCTGCTTTTATGACCTAGCTGGGCTTTGTGAAATGAATGACCCCAAAACTTCCAGGCTTAAAACAAAATGCAGGGTTTGGCTGGTGGTTTTCCTGGCTGTCCCTGGGCTTGCTGGCGTGTCTGGGTTCAGTGGGCTGATGGGCTGGGGCCCCAGCCAGGTGTGTCTTGGTTTTCCTCCCCACGCTCTTTCCACGCTGCTAGCTTGGGCTGCTCTACAGCTCATCGATCTCAGTGTAGTTGGACTTTTTACCCAGCAGCTGGCTCCCTGGAGAGAGAGCTGAAGCTGCCAACCTTGTAATCCTGGGCTCAGAAGTCCCAGGATGTCATTTCTGTTGCATTCTGACAAGGACAGAAGTTAAATAAAATAAGTTGCGAGGCCAGTCTGGATTCAAGGGGAGAGGAAATAGGTTCCAGGGCTTCACTCGCTTGGAAGCAGCAAGGGCAAGTGTCAAAGGTGAGAATGTTGGGGGCCATATTTGCATACAACCAACCACACCCTGAAAACCATTTTTTTTTCCTTCTGTAGGTTCTAATGGCTAAAAGAAATTTATGGCTGTGGTCCTCCAATGTGTTCTCAGCATGTAGCTGAACAAATTATTCTTTTAAGACCTTTAAAATCAGCATCTTTTCCTCCTTACTAATATAAAGGAAGCACAACATAACCTCTAACTTTTTGGGGTCTCTGGCTGGGCCCAACAATTAAATAAACATAAATAAACATAAGATTGATGAACAGGAGAAAAACACAAGCGTTTCTTTTTCCATGGACATGGAAGTCTCCACAAAAAACAAACAAAACCCCCCAAAAAACAAAGACTCAAAAAAGTGTCAAAATATAAATTCTTTTATGCCAAGTGAACAAAGACAGGCAATTATGAAAAAGTAACTAAGTGACATGGAGAAGCTAAAGGAAGAAAAGAATTGTTTAACACAATCTGTGTGTACAGAATCCTCTTCGGCCTCATTCCTCATCCCTGGCGATAAGAATGTTTCTTTCCTCCTGATACAGAGAGGACAACTCTCATAGGGGAGTTTTTATCTTGCTTTCAGGAAGCAAAGAGGAAGTCAGGGTATCTTTCTTGGCCCTGCTGGTTTTCAGTGCCTTCAGCTCCAAATAATTATTTTTTTTAAAAAAGATTTTATTTATTTATTCACGAGAGACACACAGAGAGAGGCAGAGACAGAAGCAGAGGGAGAAGCAGCCTCCCTGCAGGGAACCTGATGCAGTATTCGATCCCAGAACCCCAGGATCACGACCTGAGCCAAGCCACTGAGCCACCCAGGTACCCGCTCCAAAGAATTCATACACCAAAGTGGCATATTTAGGGGTGGCCTATACTACTGAAACCTTCCGTAGTACAACTTCTGACACCTATAACTCGACACCTATTTCCAAATTAGGTCAATTCCAAACGTAAGGGAAATCTGCTGCGCAGACATCCCCTCCCCAGGACGACTGGCACATGCTCTGGAGTTTCCCAGCAATTTGTTTATGCAGGTTGGTCACCCAGCAGAGGTGGCAAAAGGGAGCGGAGTCCAGTCCTCGTTCCCTCACTAAGCCTTGTACCCCTGTGCAGGACTGAGTCTTCTTGCAGAAATTTGCAGCTGCTCCATGTGCATTGGACACAACACCATAGTGTGCAGATCCGAAGAGGCCTGGACATCTATGGCTTGTCACCATGACTTGTCACCAAGCCATAGTGGCTTGCTACTTTCACCATGTTGAAATGCTGGGTGGCCTACCAGCGTTTTTCTTAAGCCTGCCAAGCTCTCCCCACTCCCATTTTTTTCACTTTGGTAATTTTTCCTCCCAATCTTTTGCTAAATGTTCCTGACTGATTAGAGTAGCTCTTTCAACACATTCTTTGCGATACTAAATTGTTCTATGCGATGTTGAGTTAATGTCTTCTGTGCATGTGATTTTCTTGCAAGTTATCTATTGTTTCTGTGGTTGTTTCCATTGTGATCGTGTGCTTTTTCAAACGAGCATTTTAACAACCTTATTGTTTTTGCTTTTGTTGGAGGTAATCGAATAAAGAGTGCTGATAAAAGTCCCTACGTACTAAATATAAATATAACAAACACACACTGGGCTAATGGCTAATGCCAGGGGCAAAACTTCATAGTTTTGCTACATTCAGAGTAAAATGATGGTACGTAATTGTTACTGCCCTCTGCTGGTTATGTTTTTGCTCTAAAAATAGTTCTGCTCCCATTTGTGAAGGCTCGCAAGTTCCAAGTTTAAGTATCAGAGTTTCCGGAGGTAACTATAAAGCACAGTCTTTGGGAGACTCCGTGGAGTATGATTCACTGTTTTACAAGCACTAATTGTCTGCTCTTAGAGTGTTTAAGTGCTCACGCTTCGAGTCAATTTTTAAAGTAATTGTGTTTTTGTAAAAATAGCATTTTATGAGTTGAATGAGTCTTGAAAACCTTAGTTAACATAGTTAAGCCATCTCAGTCAAATCATAACCTTTTTTTAAAAATTTTTAAGAAAAAAGATTCAGGGACGCCTGGGTGGCTCAGTGGTTGAGGGTCGGTCTTCAGCTCAGGGAGTGATCCTGGGGTCCTGGGATCGAGTCTTGCATTGGGCTCCCCATAGGGAGCCTACTTCTCCCTCTGCTTATGTCTCTGCATCTCTGTGTGACTCTCATGAATAAATAAATAAAATCTTTAAAAAAAATTAAAGCAAAAAGATTCAACAGCATCTACAGCAAATAATTTTTGGAGTAACTTTCAATGTAAAGACACTTTACCTCTTTTGATGCTACAGCAAGGTAAGCTCATTCTCTCTCCCCATTTTGAGCACCATTCAGGGTGTTCGCTCTTAAAGAGCTTCTCCACATAGTTCTGATCTAACATGACTGCTGTGCGTGGCTCTCCCAAAGGAGACGTTGCCCTTCCTTCCTTGGGGACCCATTGGGCCTGGAACCTATTTCTGCCACAGGTAAGTCACCTTAGTGAATGTCCTGGCCACCTCCTCTTGCTCGCTGGGAGGCTCCATTGAGGTGTGTCTTTTTTTTTTTTCTTTTTATAAATTTATTTTTTATTGGTGTTCAGTTTGAGGTGTGTCTTTTCCGAATCCCTGCAGCACCTGTCTGAGTGCCTTAATACATGCTTAATAAAGAGTCGTTGGAGAAAATAAGTGTCCCTAACTATTCCTCAGAGCTTGGTACACCACCATCCGTGCCTCGGTTTTCTGGCTCTGTTTCAGGTCTTTTCTAGTCTCTCCAACTGCTCTGGAGAAGTGGAGGAAGTCAAATGGTTTATTTTGATGATAATTGCTATTTTTAATTTGATCAGCATTGCTTCATAAATGAGGGCAGCCAGTGACTGCTCCTTTTAACTATATTTCCACTGACATTGCATATTTAAAGGCTTGTGGAGAAACAGCATCTCCTGTTTTTGAGCAAGAAGCCAGTAAAGTAGCCAGGTTGGGGGGACAACGGGGTCAGAACGCTCTCTCTGCCACTTCCTGTGGTGTGGCTTTGGGGGCCCCTCACATACGTGGGCTCCATTTCCTTGCCTTTTGGTGACAAGTCTGGATTGAATGACCTCTCAGCTTTCAGCCAAGTCTAATGACTTCCGATTCTACTGAAATTTTATCATATGGAAGAGCCATGACTTGAGTGTCTGTCTTTAGACTCTTGGACCAGCGATCTTTCCACTCCACCAATTGGTTTCTCCTCCTTATGCACCTTATAGAGTCTCTACAATTAGAAGCAAATTAGCTTTGAAAGTGTGGTACTAGAGTGCTAATTTAAATCCACTGTCTACTAGGATTCCATTCTCTTGTTCTTGATGTTTGATAGCCAAGTTCACTTACAGCAAATGTTCCTTTTTCCATCTTGAATTTCTCCCCTTTCTGCAGTCCTCTGCTTTTCCTCTGATTTAATTGTATTCTGCTTCTGCTACCTTTCCAAAGTGCTAAATTTCCCTTGAATCAAAAGCTTGCGAATATATCTTCCACAAACTTCATGAATATTTCACGCTGTTTTGTCATCTGAGTCACTGGTGGAAATGTAATACAGTAACAGAGTAAGTGAAATAAAGCTTCCTGGAATAATTACCTCGTGTGACTCCCCCATGAAAAGCCCCCATTCCATCTTTCCCTAAACTCTTTCTCATATGTTTGAATCCAGTTGTGCAAAGACCCAGCCGTCAAGAAGAGAGGCCTGCATTCAGGAGTTGCTGGTTGTTGAGAAAGGTGAGGGAGGGAGTAAGATGTGAAATTATGACAGTAACCAGACAAGGCTTTTTACAAAGGGGCTTGCATCAAAATTGAAATGCGGATACCTGTACGAGGTCAATGTGAGGATGTCTGGGAGGCGGTTGTTCTGAGGGTGGAGGATTCTACAGAGAGGTCTTGGCGGAATCATGAACATAAACATGGCACCTGCTGCTTCGGGATCTCCCTGGAAGGTAAAGTAAAAAGAGAAAAATAAAGGTTCGGAAACAGAACCCTGAACACCTTGGACTTTTATAGGATGGATGGAGTATGCAAAGCCCACAACAGAAACCTGAGTAGGAGAGTATAAGGGCATAACTGTCCTTGACATTCATTCATTCATTCATTCATTCCCTCAACAAAAACATACAACACATATTTTAGGACCTGGGAATTCAGAAGGATAAGAGAGACATGCTTGTTTTCCTCAAGTCTGAGTTCTAGAGGAGAGATGAATGTTAAACCTACAATTGTCCATTTACTTAATTACTCTTTGGATCAGTAGTTTTAAAGGAGCATCGAGCTTGCATGAGAAAAGATGGCAGGGCAACTGGACCCATTCCAGGGGCTTCAGGAAGGTTCTTTCTGAATAAATGAAGTTTGATCTGACCTCTGAAGGCTGAGTGGGCATTAGCTAGGTAAAAGGGACAGTGAGGTCACCTCAGGAAGACAGAAATGTGTGGACAGGACAGGAGAATAAGCATTCCATCCTTTGATGCAAAGACTGGTAAGGTTGAAAGGCAGAGATCTGGGCAGACAGAGCCTTGAGAAAAGCCTGGTGACTTAGGTAGAGCACATAGGCTGGAAGATTGTTCTCTTTATCCTCTGGGAAGCAAGATGCTTTTTTCCCCCAGGTCTATAGTAACTTACTTACTTACTTTATTTATTTATGAGAGAAAATGAGAGAGAGAGAAAGAGAGAGAGAGAGCATGAACGGGGTGGGTGAAGGGAGATGCAGGAGCCCCAATGTGGGGCTAGATCCAGGACCCCAGGATCATGACCTGAGCCCAAAGCAGGGCTGAGCCACCGAGCCACTCCTACAGTAACTTTATTATTTTTCTTTTTCCCAAGATTTTATTTATTCATGAGAGACACAGAGAGAGAGGCAGAGACATAGGCAGAGGGAGAAACAGGTTCCCTGTGGGGAGCCCGATGTGGGACTCGATCTTACAATCTCAGGATCACACCCTGAGCCAAAGGCAGAGACCATCCAGGCATCCCCAGTAACTTTAACAGAGAAATCAGGCTGCAAAAAAGTCTACATGATTGGAGTAGATGGCAATTATCTTTCCAAAGGGTGAAGCCTGCGCCCAGCTGGCAGCAGACAAAGGTTAAAACCAAAGCCCAGATATCCACCCTCCTGGTTGTGGCCTGCATCGCCCGCTCGTGAGGTGAGATGAGGGACGGCGCAGCCACACTGAATGAAGGAAGAGGTCCAGCTGGGCACAGGCGACATCTCGGCAGGAGACAACACTCACTGAAGAGGATGCTGCACCAAGAGTGGAGTTGCCTTCCCTCTGCTAACTCTCTGAGGAGAAAGGCGAGGGGAGGAGCTGTAAATCATGTTCTTCATTCTTCAAATAAGTAAACCCTACAGGATGGGGTTGATGGTCAACCAAGCGGTAGAACAGGATGAAAATCCAGGCTAGTCACAGATCTCTCTGCGCCTAAGGAAAAAAACAGCAATGATAAGGGAAAAGAGAAGAACATTAAAATTCCTCAAAGTACTCCAAAGAAGAACCGTCTTCTTTTTTTAAAAAATAAGACAGGAAATGGCATCTTATCTTTTCTTCACTGCAGTGGCATGAAAACCTGCTGGTTTTCATGAAACATGATTTCTGAAACGAGGCCTGTGGATAAGCTTGCGGGACCACGGGAGGACAAACACGAGCCTGACTGCAAATGTGACGACGAGCCTGCCCACAAGGCCTCTGGTAGGTGCTCCTCTCCTGCTGGATCTACAGAGGCGTCCCCAGCACCATCGGGTGCTGCCGTGAAAGCTGCTAGAATGTTGCAAAGGTGTGATCGATCGCTTTGGGTGGCGAGGCTGTGTCTCTCTTGTACGTGTAAACTCTTTTGGAACAGCTGGAGCTAAAGGCTGAGCAGGACTTTGGTTTTTGAGCCACAAAATATAAGACACCCGCCTCCACCCTATTTCCCTACACGTTCTTTTCTGTGAAACACATTCAGCGTTTGAGTGTAAGTACTGGGTTCAAAGAAATGACCTGCTCGCCACCAGCTGCCCTCCTTCCTTCTCCTTGTGAAGCTCACAACGGCGGAGGCCAAAGACAGGAAGGTTGTGTCTGTTCCCTCCCACCAGAGAAATAACTGGGTGACCTGGTCAATGGCATGGACAGGGTGGCCCACCTTGCCCGGGGTGACCCTGCCACAGAGATGTGGCCAGCCCTTGTCATGTAGATGGAGAACTCCTTGGTTCTGAGCTCTGGTCTTGTGAAACAAAACATGCCATCTGGTCAGTGACCTGCTGCCAGTTAGGGGAGGAGCCCACTTTCTTGAGGCTGGAGCTCAGCTAATTAACATTAGCTAATGTCACATTAGTCACATGCTCATGACAGTCGGCCACATCTTTTACTTCCTGAAACCACTGTTTTTACAGGTCAGGACTAGTCAATCCATGCACCATTGATTAGAGGGTTGGAATACATGGGATGATCAAAATCTTCAACTGTGACTCCACCCTTCTGGCATCAGCATCTCTGCAGACCACAGTGAAGGCTCCCACACGCTCACCATACAAGCCCACGCTCTTGGCACAGGATTGGTGGTGACCAACATTAATGCCCTGGTCGATGAAGTGGTGTACAGCCCCCATCCTTGTCACCATCACCACTGCCAAAGCCTTGGGAGACCATATCGAAGAATGCAAAGAGATTGTTTTTCTTCACCACTGCTGCTGTTTCCTTCCACTGCTCAGGGTGAGGGTCCACTCCCATGGGACTGTGGGCACAGGCCTGCAGGAGAATACTTTGCTGTGACGTTTTCAAAACACCCTCTATAGCACCTGTGAAGTCAAAGCCACACATCTCGGGGTCATAATGTTGATAACCCTGCAGCTACGTGGCAGTGTCCCTGAAAATGGGGGTGTGATTTCTGCAGGACGATTTGGGCAGAAAGACATCTCAGCTGAACTCTAAAAATCTTTGCAGAAAATTGGCTTCAATCCTCAAGGCCCCAGTTCAAGAGAGGTCTTCAGGGTGACATACCAGCTACTTTCAACACTTAGTTGTTCTCACCCAGGGCTAGCTCTGCTGATGCTTTAACAAAATTCAGCAAACTCTGCAATGGGCAGCTATTCTTGGTCCAATTTTTTTTTTTTTTCTTTTCAGAAATCTGGGCTTCTGCCTTCTGGACATGAGGAGGACATGAAGCTTTCCATTACCACCCTGGTGGGCTCCAACTCCCAGATAGATGCCTCTTCTTGCTGTTGGTGTCTCTCTTAAAGGCTTTTGGGACCCCTGGGATGGGATCTGGGGGCCCCATCTCCACACGGGTCCACCAGGAAGCCAGAGCAGCAAGCCCTGGGCTGAAGGTGGGGGTGACCCTGGGTGGCATTGGACCAGGGTGCAGCAGGGCCATGGCAGGAGGAGCAGAGTGAGGGAGAAGGCAGTGGGTAGCTCCAGGGCAGAGCAGAGGGCCCAAGTGGGATGTCATTAAGCAGCAGATTAATGTGATCATATTCTGACTTTAAAAGGTCAGTGTGATTGTGGTGTTTCCTTCCTACAGAAACTGTTTGTTCTACCTCTTTCTGAACACCTCGGGATACTGATCATACACTGTGAGAACACGCTGAATAAACACCTGACGATGATGAAGAAGCGGAGAAACAGTAGGCCCCCCTCCCCGGCCTTGGACAGAAAGGTTCCTGCACCTCCTCTGTGCTCCTGACAGCCTTACAGTTCCTGAAGCACTTTTCCTTCTTCTTCAGCCAATATTGGTTGAGGGGAATCCCATTTGTAGAAACATCCTTAGTCATCTGCACTTTGTTAAAATAAACTCATTTCTTTCTGTTTATGTTCTGCCTAGAAATCAAGTACGGTCAATGATCGATTTCCTTCCTCTGTTGAACACTTACTTACTGAGCACATGCTGGGTTCTAGGCACTGTACTTGGCTTTTGAAGAGCCAAAATCACCACCACCAACAACAAAATCACCTCAATACCAAGGAATGATTATATTTTGCTAAAAGTTCATACGTAATGGTTATTTGGGGGGGTTCTCTTAACATTCTTGCCAATAGGAAATAAATGATAAATGACAGTTAAGTGTTCAAACCAGTCCAGAAAATCTTATGTAACTTCATGGTAGTAATAAAAGAAAGGTCCAGTCCCTTCTGTGTGTGTGTCTGTCTGTCCTGATGGTAAAGAGGTTGCACAATGCCTCCTTTCTACATATGAATTTCTAGCTAAAATCTTGAAATAGATGAAGTCCACGTCTGGTTTCCTTCCATGTCCTTTCTACTCTCCCTCACAGTGGTGTGCTCCCTATGGATGCCCCAGCCCTCCTGCCTTCTCCTGCAGCCTGGCGTTGGACCTAGAACCCCTGGCCACCTGCAGCATTGCCTGTAGGCCCAGCCCATCCCCTGGAGGTGTCCTGTCTCTTTGGACAGATGCATTCACATCTGGAAACCAAATAAATGGCTGGGTGGAGGTGGGCTTAGAGAAAAGGAAGCACAGAGGCCTATGGGATTTGCAGTCTGCAGGGAAGACAGACATCAAACAATTACCTAATTATAATTGGGATAAGTATAAGCCATTTAGGGCGCTATGAAAGTATATAATACAATGATCAACCAAGCCTGGGATTAGGAAACCCTCACTGAGAAAAATGGCATTTAAGGTGACTCACGAAGCATGAATAGGAGTCTTTATATAATGTAGAGAAATCCAATTCTTCCACGTGAGCTCCTCTTTTGTTCTCACCTAAATCCTTGGTTCTCCCATAAACGTCCTGGGCTCCAAAAGCACCATCCTTACCAGAACAACCCCAGGACAGGCACACTGACAAAGTGTCAGCCACCCTGGATTGAGGGCTCCCTGGAGAATCAAAACCTTCCACATGTATGTCCACAGCCTACACCCTTCTGGCCGAGAGTCAGATGAACTGTGTCACCTGGGAACTCCAGTTGTGTGTATTAAGAAAAACAGGCTTAGGAGTTGGGGCACACTGGGTTCAGATCCTGACTCTACCAAAGGAGCCGTACAAATTTGAAAGCATTTCCTTCATCTCTTCCAGTTCCAATTTCCTCATTGGTAATACAGGGAGAAAATACAACTGCCTTTTATCATTGGATCACTAGGATGATTTAACATAAATAAGCAGGAACCCTCACTTCAACCAGCTTAAACAATAAGAAGATTTATCATCTTCCAGAAGGGGTGGTCTATCAGAACCCTGGTTGTGTTTCTCTGTGATTCTCTCGGTCCACTCTGCTCCTTGTGTAAGCTTCAGCCTCGCAAGTAGCAAGATTCCAGGAATGAGATTAAAGGTCATCACAGACTAAGGAAGAGAAGCTTCTTTCCATGGCTCTCTTTTAGGAGGACACATTCCCAGAACCTCTGGCACACTTCCCTCTAAAGCTCTGTTGGCCAAGATTTGGTTATAAGTTCCTTCCTGAAACAGAAACTGTCAAAAGGAATGGAAGGATGCTCGGACAAATCAGAGGCAGCCTCATGCTGAGAGCATGGGGTGACTTCTCCTGGGGCACATGGTCAGGTGGGGGTGGATACTTGAACAGAATTAGGGCTCCCTGGGAAGGAAGGAAGGGGTCAGGGATGCTGGGGAGAGTCTGCTGTAGAGTGTGGGAAGCATTCAGGAGAGTTGCTCATGAAACCCTATTACTATGTTTGACTTTTACAAATAGCTAATCAACATTGACATGGTAAAAGGGCAATGTGGGAAGCTTCTACAGTTCTACAGAAACCAAAATAACTAGCGCATCCACCTCAGCTTGGTGGCATTTGGTGTAACAACCCCTTACTCCTTCCCCAAGGACATCCATTCTATAACAACAGGCCTGGCAGCTGATAGGTACCTGGGGGCAGGAGGAGCTGTGACACGTAGAAAGGTTTCTAGAAAACCTTGTAGTACGCGGAGGGTTGAAAGTCATAAATGGATAGCTGTCCGTCCCTAGAGAAGGGCATCTTAATGCAAGATGCCTGGGTTTCCTCCAGAATCTTATAGACCCAACACTTCAGAAACCAGAAACCCACTTGGGCCCTTCAAGCTTTCTGTCTCTAGCTTCCTTCTGCAAACACCCCCACCCTGCCCCATAGACCCCTGCACCGCCTAGCCCACCTCAACAACTTACCCGGAACACTGGGTCCCAACAACACTCTTGGTGACTTATCCACTGTGACAACAGGGACCTCCTTCCATCTTGGAAATGCAAGCTTCAGACTTTTTCAGAGCCTTCTACTAGGCAAATCCAGGGAAGCCTGACAGAAGAAAGCCTGGTGGGGGCGGTGGGGTTGGTGTTAGTTCAGCTATTTTAGTTCTTCTAAATGCAGTCAGCGTGGCCTCAAATAGCTGCCTCCTCGGGTACCGCCTGTGATACTCTCACTCGGCAGTTGGCCTCTTTCGGTTTGTTTTTCTAACCCATTTGGCACCTTACCCTAGTTTCTACTTGTTATTTGGCCCCTAGGATGGCTGACCCAGTGTCAAATGTTTGTTTTGGCTCGGATCTTGCATTCCTCTGGGGACGTGACTTTCAGGATTTACCTGTCTGTACACGGCACCGCAACAGCCAGCAGTAGATGCCTCACTCTTGGGCCCCATCCCAACCCATAGACCGAGGCCAGTCCCACCTGCCCCAGGAAGAGAGAATTCTGTGCTGGAGACTCATCTCTCCTTCCCCTCCGCCCTGTGAACACTCTGCTACTTCAGGGCTCTGCAGGTGTAGGAAGAAGGCAATCTGACTGAATCGATTCCATCTCATGTGTGAATTAACAATACTTGTGAATTGTAGCTTTAATTAAGCTTTTTTTTTTTTTAAGATTTTATTTATCCATTCATGAGAGATACAGAGAGAGAGGCAGAGACGCAGGCAGAGGGAGAAGCAGGCTCCATGCAGGGAGCCCGATGTGGGACTCGATCCCGGGTCTCCAGGAAAATGCCCGGGGCCGAAGGCAGGTGCTCAACTGCTGAGCCACCCAGGGATCCCCCTAAGCTTCTGTTTTAAGCATATTTCTGGGCTTTATTTTTTTTAATGTTATTTATTTATTTATTTATTTATTTATTTATTTATTTATTTATTTTAGAAGAGCAGCAGAGGGAGAGGGAGAGAATTGTAAGCAGGTGCCACGCCCGGTGAGAGCCCGATGCAGGGCTCCATCTCACAACCCTGAGGTCATGACCTGAGCCAAAACCAAGAGCTGGCTGCTTAACTGACTGAGTGCTCCGAGGTGCCCTATTTCTAGTTTTTAGAGGTAAACAAAGGTAATAACACAAAGTATTCAATACTGGGGATATAAGAAGTTTCAAGCTTATAAGTCACTTCTTCCTGGGAGGTGAAATCTCCCCAAGTCTACCCTCAGCTGCCTCTTATTTTCACATCTCTTATTCAACTGCTGAAATCACAGAACCCATAAGTGTCTCAGTTTCTCAAACGACTTCTATGGTTGTCACAGTGGGTACACAGATAAGGGAAAATACACTCAGTGTTTTTGTGTGTGACTTGCCATCTGGAGCTACTTCCCATTCTAGCTTGAATAGTCACTCTGATTATTACCTTTGTGTTGTTCTGTCTCACTTAATAGAAGAGCTCCACAGGATGAAAGGCAAGAAGGGGAATAATCTTAAGGAAGGAATAAGTTGGGTTTTAAAGTGTAAAATAAGTACTTGAATTGTGTCTTGAATTTTGGTACAGTGGTCCCCTGCCTTGTCTGTGGAGGATTTGTTCCAAGAACAGTGGTGTCTGCAACCGTGGCTGCTACCATGCCCTATATATAGTATGCTTTTTCCTATATACATATACCTATAATAAAATTTAATTTATCAGTTAGGCACAGTAAGAGATTAACAACAGCAACTACTAATATAAAAGAACAATTATGCAATATTTACAATGGACGATTATTACAATATGCTATAATAAAAGTTTTGTGAATGTGGTCTCTCTCTCAAATATCTTACTGTACTGCACTCACCCTTCTTCTTGTGGTGATGTGAGATGATAAAATGCCTGTGTGACTAATTGAAGCGAGGTGAGTGACATAGGCATTGTGATGCAGCATTAAGCCATCTTGATCTTCTGACAATACATCAGAAGGAGAACCATCTGCTTCCTGACCTTGGTTGACCGGCTACCGGCTATAACTGAAACCAACGAATGTGTCCTTTGACTCCAATTCATGGCACTTGCAATTTCCCAGGTGTTGGGAGTGTCTTTGGTTCAAATGAGGAGACTCTGGGTGGTTCCTGGACAGCTTCACGATGGGGGTTGGTCACCACAAAGATCACGCCATGATTAGCATCTCAGAACTTTCATCTCCACTCCCTATTCTCAAGGGAGGGAAGAGAGACCAGAAAACAAGTTGATAATTAATCACATCGACGTGATGAACCCTCTGTAAACATCTGTAAAGTGTTCTAGAGCTCCTGAGTTGGTGAACACGTTCATGTGTTGGGAAGGTGGCACATCCTAACTGCATGGGGGCAGAAACTTCTGCGCTTGGGACTCTTTTGGACTATCCTATGTATCTCTTCATTAGTGTCCTTATCATATTCTCTCTTTTTTTAAAGTTATTTATTTATTTATTTATTTATTTATTTATTTATTTATTTTATTCATTCATTCATTCATTCATTCATTCATGAGAGACACGGAGAGAGGCAGAGACACAGGCAGAGGGAGAAGCAGGCTCCTTGTGGGAAGCCCGATACGGAACTCGATCCCAGGACTCCGGGGTCACAACCTGAGCCAAAAGTAGATGCTCAGCCTCTGAGCCACCCAGGTGCCCTATCATATTCTTTATTATATAATAAACTGGTAAATGTAAGTGTTTCCCTGAGCTCAGTGAGACATACTAGCAAATTATTGAACCTGAGTTGGGGTGGGGTGGTCACTGGAACCCCTGATTTGTTGTGGCCAAATCGGAATGGAGGGTAGATGACCCGGGACACTCTACCTTCAGCTGGCATCCGAAGTGGGGTTGTCTTGTGAAAGTGAGCCCTTAACCCATAGGGTCTTCTGCTGAGTTGTAGGGCACTCAGCTGGTGTCAGAGGATTGGTCGATGGGAGAAAAACCCCACGCATCTGGTGTCAGAAGTGTTGTGAGTGCAGAGTAGAGGAATAGAGTTCTTCCTTTCATTTAGTAACTAATGGGTATCAGGGCCGTTACCAGGTGATGTCCAATTGTACACATGAACCACCTGTCAATTCCTGAGTCAGAAATGCATGTGAAATTTTGTGTGATTCTGGAGACTCTAAAGATAGAAAAATATATATCTGTAATTAACCGTTTACCTGCACTTCTCACCAAACCTCTACTTAAACACCAGAACAGGAACCTCTGAAATGATCTACACAAATCCTTCTTTTGGTAACTGCCATGTCCGGGTCAGTGGTCATAATAATTCCGGATGTTTCTCTAGAGCTGACTAATTAGAGGTTTGAATAGACTCCCAGAACTTCCCACAACATATAAGATCTGTGTAATTCTCATAACATAAATGTCTATGATGATACTGGGGAAGCCAGCAAAGGAAAGAAACCTGCTTTGGGGTCTGATTTATCGATCATATGCACGGACACTGGAACATGACCGAAGTCAAGAAAGTTTCCATGAGCCAATGAACCATTTTCTGGAAACTGCTCAGGACTGGCAAAAGGGAGTTGCACAGGAGGCCGAAGTTTATACCACTCTCAAGTTGATATCGATACCAATATGCAAGTTTGTTTCCATTAGACAGGCTTCCAGTTTGAGAAATAGCACATTCTTGGTGTAGGATGTTTATCTTCCTTCCTAAAGTGATACTAATTTGGTTATCTCAAAAAAAATGGATGATTTCTGGAACATTTAATCTGTTTACCATGGCAAAGCCAGGAAATATATCTATTGACATTCAAAATAAAAGACATATTTGCAGCTAGGGAAAAAAATGGAAAAAAATAGTTCCCAAAACTGAACACCTTTATAGGGTTTATGGATTGTTTAATTTGAAACACTGACAGGAGTTAGTCAAATGGCATAGCACGTTTTATTTTCTGTTTGAGAAGCACAGACTGAAAGGAGCCAAAAGACTGAGAAATTTAAACCTACTATAAAACTGCCCTCATTTTTCATAATTAAAGAGTAGGCTCTTCTGATTCAGAAATGGGCCTGAATCAGGGAATGTTTCATAAAAAAACTAAATTATGGCCACCCTTCACAGGGATAAGAGAATTACATTAAAAGCCTTAAAGAATGACAAAACTATTTAATTAAATAAAGACTAATCATTTGAAGTTCACTCATTACTTGTATACAAAGGCTACCACTAGGTTGGTTTCCATTTTCTTTTTTAATGCATTTCCTTTAGCACTGAATAAACATATCCCATCTTTGATGATCACTAGCAATGTAGTCTGTCTGGAATGACACCAAATTCTAGACTAACAGCATCCAAACTAATAAACTATGTTGGCTTTATCTATATCATATCAGAGATATATCAGTTGCTGGCTTTTGTGGGGGATATTTTTTTAACATTCCCAGAAAAAGAATTTATAGCTGCATGACAAAATGATGGCATATTTCTCCTATGGCCACCAGAGGTCTACTCACTACTACAAATACTCCAGGCCTTGCTGCTGAAATGTGAGCCACAGACAAGCAGTATGGACAAACCAACTGGTAAGAAATACAGACTCTCTGGTCATCCCCCAGACCTATCGAGTCAGAACCTACATTGTAATATTGACAGACAATTTGTGGGTGCAGGGAAGTTTGAGAAGCACTGTTCTAAGTTATGGAAAAACATTTTATGTTTATAAATGATCAGAATTAGCAGATTTGAAGACTACTCAGAGGATCTTACCATCTAGTTCCAAGCTAGATCTCCTGTCACCATGTTATCTAGGTTTTCATAAAAGCATTACAGCTCAAAAACTATTCTTTTCTTAAAAACTTTTACCCTAAAGGAGTGCCTGGGTGGTTCAGTCAGTTAAGTGGTTGACTCTTGATTTTGGCTCAGGTCATGATCTCAGGATCTTTGGATTAAGCCCCATGCAGGTTCCACATTCAGTGGGGGTTCTGCTTGAGGATTCTCTCTCTCTCTCCCTCTGTCCCTCCCCATGCTCACACATTCTCTCTCTAAAACAAATAAACATTAAAAAAAAAAACACTTGCCCTAAACTATTTTTTTCCCTAAACTATTTTTATGCAAACACTAGTCCCATAAATTATCAGTCATGAATTCTTCTTATTTAATCTGTTTTGTAGATTTTTTATGCTGAAAGAGCTCTTAAGTATTATCTAACACTAGTCTAAATTTTCTCATTTTACAGAAGAAAGCCCTGGGTAGAGGATTTTCATACTATGGCGACCTAAATGAGATTCCCCTTCCATTTCCTAATCCAAAAAATTTGTCTCTCAAGAACCAGCATCTACTGTGTATGTAAATGAGGCTTTGGACTCTCAAAGAAGGAAGCAGTGCTGAGCCAGCTGAGCTCAGAGAAAGGGATAGGGCTAATGAATCAAGATGTAGACTCCAGGGATGGAGTGTCCATCCTCTCTTACTTGAGTGTGTCAAGATTCCCCATGGACATACACAAAAGTTTGGGCATGTCTTTCCTGCCATGGGTGTTGGGAGAGCCCAGGGTGACCTAAGAGCAGGGATGCCTCCTAGGTGCCTCAGAGGGGACTGTCTGCCTCTATACTAGGCTCACAGGAGTGAGACCTCTTGGCCTGAGAGTTTCCTGATTTTTAAGAGTAGCTCTAAAAAATTAGGCCTGAACTCCAGTTGGCCAATGGAGGAAAAAAAAAAAAAAAATCAAGGACCTAAAGACGTCCAGAAGCCAAAGAGGACAAATAGATTCGACAATCACATTGTACACCCAGGGAAGAGACCTGCTGAATCAGACAAATCAGTTCTCATATTTAAATAAAAAAAAAAAAAAGTAAAAGAAGCACTTAGGAACAGAACTACAGAATAACAAATAAAATATAAAGATTTCCTAGAGCTTTTAAAAACCTTACCAATTCAATGCATGAATGCAGAGGGTAGATGATGACTGGTGAGATTTGTGTTAGTGGCCTGCAAGAGAGGGGACCATCCACATCATGAACCACAGAGTGAAACATGTCACACACTGGAAATCACAAGGGACAGGCTCTCCCAATTCTTTCCCAAGAATTTGGGAAATGGGTGCAGGACACCAGCCATTTGACTCATAGACATTCTAAAAGAAGAAAGAACATAGGAAGCAGAAGAAATCATTTTAAATCACTTAGGAGAAAATTTTCCTAAGCCAAATAAAGATGAGTGTACAGGGTAAAAAGGTTCAGAATTTTTGGTTAGATTGATGAGGCAAACACATGCTGAGGCGTTAGCTGGGTAAAACAAGTTTCCAGGCTTTTCCTTTTTTGACTGTTGCTGGACTTTTTATCTGCAACACTGGAATCTAGAGGAGATTGAAAGGAACCCCCAGAATCCTACACTAGGCTTTTGCAGTTGTTTACCTGTTAAAATGAGTGGAAGATATCTAAGGACATGCATTAATTCAGAGAATAAATCACAGAATGCCCCATCTGAGGTAAATACTTGAGAAAAAGATCTTTCCAGAGACCAATGAACTGGAACAGAGACTTCAAGATGGGGAAAGGGAAAGCAGGAAACAATTAGAGATGAATAATGCATCGATTTTAGAAATACATCATTAAATATTAATGGATAAGAATATAACGTGTAATGTCAATCCTGCACATGGACCCCGAAGACAAACACACAAAACAAATATTAAGTAAAATTGTGTCCAACTAGTTCAGCAAAACCTCAGACTTCAGAGTGCAAGAGGAAGCGAAAACATCCCAGGGTTTAATTAGGGGGCAAGAGACGTCTGGATGGAGGAGAAAGGGGGAAAATGAAAGAATTCTAAAGATTTCATTCCATTAGGGCTGTGAGCAAAACATGATGAAATCAGAAAGAGGAAATCAGTAGGGAAAGAGCGGGTCTCAGTGGGAGAAACAGCTTTGAAATAATAGGGCAACAGACACACTCGGTCTGCTTTCCAGAGCAGGGAAAAGGCAGGTCATCATGCGAATGGCACATGATGGTAAAACTCCTAAATTAACAGGATGAACATGGAGCACAAAGTGCTATGATCAGACCAATAAAAGTAAGAAAGGAAAACGAGGAGCAACAATATTAAATGAAAACTATAATGTAACAGGGAAGGAATAGTGTTTTCCTTTCTTCTGCATTATTTGGCTTTTTTCTGGCACTCATCTACCTTCTTAAATTAGTTTCTAGTGCATATATTTCTTTCTTTTCTGAAAATGCAAGCATTTAAAGGTTTTCCCCCCTTTTGCTCAGTACAGCTTTGACTGCAATGACATGTAGCATTTACCCTACTTTGTAATTCTGTTTTCTAGGAAGTTGGGACTTCTTTTGACCCACTGATTATTTATTCTTATTTCCCCAAAACCGGGCTCTCTGAGGGATGCAGTGAGGGATTACCTTTCTGGTATTGGCATCTAATTGAATAGTGTTGTGGTCAGAGATGATCATCTCTATCATGTAGATTTAAAAAATTATTTGGTTGATAGTGGCTTTATGGCCCCAAATATGATTTTTAGATATAATGGCCTTTTGATCAAGCTTGCTTTTTCTTGCCTGCTTGATCTATCAATTGCTACAGGGGTATATTGGAACCTCCAACTATCATGATATGTAAATTTAATATGTAAATTTCTTCTTGTAATTCTTCTAAATTTTGC
Organism: Canis lupus baileyi; assembly: GCF_048164855.1. NCBI lineage: Eukaryota > Metazoa > Chordata > Mammalia > Carnivora > Canidae > Canis > Canis lupus. The sequence continues at coordinate 25,623,101 of NC_132852.1, forward strand.
TTTATATATTTTGAGGTTATTTTTATTGAATTCTATACAAATTTAGAATTGCTGTAACCTTCCTTATGAGTTGAAATTTTTATCAATATATAGTGATCTTCTTCATTTATCATTAGTGCGTTTTGTTTAAGGTTTCTTTCTTTTAAGATTAAAATAGCCATCCTACCTATGTCTTTGTAAGTATTTGCTCCATATTACCTTCCCTTATCTTTTATTTAACCTTACTGTGCTCTGAAGTGCTAAGTTTGTTTCTTGTAAACAGAATATAGCTGGATTTCTTTCTTTTTCAAAAAAATATTTATTTATTCAGATGTCTGGGTGGTTTAGTGGTTGAGCATCTGCCTTTGGCTCAAGGCGTGATCCTCGAGTCCTGGGATTGAGTCCTGCATCCCATGCAGGGAGCCTGCTTCTCCCTCTGCCTATGTCTTTGCCTCTCTCTGTGTCTGTCATGAATAAATAAAACCTTAAAAAAAAAAAGATTTATCTGAGAGAGAGGGAGAGAGAGAGAATGCACATGCCACGAGTAGGGGGAGGGGCAGAGGGAGAGAGAGAATACCAAGTAGACACCTTGCTGAGTGCAGAGCCCCATGAGGGGCTTGATCTCTTGACCCTAAGATCATGACCTGGGCTGAAATCAAGAGTTGGATGTTTAACTGACTGAGCCACCAGGTGCCCCTATAGATAAGATTTCTAAAAAAAATCTGGTCTATCTTTATCTTTGAACTGGAGATATTAGTGCACTTATAATTAATGTGTTTATTATTTCATACTTTCTTTTTTAAAGATTTATTTTTATTTATTTATGATAGACATAGAGAGAGAGAGAGAGAGAGGCAGAGACACAGGCAGAGGAAGAAGCAGGCTCCATGCAGGGAGCCCAACGCGGGACTCGATCCCAGGACTCCAGGATCGCGCCCTGGGCCAAAGGCAGGCGTGAAACCGCTGAGTCACCCAGGGATCCCCTATTTCATACTTTCTAATTGTTCTCCCCCTACCCCACTCTTCTAAGTTTATCTCCCTCTTATGTTTTTCTTGCCCTCCTTTGGATTACATGTCTGTTTCATTCCTTAATATTGTCTTTCTAGTATTTTCTAAGTAATACACTTTTTAGTAGTGACCCAGAAAATATAACATGGATATTTAATTTAACAACATGCAAAATTAATCAATAGCATTACCTTCCTCCAAAAGCGTTGAGAGTCTTAATTAGCTTTTTAAAAAATTTACCTCCCCTCTGGACTTCTTTGCTATACTTGTACAGAAATTTAGATCTAGCTTAATTTTGTAGCCTTATACATTAGGCATTACTACTATTACTATTATTATTATTATTATTATTATTATTATTATTTAATCAGTCAATGTTAATTTCAATTTTCTTTGTTGACTTCTTTGTGTCTCAGACCCTTTCTGGGCTCATTTTCCTTCTCTTACAAGGAAGTTACTTTTGAGAGGGACTATTGATCATGACCTCTCTGTTTTTACTTATCCAAACACGTCTTTTTTTGACCCTTGTTTCTTTTTTAAGATTTTATATATTTATTTGAGAGAGAGAGCACGAGCAGGGTGGAGGGGCAGAGGGAGAGGGACAAGCAGACACCCCACTGAGCAGGGAGCTTGATGGTGGGGCTCCATCCCAGGACTCTGGGAACATGACCTGAGATGAAGGCAGATGCTTAACCAACTATGTCACCCAGGCACCCCAATCCTTATTATTAAAAGAGACTTTGCTGATATGCAATTCCAATTGAATAATTTGTTTAACACTTTGAAGATATTATCTGATGTCTTCCTGGCTCTCCTTGTCCTTGCTGTCAATTAAATTGTTATTTTTTTATAAATTTGGTGGACCAGGCATTCTCTTTTGCCTGTTGCAGGCCCAGACTATGCCTGTTACCCTGGTATCCTATTTGGTTAGCATCCCCTTTCCTTCTTAAAAGTATCCTGCTTTGGATAATAAATTACATAGGTGGCCAATTAATGGGCAATCTATCCTTTCCCTCTGGCTACTTTTAAGATAGTCTTTATCTACAGTGGTCTTCAGTTTTATTATATATCTTAGTGTTGAATTTCCTGTTGTTGACTCTGCTTGGGATTGGTTGCGGTTATGGAACCCCAAGACATAGTTTGTCCACCAGTCCTGGCAAATTCCCATTTACTGTCTTTTGGAATGCTTCTTTCCTCCTTCTCTGGTTTTTCCTTTAGGTAACATCAGATGTGTTTTAACAGTGGCCATTTTTGCTCCACTGTCCGTATCTCTTAATTGCTCAGATTTTCCATTTCCATGTCTGTCTCAGCTGTCATCTGGGATATGTCACCAGCTCTATTTCCCCATAGTTGACAATGTATCCAGTCATTACATTTCCAATTTCCAGTTTTTCATCTGAATGTATTCATTTGGGTTTTCTTTTTTTTCACATCAATCTGGTCAATTTTCATAATCTCTTATTACATTGTCTGTCATTCTCTCAATTTGCCTTTTTGTCCTCTTTACACATACTAACTAAGCATATTTGCTTTATATTCTTTGATAATTCCAGTAGTTATCAACTTTGCACATCTGACTCTACAGCTTCCTGTCTCTGCTGAATCTTCCTGGTCACAGCCTACATCCTCCTTCCTCATCTGTGGGAGGGAGGTCTGCTTTTAGAGGGTGTTCCTCCAAGGGTCTGGGAACATAATTCCCTCAAGGGCACTCCCTTAAGGAATTCTGCTTTATTTTTTTTAATTAAATTTAATTTTTTTTATAATCCTGAGGTCATTTATTTTCTTTACATTTATCATGCCACGAATTCATAGGGAATGGGTTCCAGCAGTTCAGGCTCCTTTCCATTGGTTCTCACAAAGTGTGCTTCTCTGGGTGGGGCAGGCTGGTGCTTCAGTTGGACCCAAGTACCTTTCTCTTTGGCTTCCTTCTTTTTCTGATCATTTTCCTTTACACACTTCAGGAAGTTATCTCGGCTCTTTGAGTGTTTAATATGCTCAATGTGTATATTAATTCTCTTGGCAAGAATCTTGCCCTTAACTTGTTTGTTTACAGCAATGCCAACAGCATGCTGAGTAACACTGTAGAATCTTTGAGTTTTGCCATGGTAACATTTGTGGGGCATTCCTTTTTGAACAGTGCCCATTCCCTTGATGTCCACAGTATCAGCTTTTTTATAGATTTGCATGTATGTGGCCAAAGGAACAACTCCATGTTTTCTAAAAGGCTTGAGATCATATAGTGGGTACCTCTCCTCTTTCCCTTTGTGTTGGTCATTTTGGCGAATTACTGAAAGATAATTCCTTCCAGCCGAAAGGAAGGAATTCTGCTTTAAATACTTGTAGTATAGTCTTGAGATTAGAAATGCCCACAAAGAGTTTTTCCCTACCTTTCTCTAGTCAAATAGCAATCAAAAACAATATTTAGGCAGTTCTACTCACTATCTTCCTCTCCAAAGTAAGTTCTCCCTTCAAATTGATCATGCTACTCATGGAAGTACAGTTTCATGAAGGGTGTCTCATACATGATGTCTCACATTGTTCTGGCTCTGGGCTTTGTCTCCCAATCCCCCTGTGTGGATTGTTAAATTTCAGGCTCTCTGTCACCAGGCCACCAAGATACGTCCAGAGACAACTCCAATGCCAGTGCATGCCTTGTGGATTCAAGATCTCATGTCATTTCAGGACACTAGAGAATTTCCTTACTCTACCAGCTAAGCCACACAACATCTATCTATCTATCATCTATCTACCTATCATCATCATCATCATCATCTACCCATATTCATGTTTATATAAATATACATCTAGGATTTTTAGATGAGTTATACTTAAAGAGGTTTATCTGAATATCTTTCTGCTTTATTTCCAGAAACATAACTAGTCTTCTGTGAGTGTGAGTGTGTGTGTGTGTGTGTGCTGGTGCATATTTGATGGCTTGCTCAAGAAAATCTAACACTTCATAGGGCCTTACCCTACTGCTTGAATGATTTCAGTGTCTTAAGTGAAGTGCCTCACCCTCATACCCCCTTCTACCTTCTCCTGAGACCCTGAAAACATCTAAGATAGATTCTTGCTTTGGCCGGATTTTTGTCATATCCAGTGGCAAGAATTCAGAGGCTGTTCTCCAGTGGAAATATAAAATGAGAACCACATGCTTCAGTGAATTTCTGGGCTACCAAGTAACTTAATGATTATACTAATGAATGCCTGTAATATTCAGAAAGGAAGGCATGGAAAAAAAGAGAAAAAAGGTAGGTACATGTCAGTAACCTAAAAACATAGACATCTCTATGTCTTAGAGAACACTGGGATATCGACCATTAATAATCAGTTGTGATATGTATTATATAACTTTGAAATTACACTCCAGGTAAGGTCATTTGAAGTATGTTTTAAGTAATGAAAAGGATCCTCTGTCTAGGTGTGCCACTCTCTCGACTAAGGAAACATTTTTCAACTCCTATAGACAATCACGCAATGACAAAACATAATATCAATAATTTCTTTAATACAGTTATTGTTTGAACTACATGTAAGGCTTCATTCCATCCTCTTTATTCCTTATTCATTTCCATCTTGTTTGTTCCCAGTATTCTAATTTTCTGTTGGAAGCCAACTCTGAGTCTTTTTTTTTTTTATCAATTTAATTGTGTCATCTACTTGTTAAACCTCTATGTGTGCAGATCTGTCTTAATTTCAAGGCAATATTGACTACATTCTTCCCTTTCTTAAATCACGTGTTATAATGTGCTTGTCTTTGGACGCCTTTGCTCAGAGGAAACTGACTTATCTTTCTCTGAGTGTTACTTGGTGTCACCTCGCAGACTCATTTGTGTTGTGTCATTCCATCACATGCCTTCTATCATGAATATTCAAATCTAGGAGATGAAAGAAAGAATTTCCAGGAGTTAAATTGCCTCAAGTCAGATTAAGAAATTATTGTGGATAGGTTTTGGTTTTTTAACCAAATGGTTGGTTGTGTGGCAGGAGAATTCACTGAAAGATCGAAATGTGTTTCTTCTTCCTGTTTCCATCTTCTGGAAACTGGCCCTTGCCACAGGTGCTTCTGGCCAGGCAGAAAGCAGAAGCTAATGGAGGGCAACCGGCCTTTTACAAAAGTTGGAGCTCACTGAATTCAATGTATTTTGTGTCCCAGGGAGGGAGAAACTCTTTCTGTTGTTTGTCTCCTTCCTTCCTTCCTTTTCCTTTTCCTTCCTCTTCTTTCTTCTTTCTCTTTTTCTTTTCTTTTCTTTCTTTTCTTTTCTTTTTTTTCTTTTCCTTTCTTTCTTTCTTTCTTTCTTTCTTTCTTTCTTTCTTTCTTTCTTTCTTTCTTTCTTTCTTTCTTCTATAGTGAGATCATAAAGTACAGATGTATTCAAGACCCACACTCCGACTTTGGTGGTACCTCGGGGTGGGGGTGGGCGTGGATCTGTGTGGTGTAATGAGACACCTGTGTTTCGTGGCAAAGCAGGAAGAAGCTCTTTTTGAGCTGAGAGTGTGCCCCTATCTAGGGGTCACAGGCCCAGGGGGGAGCCAAGATGAGCTCAAAACACATGTAGGTCCTTCTCTCTTGAGTACCATGCAGGCTTTCTGGGATCTTGGTGCACCAGAGAGGAGAAAGTGACATTGGTAATGATAGAAACAGAATTTTCTACTGGTCTTCTCAGAATGGGAATCCCAAATCAGAATTACTCTAAGTCAAGGAAATGGTTACATTTCTGGTGTACGTGAATTTCGGTTGGCAAACGCGTGTCTTCTGTGAGTATCTGTCATAAAATAACAGCACTATACCGGCCCCACTGCCATAAGGAAGTCTTGAAGTTTTTGAGACAAAGACATCCACCTCTGAGCTTCTACCCACCTTTGAGAAAAGGTATGTGAACATCTGTGTAAAGTAAAAAGTGCTAAAAGTGATTATAATTTTAAAATAAAATATGTGTCAGGTATTGTTTGAAGGACTTGGAGTAAGAATTCCCTATGAAACAGTACTCAGAAAATTGCTTTAGAGATTTACATAACTGAATTTCCAAAGTGGAATTGTAATACAAAACATCAAAATAAATCTTTAAAACAATTTCAGGGGTACCTATAACAACGCACTCCGAATCTCAAGTTTGTCAGTCTCCCTGCACTCTATGAATCTTCTTCATCTGCTCCAGTCTGATTGAGCCTATGAAATGGCCATTTTGTTGGACAAAAATTGTAGACCTTCATGATTTCATATAGTTTCCTATATTAGTGAGAAGACTTCTGGTTCTGGGTCACACATGTGAAGACCTTGAAACTCATCACTCCTGTCATTACAAGATAAAAAAGACTGAGCAAAATAAAGATCAACAACTCTTCTTAGACCCAGCAGAGAACTGAGGTCCTAACTCAACTGTTGCCCCTAAAACTGGAGAAACAGATGAGTAGGTGGAGAGAACCACAGTTTACTCTAAGAGTTAGAAACTCCCCCTAGGACTGGACCCCCACACTTTCATGAATTTGACTGCCAAGAGCTCTGCCAGGTTCTCCTGTGAAGATGGAAGAAAAATCCCCTGTGTTTCTGGCAGAGTATTTTGAAATATACCCAGAGCTTCTTGTTCTCCTTAACAAAGACTGCCCAGAGGGAAATTATTTTACCAAAGCCTCACCCACCAGCCTCACCCACTCCAGCTCCCTCACGGACAGATTGAGACCTAATCACAGGATTAGAAACACCTCCCCTGTCCCCACATGTCGCCACCACACCAGGAGGGCTCCTGTACCGTAACAGGGGAATATTGCTAAAAAACTACAAGCCTCAGACCCTATTTAAGAGTTTTTAGAAAACCTGAAAGACAACAAGGGCCCCAGAAGCAAGGACACTTAAGGAATTTTTAGCCTCAGACACCACACCTATAGCAAACAACAAACAAGGCCAAATTCCTGGCCAGAAAAACATAAGGTCTTACATGAAGACCTCTGTACTCCAGCTCCTTTTATCCCATAAAAGCATGGAAGAGGCTCGGGTAGTCAAGAAGCACTCAAGGACTGACTTAAGAGGTGAGGGTAGGGACACACTGCACTATTTCCCCAGCATTTAAATGCAAGTAACCCATAGGCGACAGCGATTGTCACGTGTACCATTGTAAGAGTCCCAAAGAGACATCATCCATCTCAAAGGATGTCCACCGAGCTCTGCGATCACAGATCATCAGTATGGGAAGGATTCATCTAGTGTTGGTCCAACCCTTACTTTGCAGATGAGAAAATTGAATTCTGGAAAAGACAAGCACTGCTCTGTATCACATAAATAGTGGGAGAGTTTCATCTAGAATCTGGCTTTCCTCTCTGAAGACATATATGTGAAACCAGGAAATATATTAAACAGGCTGGGCTCTTGGGCTGTTAGCTTAAAGCTAGGTTGATTTTTTTTTTTGTCTCCCACTGTTCCTGTATATTTGCTCAGTGGTGGAAGTTCCTTCCTCACCTCTGAATGAAAAATACATTTACTTGTCATCAGCATGTTCTCAAGTTTAGTCATCTATAGTGCCCGGGCCTCTGTAATAAGCAAAATTTCAAATCTGACTCAAGAGTAAAAGTCTCACGCTGCCTAATCCTTCCCTGCACACGCCCAAGCCCAGGCTGCTGAGGGCTGATCCCTCGCAATGGGAAAGGAGGGCCGGGTCCATCCCACTTCTGCCACAGGGGTTTCTGACCTCATCAGGCCAATGTGGGGAGAGCAAGAAGAGGCAGTGGGAAGTTTTAAGATGGTTATTCGCCGAGTGCCAGAGCAGTGGAAGTCTGACTCTTCCCCTTACTGGGGCATTTCTGAGACTCTTCTGAGAATCTTTCTCAACTATCAGCAAATGTTTCCTATAAAAGGCCAGGTAGTAAATGTATCAGGATTTGCAGGTACAGTCTCTGTCATGGCTACTCAACTCTGCCATGGACAAGACATCAAGGAAAGAGTGTGTTTCTGTCCCTGTAAATATGTACAGCCTACTGGCCATCGGTTGCCAATCCCCAGGCTCTCCAACCAGGACCAGCTCCCATGCTGGGTTCCCTCGCCCTGGGCAAATGGAATTTATTTTGTTGCTCAGTTCCCTCTCAAGCCTGTGGAAAGAGGAGAGCAGCTCCAGGTTCTCCTCTCCTGAAGGCTGGTGCTTTTCTAGAGGCCCCCTGAAGGGATTCAAAGACAAGACTTCATTCCTTCTCTGCATCATGGGCTCATCAGATGAGGTCAATAAGAAAGGCTCACGAATTATTTGCCTACCCAGAAAGTTGAGTTGGCCAGGCCCCAACCTGGCAATCTCCTTCACTCTGCCATCAGAATAGGGAGCTGGCACTTCAAGACCTTACATTCCTTGGTCGCTAGTCAAATCCAAATCCACTCTATCTAGTGCTAGGACACAAGGTTTCTAAGTGGTCCTTTGAAGCACCCCCCCCCCCCTTCTGCTTGAGGTAAGAGGCATGGGCAAAACTTATGACACACTGGCAGCAATCTCCAAATAAATAATCTGCACACATCCCGTCAATCCCCATCCACACAACTCTTTTGACCCTTGGCATAGGTGAACTGTCTGACATAGTTTACAAATTCCATGGGATTGTATATCTCATATATCTCCTGACACATGGTGTCTACTGACTTCCTGTGTCAGACAAACCAAGACAGGAAGTACCCATTTTCACACTGTGTGAACAAAGCCCCCAACCCTGGCCTGTGCTCAGCAGTTGTTAGTTCCTGTGTTTCTTTTCCTTCCATCTGAGTTCCAGTCCGCCAGCATGTTCCATACGGCGGTCATCTCTTTCCCTAACACAAATGTTTATTTTTATTGTAATGAGGCTCTAAAAAGTGTGATGAACACACACAACAAATTAATGCATGCATGTTCACGATCTCCCGCTTTCCCCCACTACACATGTTCAACGGCAGGGAGAAATGGGCAGAAGGGGAGGGGACAGGTTTGAGGGGACAGAGGAGAAAGCTATAGTGAAGAACAGTTGTGAGACGCTTTTGTGGAGGGGGGTAGGCCATGGTGGGGGTGACAGGGAGGCTGGTGCCGTGGAGACTCCAGGGAGCCTAAGGGGGAGAAAGTCTTTTTGGATGCCTGGCAGTGTGCTCTGAAACCCCTCTTTCAAGAAAATCTGTAAGAAATATCTGTATATACCCTTTGAGGTTTCTGGAAGAGTCTGCACCACCGCCACCCCCTTGTTATTGTCAGGGAGGGTTGGTGTTAGCAGAAGTAGGCTTCAAAGTGGTTCAGCTCTACTCAGGCTGCATTCCGGGTTGTTGGAGAAACACAGGTATTGCCACTAGATTTTAGTGCCTGGGTATGTCTTTTTTTTTTTTTTTTTTTTTTTTTTTTGTGCCTGGGTATGTCTTACCAAGTACCCTCAGGTAGGGTACCCGTGTGGCACAGTTTATCCTAACAGTCCCTGTTATTTGTCTCTCGTCCCAGCACAACAACTAATAACATTGTCTTAACTCTCAAGAGTGTCCTGGTTTGGCTGATACATGACACAGCCACTCTTCCTTTAAGGGACACTTTTACTCTTTCTGCAGCGCTTCTCACCACCCCCATCACTGAGGATTCAAATATGTTTTCTATTGTGAAAAAAATAGGAGTCATTCATTATTCCTATTGACAAGAGCAAGCTGTGACTTAAACTGCTCAGAAAGTCGGTCACACATTTGATCCTCACAATCTGGAGAAATGAGGAGTAATTTAATGAGCCCCTGTCACAAAGGAAGGGACCATGGTTCGGCATAAATGCAGCCCAAATGTTGCTGGGCTCACCAGCCTGCGTATACTTCAGCCTTAGGAACGGGCAACCTAACCGCCCACACTTCCCCCGCACAGGCAGCTAGCTCCCTGCAAGAAGATCTCCTTCCTGTTTTCTCCCAACCAAAACGCTCCCAGGACTTTCCCAATAGCCAGCTTGTCCACAGAGTACCTCCAGAGACATCTGCTGCATTCTGCTTCGGTTCTCTGCCTCTCCCTTTTCTGTGTGGGCTGCAGGCCCAGGTACCCGAGGGAGCCACATTCTTGCTACAGCTGAATGAGCGACACATAAGGCTCCATGGCCATAGGAAGTGTCTCCCTCCTTCCCTCTCTGCTCCCCCAGCTGTCCATCCTTGGGGGCTGCAGCCGAGCTGGGCTCCGTGGAGAACCACAGACAAAGGCTCTCTGGGGCCCCAGTTGGTCCCTGGCTTCCACAGCAGAGCTTCCACTCATGCAGGGGTCCTTCATTTTCTGGCTCTTAATTCTTTTTTTCCACTGGAGCTCCAACCAGGCCAAAGGGCTAGGGAGGAAACCCTGTGTAGTCTTTATTCTCTCTACCCCCTCTTTTTGATCAAAACAAGTTCCTAATCATATGACTTCATGCACATGGATACTTGGTGAGGGACAAGCAAACTTTGAAAAGTATCCACTACCTCACCCCAACCTATCACATCAGAGCTTCCCTAAGAATTAGAACTATCTGAAAACAGAATGGTGTGTCTGCTTAAATTGTGATTTGTCCACAATACCGGTGATGTCCAAGGACTAACTGGATGTGGGTTATTCTCCAGAGTACTCCTGGAGTCCCTTCACTGCATGAGAACTTCAATGTCAAGACCACCAGGATACCTGCAATTCTGGGTCTGCTTTTCTAAAATTAAGCTACTTACTTACCCATTGACATGCTCAGAGATGTGACAAATTTTGTTTCAATCACGGCACATGGATTAGATCACATGGTTTATAAACTGGAAGGAGAAATTGGACAAAAGATGTATTTTCTAGGCAAAGCTACCCTTTTGCTTGCATGATTATGCTTCTCCCCTCACTCTTAATTAATATTTTGGTTTGGGATGAGATGTTCCTCTTGGGCCCTTTATACTATTGACTTATCTACTCAGACCTGAATGTCAAACCCTTTTATACCTATACTTTATAACAGCCAGAGGCTGTCTACAGTGGTCTGGGTGATGGATGAGCTCAGTCCCTGCTCTGCGGTATGTGTGGCAAGGTGCCTGGTGTGCAATCACTCAACGCTCCACCTTCTCTTCAAGGAGATGGGGTTGAGAGGTCTTTTATCACTTCCTAGTTTCCCGTCACACACTACTCATCAGGGCAGAATAATTGACAGGATGTATACCGAGTTATGAGTAATATTCTTTCCCCAGCAGCGCCTAATCTTTTATTTGGTTGCTGTTACCATATCACTAGCATTTCTTACCAGGGCAAGAGGTCTGCCTAGCGGAAGAGCTGGCACATGTGTGAGGAAATGACGTTGCAACAAAGGTTACTACTTGAATTCCATCTGCAGAAAACGTCAGATTTTGGAGAATCAAAGAAATCCAAGGCAAGCTAAATAGTTTTGAAAGGCTTAGTCACACCCTCACACTCAAAACTATAACTTTACATAAGCTGTGCATACACAAACCATGTGCGAGGTCCAAACCCATTGGCTCCTCGTGAATGAAGGAGCTGCTACAATCCCGCTGCTCTCCCTCCACCCAGCAATTAGATAGGCACTCAAGCATTACGAACACGGAAATAATTAATTCTGGAAAAGGTAACCATCCGCCGCTGTCATTCAAATGTGCCTATGTACACAAATATTTGCATTTACCCCGCAAGCGCAATACAGTCAGATATTAAAAAATATTATTTCCTCTGACCTGCAAATAGAGAGTGACTTTGCTCTGCTGGTGCACGGTGACAATGAAAACATTTTCAGCTGAGCGAGGCCTGGCCAACTAGTGCTCCTCTGCCTTCCTGAACCTTCTCTGTTCCATTCCTCCATCCTCAACAGCCATTTCCAAAGCTCTCCTCTGGTTTGTAACTTCACAGCGATGCTTTTTGGAATTTTGCAGCTCTTTATGTGGCTCTATAAAGCCCTTGGAGAAAAGCTGTTCTAAAGAGAGAGAGAGGGAGAGAGATTTCTTTTCACTCCTTTTATCTTTATTACTGTCTCTCTCCTTGCCTGTTTCTCTATCTTTGCTATCTCTTTGAAATTATTAAAGCAATCAAGTCTAAATACACAAGAAAAGCACATATTATGATTCACTGCTTAGGTCAAAGTATTTATTTATTAACCAGCTGGTGGGACTGAGAGCTACTACCCTACATATTTTTTTCCCTCTGGCCTGGAAATTTCTATCTCCATTTGGCTTACAGCACAAGGTAACGCAACGAGCACAGGAGTCAGCTTTGGAAGACCAAAGTCTGAATTCCTGTCGAGTTACTAATTCCCCACTTCATTTCTGCCGTGCAGATTAAAGATGTTTGCAGATACATGTATGCGCACATACGTAGATGATACACATATTTTTATGTGATTATATAGTCAGTATAAACTTCATTCTCTTCTTTTGCTTTATTCAGTATAAATTGACAGATGTGTTTTGGCTCCCAAATTTTCCACAACCAGTAGAGCTTTTTTTGAGGGTGAAATAATATTATTCTTCATTTTGTTTTCAAGTAAACAACCAACATTAAGAAATTGAGGTGTATCGTATGTATAAACCTGTGCTCCCTGAGCAGGAGGTGTCAGCTGCACGCTAACTCTCTGTTGTGTAAAGAGATCATCTAAATCCCTTGAGTGGCTGTTCAGCTAAAATTTAGAGTCTCTTAATCTTATATTTGATGCTAAACCAAATAGGCCCTTAGGGAAGAATTAAGAACAAGCCAGACAGTATAAAATCCTTATTTTGTTAAAGTTGAATAGTATTTGTTGCATTAGGCATAACCGGAGTGATCACTCTGAGGGTTAGTCATATATACTATGTACCCTTGAAAATAAAGTGCTCTAGGATCCAGACGGACTAGAGATTCAACACTTTCATCTCACTATTTGCTATTCAGAGTATTGCCCTTTCAGAACCCAGAATGTCATTGAGATTAATAGATAAGGTCATGCCTCCAAGACCACAATGAATCAAAATCCAGGGTGCCCAGGGGTAGGGAGGGGAGAGGTGCGCAGCAAACCTTGACCTAAATGCCATGAGCTTTCTTTCCGTACTCTGGAGTGTTGGATTTTGTTCACAGAAACACTAATATTATCCAAACAATCAGAAATAGAAAAAAGATTCATCAGTAATTAGCAAAGCTTTAAGGAAACAAAAATGAACACGGATTTCTAAGAAACTAATTTTTTAAACACTAACTCTCCTTTGTGTTGATACTGTAATAACTTAAAATATGTTTTCTTGTCTCAGAAAAAAATCTTTTTTTGTGAGCATGTTTGTCTTTTAAAATACAGATTTTTGCCTAAAGTCTAAGTTGAAATGAAAGCAACTCAAATATTTCTCTGTAAGGCTAGTTGAATTTTATTGTTAAGGTCACATGATCCCAAATATAATAATCACTTGTATTTATTGCTCTTGCCACAATTTTTCCCCAAGGGTTCTTCGCGGTTTGTTCTTACATTATATTTGTGCATAATATTATTTCTCTCTTTCTTTTCTTTCTTTCTTTTCTTCCTTCTTTTCTTTCTTTCTTTTCTTTCTTCTTTTCTTCCTTTTCTTTTCTTTTCTTTTTTTCTTTTCTTTTCTTTCTTTTCTTTCACTGTTTTCCTGTTTGGATATAGCTCTAGACGCTTCAATAACCACCAGGTCCCTTCATTGCTTCTAAATTCTACAGCAGCTATTTTTGGGTACCAGGGTTCTGGTGGGGACTTGCTCTGTCTTTTGGATGCCACGCTGCATGCACTGGGTGCCAGGCTACACTCCTGCTGGGCACTGCCAGGCTGCTGGGAGCTAAATCTCTGCCCTCCTGTTGACTTTCACCCAGACACCCTGGAGCCCACACAGAAGGAACGGAGACATTGAAACCTCAGGGTTGAGTTATAGGGAGGTTTCTGAGTTATAGGCCGTTCCTTGGAAAAGTGGGAAGGAATTCTTAACTTCCTTTTAGTGCTAAACACCTATAAAGTGGTCCAGAAGATACACACCCCAGTGGTTTGTGAAACAGCTACCTATTTACTTACCATTATTCTACTCATCATCTGTTCAAAATGAGATTCAGGCATGAATGAGTCCCTGGGGCTGCAGCAGAAGATGGATCTGGAAGCTGAACACAACCATTCACTCAATCTCTAGTCTGCTAAGAAGGAGATCTGCCTGCTGTCTCTCTCTCGGGACCACTTTTCTGTACGGATAGGCTTTTCTTTTCCAGGACTCACTTTGGCTTTCATGTAAAAAGACTGCTCTTTACCCAGGCCATGTCCGAGCCCCAGACGTGGACTTCAGTGGCATGATGCTCCATGTAATGCAACCCTCTCTGGCCAGAACACGAAGAGCACGAGGCAGGAGTTCTCCCAAACCCCTCAAGGAAACTTCTTCTTTGTGAACTTCTGTTATGACACAGGCGGGCTACTAATTCCTATTCATGCATACAGCCATTCTTCACTTCTTTACTTCCCTTGCCTCTCTGTGCCTCAGTCTCCCCATCTGTAAAGCGGGGACAGTAGGGTTCAACAAGTAGGGTTCCCATGAGGCTTAATACATTTTGGGCTTAGAAAAGGCTGAGATTGGAGGCACCTGGGTGGCTCAGTGGTTGAATGTCTGCCTGTGGTTCATGCTGTGATCCTGGGGTCGTGGGATCGAGGTCTCCCTGCATGGAGCCTGCTTCTCCCTCTGCCTATGTCTCTGCCTCTCTCTGTGTCTCTCATGAATGAATAAATAAAATCTTTTTTTAAAAAAGAAGAGGCTTAGTCTGTGTTAGCTATGATTCTTTCCCTAGCTTTTTCTGATTCATTTTGTCATATCCTGTACTTCTTTAGCTTAGTGGTCTTCACAGGTGACCTCAGTTTGTTTGCTTTTCCCTTTCTCTTTTTTATTTTTGTCTCCCTACTTCCTGCGTGAGGCTTTTTCCTTTAAAACATCCTTCCTGCTTTTGTTTAACTTGTTTGCTAGGATCCCTGATAGGGTGGCTTTCTCATTCATGTAGTTGCTGAGCTCACTCGGTTTTTCCTTCCCACCCTCAGCAAAATGGGAAGGCAGGCGGTGCTGGAGAGTCCATGCAAGGCCAAGCCAGACTGGTGCTTGGTGCTCGGTGCTCGGTGAGGCTTGGTGCCCGGTGAGGCCTCCTGAGGCCGCATCTGGGAGGGAGGGACATGATCTCAGAGGAGGAGGTGGCTGAAGGGGAAGTGTGCAGTCCTTCCCCGAATTCAGGGGCTGCATGAGCCTTGCACGACCTGATCGATGTAGGGTCTTCAGGTGCACGTTCCAGCCCCACACCTGGCACCTCGAGTCCCTTACCTTCAGCAGAGCCAGGTCCCCCCAACTGCGGGCTTCCTGCCAATCTGCGTGCTTCTCAGCCCCCGTGTGTTCCTTCCTTCCTCCGGGAATGAGTGCCACCTGTCTTTGGGGAAACTGAGCTCCACCTTTCAGCTGCCACCTCTCGGTCCAGAGGCCTGGCCGCCCCGGCTCCCTGGCGTGCACTGTTTGTCCTGCTGCCCTCCCCCCTGGCCACCGTCACAGAACTTACCAGGGGTCCTCGTGATGCCACGAGCTTTTCCCCTGATGCCAATAGGAGGCCCTGGCCAGCTGGGACTCGGTGTCCTGGGGCCTCTAGAGGGGTTGGCACACAGCACCCACTGCACCTGGTGGTGGCCTAGCAGGCCCGATGATGGAAGAGGAAGGATGATAAAAGAGACGAAAGCAAAACTTGGGTCAGTCTAGGCTAGTAGGGGTAGCCTGGGTGGCTCAGCACCTGCCTTCGGCCCAAGGTGATCCTGGAGACCTGGGATCGAGTCCCACCTCAGGCTCTCTGAATGGGGCCTGCTTCTCCCTCTGCCTGTGTCTCTGCCTCTCTCTCTCTGTGTCATAAATAAATAAATAAATAAATAAATTAATTAATTAATTAAATAAATAAATAAATAAATAAATAAATAAAATCTTAAAAAAAAATCTAGGCTAGTAGACTGTCTCCGTGTTGTAAGAAGCAAGTGAGAAGGGTGGGCGGGTGGAGGAGACTGTAAGGAAAAAGTCAGAGCCCTCCTCCCGGGAGACAGGCTCTTGGGGCCTCACCTGAGAGCCTACACCTACCCCGCTGCACCCAGCTGGGGCTCCCCATCTAACCTGCCTGGTGCTGGGTGGCTGAGGGCCCAGGTCAGGTTCCCAGGTCTCCTTTAACCCATCTCTCAGCCTCCAGCCCAGGCCCTGGTCCCATCTCAGGGAGGCCTGTGGCACCTCTGTGGGAACCACTGTGAAAGAACAAAAATTCAGCCGAGCCAATGTGAAGATTTGACTTGCTCCATTTAAAAAATGACTTATCAGTAGGCAGCGCCCCATGTAGCAAGTAGCGGGGAGCTCTGAGGAGCTGTGCAGAATGGAAGGTGTTTCTAGGAAGGAGATGGAGCAAGAAAGTTATTAGCTAAAGAAAACACAAGACTATCCCAGGCGAGGTCTACTTTCCTTAGAGGGAGGGGCAGAAGGGCCTATTAGGTGGGTCGCCTCATCCTCCTTCCCGGGGTGGAGGGGGGCCTACCTGACAGATCACCTCATTGATGCTCATCAGAAATTCCCAAACTAACCAGTTACGACTGCATTTCTGGGGGAGGTTGACATTGCAGTTTGCTTAGGTGTTAAGCCCCAGCTTGGTGATTTGGCCCAAGGGATGCCATTTTGGGCGTATGGTTTTCTTTACTAACTACTTTTTTTTTTTTTTTTTTGTCATAGGCTGTGTCCCACAATTAGGCCACTGTAGTCAGTCCCCAGCTGCCGGATCTCATCTGTGAAAGTGCTGAGCTCATCAGTGCCATTTCTTTCCTTTTTTAAAGGATTTTATTTATTCATCTGAGAGAGAGAGTGTGTGTGTTAGCATGAGTGGGAACAGCAGAGTGGGAGAGAGAAGCAGACTCCCAGATGAGCCCGACATGAGATCATAACCTGAGCCAAAGGCAGACACTCAACCAACTAAGCCACCCAGGTGTCCCCATCAGTGCCATTTCTGAGTCCATGCATTGTTTTGAGTTTCAGTCCATCCTGTTGAGAAAATGTGATTGCAGGGATAAGAGGGAGAGACCTAGGGAAAGTGGGGCAAGTGCAGCCCTCCCATTCCTCAGTTTAGTGAGTCTATATTTGCTGACTGCCTATCATGTGCCAGGAGCGAGGCACCCCCTGACCTTGACCGCCACCAAGCAAACTCTCCCTTCTTCACAGAAGTTGCTGCTGGAGACAAGTGGCTTCCTCCTATTGGCTCCCAAGAAGCTTGGAAGAACAAACTCATCCAAGAAGCAAACGCAAGTTTCCATGGGTTAGAAAAAAAGATGGCACAGACTCAATGAGTGAAATGTTGTGGAGTCCCTGCCTGGCTCCCTAGGAGAGCAAAGGGGTGACTGACCTGCTGCTCATTGTTGTGGGGGAGGGTCAGCCCAGCTTTTCCCCTTTTCGCGCTCTTGGGGTGCAGTTTTGCTCACAGCTAGGTGGGGCTGCTCTTGTACCCTCTGACTCACTGCCCTGACAAGGGAGGGTGTGTCACCTAGGAGCATTCCATCAGGCTGACCTCACAGTCAGCCCTGATCTCACCCACATCTGCAAGGGCACTGCGCTCAGGGCACTAGTTCATGACCACTGCCGCTTCCTGCCTCCCCTCACCCCCTCTCTCTGACAGTGGGCAACTTTCCTGTGAATTGGCAAGTAACACCTTCTCAGACACTTTCACACCAAGGGAGACCTGTGCAGAGCAGGGCTTGGGGGGTTCTGTCCCACAGTTGGGGTCACTTGTGGAGCAGGACATGTTCTTTGTCACAGCACCTGTGTGGCAAAAGAGGCTGCTGAAGGACCCTCCCCTTCATAGGCCGGGGTTGGGGGGAAACACCAGGAAGGCAAAAAGAGGCAGAGAGGGGGTGGTGTGTGGACTTGGGGGGATTATTCCACATCTCCATGAGTCCATGCGCAGAATCTCAGTATAGGTATGAAAACAGAACCCTCTGAGGGGAAATGGAAAAGGTTCGACTGGTTCAAAGGGTCTAATCAGGTCTACTGATTCAGAGGAAACCTTGAAAGAAAGCTGAAAATTTAGGCCTCCCCTGGCCGCTGAGTCATTGTGTAACCAGGTGATGTGGTGACTTTGATGGAGTCCTGTTTCCATCTTTATCTAAATGGAGCTGGTGTTGTCTCCTGCCATCAACCCAAAGGAGGCAGAAGGCACATAAGCACTTAGATGGTAGTGGCATTATAGTCAAAACCCTTGTGAGTTCAGTTATGCCAAAGTGGGACTTGGCATTGACCTGGTAAATCATCAGGAAAGAACGAGTGTGGTGGAGAAATTCTTTGGTGGGTTTTAGCTGCTGGGTTAGGATTTCAGGTCTGCAGCTCTGTCTGGGAAGGTGGGCAGATTCAGGGGAAAAAATGCACAGCCTCTCTGAAGGGCTGGCCGCCTAGACAGGGTGGATGGATGGGTCAGAGGGAGAATTCCTATGGGTTGAGGAATGGTCAGGGAAGGATTTTAACCTGTAGAAATGTCTCCCTACTAATGGAAAGTGGAAATCAAGAGAAAGCCGAAGAGGGTAAGAGAGAAAGACAAGGTGAGAAGAGGAAAGAAAAAAAAAAAAAAAACAATGTCTAGTATAGGGGGATTCATCGTCAGGTGAAAGCTAATGTTAATATCTGAGGCAGCCTCTCCTACAGTAACCCATTCAGCCACCTGGAGAGGAAGGGTGGTGACAGAGAATAGGATCGAGACTCTTAACTGCTAATAGTGGCTGGAGAGGATCTTAATCATTCAGGTATTTAAATAACTTTAACCTATATTGAAAGAATAGTTGCATCCAGCCCTTAGGCCCAGGACAAGGCCCTCAGAACACCTATGACTCAGATGTCTCCCCAGGACCTCTAACCACATGGAGGGCTCAAACAAAGGGGTAGACTCATCCATTCATGAGAAACACAGAGAGAAAGGAAGAAACATAGGCTGAGGGAGAAGTAGGCTCCCGGTGGGGAGCTCAATACCAGACTCGATCCCAGGACCCCAGATCACAAGCTGAGCCAAAGGCACATACTCATCATTGAGCCACCCAGGTGCCTCCAAAGGGGCAGATTCTAATTTTAATTCTAATCCATGTCTCTCTGATTAGGGTCCCCCTGTGAGCCAGGAAGGCTTCATCCCTTGCACATGGCCCTCAGCTGGGTCTGCCAGCGTTGAAAAAGAACCGTCGTGTATACTCCCTTTTTGGCTGGAATGAGCCATTTGTCTAAGGAGATAAACTTCAAAATACTGTCACACTGTCCACTAGGAAGAATCATAGTGGGTTAAAACTTGACAGGAAAGATAAATCCCTGAATTCTCATGCTAAACATTAAGGCAAGGCACTGGGGTCGCATTAACGACAAAGTTCCCTAACATCTGTGAAAGGCAGAGACATTCACTGCTGAAAAGCAGAAGCAGTAGTGTTCTGTTTTGTTTTTTAAGGGGAAATAGTGTCCAGAGAGCCACAAAGCTGGAAAAGACATTACAGATTATCTTCTACTATAAACTCCAGGCTAAATTCTTCCCAAAAAGATTTTAGATGGACTGATTATTTAAAAATATATACTTATAAATATTACTACTAGCGAGGCAGTGCTTGAGAGGCAGAAAAATAAAAGCTATTGTCTTAATAAGGCTATAAGAATACCAACTTTTATAATTGGGCAAAAGACCAGCTTATAGTATGGAAGTCAGCCCCGGATGCTCATAATTATACCTTCCTGCTGCCACCATGGTCTGTGTTTCTGGGTCTCTACCAGACCAAATTCCTGCTACCTGGTATAGTGGAGTCCTTCCCCTGGGAGAGATATGTGATAGAGTAGGGCCACAGTGAAGGCCCATGCTAGTAATTAGGAACCCCTCAAAGACACTTTACACACCCGTCCCAGGAAGGATGGACCTGGGGACTTTCAGTACAGGAATTCTCAGAGTTATTAAGGGAGGATTTTAAAATGGGAAGGCCGGGGGGCCTGGGTGGCTCAGTTGGTTTAGGCTTCTGACTCTTGGTTTCAGGTCAGGTCATGATCTCAGGGTCATAAGATTGAGCCACAAGTTGGGCTCTGCGTGCAACACAGAGTCTGCTTGGACTTCTCTCCCTCTCCCTCTACTCCGTTCCCCCCCCCCCCACATACTTTTCATGCTCTCTCTCTCTCAAAAAAAAAATGTGACAGTCAATAAGATTTTTTAAAAAAGAAAGTCAATAAGATAAACTCTTTGTTAGGAGGAATGAATGAAGAATTTTATGCAAAACAATTTCCCATGTGAAGCAAGAGATTTAAAATGCTTATATATTCTTCAGTGACTCTCTCCCAAGAGAATCTTCAGAAATGTTCCCTCCCACCACAAAACAAAAATGTAATTTTAAAATTAGAATTAAAAAGACTGGCCATGCCAGGTCACGTGGAAGAACTGGACCTCTCATACACTGCAGGTGAGTATGTAGAATGGCATCCCCACTCTGGAAAACCATTTGGTAGAGGTTCTAAAATGTTAAACTAACATCTGCCCTATTACCCAGTCATTCCACAACTAGGTATGTACCAAGAGAAAAGAAAGTAAGACTCGTACATGTGTGTTCTCAGCAGCAATTTGATAAAACTAGAAACAAATTCAAATGTCCATCAAAAGGTGATGAACACCTTGTGGTAAACTCATACAGTAGAAAGTTGGTCAACAATAAAAATGAATAAACTACCAATACACGTAACAACACAGGTTAGTCTCAAAACGATTAAAGTGGAATGAAAAGGGTACACGTTGTATGATTCTATGTATACACAAGTCTAGAAAAATACAAGCTAATGGAGAGTGAGAAAAAGCCTATCGATGGCTATATGGGTGGTGGGATGAGTGTAGGATGGGTAGAGCAAGGCAGGAGGGAGGGATTACGTGGGCCACTGTTCTGTGTGGGAGTGGTGACATGTTCAATATCTTGATTGTGGCATGATTTCATGGCTGTATATCCATGTCAAAACTTACAAAATTTGAGGATGCCTGAGTGGCTCAGTGGGTTGTGCATATGACTCTTGATTTTGTCTCAGGTCATGATCTCAGGGTCCTGGGATCAAGCGCCACATGGGGCTCCTTCACAATCCAGAGTCTGCTTGAGATTCTCTCTCTCACTCTCCTTCTGCCCTTCCTACTGCTTGCACTGCTCTATAAATAAATAAATAAATAAATAAATAAATAAATAAATAAATAAATAAATAAATAAATAAAGTCTTTGTAAAAATGACAAAATCTGAAATGTAAATATGCACAGCTTAGTTGCCTATCAAATAAATATACAAAATAGCTATTAAAAAGTCCTTTTCACCCTTGTCTGTCTTACATTGTTTTGATTTATCCTTCAAAACTCACCTCCATATGTCCTCCTCTGGGATCTTTCCTAGTTCTTCCCCTCCGTCACCTCAGAAGGCAAAATTAGATTTCCCTCTTTTGCACTCCCCTTGTACCTTAGCTCACATATCCACAATAGGTCATTTTTATGTTTATAGTTCATATTTATAGCACTTTAATAATTTCTTTATTGCCTCTTAGCTATACTGGGAACCATTCCTGTTGATTGTCTAGTCAACATAAGAATCCTTAGAAATTTTGTGATTAAAATAACATCCTAAAGATTATATGACCAGTGCCATGGGCTCCTAGGTGGAAAGATACTACAGAAACCTAGTAAATAAATCACAAATAATGCATCAAGCTGTTGTTTAACTAAAGACAAGCAACTCCTTGTGACATAAATTCATAATGCCTGGTGGAAACAGAGGGAACAATGCAGTTTACTTAGTGTAACACTGAAGGGAAAAGGGGACACCTGGGTGGCTCAGTGTTGGGCGTGTCTGCCTTTGGCTCAGGTCGTGATCCTGGGATTGAGTCCCACATCCGGCTTCCTCCAGGGAGCCACCTTCTCCCTCTGCCTATGTCTCTGTCTCTCTCTGTGTGTCTCTCATGAATAAATAAATAAAATATTTTAAAAAATAGTGAAGGAAAAGCTAGGGATAGAGAACTCATCTTCGATTTGGCTTTTGCGTCATTAACTTTAAAAATATCTCTTCTTTAGACTGCCTTCAATTTCTAATCATTGTTTTCATCCATCAATTAGAAATTAAAAGTTAAAAAACATTGTATTTTTAAAATTTGAGTGCAGTCTAAAAGCTAGAAACACTGTACCAGGCTCCCAGTCACTAATCTAGGACTCTAGGACTTGGAGGAGTAAAATGATAAATTCAAGACTACAGTTTTCTTATTAAATTAAATCTTTTGGCTGAGCTTGGAAAAAACAATTAACCTACTCTTTTTTAATTATACCCTGTACCAAGACAGAGCCAGATAACTTTCCCTTCCACAAGCAAGTCAACCACTTAGACTTCTGTCTCCTTATCCTTTATGTGGGAACAGCAGCACTTGTACTCTGCTAATCACAACGTGAAAACACTTAATAACACAAAGTATGACCCAGTGATTCCACCCCGAGGTATATACCCCAAAGAGATAAAGACATATGTCCACACAAAACTTGTACAGGATGTCTACGGAAGCTTTATTTCAGATAGCCAGAGTGGAAACAATCCAAATGTCCATCCACAGTGCCCATGGACACATCAAATGTGGTATAGCCATGCAATGGCATATTATTTGCAATAAAAAGAAATGAAAGTACCAATATATGTTATGGCATGGGTGGAACCCAAAAATATTATGCTGAGTGAAAGGAGACAGTCACAAAAGAGCTTATATTGTATGGTCCCATTTGTGGGAAATCCAGAATAGGCAAGCCTAAAGGAGATTAGGAGTTGTGCAGGCCTGGGGTGGATGGGAGTTGGGATGTGGTGGCTAGCATATGGGTGGTTCTTTTGGGAGTAATACAAATGTTCTAAAATTGGTTTTGGTAAAGAAATAAAATAAAATAAAATAAAATCTAAAAGAAAAGTAAAATAAAATAAACTGTGATGATGAATACAAAACTGAATTTACTAAAAGCCATTAAATTGTAAACTATACATGGGTAATTACCATTATATGGTATGTGAATCAAAACTCAGTAAAGTATTTTTAAAAGAAATCATTTATATGATAATAGGCTTAAAGATTGGTGATGTAGAGATATGAAAGGCACTCAGCAGCACTTCCTACACTTGAATATGCACACAAATCACCTGACGATCCTGTTAAAATGAAGATTCTGATTCAGTAGGTCCAAGGTGGGCCTGAGATTCTCAAGTTTTAGTAAGTTCTTGGGGAAGCAGAGGCCACTGCCTCATGGATCATGTTCCGAAGGATGGAAAAGATGTAGAGAATAGTCTTTTTTTCTTCAAGAATTTAACAAGAATTGGCGAGACAAGTCACCCAGAAACTATTGATTAAATAGTTCTGACTCAGTACTGACTTATTTTGGCCACTGTTTCCTGACTATCGTTATCTTAAGCCAATAATCTTTTCCTTGCATCTATCAATCTTATGTGTAGAAGTCACAGGACATGGGCATGCCTTTGACCCCCAGTTTTTTCCCCTTAGGGCCACCCTCCTCTTTTTGTCCAGGATGCTGAATAGGCAGTTCAGAGCTGAGAGTTAGAGTCTTACCTGTGTGTAAAAATGACTTAGGGAAACCTTAGATTTTCATAGCCCTTAGTAAGTGAACATTGCTACAAATTTCTATGAATCAACCAACCAATGACTGAGGAAATTGCTTGGGGCTCAGGACATCTAGGAGTGATCACATTACACAGCTCAGTGATTGACGGAGAGAAACTTCTCACCCTAGGATTGTGGAACGCCACATGTTTCACTGACTTGAATGAAAACAAATTTCCTGAGGAAGTCTATGGATGCAAGAATGAGTTAAACAGGAAGATTTGTATATTTTTCCCTCTTATGTATTATTTTAAAAATCTAGACTTAGCATCTCTCAAGGTCCCAGATTTTCCCAAGAACTGAATAGTGCCAACTCAGAAGCTTTAAAAGAGGTTTTATGAAGTCTAGGCACAGCCAGCAGCCTCTGCACACTTTGGAGATATTCAGCTCTTTTTAAGACCCTTGTATTGTCTTAGCTTCCTCCGACCTTTCTAGATGATGGGAGAGAGGCACGGCACCTGCAAATCTACCCTGCCGCAGCCAGGAAGGGTCCACTGCAGTCAGCCCCTGGCTCCGGATGCAGAGAATACAGTTGTTCTCGGCCAAAGTAAACACTTCCCCATCTGGGAGGCCCACTGAGTGACAAGCAGCTTTGATGTAGACATCACTCCCCCAGAGAGCTATTCCTTTGGAGGCTGGGGTAAGAGAGGGAAGACGTTTGTCTGCTAAGATGTCCTGCTATCATATTTTGCTTCCTGCAATGCGATCCTCATGAGTTTGGGTGGAAGCGATGACCCTGGCACTTTAAAAGGAAAGTTGCTTCTGAAACCGGATTCTTCTTGGCAGCATCCTGACATGCCTTTATTAGGGCTGATGAACTAATCTGCTGAGGATTTAGCTCACTTTCACAGACCTTTCTTACCAGAAATGGAGAGAAATCAGAGGACTGAACTCCACCCGGTGTAGCTGTCAGAGATACTGGGATAGGTTCATGAGGTCTGTGGATCCCTTTATCCCAGGATAAAGGACATTATTTTGGAAAATTGAATTCCTGTTGCAAAAACATAATGCTGAGAAGTAGCTCAAAAACACAGCACCCTTGGGCCATGGCCAAGAAATAAGAGTGTGTCTTAAAGCTCATCCAAATCTGGGGAAACCCAGAGTGAAGGACCCTGTATAATGAAATTGTTCATTCAAACAACAGTCCTTTAAAATCACTGACAAACATTTCAATAATTCATAAGGTTATGTACATTTACAGTTTTAGGTGGTTCTCATAAAATTTCATCTTAATTTGTGCCTAAGCGTTAAAGAAAAATGTGCTTCCTGTAGAGAGAGTCCCACATATAGGGACTTCCGGTATAGGGAGTTCTCTATGGCAAGTAACTTTGTAAATGCACTGCCTATAGGTCTGAGATCACAGTGTGTTCACCATGCCATTCAGCACTGAGCCCCACTATCCAGAGTCCCGTGGAAGAGATTCTGGGGATCTCTCCTGGGAATGTTGGGACAGCCTCATTATAAACCAGAAATGTCCCACCTAGCTGGTATTATACTAACATTCAGACCGTGCTTTAAGAAAAAAAATCTCATAGTGCAGAGTGAAAAATCAGCACCTTGGAAAATTTGAAGATTCTTACTCTTTTTCTGCCCAGGTAGCCTCAGTTTGTTGCGGAAAATGAAATTTGGTGTTTTATAGTGGTCTGGCAAAAACAAACAAACAAACAAAAAACTCAAAAAAAAAAAAAAAAAAAACTGCACTGCTTTCTCTGTCCAGGCTGACCAGCCTGAGGGAGGGAGACACCTTAGGAAGGTGACCATGCAGTCACAGCTAATTCAATGCAGGCATGCTGCTTGGGGACCCAGAAGCAGAACCTGGTGCAGGGTTTGGCAGGGGCTCAACTGGGCAGTCACCTCAGACATGCCCTTGGGCCCGGCTCCATGAAGCCTCAGTGAAGTAGGGGCCAGCGTTTTGGCAGAGCCAGTGGCCTGAGGAAGAGCAGATGGTCCAAAAGAGAATGTGCTCCCTTAGGGGACGGGTACTGCAGGGGGCATCAGTAGTCTGGGAGTGCATCTAGGGTAAAGCTGAAAATAACTCTAATAAAACTTATGTGCATCTGTTACTACCCACCTCATCACTACACATTTCAGAGAGATGGATACTGTTTGCATCACATGCCTAAAAAAATATTAAAATGTTCCCTTGAATTTAACTTTTGAAATTAATAATAGAGCACTATGTAGTCACTACTGCAGTGGAAGCTGCCCAACATAGGACTGCCAAAGCAGTCCTATGGTGTAGAAGACAGAGACTGTGGGGGTCCCAGTGCAAAGGCAAGTGCATAGGCCTTCAGAAACCATGGTGCAGTTGTGTTGTGGGGGGAGAAGGCTGGGCGGACGACTGATGACCTGGTACCAGTCTGGGTCCCATCACTCACCATTCATAAGCACTCTCTGGCAAGTCGCTTAGTCTCTCTGAAGCTTATTGTCATGCTCTGTGCTTGGGGAGACATTCTATGACCCTGGAGGGGTTGTGTAAGGTAAGCTGTGTGAAAGCCTTTCTCAACTGTAGAGCTCTGTGTGGTTTGTGAGGCGCCGTCTTTCCAAAGCAGTGGCCCTACTCCTCAACTGTAAACCACGCATCATCAAAAATGCCATTGACACAGTTATTAAGCATCTACTGTATACAACATAAGGGGCTAACGAATGGAGGAACAAAGTAGTTTCAGACATGGTCACTACCCTAAGAGGCTCATAGTCAACTTAGAAAGAATATACTACATTGCCACTCTCATCATAACAAGAAAAATATATAGTACCCATCTGCCCAAAAGTGATCAGTAGTGCATCAAGAGCACGGAGTCGGGATCCCTGGGTGGCGCAGCGGTTTGGCGCCTGCCTTTGGCCCAGGGCACGATCCTGGAGACCCGGGATTGAATCCCACGTCGGGCTCCCGGTGCATGGAGCCTGCTTCTCCCTCTGCCTGTCTCTGCCTCTCTCTCTCTCTCTGTGACTATCGTAAATAAATAAATTAAAAAAAAAAAAAAAAGAGCACGGAGTCATGAATGATCCAAGAGTGAGTGAGCACAAAGGAGAAAGGGACACTAACTTTCATGGGCAGGGTAAGACTTGAGTTGAGCGCCTAAGGACAGCCAGGATGCTGATGAATCTCCAGGGAACACCTGACCACATGGTACAGTGGTACTTGGTGGAGAATGGAAGGCATGCAGCTGAGACACTAGTCCTGGGTTTATACTTCATCTATTAACTCATCTTTCCAGACCTCAATTTTCTCTTAAAATGTAGGTCACCTGTCTGGATTCCTACATATATCAGAGAAATGTTGTAAAAAGGTAAATATTTCAAGTACCAGGACTTTAAGTCTTTTGGAACAGAGAAGTCAGGCAAACAAAAAGACTGTTATTATGTCATTCATTGTTTTCCAATGTTTTCATTAGATGCCAAGCAAAAAACTTCTGTTTATGCAATCCAGGGAGTCTATGAATGAAAGGTTGCCCATTATATCAAAAGAAAGCCAGAGTAGCAATACCTGTATCAGACAAACCAGATTTTAAACCAAAGACTGTAACAGGAGATGAAGAAGGGTACTATATCATAATAAAGGGGACTGTCCAACAAGAAGATATATAACAATTGTAGAGATTTATGTGCCCTATTTGGGAGCACCCAAATATATAAAACAATAACACACATAAAGGAACTAATCAACAGTAATGCAATAACTGTAGGTGACTTTCACACCCACTTACATCAATGAACAGATCATCTAAGCAGAAAATATACAAGGAATCAATGGCTTTGAATGATAAACTGGACCAAATGGACTTAACATATGTATTCAGGACATCCCATCCTAAAGGGGCAGAATACACATTCTTTTCAAGCACATGTAAGACATTCTCCAGAATAGATCACACACTGGGTCACAAATCAGTCCTCATCAAGTACAAAAAGACAGATCACACCATGCACATCTTTTCTGACCACAATGCTGCAAAACTTAAAGTGACCACAAGAAAAAATTTGGAAAGACCGCAAATACATGGAACTTAAAGAACATCCTACTAAAACATGAATGAGTCAACCAGGAATTTAAAGAAATTTAAAAATACATGGAAACAAATGAAAATGAAAACATCATGGTCTAAAACTTTTGGGGGGGCACCTGGATGGCTCAGTTGGTTAAACATCTGCCTTCAGCTCAGGTCATGATCTCGCAGGGCTGGGATAGAGCCCCTCATTGGGCTCCCTGCTTAGCAGAGAGTCTGCTTCTCCTTCTGACCCTTGCTCCCCACTCTATGCTCTCTAGCTCTCAAATAAATAAAATCTTTAAAAAGACAAAAAACAAACAAACAAAACCTTTGGGATGCAGTAAAAGCCATCCTAAGAGGGAAGTCTATAGCAACACAAGCCTACCTCAGGAAGCAAGAAAAACCTCAAATAAACAACTTAACCTTATCCTAAAGGAACTAGAAAAAGAGCAACAAATAAAGCCTAAAGCCAACTGAAGAAGGGAAGTAATAAAGATTAGAGCAGAAACAACTGATAAAAAAACAAACAAACAAAAATCAGTAGAAAAGATCAATGAAAGTAGGAGCTGGTTCTTTGAAAAAATAAAATTGATAAACCCTTCGCCAGGCTTATCAAAAAGAAAACAGAAAGGACCCATAAATAAAATCACAAATGAGAGAAGTAAGAGTCAACACCACAGAAATACAAACAGTTATAGGAGAACATTATGAAAAATTATAAGCTAACAAATTGGACAATCTGGAAGAAATGGATAAATTCCTAGAAACATAGAAACCACCAAAACTAAAACAGGAAGAAATAGAAAACTTGAACAGTCCCATAACCAGCAAAGAAATTGAGTCAGTAATAAAAAAAAAAAAAATCTCCCAACAAACAAAAGTCCAGGGCCAGATGGCTTCCCAGGGAAATTCTACCAAACATTTAAGGAAGTGTTAGTACCTATTCTTCTCAAACTATTCCAAAAAAAACAGAAATGGAAGGAAAACTTCCAAACTCATTCTATGAGGCCAGCATTACCCTGATTCCAAAACTGGACAATGACTCCACTAGAAAAGAGGACTACAGGCCAATATCCCTGATGAACATGGATGCAAAAATTCCAACAAAATACTAGCAAATTGAATCCAGTAGCACTTTAAAAGAATCACTCACCACAATCAAGTGGGATTTATTCCTGGGCTACGAGGGTCATTCAAATTCACAAATCAATCAACACGATACATAATTTTAATAAAAGAAAGGATAAGAACCATATGATCTTTTCAATAGATGCAGAAAAAGCATTTGATTTGTACAACATCCATTCTTGATAAAACTCCTCAACAGAGTAGGGATAAAGTGAACATACTACACATCATAAAGGCTATCTACAGAAGACCAACATCTTTTTTTTTTTAAGGTTTTATTATTTATTCATGAGAGACACACACAGGGAGAAGCAGGCTCCATGCAGGGAGCCCGAGTGGGACTTGATCCCGGGACCCCAGGATCATGCCCTGGGCCAAAGCAGGCGCTAAACCACTGAGCCACCCAGGGATCCCGAAGACCAACATCTAATATCCTCAACAGGGAAAAACTGAGAAGTTTTCCTTTCTAGTCAGGAACAAGACAGGGATGTCACTCTCACCACTATTATTTAACATGGTGCCAGAAGTACTGGCCACGCAATCAGACAACAACAACAACAACAAAATGAAAAGCATTCAAATCAGCAAGAAATAAGTCAAACTTTCACTCTTTGCAGATGACATGATACTCTATATAGAAAACCCAACAGATTCCACCACAGAGTTGCTAGAACTGATACATTAAATCAGTAAAGTCTCAAGATACAAAATCAACATAGAGAAATCTGTTGCATTTTTATATATCCCTAATGAAGCAGCAGAAAGAGAAATCAAGGAAGCAATCCCATTTATAATTGTCCCCAAAATCATAAGATACCTAGGAATAAACCTAACCAAAGAGGTAAAGGACCTGTACTCTGAAAACTATAAAACACTGATGAAAGAAATTGAAATGACACAAAGAAATGGAAAGAATTTCATGCTTATGTATTGGAAGAACAAATATTGTTAAACATTTTTTACTACCCAAAGCAATCTACACATTTAATGCAATCTCTATCAAAATACCGCCAGCATTTTTCACAGAACTAGAACAGATAATCTTAAAATTTGTTTGGAACCACAAAAGACCCTAAACAGCCAAAGCAATCCTGAAAAAGGAAAATTATGATGACAAAGGCATCATAATTCTACACTTCAAGTTCTATTGTTAAAAAGCTGTAGTGATCAAAACAGTATGGTACTGGCACAAAAATAGACACACAGATCAATGGAACAGGATAAAAAACGTCAAAATGAACCCCCAACCATATGGTCAACTAATCTTCAACAAAGCAAGAAAGAATATCCAATTGAAAAAAGTCTCTTCAACAAATGGTGTTGGGACAACCAGACAGCAACATGCAAAAGAATGAAACTGGATCACTCTATTACACCATACACCAAAATAAGTTCAAAATGGATGAAAGACCTAAGGGTGAGACAGGAAACCATCAAAATCCTAAAGGAGAACACAGGCAGTAACCTCTGACATCAGCCATAGCAACTTCTTACTAGATATGTCTCCTGAGGGAAGGGAAACAGAAGCAAAAATAAACTATTGGGACTTCATCAAGATAAAAAGCTTCTGCACAGTGAAGGAAACAATAAAACTAAAAGGCAGCCAATGGAATGGGAGAAGATATTTGTAAATGGCACATCTGATAAAGGGTTAATATTCAAAAGAACTTATCAAACTCAACACCCAAAAAACAAATAATCCAGTTAAGAAATGGGCAGAAGATACCAATAGACATTTTTCCAAAGAACACATAGATGGCCAACAGACAGACACCTGAAAAGATGCTCAACATCACTCATCATCAGGGAAATACAAAACAAAACTACAATGAGATAGCACCTCAGCCTGTCAGAATGGCTAAAACTAACAAGGGACACAACAGTCATTAGCGAAGACTGTTGGTGGGCATGCAAAGTGGTGCAGCCACTCTGGAAAACAATGTGGAGCCTCCTCAAAAAGTTAAAACTAGAACTACCCTATGATCCAGCAATTGCGCTACTAGATGTTTACCCAAAGGATACAGAAATACTGATTTGAGGAGATACGTGCAGCATGGTCAACCATAGACAAATTATGGAAACCTCAAAGTCCATTGACTGATGAATGGATAAAGAAGATGTGGGAGATATACATATATAACAGAATACTTCTCAGCCATAAACAAGAATGAAATCTTGCCATTTTCAATGACGTGGATGGAGCTCAAGAGTATTATGCTAAGTGAAATGAGTCAGTCAGCGAAACACAAATACCATGATTTCATGCATATGTGGAACTTAAGAAACAAAACAAATGAACATAGAGGGGAAAAGAGAGAGGCAAACCAGAAAACAGACTCTTAACGATAGAGAACAAACTGAGGGGTGCTGGAGGGCGGATGGGTGGGGGCATGGGCTAGATGGGTGATGGGGATTGAGGGACCTTGTGATGAGCACCGGGTATTATATGTAAG
Organism: Canis lupus baileyi; assembly: GCF_048164855.1. Classification (NCBI taxonomy): domain Eukaryota; kingdom Metazoa; phylum Chordata; class Mammalia; order Carnivora; family Canidae; genus Canis; species Canis lupus. Next base: position 25,654,229 of record NC_132852.1, read on the forward strand.
TGCCGAATCACTAAATTCTAATCTCAAACTAAAGGTTTGCCCATTAAGGCATTCCTTTCTTGGTGCTCAGACCTCAGGGGTAGGGAGTCAAAACTAGACAAAGGACCTGGATTACACAGCCAGGTTTTGTTCTCTAACCATCGTGGTGTCCACTTACAGACACAGCAGAGCCGAGCCTAGCCATTCTCCGGGCTTGTGACATGCTCTTAATGACATCGCTCCAGGAATATTAAGTGTCTCTCTCCCACATCCTTTCTTTCCCTACAAGGTAACTTTAGAGGTACCACAAAGGAGAAATTCCAGACCTTACAAAGCTTATCCCCTGGAAGGTGATAATCCCAGCCCGGTGGCAAACTGCTCCCGTTAGCTGCTCTCAGAGGCCTGCGTGTCCACGCCCTTGTGAGAGTCCTTTTCAGGAGCACTCATGGGCTGGGTGTTGTTGAGAAATGGTCATCCTACCAGAGCTGTCATCCCCACGTAACAACGCTCTTGGTTTTCTTCATTCCAGTGCTGTCTCCGGTGGGCCGTTGCCTTTTCAGAGTTGAAACAAAGGGGGCTGTCGGGTGACGAGCCAGGGCATAGCAGCTGGCACAGACCGAGCCTGTGTGCAGGATGAGGGCTGCTATCAAATGTGTGATTCATGACTGGAGGAGCCTGCCCATTCCAGCTGCAGGGGTGCAGTTGGCACTGGCCAGGAAGGCGCCCTCTGCTCTGCACAGTGTGTGCCCTCTGCACCGGGGAGGCAGTGCAGCTTGCACCCCCACTCCCCTCCCCCAACCCTTGCCTTCACAAGAAACCTTTCCATGGGACGAAACACCCAGTAAGTTCCTTCATTCTACCCATGATTAATCAGCTACTTGAAACAGCACATGACTCATGTTGGACTCTGCCAAGACAAACAGCATCAGGCTCCTTTTGTGTAAGAGTTAACTCCAAGTTCCAGAAACGATTTCAATGAGTGGAGTCCTTGTTGCTTACATTGCAGCGCTCTGAAGTCAGGGAAAGAGATGACCACACTGGAGCCACAGAAAAGCCAAGCCACAGAGAGCCACACAATCTCTTTCTTCTTTAAACACTCTCTGGGAGATTATCCCCAAAGTATTTTCCTCGAAGACCTGGCCATATTCTCTAGGTTGAGTTTGCCATAAGGGATCAATGAAGAGTTTATCAAAGAAATGTTAGGTTCCGAGGGCAAGGACTAGCAGAGTCACTCCAGAGAGGAGTAAGCGCCTGAGGATGAATTTCATCATTTAACTCAGGAGTCTGTTGATGATGCTGACTGCAGTTTGGGACAAATTTCAGGGTTTCCATCTGGGAGGAAAAACAGTCCATATCTCCCAGAGAAAATAAGATGGGTTATCGTAAGGACAAAGGGGCGATACCAGTAAGGGATCATTCAAAGTTTGGTGAATTAATGTTCTCCAAGCAGGGAAAATGATGCTTTTACCACCTTGGTGGATGATGAAACTGTGTTAATTGTCTGAATCAAGTAAGAGGTCAAGTCGCCTCATTGCTTTAAGAAAGTTTTTGTTGACGGGTGCCTGGGTGGCTCAGTCAGCGCAGCAGCTGGCTCTTGATTTCAGCTCAGGTCATGATCTCAGGGTCCTGAGATCGAACCCCAAGTCAGGCTCCATGCTCAGTGTGGAGTCCGCTTGAGATTCTCTGACTCCCTATGCCCCTCCCCCAACTCTCTAAGATGAATCAATAAATCTTAAACAAAAAGTTTTTGTTGACACACTAAGAGAGAAAAGAAAAATGCTCCCGCATCTCTCCTGTACTAACATTTGTGTAAGAAAGAAGACATAGTCTTATAGCTGCTCATTTGTGCAAAGGAAACACAAGAAAGATAAAGAAGAAATTAGTATGTTTGGTTATTACAACAGATAGGTGGAAGCCAGGTGGAAAGGATGGAAGAATGGGACAGGGTTTGGGGGAGGGAACTTTCTCTGAATGTATCTTTTTGAGTAGCTTTGGCTTTTAGTGCTGTGCGATGTTGTACATACTCCAAATAAATACAACCAGGAAGACTGAGGGATAGAGGAGAGGAAATCTCTGTTACTACTTTAGGAAATCAGAAAATTGTCTCCATCATGATGGTGATGGGAATGGTCAATAAGGAAAGGACAGAAATAAAAGGCACAGTTCTTAAAATCTTTCTGACTTTGTAAGGAATCTGTTACCAACTGACGTTGAACTTTACACCACCTAGGGTTCTGTTGAGCCTCCACATCCCTGGAGATCTTTAAGAAAAGACTAGACATACACATGTCTCCATGATTCCAGGAAAGGGCTGATAAGAGTGATATATTAGACTGAACGTTCGTTTCCCCAAAATTCACATGTTGAAATCTAATTCTCAAGGTGATGGCTTAGGTGGTGGGGACTTTGGGAGTTGCTTAGGTCATGAGGGTGAAAACCTCATCAGTGGGATTAGTGCCCTTAATAAAAGAGACCCCTGAGAGCTCCTTTGCCCTCTCCACCATGTGAGGACACAACAATAATCTGGCCATCTATGACTGGGAAGTGGGTCCTCACTAGAACCAAATCTTTTTTTTTTTTTTTTTTTTTTTTTTTTAGAACCAAATCTATTGGCACCTTAATCTTGGCCTTTGCAGCTTCCAGACTGTGAGAAATAAATTTCTGTTGTTTATAAGCTACCCAACCTATGGTATTTTTTGGAGCAGCCTGAGCAGACTAAGACTCATGAATCTCCTTCTGGGGTTGTGGGAAGTTATCGGGGCTGGTTCCAGGCAAATAGTAAAGCAGGTGGTTTGTCTCTGAATCTTGCTTTCTCATTTTCTGTCTTCTCTTCCCTCCTTAAACCTCCATACTTACTTCCGTCAAACTGTCTCCATGCCTGATCATCCCTGATAAGGCAATGAGTCAGAAGTCCGAAGAATCATTTTTAAGAAGTCCTAATATAGAATGTAAAAGTTTTCGTGGCCTAAATGCATCTCAAGTTCTGGGCAGTGGTTTTTGTTGTTGTTGTCGTTTGTTCATTTTTGAAGTAGCTATAATCATTTCTGGTAAAGGATCTATAAAGACTGGAACCCAGCATGTAGAACATACTATAAAAGTGTTATGTTCAAATTCCCACTGGTATAATTCAATACCACGCTGGTTTGTTGGTCTGCAAAAAACTCCTGAGTAAGCTTGACTTCGCTGTTCCCCCCCTCCAGAAAGCTGGAACAGATGGAGCCCTGGAAGGAAAGCTAAGGAGCAGAGAAGAGAGTAGCCAGGACTCAGTAAGGTTCCAGGTTGATCATGGAAGTTCTGGCCAAACCCAAGTTCTCCCTAAATAAATGAATGATACCATTTTGGGGCCAATTTGGACTCTTTTCTTGAACCGATCTGGCTACCTCCTAAACAACTTTCCAGAGTGCAAGTGCTTCCAGAACATCTTTAGTATGGACTAGGTGTCTTTGGCTGTCCCTAACTTGCATTAATTAGCATCGGAAAAGAGAAGAGTAATTTGTTAAGATAGTCACCCCATGGAACTTGTCTCAATCATTTTATTCTTGTCTTCTATTTTTAGCAATGACATCAGTTGGTTTAAATTTTGGTTTCTAATGAATCAATTCCTTTCACACCGCCCTCTATTAAATATGCCAAGCAGATTTTACATGACAAAGCTTCTACTTTAATGAGATTAATAAGCTTATCCTTAGATCTTCAAAGATTTATAGATACTCAGCAGAGTGGGAAAGGCCTGCCTCATTTATTAGCTGTATATTTAAAGAATGGATTTCAGAAAAGTCATTAAAGTAACATGTGTCTTCCCTCTTCAAAATCCTTATAATTGTTTGTGTGCAAGTGCACATCACAAAAGAGCTTTCTCCAGCCCGGAGCTCTTGCAGACCAGGAAGTGTTACACAGAGTGGTAACTACAGCTCCCCAGAGCCCTGTCTTTTTAGATCTGAGCCATGTGTTATGATAAATAAATAATCCCCTTGAAGTGCATATCTTGCTTCTGGCAAGGATATAACAATTTAGATGTACGGCTTCATAACGCCTACAGGAAAGAACTTAGGAGAAGAAAAAAGATTCCACATCTTGGCATGTGAAAGGGAAAGGCCCTGTTAACAACCAAGATTACAAATGGGAAAAGGATATGGGGGCAACCTGACTCAGAGCTGGAGAGAAAAAAAATCTGGAGATTTCAATACTAGTAGTTGGGTCTAAAGCCAAGCAAAAGGAGATGAGTCCACAGATGCCAGGAGTATTGAAGAGCCAAGCCAAGGGTTAGGAGCCCATCATCAAACAGAAGTCCCTGATGGTTTCTGAACTTCAGCTCTGTGGAACAAAATATTGTTTCTGGACTTCATCTGTTTAGTGCTTAAGCTTTCTGTGAGATAAAGCTGTGCATTGCAGCTGTATTTTAAAGTTAAAAAAAAAAACCCCACCTAACTTGAGCCCCTAAATTTAGAGTGGCTAAAGCTATTTGTCCAACCTAATCCATGTAGCCATGTGACTAACCATTTATGGAAAAGGCCAACAACTTACCAAGATGAATGGGTGGCAAGTACCCTGTAGAATCACCTTGATGGAAATAGGCTCGAATGTTATCCACTTGGATTTCACCAATAGTGAATATAAGGAATTGCCCTATCTAGGAAAATGTCTTTTAAGAAAACAATAAACACTGCTCTTGGGGATATCAACCACTGTCTTCAAGAAAAAAAAAAATCCTTGGGGCACCTGGGTGGCTCAGTTGGTTAGGCACCTGCCTTCAGCAAGGGTCATGATCTCAGGGTCCTGGGATCGAGTCAGGCTCCCTGCTCCACAGGGAAGTCTGCTTCTCCTTCTGCCTCTCCCTCCACTTCTCTCTCTCTCCCTCTCTCTCTCTCTAATAAATAAATACAATCTTAAAAAAAAATAAAGGAAATCCTTGACAAATTCCCTTCAAAACCACACACTGGGAAAAGGCCTGTTCCTTACCAAGACCTGAACTGTCCCCTAAAACTCCACAAAGAATTCTGCAGGCAACTGTTTTCTACTTTTTCTAGGTTGGTGGACAGCTCAGAAGTAAGTTAGATGTTTGTAATCATTCTTCTCAATTGGACTTTACTGCTATAATTTCTTCTCACCTTTACTTTTGAATTAATTTTGGTTTTAAGACCTTTTCTACAATTTCAATTTTTTTCCCCCTGAGGTGGGTGGCATATACAAAAAGTGTCATTCATTCAGAGATTTAAAATGTGCCTCTTGAGACATGTGTTTCCAAGTGGCGCTGCATTCCCTTGGCAGAAGGTTTGTCTCCTCCCTCCCCATTGCTTTTTTTTTTTTTTTTTAAGATTTTATTTATTTATTCATGAGAGACATAGGCAGAGATATAGGCAGAGGGAGAAGCAGGTTCACTGCCGGGAACTGATTTGGGACTTGCTCCCAGGATCCCAAGGATCGTCCTCTCCTTACATTTTCTACTTTGCAGTCTTTTACCAGTATTCCCAAACTAGGCTGACACAGCTCCAGTCCACACCAGCATAATAGGCTTCCTCCCCAGGCAGCTTAGAGGAAGCTCCTTCCGGGCATGGTCAGGTGGTCCTTCTTCCCTCTCTCCATCCCCTTCATCCCCTGGCCTCAACTAATTGGCTGAGGGGGGGTATGGAGGGTCCTTAGGCTTCCCCTCCAGCCCCTACAACTAGCACCCATAACAGGAAGCTTGTGGAAGGCTCAGTGTCCCCACCACATCACTTCTCTCTCCTGTCTATCAGAGGGCTACTAGGGTTCCCAAGGTTGATCCTGGATCTCTAATAAAAAAAATTTTTTTTTAAAAAGGCAAAGGCAGACGCTCAATCACTGAGCCACCCAGGTGCTCCCCCACTGTTTATTTACTTGAAATGAGAAAAGAGGAGAGAGCAAAGGGCAGCAAATCGAGGGTGGAGGGTGTGTCCAGAAAATTCCCAGGAATAAACCACTGACAAAATACTGCCCCAAAACAGATAGGTCCTATGAAGAATTATGATTTCTACATTTGAAGGCTCTTTCTCTTGCACAGCTAGAGCTGGAAGCTGGCTTCTTCCGTTCTTTCCTCAATGCTCAAGCAACAATTGACATGACAAATGTGTGGCACAGGCGCTGTCTTCACAGCTGATGCAGCGAAATGGGGACGTATTTACCTGTAGTCCGAGAGGAGTGAAATTAATATGCAGAAGGGGACCTGCGAGATTTCCCTGTCCTGGTTGCTAACCGCATTCCCAGATTTCTAGGACATCCATTAAGAAGATCTTTGCATTTGTTTTACAATCGTCCATAGTTATTAACAAGGTTTTAGAAATTAATTAGCTCACACGTTGGAAGATTACCCTTTAGGTAGAAATACAAGGGTCTTGGGGCTGTCTCCCTTCAAATGAGTAATTAGTAACATTTTGTGTGTCTAGTTTGTGGAGGAAAGATCTGGTGCTTCCTAAATCTCTCCATGTGCTTTAAAGGCATAGTGACAAATATTGACTGCAGTGCATAGTAGGCGCAGTGCGCGAGTTGAATACGTGAGCTTTACAAATGGTAACTGGAAGGAGCTTAGGCCCGTAGGGAGACTACCGGTCTGGGAGCGGAACACCTGTTTTACTCTGGCGCTGCCCTTCTCTAGCATAGTGGAGGCAAAGGGCAGCATCCTTTCCTCCTCCCTGCCCTGCAAGGCTGAGCCTCCTGCCTCCATCACCCCAGCGCCCCTTGGGCTTGGCCCGCGGATGGCAGGTGGGAAACGGAGGGTGAAGAGCTGGCTCTCCCACCTCAGCCCCTGCTTTTGCCTCACCATCTTTCCTTTATGCTCTTAACCCTGCCCACACCTAAGTGGCCCCGTTAAAATCATTTCATGTGAACCATCTGGGGTGGATTCCGCTTCAGCCGGGCCTCTGACCATACATATGGCAACTGGCTTTAGCAAACTGGAAATGGATTTGGAGCAGTGGGGTTGATTCTGAAACTCTGCTGGGTTCATGGTTGAGTCTGGATTCCTCCTAAGAGACTGCTGGGTTGGGAGGAGGGCAGGGGAAGTTGAGAGGGACGAGTGGACTGCCGCTCTAGCTCAGAAGTGAGATCCGGACGCCTCAAGTGGTCTTGAAGCCACTGCTCGGAGGCTTAGATACAATTTAACCCACCAAGATATTAAGGCATCGGGCACTTTGGGGATAAGAGCTTTGCTAATGACTCAACCACCAGAGGGTAAACTGATCCCATGACAAGGTAGCAAAGCCAGAGTCCAGGCTTTGCTCTGTTGGCAGAACTGTCCCCAGCCTCGGCACTGAGCCAGAAGGGTACATAATTGGGCAGCCCCAGTGGCCCAGTGGTTTTGTGCTGCCTTCAGCCCAGGGTGTGATTCTGGAGACCCGGGATCGAGTCCCATGTCAGGCTCCCTGCATGGAACCTGCTTCTCCCTCTGCCTGTGTCTCTGCTTCTCTCTGTGTGTGTCTGTCATGAATAAATAAAATCTTTAAAAAAAGAAAAAAAGAAGGGTACATAATTGCAGGAGGAAACTGGGGAGACTTGGGGACCGGGGGGTGGGGGAAGCAGAGTAGGCAATGACAGCCACAGTCTTTCATATTTAGATATTTTATATATATATTACATCCAAGTATGAGAGTCGTTTGTACCATTTCCCAGGGGAGGCAGAGGTTTCCAAGGCAAGGTCGGGCATGGGGGTGGGGCCGGGGTCAGGCGGGGGAAGGGGCGGCTAGGTGCGGGGCGGGTGGGAGTGGGCTGCGCTCACAGAAGCTGCAGGAGCTTCAGGGACTGCAAGAGGGCCCCCGGCTCTGCGGCCGCCAGGTACTGGCAGCACAGCCAGTCCTCCAGCTCCACCCCGCGCCTGCGGTCCACCGCCCTCTCCGCAAACTTCATCATCATCAGGGCCCGCTTCATGTCGATCCAGTTGTGCAGGGTGCCGCACAGCACCTCCTCCGACGAGCCGGGCTGCTCCAGCAGCTCGCGCCGCGGCCCCCACAGCAGGCACTGCAGCACCCGCTTGGCCTCCCCGATGCGGATGCGCTTGATGGGGTCGGCCTCGAGCAGCAGGTGCGCGAGCTGCTGCAGGCCCGGCGAGTAGAGGGACAGGGCGGGCAGCGCGGGCAGGTCTTCCTGCCGGTAGTCCTGCTCCCGCAGCTGTGCGCGCACCTCGAACGGGTTGGGCTGGTGCAGCAGCTCGTAGATGAGGATGCCCGTTTGGAACTCATCGAACTTGCGGTACTGGGAGGCCGACACGATCTCCGGGGCCAGCCGGGCCTGGCTCTTCTTCTGCTGCAGGTTGGCGGTGCCGCCTGGCTTCTGCTTGGCCTTCAGGAAGTTGCTGATGATGAGCCGGGGCAGGTACTTCTCCCCGGGCGCTGCCTGGCAGGCGGGGGCGGCCGAGGGGCTGGGAGGGACGCCGGCTGGGAGGGTGGCAGGGGGGCAAGGAGACGGAGCGGCAGCGGGGGAAGGGGACGTGGCCGCGGCGGGGGCACTGGGGGTGGCAGAGGAGACAGGGGGAGCCGGGGTGACAGAGGAGGGGCCAGGGGGGGCCTGGGGGAAGCAATGCACCAGCAGCAGGTTCTCCAGGCACAGGTCTCGATGGATGATCCCGTGCTCCTTCAGATGCTCTAGCCCGTTGCAGAGCTGCAGCAGCAGGAAGCACACGCGCCGCTCATAAACCTCAGGTTCAGACTGGTGGCTGGCGGCTGAGTCCCGCACAAAGTCTGAGGCGGTCTGGTGGGGCACCTCCGGGGTGATGACCACCACGCAGTCCTGCTCCTGGGCAGGGGGCTGTGAGGGCGGTGCAGGGAGAGGGTCCTTGGGTGCGTCAGGAGAGGTGAGCATGCTGGAGGGCACGGAGGCCACAAAGTGGCCGCAGTCCTGCTGGATGTTGAAGTGCACCGGCACAGAGGGGCTGCAGTACGAGGCTACTCTGGGCTCAGGGGTCTTGCAGATCTGTGGGGAGAGGGCAAAGTCAGGCCAAAAGTGGAATCCATCATCCTGGGCAGCAAATAGTGTTGGGACATTTGGGTATCCGTTTGCAAAAAAGGTGAACGTAAACCCTTACACCCACCATACTCACAAATCACCTCAAAATGCATCACACAGACTTAGGCGTATGAGCGAAAAATGCACATCTTAAAAGACAACACAGGAATCTTTGAGACCGTGGGTCGGGCAAAGAATTGTCAGATGCCACACCAAAGGCACGGTCCAGAGAAGAAAAAAGTAGATAATGATCAAAGTTCCAAACTTTTGTGCTTCCAAAGATATCACGAAGGAAGGGAACAGATAAGTCATAGGCTGGAGAAAATATTTACAAAACACACACCTGACAAGTGGATTTTTTAAACACAACTGAACAAAAAACTCTTACAACTCAATACTTTGGTGATAAACTACCCAATCAAAAGTGAGCAAAATATATTAATAGGCATTTCACCAAAAGAAAAAAAAAAGCAAATGGCCACAGACACCTGAAGAGAGCCCCACTATCAGGAGTCTTTAGGGAGATACAAATCCAGACCACGGTGGGGTTCTAGTTGCCACTTGCTAGAATTCTATAATAAGAATGACAGACAATAACAGGTGTCTGTAAAGATGTAGAGAATTGGGAACCCTTACAGTTGCTGGTGGAGTGTAAAATGGTGCCATCATCTGGAACACAGTTTGGCAATTTCTTTAAAAGTTAAACATAGGGGCACCTGGGTGACTCAATCGGTTAAGTGGCCGACTCTTGATTTTGGCTCAGGACATGATCTCAGGATCCTGGGACAGAGCCCTGGGTTGGGCTCCCTGCTTAGCTGGGAGTCTGCTTGAGAGTCTTTCTCTCCCTCTGCCCCCTACTCCCCTGGCTCGCTCACTTGCTCTAAAATAAATAATAAATCTTAAAAAAAAAGTTACACATAAAATTACACAATCCAGACAGAAGGAGTGGGGTCCCTGCAGAAAAACGTGCAGGGTGGCACCCTGGTATCAGTAGGAAGACATCATCAGCCCAAGGTGTGGCCTGGACAAACTCTGAGGAGGCCAGACAGGAGTTCACACAGGCAGTCAGCCTGACTCCCCAACCCTTGCACCCGACGGTCACTACCTGACAGCAGATATGTTTGACCACTGGGGAACTCCCTTCTTGGGGAGTCTCAGGGACAGAAGCAGGCCCCCCTAGGATGTGGCCACGTCCCCTCAGGCTGCTGCAGTTTCTAGATCCAGGGAAAAATGCGATGCCTGCTAGCTGGCATGGCCTGCAGGGCCAGCCAATTTTATTGGCGCTGCTAGATGGCCACACACTATCCTCCGAGGGTGAGTCATGGAGCTGAAAGGAAACAGAAAGCTCTCCAGGGCTGGGGATGCCCAAGTGCCCAAGGCACTCTCTGAACTGGAGGCAGGAATAAACAAGCAGGTGATCTCAAGCTCCGCTGGGGAATCCCCGCAACCATCTCTCTCCTGCCTCTTCAACATCTTCTTGTTCTAATGACAGCGCCAGCCGCCTGAGGATCCTCAGCAGCGCTAATCCTCCTCTGGCTGCCACACAACTGGAGTCTCGAGCCAGAGATCGTGGCCTTCTGGCAGGCCTCAATTTCCCCGTAATTCCACTGAAAGGGACAGAAGACAGTCTGTGGTCTCTTCTCCCAAAAGGATACAGCGCAGCCTCAGCCATGCTCTACGGAAAGGTAGGGACTGGTACCCGACCCTGCGGAGAAAGGCCCCTCGCATCTACCTGTCACATCGTCCTGCACACAGCCCACGATCACCCCTCAGGCTGCTGCGCTGCCGCACACGAGGGGTCACGGCAGTGTTTATGAAGCGCCACGTGCTAACAGGGGACATTTTCAGGAGTTCTGTTGCAAGCACCTTTCCAAAGAGATTTATTTAGATTGCAGCTATACAAACCTCCTCAGCATAAATGCCCAGCCTCCGAGGAAATATTTAAAAATAACTTGGGGGGCGTGCAGGAGGGCATGGGGAGGGAGGTAACACATTTAGTAATTTCTCTATTATAGAAGTAAAACAGAAATAAAATGGCAGCACATCTTCTTCCAGACATTGCTTCCTATTACACTAAGAGAAATGATTCGGGAACACTTATCTGAGGGACGTTGTTGCAGACTGCATTCCAGCCCACCCAACTATATTTGGTTTTTATTTTTTCAAAGATCTTATTTATTGATTCATGATACACACACAGAGAGAGAGGGGCAGAGACACAGGCAGAGGGAGAAGCAGGCTCCATGCAGGGAGCCTGATGTGGGACTCAGTCCCGGGACTCCAGGATCACACCCTGGGCCAAAGGCAGGTGCTAAACTGCTGAGCCACCCAGGGATCCTTATATTTGGTTTTTAAAGGCAGTCTTCAGAAACACTATTAAATGAAAGCGGGGTGAGCCTGGGTGGCTCGGTTGGTTGAGCATCTGCCTTTGGCTCAGGTTATGATCCCAGGGTCCTCGGATAGAGCCTGGAGTTGGGCTCCCTGCTCAGTGGGGAGTCTGCTTCTCCCTCTCCTTCTGCTCCTCCCCATTGTATGCTTTCTCTGTCTCTCAAATAAATAAATAAAATTAAAAAACAAACCCCAAAAATGAAAGGGAATTTGCAGTCTTCCAAAAGTGGCCTCACATATAGATCCCAACCACCATGTACAGACTCATCTGCCGTGCCATCTGTGGATATGTGGGCAAAGTGCTGCTGAGGTTGGGGTCATTCTCCTCCTGTGAGAGCCTCTCGGCCACCAGACACCAGCCCACCTCTTCCATGTGTGAGGCACTGGCCTACTAAGCATTTTTTACAGAGTCTCACTAAATCCCAGACAACCTAACAAGGTAGGAGGAGGTAGATGCTGCTACAAAAAAGGAGACAGAGGCTCCAAGGGGATAAATTATTTGTCCAAGATTGTCTAAGTGAGATGTGTTCCAGGGATCAAAAATATGGGCTTGGGAGTGAAAAGGACCTTGGCTTAACTACAAACTCCGCAAACACTGGCAAGTTACAATGGATTCTTGCTATCTGCAGGATCTGTGTGCCACAGACATGAATGAGTGAATACTGACCCATTGCTCCTTAAGGGAAATCGAAGGCAAAGCTCTTACGAGCGTCTGGTCACAACATTTTTACCAAGTGGCCAGCACAGAGCCTTGTTTTGTGTGTGCTTCTGTCTAAAACTGCCTTAGCAGTAGCTACTGTTGATTTGTTAACCCAGAACTCACAGCAGACAGCGCCGGAACTCGTGCCTGAACGAAGCCTACCTGACATTCTCCCAGAGGCACATCACAACCTTTTTGAACTCGGGAACACTAGGCAGGACTTCAGTGCTCACTTTGGTCCTTCTCGACAGTGAAATCATCACCACAAAGCATGAAAATGTGAAGAACGAGGCAATAAATAGACCACAACAAGACACCTGTTTATAGATGAGTGCTGAAACAAGGAGCCGGAGCCTTGCCGGGTTCCACCTGGGCTGGGGATTCCCACATCGGGTGATTCACGTTTTCCCCAACTCTGTGCATGTGGGGAAAAAATGATCTGGGGTTACACATAAATTTTAATGAGTGAATTCAAAATTACGGAATCCACAAATGATGAGGATCAAGCTTATTGGTCTCGGACTGTTTTCTCCTCTGCAGTGGGGGCAGCAATAGGTCCCTTCTCCCGGGCCATGGTGAGCAGTCAATGACACAGGGCAGGTGCGGCTCTCAGCACTGTGACTACCCCAGGGTGAGCTCTCACTGGAAAAGGTTGCTATGGTGATTGCGCCGCAGGTCTGGCTGGAGCCACGTGGTGAGGCAATCCAAAGCTGGCTTGCAGGTTATTGTACAAACCTGGGAAGTGCAGCTGTCCAGGGCCTGGGAAGTGTTTCCAAGGGTCCCATTTCTCAAGGGTTATCAAACACCACTGACAGTCTGCCCAGAGAGCAAATGAAGGAGCAGAGTGAAATGGCAACTGATCTGGATGCATTTCAAAATCAGTGACTAGTCCTTAGCCAGGACCCCCAGCTTCCTCATTGTCCCGCATCTGAGAAGTCAGCACAGTGCACAGGCTGGGGAGTGGGGGGATCCCAGGCAGGTGCCCCTGAGACCTATTTTTTTTTTTTTTTTTTTTTTACAGTGCTGGATGGTTGGGGTGGGTAGAGGAAGGGGAGTGGGGGTGGGGAGGCTTCTTTACCCTCACCCCCTCTTCATCTTCAGGGAGTCTGTGCTTGGGTTTTGGTGCAAGACCACACAAACCTTTGGTTCAGCTCACATTTCAAACATTTTGCTGAGCCAAGTCCTTACTTGAAACTTTGGAGTTACAGCCTCATTCGTGGCTAAAAATCTGGGCTAAGTCACGTTTGTTAAATAAAGAAGGCCCAGCTGGCTTAACACAGGTCCCTAATTACCGAACTGGAGTTCTGGTTGAGGAATAAAGCAGCTCTGAAAACTCACACACAGCTGACGAGCCCCCCCAGCCCCCCACCCGCCCCCCCATATTCACGGAGCAGGGCTACAAGAGCTGACTTTAATCTCCCGGCTGCTGCAGGGCGCTGAGCCCACGAACGGAGGGCCCGGCGTTTAGTGGGAGCAGGTGTGAGCTGCTTTGGTTACAGGGGACTTGCATGCAAGCCCCTGCCTGGCACCAGGCACAGATGAGGTGGGCTCTGCGACAGAGCGGCGGCGCAGGGCGGGCGGGGGGAACCGCTGGGTCCCGCGGCTTCCAGATGACTGCGTTCGTCTAGACTGCAGCGCTAATGAAGTGGAACAGCTGCACGTGGGAAATGATGTTCCAAAAGCCCCCACCCCACAATCACCAGGCTGGGCACGCTTGCAAATTGGTACCGGTGTTCTCTAGACTCTAGATATTTGAGGCTCTTCTCCAAATTTCCATTTCCTGCGTCGCAGAGATGGTCTTTGAGCTGCCACGTCTCTGGCAAAGTCAGATAGGACACCCCGGGACTCTCTCCCTTAGAGGGCTATCCTCTCCTTTCCTTATGGTTTACATTTCTGATGAAATGAGGAGGAACGCTTGTTTTCAACCTCCTCGGGGAAAGCTGGATTTTCTGCATTGTTCTTCAGAGAACGTGACTGATTCTGCGTGATTGTAGGAGGTCCTGGATCCAAGCTGCACCTGACAAGCACTTAGAACTATAAAAACCAGACCCCTTTGCCCCGAGATTCTGATCGGGGCAGAAGTTGTGACAGGCAGCGCCTTAGGTCTTGCGGCAGGGTCACGTCACTTTCTACCCCATGGCAAGAGGGAGGAAGACTCTTCCACCGGGTTCTCTCCTCCTCCAAATGGAGAGGCCCTGCATGAGCCTAGGTCCAGCCTCAGGAGCGGGGTGGCTGCGGCTGATGTCCTTGACCCCAGGGAAGGGGAGGAGGGCTGGTGCACAGATCACCTCCTCAGGTTCCCTGGGGCTAGCAGGAACCCCAGGCACCTCCTGGCCTCAGTCTTCCAGCAGCTCACATTTGCATCCCTTTCACGGGCTGGGGTCTGAGCCCACCCTGATAATCGGGCTCCTTTTCAGCTCACTGGCAAGTCCACTACTTCCCCTCTACAGAATCCAGCGCCATCCTAACAGGAAGGGAAACACTGGGATTGTTTCTTTTTTGCTTTTAACTGTGGCTGGAGAGTGGCAGGGTGTAATCACTTACCAAGAAAGTTTAGATACAAAGAGGCAATGAGATTCAAGAAATCCACAGACTCTCACACAGGTCTCCTTAATGTTTTCCTCCATCTGGTGCCTGTCATCTTAGCCATACCTGCCTTGATTTCTGGACCCTCAGCTGGATCCTCCCTGGAGCCATACTGCCCCCACCACCCTGTTTTTTTTTTTTTCCTAGTAAGGTAGCAAATAATTATATGTAGCCCCCCAGAACATACAAATCGGGGTTTACCCATCTATCTTTTATCTTTTTACCCGTCTATCTAAAACTAGATATCAAGTTTTATCTAACTTGGTATCACCAAGTTCTTCAGAAAAAAAGCTCACAGTAAAAGTCACTACCATTTTCCTTGGCCAATAATCGTAATAGCTTTAAAAACCCCACTAGTAAGCAGGAAGCTACCCTCCCTCCCGAGACCATTTCATGTTCATTCACTATTTGTATTTCTTTCTAACTGGAAATAAAAGAATATCTGGGGACAGGTGATCGCAGGAAAAAGAGCTCCTTTCTCGCTCTCCACAAAAGCTTGCATTTATAGGAGAACTACAGAACTACCAGGTAACCAAGGGACAGCAAAGAAGATGAGAAAGGAGGCCACATGGAAGGACCAGCATGTGTGGCACAGACCACAGTGGCCACATGGGTGCCAACAGTTTGGCCCACTTGCTGAGAGCTGCACCCTGAGAGAGAAATGGAGCGGGGGGAAGGGGGGGGTGGTTTGCAACAGCCCTGATCTGGTGGCAAAGATTAAAGAGCTGTGTTACCTTGGGCTAGTCACTTAACTTCTCTGAACTTCGTTTCTTAACTGACAGGATGGTAGCAGAAGTGTTGAGGGTAAGACAAAGCAGCACTCCCATCCATCTCAGCTACCAGCTAGCTGTAGGCAGATTACTTAATCATGTTGAGCCTCAGATCCCCCATCTGAAAAACCTCTGTGTCCTGTGACGATACGAGGTCATGGAGTGAATCCACCTAAGACACTTGTTGCATAGTGAATGCTTCATCAATGCAATTACTCTTAGTGCTCAAGATGATGCCTAGGTCTGGCTCTCTCCAGCTCTAATATTTGAAGAACAATTATCTTCATTGGTTATCTCCCATCTTAGGTTACAAGCTCCATAGGAGACTTAAGTTCACCTCTATCTACTCAGATCTTTACAAAATGTCTGGTATGTAGTAGGCACTCTGTAAAAATCTGCCGAATAAATGAACAAACTCTCTGCTGCCTTCAAAGACAACTTGTTTCCCTAATCCAACTAGATCACACAGGTTCACTCCTGGAAGCAGAGGATGAATGTGGCATTGACACTACAAATCTCACTGCACCATGTCCTGGGCCGGGCTGAGAGTGCTGAGTGTTAGTGGGAAGCTCAGGCATCAGGCCTGCACCTGCAGCCCAGACAGTAAGAGGACCTGCTGGAGCTGTGGCCTCGTCACAGCCGGGGCCAGCTGTCTGCGGTGCAGAATGGAAGCAGGGGACAGGGTGGTACCTACTTTCACAGCATAGGTGCTGCCGGGGTCCTCGGAGCAGGTGGCGCAGTAATAAATGGCATCCCCCGAGTCACAGCAAGGCTTGTTACAGGTCAGTTTGAAGAGCGACCAGTTATTCTCATTGAAGCGCAGCTCCTTTTTCTGGCCGCCCATGAAGAGGTCCTCACACTTGGCCGAGAGGCGGACCAGGGACTGGGCATAGAGCCCCCCGAGCTTGGTGTAGGTGCCCTCCTTGCTGCTGATGCTGCTCAGGAGGCTGTGGAGATGGAGCTGGGTGCTGCCGGTGGACGCCTGGCTGGACACGCTCAGCTGGGAGGCCGAGGCCGAGGGGACCCCTTTGCATTGGAGACCGGGGCTCCCACAGCCGCTCTTGCTGCCCACCAGCCCTGGGGCTGGCACCCAGTGGCCGCTGCCTTTGAAAGTTTTCTCCAGGGGCTCGGAAGAGGAGAAGATGTGATGGTGGCGGCTCCCCGGGCTCGAGGAGTAGCTGAAGTGGGACTCTTCGTGGGCACACACATTGCTTTCTGAGTGGCTGAGGTTCAGCTTGGGACTCGCTGTTCTTGGCTTAGGAGAGCCTTGGGTCCAGAAGAAGCCGTCGGGTGAGGAGGCTGCCCGGCTCACTAACTTCTTCTGGGGGAGTGGTGGGGGCTGGAGGGGGCCACCGGGGGACACATCCTCAGTGAAGCCCGAAGGGAATGGAACAGGAGCAAAGAGCTTCTTCCCACTGTTGGTGGGGGAGTGCGCTGGCTCGGACGAAGGCCCTGAAATTGAGAAGCAGCGACAATCAGGCTAGAGGCCAATGCCATTCAGTTCTGGGGTCCTGTGGTCAAAGGAATTTATTTTATTTGTATCTACCTCTTAGGGACAGCAAATGCACAAGGAACAAAATTCGAAATGCAAAAAAAAGGTATAACGGTGTCCATGAAGTCTTCCTCCAACCCTATCCTTCTACACCCAGTCGCCCTTATGGAGGGAACCACTGCTGGCAATTTCCAGGGATCCTACCAGAGATGTGCCAAACCAGTCAATTACACAAAGGAGATATTTCACATCAGATGTACGGATCTATTCACTTCTTTTTAACAGCAATCCCATATCATCATAGGCAAGTATCATCATTTATTTAACTGATCCCCTTGTGATGGACACTTAGGTTGTTTCTAACATCTTGCAAGCCATGCCTTCAACGGCAACAGCAAACCTGAATGTGTGCTTTGAATGGATCTTTTAAAAAGTTTGCAGAGGGTACAATTTACCTATAGTAAAACTCCCCTTCTTTTTTAGTGTGTACTTCTTTGAGTTTTGACAAACACCCTGGTGCCTTTTGGGGGGCAGGGATGACCCAGAAATATCTCAGAAGGCAGAAGTACATGACTATAAATGAGGAAATAAATCTCAAGGGACCCCCAATTCCCAGAGTGGGGCATGTAGATGCTGACCTGTCAGAGGGGGGAGGCTCCATTGCAGCCTCAGCTGTCCCCCCACCCCCACCTCGCCCCCACCCCGAGAACATGGGTTCAGAATGTTCAGAAGCGTCACAGTGAGCTACAGGGCCAGTCTAGACAGGATGAAGAGAGGACTTCACTCTTTCTATCAGCATAGAAAATGGAGGTTTCACAATGAAACAAGCTCAGGTAAAACTATGCGGCAGAGGGGCGGGGGGGGGGGGGTGCCTGGGTGGCTCAGTGGTTGATTGTCTGCCTTCCGCTCAGGGCGTGATCCTAAAATCCTGGGATCGAGTCCCGTGTCTGGCTCCCTGCTCATTGGAGAGCCTGCTTCTCCCTCTCCCTCTGCCTCTCTCCCTGCTCATGCTCTCTCTCAAATAAATACAATCTTTAAAAAAAAAAAAATGTGGTGGGGTGGGGGGTAGGAAGAAGCATGGCCACTGGGCACAGAAAAGGGCAAAGTGAAATAGCCCTCATTTCTTTCTGACGGGAGGATGTCCCCACTATTTTGACAGCAGCTTTTAGGGCGGTAACAGAAGCACTAAATGTAGTTGTAGGTCGTAAAATGCATCCTAGTACCCTAAAGGTGAAAATGTGAGAGAAATGCGGGTCTCCGACTCAAGGGCACAGTGACATGCGCCCCTTGTGGAGTGCCCCAAGCTGTGTCATCTTAAGGGCAGGCCATGGGTGTCTCTGTGCCTCTCCCCACCTTGGCAGGATGCCGGGATGCATGAGGTGCCACAAACACCGGGGGCCCAAGCACATACCGAAAAGCCCCAAAGGAAGCAAACTGTTCATTTTGTGTCGATGCACGTGATCTTTCTCAGGCTGCTCCTGAAGAGTTAACAACTTTCTCTGCTCACACTGAGTCCCCCCTCTGCTTTCTCCAACCAAAGTTGGGACATATTCTGGGGACAGAATGACCCCTCCAAGGAACAAGCACTGACTCCAGGCCTCCCCGAGGTCAACCCTGGGTCTCCTTACTCAGGATACTCCGTGAGGAGGGGGGGGTCCCCTCGCCCTGGGCAGAGTGGGCACTGACCTCTGTGCCACAGCTTGAATAACGCGAGCTGTGTCAGTGAGGTGACAGCAGGGGCCTCCCGTCCAGGACAAGCCCAAATGCAAAGCTTACAGCAGGACAATCCCAAGTGCAAAGCATGCATGCAGCCTGCAGGACGCAGGAGCTGGGAACCCAGCCCCACAGTCTGGTGCAGCACAGAGAGGCTGTCGGGCCCACACCAGCACCTTCCCTGGCTCTGCTGTCTCTCTTCCCAGACCCCAGAGAAAGCCCAAGGCCTCTCACACTCCCACATCTGCAGCAGGCAAGCGCTCTTGCTGCCCAGTAGCTTATCAAGATCACAGTTACGTTTTCCTTCCCACCTCACCCTGCGTTGCTAATGACAGGCGGGGCGCCTGCCAGCAAGGCTGAATGAGTGATTTATACCCACCCAGGGAGGCCAGGGTGATTATAAACTAAGCAGCAGTGGCACAGTCAGGCCAGGCAACCTTACACACCCTTGTATTGTCCTCATGGGGGGGGGGGGGCAAGCGATAGCCAGCCATCCAGCCAGCCAGAGAATGGAGACTCTGATTGCAGCTGATCTTGGCAGGTTCTGGAACCCTGCGGTCTGTGGGACCCCTGGCCCACACTCTCCAGGAAGAGACTTTTCCCCTCTCAAGGGTGCAGGCAGCAATGGGAGCAGATGCAGGCTAGGGCCGTATAGTCACTTCCTCTCTGTCCTCCCTCTAGCAGAGGCTGAGAGAGCAGAGGGGGGATCACTCACTGGCCCCTGGGCTGAAAATGGAAAAGCAAAACCCTTATGTGTGGGGTTCTCACAGGATACTCAGCTTCAGCCACCAAGTACCCAGGTGATGAGCAAGAGGGCAGCCAGATGGAAACAGGTCCGTTTCCCGGCCTTTCTGCATTCTGGACAGCAGAACGTGTCGCAAGAGTCTGATCTCCATTTATTATCAACAGACAGAAGTGGGGGACAAGGAGGGGCAGGGGAGTGTGAGCAGAGTCTGGTCAATGCTTTAATCTGTGTCTCCAGTGACAGGGACAGCCTGGGTATGGTGAGGACTCCTTCTGGTCCCCAGTCCGGCTGGCCAGGGTGTTTCTGACAAATCAGTTTCTGGACTAGTTGCCTCTTTAAGCCTTGTGCTAGTTCCTCATCCTTAGTGGTTTGCCTTCCTTGCCCTCCCTGGACAGGTCTCCGGAACACCCCCATCACAGCCTTTTCTGCCTCGTCTGTGGTCTGAGGACAGACAGCAGGACCAGCCCCGAGCTCGTGCTATCCTCACCCAGCTGAGTTCCCTCATTTAAAAACTGACTGAATCACAGCACAGCCAAGGCCCCTTCCAGCATGAATAGTCTATAATTTTAGCCACTCTCTCCATTTTCAATCTCTCCCAATGTGCATTTTGTCTCAAAGCTGTCCCCAAAATAAAACACCTCTAAGGCAGAGGGCTCTCTTGCTTCCACGGATTCTCTACCCTAGTTCCCTCAGCTGCCCCTGGGGTCAACTTTTCAAACTGTAAGGATAGCAGGAATCTTAAAAAAAAAAAAAAAAAAAAAAAAAATTCTGTAACACTTCTTATTCCCTAGATTACCAAAGAGAATCAAGAGGTTCTGCTTTCACACCAAAAATAACTTGTGTGTTCAGGCAGTTGGAAGGAAGTGATTTTTCTCCCTTGCCCTATGGGTGTTCTCTCGATTTCCTGTGGGAACTGTGTTAGTCAGCGGCTTTGATCAGATCTACAGGTAAATCTGGCAAGGAGTACTGGGTATTAGGGGGAAAATGGTTCATTTTCCTTTATTTCTGAGATGCTAGGTGTTGGTCACCCAACAAAGCCCGTACTGATCAGAGGAGGTCACTGCCTAAGAGTGCTCCCCAACCACACACGTCCCCAGCAGGGCAGGGCTGTAGTTACCGGAACCTCATCCAGGGAAGTGAGGCTCACCCGAAATGTGCACGTTACCCGTATCATTAGGAGTTATGTACACATACTGTGATTTTGAAGTTAAAAAAAAACATTGCTTAGTTCTGTAACAGGCATGACCATCTTCTGACCTGAGGCATTCTTCTTAACTTATGGTTTCTCCCTCTCTCCTCTCTCTCTCTCTTTCTTTCTTTCTTTCTTTCTCTTACAGTTTCTTAAAGTTTTTCTCCAGATTTGGAACCATAGCTAGTGAGAAGAACACACTTCACTCTGAGATCCCCTGGGGCACCTCAGGACCACATAACAGCTCAGCTGGTAGTATTCCCAGGGCTACTTGGAAAGAGATGTCAACATGTGGCCCTTCTCGATGAAACTGATTTCTCTACCATGAAAAAAGCAGTACCTATTTGCTATGGGACCAGAGGGCTCCCGTGAAGACCCACTCTGATTCTTCTAGTTGCTTCACTCTTACATGGGGAGCCTCCTCATGAACACGGCCATAGGCAACACAGCAGCTTGATTCCTACTACAGTTGACTCTTGAACGAATGGGGTCAGAATGAATGAGTCCACTTACACGTGGTTTTTTTTTTTCTTTTAAATAAATACAGTACAGTACTGCAAATACATTTTCTCTTCCTTATGATTTTCCTTTCTCTAGCTTACTTTATTATAAGAACATAGTATAGGGCAGCCTGGGTGGCTCAGCGGTTTAGTGCCACCTTTGGCCCAGGGCCTGATCCTGGAGACCCAGGATCAAGTCCCACATCGGGCTCCCTGCATGGAGCCTGCTTCTCCCTCTGCCTGTGTCCCTGCCTCTCTCTCTCTCTCTCTCTCTCTCTCTCTGGGTGTGTGTGTGTCTCTCATGAATGAATAAATAAAATCTTAAAAAAGAACATAGTATATAATACATACAACGTACAAAATATGTGTTGTTTATGTTATGAGGCTTCTGGTCAATAGTAGGCTATTAGTAGTTATATTTCTGGGGAGTCAAAAAGTTATATTTGGATTTTTGACTGTGCGGGGGGTTGGTGCTGCAACCCCTATGTTTTGTCAGGGTCAAATGTATTTGCAACAGCTGACACACTCTGCATTTAGAAAAGCCAGAAAGAAGAGGGGACGAATATGCCTTGACACCTAAAATAGTTGCAAAAGTCACAGGCAAACCACTGGTTCAGGAAAATGTGCCTAAAAAAGTCCTGAAAAATGTTGGCCAACAGCCTGTATTCTCAGGACTCAGATTCAACAGCAATGAGAAGAATTCAAATATGTCCTGGTTTTATGCTGGTGTTAGATCACCCCGTTTCCAAATTCTGGCTTATAGCTAAGAGTATAAAAAAGGTGAGAAGAATGGAAAATACTTTTCTGGGAAGTTTGCCTCCATTACAGTTACATCATTGGTAGGTTTTTAAATGGCTTTTTTAGACTAATTGGGCCAGAGAACTCCAAACCCCAGCTCCTACATTTTTCTTCCAATTTCCTATTCTGCATATAAAGCCAGTAGCCAACCACAGAGTAGAACACCTCTGCATCTCTACAGTGCGTGTGTTTCAGAGAAGAAAAAGTGTTTCTAGTGGGGAAGTGACACATCACATATGGTGTGCTGGCTGGGATCTTACAAAGACCAAGGGGAAGGTACACTAGCTTGGGACCATTATATTTAGAAAGCAGAGAAGAAATCAGGATTTCAGTGGCTGGGATAAAACAGCTTAAAGCCAAGCAGAAAAACAGGCCAGAAGTTCAAACGTAGTACTGTGATGTTTTCTTTATTATAGAGTCCTCTCCTTTGCTGGGTTTTAATAGCTACTTTCATTGTTCTCTTCAGCCAAAATGAGAGGTAAGCTTATGCAGGAAGTGGTCAGTCCAGTTTTGAGCTGTGTGAATGAGCCTGTCTGGCTCCCTTGGTGCACAGCTCTGCCTTCTGACAGCAGCTGGCTAGAGCAAACAGAGGCCAAGGGTAGAGTCATGGTAAGGGGTACCTAAGCTCCAAATCCTTAGCTTTTGGGTCTAGCTATTCTCCAACTGCAGGTAACATGAAAGCAAATTGACTTTTCTTTTGTTTGAAAAACTTGGAGTGTTCTATGGACCATTTTTCAAAATGAGAATACAGATTGTATAGCTGGAAATGGCTATATAGATTTATCTATTCATTCATCTACTGTTTCCTGAGCACCTACTAAATGCAAGGCCTAAGGAAAAAAGCAGATGGATAAAAACTCTCCTATGGCCTGTGGCCTCACTCAGTGAAAGCCACCTAGGTGGGCACCTTGCCAATGGTGCACACAAGTGGCACTCTTGCGGGTTTCTGCCAAAACCCTCTTCCCACCCCAATGAGACGTGAAGCGGGTGGCAGAGGGAATGTTCTACCCTCCTATGTAGCTTTTTCCTCCAAAGAAAAATAGTGCAAACTCTTGTTTGGTCACACAATCAGAAAGGCTCAACAATTTTCAAAAGCTAAAAAAATAAAAGGCAGCCAAGTATCCCTTCAAAAGGATCCCTTGCTTTCTCAAGAAGGTAAATGCGGCCTGAAAATGGAAGCATATTATTAACATTTTACAACTGGAAGGAAAATGTGGCATTTGCGAGGAGTCTCTCTGGAACACTTAATCATCCCAAGAGACAACAATCAAGATGTGAATGCAATTTACATGCAAAAGAGGAGAAGCCCTGGCTCAGGAAAACTGGCTCATGGAAAGCAGTCCATGCCCACTGCCTCAGTGTGGCTCCAGAACCCTGCACTTTCAGTCTCCTGTGAGAGCACAATCATTTACAGTCTTCTCCCAAATTAACAGCAAAATTAAAAGTTAGTTCAAAGTATTTTCACATGCTGTTGATGGACGCGTACAGTGACATTTTGCAGGATAATTTGGGAACTTCTATTTAAAATGCCTATACGTTTTGACATATCGGTTCCACTTCTCTTAAGAACTTATCTTACAGATATGTCCACCAAATTATCTCAAAGTGTGCCACAGGGCCTTACTGGAGACTGATAATGAAAATCACCTAAACATGCATTGTTAAGATAGGGGTTTACCAATTTGCACCATGACAAAATATGCAGCATTAAAAAAAATGAGATAAATTTAGAGGTTCTGATTTGAAAGACTTCATGATAAACTAAGTATAAAAATGTGTCAAATTGAGGTTTATGATATTTTAAATATGGATAAAAATTTCTGAGAAAATACAGAAAAGTATGCTCAAATATGTCAAAAGTGGGAGTTGGCTTAGAGGGTATCTAATGACTTTGATTTTTCAACTCATGTCTTTCCCCATCATGTGAATTGTTATCATGTACTGACCCTACTGAAGTAAAAATAGGTATTTTAAAAATTCAGTTTAAAGGGAATTGTTTAAACTAAGGTAAAGCTTCACTTTTGTGATTCTGTAAGGGTTCAGGCCACAGACAATATTAAAAATGAGTATCTTCTCCTTGGGATAGCTTCTTCATCCTTCACTAATAAATCACTAATAATGGGGCACCTGGGTGGCTCAGTGGTTGAGCGTCTGCCTTTGGCTCAGGGCATGATCCCAGGGTCCTGGGATTGAGTCCTGCATTGGGATCTCCGTGAGGAGACCGCTTCTCCCTCTGCCTATGTCTCTGCCTCTCTCTCTCTGCATCTCTCATGAATAAATAAATAAAATCTTTTAAAAATAAATAAATCAGGGGATCCCTGGGTGGCGCAGCGGTTTGGCGCCTGCCTTTGGCCCAGGGCGCGATCCTGAGACCTGGGATCGAATCCCACGTCGGGCTCCCGGTGCATGGAGCCTGCTTCTCCCTCTGCCTATGTCGCTGCCTCTCTCTCTCTCTCTCTGTGACTATCATAAATAAATTAAAAAAAAACAAAATTAAAATAAATAAATAAATAAATAAATCACTAATAAATCTAATAAATCTCCCAGAACAGGACTCACGACTCAGCCTCTCTCCATAGGGGTGGGGGATGAGGGAGGGCCTAACCATCCACATTAGAGCAAAACACCAAATGTAATGTGTTAGACCAAACCTGCCAATTTGGGATCCAGTGCTCTGATGGCCCATTTGATAGAATACACTAATTTCAGCTGGCGGGTTTTAGATGCCTTTTTCAGGGCCGTTTTTTTTCTTCCTACAGTGTCCCAGGTAACAGCCTGAGCAGAGGAGCAAATGCTCATAAGGTCAGGCTGTCACTGCTCACTGATGTCTGATCTTTATGGACTTCTGGTCTCTCCTCCTCACAGCACCCTCCACCCCTCCCTGCCCACTTCCTGGCTTGATTTTGTTCCCCTTGGCACTTACTGCTGTCTGACATGCTAGCTTTATCGTTTTCCTTGTTCCATCTCCATCCACTGCAATGTGAAAGAAGAGACTGGGCATTTTTTTGTCATTGCTGTATGTTCAACATCTAAAACTGTACCCAGCACAAGGATTCAACAAATCTCTATCGAATCAATGACTGCATTAATGTATATATTTAAAACAATCCTCTGGGCCTTAATACTGAAAAGGAAGTTGGCTACTGTTAAGATATTTCATTAACTCGGTTGTATCCCTGGTTTGTTAGCTATAAAAATACTAACACTGACCTGGTACATACCTTCATGTGAATTCATACCTATATTCACTGTGTGGTTAGATCTCTTATCTATTGCTTGTGCCAACAGTTTCAGTTCAACAGAGCACTTTCTAATCCTCCTGTACTATGGGAACCTGGCATCTGTGATGTTTGTTAAACTGTGGAACTGAAGTTTAACATTATCCTAAATCAAAAAAGGAAAATGATCCTAATGTGACATTAGGTTTACCTATTTAAAAGGAACCATTTAAAGCATGAGAGTCTTCTGATGACCATTTGTTTCTTGCTTTGTTTTCTGATGAGCATTTGGGATGGCCATTTAGCTGACAACTTTGCCTCACATCCATTCACTACAGATAACTTCTTGGCAGCATTTGTGGATCTGTCCTGACACATGCAGTTTGTCCCTCCCAAACCAAGCATAAACCAAACAACTGCTTAGGCAGATTTTTCCTTCCACTGAGTTGATACACTGTTCAATGGAATTGCCCGCACAGACAAATGGGAAAACAGATGTGCTCTGAGGAGTAGGACATGCATACAAGCATAAAGCAGTGAAATTAATATTGATATAAAATGATACTTTGTAAACAGAAAATTTAGACACCCTAGTTTTTTAAATGCAACAAAGTTATAGATTTCAATTCTGTTTGTTTTTTTCATAAAATTTTTTTAAGGATTTATTTATTTATTTGAGTGAGAGAGAAAAAGAGTGCATGTGCATGCACACATGGAGATGGGCAGCAGAGGGAGAAAGAAACATTAGCAGACTGCACTGAATGTGGAGCCTGATACGGAGCTCAATCTCACCGAGATCAGGATCTGAGCCAAAACCAAGAGTTGGCTGCTTAACTGATTGCACCACCCAGGCGCCCCATTTCTTATAAAATTTAAAACTTTTGGGGGGGTTTGCCACAAAACCCAAATAGTAGAAAACTAACTTTAACCACTAACCCTGATAAGCTTCCAAGAAGTTTACACAAACTATTATTATGATATACTCTGGAATGACTTTGGCCTCAACTCACTCAGGTCAGCCTTTACCATAGATACAAAAACTCTGCGAAATGCATCTCTTTTCATTACTGGATTCTTACCAACAAAGCAAATAGTCTAATAGTATCCTTTGACTTAATATTTATTAGAGAAGTAGATACTACATTCTGGTCTCCAGGAACTTCAGCGTGAACCAACTCTACTTCTCTTATTCAGATCCACTCTCTCAGCTTCGGTATTAGATATCAAATAGTCACAAAAGGCGTGATAGATAAATATTTCAATATTATTTTTATGAGGTAAAAAGCAAGTAAGAATTCATGGGATTGAAAGATAATTGTTCAGGACTAGATCTAAAGCAAGCCGCCTTGGTTAACGTTGAGAAGCAGACTGAAGGGTTTCTCACATTCATGACCAGTGGTTCTGGATAGTCTCCAGATTAATGTTTAACAGATGTTACAAAAGGAGGGTGGAGAAAGAAAGCATGGTCCGGGTTACAGAGCCATAAGCAGGAGCAGCAGCTAGAAATGGTTCACTCTAAGGACCCAGAGTCTGGTAACAAGGTAGATATTTTTTGTTGATCTAGGAATCTAAATTTGGAAGTGCATTTCCATTGAATGACAGGCTCATGATAAAAGGAGAACCATAAAATAGATTTTTTAAAATTAGAAAACATCTGAGTAAGCCATCACCATTGTATCTATAAATCCCCAGTGGCTCCGTATTTCCCACTTCCACACATTGGTTTTCAGAGGTTTGTATAATCATTTAGCCTCTATCTTATACCAACTTCTAGTCCCATCTTCCCCCTGCCTGCTTCCACAAAAGTGCGTCAAGTGGTCTTACCTTTCCCCCAGAATGTACTGCTAACCCTGTGCCTTTGTTCCTCCTTTGTCATTTCTGTAACCTGCAAAGCCCTTTCCTCCCTCGAACTCCTTAATTCTAACCACACTTGCGAAGAGCTGAAGTGCCATCTTCTGTAAACGCCTTCCCTCTACCTTTCCACAGCCCTCATTGGCTCCTCTCTCTTCCGGAAGCCTTGATAAACACTCATGTTCTGGGAAGCCCAATCTCCTAGATTAGACCAGCCACCCAGAGGGCACGTGTTTCAGTCCTATCTTCCTAGCTAGACCTGAAGAGTCCTGAGAGCAAACATCATTATTTGCTGGTACTGACTAGTCAAGTGCCCAGACAATTAAGTAGAGTTCCCATTGACATGAGCTAGCTGGTGGCCATGGGACTCCACTCTACACTGCTCCCTCAGCATTGGTCATAATCCCCAAGATAGCAGGTCAGGGCATAGGGTCCAATGGTTTATGCGCCTAGCCCAACCCCCTGTGGAATAATCCACCTCACAGAATTTTTGCACAATTGGACGGCAAAAGAAGGAAGCCCAAAGATGTAGCCTCTTTGGCTACATCCCCCCCCCCCCCCCAAATCAAGACTAAGAGATTTCCTGTTTTTAAGTCTGAGCTATCAGAAATTTCCCATAAGAACAGACCACAGACTCACAGAACATATGCTCTAGACTTAGCAGTACTCATATTTCCAATGGAAATATGTCAGTGATTGTGATTTTATGATGGAAGCCTTGATGCCAAAACTACCTACTGGGAAGAAATATTTCCACAGGAGTGAGAAAGGGCGTCACGTTAGCACATGTTGAAACCTAACATGCTAAAGCGAGTTTAAGAGACACACAGGAGAGGACACACAAGCACACAAAGAATGTTGAAATGGTGAGAGGTTTTAATACTACCCATTACAACTGCAGAAACACAAGAGCGTGCTCAGAAATGTGCTCTGTCAAGACGTACCCACCTATAACGCCTTAGAGCTTCATCCAGGGAGTGGGATGGATGGTAACCTAATGAAAACTCCATGCTTTAATCCAACAAACATTTATGTAAGCACCTGCTGTGTCTAAGGAAGTGTGTACGTGTACGCACATGTATGTGCACTCATGCACACGAAGGAGCGAAGGAGATGAGGGAGAAGCAGAGAGAAAGAAACACGGAGGCTGAGAACTTGTGGTTGGCATGCACCTAATCCCCCAAGAACCAATCCCGAGGACAGAAATGCAGACCAGACCTACACATAAATGGCTCATCAGCCCAGGAATCAGTGAATGCATGGTGTGTAAGTGGAAAGAGCAGCACAGCATGAGGTACCTTGTCACCTATCCAACAGGGAATTAACGTCAACTGCTCCTGGGTGGAGTCTACCTTATGGGGAAAGCAGAACCAAGATAGTAGGTCTAGCTCGGCCATTCCAAATCTGGGCAGTGTGGCCAGGACTGGCCTTCCAGACTCAGGAGAATCTAAGCCTCCCCGTCAAGGTCAAGTCTGTTACCTCCATCACTGCAGGTCCTGGAGTCTGAGGCCAGACTGTCCGTGGAACCCGTGGTGAAGTTGACGTGGACGCCCCTGCAGGGAGGGCTGAGGCTCTCTGCAGAGCCCTGGCTCACTTTTTCCAAATCAGAGCTGCTCTTGTTCATCTTCAAAAGGTGCCTGGGAAAGATAAGAACAAACAATAAAAGCAATTAATTTGGTTTCTATTCAAAAACCAGGTGATGGGTCATGAATCCACTATGCTCCTGCAGCCTGAACAGTGCCAGGAAGTTTTGAAAAAAAAAGGATTTTGGGAAGAGAGAACGGGCACTCCTTTGAAACCTTATGCACATGAATAGTGGGAGATTTCTCAAATGTGGTTAGGAGGAGTGGGTCTTCGTAAATGTAGACAAATGTCAAAATCCGGATTTGGGATGAACTGCCTTCATATTCTGACCCTGTTGGCCAAAACATTTATGTCGCCTATTATAACATCTCTACAAAGAAAAGCTCGAACATTATCATACAAGTCAATGCAGAGAGATATACAGAGCTTGGGTAGCTTTTTTAAGATCATAGGACACAGGAAGTGCAAATTAGGACTAAAAAGGTGGGATTTCTTTTTGTCTGGTACTCTCTTGACAGAGCTTCAAAGGGTATAGGTTGTTCCTTGGAATTAAGGAAAACTTTATATCAATTTAACCAGATTTTAGTGCAATACTCAGAAACATGTTAACATAACTCTTCTTCCTCAAGTACAGAATCTGCCCTTAGGCTTTCTATGAAACCTTTTGTTGCATCTCTGAGACACCATTCCCAACATATCAGGTACCGGAATACCAAGTTCAAGAGAAAAATAACTTGCCTTGGCGAAAACAATGCCATTATCAGATAGAGCGGTTAGCTTATTGATTTCTCCTTCCCTTTTTCCAAGGACTACATGAATATTCACTCTGACCTGACATTTTCACCACACAGTGAGGCAGACCACAATCAATCTAGCTCTCTCCCTGCTGGTGGTAACCCAGATTTGTCTGAACTGATGCTTCCTTGATGACATTCCTGTTCCCACTACAGCAGATCTATACCTCAATATCTGTTGTAGGAAATACACAATGCAGTATTGATTTGGCATCAGAACCGCCTTATTTAATGCACATGACCTTACAGTCAAGAATTTATCGATTGTTCTTTGTGTTCAATGTTGCCAGGTCCCGTATCGGTCTTCAGTCATGGGGATCCCTTGCTTATTGCCAGAAAAGTTTCCAGAAAGTTTGTTAGCTACCATGAAGACACTCTTTAGGAACACGTACTTCTCCTCACCCCCAATTCTTAGAACCACATTAAAGACTATGTTACAGCTGCCAAATGGAAGTTGTGACAGTGATGGCAAGGTTACGATTAATACTCTTCCTCACTTTTTAATGTCACTGTAGAGCTCTGGGAAACATCAGATCCGTAGGAAGTGCCATGGTAGTAGATTATCTTTATTTTACCCTCGGGCAAAGTAAAATCATAGAAAGTTTTGTAAAACTATTTTTAGTCTCATCAGATCCATCAATCATGGCTTTCACAGGTGAAGCCTAGATATGCAGTTGTGAGTAATGGACAACTCCTTGGTCCAGAGAGAAGCCAGCTCTGTGGCAGTGCAACTCCCCAAACCCCTCCAAAGTGGCCTCCGGTGTCTCTTGGTCCTCAGACCCGGAAAACTGCCATGGGAGAATTTCCAGCACCCGAGCTACTAAGCTGGCAAAGCTCCCACTCTACAACCTAGAAAAACACTGAAAGAAGTGTATACAAATATATTAAACTAAAAAATACATAAATATGTATATGTGTCAGTATACACACGCGCGCGTGCGCGCACACACACACACACACACACACAGACACCTTGGATACATGTCCTTGAGCAATATTCAAATCACTAGTAGTGAATGAATGGCTAAGTCAATTTAGTGAGGCACGGCAGTTTACCAGTAGTTTATTTTAACAAAACATACTGCTAGGTGACCAGAAAATATGCAAATATTATAGTAAGGATTTTTGAAACATTATTTTGTGAAACTTTTGTTTCAGCTGTGTGCTTGTTGGATCAGGATAGTAAATATATTCCTTATTGTGGATCATTGTTTAAAAACAAGGCTAAAAATCATTGCTCAAGAATAGAGGTCAGCAAACATTTCCTTAAAGGGGTCAGATGGGTAGATATTTTCAATTTTAGGCTTGTGGATCACATGGTCTCTTTACAGTTATTCAACTCTGCTGTTGGAGCAGGAAAGCAGTAACAGACTACATGTAAATGAATGGGCATGTTTTCTAACAAAACTTTACTTACAAACAAAGATGACCACACTGCATAGATGGTAGATTACTGACCCCTGATCTAAATCAGCTTTGTCCAATAAAAGTCACATATGAATGCATAGTTTAAACTTTTGTAGCCAAATTATAGGTGAAATTATTGTAATATATTTTATTTAACAAAATATATAAAAATATTGTCATCTCAATAGGCAATGAGTATAAAAATCATTAATGAGATCTTTTACATTTTTTTTCATTCTAAGTCTTTAAAGTCTGGTGTGTATTTTACACTTACAGCACAATGCAATTTAGACTAGCCACATTTTAAGCTACTGGCTACTCTACTATACAGTGAAGATCTAAAAAAACTCATACATGTACAAGGCTCTTCATGATGTTACTAATAGCAAAAACAGAATCAGAAACAGTCCGGTGTCCATCAATAAAATAATGGATACATTGTAGTATAGTCTTATAATGGAATGATATAGAATTAAAAAATAAATGAACTTGATTTTAATGTACCAATATTGAAATGATTCTTAAATGTTGAATGTTAAAAGTAACTTGCTGCAAATTAAAAATTGCAATGAGCTCCCACCAGTCAGGATAAAAAAGATAAGAAATAATAAATGTTAGAGAGGATATGGAGAAAAAGGAACCCTCATGCACTGCTGGTGGAAACTAGTGCAGCCACTGTGGAAAACAGTATGGAGGTTCCTCAAAAAATTAAAAATAGAAATACCATATGATCCAGTAATTCTACTTCTGGGTATTTACCTGAAAACAAAAACAGCAACAACAACAACACTCTGAAAAGATACATGCACCCCTATGTTTATTGCAGTATTATTTACAATGGCCAAGATAAGGAAGCAACCAAAGTGTCCACAGGAGGATAAACAGATAAAGGAGAGGTGGTACATATATACAATGGAATATTACTCAATCTTAAAAAAGAATGAGAACTTGCCTTTTGTAACAACATAGATGTACTCAGAGGGCATCAGGCTAAATGAAATTAGAGAAAGACAAAAATACATGATGATCCCACTTATATGTGGAATCTAAAAAAAAAAAAAATGAACAAACAAAAACCAGGGAAAAATGGACTCGTAAAAACAAAGAACAAAAAGAACAAACTAGTGGTTGTCAGAGGGGAAGAAAGCAAGGGGACAGATGAAATAGGTGAAGGGGATTAAGACGTACAAATTTCCAGTTATAAAATAAATAAATCACAGGGATGAAAAGTACAGTAGAGGGAATACAGTCAATCATATTGTAATAACTTTGTATGGTGACAGATGGTAACTACACCTCATGGTGAGCATTCATAATGTATGTAATTGCCAAATCACTATATTGGTACACCTGAAACTAATATAATATTGTATGGGACCTATACTTCAATTTAAGAAAAAGGAACGAAGAAAAAAAAAAAAAAAGGAACGGGATCCCTGGGTGGGTCAGTAGTTTAGCACCTGCCTTCGGCCCAGGGCCTGATCCTGGAGTCCCAGAATCAAGTTCCGCATCGGGCTCCCTGCATGGAGCCTGCTTCTCCCTCTGCCTGTGTCTCTGCCTCTCTCTCTCTCTCTCTGTCTCTCATGAATAAATAAATAAAATCTTTAAAAAGATAAAAATAAAATAAAATAAAAGGAACATGCAAAAGTCTCAAGTGCAGTGTGATACCATTTAAATAATATTTAAAAATATATAACGATGCTATAATTTTTTGTTTATCATGTATATGTAGTAAAATAGGAATAAGACTCATCAACTTCAAGATAGTGAATACTCTGGGTAGCAATGGGAAACTGAAACACAAACTAGATAAGATGTGATCTGCCACAGTACCTATAATGTTTTCTTTTTAAAAATCTAAAATGGCAAAATGTGAATAATACTTGAAAAAATCTTTGTGGAAGACACGTGATTTAAATTATCCTTTGAACTTCACTGTATGCTTGAAATATATGATACATTGAAAATGAACATTTCTAGAAGGAAAGAAAATCACTAGGGCCTACATGATCTCAGAGATGGACACAGTCGTTGACCTGCCGCCAAGCCTCTGAAAGGCAAGGGATGGGATGACCCAGCAGGATTTCCAGCAGGCCCCACAGCAGGACAGGCAGATACATTCAGTGAAGGTTAGTAATACCAGAGACTAGCCTTATATATGGAAAAAGTTATTTCTCAGACCTAACGTCTCTTCTGAGACTTCAGAAATTGGTTCTTCCAAATCTAGTCACTATGAGGGAGAAGTCACAAGTTTTGAACTCACCAAGTGAATGCAGACAAAATTAGATTATTCTTGTGGTTGCAGGATAAGCTTTCTATAGCGAGCATGTGCATGTGTTATGTATAGGGGAGTGGGGAGCCTCCAAAAGTAGACCTCGGTAAATCTCAGTATTCAAGTACAGGTAGAATTTTTATGTTTTCCTGACTTCTGGGAATATTACTGTTTCTCTACTAAAAAGGCTCAAGAAGCCCAGGCTCCCACCAGGTAACAAAAGCCTGATAGGCATTTGGAATGTTCTGGTGTAAATGGGAGGGAAGGGGTAACCCTTTCTGGTAACAGTGAAATCTTGGGCGTGATGACTCCTTTATATGAATTGCATCAAAGATGCAATTGAAAAGCCTGTGTAACGCGCACTCTTAGAGAATTGCCATTTTAAGTAAGGAATGAGCAAAACTACCTCAGATTTCAAAATGAAAGGGGAAGCCTGCCATCAAAGCAGAGACTGACAATCAAGTTGTTTTTGTGGGCTCCATCTAGACATGTGATAGATTTCTTAAGCAACCCCAGAAAAGGCTCAGGATTCCAAAGGTGACTTTTCTGAGCCCTGTTGGGATTGTTTTGTCAGACCTGGCCAAATGACCATCCAAGTGCACCCCAACGATGCACAGCAAGACGCTACTGATTGTTTTTCAAGGCACTTTCCCCTCATTAAGGATAGTTTGCTCTGTCTCTTTCATAAAAGTGGAGCAAACCATCTAGAAGATGCAATCTGATGTCCTGTAATTTAAGGAAGTGGCTTCAACGGGCCGAAACCACACACTCCCCTCTTTCCTCTCTGGGTGGTGAATATTCTTATCAGCTGCAGGGAGAGCATGGCCTGCACAGATGTCTTTGCTCACGCAGCGTGATAAACGACTTGTTCTTCCTCAGACTTCCTTCCCTGCCTCCCCTTGATTAGACATAGTCACAGGAGAGGAGGATGAAATACATGGCCAGTGGCTCCTCTCTTTTGAGACTGGGCCCTGCAGCTGCCGCCCGGTGTTTTGCAGAATGGCTTTTCCCCCTATTGTCCCGAGAGAAAGCAGCCCTGCCAGAGTTTTCTCCACACTGTATTGGTAGAAAGCTGGAAAAAATAATCCAGGCGGAAGAACCATCTGCCAGACTTCCTCATTCATAGGAACAAGACTCATCTAAAAATACCCCCGAGCTCTCAGAATGTCCGAAATTCTTAACGGATGCCCAGCCCCAGCGTGCGGCCCGAGCCTCACGGGGCTGCCAGCAGCCTCCTGGGACCACACAGCTTGGACAGGGTGACGGAGGCAAAGGCTCGTTGCCACTGCCCTCACTGGTGTCTAGTTCACAATGCATTTGGCCGAGAGCTTTGCACCTCCGGAGCAGAAGCTAGGAAAACCCAAAGCAACACCAGTGCGCAATTTCAGACGCGGACTCACGACCCTAGTATGCAGGCGTGCCAGACCTTCGGGTCGGCCAAGTTCACCGCTAAGCTGGGTGATGACTTGGAGAAGACCTCCCAGCTAGTGCTGAAAGCACAAACAGGTTAGAAGAGCCTATGCACTTTTTTTTTTTTTTTTTTAGATTGCCCAGAAGAGAAAACAGACTAGTTTGGGATGCAAATAAGTCAAGTCATGCCTAAATCAAAGAATGAGAACCTCTTACCATCCTAGACTCTGGCCGGGCTGCCGTCCTCATGGGCATGGCCTCCCAGAGCCTGGGGACCCGCTGGGCCCGTGGCTGCGGGGTCCCATGGAGCAGCCCTGAGGAGGGTGGCCAGCTTCGGTGGCGGTGGCGGTGGCGGTGGCAGGAGTGCCTTGTCAGCCAGCTGTGAATTCACCGCTCAGAGCTCTCCCCTCAGTTCCTCTCTGACTTTTCTATAAAATGCACTTCCTGCAAAAGCGCACGAAAACAGGGACGGCTCTGCCTCTGACCTGTAGCCTTCAGTCTCCAATTGTCTTGGGCTCCAAGGTTAGCAGCGATTCAAACACACTCTAGGACACAGTCGGTCTCACCCCACTCATTCTCTACTGTGTAGCCACGTTCTAAGGTCAAAATCATTAAATGATTCAAACTGAAATACTGAACTTGCTGGGTGCATAAAACCACCTCATTTTTTTTTTTTCTTAATCTTATGCTTCTTTACCTGCAGTGTGTCCCCTGTCCTGTCTATCCTCGATACCATTCCCAGGTTTTTCAAGAAATAAATCTGGACTGCCTACTCTGTGGCGAGCACTGTGTTAGGTGTTGGGGACACAAAAGAGTGAGGAGAGATGATGCCATCCTTGCTTCAACAAACCTACAACCCAGGAGACAAACACTTATCAAGCTCCTCCAAGAAAGTAGATAGAGGGTTCAATCTATACCTTCAGAATAGATTGGCAGCCTTGGGATCGAGCATCCTGACTCCAGATCTTTCTAAAATAGTGATCTCATTATGATGGTTGACCCTGACAAGCCCTATACAGAACTCTTGTTAAGTATTCTGAACCTCGGCCACCATATCGAATCCTGGGTCCTCCATGGGGACACAAACACACACCTCAGATATTCTTTTGCCAATCTCAATTTCAAACATTTTCCCCCACTGTTTGCATATTAGAACACATGGCTAGACTTCTTGTTTGGGAGAAATAAATTATCACCATTTTGGTTAATAGACTTCTCCTCATAAATCCTTTGCTCCAATTGGGCTCATCTCTCATTGTCCCCAAAAGATTCTGCATTATTGTCCCCTCCTCGTTCTGGCTCTGAGGAAACAACAATCTCTCCCTTTCAAACCTTTATATCCTCAAGACCCAGGGTCAGTATCACTTACCTACAAATCCCTCCCAAACTACTGCAGTCTTTTCTGACTGGCCTGTCTCCTCTAGGACGCACACCGAACCGAGTCTGATTCACATCACTGGGCATTAGGTTATAATCCTGGTTAGATTATTCTAATTGTTTCATGTGAAATAGGCTTGTTACCACGCCCCAATTATAAACTGTTTGAGGAGCTGTGTCATACTCAGAATATACTGGAACACATAGTAATTATTAAATACTTCTTGATTAAGTTTATCTGCTTCTGTTTCAATAATTCAGTGGCATCTGGGAGGATAAATGTTTCCTTTCAGTAAAGAATTACATTCGCCTGGCAAAACTTGCAAAAGACAGGAACACTGAGCAAACACTCCTCAATAAAGCTGGATTCAAAAGCTGAACCTTTATCATATTTACAAAATACAACGGCCCCAAAATATCCTAAATTTGCATAAATCTTGTAGTTAATAAAAAATATTTTAAGAGATGGGTAGAGAAAGGCAGATAACTATGCTGGAAAGGTTTTTATTGTTTTTATCTTTGCTTCTCTTTGATGAAAATGCTAAGGGAGTTACTTTCTGAGTATCTTAGGCTAATAAGTCCAGTCTACTCTGGGGGCATGTTTCCCCACTGATTTATTAGCATGTATAAAGATAGGAAATCAGTTTCATTTTCGGTCAGATGACCACAATGTTCCCCACGGTGCAGGCTTATTAATTTGCATTTGCAGTTAATGCACTAGTGACTTTCACAGCTCTACAAGCTGAAAAACCCTTTGGTTCAACCTGATGATGAATGCAGTCTGCATTCAGTGGAAACCATTTAAAAATAGGAATAAAGCCATACTTACTTTTAAAGATAGGGACGTGCACATGCATGCATTCAGGTCAGTTGTGAGTTTTAGGGAAGGTAAAAATGCTTGAATTGGTCAAATGGAAATTTAAAGGCATTTGCCCGGACTATATACAGATATACTTTGGCACTGAGAGAAACACATGTTTTGACAGGATCGCCTTTCAGGTCTCAAAAATTAATGTTCCTTAATCTGTGGTTCCAGTTGGCATGGTACTTTTTTGTGTACTTTCCTAGAGAAGCTCTGGGCTGCCTGGTGCTGGAGGAAGGCAGACAGAGGTTTGGAGTTACCTGGAGTGAGGAGC
Organism: Canis lupus baileyi; assembly: GCF_048164855.1. Taxonomy (NCBI): domain Eukaryota; kingdom Metazoa; phylum Chordata; class Mammalia; order Carnivora; family Canidae; genus Canis; species Canis lupus. The sequence continues at coordinate 25,691,090 of NC_132852.1, forward strand.
TTTGAGCTGAGGCTGAGGACAGGCCAGGAGTTGTTAAGGAGCAGGTAAGAGAGACTCCATCACCAGTGTGCTACACTTTCATATCCAAAATGCTCACCTAAGAACGGAGGCCCCAAGTCCTGGCCTGGAAAGTCAAGGAGGAAGCTCTTTCAGGTGTTCACACGCAGGCAGAAAGTAAGATGATAAGGAGATGAGGAACAAGTGGACGACCAAGCAACTGCAATCAGCAGAGGGGCACCCCACCACCAGCCCACCCACAGGCCAGCACAGTGCAGGAGGACTTGCAGGAGCCTTTGGGAAGAACAGCCACACAAGCATTTGCAGAACTTCCCAGATGGATTTCAGAGTCATCTAGGAAGCTTCTTGATGGGGTGGTTAAGGCCATGAACACAGGGGCTCTGCTGCCTGGTTCGGAGCCTGGCTCCACTGCCTACTGGTTGTGTGCCTTGGAAAAGGTACTTCATCTCTGTGCTTCAGCTGCCCATCCAGCTCTTTCCTTTCCTTTTCCTTTCCTTTTTTTCCTTTCCTTTCCTTTCCTTTCCTTTCCTTTCCTTTCCTTTCCTTTCCTTTCCTTTCCTTTCCTTTCCTTTTTTTTAAATTTATTTATTCATGAGAGACACAGAGAGAGGCAGAGACATAGGCAGAGGGAGAAGCAAGCTCCCTGTGGGGAGCCCAATGCTGGACTCAATCCCAGGACCTGGGGACCATGACCTGAGCCAAAGGCAGACGCTTGACCACTGAGCCACCCACGTGCCCCTAGCCCATTTCTCCTAATGGGGATACCAACAATACTTTTCTCATGGGGCTATTGGCAAGGTTCATTGAGTTAAAATTTGCTACGTACCAAAAAATGCATCAGGTGTACAGACTTATACAGAAAGATGGATGGATGGATGGATGAATGGTGGATGGGTGGATGGATGGATGGAGAGAAGAGACAGAGGGAGGACTTCAGGAGCCTCCAGTAAACTGAGTAATTCTACTACCAGGACAGAAACAGAAAACACTACATGGGTTACAGATTCCACTCTGACACCTCTACTTTTATAATAGAACTTAAAAGAGACTCAAAGGGGCATCTGGGTGGTTCAGTCGGTTGGGTGTCTGACTTCTGCTCAGGTTATGTTCCTGGGGTCCTGGGCTTGGGCTCTGCACTCAAGGAGTAGTCTACTTCTCCCTCCCCGTCTCCCTTTGCCCCACCTTCTGCTTGTGCACTCTCATGTACACTCTCTCTAATAAATAAAATATTTAACAAAAAAAAAAGAGAGAGAGAGAGACTCAAAGAAGAAAGTTCATCTGGATAATGCTTTGAAGAAACGTATTATAATAACTAGAACTGATCTGTCCATCAACCAGACCTCAGTGTGAATCTATGATTTGAAACATTGCTAATGTGTAGCATCGCCCCACACTCAGGGCTCACATACTCCACAGCTGACCAGGTTGCTTAGCTCCATCATACACAAATTAAAACACAAAAGAACCTCTTTTATTATATTAACCTGCCTCCCCCTGTAAGAAAGAACCTCCCACAATTCCTTCCCCCTTCATACCACTTCTCCACCCCCAGTGGAGGACTCTGGTGATTGAGGAAACCAAAGCAATAGCAAATTCGTACTCACCAACTTGGGAATTACTCTTCTTCAACTCCTGACCTAGCCTTCTTGGAACTCGTCCACCAATACAATCTGTGCCTGACCAGAATCTTTCTGTTTCTAGACTACTGGTTTTGGCAACGACACTTGCAGAATTATCTTTCCCTCTTTCTCTTGATTCAGCAAATGCTCCCAGTCCACTTTGTGACCCAGTTTCTCAGCCCAACTATTGGCTTAAGAAATCTGTGTGTAATTTATATTAGACGTTGTTCCTATCCTCCTGGCTTGGGAGAGTTGGGATATTTGTAACAAAACCATTAGAAGATCTCTTTCTCCACTCTCTACTCTGGCCCAGTCTGTTGCCTAAAATGGATGTTTTTTTTTTCCCACTCCCAGGTCACCTCGTCAGCCCTCCATTAACTGCTCCTTGACAGCTCCATTTCCCTGGACTCAGCCCCGGCTGAAACCTCCCCCAACCTAGGTAAGGGTTCTTTTCACCCAACTCCAATGTGGCAAAGGTAGGGGGAGGGGTGCTTCCCTACACCACTCATTTCCATCAGCTGGGTGTCCTACCATTCAACTCAGTTCTGATCCTAGTACCCGGAGACAGCATCAGATCCTGCAGGTTAAGGGCTCGGAACCACTAAACTGCCTGCCCTCTGTTGCAGATGACAACTGCAGGTCCACGTCATCACCTGTGCTCCTGACCAACAGGCTATATAGATCCGAGGTTCCAATGACCTCTTCCTCGGGTCTGATTCATTCGTTAGAGCAGTTCAAAGAACCCAGAGAAACACTGCATTAGCAGAATATAACCCAGGAGCAGCCAGATGATAGAGATGCATCGTGCAAGGTGCAGGGAAAGGGTGCCGAGCCTCCATGATCTTGGCAGGGGCACCACTCTGCCCGCATCTCCACAGGTTCACCAACCTCGTAGCTCTCCAAACGCCATCCTTCGGGGTTTTATGGACGCTTCCTGACTGAGGCACAGTTGATTAAATCATTGGCCACTGAAGACTGATTCAACCTCCAACCCCTCACTCCTCCCCAGAGGCTGGGGGGGTGGGGCTGAAAGTTCCAACCCTCTAATCACAGGGTTGATTTCCTGGCAACCAGCCCCCATCCTTAGGTAGGTCCAAAAGTCACCTCATTAACATAATAAAACACACCTTTATGGCTCCTAGGAAATTCTTCACTCAGGAAGCTCCATGGGTTTTAGGAGCTCTGTGCCAGAAACAGGGAGGAAGATCAAACGTTGATTTCTTATTATAAATCACACTGTATCGTACTAGTTAATTCCAAACATTTTCCATCTCCACTCCTGCACCAGGTAGCTCACTGCTTCTTTAGGAAAGTGCATAACCATGCAGCCTGGGGCCACTATTAATTCATGCTTCCTGCCTTCAGCTAGCTTTTTGGGGCTCCCTGGCAATCCTTGCACTTGATCTCCCATCTCAAAGCAGCTATTCCAAACATTCCTCATTCTTCTTGATATTTTTAGTTGCCATCCTTATTTCTTGCACATAAGTCCTCTTTCTCCACGATTCAGTCTTTATGTTCATAGTTACTTCAAGTGCAAGAGGTGAGATCACCTTATGCCTCAATCAATGAAACACCTTCACACTGATCTTCATTATTTTAGCTTTTTCCTACATCCCCATCTCTACACTAATTCTCTACTTTCCCGATTGATTTCCCATTTTGGGGTACTCCCTGTATTTCCTTTGATATTTATCTTTGGATTTATCTTTTAAAAAGATAAGGTGTTACTTTATGTGTTTTCAATTTATATCATTACATTGTGTTATAGATCTTGTTCTGTTTCTTAATTATTTGCCTCAATACTAGTTTAAGGTTCATCCATGTTTCTGTATATCCAGCCTATGTCTGACTACTATTAAGTATTTCATTTGATCCTCATGACTTTTTACTTTTCTGTTTTCCTAGACACGAATAGCTGGGCTTGCGCCAACTACCTGCTACTGTGAACAACGTTGTGATGATTTTCGTTGTATATGTTCTCTTACTGAATTCTGTGTTTCTCTGAGGCACACACTGAGGAATGGAGATTGCAGGGGCAAAATGTATTCTTATATTTAATTTTACCCAATAACTCATATTAGCTCCACCTACACCAAGTCCTCAGGATTTAGTGATTAAACAACTGTCAAGACCAAGAAACTTCAGCCTCTGAAATGCAAGAAGAGTCTCTTTCATTACATTTCTCTGTTTTTATAGGAAACATGGACAGGCATTGAAAGTAGAATAAGGAGCAGGATCAAGGGGCTAGATTTAGGATTCGCTGGTCTCTGAATCAGAGACTATTTCTGATTCAAGTTTTGGAGAGGACATGAATATAGAGAAGGCATTTTGAGAAATTTGAAGGGAGGTCACGAAGTAAATGTAACAGATCAGTGAATATTTCTTGTTCTAGTTTTCTTAAACTTGCTCCTTGGGAAACACGCTCTTTCCCCAACTTGCACATCTCTGAAACAGACAGCCTAACTAACTCATCGCCAGTCAGGAAGACTCAGAAAAATTTTGTGTTCTATGTATCATGAAAACAATAGTTTAATTTTTATCTCCCAAATTTAAATTAATAATATTGAATTTTCATTTTTCATTTTCATTTTCAAACTACCTCTCTAAAAAGATTAAGACATACTTCCTGCCCTGACTCCCTCTCTCTCTCCCCCATCGGGGGCATAGAAAACAAATGATACATATCAAAGAGAGTAGGGCTAAGTGAACATACATTATTTAATGGGTAATAGACTTACTGGTAACTCCTACTTATTCAAATACGTATCTCCAAAAAGGTTAGAATTCATAGAATATTCATAATCACTCATTAAGAGAAAATAAAACATGTTGGCATTACAGTCTGAACTTTGAGCCTATAATCAAAGAGAGAACCATAGTCTGCCGAAGATTGCTTAGGACGGCCCGGGCTGTACAGAACGCAGATCCTCTCCCAGTGTACGGAATAGTTCTTGACCATCAATGATTTTGCATTATAGGTGGTAAAGTTTAGATTCCAAACCTGGATTGACAGATAGCTGGCACACGTGCCTACACTCTCCGCTGGCATAACCTGTGGACAGCATTAACTAATCATGGTGAACTTCCCTACAGGAAGGGCACATGGTCTCCCAGTTTTCTACATAGAGCTCCAGGCTGCTACTCCAGCTGATTATAACTGGTGTGGAGGATGCAACCGAACTGCCCTCATGGTTCAAGACTATGCTGTCACAGGATCTTCCTTTTGGGCTACGCATATTAATAAGAATTATTTTAAGTGACATCCCCATTATGACTAGTTTTAAAATTCCAAGGAATTCTCCCCTTTTTTTCCCTGATCTTCAAGGTCATATTACTTATTAATATATCAATTTATCCCAACTCTTCTTGTATTTATCCAACGTAGTTGTATTTTTTTCATTCACTTTGACTGCCATATGGAGCTCCTCAAAAAGCAGGAGCCATTCTGAAGGGCTTTCTATACTTCAGGAACATACTCCAGGGGTAACACTGCCAATTATTTGCCTAGGTTTTAGACTTCAGATAAGTTTTTATAGCACATGCATAAATGAGCACAAAGTGGCCGAAAACCAAACTCCCAGGAAGTCAGGGGATCATCTGACAGTGATAGGTACTGGACATTAAAATGAGTAAAAAGGGAAGGGTTTTTTAAAGCAGGCTTCAATCTGGAGGTTCCTCTTTTCCCCCAGTGAAGAACAGTTGTTTCTGTGAGTCAGCCTGTTAGAGAAGCACAGAGAGTAACCTAAGGCATTAAGCAAAAGCTCATCGAAGCAGGGAGTTTTACAAACCTGTATGGAAATAGTGTGAACACCCTTCACAACCAACAGTTTTAGGACTGTGCCCAAGAGTCCACATAAAGAAACAGCCTGCACTTCTAGTACAGATGAAGACGGATCTTAAACTCTGAAAGTTACCAGCTGCAGAAAGGGCCACTGACTATTTCTCTGCAGTTGGTCTATCAACCCTGATAAAAGGAAGTCCTTCCCTGAGCACACTGACGATCCTGACATAGTAACAAATTACTTGTACCACAAATAGAGATAATTTTTCACCAGATGGTGAGTTCCACACCCAAAAAGTAGGCTGGCCATTTTAGGAAAAAGTCCCTCTGATTGCTTGATGGGCAGAGAGGGGGCTCGATCATGTGGCCCGCCCTTGTGTTTTCCAACCCACCTGAGAAAGCACGAAAAATCCATTCCCAAGAGAAGTGAAACCACAGCTGGAATTCCTTGTGACTCACTGGTGGGGAGAAAAGTCCTTAGGTGATGACTACCTGAAAGGAGCATTCTTGTGACAAGAGAGGGCTGGCTCCACACTCCTGCTCAGCTTGAAAAATAAAAAAGGGCCAAGTATGAACCTAGTTGCAGAACTGAAATGTACAATCATTGGAGAGAAATTAATCCATGAAAGGATGCATTGTGTCTATATGCTGTTTGCCCACCTTGAAACATTAGTAATGATTAACTTCAGCTTCTTTTCCTGAAGGTGACAACGTTCTGTTGAGCAAGGCACAGAATTATAATGGGATGTCCAGTGAAAAATCAGGCCAGTATCTGTAGTTCCCCTCTGGGCTTTTCTCCCTCCTAATTCAATAATCCTTTATTGAATACTTACTATGTCCCAGGTACCATGCTAAGGCATCCTGTGGGAAAGTCAAAAAAATATATGAAATGTGGTTCCTGTACTCCTAGGAATTTACAATTTCCTGAGGAGAAACAAATATGGATCCAATTTAACGCAGTGCAAGACATACTGTGTAAACTGCCAAAACAGAGTACGGGGGCGATCCAGAAACCTGGGCTTCAGAAAGATACTGGAAACAAGAATTTAAAACGACTTGTTCCTTTCTCCATGTTTCCTGATGTGCAAAGCATAGTGCTTTTTGGAGGAAGTGAAATAAGCAGGGCATGGTCTCTACCTACAACTTAAACAAGTATTTCTTGAGCATCTATTATGTACCAAATAGGCACCAAACAGGATACTATGCTATTACAGATGACTAAGCTTGCTCCTGACCTTCAAGGAGCACCTGCCTCCCTCCCACCCATCCTGCCTTTTGAAAAATAAATGGTTATCTATATACCTGTATTAAGCTTGATCGTGGATCGGGTCAAAAGACACTTAACGGAAGGACTATTCTTTCACTCCTCCTGGATGCCAAGCTGAACTTACCTCTGTGTTACCCAACAGAATGAGAATGTGCTGAGAATCCTGTTGCTATGATAACCAGTCTCATCAAAAGGAATCAAAACAGGGGGAGAGCCCTTGGTGGTCATATTACACACCTGCGGATTTAATTTATATCCACTCTACCCTCTACCCTTGGAGGCCTTAAGGGGCCTTAAGGGGCCTTAGTCACTGACTTTTTAGCACCTTCTACAGAGCATAATGGAAAGCAGGCAGTTAGTAGACATCTGATGAATTAAAGAAAGTGTCTCTAATCCCTAGCCTTAGCCATGGATGTATGCTCAAAAATGGAGAGAAGTTCCAAAATTGTGGTATAGAATACTGTTCAACTCAGTGATTTTTTTTTAATTACAGAATAGAAATAGAGGAATCAATTTTAATTCTCCCTGGTCCAGACAGCATCATTAGATGTCCAGTGTTTTCAAGTTCTATCCACAAACTCATGAGAAGAGCCAACTATAAATTTGCCCCTGGCAGGGAGCAGAACATAAACTTGCATTGCTGATGTGCTTTGTTTTGTTTGCCAAACTCCTGTGTGTCTATGCGGGAGTGATTTCTCTCCCTGAAGTATCCCCAATATTCATTCTTCCATGGATCAATTCGACCTCTGGCCAACTTATTTCAGCTTTGTCAAAAAGGTTAAACATGGTCAAAGAAGATTCTCGAAGCACACATAGTGCTTTCTAATACAAACTGTGATTTTCAAAATGCCACACAGAAAAGCCCATTATGTGTCAGAACTATGGGATTTCCCAGTAAATTGTTGCCATTGTGCCATAATCCACTGTTGCAGAAATCACCTCAAGAATAAAGCATCTGGAGATTTACTCAGATTGGATATGGAGGCTGGAGATAAATACCAATCTCAATTGCTCTTTTCCCATCCTTGGGGCTCACGCTGAGAGACCATGTTACCAAGAGACCACACAATGAAGTCATTTTGAGTCCTCTGGTTCGCCAAGTGGCCACTTCTGTGGACACAAAAGTGCTCCATCTGTGACTCTGCCACCACCTGTCTGCCGAGAAGCAGTGTGGGAGGGGGAGCAGGAAATCAAGAATGAGCAAAAGCCCAAGGATAGACTCAGCCTCTGCTCCTCAGAATCCCCACAGAAGAGAGGGAGAATTAGTTAAGTAGTGGGTTAAAATTACAATCAGCATGAGTGACAACTTCAAAAGTAAAACATCTCTCACTATCTTGGGGGAAACTCTTTTCTTTTGATAAGTCTCCCCTGAGGCCAGACCTTTGGACACTAAAATCATATAAACCTGTCTTAGTTCTTATTCACCTGCCGTGCTCTAACTCCTCCTCTGAGTGCAGGCCTCTCATTCTAATTTGGGGTTTCTCTGTGAAATTCCTGTCTGCACTAATCAGAGGATTCTCCCTCAACTGACCTTGTCACTCAAAAGCCATAAGTCTTTTAAAACCAGGTTTGCATCTGCAAAGAAATAAAAGGCAGAAATAAATTTGATTCTTCTGCATCTTAATTATTTCCCCAGGCACTGCCGCTCTCATTAAACTGCCTTAAGTCTTGAACGTGACATTTAAACTAAGAAGTCCATGCTCATTCCCCCATAGTTTGAGTCTCCTAGCTAGTGGGACCTGTCAACCCTCACCTTCGAAGTCTGCTCTCATTTGGGGCACTAAATTGACCCAAGGAGTCGGTGAGGTCCATCAAATCAGAGAGCCGGAACGTGCAGGTGGCTGCCTTGGCAGAAGAAGGTGCCAAGAGACCCAGACTGTGCCTCATCTGCTGGGAGCCACAGTGGGTGCACTTAAACACCTCTGAAGGGTACAAAATGGGCATTGAGAACCTCTCTCCTACATGGCATTAAAGCAAGAATTTTTCCCTAATGGCAGCTTACAGAGGGCAGTATCTCAAATGGATAGAGAAGCTACTGCCAAACATCCAAAACAAGATCACAGGAAAGTCAAGTCATTCTCAACATCTTTAAAAAAAAAAAAAAAAAAAAACTCTGAGCCACAGTCAGTTTTTTTAAAGCAGGACCACAGGCAAATCAGAAAATGATTCTTTGTTCTTCCATGATAGTCCAAGAAAGCAGGATCTAAGCAAATGTAAGTGAAAAGTAACATTGTCCTGCATGAAACCACCCCTTTCTTGAGAGTATTAAGTGTATGTAATATACTTCATGAGATTCATTATTTTGGTTTGTAGGTGAGGTTGATTCTTAGGAATAGGACCCATTAACAGATGGGCCATGCAAAGAAATTTAGTTTTGAATATCATTCAAAGACTCCAACATTCTCCATCTTGGAAAATGGACATCAGTTTGCCATAGTTATAGTGTGGTACTGGTATTGGTCCTGGATCAACTGTGGGCTGTATTCTCATTAAGAGTCCAATGTGCCATCACCCTGACCTGACAGATTTGAAGACCGTGGGTTTCTGGCATTCTCTTCAGAGGGATTCGGTAAGTACTATGTTCCAGAATTAAAGTCAGCTCATAGTCCCAAGCCTGCCCTCTTATCTCTTCATGAGGGAGATGTGATGATGCAAGAGATGTCAGTAATGCTTAAAAAATCTTCCTCAAATGAAAATATATATGTTTTATTTTAAGTAGTACCAGGTGCTCCTTCCTCTTTTCTGAGTTCCCTTAAGCTAATTTTATTTCCCAGATTTTTTCCCCAAAAGTCCTGAAAATAAGAACTTTGTTTTTTGTTTTTAAGAGCTGGAACCCAGAAATTCTGAGATTCCCACCTGGTTTGAGCTTTATACAATCCAATGGTTTTATCATAACAAACTGGCCCCCAAAAATTCTGATCTCAACCCAGATGCTAATGCAAACCCTACCTGAGTCATGTTGCTGTGGTGACTGGGGTTTCTCGAAGCCCTTAACTCTTAAAGGAGAAGGGGATAGTCTCTTCTCCAAGGAACCAGGTGGTATTCAGGTGGCATGCCTAGGATTGGGCCAGGAGGTTCCGATAGGGTGTGGGTGTCCCTGCCAAAGCCAATAGCTCCAGGTGGCTCTTGCCTACATTATAACTAACCTCTCTACTGGATTCTGTTCATCTCATTTGACTCTTTCAACAACAGGGTGTTATAAAAGTATTGTTACTACCATCCAGTTGTAGGGAGGCTCAGTCACGGCAAGTGGCTTGCTCAAGATCACTCAGCCCACAGATAAGACAGATGTAGTATAAACTTGATTTTCTGATCAAGTTCAAAGTCTGTGCTTCCCACCAACCTACCCAGGCCTGAGGCAGCCAGATCCAATACCCATCTTTCCTCTCACATCCTATGCCTGCTAAAGTGCCCTATGAGTTTAGGAGCAGAGCTGGCCAGTACAACTGTGTAACCTTGGGAGGTGACTTCAGCTCCCTTCATCTCTTTGGCCATCTGTAAATTGGGGATGGTAATTCCTACCTCCTGTGGTTGTTCTGAGGATGAAATGAATTAATAGGTCCAATTCCCTTAGATCCGTGCCCGGCCCATAGTAAGCGCCATATAAATGGGAGCTATTCTTAGCTGCTGGATCCCTCATTCACTTGGGAAGTTGAAACTGTAGCCAAAAGGAGTCTGCAATCACCTGAGGATCTGGAGGATGTCTATGCCGCATGGCAGGTGGCCAATGCAATACCAGAACAAAGCAGTGGTCACAGAAAAAGCCCATGTTAAAGAGAATCACAGCCTGAGACGCCTTGATGTTCAAAGTCAAGTGTCACAGCTGCATCTCTGTGGTCAGTTCCCTGCTTCCAACATCAACCCGGAGGTGAATGAGCTGAAACAGAATCACTGGAAATGACACCACTAGAAAAAGTCTGTTTGGAAAGGCTGTCACTTAAACACACACACACACACACACACACACACACACACACACAAACCCAGTAGGTTTCTCCTTTCCCTGATAGAAAATCAGTTTTGCTCGAATAAGGGGGAAATTTTTTTTCCAGAATTTAAATTCCATGCACAATGCAATAATACCTTTAAAAAAGGTATTTATTTTCCTTGGGCCTTTGAAAGGTCCTTTAAACTGGCAGGAGATAGCAGTGAAGCAAGGAGAAAGCTGTGAGTTTCGGCATGCTAAAACGAACCACCTTTTTCTCCCCCCTGTAAAAACCCACATCTGAAGGTTACTGACCACGTGCAGAGCCTCCTACTATTCTGTTCTTGGCTCCAGGGCCTAACTGTTTCTGGAGCACACATTTGGCAGTGCCCATGAGCCTCCCCATCTCTTTGCCTTTCCAAATTGTGCAGCACAGCCTCCTTTGGCCTTCTTTTGCGTGTTTAAATAAATGGAGAATCTGAGTGTTTCCCTGAAAAAGCCTGCTAGAGATACTTGAGAGAGCTGGGGAGGAAAAGAGGACCAGTTTATAAAACTATGAGCACCAGGAAGGGAGGAAGGGCTTGGCAGTGCTTCTTGGAAAGATGCATTTCAAAAAGCCAATCCCAGGCAGGGCACTGCTTGTAGGGCTTGTAGGTTTGTTTGCTCAGCACAAACACCAGCAACTCAGAAGCGCATATAAAAGGCACAAGGGCCTTTGGGCAGATGCTGGTGCCCCAAGTGCAGGACTCAGAGCTTGGGCCTGAGGGCTTTCAGTAAAGGGGCACCAGCAAAGGTTTCTGGAAGAGCCCCTGGTCCTCCTGGACAAGCCCCGAGTTACACACAATCACACTCACCTCGACTTTGGAGGCGGTGGAGGAGGTGAGAACACCTCAATCCCACTTCTGTCCTTGGGGAACTCAAAGGCAAAAGAGGCCGACTTGCTCATCCCAGTCCCGACTTTGCTGCTCTGCCCAGAGGAGCCGTCCGTGGGGCGGAGCCGGTGCCAGGTGGAGGAGGTGGAGGGGTCTGTGGTGCCATTCTCTAGCTCTCTCCCCCAGCTTTGACTCAGCAACTCTTGCTCCACCTCCTCCTCTTCCTCTATCCGGCACTGACGACTCCAGGCCCCAGTCTGGTAGCGGGGCCTCCTCTGGTCCAAGGCCGAGGAGGTGGCAGCAGGCAGGTGGCACCGGACAGAGTCACTGGCGGCAATGCCGTTGGCCCGGCAGGAAGAAGCAGAGTCGGTGGGGCCCCTGGACGAAGCCTGGGGCCCAGTGCCACCAGAGGAGCTCCCCTCGCTGAGGTCAGACAGTGGGGAGGCCGAAGGTGACACTGGGGACCCTCCGGGGCTACTCTTGGACAGCTTGGGCGGAATGGCAGGCTTCCCCTTGAGGCTGTTCTCACTCGCGTCGGGGCGGTGGCTTTCTCTGGAGCTCAGCGCCTGCCCGGCCGACACCTCCTCTTCGCCTGCCTCAGAGTCCTGGCTCACAGGCCTGCGTGGCCACTGTACCCCCACCGCAGAGTCGGGGCTGCTCAGGTAGATTGTCCGGTGGTCCTCCTCTGGATGGGCTGCCATGACTGTGATGGTGGCTGCCACCTGGGGAGCCATATCTGGGCCTTCCCTGTCCCGGCCCCAGCCAGACGCCGCTTTCTGAGCCCAGGTGGTAGCTGTCCGTACCTGGCCCTGACCTTGGCCCTGGCCCCGAGCAGCCGCTGCCTGTTCCGCTGTGGCCTGTGGCTTGGAAGGTGCTGGAACCGCCTTCTTCCTCTTGGTGCTCTCGGCATAGATGGGTTCAGGCTGTGCAGCCTCGCTGGGGTGGGCTGCAGGCTGGGGCTCCCCAGGCAGTCCGAGGCACCTGCTGGAGGTCACCGCGTGGCAGCCGGAGTCCTGCTGCTTCCCTGGCACGGGCTCCTTCATGAGGGAGCAGTAATCGCTGTCAAGATGGGGGGCGAAGGGGCTGCTGGCCCCGCTGCTGGCACTCCCGCAGGAGAGGCCGTCCGAGGAACTGGCAGCCTCGGAGGTAAGGGACAGCTTCTTGGGGCCCAGGCGGGGAGGCTTCTCCGCTGGGCCCTGGCTGCAGCACTCCCTGGGGAAGCTCAAGCCCCGCGTCTCCTCGTCGGGGGGCCCCGCACACAGTCCCTGCTCCCAGCACAGCGGCGGGCAGTCCCCTCTGCCGGGCCCGCACCCAGAGCCCTCAGCCTGCGGGGTGTCCGCCGCCACGGGGCTCGCGGGGCAACAGTCCAGGATGGAGCAATATTCTCCCCCTTCGCTGTCCCCTGAGGGTGAGCACCGCCGATCGCTGTCGTCCAACGAGGGCAGGGACTCCCGCAGGGGCTGCGCCGCCGGGCAGGGCCCGGGGCCCTTGTGGCAGCCGGACGTCGTCCCAGCAAAGGCGGCCACTTTCTGGCGGAAGCTCTCCTGGGTGGAGGTCAGCTCTTGGTAGGAAAACATGGGTTTATCTTCTCGCCCGACCTTGTCACTGGAGAAGCTCACGGGGTGGAAGGCAGTGCTCCGCTCGCCTCGGGCCTCCAGGCTGTGCAGGCCGAGCATGGCATAGGCGGGGGGGCCGCGGGAGTGGCCCTCGCTGGAGGCGGCGGGCCCGGGAGCCTTCTGGACGCCGCGGAAGCTGCCCAGGTAAACTATCGGCACGTCGTCCTGCTTCGGGAGGGGCAGCTTGCCGGGGGCTCGTCTCCAGATGACCTACACAGCCCCAAGGTGAAAAGACTTACATTAGACCTTGTCAGAGAAAAAAGGAAGAGAGAGAAAGTGAGAGGGAAGTGCCATGACATTGTCAACGGTCTTCTGTGCTGCCGCGAGGAAGCTCTGCAGCACGCCTACCTTCTGATCTCCCCACAGACTCTCTTCATTCGGGGGCACCCCTGCAGCCAGTGGGCTTCCCAGACACTGAGCTGCGCTTCCCACCCGGGGGCTGTGATTCTTTTGGCTTAAATCTGAGAGGTGGGGGCAGGGGGAAACAGAACTCTAAAAAAGAACATTCGGCATCTCCCTCAAAATTGCCCGATGAGATAGATTTTCCTAAGAGCTCTGAAAATGGAGTTTTGAGTGTGGTTGGATTTTTGTTTTACGTTTGTTAGTTTTTGGACAACGGAGTCGCGGTACAGTCCTAAAGAAACCAAAGTCACGGGGCTTTTTAAGACAGCTTGGGTGGGTGTTGGGGTGGGAGAGTGAGGGGCGGTTTCTGAGCTGGGTCCCAGCTCCCTTGTTGGTCTCTGGGCCACGCCAAAGAGCTACTCCCCCTCCCAGTTACAGCCAGTGACCTCAGCCTGAGCCTGCTTAAGTGGCTGGACTAGTTGAGCCATGAGACAAAGATGTGGACTGGCCATGGGGCACCTGGGTAGCTGGCTCAGTCGGTTAAGCATCTGACTCTTGATTTCAGCTCAGGTCATGGTCTCAGGATCCTAAGCCCGCATCAGGATCCATGCTGAGCACCGAGTCTGCTTGAGATTCCCTCTCTCTCTCTCTCCCTCTCCCTCTGCCCCTCCCCTCATTGCGCACATGTGGGCACTTGCTATCTCTCAAAGAAAGAAATCTTAAAAAAAAAAAAAAAAAAAAAGATGTGGACTGGTCCTTCCTATCCCTAAAGTCATAGTCTCCTTGTCCTTCCTTTCTCAAGTCTTCCCCTACCCCAAAACTTTTAGAAGCAGCCTCGAAGTAGGGCTGGCATCTGCTTCCTGTCAAAGATGACTCCAAACTGAAGGAGTCCCTGGCTTATGTCTGTGAAGACTAACAGTAGTGAGTGCAGCCTAGTGAATGGGTGTAACCAGCTGGTGACAAACAGAGCAGTTCTGAAGGGACATGGAACTAAGTGCAACCACAGGAAATGCCTCTCTCCACTTAAGCCTCCTCCAAATTAAAACTGACCTCTGATTTCACATAGGCTCAAACACCCTTCCTGATCCACACAGCATGATGGTTTAGGAAAACCAGAATAGGCAAAAGGGTCAAACAAGTCCCAAGCAGTTCTTGGATGTCCTAGACTTACAGCTTCCTAGACCCTTCTAGAGGCAGCAGGCTCTACATGCCCTCTAAGTAATCATACCTTTGGAAGGGTGACCTGTGGGATGAGCAGAATGGTCTAATCTCTAAGGGATACAATTGTCTCTAGTGATCCCAGGTCAAAGCTGCTAATATCCAACTGGAAATATGAACCCTGGCTGGGAACTGGATATGGAGGAGTTACTGCTAACATTTTAAGTGTGATCATGGTCTTGTGGTTACATGTCTTAGGAAGACTTTATTTTTTTAAAGACGTGCACAAATGATGTGATGTCTGGGGTCCGCTTTAAAATCACAGGGAGGGGGGACGCCTGGGTGACTCAGCAGCTGAGTGCCTGCCTTCGGCCCAGGGCATGATCCTGGAGTCCTGAGATCGAGTCCCATATCGGGCTCCCTGCATGGAGCCTGTTTCTCCCTCTGCCTATGTCTCTGTCCCTCTGTGTGTGTGTGTGTGTGTGTGTGTGTGTCTCATGAATAAATAAATAAAATCTTTAAAAAATAAATAAATAAAATCACAGTGAGGGGAAGGTGGGGCTGGGGGCAGAGAGGAAGCAAGACCAGGTCATGAGTTGATTGGTTGACCCTCATAGTGGAAGGCAGCGGATGCAGGCCGTTTGTTAAGCAATCGCTGCTACTGCTGTATGTATTCTAAATTATCAATGAAAAAAGCTTTAAAAACTTGTTTTTTTTTAAAGCTACATTTTTGTGTGCCTCTGCATAAATAATTAATGCACTCTCCAGTTACACTTGAGGGACTGGTGAGGGGTCTTAGCCTGAAGGGACAGATGGAAAGGAGGGCAGATATGAAAGGAGGGCAAGAGTCAAAAAGGCGCGGTGGTGGGGCCAGCTGACGGGAGCCCAGTGGGAGTCCTGCCCTAACAGCCCTCCCTGGCTGCCCGCCAGCCCTCAAACGCTACAAGAGCAGCCCCTGTACCAGTGCCACAGGGGTTAGTCAGCCTCACCTGCGAGACGTCGGCGGTGCTCAGGTTCGCCTCTGTCCACACATCAGAGGCATCTGAGCTCATCATGGTGGGCTTCACAGCGATCGTGGGCTTGGAGTAGGGCGAGCTGTTCACCCCTTCATCGTCCGGGCGGCAGTTCTCGGGCCTGGGGGGCAGGCGAGGCGGAGGGGGCGGGTTGCCTGCTCTGGGCTGGGGATGGCCGGCCGCCAGCTGGTGGTCACTCCTCAGGCAGAAGCAGTTCTTGCAGGACCCAGGCTTCCAGATGTGCTCCACAAAGTCGCTGCACGCGGACATTTTGGGGCTCTCGGGGTTCAGTCGGAGGGCCTGGTGCATCTTGAGGCGACAGTGTGCTGGTTCATCTTGCACTCAGCTCTCGGCCGTGGTCGTGGGGGAGGCAGATGTGGGTCACAGAGCGGCTGCCTGGAACAGCAGAACACTGACCTGATCAGAGATCTCCCGGACCCGAGGCTGGCTGCATCACCAGCTAGAGTCTAATCATTGTAATGGGGAGTAGAACCAGGGTGGGGGGGGGGGAGGAGAGAAAAAGGTAAAGGTTAGCATATTCGATGTATTCTGAGGCCTTCACCTATTTGTCATAGGGCTCTTAGTCACTCTTGGGTGGTGGTGTGGCCTTATCAGAACCTATAAAAAACTAAACACAACTCTATTACATTTCAGGCCCGAGAGCTGAGGTTTGGGGGCTGTGACAGGAAGAAATCACACAGGGTTTTAGATGAGAAACCTGCACAGGGTTTTAGATGAGGATCCATGGTACTGCAGAGTGGTGCACCAAATAAAAACGATGGCTTCCGGAGGCTAAGCCACGACTTTTCACCAAGGGCTGTGTGAGCGGGCAGGGAGGCCTGGACCCTGAGACCAGCACTGGAATCCATACTTCTGGCCAGGTGGCCACTCAATGGATGAGAAAGGGGAGAGGTGTGGTGCGGGCCTGCCCCCAGGGGAACTGTGTCAGGAGGTTTGGCATCTTGGGAATCTGCCCTCCTCCTCTTACTTAATGTACGTTATTTAGCCCAGCGCTCAGTGAGGTCAACAGAGCTGGGGCTGCAGGCCAAGGGGGAAAACAGAAAGAGAAATGCCTGATTACCACAGCCCTGTGATCTATAGCAGAGGGAAGAGATTATCACACAATTATTTTTTCCCTACAATAGCCCTAGGGGTAAGGCAGTCTGCTTGTTGCAAGAGTTGTCTCTGACAGTCCAGCCAGGAGCAGAGTTTGCCCAAAGAAACTAATAAATCCAGCTGTTGGAGATGAGCTCAAAGGGTTGCAGGTATTAACCAATTAGCCTGAGTAACACCCCGGCAGCTGGCCATTATCCCCATTTTACAGATGGAGAAACAGTGGCAATGACATAAATGAAGACTTGTGCACAGACACAGGGAGTTTGCTGGTGCTGGAAGGCGAGGCCAAATGTGCTGGCAGCCTCGACTCCTCACGTCATCATCCGTTATGCAGAGTGGCTGGCCATCACCTGTTTGCTGCTCATTGTTCTTTCCTCATTTAAGTGAACCGACCTCCCCATAAGGAAACTGCTCTTGAGAAAATCATCTTTACAAACCTCAGGCGATCAGATTCTCATCAAAAAGGGAATTCTGCCCTGGGGCTTGCTGTCCACTTTCCTCCAGCAAGAACTTGCTCTGAGGCTGATGCTGTCTAAACACTCAACAGGGCTAAGCAGGTGGAATGAGCCAGGAGCCCATTCCAGCATCTTTGTGGGGAGTGCTCTCTTTCCAGTGTCACACACAGAGACAGAGGTGCGTGTTCACCGAGCACCAGGAATAAATTTGTCTCTTTTCCCTCCGAAGTTCGCCAGGAAGCCACTGCATGGTGAAGCTAACCGAGCACTCTGAAATCAAGTCAAGTGTTTGCCCTTCGGCAGCCATCGGTAGGGTCTTATGCATCCCTGCCCTTAAGAGGACTGTGGGTTGGGTTCTTCTTCTCCCTGAAACACACCCAAGTAGTAGGTTCATGGCTCACCAAGTTCCCCAGAAGAGGTCACTAAGCCTCAACAAGCAGAGGAGGAGAGCATGGATTTTTCTTCCTTCCCACAGCCTTGAGCCACAGACAGCTTGAGGCTCTGCTGCTAAATTTTGGAAGGGGGTTGGGGGGAATGGAGGAAGCTCACTGGTATTCAGAGAGCAAGTGTCCACATCCCTGCCCCAAGGTAGGGAGTTGGTCCTTCCTCAGAATGCTGTTGGCTTCCTGACCACAGGGAAAGAGAGGCTCCCCTTTACTGCAGGCAAAGGCTCTGGAGCCCCCTTGATGGGATGGGGAAAGAAAGCTTAAAACCCCCATACTGTGTGGGCCTTTCAGGTTCCTGCATCTCCTTATAAGGCTGAGCTATCCATAGGGGTGGGCGTCCAACCACTTCCTCAAGGCTACCACAGATTCACAAAGAAGCAGTCTGGGGTGGCCACAGTTCATTTCCTCCCTAGCCGGCACGGAGAGCGCAAACTTGTCATATTTGCTTGCTACCAGAGGTCCCCATCCTTTGTCGCACGTGGCCCACAACAGCCCTGGGACTTTTGAAGTGGGCTCCGGGTTACAGAGCTGTGGGAAGCTTCCCTGCAGAACCCTCACCAGCTTGTGTACACTCTCAGCGCTCCCGTGCCCAGCTCTGAAATTCTCTGACGTGGGCACAACTCTCGGTACGACTGACTGCTCAGAGGTGCAAAGGTTTTTAGGGGAAGTCTTTGAATAAGACAACAGAATGAAGCGCTAGCCTTCCACCATCATTGACTCACTGCATCCTGTTCAAACTGGTTTCTCAGTCACAGCAAACAGAATTTGCCATCATGTCAAGCCAGAAAAGATTCATTTCCAGTTCTGTCTAGAGAGCTCTAGGCCTGGAATTATCTCCTATTTGTTTTCAGTGAAAGATGGTGAAAAACTCAAGTGGCGCTCACAGAGAGCAGCGCTGTGCTTCGCCTACCAGTGCCAACTCTCCACAGCCTGGGAATGGTACCTTCCTGCCCACATTCCTTACCTCGGAGGGGAGGCAGCCCTCAGATTTATGCAAATTCCCCCATTTCAGTGGGAGGCAGCAGGGTAAGATTAGACAAAGATCCTGGCATTCTTTATGATCCAAGTCCTGATAAAATATCTTTGCCTCTGCAAACTTCTGCACTAGATTTGTGGCCACAATTTGCAAGACTGAAGTTGTCAGACACACTCCCATCCCATTTCAAAAACAATCTGAAGACTGACGGCCAGGTCCGTAAAATTAAATCTTTTTGGCTCAAAATTCCCCCTCACACTTGCGTCAAAGGTTGTTCATGCCTTGCCCAGAAGTGACCGAATTCCAGAAAATACTCATCCAATAAATATATACGCATATTAATTTAATTGTTTTATATATAAATATACATTGTACACACAATATGTAATACAGAAATTAATACATATAAAAATTAAAGTAATGCAACACTGGAAAAGAAAAGTACGTATGGGAAATGTCTGGATTTCAATACTCCACTGGCAGGGGTTGCCCAGGAGAAAGAACAAAGTGACAGCCTTAACACACCTCCCCAACACTCCCCTCCTCCTCACACACACAGACGATGTCATGATATTCGCCCAACTTTTCATTTTTTCCTTCTCCAATGCTGTGCAATCCAATCTCAGCGGTAGGAATGTGTTTCCAAGGGTGAGACCTACTACAGTCTAAAGGAGCAAGGAGAGTAGCCGAATTCCACGGGATCCCATGATAGCAAAGCAGAAGCAGGATTTCCCAGGGCTTCCTGTCAAATCTCCCTCTCCAAAAAGGGAAAAGCTTGCTACCATAGCCCAGGCCAGGGATCCAGGAGGTCCGTGCAACCCGACTCTGCCCTGATCCCATTGCAAAACTCCCGGCCCCTAAGTGCTTAGGGCTTTCCCATTCAGCTCTGCAAAGCCATGCCCTCCGCGGCTGAGATTTACCTGGGAAAAATAAACACAGTAAGCCGGGCCTGCCTCCATCCCCATTTACGGGACCTGAGAGTGGGGAGAGGTGCAGGGGCTCTATTTTCCCAGCGCGTGTGCGTGTGTGTGTGTGTGTGTGTGTCCGGCTGGGGACACAAGCAGCACCGGCAAAGGCGAAGAACGTGCCCCCAGTACGCCTTCCAGGGGGCTCAGCCCGGGCTCCGAGGCCGGCCTCTCACCGGGGCAGCCCAGGGGCGCCCACCGCACCCCGGGACCCGGGTCCGAGCAGCCCGGGCGCCCCGCCGCCCGCCCCGCGGCTCCCGCGACCGTCCTCCCGCCGCGGCAGCGGAGCCGTCCCCGTGAGCGACCCGCGGGGCGCTGCAGCCTCGCGCCCCAAACGCACGAGCCAGACCAAGGGGACCGGCTGAACCCGCGGCTCTCCCTCCCCGAACGCGAGGCGTCAAGTTTCCCCGTCTTAAAAAGCGCGACCCCGAGTGAATCGAAAGCACCCGCGGGCGCCCGCTGCACCCCCGAGCCCGCCCCGGGGCGCACGCGGTCCGGACGCTCCACCCTCCGCGGGCGGGCGCCTGTCACCCCGGGGGGCGCCGCCAGGGGGTCGCCCTCCCCGCGCCGCCGCGCTCGCCTCCCCGGGCGCCCCTCTGCGGCCACGTCTGCCAGACAAAAAGGGACGGGGTCTGGCGGCAGCGTGGCGGGCTCACCTCGGGGCCGCGCTCCCCCGGCCTCGCCGTCGGTCGCCGAGCCGCCAGCCGCCAGCCGCCCCGCCGGGCGCCTCGGAGCATTGTTTGCAGAGGGAGCGCGCGCGGTGCGTGCCCGGCCGCGGGCGGGTGTCCTCTGCCGGGCCCGGAGGCCGCCAGGCCGGCCGGCAGCTGCGAGCGCGGCTCCGCCCCCTCCGCCTCCGGTTACGCCGCCCGCCCCGCGCCCGCCCCGCGCCCGCCCCTGCCCCGCGCCCGCCCCGCGCCCGCCGCACCTCCGCAGCGCCCGCCCCCGCCCCCGCCCCGGCCCCGGCCCGCGCGCCCCGGCTCCCGCCGCCCCGCCCGCTCGCTCCGGCCGCCAGGCCCCGCCCCCGGCCCCGGTCCCGAGGGCCGTTAGAGGGGTCCTGCCTCCCCTCGCCCCCGCGCCCCGGCGAGACCCCGGCGCGGGAACCCGCAAGCGCGGGGCGGGGCGGGGGAGCCCCGCGGGGCAATCCCGACCCCTCGGTCCCGGGACGGAGCCTCAGGCAGGTTCCTGAAGCCCCGCGAACTTTACTTTTCTGTTTGTGGAATGACGGGCTGGGCCGGAGGGAGCAGCAATTCGGGGCTTCGTCCGCCGGCCGGGATTACGGACACCTGCGTCTGCAGTGTCCCGGCTCCACCGAGATACCCCGAACGCGACGTAGGCCCGGGGCTAAAGGAATCTTCTAACAGGGCAGCCTACCGCGGACTCAGCCCCCCCCGCCCCCAGCACCCCGACCTGGGCGCCTGCCTGGGTGGCGGCGATGCGGTGACACGGAATAGGAAGGAGAGCCCAGGAGGACACCCGGGGCCCCCCTCTCTGCCCCTCCGGCTCCCCGGAGACGTAGTGTATTGTAGCCCCAGCCAGGTCCTCCGGCCTTCATGCTCAGGGATGAGCCTGCGGGCCTCCACCCCGCTAGACCACGAACACTGGGTCCCCCCTGGAGATTCTTGTGCTTTCCCTGAGACCCGGCAGTGACCGCTGAACTGAGAGGATGGGGAGGCGGGTGGAGGGGAGACAGGGAGAAGACCTGCTTTTGAGGTTTGGCGTGGGTGGGAGGAAAGGAGGAAGGTAAAGAGATAGAAGGAACGCTTCCTCGTGCCCCGACGTCCGGATTTCTCCTTAGTATAATCGAATTGAGGGGAGACAGTATAGAGGGATGGAAGGGGAACTAATGTTGGTTAAGTACCTAGGCTGCACCAAGCCACCCCATGAGAGGGAAGGCATCCCCATTTTAATTTTTTTTATTATTATTTATTTATGATAGTCATAGAGAGAGAGAGAGAGAGAGAGAGAGAGAGAGAGAGGCAGAGACACAGGCAGAGGGAGAAGCAGGCTCCGTGCACCGGGAGCCCGACGTGGGATTCGATCCCGGGGCTCCAGGATCGCGCCCTGGGCCAAAGGCAGGCGCCAAACCGCTGCGCCACCCAGGGATCCCCGGCATCCCCATTTTATAGGGAAGAAGAAACCTGACGCTCAGGGGACCACAGAACTTGCCGGGCGCCCATCAGCGCCACCGCGCTAGTGCTGGGATGGGAAGCCACAGCTGCGCGGCGCCACTGAGGGACAGTTCCACCTCTGCGTGTGCCCTCTCCACCTAGAGGCAGTCCGGCCCTATTTTTCTTTCTTCTCAACGTGAGAGGAAACCACGTGAACAAATATGGAAGGAAAACTCTGGTCAGCCTCCCTGAGCGTCAAAACCAAAGTGGCAGGCCTTTCTTTACTAAGACCCAGCAGGGAGGGGGATGCTGATGAGCAAATAGGTATGAAGTGGTCGGCGCTGGAGAAAGACAAAAATGACATAAGAACGTGCATGCCATTCAGTCACAGTGGGAGATGGCCTACAGTGGGGGATGGCCTGGGGTTCGAGAAGTTCCTGGTTCCCATGACTAGGGCTAGATGTGTCAGTCCTTCCTCTGTAAGGGCTGGGTGCCGACACCCACCTCACAGGATGGAGCATACAGAAGCCATCCACTTTCCCACTTGATTTTCCTTTCTCTACGTAATTTATCCGTGATCCATAAACAGGCCGAAGAACGTAATTATAAGAAGCAAAGGCACCAGCGTGACAAGATTGGCAGTTTGGTGGCATGGGACAGCAATTGAAGGGTTAATTTAGTCTTTCTGCAAAATAAACTGTGTTCCCAAGTGTTTTGCTGCGCTCACACAAAATAAATGCATTATACTGTAGCTGCTGACATACAACGTGCATCTTTTTATGCCAGCGACATGGCCTTAAAGATGGCTTCATCTTGCCTAACGAAAAGAATCAAAAAATACTTCAAAAGACCCACTTAGAGCCACATAAAATACCCATTCTTTTAGGCGGTGCTCCACCAGTGACTGTTAAGCATGTTATCTCCTCAGTAAAGCTGCACTAAGCTCATGCATTTTAATAAACAATTCTTGCTCGAACTTCCAAACTGCATCCTGCAATGCAGTGCCATTTGTGTGTGCACAGCATTCTGCTTCTAGCTACTTATCAGTCCATTTCATGACACTTTTAACTGCAGGGCTTGGGTTCCCTGATAGAGATCAGACCTCTACGAAGGACAGCGATTCCCTTCGGGGTTTAGTCTCTGAGCACCAGTCTGTATAAGAGAGCCGTTAAATTGGGGGAAATTAGGACAAAGGCCGGGACGGGTTGTGCTTTGGGGTAGGTAAGCTGGAGTCATCTGAAATTAGAAAGGCAAAAGGCAGAGTGAGGAAGAGTATACATTAAAATATACTGAGAAGATGTGAACTGGGGTGTTTGAGGGGTTAGACGGTGGGAAGATTGGACCAAAGTAATCCCACAGAGAGGCGTCTCTCCCCTTAAAGGGAGAAAGGCGTTCAGTTCTAGTCAACAAACGTTTATTGAGCTCTTTCTACTTAGGAAGTGCTGGATGAGGTCCCATGGGGAAGATATAAGGTCTGTGAGCGGGAGATAATGCCGGGGCAGTGGGGGCTCAAAGAAGGAAAAGAATAAACACAAAAAGTGGCTAGGGGCTTAGGAGGATGAGAAGGATTTCAATGTGTGGACAGTGGAAACTTTCCAGACTGAGAGAATGGTATCCACAAGGGAATGGTCATGGGAGAGGGGGGAGACTTTGCAGAGATTTCCCGTCCAGTCTGGCTGGAGCGTGGTTATAGAAGATGAGGCTGGCACTGTGGTGTGGGACTGGCAGGAAGGGCCTGGCTGCCCAGGGAGCCAACGGGCCAGCATGGACTTTTCTGAGCCAGAATGACGTCATCCAAGTTAGCTTTGCATTAGCCCTACCTGGATCTTCTATCCCAGATAGATTAGGAAGTGGAAGAAGAGGTGGGAGACAGGAGACTGGCTTGGAGTTTCCATCTCTGGTCCA
The DNA here is from genome assembly GCF_048164855.1 of Canis lupus baileyi. Taxonomy (NCBI): domain Eukaryota; kingdom Metazoa; phylum Chordata; class Mammalia; order Carnivora; family Canidae; genus Canis; species Canis lupus. The sequence continues at coordinate 25,714,672 of NC_132852.1, forward strand.
GAAGGGAGGCAAAGCCTCCCCAGGGGCTTTGATGAAGGAGGCAGCAGTGGGAATGGAAAGCAGGGATGTGCGATGGAGGGTTTTGAAAGATGTGAACAGGTACATCTGGAGACTAGGGACTTATTAATTCACTGAGGGTAATAAGATACTTACAAATAATAGCCTACATTGTGGAGCATTCACTCTCAAGCCCTGTGTGCCAGAGGATTTGCATGCCTTCTCTCACATAAACCTCACCGAAATGCCCAGGTAGGTGCTGCCATGAGGCAGAGGAAGGAAGCAAAGATACGCACCAGCATTTGAGCCTCTAGGGACCAGTAGTCTAATGGTACCACTAGTACAAGTAGGGAAATCAGGGCGTTTAATTTGTGGTCTCTGGAGTCTGGTGTGTATGGTCAACTGGTGAAGGAAGTCATCCTGACAGCTGTGGTATGTGGAGCCATAGAAAAAAAAAAATGAAGGAGGTTGGAGAAGAGATGAGATGAAGAGGTCGAGGGTTGGCCAACACAGCAATCTAAAAGAGGCCGTGGAGACAAGGAGCATGGAGCCTCTCTTTGAGACCTTCTTTAACCCGGAGTGGTGTAAAGAGGGAGAATAACCAGGGAGGAGGTGATAGGAAGGGAATCCCGGTGGCAGTTAATTGAGTGAGGTGGAGAGTGTCTGAGACCAGCTTAAACTCTTAGTTACTCTCTTTAGAGCAGCAAGAATTTCCAGTGGACCCCATGGAAAAAGGAAATCAGGGGAGAGGAAAATGAGATGGGAAACACGGTCAGGGCTGTCATTTGGGAAAGGGGCATTTAACAGGGGAAGGTGGATGGGCCACAGATGAAGTAGGATGGAATCCTGGGAAGCCATGGGCAGGTGCCCAAAACCACCATGAAGAGGATGGGGCAGGGAAGAAGGGAAGGAAGAGGGTCTTCCGAAAATTTGCCATGGGGAGCTCATCTGAGTTCTGTGCTGCGGGAATCTGGTAGTGTCAGCGAGCCAGCCAGAGGTCGGTCTAGTGAGCACACACAGCCCTACTCCCCGCCTTATTTCTCCCCGAGTGATAATCAGCTCTTTGGGTTGCCAACCCAACTTATGTCTTTCTCCTCTGAGCTGTGGAAATCTAAGTAACCTTATCGGTTAACCCCTGTCCTGTGATTATGGCACCACATCCTGGGAGCCCATCTTTTAAAAAAACCTTTTTTCAACCTCCCATCCTCCCCCCCTGCTTTAGTCCCAGGCAATTCTCCACAGGATAAAGCATTCACAATAATTTACAGTATCATATTCCAAGCACTGAATAGATTTTTCCCCCAAAACTGAAAGCTATTATTTAAATAACTGCTGGATGTCAGAATCTCAAACCGCATGGGACTAAGAGCCAAGGGTTCAAGATTGTTATGATCTTCCTTTGTGCCCAAGTGCCACAGAGCTCAGATGTCAAGTGTTGAAGAAGGAAAACACTTTCTTTTTTCCCTTTTATAGCATAAACACAGTTGGATGTGCATTCGGTGATGGATATCTTATTACAAACCTCATTTTTATCAAAATGCTACTGTGATAGGTTGAATTATGTTCTCTCACACCCCCTCCCAAAGATATATTGAAGTCCTGACCCCAGTTTCTCAGAATGTGACCTTATTTGGAAGGAGCGTATATAAAGAGGTAACCAGGTTAAAATAAGATCATTAGGGTAGTCCCTAACCCAGTGTTATTATAAGAAGGAGAAAAGAGACAGACCCCCCAAAAAGGAAGAGGGTGTGAAAACAGAATGGGAGAAGAGGCCATGTGACTATATCGATGCATCTAGGAGCCCAGAAGGTCAAGAATTGCCAGCAAACACCAGAAGCTAGAAGAAACAAGGGGTTTTACCCCAGAGCTGTAAGAGAGAACGTGGCTCTTGCCTCCACCTTGATCGCAGACATCTAGCTTCCAGAACCTTGAGACAATAAATTTCTGTTGGTTTAAACTGCTGACTTTTTGGAGTATTTTGTCATAGCAGCCCTAGGAAAATAATACAGTTACTAAAATGAAAACGTGCCAAAGAGTGATATACCTACTGCTTCTAGACAGAAGATAAAGGTTTTCAAAAATCAACATGACATCCAGGAGACATGTTAATTAATGTCCAGTAAGGATATAAGGCCAGACAGTTTTCCGTAATGAGGTCAGCGTGCCCCTTTGTTTAACTTGCCCGAGGAAGAAAATAGTCATTCTTTCACTGAGAGCTTCCTCCTTCTTCAGTTTCAGGGCCCACGGTTAGGGGATAGTCTTGGTTCCTTACTCGTGTTGGCATTTGCATGGTTGAGAGACTCTACCTCCGCAGCCAGGCAGTATGAATAAAGATGTACCTCAAAACCCATCAGTGAATTGTTCTGGTACCACACAAACTTCCAAAGATGTTGTTCGTGGACAGGATAGATCATCCAGGTCTGATACTTCAGGAACCAATGGAGATACTGAGGTCCTCAATCACTGACATGACTTGCCCAAGGTCTCCTGAGACATTTCATAACCTTGTTCTTCTGAGCTTTCAAGCTGTTTGGTTTTAACGTGGCCTCACGGTGAGTTAAGGGTGTGAAAATGAGAACTATTTGAGGAATTAATCATGACTCCCACTGCTTGGCTTTCTGACTAAGCTGGAGCCAGGGCTGGAAAGAAGCAAAGTATTTTACGTTAGGAAGAGTCACAAAGAAACAAACAAACCCATTTGAAAGATCTGCTTGGTACCCTAAGGAAAACCTCCGAATGGTACAGCCACTTTGGAAAAACAGTTTAACAATTTCCTAAAAAGTTAACCATAAATGAGTCTTATGACCTAACAATTCCACTCCTAGAAGCCCACCAAAGAGGAATGAAACTCGGCACATGCAAAAGCCGGCACACAAATGTTCACACAGCATTATTCATAAGAGCTAAAGAGAACCAACAACCCAAAGGTCCCTCAACTGGAATGGACAAGTAACATGGTCTGTCCATACAGTGAAATACAGGATCCAGTAATGAAACAATAAAAGCCTGATACACGTGACAACACACATGAACCTCAAGAAGGATATGCCAACTGAAAGAAGCCAGACGCAAAAGATTACCTAGCGTATGATTCCATTTATATGAAATATCCAGAAGAAATAACTGGATAGAGATAGCAGAGGAGTGGCTGCCTGGGGTAGGGAGGAGGAACAGGGTATGGGAGTGGGGAGTAACTGTCAATGGGAACGGGGGATCTTACTCCAATGATGAAAGTGCCCCACAGCTGCATTGTGCATCATGATCGTACAACTTGAAAAACGGAGTAAAATTTGTTGAATCAGGATGCCAGGGTGGCCCAGTGGTTGAGCATCTGCCTTTGACTCAGGGCGAGATCCTGAGGTCCTGGGATTGAGTTCCGCATCAGGCTCCCTGTGGGGAGCCTGCTCCTCCCTCTGCCTGTGTCTCTGCCTGTCATGAATAAATAAATAAATAATAATAAAAATAAAAATTATTGAATTGTATAGTTAAAAGAGTTGAACTTTATGGTATGCAAATTATACCTCAATGAAGTTGTTTATGAATAACAGAAAGAGTGGAATATGGCTCAGCCTTAAAAAGGATGGAAACGAACACCTGGGGATGCCTGGGTGGCTCAGCGGTTTGGTGCCTGCCTTTGGCCCAGGGTATGATCCTGGAGTCCCGGGATCGAGTCCCGTGTTGGGTTCCCGGCATGGAGCCTGCTTCTCCCTCTGCCTGTGTCTCTGCCTATCTCTCTCTGTGTCTATCACGAATAAATAAATAATCTTAAAAAAAAAAAAAGAAACAAACACCTGCTACACATACATGCATGAACCTCACAGACATTAAGCCAAGTGGAATAAGCCAGTCACAAAAGGAAAATTGCTGTATGATTTCACTTTATTTGAGGTCCCTAGAGTACTCAAGTTCATGGACACAGCAAACAGAATGGTGGTTACTGGGGGCAGGGGAGGAGTGTGAGTGGGAAATCATTGTTTAATGAGTACAGTTTCTGGTTGGGAAGATGAAAAAGTTCTGGAGATGGATGGGAATGATGGATGGACAGCAATGTCAGTGTGCTTCATGCCAGAGACTTGAACATTTAAAAAAGTTAAAATGGCATATTTTATGTCATGTATACTAGATAATTGGGAGAGAGATTGAGAGAAATACCTGTTTCTGTGAGCAGCCTATTTCTGAAAGATGACACAGGTCTAAGAAATCTCATCTTTTTTTTCTCTTCTGTTTTCTTTTCTTTTCCTTCCCTTCCCTTCCCTTCCCTTTCCTTTCCTCTCCTTCCCTTTCCCTTCTTTTTTTTTTTAAGTAAGCTCCATGCCCAGCACAGAGCCCAATGCAGGGCTTGAACTCATGACCCTGAGATCAACCCAGGAGCTGAGATCAAGAGCTTGATGCCCAATCAACTGGGTCACCAAGCACCCCAAATCTCATCTTTAAGTCAATAAGCCTTAGTCATTCAAAAAAACAGTTTTTAAACTCCAGTAGGAAATAGATCGATCCGCAATTCTATAAAGTTGCAGAAACTCCAGGCCTATTGCTACCTGATAAACCATGGATGAGAAGACATCACATCCTTTACAGTTCAACCATTCCACTGCTGAACGTCCTTCTCCCCTCGTCACCCCTCAAGGCAGCTTCAGTTTTGCATCTTACTAGGCCAGTAGGCTTCTGAGTGTCCTGACCTCTGCGTTATTTTTGTTGACTTCTACTGGAAGGCTTCTGTGTAACATTATTACCTCTGAGACCTAGTTATCATTTGCCAAAACCCAGCCACATGAATGTCATTACATGGACTGTATCTTAGGGGCTTTTACTTAACAAAGGTAAGCCAGTGTTCTGAATCGAGTTTGTCTGAGAAATGTTCGATGGTGGAAGAAAAGAAAGGTTTTTATTTTATTTATCTGAAAAGAACTCATCATTTACTATCTGCTGTAAAGTTTTGTAAGCCGGCTGAGAAACAAACTGTTTCCTTTGTTAAGGTGAGGTGGTCTCTTCTCTTTTCCTTCTTTTATTCTTATGGTTCTCATAGGAGATATCCCACAAAAGGATTGAAAGACAATCTTTTGGACACTTAGAGCATTTTACTAATAACCAGCATTGGCCCTTCCTAGGAGTAAAATCCCATTTTGGTACAGCACAAGTAACTCTGGGGACATCTCCTTTCTCTCCATGGTCCACACATGGTGAAACCAAAGAGAATCTTACCCGCTTCCTCCTTTCACGTTTCTTGAGAGCGTGGAGTGAAGGGACAGATGGGGCCTGGTTTCTGTGCTGGATGGGGTAAGGTGACAGCCGAGCAAATAAACTTTCCTATCTAGGACCTGTAGGTACCTGCAACCTTCTTTCAATTTCAGGCCTATGTAATTGCCATAGATTATCTATAACCTGACAATCCAACCCCAGAGCCTTCTCCAGACACTGGCCCTTACTAGCAATTATTTCTCCACAAGTCATAATGTTCTAGAACTAGAATTCTCGTGTGGGGAGGGCTTGCATAGTCAGAACAGTCACTCATCAAGTAGAGAAGACTAGAGGCAGAAGCAAGTGGTTTACTTATTTGCCAGATCCTCTGTTTCAACTCCCAGACAGCACTGCCCACCCTTATCACCCGTGCTGTACTTGGAATCTCAGGATAATCTGCTTGTGGATTTACATCCCTAACTGGTTCTGACCTATGCAGAGGGTAGCTGAGAGGCTTCAGGAGGGCCCCTCTATAGAATGCCCAGTGGTCACAGAAGGTAGCAGAGTCACTAACCTTTGCATGTGACCAATGAATGGGGGAAGGGGACCACCATGTCTAGAAAGGGGGAGGGGATGAAAACCTTCAACTAATTTACTGGAAAGCCCCAGGCCTTGTTAAGGAGGCTTTAGGATAATAGCTCTTTTGACTGACTGTTCAGTTTTTTCCCCTTTTAGAAGTGGCAGTGGTGGCTGGCAGGGAGACACATGTAGAGAGCAGGGCAAGAAAGGGGTCAAAAGACACGTGATGGGGCTGATTAACAAGTAGGCTTTTTAAGCAGTGGCCAGGGGACACCTGCAGCTCTTCCAGACTTGCTGGCCCAGTAGGGGTTGTTTGAATGAGAAAACAGCTTCCAAAAAGATGTAACACAAGAGCATAAAAGGAAAAAGAAAAATGTGCATTTGTGAGATGAGGGAATTGTAGAGTTTTATCTCTGATTCTTCTCAAAAGAAACCTTTTATTATCTAATATTCCCATCCGTAGGTCAAGGCTCACAAGATGAGGAGAGGACTCATCACCAGGGCACGTTGCTGGTGTTTTGCTCAAAAAGGAATTTGCTTTCAAACAGACATGCATTCACTAATCTCTTTTCTTTAAAAAAAAAAAAAGAAAGAAAAAGAAAAAGAAAGAAAGAAAGAGAGAAAAGAAAAAGAAAACCACAAACATAAAATCTCTTCCAACTCAGCTGACTGAGTCCAAGCGGGGATGACAGCAACGTTCACTTGCATGATCCCATAGAGCTAGTATCCAGAATGAAAATAAATGTGACTTTTCAAATCCGGGCATAGTGTTGCTTTGTTTGTAATCCAATTAAAGAATAAGCACTACAATGTTATTGTAGGACAGAGGAGATAATACAGAGTTCCACATTTTGGGGGCTGTAATACAGCAAAACTTGTGCTTGACAGATTGGCACCAGTATTTTGAGAAAGCCAGAAGGGGACAGTTCCTGATTTCCAAGGGGCTGCACTGAGTGTGGTGGCAGGTGGCAGGGAGCAAAAGGACAAAATCCCCATACCTTCCATAGTTAACTAGCCCAGATCTGTACCAGATGCTTATGTCTCATATTTACTGATATTTCCTATAGCTAGTAGAGTCTTCCTTAATAAATATCAATTGTGTGATCATATACATAAGATACCTATCTGCCTATCTATCTGTCTCTCCCTATTGGGATGCTAACTTGCTGAAGAAGGCCAGCCACTTAAATTTGGTTTTAGCCAGACCTGGAAGTAATTAAATTATCATTGGCTTTATCATTGCCACTTTGGGAAGCTTTTGCTGACTCTGGAAGCAGAGTTGGATGTTCCTTCCTGGGGCTTACACGGGCCTCAATTTCCTTGTCTGTAAAACACAGTGATACCTTCCTCAAGAGGTTGTTTTGAAAATTAAGTAAGCTATGTGAAATACCTACTGCAGAACCTCGTGTCTTAGTACATTTGGGCCACTATAAGAAAGTGCCATAAACAACAAACATTTATTTCTCACAGTTCTGGAGGCTAGGAAGTCTAAGATCAAGGCACCAACAGATTCAATGTCTGGCAAGAGTCTACTTCCTGGTTCACAAAAGACTTCTTTTTGCTGTGTCCGCATATGGTGGAAAGGGTGAAGGAAGTCTCTGGGGTCTACTTTATAAAGACACTAATCCCATTCAGGAGTGTTCCACTCTCATGACCCAGTCACCTCCCAAAGACCCCACCTCCAAATACGATCACCTTGGGGGGTAGGTTTCAATATATAAATTTTGGGGTGAACCAAACAATTAGTTTAGAGTATCTGGAATATATTACACTCAATAAATGATGGGTGTTGTTAGAACATCCATCAGAAAATTGAATCCATTCATTCAGCATATTTTTATTGAGGACATACCCTATGCCAGGCTTTAAGCAAGACCCTGATGATACAGTGATGAGCTAAACAGATGCTTCCTGATTTTCTGAACTGGGCAGTATAGTAGGGAGTGGGGGGAGTGGGAAGATGGGCAATGACTTGGCCAAACAGGACCATGCGTTCCTTTTATATTATATTCCCCCTTTAAATTTTTTTTTATGGAAGTATAATTAACTAAGTATAACTAACTGTATTAGTTTCAAATGTAGGGATCATGCATTTTTGAGGGCAAATTGTGATAGATGTTTTGAAGGGACAATTCTCTATAAGATCACAGAGCAGGGGAGCTCTGCTGCCCAGAGATTTAAAGAGGTCTTCCCTGTGATTGATGTTGTGGTTGAGGTTGCAAGGATGGCAAGTGACCACTTGGAGGGTGAAGCATGACATGGAAGCAGGATGTGGGAAAGAGTATCTGTTCTGTTGTGGTTCAATTTCATACTCTTAAAAGATTATGGTATTTATTGGAATGAATTTGGAAGAACTAAATTCCAGCATCTTTTCTGGCATATGAGTTGTTATCCTGCAGCATCGCAGGAAATGCAGGCAAAGCAAAGGACAGTAGTTAAGGAGTCTGCAAGGAAGACACCTGCGGGAGGATTATGGAAGCAAATAGAAGGCACCAGTAGGATCCTGAGGTAAACCCATGGAGCATTGGGCTGAGGGGCAGGAGAGCTGAATCCTGTCCCTGACTACAAGCTCTGGTTTACAAATAAGAAAATTGGGATTCAAAAAGACTGTACTCACCAGGATATACACCTAGTAGGTGGTGAAACTTTGACCACAATCCCGGCTTTTTTATTCCAGGTCTTTTGAGTACACCACAAATGGAAGATTTGAGGAAATAATTGCTAAGATTCCTTAGTAAAGGAATCTTTTATGAGAGGAATATTATGAGAGATCCCCATGGTGCTTCCTTAACACTGTAACAAAAAAGAAGAGAAAGAAGAAGGAGGAGAAGAGGAGGGGGAGGAAGTAAGATAAGGTAAGCAAGGAGAGGAAAGGAGGAAAAAGAGAAAGAAAGAAAAAAAGAGAAACAAGGGATAAATGAAAGGAAAAAATCATAGATTTTATTTATGACTTTTCAACTTTGGAATATGTCCAATTTAATCATTTATAGAACCATTAAAATCCACATCAGAGCGATCACCAATTGAGGGTTTTGTCTCCATCTCGTCATGAGGGCAATCAGTAGGAAAGACACGGGACTTCTCCACCATATTATCATAATGGTTATTTCAGCCAAAGCTTGGTTATCTGTGCCAAATGCAGGGCAAGCTGTGGAGACATGAACCCCGCGGAGAGTTCAAAACCGTTCTGAGTCATTAGCTCCAATAAACTCACAGCTCCCAAAGCAGCCAAGCTGGAGGTCTCTGCTGAGCTTCGTTCCCTTAACCTTTTCCATGCCCTTGTTCTGAGCCTATAGGTTAAAAAATTGAGGACAGCACACCCAGCAAAGGAATGGTTTGCTTTGTTCTCAGGGTAGACAGCAAGTTAAATCACCACACTGACATTGGCATCTGGAGTCTAGGCAATTCCTTGTCCTTTCATTGCTTGCACCAAACCTTCTTTTGGCTGCTCCCAGTGTAAGGCAAATATGCTTCTCCCAAAGGCCTTTTTGGCATTCCCTGTTCCCTTAGCCACAGTGACTGAAGACACTGTTCTTTGTGCCAGGGTCTGCTTCAACCACCTTCCCATGCCAGGCACACTGTTTTTCTGTTTACACTTTAGGAAAAATATAAATGTGTTGTCATTTAAACATAATATCGAAGCCTCCAGAATGTTTGCTTCTTGTTTCTCTATTAGAAGAAAGGAATCATGATAAAAATTGTGCTTTGTGTTTCTCATGGAATTTAAATATTTTAAAAATATAATATTGGTAAGAGACTCATAGCTCCTGCTCACCAAAAAACATTCATTTGATAAAATGAATGTTTAGAAAAGTAGAATCTGGGGCTTCTGGTGGTTTGACTCTTGATCTTGGGGTTGTAAGTTTGAACCCCACATTGGGTGTAGAGATTACTTAAACAAACAAACAAACAAACAAACAAACAAACTTAAAAAAATTAAAAAGCAGAATTTGCTTTTGTGTGTGGAGTAGGGACTCAGGAATGACTTTGGAACTTGTTATTAGTATTATGTAGCAACAGCTCTTGGGCTTTCTGTGGTGTAGAAAAAGAAAGTAACGAAAACTGAGATACTCTGAGGTGACACTACATACAAAAATAAATCATCTATAAAAACAGCATATTAATAGTACACTTATTTTTAACCAGTGTTACAGTAAAGCAGAAAGATCTTCTCAATATTTATCCCCAAGTCCAATATTTAAGACTTTTCAAGAGGAATATCTAGAAATGTACAGACCAGAAAGTGCAATGGCTTTCCAAGACCATGGAAAAAGAAAGTAAGTCCAGTTCCTGTGAGTATACAAACCATTTAAAAGAAAACCAGACCCCCCCCTATAAATAAATTTTAAAATTTTTTAAATTAAAAAAGAAAAAAAAAGAAAACCAGACCCCTTTTAAACACCAAATGATCCTATTTTGGGGATGAGGTCACCAGGAAATGTTTGTGTTCAGAAATGCCATCTGTGTGTCATGGGATCCCCAGTATAAAAGATGGGCCGCACTGGGTTTTATCATTAGAGAGAAATCTCATGTAATTCAGAAAAGAAAAGATATTGTTACCCTCTGTAATGTTAACATCAGATTAGGATACAGACACATCCCTAGTTTATCTTAAAAACCTATTGAGTGTGTATAAACTATGAGGTTATATTCACACTTTTGAAATAAATATATATATTTAGTCTGTATCTCCTAAGGTTAACAAGTTCTAGAAGATTTCCAATTACTTTGCAAAGTGATGCTTATTTTACTTCCTCCAAATGCTGTCATTTCCTACCTTCAAAGGGTGATTTGACTTCCCCCATGGGCTCCAGGGAAGCAGTTCATATTCTCTCATCACTTTGATTCCCTCAAATCTCTCTGGGTCTTCTCAGCTTCCATACCTAGTTCACCGTCGACATGCCTCTTTAAATCTGTCCTCAGTGACAGGTGCATTCACCCTACTGATAAATTTTTCTTCCATATTATGTTACTTCTATGCCTCCTCTCATTGTTCTTAACCATTTTACAGGTTTCTTTTTTGCTCTTGCCTTGACAGTCACAGCCCAAGTCAGAAACTTTGATTTACACTCATTTTACATCCATCGTAACCTCTAGGAGTGAGCTTTGTGTAGACGAGCCATATGTGTGTTTTAGAGTCTTTGATGGTTTCCCTGCCAATTTTTGTTGTGAAAATATTTAGTCCGGGTCTGTCCTCTTTCCAAGTTTGCTCCCCACCTGGATTGTTACGTTGCTGTGTCTGCACACAGGATATCTGTGTGAGAGAACGGCAGAAACTCATTATTTCAATATGAAAAAGCAGAAAAGGGTTATCAGTGGATTATCATGCTGTAGATGAAGCCCACACAGTATATAGAGCATCTGTACACCTCAAGGAGGCATTCAACGAAGAATTCCATGATACCTCTGTGTGAAAGAAGGGAAAATAAATCGTGTTGAGTCCAAGTCATTTCGGGATCCTTACACAGTTTATCATTCATTCTAAATGAATCCACTGGCCTTCTGGATTTTATATAGCATGTCAGCCAGCCCCAATCATATGTCCTGCATATTTTTGAAAGATAGAAGGCAATGTTGAGAGATGCTCCTTACTTCTGAGAGGAACGGCCTGGCTTTACAAGGATAGAGCAGTCTTTGCTTAGTGGGTAGGAACTCAGGCTTTGGCACTGGTGTGGGTTTGACTATCAGCTCTACCCTCTAAATAGCTGAGTGCCCTTCAGCAAGTTCATTAATTTCTCTCAGTCTCTGCATCCTTGTTTGAAAAATGGGAGTGCTCATAGTATCTTCCTCATAGGGCTGTTTTTAGTAGTAAATAAAATAATACACTGAGGGCACCTGGGTGGCGCAGTCAAGTAAGCATCTGCCTTCATCTCAGGTCGTGAACCTAGAGTCCCTAGATGGAGCTACTCATCCGGTTCCCTGCTCAGAGGTGGAATCCACTTCTCCCTCTCCCCTTACTCATGCTCTCTCTCTCTGAAATAAAAAAAGAAATCGAGACCCCTGGGTGGCTCAGCAGTTAAGAGCCTGATTCTCCCTCTGCCTGTCTCTCTGCCTCTCTCTGTAAGTCTCTAATGAATAAATAAATAAAATCTTTAAAAATAAAAAAATAAAAATTAAATCTTAAAAGGGGGGGGAGGATAACACACAGAAAGCACTGAGCCCAGTGTGAACACAGAAAGTAAGTCCCAGACATTGTAAGCGACATATATTCTTCTTTACCTTATATGTCCCTACTCAGAAGGGAGCTGGTGGGGGTCAAAAAGACATCAGTGAGGAGCTAGGTCTTAGGGAAACACCACAGAGCAGAGAGACAGCACAAGCAGATTGTTCCTTAGAAGTTAGATTGACTGGAACACCTGGGTGGCTCAGTTGGTTAAGCGTCTGCCTTTGGCTTGAGTCATGATCCTAGAGTCCTGAGATGGAGCCCCGCATGGGGGGGGGGGGTCCCTGCTCAGCGGGGTGTCTTTCTTTCTCTCTCTTTCTCATAAATAAATAAATAAATAAATAAATAAATAAATAAATAAATAAATAAAATCTTAAAAAAAAAAAAAAAGTTAGCCTACCAACAGTAGTGCTCTTACTGGCCCTAATGGATTCCTTTGTAAAAGGTGGTCTTTTGCCCATGGTTCATAGGCTTCGCACCTTCCCCTGCAGAGCCTGGCACCTGCTCGCAGGTGCACTGCCTGACTCTCCCCGAGAATGGTCCTGTGGGAAGAAAAGAGCCATTTGGCAGAGAAGAAAGCAGATACTAAACCCCAGCAAACGGGGGGGGGCACGCTCGGCCCCGGGAAAGGAAATCTTTAAATTATGTTCTGGAGGGAGTTCAGTGGCTGGAGCAATTTGAGGCGATCCTTCCCATTTTAAAAGACCTAGATGCTCCCATCTCTCCATCGACTCCCCATTCCCACCCCTGTCAAGCCTCTTACTTCACCTCCCCTCCCGGGCCCTACAGCAACGGGGATTTAATCATAGTGTCACTGCAACAGTATCTGCCTTTGAATCCAGTCGCAGCTCTGGCTGGCACTGAAGCTGCTTTGCTAACTTCTTCTGGCAGCGGCCCCCACTTTTGTAGCCCTTCGAGGCAAATGAAAAACATGTCTTTTTTTTTTTTTTGCCTCCTTGCTATGTCTTCCTGGGGTGCAGTCCAGACACAGAAAGAGGGGAACTGGACTCACCGGACTGGTGTCCTTTTCCTGTCCTTAGGAAGGCAGACTGGGTAGGAGGCCCGTCTTGGGGGGGCTCATGCCTGCCGTCTCTTTATACACCAAGGAGGTTAATGCTGACTTGATGTTTTCAACTTTCAAATAGATAGTGAGAGTGTTTGATAAATAAACCAAAGCACTGGCAAATCTTGGCAGAAGCACGTAGAATTGCGCGGAGAGGAGGCTTTGCCTTCTGCTGTCTCTCTCCCTCCTGCGCTCCCTGCTCACCCGACGTCTGGGCCAGCATGAAGGGTTAGTAAAAGGCTTTCCCAGGCGCCCTTCTGCATTTGCCAGGAAGCCTGGCCTTTCCCTCTCCCCAGACGTGTGCATTATCCTACATCCTCTTCTTCGACCTCACGTTTATGGAGGCATAATTTATATATAGTAAATTCGCCCTTTTGAGGTGTTGCGGCTCTATGAATTTTGACAAACTAACGCAGTCCTGTGACCACCATGACAATCAAGATACAGAATAGTTTCATCAACCCAAATAGTTCACTCATGCCCCTTTGGGGGTCAACCCCATCCTCCCATCTTTGCCCCTGGCAATGACTCATTTGATTTCTGTCCCTGCGATTTTGCCTTTTCCAGGAGAGTCATACACTATGTGGTATTTGGTATCTGGCTTCTTTCACTTAGAGTAAAGCTTTGGAGAGTTATCCATGCTGCCCCATCCATTACATGGATATACTACAATTTCTTTATCCATTCTCCAGTGGGTAGACATTTGATTTATTAGTGCGTTTTGGTGGCTTTGAATAAAAATTTATTTTATATTTAAAGATTTTATTTATTTATTCATGAGAGACACACAGAGAGAGGCAGAGACACAAGCGGAGGGAGAAGCAGGCTCTGTGCAGGAGCGCGGGGCTCAATCCCGGGTCTCCAGGATCACGCCCTGGGCCGAAGGCAGCGCTAAACTGCTGAGCCACCCGGGCTGCCCTAAAAATTTATTTTAAAAGGGGTGGGGGTTTTTGTAAGTTAAGTCAATACTGTTTTTTCAGTAACTTACCATAACTCACTCATATAGCAAGTAGCAACCATACTTTTAATCTGAGTTGATATTAAGAAATTATCTTTTGCTTCTTTAGCTGAAGCATTTGTTCTGGAACAAGATGAGAACCAGGGCAGGCTGGCCACGGGAACTTGTCACAGACGTTCCAATAAGCAGCCTTCTTTCTATACTTGTCATTCCAGGCCCTCGACTCTCCACAGGGAGAGCACACGGCTTCTTCTCCACAGGCAAATGTACTGCTGGCTGAAGGGGCTGAGAAGGTGGTGGCTGTGGCTGCCTGAGATCCCCTAGTCCCTTTTGCAGTAAAGCAATGAGGTCAATAATCGTATGTGAGTGGGTTTTCACCGTCACCCAGAGAAAACTAGGGGCTCAACTTTAATGCTTCAAACTCTGCTACATATTGACAATTGCATACCTGAGAAAGAAGAGAAAAGTACCTATAAAGACATCAAAGTAGCAAGAAACTTTAGGTGCTGAATTATGTATGTATGCACTTAAAATGGAATTTGTCTTTTGGATACATTTGCCTCAGGCATCATAATGTTGCAACATGCTGTGGTATCCTGTTGCAAAACTCTCCCTGTTGAAACTTCTCTCTCCAACCTCCTTCTTTTCCCAGAAGAAGGGGAGAGAAAGAGAGAAAAGGGGGTAGGGAGTGGAGAAGGAAGTAGAAAACTTCAGTAATTTTACAACACTTTTATTGTAGAATCTTAAAAGTTGTTTTCAGAATGAACTCACTTGCTATATTACCTGATCTCCAGGACATGGAAAACTGGAGAGGAACTAGAGTGGATTTTTGTGGAGAACCACAATGTGGTGGTTAATTTTATGTGTCAACTTGGTGGGACCGTGGGTTGCCCAGATAATTGGTCAAACATTATTCTGGATATTTCTGTGAAAATATTTTTTGGATGAGATTAACAGTTAAATCTGTGGACTTTTGAGTACAGTTGGATTACATCTGTAATGTGGGTGGGCCTTGTCTAGTCAGTTGAAGGCCTGAAGGTTGCAAAAACTTGACCTTGGAAACAAGGAGAAATCTGTCAGCCGACCACCTTTAGACTGAACTGCAACCTTTCCCTGGGTTTCCAGCTCGTCCTGAGATTTTGAATTTACCCCACCTTCACAATCACATGAGCCAATTCCTTAAAATCTCTCTCTTCCCCCCACCCCTCTCTCCTCGAACACACACACACATGCACACAAACACACATATTCATGTGTTCTGTTGGTTCTCTGGAGAACCTTGACTAATACACACCACAAATCAGTGGCAGATGGAGTGCAGTGGTACTGTAGCCAATTATCTGACTTCAAATGAAGGCCCTGCCAAATCATCCGCTGTGTGTTCAGTCTCCGTGTCTGGGTGACAGTTCTGTCCACCTTATGGGAATGTGAAGGAGCAAGGGCTCTGGGAACCTTGCTGCAATTACCAGTATAATTAATAGCTGAGTCCAAGTGACACATCTCTAAAAATTGGCTCACATTATCAAAGAAGTATGCTGCTTCTAGAAACCCTGAAAATAGCGGTATTCAAAAGTTTTGGGAGGACTAAAGAGTTCTATCTAGGTAAGCATTTCTATCAAGATTTATCTGCTTGTGATCAAGTATTCAAAATGCATTGATCACCCTGCAAAGAGTTTTACCTAATTTAATCCTCCAAACGAATACACAAGAAGTATTGTTATCCCAATTTGATAGGTGAGGAAATAAGCAGAGGGGTGAAGGACCTTATCTGAGGTCACACAACAAGATAACAGTACGCCTCTTAGGGATTTGTCACTACAGTATCAAATCAAAAGCAGACACACACACATACACCTGTACACATGCACACACATTCACATAAAGAATCACAAAACTTCCATAGTTGGGAAAATGTTAAAGACAATTTATTCCAAATCTCCCCAAGCTGTGAATATCTTATCTACTATCCTTTTGAACTTAAAGCATTGAGCTTCTGCTAAATATTTACTACCCAGGAACCCAATGGCTGTATTTGTGGATTGTTCTAAATGCACGTTTTGTTGCTTTGTTTATTTTCTATACAAGCCAATCTATTTACAAATGCCTTCCCTGCTTTGTCCCAATCCTGTACCTGGGAGCCAGGCAGGCTCTTTGCACACGGGTATGTATTCCCCTTGTCCAATTCATCTTAATTTGAACAATCTATGTGGCAGAGTAATTTCGAAATATTAACTAGTTTTGATGGTGTGTTTGGTTCCACCACATTTCTATGTACCTGCCTCGTCTTTCCTTCATAAATCACCAAGGACATTCCTGCCTACTGCCTTGAGGAAGGAAAACAGCAGAACACTGAGGAAAGAGTCAATTCTGGGACACAGCATAAAGAGCGCTGTGTTGGAAGGAACTGCCCCTGGAGCAATGAGGGATGGGACAGCAGTGCCTGAAGACCAGGGCCAGCCAGGACAACAGTCCTCTTGGGGATGCCTTCCTGGATGGGCAGTGTCCAAGCACTAGATGAATCCCAGACTCCACCATGCCCTAGACTCAATGATGGGGCAGGAAAGGGCAACTGGAATTGACTGGGTTTAAGTTCCTACCACTGATTAAAGATATAAAATAACATTTTAGTTGGGTTATAGAAAAACCCAGTTACATTCCTTGCTCAAATGAGTGTACAGAATGAGATCGACATTGGCTTTTATCTGTCACTGAAAAAAAAACTAGAGAAAATGATGCTTCACTTTGAGACTAGTTCTGTGCCTGGAATGGTCTTAGAAATAAGGATGGGAAATCATGGTCCCAAGGAAATATCCCAAAAGTCATGGGCATGTACTTTTATCTTCTGTTGATTCCTCAACTCATTCTATCTGGTTGTCAATATTCCTTCAAAAAACGTTTAGTAAGTGCTTGATATGTATGCTAGCCAATGTGCTAATCACTGGAAAATTAAAGACAAGGGACCCCTTGTTACCAGGATGAAAACTAAAATGTGAGCTAGTACAATTCAATGACAATATTAAATTGGTATAAAACACGTAAGAAGGTCTGTTTCCCTTTCTCTGCAGACCTGCTTAGGCAATTACCTGAATTTTTATCCTTCAAGGTGATGATTAGGTAACAGGCGCTACTGAATCTATCTCTTGAAGCTTCTGAGATCCTGAGAGTCAGTCAGTAGGATAGAAATTTTAAAAAGCTGAACTTTATAGTTGTTGGGCTCACCCTGTGGAGTAAATCTACTCATGGTTCGCAGGAAGGCAGGCAGGCAGGTGAGGCAGTGTTGGGCTTTTTGTTGATGATGATTGTGACCTTTTCCAGGACAACATAAATGCATGAGATAGATAACATTATTAACCAGTAGTACTTGAAGGTTGACACATATTATTTGATTTAATCCTCACAAACAATGAAATAAGTATCATTGTTGACTTGTATAATGGATAAGGAAATAAAGGCTTACGAGGTAAAGTAACATGCCTAGTGGCACACAGGTAATTAGGGGCAGAGCAAAAATTCAAATCCAGGCCTGCCCCAGCACAAAATCATTAACGTGCTATATATTATTGCACCTTTAAAAAAATTTTAGAACAGGCATTTTAAAAGCCAAAGAGTTATAAATCTTTTCTTATATTTCTGCTATATCATCAACTATAGTACGAATCAGCAAACCCTTCACCTGTTTTTGTAAATAAAGTTTTATTGTAACACAGCCATGAGCATGAACACATGCCCATTTGTTTACATATGTCCTATGACTGTTTTCATGCTACAATGGCAGGGTTGAGTAGTTGTGCCAGAAACAGGATAGCCTGTAGTCCTGAAAATATTTATCAACTGGCTCATTCTAGAAAATGTTTGCTGATCTCTAAACTATGATATGAAGAACTATGACTGTAATATCACTTGTAATTTGACCAGATCATGTTCTCTATAATCAGGAAGCCCTATCTTCCATATCTATCTTGAAATTAGTCTCCTTGTATTAGATTTAAAGGATTTGGGGGACATCAGACAATCTTGCTAGGTCTCTCTGACCCAACTTATATGTTTGAGCAGAAGTTAGTCTCCCTGTATAGTATCCTTCTGGATCTATTACGAGTGCCATTATTGTGAGTAACAGACTTCTCAAGAATCTCATTTTTTATTAGTTTGGGAATTGGTAATATGGCCCAACCACCTTTGAGAGAAGGACAAAAATAATTACTTTAAAACTTGGAACACTATCTGGGTTTGGGAGTGACAAAGTAAGTGATTCTTCTGGGATTATCTCTTTTGAATTAGCACAAGTCATGGCATGCCAAGAAAATTACTCTCAAAAGCAAAGGAAACGTGTCTAGGGTGGCTGTTACCCTTGTTTACAAAACAGTGTTTATGCCATATGCACAGATATGTCTCCACACATATGCATACACACACACACACACACACACACACACACACACACTTCAAGCACACGAGTTGAGATTTATTTATTTATTATTTCATTCCTGTGTTGCTTCCAAGAGACCCAAGTTAGCCCTGTCTTCATTCTATGGCTCTTCTGTTCTAATTCAAGGCTGACTATATTTGCCTTGGCCTTTCCCTCTTGTGCTGAATCCATGCTGATGATCTCAGAGCGGGATGCATTCAGCCTTGTGACTGATTCTCCTCCCCAATAATTTCTTGTCACTCTTCATCATCAACGTTCTCACTGCTCTTTAGAGTTGTTTCCTGGACACAGGTCCAGGCAGTGACTGGGATAGTCACGCACTGCTGGAGTAATGACACCATAAAGAAGATCCAGGGGGTGCCCATCTGCCCAGAGGGTGGTGCCAGCTGGAGGGTGTGATAGGAACATGGGGGATGGGGATGGGAACAGCTAGTGATCCTGGCATAAGGGATATTTCCTGGCAGATGTGGTGTCTGATTAGGATCTTAAAGAATGAGTAATAGCTGTTCCCAAGAAAGTGAAGAGAAGCGATATAGAAGGGCAGGGAAGGGTTTGGGCAGAGGGATGTGAGGGGTCACTTGTTTGCAAGAGCCTTACCTTGGATTGAACTCCTGGCTCCGCCCTACTGCCTGCTGCCACAGGTGCGGCCACTGCCAGGGGAAGATCAAGGAAGCCATCCCTGAGATTGAGCAAGTGCCTTCTGACCTCCGACTTCTGTTAAGTTCCAACTTCTATCTGTGTCTTCTTCCGATAACAATGTCTTATGGTGGGAAACACACAGTCAGCTTTTTCCTCCATGTAGCTTGCAGGTGGGGCTCACCCTGGGTGGTGCAGATTGTCCCTAAACCCATAGAATTCCCTTTATCTGGACTAGACGAGAGGCAAGATCCACCAGTGGAACATTTAATCAAAGAACTGCCCTCCAGACATTCCTCATTTAGTGAAACCATTGTTGACAAACCAAAACTGAGTGCAGGCTCACACCCACAGTTTATTCAAGCCAGGTAATATACTAAGCGCATTGTATAAGCAATAGCTTCTTTCTTTCCAGAAATCTTTGGCTCCGAAAAAAAGAGTACAGATGTCAGTCTGGTGGTTTCATAAACATCTTCGATTAAGACTCATGTGGGCAAAGTTTCTGTGGGTTCTGATGTAAACGTGAGAGAGCGCCCAGTGGGGCATGTATAATTCACGTGTAAATACTGTTTCCCTCTCATATCCACAAGCTTAGAAATGTCTCTCTCCTGAATTAATAATAAACAAGAATTTTAATAAAACACTTCCTGAATAGAAACTTTAGAAAGTTGACTGCTAAGTTTCATCTTTGGAAGAGGGAGCTGGTTAATAGTTTCAGAGCTCACATGTCAGTGTTAGTATTTGCTGGTGGCCCTTGTCGGGCCTACATAATATGGTTTTGTGTGGTGACATGGGCGCTGCCTTACACAGCAATGTGACATGAGTCCATGATATTCAGCACATTTTGGAGCAAAAGCATGACATTGAGACCCTTCTGACAGGCTCCCATTTTGCCCCTTGTGGCATTACAATGGGGACGTTGTTTTTCCAAGACTGTCATGAGACCAACACTATCAGATTATGGCTTGATAGCTATTTATCACTTTGGGTTGATGTAAAAACCAGGCATTTCTAATCACTCACAGCTTAAAAAGACCACAGTGTTATCAGAAAAGAAAGTTTTAAAAGAAATATTTTAAAAAATTATTTCACAAACTTTTTAAATCGTTAAGAAATCTGGCTTTCCACTCAAATATTTGGCTAAATAATACACAAAGCAGTTAAATGTGATCACCTTTCTAAACCCCTTCGGTTTTACATATTTAATGTGGGGAGGGCCAGAGGACAGAAAGAATTTCACTGTTCCTTCACTGTTCCCTCCAGGATTAATCATGAACACCTTGTTTTTTTGTTTTTTTACCTCTAGGAGAGTTTACAAAGAAAAGTCTGGAGAGGATAAGAAGGAAGGCTTGGCTGATTCTATTACATCTGATGCATTTGTCAATTAATTGAAATGATCAGATTTCAGATGTACCTCAGGGGAAAGGAAGCAGCCAAGTGTTGGGTGAGGGAGGGGATGGCTCCCCTGCCCGATCCTATGAGGACTTCCCCACCCTGATTAATAGCCTTCCGTTCTGTGTTGCCCTCACAAGCATCTCTTGCACAACTCTAGCCTAATATTCATACAATGAGGATTAATTATCTGCCTGTCATCGGCTTCTCCTACTGGACTGTGAATTCCTTGATACCAAGTATATGTTATTTAAAATGTCTCCCCACAGGACCCAGGTGGCTCAGTAGATTAAGCATCTGCCTTCAGTTCAGGTCATGACCTCAGGGTGCTGGGACTGAGCCCCATGTCCAGCTCCCTGCTCAGCAGAGTCTGCTTCTCCCTCTGCCCCTCCCCCTGCTTGTTCTCTCTCTCAAATAAATTTTTAAAATCTTTTAAAAATAAAGAAATAAAATAAAATGTTTTCCCAAATCTTGGCCAGGGTAGATGCTCCACAGGCATTATGGAAGAAGGAAGGAAGAGAGAGGCAAAAGTCCACTTACAGTGTCTAAAAGAGTATTGGACAAAGTAGAACATGTGTTTAGTTTGAGAAGCCATTTTATTAAGAACCAGTTATGATTTACTCAGGATTAAAACAGAAGTTAAAATTTAACAGGTACGATGAGCTTTATGTAATGAATAGTAAACACAATACATTTTGAAAGGCTTTCAAGTACTAAATATAAACTAAACTGATGAGATTTTTCATCCTCACGAATTACCCGGGATACGAACTTTGCAAAGAGTAAAAGGTAAAAAGAGGGAGATTGCTGAAATGTGGCCAAGTAGATTATTTGCATAAACATTAGTCACTACGCATTCCAAAGGATTTTAAAAGTGAACAAAAAAATATTTCTAAAATAAAGCACCTTCACTTCTCATCCTTATATATTATGAAAACAAAATATTTTACTAAGTCTTACTGATGAGTGGTTGATTTCATTCATTGTCAATGAAGTTCTTTTTGTTTTTCAACATGGATAATGTAAATATGTTGGTTAATCATTAAAGACTCCCAGTCTTTGTCTTTGTTCTACTCCTTAACCAAGAAGATTGTAAATCCTTGAAGTTTCCTTGGAGCTATCTTAGGTAAAGTCCAAAGTTTAATGTAGTGTTCTACACACCATAAACCGTGTACCAAAGTAGCACTAGGCCCTAACGGCACCTTGACATTCTGGAAGACTTTACTCAGCCTGCCTTCAACCTATTTCTTTAAAGATTCCTTATACTTGGCCTTTTTTATCCTTTGATCTATCTAGATTTAAATATATATATATATATTTATATACATATATATATATACATATAATTTATTTCAGAACATTTTTAGATTAGAACACTTACAACTATGGTACAGAGAGTTCCCACACACCCTGTACCCAGTTTCCCCTATTAATAGCACCTTGCATTAGTAAGTTCATTTGTTATAATTAATAAACCAATATTGATACATTATTATTAACTAAAGTCCTAGTTTATGCAGATTCCTTAATTTTTACCTACTATTCTTTTCTGTTCTAGGATTTTGTCCAAGATGCCACATGACATTTAGTTGTCCAATTTTCTTAGGCTCCTGCTGGCTGTAACAGTTCCTCAGATTTTCCTTTGAAGATTTTGATAACTTTTGAGCACTAGCAGTCAGATATTTTACAGAACTTCCCTCAAATGGGATCTGTCTGATGTTTTTCTCATGATTAGACAGAGGTTATGGGTTTTTAGCAGTAGACCCCAAATAAAAGGCACCTCCCATTACATCATATCCAGAGAACATACTGATCAATCATCTGACATCACTGTTACTATTGACCTTGACCTACTGGCTGAGCTGGTGTTTATCTGTTTTCTCCACTTTGAAGTGACTCTACTCCCCTCCTTTCCATATTTTGTACTCTCTGGAAGGAAGTTACTAAGCACAACCTGTATTTATGAAGTGAACAGACAAGCTCCACCAGAGTACAGAAATTTTTGGAATTATTGAGATTTATCTGTTTTTTGAGATTTATTTATTATTTATTTATTCAACCAATTAGTTATCCAATCACTTATTTACAGTAGCATATGCTTATGGACATTTATTTTCTCCTTTAGATTACAATCCAGTTCTACTTTATTTCGCTACTTAAATTGTTCCAGTTTTGGCTTTAATTAGGAGCTCTTTCAGTTGATTCATGTGTCCCTTTGGCATACTCCTATCATTATGGAGTTTAGTTTGGGGTTTCTTTTTCTTCTAGCATTTTTTAACTTTCTGGCACTATTAGATACTTTGGGCTCATCTTGTGTGTTTCCTGTCCTGGTCTTAGAATCAGCCATTTCTCCAAGGAGTCCCGGTTCCTTTTACTGGAGAACACTACAAGAAACCAAGATTCTAGGTGTGCTGGCTTCTGGGTCCTCTCAGCTGGCACAGCAAGGAAATAAATGTGCATGTACTAACCCCTATCTACATGTCTATAAATATTTGTGCATCTCTATGTACTCCAAGTGCATAGAGATACACATATACCTATATTCAGGTCATTGTAAGTTCACACAGTGTTTCCGGTATGAATCCATGAACAGATGGGTCATTCTAGCCTTCTTCCTTTGCTTCTCTGTCAACTCTCATTCCAAAAGTGAGGAAGCTGGTTCCCATTTTTGGTTACCCTTTGACTAATTTGTTCATTCCCAGTGTGACAGGTATGACAGTAACTATTGTTAACCTGCACCCTTGTGGAAAACAACTTTATCAACTAGGGCACAAAGTTTATGTACAGTTTCTTTTGCGTTTGGTCTTACAGACTCCACTCATTCCAAAAGTTACTAAGGTCAGTACCAACCTCCATCCTCCCCACCTCACTCCCAGCACACAGACCCTCAGTGAAGTCATCTCATAATTTACATTCTGCTTTCCATCCCTGAGTTCTCTGATCTCCTACATGATTTTTTAAAAATTTTCATACTTTCAGGTTCATGCTTAGTATAGATTTATTTTAATAGTAAAATGATGTTTCCTGTGCCTGGATGGCTCAGTCGGTTAAGCCGCTGACTCTTGATTTCAGCTCACGTTTTGATCTCAGGTTGTGAGTTCAAGCCCCACATTGGGCTCCATGCCCAGCCTGGAGCCTACCTAAAGAAAATAATGAAATAACATAAAATAATGTTTTAAATTACTTAACAAGCAGGAAAGCTGATAAAGCTCAGAGATTTATTAATTTAACAAATATTATCTCATAGTTCCCTTGGAGCACGCCTACAGTATCCCTGTATAACCAGGACATACGCATGCCAGTTCAGGAAGCACAGACTAAGGAAACTGGATTGTGATATTTATGGCCACATCTCTAAAATTCTAGGATTCTTTAGATTTGTGTAACCATGTCTCCCTCAGTGGTTCCAGAATTTGCAAAAATAATCTATTTGGAGAATTACATTTACATAAGGTTAAAATTGTTTTGTTTCTTTTTCCCCTTATTGCTCTTTTGCTCCTAGTAAGAAAGTAATTTAAACTGCAGGGGAGAATAATAAGTACTGAAATCAACTACTAGCTTTTGTCTAACACAAATGCCAGCAGCACAACTTAAATTATAATCCCCTTTGTCATTCTGGGTTTGCTGAAAACAACAATTAAGTTGCTCTACACTTGCAAGTGATCTACTCTATTGTTGTTTTATGGGCTTTATTTGTTGCGCCTGCCACATTATCTAAACAGCTAATGAAATTGCAAGTGTAAAATTATGCCAATAAAGAAAGGAAAGGCAATCTTTGTTTGTTGCTTTTATCTTTGGGGATGGGGAAGAGGACTTGCTGGCATTAGCAAACTCACCAATAGATTAGCTTTCTTAAGAACGTCGTTAATGATTTGTAAAGCTTTCCAGTGTCATCTTGCCCTGCTCCTAGGGTGACTCTACCTTGTGGTTGGTTGTAAGGTTGTCCCCAGTGGGAAATGCTTATTTCTAACAGTGCTACAACAGGTTGAAGACTTAGTAGGAGCAATGCCCTAGAGTTGTATGATTGAGTGAAAAAGTAGGAAAGATGGAAATCTTAACATTTACATAAGACATAAGATGTCTTTTGATGTGCAAAACTCTGCCACACTGAGGAATACCAGCACTCTTTTGGGGCAGAGCCTCCCCTGTGGTAGGACTGTTGGTAGGATCTTTCAGCACGTTAGTTAGGAAACATATGACTGCCTCCGTGCAAAAGGAAACGGGAACCCAGAAAAGGATCCAGGAGCTGATGCTGCAGGTTGAGATGCTGCTAGGTGCTTCACAATGTTGAGTAGGTATGACAATGGAACTCTATTTTGAAAAGATAGAAAAATGTCTTCCCCCTGACTTTCCAGAATATTACTGTCATTCACGAGAGGTAGGTTGACTTTGTTGTCCACACATTTGTTTTTAAAAAATGAGAACCAGCTTCGTCAGTAAAAACAAGCGTACTTGATATTCTGTTCACTTTGGGCTGGAAGGAAGGAAGAAGAAAAGGATGACTGGGCCGGGCTCCTGCAGCCTGGTCTGTGTCATCACCTGGAAGAGCCATTATTTCAGGTGACCTGTGCCAGGCACTGGGAGTGTTCTCATGGCTCCAGCGATTGCCGTGCCAACTCTCCGAGAGACGAAAGATGTCTGCTTAGAAGAAGGGTGGGATTTCCCCCAAAGAGAAGAAACAATGATCACCTATCCTGGTGGAGGAGAAGAATGGGTTTTGGACTGGCAAGGTAAGGTTCTTCTTTTCTTCTGGGAACTGAGTGGGCCCTGGACTTTGAGGTCTGGGGAGGCCTATGGAACCTAAGCCCGGGTGCAGAGTTTGGGTCTGAGCCTAAAATGGCAAAAGTGTACAATTCTAGAAGCAGTGGTGAATTTCACTTAGCTTATGACCAGGTCTTCTGGTAAGTCTTACAAAAACCTGATCTCCAGTGTACCGTGTACCATGTGTAGGTGTACTGTAGGGAGTTAAGGAGAACCATGGGCTTCCTGTAGCCTGCAGAAAGATGCTTAGGATGACAGAGATGACTAGCCTAGAAGACTTGCACTCTTTTTCTTTTTGGGGGGCAGAGGGTCACAGGGGATCTTTATTGGGAGGAAATATAGTCATACATAACAGGCATGCTTTCCCTCTCATTCTTGGTCTTGCACACACATACACACTCATATCCAGCTTCTGCCTAACACATAGGCATAGTCCAGTTCTCAGCCACAAGGATGGGACTGTCCTCAATTCCTAAGATCCAGAGACAACAGGGGCAGGAGAGGGTCAAGAAGGTGAACAGTGACCTGGTTCATGAGGGGGCGTGTCTCAGGAACAAGGTGCAGAGAGCCGTGATGGGGCCTGCCACCCCATACTGGTCCTCTCTGAGGGAGCGGGGGCCTGCAGGGAAGGTGGCAGGAGCAGCTCAGTTCTGGGGCTCCTCAGGAGCCTCACCCCCTCTTCCCTGGTGTTGTAGGCCGTCCCCAACATCAGGTTGTCTTGCAGCCACTGCATGATGAAGGTGCAATCTTCGGAGGAGTCCTTGGTGAGCACGTGCAGGTCAGCCATGGCATCATTGAAGTTGGTCTTGGCCAGTGAGACCACCTCTTCTGGGCTGTTGGTGATCTCACAGAAGACCAACAAACCTTGGGCCAGGCCCAGCAGGTGGGGTTGGTGGGCAGCATTGCCTTGCTGATGTCTATGGCCTCCTGGTTGGCTGACAGGGCAGAGTCGATGATACGCTTTTGGTCCTTACCGGTGGCCACCTCAGCCGACTCGTGATGTGGTCACCCCTCAAGTTCAGGTGGAAGACCCAGCTTTTAGCATTACTGGTGTCCTTGATGTGGTGGTGTCCAGCAGCCCCACCACCACATCCCACACCTTCTCCCAGGCTCCGTCTTCTCCCAGGACTCTTGCACCTCCAGGCCCTTCTCTTCCTAGCCCTCTTCACTGCTTTTCTGCTCAGCCTTGAGCTGGCGCTTCCAGGCAATGCTCCAGCTGCCAACTGCATCCTCCTGGGTCACTGAGAGAAGGTTTCAGTATTCATGGGGCAGCTCCTCCTCATTTCCTGAGCGCTCCTTGTGAAGGCTGCTATGTCCCCACAGCCTTGGCCTGCTCTCCCCATGAGGCCTTCTGGATCACAGTGGCTCCCTCCATGGCTCTGGGGACAGCCAGACAGGCAGTGGGCCAACTGGCTGCCTGGACACCAGTGTCAGACTCTGTCAGAGTTGCACTCTTATGGGGCAGCAGCAGGAGAAGCTGCAGGCCAAGACACAAGGAATCAGCAAAACCAAAAATGTGTTCCTGAGAACATACATTTTGGCACCTTGGGAAACCTCAGGCTGGCTGGGAGGCAGGGGATGAGGATGTAGGTGGGTGCCAAGGAGTGGGGACCGCCTCCAAGCAACTAAACCTGGTGGGGCTCATGCATTAATGTCTTGGGCATTCAAGGATAATAACCCATTTTCATTTCAAGGTCATAGTTTGGGATGCCAGGGGCACAGTGGTCACACTTGATCTTTATCAGCTTCTTAGCATTTTCCTATAAAATTTCTACCATGAAAGGAGTGCTATTGCTCATCAACGTCCATATTTAATCTGAAAAAACTAGCATTTACAAATAGAACAATATTTTAAATATTTTAAGATAATGGCAGTCTGGGGCATCTGGGTGGCTCAGTGGTTGAGCATCTACCTTTGGCTCTCATCGTGATCCTGGGATCCTCAGATCAAATCTCACATTAGGCTCCCGGCAGGGAGCCTGCTTCTCCCTCTGCCTATGTCTCTGCCTCTATCTCTGTGTCTTTCATGAATAAATAAATAAAATCTTAAAAAAAAAAAAAAGATAGCAGCAGTCTGTGGGAGCCACACATCCCCTTTCTCCACATAGCCCCTAACGCATGTGTGTTCATGAGCATACACAGTCACTGTTCTCTCTCAAACATCCTCAGTGCAGGTGGAGGACTTATGTTCTTACAACCTTAAAACCTTCGATTATAACTCAAGCTACAATAACAAAGGTAATAAAATGTGTAGGTGGAAGCTTGCCAAACATTTATATAGAACCGTACCATTCATAAAGCGCTTTGAAAATATTTGATCCCATTTGAATAATACTTTTCTGTCCACGTACCGGTAAAGGCTTCTTCCTTCCTTCCTTCCTTCCTTCCTTCCTTCCTTCCTTCCTTCCTTCCTTCCTTCCTTCCTTCCTTCCTTTCTTTCTTTCTTTCTTTCTTTCTTTCTTTCTTTCTTTCTTTCTTTCTTTCTCTTTCTTTCTTCTTTCTTTCATTCTTTCTCTATTTTATCTTTATTTTATTTTAATTTTTTTTTCTATTTTATCTTTAACCTAAGGTATGTACAGCTCATTTTTAAAGGACGAGGCAGATGTTAGCTCCAACCAACATTCTAGATTTAGCACACAGGAGAACTATGTTCAATTTCCTTTTTTGGTATCATGGGCCTCAATCTCTAAACAAATACATGAAGTGGATCTCTAGACTCTGAGTGGAAGTAAGCTAATCATTGACATTTGAGACACTCAGCTACTTGACACACTTACACAATAAATATCCAGCCACTCTATGAACTAAGTTTCTACTCTGGAGAAGAATTATCCCCAGAAGGGGCTCACACAGCTCTGTTGAGTTGTTTTGTGGACTGCAACCTGCTTTTCGGTACCCCTGAGTGCCCAGCTCTATGATTGGCACAAAGGGAGTAACCACTATGCCTTTGGCGAACAGGGAAAATAAGGTAATTGTCACCAAAGGGGAACTTTGTTAGTCCCAGATGTTTGCTAACAAGTGACGGATTGAATCCTCTTAACTACTATGTGGTGTATTAATCATAACCCTACCCACAGCAGAAGAAACTAAGGCTGTGCTATAATGAGAAATATATATTTGGTCTTTGTCTTCTGTTCCTGGCACAGAACTCTAAAACTCTTGTAATTTCCCGAGCGAGAGGGGTGATAAGGGCATCTTTTGTTACAATATTTAGTCTTGGTCGCTGACTCCTGGTACAAGAGTTTTAAGCTGTTGGGATCTCTGGAGTGATAAGAATGGGTTTTGTACACTGATGAGATGGTGGTTGGGGACTCCTAGATAGCTCCAGCATGGGGGCTGGTCACCAGAAAGACCAAGACATGATCAGAAGGTTGGAACTTTCATCCTTACCCCCTGATTTCCGGTGGGGAGGGGAGAGGCTAGAGGTTGAGGTCATCCCCAGGGGCTATGCTGTAATCCATCACGCCTATGTAATGAAACCTCCATAAAGATCCTGAGAGAGCCTCCTGGTTGGTGAATACATCAAGGTGCTGGGAGGGTGGTGTACCTGGAAAGGGCGTAGGAAGAAGTTCCAGGCTCCGTCCCATATACCTTGCCCTCTGCATCTCTTCAAGTTGGCTGTTCCTGAATTGTATGCTTTATAATAAACCAGTAATGGTAAGTGATATGCCTTCCTGCGTGCTGTGAACCACTCTAGCAAATTACTTAACCCAAGGAGAGGGTTGTGGAAATCCTCAGTTTATAGCCAATCAGTTAGAAGTATGGGAGGCCCCTGCAACTTAACTTGCCTCTAAAGCAGGGGCCAGTTTTGTGGGACTGGACTCTTAATCTGGGGGGTTTGATGCTACCGCTGGGTAGCTAGTGACAGAGGTGAATTGAATTGTAGGGCACTCACTTGGTATCTGGAAAGTTGGAGAATTGCTGGGTGTGGAAAACTCACATTTAGTGTCGTAAGAATTATGAGTAAAAATGGTTTATAGAGACTCAGAGTGGTTAACTCATTTAACTTCACACAACATGAGAGTGGAAGAGCTGGGATTTGAACCAAATACCATGTTGTCTCCTGTTTTATCTGTTTAACTACTGGAGGATATTGTATTAATGCTAGTGTTGATAAAAAATGTATTTTGCAAGGAACCCACACAGTAGCACCTCAAAATGAACATTTTTGTAACCTTGACCCAAGAAAAAACAGCCTACATATACCCCTGTGTGTCACATTGAGTTTATATGACTGGAATGCTGAATCTGGAAATTAAGGCCTGGCCCCTGGTTCCCTATGGAATAACAATATTACTTTTCATAAGATACATGGTCTCTCACTTTGGCTCATTTTCTTCTACCCTCTCAAAACAGAAGCAACTCAGTATCTGTGTTTTTGTTTCTGAGATAACAGGAAGTTTCAGGAAATCACATTATTTGCTTCAGTGGAAGCAGCTGGGAGAAAGGTATGAGAAGTAGTCGAAGGATCACTCCCACTAACAAAACTTCCACCACCACAACCACCACCAGCATCATTGGTGTTATTACCACCATCACCCGGTTCTCTTAGGCTGAGATGGATGTGGTAGGTTTCTCTTCCATAAGGGAATATCACACCTATGATTTTCCTTTCACTTAAAAGTCGGATCCCATAATCACCCATGCCCTTCTAACTTCAAATATTTCCAACATGACTGTGGCAGGACACAGACTTTTGGTAAATAAAAGAAAATATCCAAGCTGCATTAATGGCAGAGGTAGTTTACAAACCTCTCTCTTTGATCAAATTCTTCTCATTGTTTATTTGGAAGTGGTCAGCTTCAAAAATGTCTTTGAAGTAAATTTGAATATATCTTTTCCCCCCACTCATCTCCTTCTCACTGCTCAAAACACGCACAACATTTAGGTCTTGCTTATGGATTTATGTTATACACATACGAATGTCTCTCTCTGTCTTTTTTCAAGATTTTATGTATTTATTCATTTGAGGCAGAGAGAGAGAGAACAAGCTTGGGGGAGGAGCACAGGGGGAGAAGCAGGCTCCTCATTGAGCAGGAAGCCGACACGGGGCTCCATCCCAGAACCCCTAGATCATAACCTGAGCCAAAGGCAGATGCTTAACCAACTGAGCCACCCAGGTGCCCTGAATGTCCTCTCAATGACTAGTTTTCAAGGTTCATGATTAATATACTGTATGTCTAAGAAACCAGTGCTCAGCCTGGCTTTCTACATCGTAGCTTCTCATCTATAGTGACCTATATTATAAAACAATCGCTATGCTTAAAAACTGTAACTAATCGATAATAACTATTAAGATTAATCTCTTAACCTATTAGATTTTGAGCACCCAAACAGATATTGTCTTTTCTGAATATCAATATGAAAAGTCTCTAAGAATGCATCTGAAACTGCCTTCAGAATATGTGACATCTCTTATTTTAGGGTGGCAAATTCTTTCTATTCAAATGGATTTGATTTTTGAATAAGGCCTCATTCAGAGCCAAGCTGTTGAGTAAAGGGAATAATCAAGCTGAGTCTGGGTTAGAAATAAGCTTTTACTAAAATGTAATGCAGTGATTCTCAGTGGGAAATAAAAATTCTGGGCATGGTGTGTTGGTGATGTATTTTGAAAATGCATTCACAGATGGAAAATAGGAAAGTAAATCCTGATTTCATTAAAAAAAAAATAAAAAATAAATTTTGACTTTAAATTTCAACTTTCTTGGGTAATATGATCCATGATATGTGCTTTAAGATGGAGAGTAGTTGATGGTCTTTTTTTTTTAACATTTCAAAAGATATGTACATTTAAAAAGGTTAAAAAATATTGTAATAAGATTGTGTTTTCTATATGGCTCCTATCCTGCCTTTAAAGGCAATTTACAAAATAGGAGCCTAGAGATATTTTGAGGAATGGCAGCTTCATTGAAATCAGCTAGAGTCTTCTAGAGTAACAATTTTTAAGGTTAATGCTCTTTTTAATTTTTTGGAAGATTTTTTATTTATTTATTTATTTATTTATTTATTTATTTATTTATTTATTTATTTTGAGAGAGAGAAAGAGAGCATGAGGGTGGGTAGGGGCAGAAGGAGAGGGAGAGGGAGAGAGAAGTAGACTCTCTCCTAAGTGCAACTGGGACTGGGGCTTGATCCTAGGACCCCAAGATCATGACCTGAGTGGAAGTCAGACACTTAACTGACTGAGCCACCTATGCACCCCTCACTTTAATATTAAAGTTCTAGTACTCTTGTTTAAAAATTAGATTAATACTTGATAATCATCTTTCTTAACCAGATACTTCCTCCAAGAATTGAAAGGCTTTGCAGACTTTAGAGTAAATTTTCCACAATCCTTACAAGAAAAGAACAAGTTAAATAGTATCTCTTTATATGGGTTCTCAGATTCTCTGAAAATTTCAGGTCTTAGGTCAAACCCAATTATAATTTACCGTAGCTTAGGTGTTCTTTTGTTGGTGGTGATTTTGGCCAAACTTAGTGCCACGTGTTATGGTGTAAAACTGAGATCCTGCAACTTCTGTCGACATGTCCAAGTGTGCTGGTGATTTCTCCTGAAGGAAAGTGGATCTCGCAAATCTTAACTAGCACCCCCAGGCTTTTTCCTGCCCAGACAGAATCACCTGGAATTATCAAGCACTCTTTAAAAAACACCGTGATAGAATCTAGATAAAGAAAGACATATGCTGGCTCTTGCCCTATAGTTTTTCTCCTATCTAATTGGAGAAGCAGGGTGAGCATCAAGTGTGATGCATCACTACCTCCAAAATGGAAACAGAAATGTATTTCCTGCCCCACACAACTCCCATGTTGGGGAATTTTGTCAATGTCCAATTGCTTAGACAAGAAAGTAGCCAGCCCAATGCAGGGTTTCCAGTGACCACTGTTTCTAAAATCTAAGACCCTTTGTTTCAGCACTGTGAGGCACATTTGCATCGCCTGGGCAGCTGTGCATTCATGACGATCCATTGAAGTCAAATGTTGGGAAGGAATTCCCTGATTGGGTTCGGAACATGATTCAGCTATTTTTAGGGTTTCAGCTGCTGTCCCTACCAGTTCCATAGGATCTAGATGTTGTTCTCCTTCCTTCTATTGAGATAATTTGGGAAATGGGTATTAGATGGATTTTTAGGGCACTGTTACTGGTTTAAAATAAACAAGTTCTTAAACTTCTTTTTACCAGCCTGATACAATGTAGTTGCTGCCTCAGCTTTGGGGGAGGAAATTATGGGAAAATCAACCAAAATAATGGAAAATTTTGTACTGCTATTGCTTTATGAGTGAGTCAAAGAGTGAACCTCACTTTGGATTCTCTTGCAGGATAGTTTTCACACTGGGCTCTGCTGAGTGTCACTGTTAAGACCATGACTGTGAGGTGGAGGGGCGAGCACATCCTCTACGTCCCCTGGGGTGCTTGTTAAGATTTCAACTCTCAGAGGTACCCAGATGTTCTGATCAGCCCACGGGTTATCCTCTCCTAGGTGATTCTCACACTAAAGTTTGAGGAACATTGCTCAATGTTCATAGATCTAGGAATTGGAAATTGGGATTCTGGGCTGTCCCCACTCCCATTTTGAGTTCATCTATTTTACACACTGGAATCTCCTCTGTGCTTTCATTTGAAGAAGCACTTCCATAACCAAAACCAAAACCAAACCCTGGAAAGTTTTAGAAATGATTGCTCTAGCGGAAATATCTGAATGATACCTTCTCACGTTTATCTTCACTAATGATTTCTTTCTGGTCAGAATGCAAACGAATGCGTAAGAAAGTGATTTTGTCCAGATAACTCGGGACATAGAAAGCCACTCACTTCATCTACTGCAAGGACATAGTTCTGTACCTCCAACTACAGCTGATTTGTACAAATCACGGGTTTCTGAAGACCACCCCCCTCCAAGAGTGTTAGTTGGGTATCTGAGATAAACACTTTACCCTCAGTTGTACACCCAGGACCATACCCATCCCCTCCAGTCCTCAATTCTGGTCTTCAGCCCAAGAGTTCCTCATTTCAGACAAAGTTTTAGAATGTGCCATGCACAAACATGACTGCAGAATGCATTCCCACTCTGGCTTATAGGTCACACAGAATGAGACATTAAAAACACTAATATGGCTGCTTGCAAGACAGTCTTGTGTTGTGGTTTTTGCTTTCCTAAATGCCTAAGGTAAGTCTTTCCTATTGTGTCAAATTTAGCAAGCACTCTAGACAATGAAAGAAACCAGCAGACATTCGAATTTCAAAACCATCCAAAATTCATCTAACATTCCATTGAGTCTTATATGTTATCAAAACTCATTAATATGATTCAGGTCAATTTGGTAGCCCCAAAGTTTCAAACCCATAAAAAATGATACATGGTATCTCACATATTTATTTATTAAGTTCCTACCATATATAAAGCTTATACTAAAAATATTTCAAGAACCACAAAGGAAATAATATACTTGAGTCAGGATTTCAAGAAGTATATAATCAAACAGGACATAAGAGTAAGGGAATCAATGCCCATGCTATACTCTGTGGCAAATCCAAGGATTAGAGCTGTCATTATACATGAAAAAATGGAAAGTCAGAGTGCTTTTTTTAGATGTTTTACTACCACAAAGGTGAGGTACACAGTTTAAAGATGATACATTTTGCCATGGGTTCCTTACTGTATTTATGTATGAGTGTATGTACGTGTGTGTCCATTTTTCTCTGGGTATTTAGTTCTGTGTATTGTTTTTTATCCTGCTTTTGTACGTCTTTAGCAGAAATCTTTCTTTTGAATATATATACACACTAGAAAATTTCAAAGCTAACCCAGAGGCAATTATTGTTGAGAATTTTCAGTGTATCTTTCACAGTTATTCTATGAAACTACAAGCCTATTTCTTGTCCCTTCTTAAAAAAAAAAAAAAAAAACCCAAAACAATAAATAGTACACATGCTACACACCATTTTTTAAAAAGATTTTATTTATTTATTCATGAGAGAGAGAGAGAGAGAGGCAGAGACACAGGCAGAGGGAGAAGCAGGCTCCATGCAGGGAGCCTGACGTGGGACTTGATCCCAGGACCCCAGGATCTCGCCCTGGGCCAAAGGCAGGCGCTAAACTGCCGAGCCACCCAGGGATCCCCCGACACCAGTTTTGCTTTTACCTTGGAGATTATTTCAAAGAAATACATACGTAGCAACTGCATTTTTTAAATGGATGCATGGCATTCAATTATCTAGATTCTATCCACAGTATTTTACTATTCATAATTATTTTAACCAATTGTTTATTGAGAGCTATTTCTAATGTTTTCAATTTGTCGCTATTGTTGTAAATTCCTAGAAATATAATTGAGTATATGCACTGTATTCCTTTAGCAGTTACTTTGGGAGTTTTTTCAAATGAATGTAAACTTAAGGTTTAAAATCTGTTACCATCTTTACCATCCTCATAAACCATCCAATCTATAAACACTTAAACTCCAAAGACCTCTTCCTTACTTCTATATCATTGTTGTATTTTAGTTCTGTCTTTTCTTAAACTCTGAAAGAATATATTATCTTTGTTTTCCACATTACAAATTTATATAAACTCAAAATTTTACTAATTTCTTTACCTTTTTTTCTTTTATCCTAGACCTTTTGTCTCGGATTAGTTTCTTTCTATACAAAATGCTTATTTATAAGTTGTAGCAAAGGTGTTTCTTAGCAACTATTAGTTTTTATTTGTCTTAAAATATCTTTATTTCATCCTCATAGTTGAGTAATAGATTATAGATATAAAATTTTAGTTTTTGAGTTAACTTTTTCTCCACATACTGACAATATTATTCTGCCGTCTTCTGATTTTCATTTTTACTGTTAAGAAGTCAGCTGCCACTGTAGCTGTTGGAGGACACTTTGATCATCTTTTCTTTCCGGCTGCTTTAAGATTCTCTCATTACTTTCCATCTGCAGTTTGATTATGATATGTATACTTGTAGACTTTTTAAAACTTAAATTTCCTTGAAAATATCTTTCTTTTTAAATTTTTATTTTCTTTTGTTATAAAGTATAACTTACATACAGTGTTCTATTAGTTCCAGGTGTACAATATAATGATTCAACAATTCTTTTTTTTTTTTTTTTTTTTTTAGGATTTTATTTATTGACTTATTCATGAGAGACACACAGAGAGAGGCAGAGACATAGGCAGAAGGAGAAGCAGCTTCCCTGCGGGGAGCTCGATGTGGGACCCAATCCCAGGACCCTGGGATCATGACCTGAGTTGAAGGCAGATGCTCAACCACTGAGCCACCCAGGAGCCCCTGATTCAACAATTCTATACATTACTCATCAAGATAAGTGTACTCTTGTCTTCTCCATTCACATCCTCCCACTTCCCCTCTGGCAATGACTAGATTGTTCTCCATATCTAAGAACCTGGTTTTTTGTTCGTTTCTCTCTCTCTCTCTCTTTTTTTTTTTGTTTTGTTTTGTTTTGCTTGTTTTGTTTCTTAAATTCTACAAATGAGTGAGATCATACGGTATTTGTCTTTCTCTGACTGATTTCACCTAGCATAATATACTCTAGGTCCATCCATGTTGTTGCAAATGGTAAGATCTCTTTCTTTTTTATGGCTGAGTAATAATATCTCATTATATATACACGTATATTCATTTTTTTAGTATGAATATTGGAATCTTTTAACAGTAACAGAAAATTATGCACCCTTTTCAATTTGAATATTGCCTCTCCTTCATTCTCTTTATTATGTCCCTCCAAAATTCAATTGTGATTTTATGATTCGACAACTCATTCTATCTTACAAGGTTCTTAATGACTTTTTGATTTTCTCCACTTCATTTCTTTCTGTGCTGCATTCTGGGTAATTTCTGCTAAACTATTTTCCATTTCACTAAATTAGTCTTAAACTGTATCTACTATGAATATTGGCCTCGACTTTCAATTGCTCTATTTTTTAGACATTCTTTTGGAGTCTTTTGAATCTTCTTGATTGATTTTATAATCTGTCACTCATGATGCCTTTCATTTATGTGTTTCCTGTGATATTGACTATGGACATATGTTCCCTAGAATTTTACCTGTAGTAGTTTTTAGGTCCTTATTGAAGGTAAGTTCCCTCAAAAAGAATATGCATTTACTTCTACCTGGCACCGGTAGGACACTCTCAACTAAGGGCTACTTTAAAGTCAATTGTAGATTTGAAGTACTGTGAATTTGGGCTGAAAATGCCCATGAAAACTGGATTACAGTTACAAATTCTCAGGAGAAATATTTTTTTCCTCCAACCCAGCTTCAAGGCTGAAAGAAACAAGTAACTTTCAGCAGTCCTTTCTGTGGTTTCTTATTTGTCTGATGTTCCTAGATTGCTTACAGGTTCTCCTTTCAGACTCTTGTCTTCAGTTGGGCTCAAGGGTTTGTCTCATGTCTTACACATTGCATAGTTGTTAAAAACAGGAGTTCAAAGTAATCAAGGTTTAATACATTACCCCAGAGCAAAAGCCAGATTCAGTGTTTAGCTACCTCTACATGTTTCTCCTTTTAATTAGCTTTTACCCATCATTGATTTTTTTTCCTTTCTAACCTGCTCATGAATGCATTTAGGAAGAGGTTTGTCTTTTAAAAATAAATAAACAAAAATAGCATCTATCTTTGTTGTTTTTGGTGGAAAAGTAGATTATGCTTTCTCTTCAAAATGATGTCAAGAAGCAGCAGTCTATAAAATTCTAGAGAGTTGAATTTCAGTTTCTAATTACTTCCCACAGAAACTTCAATTCTTGCCTCTCTGGGGCACAATCATGGGGACGGTTACCATACAGTCCACTGGGGAAGCCAGTGCATATCTGATGGAAAAGGAAGGGTCTATATTTCAGCTGTAGTAGCAGGGCTACACTGGCCCTGCATTTCTCGCTTGCCCAAGTTAGACGGATGTTGTGTGAGTTTCTCATACCACCATATATTTCTGACACTACTGAAATTTGTTACCTAATACTAATTTTATGACCAGCTTTGAAGAAAGTATTAACTTTATGTTGAATGACTATATGTGTGTGTGTGTTTATTGAGTTCAGGGTATAGGAATAATCTGGTGAGGTTTCTGAGTGTCTTAGTCAGCTGGGGCTGTCATAACACAATGACTGGGTGGCTTAAACAACACACATTTATATTCTCATAGTTCTGGAGGCTGAAAGTCCCAAATCAAGGCCTGACAGGATTGGTTTCTGATGAGTACCCTCTTCTGGCTTGCAGATGGCTACCATCTTGCTTGTGCTCTATGGTCTTTCCTCAGTGTGAGCACACACACACACACACACACACACACATATAGAGGGAGAGAGAGACAGAGAGAGAAGGAAAGGAGGCATGAGCTTCTTGTGTTTCTTCTTATAAGGACACTAAATCTATCTAATCAAGTTGAATCAGAGCACTACCTTAACTTAACCTTGATTTCTTCCTTAGTGGCCCCATCTTCAAATACAGCCACACTGGGAGTTAAGGTTGTAATATATGAATTTGAGGAGATACAAACATTCCATTTATAACAGAGTCTCTTCTAAATTCACTTATATGAATGGAGATTTTTAAGGGGTATAACAGGTTACAATTTGAGGCAGTGACCTCCAGTTTAAAACCTTTTGGAGGGCATTGTTGTATGCTTAATTGCTTTGATACACTACATCTGTGTTTCCCAAGGGGACGTGGATAATCAGGAGAATAAAATGTTAGCACTCTATTTATAATTATTTCATCTCCTCCTTTTATAATTTATTTTGTGGTGTTTCATAATACATGGAATAGATTAGTACAGTTTTACTTGCATGCAATTTATACAATCATAAGCGTGCTTACAACAAGGAACATGTCTAAAATAGCTATGGATGAATATATATCACAAAGGCTTAGAGAAACAAAGATGGCCTTTTTCATGGAATAAGTATCCATGAACACAGTTAAGATATGAAAACTTGATAGCAAGAATAGGTCACAAGAAAAAAAATCATCAAAGAAATAGAGAAGGTTAAAAAAAAAAAAAAGAAATAGAGAAGGTTGATAGGAAGGAATGAAAGGGGTACACCATGCCACTCCACTACTAGAGGAAAGGAAATGGAAAATGACAATGAAAAAAGATACTCTTTTTATGTCCCAATATCTTTTAGCTGTCTGCGTGCCAACTTATTCTTAATAATCACCCTAGTGGTGTGACTCCACTTAACTACAAATGATAAACATTGCACTTGTAGGGTACAATGATTTCTTGCAGAGGACTCTGAGTTGCTCAGAGAGTTTATCCTGAACTGTCTATGTGTTTCCTTCAATGAAAGAATAATGTTTGGCCTTGTCTCAAATGTTCTCTCAGTTAGCTGATTAGAGGATTGAGAAGCAGAGTTAACTGCACTTCCATGATACTCTTGAGGTCCTGGAAAACCCATTAACTGCTTTCTTTGAGAAGGTATTTTTAAACCTTGATGTGTTGAATTCCCTTCTGAAAAGAGAAAAAAAAACAGTCGGAATTGGCTACCCTGAAGTAATGGGTTGGGAAGGAGTCCCCTATGGGCTTATAAAGAGGCCAAGAACCTCCGTCCTTCTCTAACTGGCCCCTAGGAGGCATGGAGAGTTTTATGTGTGGCCTCCAAGTGGTCTCCAAATCAGAATGGCCGCTTCTAATAAGTTGCTGCAAGGGTTCAGGGCTTGCACACAATGCACAAAAACCAGAGTCCTTGTTAGCACCAAGCATTTGCAGGGAATCTGGGATGTAGTAGAGGGAGGGAAAGATTTTCTGTCTCTTAGGGTACCACAGAGAGACATTATGGATATGGGGGCTGGATGGAACAGGATGAGCCTAACTCAATTATTTTATTCTCTGCTATGTGTTGAAGGTACAGAAATGAGTAAAGCAACTTCACTTCCAGGAAGAATTCACACACAGTACAGGACTCAATAATTTCCCTACAGTTCCCTAATACATTGTATATGCATTTGGATATATGCACTTGATTTTCACGGAGAGGTATTTCTTTTTTGCAAAAAGGTCTGTGACATTGCCTCCAAATGTTAAGAATATTTGTCTTTGAGAACTTAGAAGCCCACAGGTGCTTTTTCTTGGGTAACTTTTTATTCAAACGGGATGTAAGTTTTTAGAATGGTCAAGGGCATGCAGAGTGTAATAGGGAACTAGCATACCTTTTCAGAGGTCAAATCTTCTCTCTCACCCCACTGATGAGGGTGTGATAAAACGCTCCCAGGCAGATGAAGGCAGTGGCATCAGTGATATTGGGAGATTCTATTTTTAATGACTTTTAGGCTTTTTTTTTTTTTTTGACATTCACTTGGATGACTGATAGATTTCTCATGAAAATCAGAATTTGTTAAATCCCAGCATAAGCACTTTGAATAGAGAGAGAAGGCTCCATCATAATATTTTAAAACTTTTCCTACTCATCTTCAAGGAAGACAACTCTACACTTAATAATATGCGTGGCAGGGCACTGATTTGTCACAGCCTGTCATTGTAAAGGTTAAGGATACAAATTCTGGTGCTGACGGCCCAGGTTCAAGCCCCAGCTCCTACAATCTGATACAACTTCACCTCAGTTTCCTCGTCTGTAAAACGGGAATGACAATAGTGTCTGCCTCACTGGGTTGCTATGATTTAATGAGCTAATGTATGTAAAGTCCTTAGAGCAGTGCCTGATTCATTGTAAATACTACATTTGTGTTTGCCAACTTTTTTTTAAAGATTTATTTATTTATTTGAGAGAGAGAGCGAGCATGAGCAGGGAGAGGGGCAGAGGGAGAAGGAGAGAGAGAGAGACACTCTCCAGCAGACTGCTGCTGAGCAAGGAGCCCATTGCAGGGCTGAGACCTCCTGAGACCACAACCTGAGCTGATATCAAAAGTTGGACTCTTAGCCGACTGAGTCACCCTGGAGCTCCTACCTTTGTGTTCACTAACATCCTTAACAATACTTTACCCAACCAGTTCCCTCTTAGACTTTACCTCTTCTCTCCATTCGGTAATCAGACTGTAGCAGGTGATCATTGACCCAGGGGAGGGGATGTGACAGGAAAGATCAGAGGGAAAAAAGTCTCTGTGGCCTATGAATTTTGAAAGAATAGACTCTGAGGAAACAGAAACAGGACAGAGATAAACAAGCTGGCAGATATCAGATGAGAAATAAGAAGGCTCCTCCCCCTTCACACCCCCCCCCCCCGCCCACCACCACACACTGGCTATGAAAAGTGTTAGAGATTGGGAGGTGGACAAATTGGACCATGGAAGTTATAAAAGCACAGAGCTGGTGGGTCTCTGAGGGAGGAGGCCATAAGCCCCAGCTCCCATGTCAAATATAGGGATGCTGGAACTTAAAACCAAACAAACAAACAAAACCAAAAACCAACCAACCAACCAACCAACCAATCAACCAACAGAAAACTCTTCACACACAAGTTCAAAGAAGCAGAGAAGAGAGCGAACCTCTCTTTAAGGTTCCGGGGAAGTGGTGATGACGATGTAGTGTGACTTGGCAGATGTGGCCTCAGTCAGCCTACAGAATTCCCAGGTCCCATCATGGCCCCAACATGGTTTTTTGGCTCCCAAGAGCAGCACAGAGAATGTCAATGAGGCCACCTCAGCAACCACGTGGGTGGGCAGGAATGTCAGATAAGATGGGGCTTCCCACCTGGAGCCAGAATGAATAGATGGTCCTGGGGATGAAGACCAGGTATGCCCTCACTCAGATGCCACATAACTCCTGGTGCTTAGATGCCACACTAGGGAAAAGGGAGAAGATAGAAAATAGACCATGCCACCCTAAGAAAAAAAATGAGACTTGAAATAGAAATTAAATTGAATTGTGAGAAAATCAAGACACTTTTTTTTTTTTTTTTTTTTTTGGTACATTCAGATTTGCAGACAGAGATTCATACCTGCTGTACCTGTTTCCTCCATGACTCAGACTTTGGGAAAATGAAGTAAGTTTTCTCTTGGAAGACTTATCTCACCACTGGCAATGTGTGAGTCACCAGGGCATGTCTCCACTGCCTGCGAAGGCCCCACAAAGATGAGAAGAGCCTGGGAACTTGGGAGCAGCTAACAGCATGAGATCAGAGTTGTAGCACATGAGGATGGGGAGGAGGGATTGTAAGCATGTGCTGGGGAGCTCTCTATTGTGAGGGGTCAGGAAGAGGAGCATTGCTCAGATCTCCGGACCTTTATTCAAGGCAGGAACTAGGGAATATCCATGCCCGTCAGACTGGAACACTGTTATCCTACATTCCAAGTCTTTTCCAGCCAGGATCCTCTAGACAAATATTGTCTACTGTATTCCAGGCATTGTGTTGGATGCTAGGAATATTCCTGGGTGAATGGGACAAGGTCTCTGCCCCAGAGGGTCCATTCTAGTCTCACAAAGAGATCCCTCAATGTCAAATGGACAGTAGGTGTGATGGGAGCTCAGGAGGAGGAGAGTCCATCCAATTTCAGGGCTCTGGAAAATAAAGAGGGCTCCTCAGTTGGGTCTTGAAGGATAAATGGGTGTTCATACAGCAGACAGAGGTGGGTGGAAAGAAATTTCTGCAGACGACACAGCCTGGGCAAAGGCATGCGGGAGAGGAGCCGCAGAGAGTACAAAGAGAACAAAGCATCCAGCCTCTCTGGACTGTCAGGTCAAGTCACTGATTGGAAAGGTGGGGAAGCTTGGGCTGAGTCGTAGATGCCTTGAATGCTATGATTAAGAATTTAGCCTCTGTTCTGGAGCTGACAGGCTACTGACAGGTTCCTGGCAACAGAGTGGGATAACCAGGTTTATATTTTATAGCGACATGTCTGGCTGCATTTGAGGGACAGATGGGAGGGGGTGTGAGGGGCAGCAAGAATGCCACTTAGGGTTGTCCTGCAGGCTTCTTGCTCACCAGCCGGCCCCGGCAAGTCCCCAGATTGTTCCACGGGCTTCACAGACCCATCCACCAAGTCTTGCTTGTAAAAGAAGGTCCCATGGCAGTTTCTCACTAAATGGGAATCTTATTCCTACTGACTAAAGAGATTCAGGTACATCTGAGCTGAGGGCAGGGACTTAGGCTGGATTCTAAGACTTAGAAGAGCAACAGACAACTCTTCTCGGCTTCCAGACTTCCAGCCTGTCTCCTCTCTGGCAACCTTAAGATCTAGATTCCCCCAATTGCCAGCTTCCACCTGGCAGCTATATAAAGTTTAAATTCCACCCCCCTCTAGCTATCCCTGTCCAGCTGCATCCTGCCCGGTGTGGCAGTGACATTCTCAGAATGAACAAGCTGGCCATCCAGCCAATAATCTCACTGGCTGGCCAGTGCAGTAGGTGGGGCAAGCATCTCTGCACCTTCTAGAACTCCCAGCTTTAGCCCCAAAGCAGAGCATGATGCTTTTACCTGGTTTTGGACGATTACAGATTTTTACTTCCTCAGAACTGCGTTCTCATAATTAACAGTGTATCTAGGGCTTCTGGGGGCTGCAGTAACTCGATACCACCTCTTGCTAAGTCATTTTGGCTGCATTTCTGAAATACTGTTCTCAGTTCCGACTGACTTCAGTCTGGCTCTCCCAATTCATTATTCATGCCTGCGTCTCAGATTTTCACATCCTCACAGCCACCAGTGGCCCAGCAATATTGGCTGAAAATAAAGGAGTGGGAAAATGTGGGGGAAATGGGACATTACAAAGGAAAACCAGGCCAAGGGGGGTGTGGGTATGTGACAGTGGAGTGGATCTGTAGATGATGGGACGTGGGGATGGATAGGTTAAGAAGGAATAAGAGGGAATAAAGGCTCCGAGAGACAAGAGAACAGGGCAGAGAGAAGTGTGGCCCTGCCCTGGAAAAGGGAATTATGTGACATGATTGCAAGATCAAAATGCAGTTTATCTCTGCAGCACAGCGCTGCGCTGCAAAACAGAAGTTGGAGCTGGTATGAACAAGCAAATGAGCTCGCTGTGCAGGCTTCGAGAGAAACAAGAGCGGGCTTTGCTGCTGGCCTGCAGATTTCTTAGGAGTCATGAAGATTCTCTTTAAACAATAGATCCTACCCTTTCCTCCCTGAGTGCCTCAATCTTTAGGTGGAATATTCTGGTTAAATCCATTGACTGTTTCAGCAGAACCTGTTGGAGGTGTGGCCCTACTGACTTCTGCACTTGGAAGGGTGGGCTGGGCAGGGTGTAGAGCAGAGGAGACTCAGCTGACCAGCCCCCTACCCACACCCCAAGGTGACAGCAGTCAGCCCAGCAGTGCTGACCCTGGAGAGACCCTAGAGCTCACTTCACCTGGCAGTTCTGCACTCTGACTGCAGCAAGACTTACCTGGAAGCTTCGAAAAAATATCCACATCTGGGTTCCACCAGAGGTTTAATTTAATCGGTCTGGGGTAAGACCCTTATATCACTGTTAGAAAAAGAAAATCAAGTGAGTATACTGTGCAGCAATGTGGAGGCCTCAGACTTAGTCCAAACTTATCATTTTACAGAAAAGAAAACCGAGGGTCCCGAAGATACTGTCACATGCCCCTATTTTGACAGCTAAGAAAGGAAAAGTTCTCCTGTCCTCCCCAGGTCAATGCTCACTCTGCTAAGCTAGATGCCTCTCAGCATGGGTGCCTTCATGGCAGGACTTCTCTCTCTCTCTCTCTCTCTCTCTCTCTCTCTCTCAAGATTATTTATTTATTTATTTATTTGACAGAGAGAGAGTGCATGAGCAGGGGTGGGTGGGGAACAGAGGCAGAAGGAGAGGGATAAGCAGACTCCTCGGTGAGTGGGGAGCCAGATGTGGGCCTCGATCCCAGAACCTCATCACTTGAGCTGAAGGCAGACACTTAACGCCCTGAACCACCCAGATGCCCCAGGACTCCTGACCTATGAAGAGGGGACTGAGTGGTCACTCCCTAACATGGCCATTTGGAGCTTCACACCCTCCAAGGAGGTTAATTCCAGCTTGCTGAACATTTTGCAATAGACTGAAGGGAGGTCAGACATGTAAATAACTCCTACACGGCACCACACACACCAAGTGTCCCTGGGCCCAGCACACACGCATGTACACAGGCACACAAAGAGTCAGTGTTGCTTTGCTCATATTTGATGGCAGGTGGCTTTGTTTCTGAAAGGTATTCACTGCTGACAATAAAAAAAAAGGAGTGAAAAAAATGAACCAAGGGAGCCATAGTGTTCATGTCCCATTCCAGAAGCTTCCCTTTGATCCTAGCTGGGGGATTTCTTAGAAAGCTCCGGACTTCATACATATTTGACTGAACAAGGGGAACTGGGGGATGGTAAAAGTGAACACCTAAGTGGAGAAATTGGGCAAAGGGGTGCATGTCTTTCTTTATAGGAAAAATCCTGATTACTGACAGTGTGTGGAATTTCAAATGTAGAACACACTATATAGCTTCTCTTTTTAACATCAAACTTCAAATGGCTTTTCCTTTATCTTTAAATTTTTTTTACAAAACAAATAGCTTTGCAGCCTAATAAGACTCAGGACAAATATTTTGTGATACATTATAAATAAGAGGTTAATTTGATTTCACACAAGGCTATATTCCATGTTGGAAGCTCTTTTGGTCACATTTGAGAGCAAAAGGAAAAGATAACAGATGAAATAGCCTAGCATGGAAACAGAATGTTCTTCAGCATTTGTTTTCATTCATCCTTAAATCCAACTGAGCATGGCATAGAATAATGCTTTTCACAACACTTATGTGGAGTAAACCACCCCCTTCCACCTCCAGAATGTTTCCAGGTACATCGTAAACCTTAGACCATGGAAGATGAAAACAGCATTTCATAACACACC
Organism: Canis lupus baileyi; assembly: GCF_048164855.1. Lineage (NCBI taxonomy): Eukaryota > Metazoa > Chordata > Mammalia > Carnivora > Canidae > Canis > Canis lupus. Next base: position 25,759,617 of record NC_132852.1, read on the forward strand.
TGTCAGGTGGCAGCGTTCACTCATGGGAGAAATACTTCCCCCAAATGTTACAGTGGGAGGCTTAATTTACATACCATGGAATTCATATTCATGTGTGCTCCATTTAGGCTTCATTATGTTTACAAATCTTCCGACGAATAAGAAGTCAATAATCAGGGGAACTGCATAGATGCAGAAACAGATGAAAAATAGAGGACACCATGCATGATAATAGATGCCAGCCCGTGTGTGTGGTATTATGGAGTCTCCGACAACAACCAGCATTAAATTAACCTACAGGTGAAATTGGCAACTATTTACTTTAAAAATAAGGGACACTGGAAATTTAAATTGTTTAAGAACAAAGACATCCCATTGGTGCATTATTGAGAATTTTATGGCTTCAGTGGACAATTTCAATACCTTCTCCCAAAGTTTTCCAGGTAGAAATCCTTCCAAAGTTCTACGAGAAAAGAGAGCTCATGACTGCAGACCTCCATGGGCCCTCAGACTATGTGTAGGAGGTGACATATCACCTATAGGATAAACAGTAATGTTCTACAAAGGGGTGCCATCCTGTCAAATCATTATGCATTTTATCATTATAATCACCATTATTTATAAGTTCGGAAGTATTTTAATTTTAAGAAGATATTCTATACTTGTAGATGCTAGGAACATTGGCATAAAATTTAGGGCTTTGGTGATCCATTTATTTGTGTTTTAGTGTATGCCTAAAACTGTGTTCTGGGAAAGTTTTGGTTTTCTTCTGTTCTGGTTTTTCTTTTCTTGGTGGTTGGGGCATCTATTCAGATACAGTTCCTTGCTGCCTCTTAATTTTCATAAAATAATGCAAAACCCTGTGGACCTTAATAAGCACTGTTAAGTTTCTGCATTTCAGTTTCTTACCTGCAAATCTAACCCTGCATGTTTTCTACCTATTGTAGTTCATTGGACCCTTCCTACATGAAACATTAAGCTCATAGGTGGGGAGACGTCCACATTGGGCCAGTTACTTTACTTCATGATTCTCGACAGGGTGATTACTCCAATGGTTGGGACATGACCTCCATTGTGGCCCACTTTAGACTTTGTCTATGGATATTCTAAATTTGCAATGGAGAATAATTTCTCTTTCTTCCTGCCTTGTGGGCTCTGAAATGCCTAGAAATGGTGCCTGACACATATAAAGTGTCTTTTCCTGTTTTGTTAGCATGGTGTGTCTTTAGAGCCACTGGTGATCGTGGCCTCCTTCCCATGAAGTAGCCTGAATGAATGAGGCAAATGCAAACAAAAGCTCAGATGAGAGGTGAAGAAAGAAGTCTGGGACCATGGACATGAAGCTCTCCTTTCTGTGGTCTGGTGCTACCGGCTAGTACATCCCCTTTTCTGGTTAATCCAAGTTGACATTCTGCCATTTGTAATGAGAAATTTCAGTGATAAAATAACATGATGTTATTTGCCAAATGCCTGGAAGTTAGGAATAGAAAAGGTAAAGAATAATGTAGGAGTTTGGGTTAGTAGAGTTGGGTTAGCCAGGACTAAGACAGAAAACCAGGGAGACAGGTTTTAGACAAGATGGTAATGAACCTAATTTGGGGCAAGTTGAGTTTGAGGATCTTGGCATCTTGGGGTTTTTTTCCAGGTGGACCTGCCTTTTAGATGTTTGGAAAGATGCATAGAAAGTGCAGGGGAGAGTTCAGAGATGGGAATATAAATGGGAGTCAAGAGAATGGAGCTGGAGCCACAGCCCATGGCATCAGTTGAGGTCAAGCCTGAGAGGGGGAGAAAGGAGAAGGCATGGAGGAGAAACAGGCAACATGAGTGATGTGCCCCAGGGAGAGAAGGACAAGGAGAATCAGGATAGAGAATGTGAGATGGGTCAACACTAACACTGCTCAAATGAAGCCAAGAGGCTGGGCTGGATGAGAGCCTAGAAGAGGCATCGCATTTTACAAGTTGTTTGTTGGTACGTCCGGAGAGGAAATTTCAGTTTTGCAGGAGCCAATCCCAGGCTGCACAGGGTTGAGTCATGGATGGGAGTGATGGATGAGAAAGGTGAGGGTGGGTGGGGAGGGGGATTTAGTGAAAAGCGGAAAGGTTTGGGAATTAGTTCCAGCGGAATCAGATCACTTCTTTCTGAAAAAAAATTTTCTTAAGAGCAATTGGGATATAAGCACATTTGCATGCTGAAGAGAAGTCAAGGGCAGAAAAAAATACCTCTGATGGGTAATGATTGAAGAAGCAAGTTAAAGTAGAAGTGAGAGAGGATAAAGGAGAAGCTTCAGAGAGGAAAAAATTCGTTTCCTTACTTAGGGCCACAGGGCAAGGAGCCTCAGGGAAATTTAATGTAGGAAATGAACGCTGGATGGGAGTCCACCAAATGGTGCTGATCTCAGTAAGGTAGATGACAAAGCCCTGCCCTGCATGATGGATGGGTGAAAGAGCTTCAGTGTGGACAGAATTTGGAATCACTGTGAGAAACTAATTGAATTTATTATAATAATTTTGGAGCAGCACTGAGATTAGAAAGAATAAATTGGCAGTGGATTCAGTCCATTGCTACTAGCTGCCCGAGATAAGGGATGGCAAAAACCAAAGCTGTGCGTGCCCACTCCAGTGGAAAATCAAGGAACAAGGCCATCTAAGATGCCAGTGAGTCTTACTTATTGAGCCAAGGGGACACATTTGTCTCATTTATTATCTTGGTATCAGGGACTTCTCTTACTATGAATGCAGAGTAGCACAGTATCTGGCACTTTAGGGATAAGCAATAAAGATTTATCTCATTGAATCAAAAGGCACTCTTTGACTTTTATGATGTGCTCTTTCATCTAGTTTCAGCTCTGAAACAAAGGAATCACTTTCCTTTCTTCTCTACATTTGCTCTGGCAGTGTGATGAAAAAGAACAAGATGTTTTTGGAATCACCCCTGTGGAGAGATAGGGTGGTGATGCAGTGGGAAAATGTGAAGTAGAAATTCAAGAAAAATAAAAGAATGTATTTTTCTTAAATGAAGGAACTGTGTGTGTGTGTGTGTGTGTGTGTGTGTGTGTGTGTGTGTTCTAGGCACTGTGCTGATGGTTTGAGACGAAGCAGTGCATGAGTCAAATGCGGGATGATCTATAAAGAGACAGAGGGTAAACAAGCATCTCTGGGCATTATGTAGGGTGACCAACTGTTCCAGTTTGCTCAGGATGGAAAGTGGATGTGGGACTTTCAGTGCTTATATGGGAAAAATCTAGAGAGATCAAGGTGATTGGTTATTCCAACACGTGCAGAGAAACATGGACAAGTATATTCAATAACCGTTTCTCCCTAAATAGAATTTAGGGAGTCTCAGAACTCCTGGTGACTTTGTGGAAGTTGGTGCCCTAGGAAATCCTCTGAGAAGGAACATTTGATTTTTATTGGCAGATTAAAAATGTTTAACTCCACAAAACTGTATACATTTCAAAATTGATGTTCTTGGAAGATTTCTAAAACTTCCAAATAATTGATCCAAAGCTAAAACTGTAAGGTTAGCCTTTCTGATGACATCTTAGATATACTCTCCTATTACTCCATGTTTATTTTTTTTTAAGATTTTATTTATTTATTTGAGAGAGAGCACAAGCAGGGTGGAGGGGGAGAGGGAAAGGAAGAAGCAGGCTCTCTGCTGAGCAGGGAGCCCAATAAAGGGCTGGATCCAAGGACCCCGAAGGCAGCCGCTCAACAAACTGAGCCACCCAGGCGCCCTCTATTGCCTCATCTTTAAACATAGTATTTTTATTAGAACCTGAACATGTTGGCCCTTATTCACCAACTTCCTTGCAGTCCAGTCTACAGAATACTGGGGAAAATAAATGATTCTCTGTTACTGTTCACCCTCCCTGAGCTAAGGAAATCATGGTGAGGACCACCTACTGTCTCGAATGTTAAGTCTTCTACCGGCTGAAACACTTGGGTGTTTCATAAGGCCAAACAACATAAACCAGATAGAGTTTTATTAGCTTGCTTTGGTGCTGATCTGAACCAAAAGCTAAATAAAATGCATCAACATAAGAAGCACTACAGATGACAAAGGAGACACGCATACGATGGAAACGTAATTGTCTTTTATTTAGAAATTCACAGTGGATTCCAAGAGAATAAATGGAGCTTCCTCTTGGATCTTCTTTAACATTTCGTTAACACTAGTCAGTGAGTTCAATAACGTTACCAATCTGATGGTAGTAGAGGTGGGTGAATGGGTAGGAGGAACAAGTGTACTCAGAACTTCTCTTGGGAATACGGAACCAGCAGTGGACAGTTGAGGAAGTAGTGGTGGGAAAAACAAACATGAAAACTCAGAGCAAGGCAGCCCAGGTGGCTCAGAGGTTTAGCAATGCCTTCAGCCCAGGGTGTGACCCTGGAGACTCAGGATCAAGTCCCATGTTGGGCTCCCTGTTTGGAGCCTGCTTCTCCCTCTGCCTGTGTCTCCGCCTCTGTTTGTGTGTGCCTCATGAATAAATAAATAAAATCTTAAAAAAAAGAAAAAGAAAACTCAGAGCAAAGGAAATGGTGGTGACTCCTAGCATTCTGCATTGATTGGTAGGCTCCCACACTATCGCATTCACACAAATGGTATGAATGACTTACTGCTTCATTCAAATTCTTGCCCCAACTCGGTGGGTCTCAAGCTTGGCTGAACAGTGAAATTACCTGAAAAACCTTTAAAAAGCTGGTGCCTGGGTCCAATCCCCGAGATTCTAATATCTCTCACTTGGAGACTTGGCACCAGACTACTTCTGCACAGCTAAGATTGACAGCCACTGTGCTATCCATCAGGAAATCAGGATAAAGGGCCTAGGTCAGAGATTCTCAAATCGCATATGTCTAAGAATCGCCTGGAAAGTTTGGTAAAATAGTTTGCAGGAGCCCATCCTCAGAGCTTTCTGATTCACTGGGTACAAGATGGGGCCGGAGAATCTGCATCTAACAAGCTCCCAGGTACTTCTAGCTGGAGGACCACCTTTGGAAGACCACTGGCCTGCGTGGATCCTACGCTATTATGCCCTACGACAGCTAGGACGTTCAGCATTCCTTGTGTGCCTCCCCACCCCGAGCCAAGAAAGAGAGCTCCGTGCACTCCCCACTGCATGCGCTTGGAGGGCACACCCCACATTAATTTGCCTGGCTCCCTCAAGCCAACTGATGGGGAGCAGCCTCTCTTTTCCCAACCTGGAAGTGCAAGGGCTTTAGTCTTTGCTCCCTCCCGATTTTTTGTTGGTCATCTAATTACCGTTGGGGTGTCAGCTAATCCGGAGAGCAGGGTGTGCTGGGCATGCCACCAGCCGGGCGGCCTTCTTCCCCGCGCCCCTCCATCCCAAGCTGGAGCCCCCCCTCCGGCTCCGGACTTGCCCTCACCCAGCAAGCGGGACGCGCAGCGCCTTCGGGATCCTGCCCAGCAGGCTCGGGGAGCCGGGGCCCCAGGACGGTAGCCCCCCGGGCCGCGGCAGCCAGTTCCCCGTCCCAGGGGCGCCTCAATCGCCAGCCAGTCAACCGCAGCTCCTCCTTCTGACGCTGCAGTGCCATCGCGTCATCATGACGTCATCACGGCGGGAGCCGCCCAAGCTACGTCGTCACGCCTACGTCATTCGCCCCGCTTCTTCGCATCACGTGGGCGTCGCGGCCTCCCGGCCTCTCGGGAAGAGGCGTGAGTACGGTGCAAACATTTATCGTTCGACTTTCCTATTCCTTCCCGTGTCTGGCGTCTACATTAGTCTGTCCCGGGTGTCCCATGGGAGAGTCGCATAGAGAGGGTTTGGGGTTATCCCCGGTGTCCCGCGGCCCCGTGGATGGGGAGGAGCGTGGAGCGGGATACGTTCTAGACACGTTTGCGGCGTCTATTGAGCCTGACCCTATGGTGGCACTTCACTCGCTTCATTAATGCTCACGTGCGTCTTTGAAAGATGGGGGATGGTCCCCATTTTGTAGAGGAAACTGAGGCCCAAGCAGGGTGACTTGCGCACTCCTTGCAGTTGAGGGAGGGGGGAGGGGGCTGTGCGCTGGCCCGGCCCCAGGGCCCTCGCCCCCCCCCGCCCCCCCCCGCCCCGCCTACCTTCGCGCCTCCCCCGCGGCGGTGGACCCGGCGGCGGCGGCGGGAAGAGCCCCGCACCCGGCGGCTAAGCCCCGGACGCAGGCGCAGCCCTCGGGCCGGCAGCCCGGGCCAGGTGCCGAGCGCACCCCGCCTGCCTCGGTCCTCACACCCTCACCTAGGAAATGAGGAGGTTGAATGGGGATCGCCCAGGTCCCCTCCCGCTCTTACTTCTGCAGGTTGCTCTGCCGTGTGCATCCGAGTTCCCCCTCCTGGGACTCCCGCCGCCCGGTGATCCCATTACGTGCGCAGCAGGCCTGTTTCCAGGAGAGCTCAGTGCAGAGGCCCAGGCCGAGGTACGTGGCGCCGCTCAGCCAGGGTAGCTGGAGGTTATGGCAGCCTCTGAAAGCCCCTTGAGGACTGTTTATAACCCAGGTGTAAAATGCCCATTTTCTGGTGAAACCTGGTATTCAGTTATCTGGGACGGTAAGGATTGAATGCCGGTCACCTAGAGCCCGAGGGACAGATGGCCAGAAACTGACACACTCCAGTGTGTGGCCCTCTGGCCTGTCAGCTCTAGGGCACCAGCCTCGAGGGGATGCCTCTGGAGGGCATGGAGGACGATGGCAGCGCATCCCGGCCTGGCGGGCTCACGTCTGTGTCACCCTCTCCCAAGGCCCGCAGGAGAGTTGTGGTGAAGGAGGTCATAGAATTGTATTGTGAGAGTTACCAATAGTATGGGCTATTGCTAGATACACGAGTGATACACCGCTTTCCCTCAGGAAAACAAATTTGGACGTGAAATTAGCCTTAAGTGGTAGTTGACCATTTCGTCCCACTGAGCCTCATTCCTCAGCTGTAATGTTGGAGGGAGGGGTGAGGAAGGCCACCAATCTCCACCCCTTCCAGCTCTAGTCCTCTTTCAACCTCTGTGAGGTTTTGATAACATAACAGATCAGAGGGCAAGCAGATGCAAATAGACAAAACACAGGGTGCCGAGGGGATGGATGCCAGGAAACCCGCTCTCTGAACAGGTAATATAACGATGTTCTATTTCTGTTCTGACTCTTTATTTACATGTTTATTTTAATTGTGGTAAAATACCCGTAACATAAAATTTACCATCAAAACCATTGTGAAGTGAATCCCAATACAATGGATTAAGTACGTTCACATTGCTAGTGACCATCACCACCACCCATCCACAGGACTCTTTTTATCTCTAAAGATATGTTAACAGTGTTTGCAGAGCACTAAAAATAACGTCGCAAAAAGCAATAGTGTTTTGAGTTTATAAACCTCCTTTGTAGGAATTCAAGGCATTTCACAAACATTATCACGTCTATCCTCACAGTGACCTTATATAGAAGCAGAGAGAATAGGAGAGTGGGCAGATCAGAGAGAGAACGAAAAAGAGGGAGAAGTGCAATTTTGCTCCGCTTCACCATGATCCAGAGAGGCTCTGAATCACCCAAAAATGTCTCTGTTTTCAGGTAACTGACAATCTTAGAGCTCTGATCAAGTATCAGTTCAATTTTCAGTTTCCTGAGACTGTGATCATAGCGTTGACCAGAGAGGGAAGAAGTTAATTTTGAAGTTACAGGACAGTGTGGGGTTGCCGTCCCTTGAGAGAGGATTTTTCTTCACAGCACATCGCTGGGATGGGTGTGTCAGTCTGGGAATGGGGACTGGGGGACAGGCAAGCTTTGGCAGAGGCCCCAGGGGGTGCATTGCTCTTTCAGGTTCTCTTGGTCTCTGAGCAACTGCTAATAGTGAGCTTTGGGTAGTAAGGGCTGACTTGGTTATAAGGCCAAGAGAGAGCACTCTTATGTGCCAAAGTTTTTATGGCCTGGGAATTAAAGCTACATGGCTCCTGGTCGTGCATTCGTGTGTGTGTGTATGCATGTATGTATGCATGTGTGTGCATGAGCAAGAAAGAGAGAACACGAGTAAGCACCAGACATAAAAAGCATACAAGAGGAAATAGTGATTTGTCCTGGCTGTGGATGCAGATCAGATAGAGAAGTTAATAATCAAAATTAGTATAGGCATTTATTTTATTTCAAGTTGCTGATCCTTTTTTTAAAAAAATCATATTCCCTATTAGAGAAGAAGACAAAGAAAACTGTATTCAGGTAAAGTTGTGGTTCAGTCATATTCAGTGTATTGGTGACTGAAAATTTCTAGGAACAGGAAAATGTCACTGTTCCAGGTACAAAACTTAAATCCATAAAGTCCAGGAATAATCATGTCAAAACTGCGATTAAAAGACAGAAATAAACCCAAGAAACAACGTGGCAGTTAAACAAATAGGATACTGTCATTTAGCCTGGAACAGGCTTAAAGTATGTAGGGAGAAGGGAGAAGTACTCTGCTTTGTAGTTAACAGAGTGTATAATTAATTGGCCTGGTGGTCTCCACTTGGTCACTTATATATTTAATTGGTTTCTCACTGAACACACATAATAAATATTAGTTTTCTTATTGTTACTTTTGCAGTTGGCCACCTTCTAGTGGATCAGTGGGGAGGCCAAGAGTAGTGTTCATATATCCTTCCTTCCTTCACTGCATTTATTAGGAACCTGCTTTTGTACCAGGCACTGTGCTGGAAGCTGTGTGTAGGGTGTAAGCCTTGGCCTTGGATGAGTTTACAAACCAGCAGAATGAGACAGACATGTAAATATATTGGTGCAACCAAGTGTCATTGGTGCTGCGAAAGAAGAGTGTAAAAAGGGGTCAAAGGGTACAAATTTCTAGTTATAAAACAGGGAGGTCCTGGGGATATGATGTACAGCATGGTGACCACAGTTGATAATACATATTGTGCATTTGAAAGTTGCTAAGAGAGTAGATCTTTTTTTTTTTTTTTTAAAGATTTTATTCATTATTTATGAGAGACAGAAAGAGAGAGAGAGAGAGGGGCAGAGACACAGACAGAGGGAGAAACAGGCTCCATGCGGGGAGCCCGACACAGGACTTAATCCTGAGCTCCAGAATCAGGCCCTGGCTGAAGGCGGCACTAAACCACTGAGCCACCCAGGCTGCCCAAGAGAGTAGATCTTAAAAGGTGTCATTACAAGAGAAAAATTTTCTAACTTTGCATGGTAATGGATGTTAACTAGACTTACTCTGGTGGTCATTCTGCAATACATACAAATACTGAATCATGTCTGTACACCTGAAACTAATATATTGTTATATGTCAGTTATAGCACAATAAAAAAAAATAAAGCGTGTGCAGAAAGTACAAGGAAGGGATTGCAAGCTTGCATGCATAGTGTATAAGGAACCAGGGAGGGCTTTTGGGAAAGATGACATTGAAGCTGTGGTTTTTAAACAAAAAATAAATAAATAAATAAATCCTAGCTTTCCAGGCTGTTACTGTTTGGGAGGACAGGTTAGAGGCACCAGGGAATGTGGAGCACCTGACATGAAGGTTCAGGTTCCCTACATGATCTTTACAAAAGGATTACCAGACAGAATGAGGTTCGTACTGCCGGGAGGGAGCTAGCCACGAGCAGGCCCCAGATCCTCAGAAGGGAGGAGGAAGGTGAAATTCAATAATGAGAGGAAGGAAATTGATAAAAAGAAAAAGTAAATGAGAAAAGTTGGATGGTAAAGGAGTAAAGACAAGTGGAAGATTGAGAAAAAAACATATCTTAAGCCCCAGATGAAGAACTACAAAGTGGTCAGAGTTGAGCCAGAAGATCAATAGATGGGCCTTTCTAGTTGCAAGCTAGGGATGATGTGGCCTGCATCTAGTCAAAAACCTAAACAGAACTAGGATAAGATGACCAGAAGCCACAATTGTCTTTTTCTCAGATGCATCCTGGTCCCAATTCTTGGTGGAGCTATACCCCCATGAGGAAAGGAGCCCTGGATGGGCAGCAGTGAGGCCTGTCCTCTGTCCTGTGCCTATAACCTCCCTCACTTTCTTCTCTGGGGGTAGAGGAGATGAGTAGGGAGGGGGCCAAAAGTCCCAGGTGGCAGAAACCCTACTAGAATGTGGCTACCACTTGGAGACCAGTTGCCTGTTTTCACTTTCTGTTATTAGGTCTGTTATGGCAGACTTTGTCCTGCGACAAAATCATACAACCACAGGATTTTAGGGTGAGAAAAGAGCATGAGTATCTCCTAATTTAATGGTTTTCAAACTGTTTTGATCATTTACTCAAAGCAATAATAATTTGAGCATATGGCCTCAATTTATATTTATTGATTTGTAAATGCTGTATTCATACTTCTATATTAGTATATTTATTTAAAAATATATTTATTTAAAAATTATATTTAAAAAACAAATTTCTAATATTTTTCCCTATACTGTAATGGATTGTCTTCATTCCCTCTGGGGTACATGAAATCTATTTTGAAGGCAACTCATCAATTTCTACCAGATGTGTTCATCTCTGTAACTCTCTTTCAAAAGGAAATATAACCTTTTCTTGAACACCTAGAGGGATACCGTTCCATTTTTGGAAATTTCTGGGAGTTCCCTGGTTACCATGTCCCAGGTAGCCAAGGGAGGAACTTCTATACAGATCACACCAGGAATTCTGACCAGAGCTGAACACCTCTCTGGATATGCAGAGGGAAGGAACCCTTGTTGTGCATTTGGCTCTCCCTGGATCCCAGCACTGTTGAGTGCCAGAGCTGTGAAGACAGCAGGAAGGGCCTTTCACTGCCACTGTAAATATTATCACTGCCTCTGGTATGCAGAAAAGCAAGAGGAGCAGCATTTGCTGCTTCCAGGTGGCAGACGAACAAAAATGAGGCTGGGGTGGGAGGAGACGGTGAGGTGTCTGGGAAAAAGAGATCAATAAAACCTCACTAGTGTGCAATATTTACCATAAACAGCCCAGGGTTGTTTGGGGTAAGGAAAATTGTCAACAGAGATCAGTTCTTTCTCAGTGACTGTGGGAGCAGGTGTTCCAGAAGGAAGAATAAAGATGGCAGCCTTGGTGGGATTAGACTGATGGCAGCCAAGTCACCGAATGTTAATGTGAACTGGCAGCCAGTGCCACAGCACACAGGGCCCCCTGCCATTTTTTAGACATCCATTTCAAGATCCTAAATTGCCACAACATTTACATATTTTCAGACTATGGACTATTTCCTCAATTCTTGAGCAGAATTTTTCCAAAACTCACAAATGCTAGTGGTAGAGCTGGTTTGGGGCCAAGAATTCTTAACTGACAAAGAATGCAGAAAGGCCTAGATTAAAAAAATGGAGGCATAGCTTGCTCAGGACTCTCAGAGAACCTATTGGAAATGCTTCTCTATGCAACTTTTTCTGAAAGCATTTGAGAGAGACTCTTTGAACAATTAAGCTGGTGAGGGATTCAGAATTCTCTCGTTGCCCCATTCCCCATTCCACCTGCTTTTGAATGACAGACTAAACTGGATCCTGAGGCCAGATTTAAAATTACTGTGACTTTTTTTTTTTTTTTTTTTACTGTGACTTTTAATTTGATTTCATACTATTAGATAATAAAAGAACACTATTCCTTTTGAGTGCTGCATGTTGGAAGCTGCTCTGAGTTTTGGAGAAAGGAAGAGCCTTCAGGGTCTGGGGAAGAGGAGAAAACTCCAAGGGGAAATAAGTTGGTTTTTGTTGGGGTGGAGAGCATGGGTTAGACTGTTTGCGGGCCTGTAAAGCTTTTCCTAAATTTCCAATTCCAGAAACGTGCCCTGTTGCCCTGGATGTAAGCACTCCTGGGGGTAAGTGTGTGTTCTAGGTCTGGACAGTCATGAAATGCATCTTCCTGACAATAGTGACTGGTCTAAGGATTGGGCCCATGACCCAAATAGGACCGTATTCAGGTCTGATGTATAGATATACTCCCATGCTTGTAAATGGGAGGGTTTGAATTTGGAGCTCTTGGACACCATGTTATTACCTGCCATGTGGAGAATTAGAATTAAGCCAGAGGCAGAGACAAAAGATAGATCGATGCATTCATAAGGACGCATGGGAAAGGAGAGAGTCCTGATAGCAGAGAATCAACCATGTCTCCCTCTCCTTGTAGTCTAGTGGAATCTATCAGCGAGTCCTTTTATCCCCACCTTTGAAATACAACCAGACCTTGATGACGTGATGACATCTCATCATTTCTGCCATGACAACCTAAGTCCAACCAGCATAGTGTTTCCCCTGGAAAATGGTAGCCTCTTACCTGTCTTCCTGCTCCTGCTTTGCTTCTCCACATTCAGTTTTGCATACAGCAAAGAGGTCATTTGGTTGGTTGCTTGCACAAAGTTTTGAAACATTAATTACATCCTGTCATTCCTCTGAATCCTTCAAAGGATTCTCATCTCACTCACAGTAAACGCAGAGTCTTACAGTGGTTTACTGTGGAACATGCTGTCCCCTTCCTCTTTGGCGCTCACTGGCCTCCTCACTGCTCTTGAACAAATCTTTATGCTCTGAGGTAGATATATTTTATTTTTGCACGCTGTTTATGACTCAGTTTTGTATTGTTTTCATCACTGTGTCCCACATATCCAGGGAACCTTGAATGTGGTGAGTACTGTAAATTCCAGTGTTGGCTGTTAAGGTGCTGGTTCCCTCTACTCTTCCCTTCATTCTGTTGACTATCCTAGAGGCCTCCCCAGCTACCTGAACCTACAGATTCCCTTTTCTGCTTAAGCTACTTTGAGTTGTGTTGGAGTGGTGCCATTTTAAAAATTTGAGGTAGAACTATACATCTCTAAAGATAAAATAAATTGATTTTTTTTCCACAAGCTTTAGATATGGGTTCAGTCTAAGTGTTCTAATAGTTAAATAGTTGAACCCCCAGAAGCTTAGAGATTATTAATATTTTTCATAAATTTTTTATGCTTAAATTCTTCAATTGTGTGCTCTTAAAATTTGTGCTGCATTCTGAAGCCTTAGTATGTCTTAGGTTCAGCATTTTCCTTGAAAAATTTATGTCTGAAATCAAACCTCATTCAGTGAACAAGTGGCGTTCACTTCAGCAAACTTCTGTATATAGTCAACATCTCAGTCGACTTTGACTGTTTTGAAAAATGAGAATCACTGGGGTGCTAGCATTCCATTTCTTTATCATCTGGATGCTGTAGGTCTCAAGTGGGAAGACATATAATAAAACATCCAGGAATCACTTATTTTTTTTAGCAGTAGTTATAGTCCCCATCACTTCCTCTAGGCTGTAGGCCACTGATTTTCCTTCATGTGTTAGAATCACCTGGGTGGCTTTTCAAACCCCCATATCTAAGCTGCAGCCCAGCCCAATTAAATCAGATCCCTGAGGGTAGGAAAACAACGATGAAGACACTAGGCAGCATTTGTTGAGCACATACTATGTGCCAGGTTCCATGCTACGTGCCTTATACACATTATCCATTTTCTCCCCCAACAATTCCATAAGGCAGCACCTAAACATATGAGAAGATAATTGAGGCACACAGAGGTTGAGTAGATTGCCCAGAATCCTATAGGGAGCCAGGGAAGGGGGCCAGTTACTAATCCAGGCAGCTCGATGCCAGAGCCAAAGCTCTTTTAGAATTTGCTTTTCCGTTTTCATTAAAAAAAATAATAAACGTGGTTTCAAGAATTAACTAGTTCTCAGAGCTCATTACCAAAAATGCTACTCTGTCAATCCCCTAGTGCCACCGCAGCTGTCCTGTTTCCTCTTCTCAAAGCTATCACTTTCAGTGGATTTACTTTTTCTTTTCATATGTATGTGTATGTTTCTCACCACCATTGTATATAATAAGACTTTTGCTTTTTTCAGTTTTAAGCATTAGGTCTGATCTTCCCACATGGAAGGTGATGGCACAGATTTTACCGCCCATCCCTGCTCATTTCTATATCATTGCACCATGCTTTTGATTATATCATAACAGATTACATTATGTAGATGAGTAAAATACTGTTTGCGGCTGAGCTGTATAGTATGTTCACTACGTGGTTATGCTTTCCTTCCTTAAACAACTCCATGCTTGTTTCTGAGTTGTAATATCTGTTGTTATCTCTCTGGGAATGATAAAGATAGATTTCTTGGTGGTTTGTTTTTGACAGGGCAAGGGAGTAATTCTCATGTCCTTGAATAGTATCTGTTTACTCCAACCTGTTTTTTTCTGTTTATCTTTCCTGGAATCTGTTTTTCATATCTGAGACCTGGCTCGGATGTCCTGTGATCCTTGGCTGTCTGCTTCCAGGCGTTAGAGGAAGCCTAAGCATCAGACTGGGAACCGTGTACCTGGGGGCGGCTAGCCGGCTTCACTGTGTATTTCCACAGGACACCAAACTCAGTGTCTTTGGGTCTTTTCTCTCAAGCTGATTGTATTCCCCAGCAAAAGATTTTCCAGTCTTCTCTCTGAAGAGTGTTACCCTGAATTCCAGCACTTTCCATGTAGAGAGGAAGGGTAAGATATTTCAGTAATCCTCCTGTTGTCAGCCAAGTAGTCTTGGCTGCAGCTGGTCTGGTGTTCGCTGGTCTGTCGATTCTGTTTTGTCCTTCCTGGAGAATAAGCCTCCAATCTCCCAGGGGCGGGGGGAGGGGTGTGTGTGTGGAGAATCTGAACAGTGTTGGGAAGAGGACTGTGCCCCTCACTGCTTTGTAAATAGATTTTTAACCAACTATTCCCTTTTGGCCCCTCATTCACCCTCACTCCTAAAGGTAACTGTGCTGCCAATTTCTGATGCTTCTCAAGGTTCTGGATATAGATGGAGTTGTCTCCCAGCTTCCCCTGCTGCTGGCTTAGAATGCACCTGCTAGAATCTGAATAGGTTTTCATTTGTGTTTCTACTTCTTAAAAATATTACACATACATGTGCATATCCACTCCCTTATATATGTGTGTGTATATTGTCTTGTCCAATCTCCTTGTCCTGATAACGTAATGCCCTCCCCTCACTCTACTGTGCCCTTAGAATGCACCTGCTAGAATCTGAATAGGTTTTCATTTGTGTTTCTACTTCTTAAAAATATTACACATACATGTGCCCTCTCCACTCCCTTATATATGTGTGTGTATATTGTCTTGTCCAATCTCCTTGTCCTGATAACGTAATGCCCTCCCCTCACTCTACTGAACATACAGATAGGAGTGGAGCTAAATAACTGATAAATCATCATCCTCACGGAGGAGTCAGAGCTCTTCATCACCACCTCATCAGAAGGACAATCAGCTCTTTTCACGCTACTGAGTGTTGGTATCAGCACTTTCCAAGTCCTTGATTCATTGGCTTTTCTCAGGCTGGTTAGACAGATCATGAGGCCGTCATGTAGTATGCCCATACTACAGCAAAAAGGTCTGCCCATAGTACAGAAAAATGGCACAGCACAGGTCTTCTGCCTTCTAACTTGGTGCCATTTGCATTTTCATATTGGGTTCTGGCCAGTGTTTATGACACCATCTGCCACTGGGAAGGGTGATGCTCTCAGGTCCACCAGAGATTATGAGAAACCATGATTCTGTTTATCACCTTGATTCAAATTTTAAATTCCCTGCCTGGGTCTACAAAGAAGAGAAACAGAAGAGGGAAGCCTGGCCTAAACACTTTTATTCCATCCTGGCCCTTCTTTATCCTGGTCCTAATGTTAAGCAGCCTTAATGGTTAGAGCAGATAAATGCAAAGATGACCACATTTGTAGTAGCTACAAAGGGTGATGAAAGGCACAGGGATTCCCAAGCACGGAAGAATGAATAAAACAGGGAACTTTGTTCCCAGGCTGGAGAAAGATGCTATATGGAAACTGGATTGGGTCCACAGGATGGCATTTGGAAGCCAAATGAGCTGCAGCCTTAATAGCAGCTAACGGTGGAAACACAGGCATTCCCCCACTGACCCAGCAATCCTTGCAATTCATGGCTTAGGATGTACATTGTGAAGGTGATTTGTGCAGCTCATTTTTAAAAATAGAAAGACCTGGGCAGCTCTGGTGGGTACATATGTCCTTTGTGGCCTTCCCTTGAGGCTTAGAATCATGGGCAAGATCCAGCTCTTTGCCCTAAATAATAAAAAGAGACCAAAGGATAAAAAGAAATTCAAACATCACAGCGAATGGGTTAGACTTAATGAGGCATGTGCAGAAAACCACTGTATTTTCTCCCTGGTATGTGCAAATCCATTTGGTAATTCTGTGGGCTGGTTTATTCCCCATTGCTGGGGGAAAACTCTGGCAGGTCCAGTGACTTTGTCCCTGTTAGTAAAAAAGAGTCCTCTGAGTTCCCTAAATGGGTCTCACTTTGAAATTTTAGCATTTCAATGATTAAAATGGCCAGTTCAGCATAGACATCAAAACTGAAAACTTCATTTGAAGCTAAAGCTTTTCTCCCCCAATTTTGTGCCTGCTTTGGGTTTCAGGTCCAACATGAGGATTTTCCCTCCTATTCCTGCAGTGTGAAACTGCTCCGGTTTCTCTGAGGCTGGAGCTGGGGCAAAGGAGGTATGAGAATGGGCTAGAAGTCTTTCTGGAGGGGCACAGGTGTAATCAGACAGTGGGTCATACATAGGGCGTGGCAGATGGCCAATTTTGCTTCTCTCTGTTTGAGGCACCTTCAAGTTGTGAACCTAATGGTAGGGGCAATGCTGTTCCTCTGACCACCTCCTTATGATACTTGCTCCCCCAACTTGGGGCCTCTGTGTGTGGGTTCTTCTCTTGGATCCCAGTGTCCCTCCTGGAAGCCATATGGGTTTTGCAAGGCCCAAGGGGCCCATGAGCAAGCACTCACATTTAGTGCAGTCCCTCTGCTCTATCCTTTGGCTTCTCCAGCTCAGGCCAGTGCAGCTGCACACTCCAGGGGGTTGCAGTCAAGCTAAAACTCTGTTACCGAGCTCCACTCTGTTCCTGGCAGCACTCTCCGTGGTTGGAGTAGGGAAAAGCTCTCTGTCTTCCTCTATGGGGGTGGGGAGGTTGGGAATGAACAGCATCCTTATGACCCTCTCTGGCCTCTTCAGCACCCATTTCTGTCTTTATAGGTGGGCGATTCCAGGTGGGTGATGGTGTTTGGGGTTTTACTCTTCTTTTTCACCCTTTAGATAGTTTTTGAGTCTTGCAGTGGCCTGGCACCTAGCAATTCATTCTTGGCCTTCAGGGACCATAGTTGGCTGAAAAATATCCCCTAAAGATATCAGGTGAACATTTCCCTATATACCAAAAGACGTGGTTAAACTAAGGATCTTGAGATTATCCTGAATTATCCAGGTGCACTCATAATTGAATCCTAAGTGTCTTTATAAGAGGAAGGCAGAAGGAGACCTGACACAAGATGAGATAATGTAATCAAGAAGACAGAGTTGAGAGAGCTGTGGCCATAAGGCAAGGAATACCAGTAGCCACCAGAAGCTATAGGAGGCAAGAACCTACCTGCTCTGTCCCAGAGCCTTCCGAGGGAGCACACCCCGGCTGGTGCCTTGATTTCAGCTCAGTGATACTTACTTGGGGCTTCTGGCATCCAGAGCTCTGAGAAAATGCATTCCTGTTGTTTAAAGCCACCCAGTTTGGGCCGATTTGTTATAGCAACTGCAGGAAACAAATATAGCTGCCTCACTTAAAAGTAAAGCAGAAAGAATACCATTTTAAATCTGTTGTAAAAGAAATGATTTTAAAAATTGTATTCATGCCTCTGGCAAGGGCTACTTCTCACTCTCTCAGGTCAGTGTTGATATATTCAACACATCTGGGGGATGTGATTTGACTGGCAGTGCCTCTGCATTTGTTACTGCTTCTGATGGAGTGACATCCCGAAGGTGCTTCATCACTTTCCAGCCTGTGTAATTCTTTCTTCAACATTGTCTCTGTAGACAGAACCTTCTTAATGGTCACATTCTCATGTAGCATCCTGGACCCAGTCATACTTAAAAACAACTGTCTATACATGTCTGTTTCTTTCCTTGGGAGGTTTACCATTAATTTTTTCCCCAGGGGAGCTCCCGGAGATAACATCAGACAATGTACCCTGTGCACTCGCTGGAAGAAGGAGGATTCCCTTGTTAGAGATAAGAGATGTGATTGACACCTCTGATGCTCAACTAGCTCCCATTTCTGGCCTCCTTGCTGTTGACTCATAGAGATGAAATATTCATACTAGAACTTGAGGTTTTTAGTCCAACACCCAGAGTTCACAGGTGAGGCCCTCGAGGCCTGCTGGGTTCACTGGATGAGTGGCAGAGTTATGAAGGGTCACTTCCAGGGCCATACTTGCTGCATTCTGCTGCTCGGTCACTCTCTTCCCTTTCCTGCGCTCATTTCCTCGTTGCTGTGGAGGAAGGGAAGGCAAGGGTGGGCAGCATCATTCGCTCATTCAACACACATTTGTTAGACAGCCACCAAATACCAGATCTCCTGCTAAGTGCTAGAGTTATGAACACCAACCAGACAATCCCAGACCAATGGAACTCAGGTGAGCTACATGCTCGCCTCAGGTCATCTTTCAAACTAAGACTTACATGGAAGCCCACTCTATATAACAAAGAAAAGCAGAAGGATTGTGATTGCAGCAGACACCAGGGCAGATGGGCTCAGGAGAGGGGTGGAGACTAGGTGCCCCCAAATTTGGTACTTCTTGCCCCCAGCAGTCCCTGGAGTGTCTAGGAAGCCTAAGAGTCAGTGATCTCTTGGGTTGAAAAATGCTATTTTAGAGCCCTGCTTAGTGAAGGGGATTCTGGGGACATTCTGCTCTGTTTTGAATCCTGACGCTATGGCTTCTAAGCTTTGGGCTCTTGTTCAGAATGCTTAATCTCTCTATGTGTCATTATCCTCATCAGTAAAATCAAGAAATTACCGAATTCTAATAGTTCTTAACTCCTTGGACATTGAAATGATCAAATGATTTGGTTCATTCACACCAGGCCTGACACAGAGTTAGCCCTGAAGAAATGTCAGGTAATATAATGTATGTGTTTGTGGATTTTCAACCCTCCACTGTCCTAGATAAGCTGTCCTCATTCTTCACTCCAGGTGGAAGAAGTCAATAGAACATACTTCAAAATTTAGGAAAACTCTACTCTACTTGAAGCAGTTTGATGAATGATCGTGTAATTCCTGCCTTCTACTGGACAGAACTGAACTTCAGCAAATCCTGGACACTGGTTGGAACAAAACTCAGTCAGGGGGAATGTAAGGGAAACCATATAGGGCTTCATCTCACTCTGCCAAGGCGTCAGAAGGAAATCACTTTTATTGGCAGTTATGGCTTTGCCACTAGAGAGGAGGTAGAAAACTTGCAGAGCTCTTAGCCAAGATTCAGCAAAAACATGAATGACAAAGCCTGGGAGTGACCTGAAGAAATGTTGAACTTTGGAGATTGGGTAGGAGTTGGCCCCGGGAGGTGGTGGGGGACTGGGGGAGACAGGCTTGGACAAGATGGTAAGCGTGGAAGGGGAGGAAGTAAAGGAGGCTACATAGGTCTTCTTATTAAGGACAGCTCTTCCTGTGGTACAGAGCTGTTGCTCAGGGCCTCAGGGACCTGCATTGTGGACACTGGCAAACAGATGGGACCCAGAGGGCCTGCAGATGACTCTGGGGAAGCTTGCTTCAGCTGGTGCCAGATGCAGCTGAGGCGGTGGCCACCTGTGCTCAGGCGCCCACGCTACCCACCTGGCCTGTCTGCATTTACTCAATCCAACAATTACATCTGCAAAGCCCCTGGGGCTCCGGATCAAGTTCCTAAGGAAGGCTGACATCAGACCCAAGGAAGGAGTGCTTTCTTTCCGGTTCAGATTCTAACCAACAATGCAGCCTGTGGCAGGCTTCCCTGGGTTGCAGAAACTGCAAGGAAAATGAGACTGGGCTCTGTCCCCAGTTCCTGCCCAGGTGCCTTCATATCCATTTGTTCTAAGCCAGATGTGTGAGCCCTGCCAGAGGGAAGGCGTTCCACAAATTCTCCACCCTGCTGGAAAGTAACCCTGTGCTTCCTGAGGGAGGGTCACGTCCGTATATAAAGTGAGACGTGGGTACAGCAGTTGGGGAAGTACTAACAAGGAAGAAGACCAGCCTACCATGCACTGGACATCTACAACCCCCCAGACATCAGATCTCGAAATTTACATACGTTGTCTTGTTTTTCTCAGCAATGATGCTTCAACGTTGGGGTAATCATTTTTACTTCAGACTCAGGCTCACTGATTTCAATCACCTGCCCAAGGCTATGTAGCTGGATTAGAACCAAGCCTGTCCTATTCCAAAGGAGTTCTTTCTTTCACCCAAATGGCTCCCAATGCTGTTTCTGGACGGTGGTGGGGAGCTGCTCAAGGCTACAGATGTCTAGACCCACCTCTAGACACTCTGAATTAGAACTTCTGAGGTGAAGCTGGGGAAATTTGCCTAGCAGATGTTTCTAAAGCCCTCTTGGTGGTTCTGATGCTCAGCATCAGATTCTCATGATCAGCAGACCTCTGAATCACACTGCCTTTCCAGCAGCATTTCTGATTGCTGCTTAAAGCAGCCCTAGTGCTTATAACAGGCCTTAAAATCAGAGGGAATTCCACCTCCCAAATCTGCCGTGGCCCATTATAACTCCCTTTTCGGGGATCCCTGGATGGCGCAGTGGTTTGGCGCCTGCCTTTGGCCCAGGGCGCGATCCTGGAGACCCGGGATTGAATCCCACATCGGGCTCCCGGTGCATGGAGCCTGCTTCTCCCTCTGCCTGTGCCTCTGCTTCTCTCTCTCTCTCTCTCTCTCTGTGACTATCATAAATAAAAAAAAAAAAAAAAAAAAACTTAAAAAAATAAATAAAATGTTTAAAAAAAAAAACCTCTCTTTTCGTGGATCCTTGACTTTCCTTAGAAGGACGTGGAAACACCTACTGTCCTACTTCCTACTAGATCCCTTTTATATAGCCTCTTTAAAGATGGCATCTGAACTCCAAAAACTCAGGAATTTCTTCATTTAACAAGTATTTTTTTTTTTTTTAACAAGTATTTCTATAGCACTGACTATGTGCCTGGGATCACTTTAAGTGCTTGGCTTAGTATGCAGCCAGTTGTCATTATTTGAGGTAGTTATGTTCTCTAAAGTTGCAGTAAATACTGAATCAATGAGTACTGAACCATTGCTCCTAGAGGAGATTTAAGGGTAGGTTCCTGCAACCCTCCAGTCACAGCATTTTGCATCATCCAATCAGTACATAACTTGTTTTATGTGTGTTTCTGTTTAAAGACACATTGTTTAGTTGATTTTGTTGACTCATTAACATTGAACTCATGGCCAACAGCACTGTAACTCGTGCCTGAATGAAGCTTATCTAATAACGCACGTATTTTTTCCTGTACAGCCCATCAGAGCCTTCTGTGCTTACAAACACTACACAGCATTTTAGGGCTATGCTTGGGGGCCATTTTAAACAGCTGAATCACTAACAAAAAGCATAAAAATGCAAAAACATGGCACTAAGTAGACTTCCAGAATGACACTAATTTACAGTCTGAGAGCTGAAACAAGAAGGCTAAGTGTGAATCTTATTCAATCTCAACTGAGACTGTGCACATCACGACACACATTCTTCAGCATTGCATATATCTGAGGATGACCATGAAAGTACCACAGGTATTGATTTGGGGGTTACAAATAAATTTGTAGCCTATATTAATAGGCTACTATACCTTGTTTAATCCTCCCCCCAGGATGAGGTAGGGACTGTCATTGTCCCTCTCCAATTCTGATAACCTTTAGAAAAATTAACAAAATTTTAAAATGTCACTCTCATTTTACCAGGTGAAAAACCAAGTCACAGAGAGGGTAAATGACATAGCTAGTAAGTGGCAAAGTCCAACTTTAAACCTCTGACTCCATAGTTAACCATCCAGCTGTGCTGCCGGATTGCAAGCTTGCAAGCTTATCTCTGTGGATTTCAGAGCCTGTCCACCAGAAGGATACTGATAGAATGAAAAAGGAAAAAAATAATTTTGTATGGTTTGAGGCATTCAAACCATGGCTATTCATTGGGACTGTTGCCTGGGTTCCCTTAAGTTTGGGTTTCTCTAGGTGTCTTCTGTGTGTCCCAGCTTCAGAGCCATTTGGTACAATGCAGATTCTCCAAGAGCTAATTTAAATGGAGTGGGGTGGGGACTACATTTTTAGTAAGTACCTCCAATAAGTCTGATGTTTTAGGATTTTGAAAGTACTATCTAAAATTCAGTACCTTCTTCAATAAAAATTGTACATCAAAAATAACATTCATGAAATTTGTAACATTCAGAGTTCTTCAGGCCTTTTTTTCAAAGGCCAAAGCTTTTTCCTTTTTTTCTTAATAGAATAGTGGGGGGGAAATGGGAACGATGAAGATTATTAGATGCTCAATTAAAAATTAGAGTCTTTTTTTAATGAGTTGCTTCAAGATACCAAAGGGAAATTTGGTTTACCCCAAGATCCATTTCTTTCTGAAGAATGGGTCCAGACCTAGCTTCAACTCATAAAACACTTTGGCCTGGGAAGAAGCAGGTTGTTATTCCTTCTCTATTTAGCTTTCCCAAGATCAGATCTGGCCTTTAAAAGAAAAAAAAATATTACAAGTTTACCTGAAAATAATTAGATTAGCCTGTTATATGACCTTAGAAATCTGAGCACTTAAAAATAGTGACTGACTGAATGTGACACCAACATGTGCACTTATCAAGACCCACTTCTATTCTTGTGATACGTCTACTACAGTTAATAAATTATACTTCAATAAAAAATATACAACAAAATTAATGACTTCTTTTGCATAAATTTTCCTTAATTTTTCTCCTTTCTGAGTTGTCATAGAAACCAAGATCAAGGTGTGCACCAACTTATTCTCAGATTTTGTTCTCACTTGTTTAGTCCTGTGCAGAAGTCAAAGGAGTAATAGCTACAGGAGCTGCAGAAATATTCACCAGCTTAATGTTACCTCTGGGAGGAAGGGATGGGTATGGACTTGCCATGTCTTCTGCTGTGTTCCTTTTAAAAAATGGAATGCACTATGAATATTTCAAAGAAACAGTTAGGTACCACATCAAAGGACCTAACTGTAAAACCAGCTCCCATCCGGGGTTCCAGGCCTCAAGGTTCCAGGCATCTCAGTGGCTGCGAAGCCTTGGTAAAGGGCAGTCTTGCTTCTATGGGACATTCTGTCTGGGCAGCCATCTGCTAATGTCATCTTTCTCTGTTACACCAGCTCTTCTGTCATCCAGGAGCTTGGAAGATGAATGGGTGAAGTAGGACCATGTCATCCGAACCTGAGGGCTCTGAACTATGGTCCTGGATGGAGCCCTTTTTCAGACACTTGTCTTTTTAAAAACATATATTTAGAGATTAGAAAACGGGGCAAGTTGCTTTTCATGTACAAAAGGAAGGCCACTGACCCTGGCTTGCTCATAAGGTAACAACAGCATGATTGATGCTGACTTGTCTTTTCCTCCTTGAAGTGCTTCCCAGGGGAGGAAGTACACTTAGTTGGGTCACTGACCAGGGTTCAGAGATAGAACAGCACTGTGGGTTTTGTGATAGGGGAGCACACTCCCCAAGCAATGAGCTGCTCCTGATTGCAACGCTTTTCTCTAGCTAAGGGATTTCTTCCCTGGGACTCCTGGCTGCATTACATAAGAAGGATTGCCATATGGCAGTCATAAGCAAAATTATCATTTCAGATTTGTGTTACCCCATATCTGTCAATTTAGCGGGAGTGAATTGTCCCAGTTAGATGGGGTTAAGAGGCTCAGCCCTCTGATAGCCATGGACATGGCCAGCCTTTCAACATCAAACACTACTTGCTATGAATAACCTTAAGGTTTCTTAAAAAAAAAAAAAAAAATTATTTATTAATGAGAGCTGGTGGGGGTGGTATGAGGCAGAGGGAGAAGCAGGCTCTGCAGGGAGCCCAGTGTGGGGTTCAGATCATGACCTGAACTGAAGGCAGCCGCTTAACTGACTGAGCCACCCAGGCATCCCAACCTTAAGATTTCTTATCCTTTCATTCCTGATACCTAGAAAGCAGTACAAGATTTTGCCTCCGGAGCCATTCACATGCTCATTTTCATGTGATTGATGACCTCCTTTCAAACTCACATGCTCTGCACACCAGTACGATAAGTTTTAGATTCTCAGAGAAGTTGCAGGACCCAATAGCTTTGAGGGAATTAAAAGGAGTCAAAATTAGGTAATTAGCAATTACACTAGTAGATATCAAAATAACTGAAAGGTTCTCAGTTGGCTTTGGATGCTGAAGTAGAAATCTGATTCATATCATTAAATTATTTCCTTAGCGCATTTGTAAAATGTGGATGTATGTTTGATTGTATATTTTATTTTATTTATTTTATTTTTTGCTTGTTACTAGTAGCACTGCAAGTTGGTTGGGCCCTAAATCAATCTGTTTAGAACAAGTAGGCAGCAAGAAGAATAATGCCTTTCTGCTGTAGTGTGGGGCTGCTCCTCAGTTTCCAGGACCATGCCAGAGAGATCAAATGGCCTCTGGATTAGCAGCCTGTGAGAAAGCAAACCTGCAAAGAGCACAGGCCAGGGCTCGTCTGACAGGACTTGGCAGTCCTGACACAGAATTCTCTCCATGTAACCACTCCCTTCTGAGCAATGCAAATGCCATGCAAGTCCTCAGCCTTAAGAAAAATTAGCAACATTCACTTTATGAAAGAAGGGACAAATGCTCAAATTATCAATTCAAAAATTGGGGATGTTATATGACTTCACATAGCAAGCAAGATCATATAATGTGTAAAAAGAGCAAAATTTTTACGCTCCAAGGACTTAGGATCTAATATTTCTCATATAAGCAAAAGATGAAAATATAGTACAATCCTTCTGCTCCTGAGATTTGACATCACATGTTGAGTGGGGAAATGTAAGTGAAGGAAACAAAAGTTTGGAATGTGGAGATTTGCATCCTGTCACTGTTAAGGTACTTATGAGCTCTACATGTCAATGATCTACCTGGGGAGAGAGGAGGGTAATTATGTGCCCTCTAAATTTCCTTTTCAAGTTCTGGCACTCTGATTCTGTTGCCTCTGATTTCCTCTGCTGGCAACAGAAATTCAGGAGAAATGTGGACAGAAAACATTTCTGTGATATGGTTAAGTCATTGCCATCAGAGCCATCCATTGCATCAGAGGAGGACAGTACCTGTTAGCAGAATCTAGCACATTATGCTAAAGAAAAATATCTAAGAATCCAAGACCTTTAAAAATAAAACTCTGTAATTATTCACCAGGTGGATTTCTTCATGTTTTTAACAATAGGCGAAGAAATATAGGAAGGCATTGTAAAGTGTCTCTTACTCTTTTGATTGGATACTGAAGAATTTTGTTACCCATACCTATTTGATGTGTCCTCTTGTCCTTCCTCTCTCCAGTTCAGTGATCCACTGCAAATTTCTGCACTTGAAAAAGCAATAGACAAGGATAGTATGTAAAGCAAGAAATGTCAGTACCAAATCGACAAAAATGAATTCAAGATCTACCATGTATCAGTCCTTGAGTTAGAAACTAGAAAGATATATGTCCGCATTTGCAAAGAAATAAACTAGGATTCTTTCCAAGGTCAATTATTCATGAAATATAAGAAGACTTCATGAAAGAAGGGGCCAGAATACTTCTTTGTTAAATGCAGTTGGACCTCAGCTCACAGACCCTACCTTCATATTCACAGAGGATTATTTTAACCCATTCTTTTAAGGATAAGATGTTCTCGATTATATTTTGCAAGTCATTAATAAATTAAGCCTAGACTAAACATCGTCTGAATAAAGTCTCTTCGTACAGGGGTGCCTGGGTGGCTCACTTGATTAAGCATCCAACTCTTGGTTTTGACTTAGGTAGTGATCTCAGGGTCATGAGATCGAGCCCTGCATTGGGCTCCTCACTCAGTGAGGAGTCTGCTCAGGACTTTCTCTCTTTCTCCCTCTGCCCCTCTCCCTCCTCTAAAATAAGTAAATAAATCTTTTTTAAAACGTTTCTTCATGTAATCACATATCCTAACATATTTATAAGTGAAACTATTTTTTAAAGATTTTATTTATTTATTCATGAGAGACAGAGAGAGGCAGAGACATAGGCAGAGGGAGAAGCAGGCTCTCTGCAGGGAGCCTGATGCAGGACTCCATCCCAGGACCCTGGGATCACGACCTGAGCTGAAGGCAGATGCTCAGCTGAATCACCCAGGTGCCCCTATACATGAAACTATTAATTTAAACCAAAATGATAAAATGAATTTTGTCTGATACAGTGTATTTTGGATTAGATGAAAACCAACAAAGGCCCTTCTAGCCCTCAGATTCTATACTTCATTCTGCATGTTGCTATTTTAAATATACGTATAACTCATTTTTAAAATTAAACTAGTTATTTGGGGCTAATTATAGATTCATGGGAAGTTCTAATAAATAATATGGAGAAATCCCATATATTCCTTACCCAGTTTCCTGCATTGATAACATCTTGCAAACTGTAGTGCAGTGTCATAACCCGGATATTGACACAGTCAAGATGCAGAACCATCATCATAAGGCTTCCTCATGGCTATCCTCACTTTCCTCCCACCTTATCACCTGTTTGATCCCTGGTAACCACTAACTCTGCTTTTCACTTTTATAATTTTGTTCCTTCAAGAATTATATAAGTGGGGGATCCCTGGGTGGCGCAGCGGTTTAGCGCCTGCCTTTGGTCCAGGGCGTGATCCTGGAGACCCGGGATCGAATCCCACATCGGGCTCCCGGTGCATGGAGCCTGCTTCTCCCTCTGCCTGTGTCTCTGCCTCTCTCTCTCTCTCTGTATGACTATCATAAATAAATTTAAAAAAAAATTAAAAAAAAAAAAAGAATTATATAAGTGGAATCACAGGATGCCTGGGTGGCTCAGCAGTTGAGTGTCTGCCTTCGGCCCAAGGCATGATCCTGGAGTCCTGGGATCAAGTCCCACGTCAGGCTCCTTGCATGGAGCCTGCTTCTCCTTCTGCCTGTGTCTCTGCCTCCCTCTCTCTCTCTCTCTCTTTCTCTCTCTCTGTGTCTCTCATGAGTAAATAAATACAATATTTTTTTAAAAAAGAATAATATAAGTGGAATCATACAGTCAGTAACCTTTTGGTTACTTTTCACTCAGCCTTATTCTGTATAGATTCACTCAGATTGTTGTATGTATCAATATTTCAATTCTTTTTACTGTTGCATCATATTCCATAGAACAGAATTCCATAGTACAGTACAGTGTGAATGTGTGCTTAACCATTCACCTGTTGAAGGACATCTGTGTTTCCAGTTTTTTATTAATAATGCAGTTATAAAATACCTATCTATAGACTTTTATGTGGACACAAATCTTTATTTCTTTGGGAGTGTAATTGCTGAGTCATATATAGTAACTGCATGGTCAGCTTTTTTTTTTTTTTTTTTCATGGTCAGCTTTTTAAGAAACTGCCAGACTGTTTTCCAGAGTAGCTGAACCATCTTCCACTCCCATCCGTAACACCCGAGTGATCCAGTTTCTTCACTGCCTTGCCAGGATTTGATGTTGTGACTATTTTTTATTTTAATCATTCTGATAGACAGGAAATGATAGCTTATTGTGGTTATAATTTGCATTTCCCTATTGGCTAATGCGTTAAATATCTTTTCGTGTGGTTATTAACTATCTGTATACTCTATGGTGAAATATCTATTTGTGTCTTCTGCCCATTTTCTAATTTGGAAATTAGATTTGTTGTTTTTATGATGAGTTTTAAAAGTATTTTATACAGTCTAGACACTAGTCCTTTGTCAGATATATGGCTTGCAAATATTTTCTCCCAGTCTGTAGCTTATCTTTATATCCTCTTATAAGGGCCTTTCACAGAAGAAAGTTTTTAATTTTGATAAAGTCCAGTTTATCAATTTTTGTTTATAGGAATTGTTTTGATGTCAAGTCTATCTTACTTAGCCCTAGAAACCAAAGTGTTTTTTTCCCTATTTTTTTCTAAAGGATTTATACTTTTACATCTTACATGTAAGTCCATGATCTGAGTTAATTTTTGCACCAGGTGTCAGACACTGAGATTTACATTTCACCTGTGGATATCCAGTTGCTTTAGCACTTTTGTGAATTGCTTTTGCACTCTGTGTCAGATATCAGTTGGACTTAATTATGCATGTCTATTTCTGGATTCTCTATGGTATTTGTTTGCTTGGACTGCTATAACAAAATATCACAGACTTTGAGAGCACCGCAACAGAAATCGATTGTTTTACAGTCCTGGAGGCAAAAAGTCTGAGACCAAGATGTCAGTAGGGTTGAGTTCTTCTGAGACCTCTCTCCTTGACTTGACATGTGCCTTGTGCCTTTACATGGTCTTCCTTCTGTATGTGTTTGTGCCCAAATTTCCTTTTCTTATGAGGATGCTAGTTACATTGAAGGACCCACCTTAATGATCTCATTTTAACTTAATTATCTCTTTAAAGGTCACCAAATACAGTCACATTCTGAACTACTGGGGTTAGGGCTTGCAGATGGTTAATTTTATGTGTCAATGTGACTGGGCTACTGGGCCCAGACATCTGGTCAAACTTTACTCTGGGTGTGCCTGCAAGGGTTTTTGGGATGAGATTAATATTTGAATGGATAGACTAAGTAAAGCAGATTGCTCTCCCTGATATGAGCAGGGTCCATCCAATCAGTTGAAGGTCTGAATAGAACAAAAAGGCTGAACTTCCTCCTGTGAGTAGAAGGGAACTCTTCCTGCCTGACTGCCTAAAACCAGGACATCAATTCTTTGGCACATTCAAGTTCTTGGGTCTGTCGGCATTATTCAGACTAGAATTACATGGTTGTCTTTCCTAGTTCTTAGGTCTTGAGACTCAAGACTACACCCTCAGCTCTCATGGGCATCCCAGTTGCTGAATAAAGATCTTGAGGCTTCTCAAACTTCATAACCCCATGAGTCAATTGCTTATAATTTCTGTCTCTATAGAGAGAATATTTATATGTATATAAATACTACACAGGCCTTTGAACTCAGACTGAATTATGGCACTGGCTTTATTTATTTATTTATTTATTTTAAAAAATTTTTATTTATTTATGATAGTCACACAGAGAGAGAGAGAGGCAGAGACATAGGCAGAGGGAGAAGCAGGCTCCATGCACCAGGAGCCCGACGCGGGATTCGATCCCGGGTCTCCAGGATCGCACCCTGGGCCAAAGGCAGGCGCCAAACCACTGCGCCACCCCGGGATCCCTGGCACTGGCTTTAATTCTCTAGCTTGCAGACAGCAGATTGTGGGATTTCTCAGCTTCTGTAATCATGTGAACCAATTCCATAAATAAATAAATAAAAACATCCATCCATACATACATAAATTTGCAGCTTCTTGTTTCTGTTTCTCTGAATAAACCTGACTAATACAATACTTTAACATATAAATTTGGGAGGGATGCAGTTCAGCCCATAACATCTAATTCATTGCATTAATCTTATATCTGTCTTTCTGCCAGTACCACACAGACTTGATCACTATAGTTGTATAATAGGTCCTAAAATTTGGTAGATTGTTTCTTCTCACTTTTTCATTTTCAAAAGCGTTTTAGCTATTCTAGTTCCTTTGTCTTTTCATATAAATTCTGGAATAATTTTGTTTATATACGTACAAAAAAATCTTGCCAGGATTTTGATCAGTTTGAACAAATCAATTTGCTGAGACTTCCAAAACATAAACATAGTATATCTCTATATTTATTTATCTTTGATTTCTTTTTACCAGTATGGTGTCCTGGTCAGAATATTAGCCTTAAATATGTTTTATTAGATGTACACTAAGCATTTAATTCTTTCTCTCTCTTTTTTAAATATTTTATTTTTATTTATTCATGAGAGACACACAGAGAGGCAGAGACACAGGCAGAAGGACACATCTATGCAGGAGCCAGATATGGGACTTGATCCCAGAACTCCAGGACCACATCCTGAGCTGAAGGCAGGCGCTCAACTGCTGAGCCACCCAGATGTTCCATTAATTTTTTCTTGAGAGAATAAAAATGGTACTGTATTTCTAATTTCAGTGTCTGTGTATTCATTGTTAGTATATAGAAATACATTAATGTGTGTATGTTTATTTTGTATCCTGTGTCCTTAGAATTCATTTATTCTAGGAAGTTTTGGAGATTCTTTAGGATTTTCTACAAAGACCATCATGTTATTTGAAAAAAATAATACTTTTATTTCTTTTAACATTATGTTGAGCTAGAGTGGTGAGCAGAAATCTTTGCCTTATTTCTTATCCAAGGAAGAAAATATTCAGTCTTTCACCATTAAGTATGTTAGCTATGACCTCTTTGTAGATAATCCTTATTCAGGTTGGAAAAGTTCTCTTTTATTGTTATTTTTCTGAGTTTTTAAAATCATAAATGGATATTGAATTGTGTAAAATACTATTTTGTACTGATTAGCATAATGTAATTTTTATTCTTTAGCCTTTTAATACAATATTTCATATTGGTTGATTTTCAAATATTGAACCAGCCTTGCATCTTTGAAATAAATCCCACTTGGTCGTAGTGCATAGTTCTTATATGCTATTGAATTTTATTTCTTGATATTTTGTTAAGAATTCTGCATCTTTAATTATAAGGGATGTTGGTCTATAGGGTTTTTTTTATTGTATTGTCTGTATGATCTTGGTATCGGGATAATATTAACTTCATACGATGAATTGGGAGTATTCATTCCTCATCTGTTTTCTGGAACAGATTGTATATAATTGATGTTAATTCTGTAAACATTTGAAATTTTTTCCAAGTGAAGCTTTCAGACCCTTGAAATTTCTTTTTTGGAAGTTTTTTTTAAAAATGCAATTTACTAGGGCATCTGGGTGGCTCAATTAGTTAAACATCTGCCTTTGGTTCAAGACTTGATCTCAGGGTCCTGGGATTGAGCCTTGCTTCAGGCTCCCTGCTCAGCAGAGAGTCAGTCAGCTTTCCTGTCTCCCTCTGCCCCCTGTCCTCCACTCCTGCACTCCTCTCTCCCTTTCAATCCCTCTCAATTAAATAAATAAAATCTTTTTAAAAATTAAATTTACTTAATGGTTCTGACTATTCAAATTATATATTTTATAATGGTTAATTGTAGTTCGTGGGATTTTTTAGGAATCTGTTCATTTCCTCTAAGTTATTAAATTTATGTGTGTACAGTTGTTTGTAGTGTTTCCTTACTATCCTTTTGATACTTGCAAGGTCTATAGTGATATCCCCTGCTTCATTCCTGATATTGGTAATTTGTATTTTCTCTTATTTCTTCATTGTCAGACTTGCTAGAGGTTTGCCAATTTTATTGATCTTTTCAAAACACCCACATCTTTATTGATTTTCTCTCTTTTTTAAATTTTAGTTTCATTGATTTACACTCTTCATTATTTCATTTTTCTGCTTGCTTTGAGTCCATTTTACTCCTCTCTTTCTAGATTTTTAAGATGGGGTCATTAATTTGAGACTTTTCCTCTTTTCTGATATATTCATTTTAGTGCTATCAATTTCCCTCCCAGTGTTGCTTTGACTGTATCCCCCAAGTTCTGATATGTCTATTTTCATTTTTACTCAGTTTAATGTATTTTGCAATTTCCCATGAGATTTCATCTTTGAGCCAAGTTCCCAAAGTTTCTTCTTTTATTATGTCTTTTCTGTTTAGAGAACTTCCTTTAGCCATTTTTTTAGGGTAGGCTGCTGACAACAAGTTCTATTAGTTTTCTTTTATCTGATAATGTATTCATTTCCCCTTCATTCCTCAAGGATATATTTGCTGGGTACAAGATTCTAGATTGGCAGTTCTTTTTTTCATGGCTTGAAATACATTGATCCAGGGAAGCCTGGGTGGCTCAGGGGTTGAGCATCTGCCTTTGGCTCAGGGTATGATCCCACGTCTGCAGATGGAGTCCCACGTTGGGCTCCCTGTGAGGAGTCTGCTTCTCCCTCTGCCTCTCTCTCTCTCTCTCTGTCTCTGTCTCTCATGAATAAATAAATAAAATCTTAAAAAAAAAATGGTGGGCCATATCTGGGTCTGTAGTTTCTGATGAGAAGTATGATGTCATTCTAATTATTTTTTTTATAGATGAAGTCTCATTTCTCTCTTGATGCTTTCAGGGTTTTTTCTACTTAGTTTTTGGAACTTTAATCATGATGTGCCCTTGCAAACATTTATTTGGGTTTATTGTGTTTGAGTTTCACTCAGGTTCTTCAGTCTGTTGGTTTCTATCTTCTGCCAAATTTGGAGGGTTTTCTGCCATTATTTTCTTCAAGTATAGTTTCAACTCTGCCTCTTCTCCTCTCCTTTCAGGACAATAATGACATGAATGTTAGATCTTTTGTTACAGCCCACAGGTTCCTGAAACTCCATTAACTTAATTTTAGCTTATGTTCTCTCTCTCTTTTAGAGTGATTTTTATTGTTGCCTCTTCAGTTCTCTGCCTGTATCCCTCTACCCTCTCTGTGCTGATGGTGAGCTTTTTTATTTCAGTTCTTATATTTTCAGTTCTAAAATTTATATTTGGTCCTTCTTGATATTTTCTATGTCTTTCTCAAGACTTCCTATTTCTTTGCAGAAGCTTCCCATTTTTCCATTTGCTTCAATTATGTTCTTAATTTCTTCCTGAAATGTTTTCATCCTGGCTGCAATAAAATCTTTGTCAAATAATTCTAACATCTCTGTCACCTCAGTGCTGGCATCTGTTGATTCTCTCTTTTCCTTCTTTTTAGGATATTACTGGTTATATGATTTTCTGTTGATCATGTTGATGAATGATTTGCTATTAAAATATGAACATTTTTGCATTTTGTTATGTGACTCTAAATCTTATTTGAACTGTCTGCTTTAGCGGTTTTTTGTTTGTTTGTTTGTTTGTTTTGCTGATACCACTCACTCCAGTAGGGAAACAGGAGCCTCTTTACTGGGAGGTGTAGGTGGAAGTCCAGGTTTCCCACATCCTCTGTTGATGTTTGAGAAGGTGGTGCTGGGGGAATCCTTGATACTTTTGGTTGGGAGTGGGATTTCTAACTCCCCTTATGGTCTTCACTGACACTGAAGGAGAAGGGACCTCATTACTTCTGGTAGATCTTGGAAGTCCTGATCCCCAGTAAGCTTCCCCTCATACCACCCCAGAAAATAGGGGGCTGGATACCTCATAAATGCAGATGAGAATGAAGGGCCAGGCTCCCCATGTTGCAATAGGGATCCTCATTATTGGTTCCCTGGCTTTTTCTGCCACTACCTCTACCTTATGATTGCCTGTGTGCATGGAAGTCCAGTCTCTCCACTTAGTTGTATTAGCATGGATGGGGATGAGGCTGAGGTGTTTGAAGTACAGAGGTTATCTTTTCTTTGGTCCTTTGGCTAAAGAGAGCAGACTTTTGTTGGGGATTTCTCTTGTCTGCACCATTGGGTGAAGAACCCTTGTCTGGCTTTTTCAGCTCCTAGCATAGGATATATGAGACCAAAAGAAAACCCAGAGAGCACTGTGGTATTCTTTAGGTCCTGAGGTCCCTAGCAGAATTCTCTGCCTTCCTTTCTCTACCATCAGAGTCCCCTTATGTTTATTTCAGATGTGCTTAGCAGGAAGAATAAATCTATTTCATAGATGTGTATTTCATATTCCAGGAAATGGAATTCTCTGGCCTGTCTTACTTAAAAAAAAAAAAGAAAGAAAGAAAGAAAACTTTTTTTTTTAACAGTCAACACTGGAATAACCTTCCAAAGGTTCTCTAAACTGTAAGCTTTTATTCATTTGTTTACTTAACACCTTGAGCATCCATAATGTGCCAAGCACTGAACAAGACAGATAAGGCCCCTGACTCTGTGGAGTGTACATTCTAGTGATGGAGACAACCATTAAGCCAGTAATTACACAGTTATTCTGATGTGGTCTGGAAGATAAAGGTCAGCTTACCTGTAAGTTATCATCATTGCTATCATGAAAAAACATTCATTTAGAGCCTCGTACAGAAAGATGTACAAAGAAAAGAAAACCTAATCAAATGTTTGGTTTTACTAACTTATTTAAGAAGCAGTTTAAGTCTTGGTCATGTTCAAAAAGGCAGTTGCAAAGGTGATTGTTTTCTTTACATATCTAAATATAATGTCAATGAAAGAAGCTGCCACCCACGTTTATGACAAGACTGTGTTTAGTTACTTGGCATTAACTACTTAGAGCACACAGATGATTCCTACTCCCACCCCCTCGGCCCACACAAATGCCAAAAAAGCCTGATTTTCTTTCAGTCTTCCCCATTTCTGAAAACAGCATCTCCATCCACCCTGCTGTTCAAGTTCCAAACCCAACAGTTGTTCTTCCCTCACCAGTCCCCTATTCCCATCCAGGCCAGCAGTCCTGGCCTAAATCTCCACATTGTCTAGTCAGAACTTCCACAGGAGCTCCCAAACTGGTCTGCCTGCCTTAACTCCTGCTTCATGGTCATTATCCCATGGCAGCAGACTGTTCTTTTCAAATCTGAAGCCAGGTCATATCACTTCCCTGCTGTAAACTCTCCTAATGCTTTCCTAACACACTTAGTATAAAAATCAAGCATCCTACCCTGGTTTTTAAAGTCTGCCTCGAATTCACATCTGTCTTTCTCTCTCTCTTTCTCTCTCTTATCTTGAACCTCAGTCTCCTTTGCCCACCATATTCCATCATAGCAGGCATCTTTCTGGTTTACAAACACCACCATGCTTGCTCTGTTGTAGAGCCTTTGTACTGCCTGGCCTTTCTGCCTGGAATGTTTTTCCTGTAACCTTTGATGGCTGGCTGCTTTTTAAAAGATCTCAGCTTAGATGTTATCTCCTCTGGGAAATCCCTCCTGACCAGCAAATTTGATGTAACCCCTCTGGTATTCTTTGTCAAATCCCCTTTACAAAAATTCTCAGCATATGCATCGTCTATTTTTTTTCTTATTTATTTGTTTGCATTCCATTTTGTCCAGTAAAATATCAACCCCATGAGAGAAGAGAGCCACTGTCTATCTTCTTCAATGACCCTAGTAGGAGCTCAATAAACATTTGTGGAATGGATAAATGAAGAGTCTGGCCCTTCTTTCATTACTGTGGAATACCTGATGAAGAATAATAGACTCAAATGGCCATGGAAACATAGGAAAATAAGTGATAGTAAGAATTAACACATTGACATTGCCAGAATCATTTAGTTTTTAACTGTTTTAAGGTTTCCTTTTGCAGAGCCTGTTTTTAATAAGCCAAAAAAGTCTTTTGAGCATCCCCCAAATGTAATACCTCTGCATAGCTGCCTGTATAGACACCTATCCCAAATGTGAAAACTCTTGTCACAAATAATCCAGATGAGCACTCTCAAAGGCAAAACTTCTTCCCTTATGGGATCCATGTTCCTTCTTGGGATAATGCAGCAGGTCCTTGTAAGTCAACAGCCATGGGTAAAGGAACAAGGTTAGCCCCATTGAGAAGGGTGAAGAGATTCAGAGGGGTACAACCTAAGTGACACTTTGCCTTGGTTTGCCTTTGTCCTTGGTTACAGTTGACAAGTATTTGAAAATGCTAAAAAGATTTTTAGATGTAATCATTCAGATTAGGGGCACAATTAGCTTCCCCATAGTGGGAATAAGCCCATAATGGCAACACAGAGGACATTTAAAAATAAATGGAAAGTCTGAGTGTATTTTGTGGAGTAAAAGTAATAGGGGTTAGGCATCCCAGATTTTACTGTTCTTTCTCCTGAATGTGAAAGGGCTTATGGTATAGAAGGTGAACTCAGGCATTTTCATGAATCAGAAAAGGATGATTAACAGGAAGACATTCAGGAAGGACTGGTCACATCTATTCCTTTGAACAGAAAGGGAACAGGCTGTTTCCTCAAAACTCTTATCTGCCATCATGAAATCCAATGCCAAAATTATCCCAAATTACCCTCAAAATTAGCTTAATCAAGGAGCCGCGCTTATTTAGATCATGAATCGTATATTCAGCAATGATACTAGCAAACTCCTGTTTTGACAAATCAACTGTTCAGAGACTTTGAAATATCTAGTAATAATAGTAACAATGATAGCAATAACAACATTAGTAACAATAATATTTAACATTGAATAAGCACTGTGCCAAGTATTCTTTCGAAGGACTTCATTAATAGTACTATAAATTAATATTTATGTTATATTAATATATAAATTAATATTAGCAAGTTAACAGAAGTTAGCAAGCTCCACAGTGATCTGAATGTTTTATATATAAGAATATATTTAGCCCTCATAACAACCTTATAAAATAGGTATATTAATCTGCCCATTTTACAGATGAGGAAACTGAGGTCCAGAGGGTTTAATTGACTAGCTCAAGATCACAGAGCTAATGAGTGCCAGAGCCAGGCTTTGAACTTAAGTACCTTGACTTCAGAGTCTGCTTTCCTAATGACTACAAGATACAGCCTTACAGATAACATAAGGCCTTTGTAGTTGGCTCCAGTCCTACCCACACTGCTACAGTTGTGTGCACAGCATGGTTTTAAGTGCTGGGAGAAGGGGCACAAAGCAGGGCAAGGGAAGGACGAGACATAGTCCCTCCTCTCAAAACAGGAACAATACCATGAATATCTGAGTGTTAAAGTCACACCTTTAGACATTGCATGATTAAATGACAAAAAACATGGACCAGAGGTTTCCAACTTTGTAGTCCAGATTCCAGAATAGTGCTGAAGTTTCATAAGGGGGTTTTGAATCTTTAAGTGTAACAACGATTGTCCCTTGACTGAATAAATAATGTCTCCATCATATATGTACAACTCTTTTTAAGTGTATGCAAAATATATAATTATGAAAAAAAATGTTCATTTAAAAGTTACTAAATTTAGATGATTGTGATGATTCATTTTCTCAACTAACAGATATTAAAGGTATGTGACTAAGGTGTACATATAATTTTTGTGGAACAAAAAATGGGAACCATTGGTTTAGTAAATGCTTAGTGGTGCATTGGAAAATGAGAAATGTTGTTGGCTGAAGTGATTAAGAAGGTGTTGTGGGAGAGATGGAAATTGGACTGTGATTTGCTATTTTATCAGTTAGCTATTACTAGTTCATAAGCCACTCCCAATCTTGGTTGTATAATGTAATAAACACTTCATTTTGCCCACTACTCTGGGTCTGATGTGGGGTGGCCCAGCAAGGCTCACTTTTGCATGCATCTTTGGCCAGCTGTGGCAGTTTAGGTGGTTTTGGTGAACTTGGTTGGGTTCTCTCCCAAATCTGGGGCCCTGGCTTGGTGCAGTGGGCTTACTCTGCTCTGCTCCATTGTCTCAATCTCCAGCAGGCCAATGGGATATGTTCTCACAGGATCATGGTGAAGACAGAGGAATTAGAGACAGAGTAGAAGAGTTCAAGGTCTTTTGAGGCTCAGGTTAGCAACTGTCACACTGTCCCTTCCCCTGCACTCTATTGGCCAAACCAAGTTACTAGACCAGATCAGATTCAAGGAGCAAAATGACTTCTTCATCTCTTGATATGAGTAGCTGCAAAGTCACATTGCAGAGAGTGTGGATATAGGGAGCTAACAGCTATTTTTGCGATTGATCTACTACAGTTATTAAAACCAAGAATACCATGTGATAATTGAGGATTTATAGGTGCCCTTGGTCTGTGAGAGTTGTGTGTTTTCTTGTTGCATTTCACAGACAGCAGGATGTTGGACTATGTGGTATAGGTGAAAGAAGACACTGTCAAACCTCTGACCTGAAAATCTTGTGTTCTGTAGAACACAGTGAGACCCTCCTCAGGTATCATAGACAGAAAGGAATGCCATATGAAGATTCCAGGACCTTATTTGGGCTTACCCAGAAAGGGGCAGTGTTTATTCAACAGTGCTGGTCATAGAAAAGGAAGGGGGAGTGGAGGCCAGCAGGTGTGCCATGCATGTGCCACATCTTCACCACTTCTGCTCTAGGACATCTCTAACTGTTTGGAGTACTGTCGTCTGCCCACTCCTGGGGAAGGAGTGGCTATTTCCATGGGAAGCAGAATTTCACACTGGCAAGAACACGGGGTCTAATCTGGTTCTAAGATTAGAACAGAACTAATAGAACAAAGATTTTTGTGTGTATGTTCTGGTCATCATCTGAAATATTCACACACAGTGATCATATTGTTCAAAGCAAATTTCATTACCCACAGTCCTACCCATGAGTTGCTTTTTTAGAACCTTCTTTGTTTCAGATTTGCTGAGTTATTCAGATTGTTAAAAAGCTAAGTGTATGTAAGAGCCCTAAATCAAGTCATCTGTCTAGAATATTTCCTTTGAGGAAAGTTCCCTTTAAAAACTTTTTCTCTCACCACCCCCCCTTTTTTTTAAATAAAAAGACTTCAAAGGGTAAATTGTTTTATTTTCCCTCTAATGGTATCCTGGAAAGAAGAGGCAGCCTTTTGAAATGCATGTCTCTTTGTGAATGCCAGAAAAAAAAAAATGTGCACAGTTGTTATCAGCTCCTGCCATCAGAATTCTTTAATTTAAAGAAATATTCAGCTGTCTGAAATTAGGTTGCAGACTCTAGGGTTGAATATCTTGTGGGTGGTATTTCTTGGTGAAAACAGCCTGTAAGAACTGATATGCAACTGAGGATGGCAAAAATGCAGACAGCGAAGAGTTGAAGGCATACGCTAGGAGAGGGGAGGGTGTACATGGTGGGCAGGTTGGAAGGGGAGAGGAATTGCTCACAGAGCAGCAACTCAGTGATTTCCATTACAGACAGTTCGGCAAGCTGAAGATTTTGCTATAGGTGTCTAGAAGTGGATGTGCTTTTTTTTTTTTTTTTAAAGCTTTCTCATCCAAGAGACCAGTTTCTAGAAAAATATTAACCCTTTATGCTCAGATCGCTATTTCAACTTTTCCCTCTAGCAACCACTTTCAAAAGGTCATGGTATCCTCCAACCAACCCAGAGTTCCTCAACCTCGACACTATTGACATGTGGGGCTGGATAATTCTTTGGGGAGGGAGACTGTGCTGTCCATTGTAGGGTGTTTATCAGTATACCTGGCCTCTCTTACACCAAGAATACCCTCTCCATCCTTCCCACCCTCCACCAATACACACCCAGTGACAACCAAAGATGTCTCCCAACATTACTAAGTGTCCTTTAAGAGATAGAATAACCCTGGTTGAGAACCACTACTTTAATACATTGGACCGCAAACTGCTGAGAAAAACACAAATTGCTGAGAAATCCTAACAGGCAGACAGAAATCATTGCTATCTATTTTTTTTTTCTCTTTTTTACCCACCCAAGGAAGGAAAATTACCTTTAATTTCTAACCAGAAATAGATAATTCCTTCCATTCAAATCCAAGAATGATAACAAGGCAGAGCTTAGCTCTATAAGAAGTACTGTAAACTGTGTTTGCACCTACACCCACTTTGGTGTGGAATATGTGAACATGAGTCAGTCACAGCTGGTGATTTTTAGACACACAATTCCATGAAGAGAAGATAGTACGTGGAACCCACTTCGCTGATTTGACTCCTGGGGACACAATGAAATAGGTTCCATCTGTGTGAGCCCCTACAGTTCTGGGTCAGAATGTTACCTCATGAACCCAAATGGGAGATCGTATGGTGGACACAACAGGAGAATTAACCTCCTCTTTCACCTTCACATAGACCAACTACTCTCACCTTTGTGGCCTGTTGTGTTGGGCTCAGATGTCTGTCTGTTATCCACACAGCGGTTTATTGCCTCACCCTGTCCCTCCAACTGACATATGAACTCAAGACCCAGAGATCGTGTCTTACTTTACCAACACAATCCCTACTAGGCTCTTAATATAATTAAGCCCTTACAAACTCAAAATAGGTAAATTCAAATGACCACAGAGTTTCTAATGTTTTATAAAATTACTTCCAATAGTAAATCACTACTCCACAGCTGATGTGAAACATATATTGGGAATTATAAACACAGATAACTTTTTATCCTCCATATATATTTTATAAATATAACAAAACAAGTAAAATGGCTTCTAAACTATATGTCTGTGCAAACCTAAAATAATTACATAAAATATGTATATATTTGTGATACATAGGCTTACATGTATGCTGTGACTATATTACATAACTTATGAGGGTTATTTGTTTTTGAGCACTATTCTTTGCTCCAATCAAGATGTGTTGAAATGATATACTTCCGAATAACAAGAAGACAATGCAATGAAGAAAGACTTTTTTATGCAAGAAAAGACATTTTTGGAGCATCAAATAAATGTTCTTTGTAAAAATACACATTTTTTACCCCATCTTACATTTACTGACATCTCAAATAAACCCAGAGAAATAAAGTACTAGACTACTGGGAAATCCCTGTCACTTTGTTAGAAATCTCTGAAGAAAAGGCTCTGGTAAACCGTAAATATGACAGCTAATTTCAACAGCTACTGTCAACTGCTATGCATGTTTCATTAACACAAGAAGCTGAACTGGGAATCCGCAAGACTGTAACTGAATTAATAAGCCTGGCTTCCTTTTATGATGAGAGTTCCTTTAGGGCATGCTAATAATGGGCCTCCTTGTTCTACTTCAGATAGGGAATGTCAGAACAACAGTTATAATAAGACCTAAGACGTGAAATGGCCTATGCACTTTTAAGTTTTACAGCAATCTCTTTGGTATATGTTTGAATCTGGTTATTCAACTGAAGCATTTCATGAAATCCATGGTCAGAGGGAGCCTTTCAGCTTCTCTGGGAGAGCTATTTGTTCTGTACCCTTGCCCCCTACCTCCTACCACCACCCAAGGGACTGGCAGAAAGAGTGATGAAGTCACTTCCAAAAGTAAATTGTGAAAAAAAAAAAAAAAGTAAATTGTGTTTTTATTTTTTATTTTTTAAAGATTTTATTTATTTGAGAGAGAGAGAGAGATCACAGGTGGTTTGAAGGGCAGAGGAAGAAGCAGACTCCTTGGCTGAGCAGGGAGCCCTGTGGGGGACTCCATCCTGGGACTCCGGGATCATGACCTGAACGGAGGGCAGGCGCTTAACCAACTGAGCCTCCCAAGTTCTCCTAAACTATGTTTTTAAAATGTTTCTGTTGGAGAATGGATATATAACTGTGAGAGTAGTAAAGCTCAGTTTGGCCTTTCAGTGGTATCTTATGTCCGCACTGAGTTATTAGAGCTTCTGTAGTCCAGATAGATGGTGGGTCAGTCACGGGACAAATGGGCCTCCTGCCCCACAGCATGAAATTGCAACAAAAACGTCATCAGGCATGCACAGAAAGGTGTAGCACTGACATAAAGTACAGCATGGACAGCAACAGAGGTGAAGCATAGCCTGAAAGCTGAGCACTCCAGAAATTCTGACTGCATGAATGGGTATATTGGGCAACACCCCTAAATCCTGTTGTAAAGTAAAGTTATTGCATGAGAAATCAAGCTAACAACTCAAACATCCATATTACAGAAAGATTCATTTTATGCTTTTTTAAAAAAAGTTTTATGTCCCTCTTGGCATTTAAAATGCAATTGAATGAAGCAATGCAGGAAATTTTCTTCCTTGGTTTCTCTGCATTTTTCATATCTTTTTCCCAGAAATAAACACATACTACTTGTTTAAAAGGAAAGATAAAAGAAGTAGTTTCAGAAAAATAATTTAACTTACAAAAGTGGCATTTCCACATACATCTTGTGAAATAAATTTTATTCCTAGAGCCTGAGAGCTGGAGCCCTTCCACTTGTGGCAGCAGCTGTGTGTTTGCCATGCCCAACTCTACGGCCTCTTTGTGGGATGAGAGAGCTGAGGTCTGGGGAAGGTAAGCACTGTATGCACAAGTGCAGGCATGATGAGAAAAGGTAGACTCGGAACCTAGGACTCCTTCACCAAGAGGTACAACTACATGAAAGGGACAATGAGGTTGAATGTAAAAGACAGTCAATGCTAAATGGGTTACTGGATTCTAGAATGTTTCTATCATTACCAGATAAATAATGCCGCCTCTTTGGTTTCTTTGGCTCTGCAGACGTGTGGCATCAAATGGTAAATAGCAGTACTGTCACCATCATGTTCGTCAGCAGATACTTGACTGGAATACCTGACGCCATTATAATTAAGCTTTTTCTTGGGAAAAAAATTTCAATAAGGTGTTTCACTTTTCTGTATTGTGTGTGCCAAAACTGAGTCTGCAGTTGTATTATGTAGTACAAATCAATTCACCCACACCTCCAGCATCAGTTTTCACGGGGAAGAAAGCAATTAAGATTTAGAGCAGGTGCTGCTCTGACTATTAATTATAAACCCTGTGGAACACATTGAAATGTGCAGTATAATTCTGAGAAACATCTCATTTTAAATTGGAAATGTTTCCTTGCCTTTTAAGGGGACCTAAGATTTAGGCAAAAACGGGGTATAAACATTTTAATGTATGCAGTAAAAATTTGAGGCTTTCTGAAGCTTTGGTTATGAAGGGACTTGGTTCTGTTAGATGATTTCTAGGTATGTATAGAAGGTTGTGAACTGTTCTGATACAGCACAGTAAAATTTTGATTATTTATAATAAAATAAAGTAAAAGCAGCTCCAGTCCAGAGAGCATAGGTCTATTTTTCATGGCTTATGTGGCTCTGAGGTGTTCCCAGCTCCCAGGGGTGCAGGGAAGAACAGAATGAGAAGTTGGAGTACCACAGAATGGTTGGTGGGACTGCTTTCCTTCAGTCCAATAAAGAAGCAGTGAACATGGGCACTTTGGCTCTGAGACACAGTTCACAGGCCAGGGGGATCATGGGATGCCCAGGAACTGAATACCAGCTCTTCATCAGCACAGCACCTTGAAAGCACAGTCTGCCTCTCCCCTATATGGCTACAGAAGCCTGTCTAAAAGGCATTTCATTCATATAATAGGCAAGAGAGAGTATTGCTACAAATGTGAACCCCCATGGGAATTACTTAAAACTTTAGGTAAATTAAACACTTGAGAGAGACACCAAAACTTATACAGAAGGGCTAAAATAAAAGAGTTGATAAAGAGATGAAGGCACTAAAAAAATAAAATAAAATAAAATTTAAAAAAAGGTATTATGATAACTTCAAAGGGGCTAAGGAGACCATACAGCCCTAAAACAAAATCAGGTTGTATGAATAATGGTCAGAGAAACCAAAAATAAGAACCATGATGTTTGAAATAATAATTTCAATAGATGAATGTATGGTAACAGACAAAGCTTAAAAACAACATGTCAGAGAATGGAGCTAAGAAATTGAGAAGACAGTTCAGAAAAACAAACGGAAGGAAGATGGAAAAATGAAATTAAAAGTGTTAGAGAGCATTCCAAAAACTGTAACATATATCTCAAGGAAGAGAATAGAACAAAGAAAGGGAAGAAAATAACCTAAAAAATAGTATGAGACTATTCCCTGGAGTGGAACTATAATACCAGTTGGTTAGATTTTTTTTCTACTGTCAGAAATTAACTATATCTGCAATTATCATAAAATAAGTGGATAGCATTCACCTGCTAAATACCGTCAGATGCAAAAAATAAAAACAAGATAATTCGACTACATACTACTTACAAGAGATACAAACATGACACAGAAAGAAATCTTTGGGAAAAATATCTTCAGAAAAAGATTTACAAAACAGATGGTAACAAAAAACCTCAAGTGTGACAACATTATATCAGACAAAATAGAATTCAAAGGAGAAAGAAAAAGGCATCAAAAGAAACAAAGAGGATATATTTCAGAGTCTGAAAAGGTGCAATTATCCAGGAAATTATAACATGAATCCTAATGCAACCAGCAAATTGCTTGAGCTACATAAAGCAAGAACTGGTACAAGTATAAAAAAATAAAAGTTCGCAACCCTAAAGGGAGATTTTAAA
This sequence comes from Canis lupus baileyi, assembly GCF_048164855.1. Taxonomy (NCBI): domain Eukaryota; kingdom Metazoa; phylum Chordata; class Mammalia; order Carnivora; family Canidae; genus Canis; species Canis lupus. Next base: position 25,803,428 of record NC_132852.1, read on the forward strand.
ATATTTTCCACTAAAATGGATGAACAGTCACAGATCCATAGGATTCAAATGACACAATTAATAAACTTAATCTAGCATGCATATATTACTTATTACAAAATATTTACATTCACAGAAACATTATGTGTGTGGATATAAAACATATACACTGACTTTGTAAACATACAGAACATGGAACATTCCCCAAACCATCTATGTATTAACAAAAAGAAAATCTTAACAAATTTTGAAATTTCTAATCAAGCAAAAATTAGACCACACTCATTGACTATAATGTAATAAAATCAACATCAAAGACATAGAAGCGAAAAACAACCCAAGAACAATCCAACTGGAATTTTAAAAGCTCTAAAACCTTTCAAGTTAAGGAAAAACCAAAATAGAAATTACTAGCTATTTAGAAATGAACTACGGTAAGAAAAACACATCCAAACCTGCAGCATACAGGGAATGCTCAGAGGAAAACATATAGACCCCAGTGGCTTTACTGGAAGACAAGGCAAAATTCCTTAATTTATGAAGGTCTGAAATCCAAATTAAACTGGCTTAAGCAAATGGAAAAACATATTTGCTTATGTAATTAAAGAATCCAAGGTAGATCCTTCAGACATGGGTAGATCCAGGTGCTCAATGAATATCATCAATCTCTTTCCTCTGGGTTGCCTTCATTCTCAGGCAAACTCCAATGTGATTGCAAAAGCATGGTCACCTGCGGTGCATGGCATGGATATTCTTAGTTCAGCACTCCTAATACTAACACCAATGTGACCACTTTGAATGGGGAGTGGGTCTGTCCTACTCAAAACAGAAATACTAAGTGGGGGTGGGTAGGAAAAACACCTAATGCAATAGAAATGACTGAAAAATAAAAAGCAAACCCTAAGAAGTAAAAGAAAAAAGTGAACTAATTAAGTAAAATGTTATAAAATATGAAAAAGTAGTGGGATTGATGAACAAAACAAAAAAGTAGTGGGATTGATGAAAAAACAAATTGATCTGTTACACTATAGACAAATCTCTGGCAAGTCTGACGAAGAACAAGGGTAAAGACACATACACAAACAAAATTAGGGTCAAGAAAGAACAGAACTCAAGAAATGGATTATAAAAGAATACTTTTGGGGGCTTTGTTTTAAATAAAAACAAAAATACAGGTGAAGGAGATAATCTGTGAAGATAAAAACTTAGTCAAAAGTTGATCTAAGACCTGTCATGAAAACACACAGGTACGTATACATACATCCCCAGAAAGCAAAGATACATACCTAATAAATGCCATGAGGTTTGGAATTTTGACAAGTACATTCTACCAAACACAAATGTATACCACCAATAATGCATAAATTGTTCCAGAGCTTACAAAAGTGTAAGAGCCCTGTTAATTCATTTCATGATTTTGGAATAACTCTGATGGCAAAACTGGGCAAAGACAGCATGAGAAAATGATGTGCAAATGTCACATATGAACAAAGGTGCAAAAAATTCTAAATAAAATATCTACAAATTGACTCTGGCAACTAATAGGAAAGCTCAGCAAGAGATATGGATTCGAGATATACCTGTAAATGAAGCTAACATTGTATTCACTGGGAATAACCAATTGAAAGTTTCAATAAAGGATTCTTATTTTCGATACAAACAAAAAATAAAATGCTTAGGAATATCCTAAGAATAAGAGATAAGAAATATGCAAGACCCAAATGGAAAAATCTGTAACATTTCCAGAAAGGCATGTCCTGAGAACTGAGTAAACAAAGATCATCCAAGTTCCTGTGCAAGAAGAGAAAGGCTCATCCTCCTTAAACTTCTGTGCTGATTCTAAAACTGGGTGCCTGCAGATGAGGATGTCACCTCCTCACCCAGAGGGATGGTCTCAGCCTAGAGAATTTGAGGACTGGGAGGCCTACACAAAATGGCTTTGTGTAGGACCATTGTGACCCGTTCTTCTGGCAGGTTCTCCTTAATATATTATATCTACTCCACATCTCGTTGCTTTGTTCTCTCCAGGAAAGCAAAGCCGTCATGCCACCCCCACCACCACGCTTGGCCCCCTGCTCTTTCCCTTTTCTCAAGGCAGGTCTTCTGTGACCTATTTCCCGTTCTCAGGTTTCCTGCTTTCCAACAGTTTGATGCCCATTTGGGAGAAAGGAGTATTTCAGAAACTGCTTTCAGGGACAGAATGATTCTCTACCCTGCTCCCCTGTCACCCCTTCACCCTTTAGCTATTTCTGCAGATCAGTGAAGAGTAGGGGTGGAAGGAGGGCTGTGGAACTCAGTTACTCAGTGGAGCTCTGTTGGAGGGGGTCAGGGCTGCATCTGGGCCTCTCCGTCATCACCTCCACCCCCAAACAGGTGCCAAGCACATTCAGTGGAAGGGAACACCTAGTTGCAAAGGCAACAAACACCAGCTGTCCTCCTGGCCTTATGTCCCATTTGCTAGGCTTCAGGTCCCAAAGCCCATTCTGGCATTGGCCTGCCCATTAGTAAGAGGGACGGCGCCTGGAGCTGGCAGTACGGAAGCCACAGTCTGTTTGCATTTAGGTGAGAATTCCTCAGAAGCTCCTAAATGGGCTGCTGGGGACTATACTTTGTGGAGATGTAATCCCCTGGGGGACAAGTTTGTACTACTCACTAGTGGTCACTTTCCTAGTCACCATGCACCTGCCCTTTCCTCTTTGCTCCCCCACTCACCCCTGTTCATCAAAGTCTTCAGTCACTCCTATTTCTTACCTGCTTCCCACTTCCTTCCTGAGCTGCTTCTGCCAGTCTTACACCTACATGGCCCTTCCTGAGTTTGCTTTATGTTCATTTTTATTTGTACCTCTCCTGCCCCACCCCCTCCCTTTATCCTCCATTGTGGGTCTCACTCAATTCACAGATTCTTGAATTGGAGCCAATAACGATGTTGTCTTTGGATCATCCATTCTGTTTTCCTCCTTCTAACCCTTCTCTCCAGCCTCCTGCCCCCACTTCAGGCTTAGCATTTTCTGAGGCCCAAGGGAGGGCAGGACGGGAGGCACTGGAGTTGCAAGCTCAAATCCCCCCCAGGGTCCGGGCAGGTGATACTGGTTTGTGAATGGGCCAGATGGCACACTGGCAAGCGCAGGCCCAGCAAAAGGGAGCAGCTGCTACTCAGCTCCCCTGATTGGTGCCAGGTGGGAGTGCGGGCTTGAAGCTGCCAGAGCTCTCAGTTTTTAAGAAGCCAGAAATGTCTTTGTTATCAGCAGCATCTCAGTGCCCAAACACTATACAATTCTTCAGCTAGGCCTGGAAACCTGTGGGAGGGAACTACTGGCTGTAGCTCAAACTTATAGCTTGTTGAAGATTGTTATCTCCCACCTGGGAGGACGGTGCTCAAACAAAGCAGAGAGCAGATGGGAGTCCCACAGGAGGGCTGCATGCCCCCCCCTTTTCTCTCTCAGGACTGACTCATGGACCTGCTGGTATCTATCATGCAGTTACAGTGTATCAGGCCCCACAGCGAGCCCTTTACATGTGTTATCCCACAGAATCCTTGCAATACCCCTGAAAGTGGGATTGCAAGATATAGCAAATAACACAAACCACCATTAAATTTGGATGTTTGCATGGGATATACTTACACTGAAAATTTATTTTTCTGAAATTGAACTGGACATGCTGTGTTTCATCTGGTGACTCTACATGGGGGTTAAGTACTGTTTTTATCTCATTTTGCAAAAGAGGCTCATCACTTGTGAGTTGCCAGAAGTAATGTAACAGTGAATGGAGGAGTCGGGATCCAAACCCAGATCATTTTATTTCCTAAGCCCATACTTAACCTCCACATTAATGTTTCTCAAACCTTGGTGCAGGGTACATGGGTGTCTCAATCAGTTAACTAACCATCTGCCTTCTGCTCAGGTCATGATTTCAGGGTCCTGGGATCGAGCCCAACGTCAGGCTCCCTGCTCAGCAGCAAGTCTGCTTTTCCCTCTGTGATCTCTCTGGCTCTCCCTCTCTCTCAAATAAATAAATAACATCTTTAACAAAAGCAAAAACAAAAACATACCCCTTGGTTCACTGATAGGGGCCCAGAGATTACAGAGTAATCCCCAAACTAATTTTTTAAGTTGATAACAGTCTTAATTAAACATTTGCTGACTTACTAGTTATACTGATAAAAAGTTGGATTGTGATTTGAATAGACAAATTATAATAAAACATTTATGAGACACTGTGGAAAATTTGAACACAGACTAGACACTTAATTACATTGAGAAATTAAATGTAACGATGGAATTGTGATTTAGTTTTTGGTGAAAAATAGTCCTTATATAAATGTGTGTTGAAATAATAACAAATGATATGATGTCTGGGGTTGGCTTCAAAATAATACATGGGGAATAAATGAAGGATAGAAATGAGATTGGCCAGAGACATCTGGGTGGCACAGTTGGTTGAGCATCCAACTCTTGGTTTAGGCTCAGGTACTGATCTCAAGGTCATAAGATCAAGCAAGCCCTATGTCAGGCTCCATTTTCAGCGGCACTCAGCATGGAGTCTGCTTAAGGTCCTCTCTCCCTCTGCCCCTCCTCTCCATGTACTCATGCTCTCTCTCTCTCTCTTTCACTCTTTCTCAAATACATAAATAAATAAGTAGAAACAAGACTGGCCATGAATTGATGGCTGTTGAAGCTGGGTGGTGGATGTATACCTGGGCTCCTTATACCACCTTTATCTCTGTACTTTTGTGTATATTTGAAATTTTACATAATATGAACAAAAATTAGACTTCTTTTCCAGCAATAATTGCAACTAAAAGACATTTTCATGAAATAGACCAGTTTTTCAAGTGAGCATTTATCCGACCCAGGTCCAAGTATTCTTTGGGATTCCTAAGAATTGTATTTTCTTTGAAATAAGTCTATATAATTTTTCAAATTTGTGAAATCCCAAGTGCCACTTTATTGTTAAATATACACAAATGTAACAGAAACACTTCGAGGATTTTAAGACTGTTGGAACTCTATTTCTTTGCAGTTAAAATGGACAGGGGCCTTTTTTAAAGAATTTTCACTGTGTGGGTGGGTGGCAAACCTTCCAGACTAGGCAACCAGATAGCTGTACACACCTCTAACATATGACAGAGGAAATTCCAGGACTGCTCTGAGTTTTATACAATATGTTTGTCCTGGAAGTATCAACGGAACTAGAATGGCAGGCCTGGGAAATGGCCTCATTACTCAAAAATGTTGGACAAAGTGATGGTAACTGCAATGGGTCCCAACTTGCATGTAGGGTACTGCTGCGGAGCTTGCTATTAGGAATGTGTCCTGCCCCTTGGACAGCAGCATTACCACTGGCTGCCCTCCAAGCACATGCCTGGTCATCATCTCTATGTGTGTTCTGACCTTCAAAGGCAGAAACAAATTTGTTACTCCAAGAGCTTCCCATAACTGGGAATAATTAATAGTCATGAGGAGAGGAAGAAGGAAGATAGGCAGAGCAATCGCACAGTATGAGAAAGCCAGGCAGAGAGGAAGTATTGAATAGGGTTAAGTAGTGGTGGGGTGTCAGAAATTGCCCTCAGGTGGAACTTGGAAGAATTTGTGCCATGGATACAAATGCTTCCCAGCTGTGTGCCTTGGGATAGTGATTTGCCCCCATTGTCAGGGGACCAGGCTCTACCTGGATGACAGGAGACCCATGGATGGTCATCTTCATTGAAAGCTATCTTGTCTGGGTTCCAGATTACCTCCAGGTGACATCAGTGTACCACATGGATGTTGCCACTTTCCACAAGTATGATTTGAGAAAAATACTATAGAACTTTTATTTACATTTGCACAGAAACAGCCAACCAGACCCAAGACCCCTTTACTATTCACTACTCATTACTTTAAACTCCATGTGGAAGAGCTTCAAGGCTGCAAATCTACATGACTTCTATAAGTGAAGGACTGGTTTCTATGCTGAGTTTATACCACCTAAGTACACAGCCATGTTGAAATAACCAGTTTGAAAACCACATTATTATCCTTGCTCATGGAGCTGTGCCCAGTAGAATCACTGTCAATATGATGAGTTGACTACCTAAGCTGTATGCTATAAATCAGCTAGGATCCTATCAGAGACACTGAAGAAATAATTTCATATCTGTTTAAGTACTTTAAACTATTTAGTGGCAGAGGGGATGTAGTTCCTTTAAACTTTTTTTTTTTTTAATCTCAGTTTTCAGATGAGAGAGCTTAGTTTCTTTTTTTCTCTCCCCTTTCAAGCATATGAACAATTTTTAGAAGCCTAATCAGGTTGTTAGGTAGAAAAGTAATTTCAATGCACAAAGATAATTAATCTGCAAATATAGTGAGGTGGAACACCTGAGAGAAAAAAATGATCTCAGTTGACCAGGCAAAGGGAGTTGGGCATATGCCAGGTAACGTGTGTGATCCTAGGTCTGTACTATGCCTCTTCTTAAGTGCTTTGTTAGTTTGCCGAAGCAAGGGATGGTCAATGCTGAGCATAAGATAGCCCTGGATGGCAAGGCTAGGCGCTTGGGTAAGGTTGCTGGCCAGGAGCTGCCTGGCAGAGATTTGAGATCATGAGATTAGCAAATTTCCGGAAGGGATCTGCAGTAACAGTCAGGTCAGCCTGACAGCCTTGCTACTGCCAGTTTCTCTGCCATGGTTGCATCTGTAAATGGGCCAAAGGCCGTAGGCTTTCATTCTATGGCAACTCAGGGAGGCAGACTGGGAGTGAAGTGTAAATGGGCATGCCAAGGAGCCCCCAACTAGGCAGGGGGAAAGACGGCATGGAATAAGTGAGCTTCTAAGGATTTGGATCAAATGGGAAGGAGCAGGCAGGAGGTGGGGCCCTGTGCCACCAGGAGTTCACTCCATTGTCACAACAGTGCCACCGTCACCATGAGTGTGGAGGTTAGCCACTCCTTGCTGGGTGTGGGGAATCTAAAGGTGGCAGGTGTGTAATGGCACTCAGAGGCAGGTCTGGCTCCGAAGACCTCTGAGCCCCTGGGACAGAACAGAGACTGACTCAAGCAGAGCTTGGGGCGTGCAGGTAATAGAGATGGTGTGGTCTTTTAGCTGCAAGTTCAAAAGGACAAAGTGGTCTTCTATTCAAGATTCAAAGAGAGGCTTTCCTGTTAGAAAAGGCCCAGATATTGTCTGTAGCAGTGCTTCTTAAATGTTAATAGGTTCAGGAATCACTCAGGGATCTTGTTAAAGTGTGCATCCTGATTCAATAGTTGGGACAATCTGCATTTCTAACAGGTTCCCTGATGATGTTGTCACTGAGAGCAAAGTTCGTGGGCCAAAATGCCAAAATCTAGAGGACTGCCAAGGTCTATTTTTTTTTTTTTTTTATGATAGTCAGAGAGAGAGAGAGAGAGAGAGGCAGAGACACAGGCAGAGGGAGAAGCAGGCTCCATGCACCGGGAGCCTGACGTGGGATTCGATCCCGGGTCTCCAGGATCGCGCCCTGGGCCAAAGGCAGGCGCCAAACCACTGCGCCACCCAGGGATCCCCCAAGGTCTATTTTTGAACTGAAGAAAGCCAAAGATAATTAGTAAGGCCCAAGTTTTACCTTGGGCCTGAATGTGACCACAATTGGATTAAATAATGATTTTTAGCAGGTTAAGAATTGTCACTAAGAGTAAGAAATTGTGCCTAGGTGCTTGTATTTCTTCAGCATTTGCTATAATTGCAATCAATTTGTAAATATAATATTTTCATGTCTGTGTTTAGTTCATCTAGAAAATGATTAAATTCTTAAACTAGTACATGTTAGATGTTGAGTAAATATTCAGTGAATAAATAAGCAAACAAACAAGTGAAAATGCCTTGTGCATTCTTACTTAGCCAAGCTAATGGGAAATACTTCATTTCAGTTTGAAATGCCATAACCTGTAGCTTCTCTGGGTCTTCCTTAGCTTCCGCCTTCTATCCTGGTCTTATTTAAGGCAGAAGCAATAAGAGGGTGTCTAGCTCCTCCTTGGGGCAGTGTCAGACCACAGACTCCTGCCTCCAGAGCTTCATCTGTCCTCTGCAACCTTTGCATCCCAGGCTGTAGAAGCCAGGCTGGGCTCCTCCCTCAGAGGGAGGATCCTCCCTTACTTCCTTCAGGCCTCTCTCCCTTTCCCTCCCACCAGCTTCATTTTTGCTGTTAGCATTTACCCATCTCTGACATTCTACCTATTTACCAGTCTGTTGTTTATCTTGCCCCCCTAGGGCCTAAGCACCATAAGCACAGGGACTTTGTTTTGTCTACTGCTGTATCCCCAGCTCCAAGAATAGTACTTGGCATCCAACAGATGCTGGAAAAATCTTTGTCAAATGGATGAGTGTGTGAGAGAATGAAATGCACTAATCATGAATGTCTGACCTTCTCTTCTCTTAAAATGAGTCTCCGAGGTGATTTCTCAGTCTCTATTAAATAAATTCATTCCATGCAGGGCATTCCCTGCCAGCACACAAGTCTTGCCCAGACTTGCCTAGATGCTAGTGGGGGCATAGCTCCTGCTGCCATCTCCTGCTGGACCAAATCTCTCTTCATCTGATCCTCCTCTCATCTCTCCTAGTGATGAGAAGCTCCTTCAGTTTCTCCTTTATCTCTCTGCCATAGATAGATAGATAGATAGATGATAGATAATGATTTCTAGTATCTGCTATTGTTTCTAATTTTGTTAAAAAGGAGAAAGAATTAGTAAAAAAAAGGAAGTATATGGTGGCCTGGGGAAAGCATTTTTAAAATATATTCTTCTGAGTAAATAGAATAGCAGTATGTCAGACTGAAGGAGACAAAAGCAATGTAGTATTTACTTAGAGAAACCACTGTTTTATTTTCAAGATAAATTATTATTTTATGACAAAGTTTTAGAACCTTCTCATTATTTCCTTGGCTTTGTTTGCTGAGATTTTGTAGAGCATAATCTCCTCTTGATCTCTGTAGATGATGACTTTAGTGCCTCATACCATGGATGAGACCACCTGTGTCTTCTTACAGTTTCCAGTGTGTGCACACCAAGCATGGAGACTTTCCCACACGGCTATCTAAAAATCTGGATCTAGAAGACCTGAAAGTTGCTGATTCTCTAGAAGACCTGAAAGTTGCTGATTCTTATATCATTTTACATAGCTTATGAAAATTGTAATTCCTGAAATATATAACTGTTCCTTTCACTCTACTCCTACCCTCCCCTCTGTCCCAATAAATATTTAGGTCTGGGAATGTGCCCTCACAGAAGTCCTGGTTACACTTACTTATAAATATACATCTATTAGCTTGAGAATTTGGATGGTGAAGAAAAAACCTTCCAATAATTTCCCCAAAAGAGTAGTCATGATGAAGTTTTTATCATCTGGATCTCCTACCCAGCAGAGCTGCCTGTGGAACTGACTTTAGTCTTGGTGTCTAAGTGCATGAGGAGGTGTGGAAACAAGGGGAGGCCACTGCAACAAAGAAGGAGGAGGAAGGTCGAATCCAGGAAGAGATAACTCTATACCCAGGGCCAGTGTGAGGAGCTTCACATGTATTTGCTGACTTCTTAGAAGTATTCTGGGAACAATGGCAGCAGCAGTATGTGTATTCACTTGGTTTCTTTGCACAAGGATCCCCCTTGACATTGCTAGACCATTCACAGAGACAGTCCATGTCACATGCTGGCATGCCGGGTAAAAGCACCATCTGCTGCCACCTTCATAATTGAAACATTTAAGTCAAATGAACACAGGCCTTCTTCCACCAGTAATCCAGTAGGCCAAGAGCTCAAAATTAGCAAGTGATATTAGAAATTCAAAATTTAACTATGCCATCGAGCAAGTCTCATGATCCTCTACCAAAATATTTTGAATCAGTAACTTAAAAATGTTGTTTTTTTAAAAAGAAGAAAAAATGGAAATTTTGTGAAATTCATCTTTGCCTTGGTAGGACATGGTGTGTTTTCTTCTTTCTAAATGTTGAAGTAGCCTATGTGTTGATTGTTCCCAAGGAATGGAATCATTTGCATTAGAATCTGTTGTCCCAAGGAATGGAAACATTTGCATTAGAATCTGTTATGAATAGAATTCAAATACTTCGAAACTGAAACTGTGGGCAAGGCCCAAGCTTCCCAGAGCGGGATGTGCTTTGAAACAGCCCACAACCCAGTCTAATGTGCCTGAGGATCAGAATCTCAGGCTCACACTAGCCTCAGCCAGGGGTCTTCAGAGTGGGTACAGGGACACAAGGGATATAGTAGAGAACCCACTGCAGAGGAAGAGAAGGCTAGAACTTCTGTTTTTAAATATTTTATCTCATCTTTAAAAATATATTTATTATATATGTTCAAAATGCATGGAACATATGCTTACACATATATAATATATTTGAAATATACGTAATATCACTACTTTGTGTGTTTAAAATATACACTAGCCTATTTTGTGTATAAGTAAATGGTAGTCATAATTTGAGATTCATGCTCAGGACCAGTCCCGTGCCCCAAACCTCCATTTTGGTGGTCTTTCCAGGCCTTTACACATATTGTTCCTTTTCCAGGGTTGCTCTCTTCTTTCCAACCTAACTTAATTAACTTCTATGCAACATTTAGAGTTCAGTTTAGGTATTATTGGTGTGGACCCCAAAGATTGAGCCAGAGATCCTCCCCATGTGTTCTCTTAGCCAACCAGTACTTCCCACTGTAAGGGACAATCATAATGCATGGAAACTCCCTGTTTACCCTAGTGTACTGTAAACCCTTGGAGGACGGGTTTGTCTGGCTTATCATTGTCATTCCAGTGCCTAGTATATAATAGGTACTCAAATGTAAGTGGAAACCATTCTGTTGTTATTTTTCTATACAATAAAAGTGGGCCCTCTTTTGACGTTTGGTCCCTCCTGCCTTCCCATCTTTTATGGTTTCAAAAGAAAAAGAGAATTCAGTTTCCATATTACCAAATGCACAGTCTCCTTTGTATAATCAATATATGAAATTGGGGATGTGTGAATGAATCTCTCATCCAGGCCACCAGATCTCATAAGAGGACATTTGGACATTGGAAGGAATAAACGGAAGGGAAAGAAAAGTAGTAAAGGAGGAAGCATTTTAATCTACTTGGAAGTAAAGATAAAAATATGTTCTGTTCCCTTTGCAATCTCAAGCACTAAGCAGAAATTGTTATTACTTTGTAACACCATACGGTATGGCACCACACAACCTTCACTACAGAAAGGCCATTTAAAAAGATGCATAGTGGGATCACTTCCTGCCAACAATAGCTTATAAGAACACAAGACAGACAGCCTTGGTGTCCACCCAGGGTGGAGACAATAGCTTTCATCCAAGGCATTGCCATGGGTTTCTAGTTTATGTGGGAAACTGGGGCAGAGGTTATCAAGTGACATAAATAAAACATCACACTACAAGCCCAGCTGATCCCAGAATATCATTCCTTCTGTGGTTTCCTGACATTGGAAATAGATGTCCAAATGGGTCAAGATTCTCCTATTACGTGGGCTTCAGTCCACATTTTGAGATCAGCCCCAACCCAGGACTGTTAGTTCTTTGTTCCAACTGTACCACTGCCTGCGGGAACAGAGGTTCTGTAGTCCAATCAGTGATGATGTGTTTGGGCCATAGCATTAGCACTGACTGTCCATCCAACTCCTCAGGATATCTTGCTTCTCATTTCTGTTTCATGAAATCACTGCTGTAAGTTCAAGTATGGCATTCCTGTGATTATGAGGTCATCTCATGCCCACACTGTTTCCCATTCTGAACCAAACTCCAATCCAGACCCAATCCTCCAAACCCTTCTGTTGTCCTCCAAAGTCCCAGAAACCCCACAATATCTTCAGCCACATTGCTGTACTTGTCCTGTAGCTCTTGTGCTTCTCAGAAAACGACTACCTGTGAGGACTCTGCAAATGCCATAGTTTCTGGTGGCCAATGCAAGTATAGGCTATCCCTCTCCACTCCCGCCCACCCCCTACCTACAGACACACACACACACACACACACACACACACACACACACATTTCCCCAACAGCAGGGGCTCCAAAGAGGCTTCTTAGAGGAAAGACTATCCAAGATACACGCTGTCAGGTAGGATCAGTTACAGAATTTGTAGGACCCAGGGCAAAATAAAAATTTGTGTCCCTTGTTCAGAAATTATTAAGAATTTCAAGATGGTGACAGCAGAATATTAAACCAAGTATGAGGCCCTTTTGCGCACAGGACCCAGTGTGACTGTGTCAAATGCCTATGAAGATGGCCATGCTGTCAGCGTCCCTAGCACTTGGGTAGGAGAGTGTGGATAAGCATGATTCTGGGAACCACATAAACCCAAGATTTGAGAATGAGAAGGACCCTCATTTGTCCAGCCTCTTGTTTGAGAGGTAATATATTATCTTCTCACTTTAAAATAGTTCTCAGAGGTCAGAGGAGTGAAATTCCCCATCTCAGAAAAAGTCAGTATCATTAGGGTATTAGAGCCATGCTTCCACTGGGGCAAAAATGTTTCTAAAGGAAAGGACAAATGGTATTCTTTCACTCTGTTTCTTGTGTGAACTGGAGAAGTAGGAGAGGAAGTGAAGCCAAGATGGTGCATGCTGATGCAGCCTGGACATCTGCTGGGACCATCCAGATAGGTCCATAGCTAGGCACTGCAGAAATCGTAGTTTCCAGGAGGATTTCCCCAGGGACTAATGAGACTGGCCTAATTTGCCTGAAGCAAAAGTATCAGCAGCATTTGCTTTTGATCACTTGATGTCCTCTATCCATTGCATTGATCCTCTCTGGCCCTGAGTCTTTTCAATATCAAAGGAGTCTTTCATGGTGGACTTCAGACATTTGCAGATGAGTGGTGGGAGACACATCCATGGTGCTAGAAGCCTTCCAGTGCCCAGTCCTGCTACAGAGGCAGCCCTGCATTGCCTGAATCTGCAGCTATACTCTGCCTGCAGAAAGAACACCAGTCTATTACTTTGGAAGACTTGCCTGGGACTTGTGAACATGCCCAGTGTCAGCTGAATAAGACCAGCTGGTGTTAACAAAACAAGCCAGGACACATCACTGGAAAGACTGGGCTAGAGCTTGACAAGGTTCTACTAGGTAAGTTAGACCACTCTTTCTTCTTTGCGAACAATGTAAATCTCTTTAAAAAAAAAAAAAAAAAAGCAGTCACTAGCATGGCTGCCATGACTCTGAGCAGATAGATGCATGTTTTTGTGTGAGGACTGCATGTTCCTCTGGGGCGTTAAGCAGGATGAGGGCATGCTGTGGCTTCAGTTTAATTTAACAGAGACATAAGGGCCTTAAGCTTCAGGCATGTGTGGGTATGTGTTTAAAGTTACTGTCACGCCCAAAAGTAGGTGCCAAGAAAGAAACTTCAAATTTTCCATGCCCTGCAGCATCTTTGCCTCAAGATCATCCTCTCCTCGCTGTCTCTGAACTTGCCAAGGAAAGCCAGCACCTTCCATAGTTGTTGGTACATGACAGGAGCAGGCCTGTGATAGATGTTTGCTGAATGGGCCAATGAATGAATGAATGAATGAATGACCTTGCTGCTGCTGAGCTTTCACCAGATGGAAACAGATGAAAATGTGGTCTGGAATCCAAATGAGTTGGATTGCTCCAGCGCGGTACTGTATTGACTATGAGAAAACTCAACTTTCTACAAGTGCTAACTAGCATGCTCCCATTTTTACATAGTAATAGACTTCTGTAGCCTATTAGGCAGTGTATACATTTAAAAGGAGGAATGCTTTAATTAACATATCTATTTTATTATTAATGATATAATGTGTAAAATGCCTTGGGATTCATGAAGATGAAGCAAGCAATTTAAATGTGGGATATTATTATGTTTCTTATAATTACAGTATGTGTATACAACAGTTCATTGTGAATACCCATCAAACAAAGCACCTCATCAAGCTGCTGCAACAAAAGGCAGTGGTTGGAAGGGTTCAGCAAGGCCAGAGGATATCATTTTTAAAGGATTTTGGTTGGCTTACTGTTTATGGGAACACTTTTGTGTGATTCAGGAGCTTCAAATTCCATTGCCCTGGCCTTGGACATCAATTAATTTTTAATATGTTCAAAGGATAAAAACATAGCTCCTCCTAAACTTCCCAGAAAAATATTCATTGCACCTCCTGAGGCAGTGAGTACTCATAGCATGAGAAAGCTCTCTGACCTTGAGTCATTCAAAGCTGGGGAATAGGGGTAGAGAGGGGGGTAGGGGGTGGGGAAACAGGTCCTTCTCATTTCTTATGCATCTATGAACCCATCTTGCATTGCCCCAACGTGAATTTTCAGTGAAGACAGTATGTCCCCCAAGTAGACAAAAATTGATTTGGTAGAGCCAAAGATTCTTAGCCTTTTTATATGTAAAGCACAGGTATTCATGTATTACATTAAGAATAGCTCTTCATAATGTTTCTATGACATTAAAATTCATGGGGGAGGAAAATTAAGAAATAAATATCTAAGAAGTCTCCTTAGAGAAGTGAAAAATGAAGAAAAAGGTTAAAAAACACTGCTCTTGATCTCTGAGAAGAGTTTAACTGGTATTAGATAAGCAGTTTTTCCATTATATGGGAGGCAAGCTTCAGGGGATAAGCAGTTTTTCCATTATATGGGAGGCAAGCTTCAGGGGATCACAGAACCCTGGGAAGAGACAGGTCTTCCCAGGAAACCATCACTACATCATTTAATGGAAACCTGACGTTCCACAATTATGGATTTTCTTTTGTGACCTAAATTTTGAATCTTTGCCAAAGCGTGAATATCTCTGAGTGAGGTAATCCTTTTAATTTTATCATCCACTTATATCTTGGCATAAGGATCTATCAATTCCTTTTCTGACATCAGTTTAACTAGGAGCAGAAGAGACTATGAGGGTATTTGGTACATCAGAGCAGGAAGGGGCACAATTGGGGAAGAAGGTAAGCAAAAGGGAAAGGTCAAAAATATGATGGGGCCAATTACAGAGCTCCATCTACAGTCTCAATGTTAAAAAATATTTTCTAGAATTCGGTTTAACTTTTTAAAGATTTCTCTGCTGAAGTATCCAGAAAAAAAGAATCACAATCAGTTCAGGGTCTGTCCATTTCCCAGAACTGGGCATGAGTTGCATGGGAATTGTGTGGAGTCGGAGCATTGGTGATGGTCAGTCATGCTGTGACACATCTTCAGTGTCATCTGTCATCTCATCTACCTCTGACTGGGAATTTGGTGAGACATTCTAACCCCAAAGGCCTAAGTCTACCACATTCTCTTGGTCTTGCCTCCTCTCTGTGAGTCTACCCAGGTGAGGGCATGGATCTTCTCTAATTCTCAGTATCACCCCAAAGCTTTCTGGGGTTTTCATCTTCACCCCTCACTGCCCACCTGTGGGAGGTCTCACTTCACAGAGGTAGGCTTAAGAGGTGTAGATGCCACCAGCACCTAAGCTTCTGTTGCCTCCACCCCACCTTGCCTCCCTTCTGCAGCCTTGGGAGTGCCTGCCAAGTTTCCAGGGTGAGGAGCTCCATCAACAAGTATTCTTCCAAATTCATGGCTTGTGCATATCTGTCCTCTCTTGGCTACCCGAAGGCCTTGGCTTCTGTGATTCAAAAGCCCTGAATTGCCTCGTCTTTGTTCTGCTCTCTGCTATGTCACACCTGCCCTGAGGCAGCATGTGCAGAAGTGCCAAGCCGACTGGATAAAGACAGGCCAGGAGGAGGAAGGAAATGCTAAGGGAGCAAAAACCAGTTAATATTTCAAAATATTTTACCACCTTTTTTAAAAAAAGGCATCGTTTCACAACTTGGAGGTTGATCCATTACCCCAGCAGTGATTTTGTTGTGTTCCATTCTAGACTGTATTCAGATAAATTGTTGCATATTTTAGTTATACAATGTGTCCTTCATAATACAAACCTAGTAAAAGTTTTCTCTCCTTTTTGCTTAGATTGTCATATATTTTATCAAGGATAGAATAATAAAATTGTGAGTTTAACTCCCAAGGTGAGATGGACATTAAAAAAAAATCATATAGATGACTAATGCATAAGAATTTTAGAAGTCTGATTATTTGGATATTAAATAAATACTGTTGAAATGAATTATTTCAGGTCTGATAGGAACCAGGTAACTTTAGATATTGCTTTGAAGTAAAAGTAGGTTGGGGAGCATGTGAGTGGCTTAGTGGTTGAGCATCTGCCTTTTGCTAGGTTGTGATCTCAGGGTCCTGGGATCGAGTTCTGCATCGGGCTCCCTACAGGGAGCCTGCTTCTCCCTCTGCCTCTGTCTCTGCCTCTCTCTCTCTGTGTGTCTGTCATGAAAAAATAAATAAAATCTTAAACAAAAAACAGGTTGAAAAAATTACAAAGCCTTTCTAATAGTCCATGTGGAATGTATGTTGATCATTCTACCCAAAAAGTAGCCACTGATGCTATTTGTGTAGGGTGACTGGAAACCAAGGGTAGGATCTGTAAATGCAGTAGCTACAGAACCAAAGTTTACAACAGTATAAGCTAAACTATTCTGACTTGGCTTCACTGAGTATGCAGGGGTGCTTGTCATTACTGGGACATTGTCATCACAAGGAGAAATCAGACTTTCACACAGTGGGGCTCTCAATTCACTTGGTAAATTTGTTTCTTCCTCAAAATGATACTTCAGATAAGAAGTAGGGTGGGGGATGCCTTATTATTATTATTATTATTATTATTATTATTATTATTTTAAGATTATTTGAGAGAGAGAGCAAGGGAGAGAGAGAATCCTCAAGCTGATTTCTCACTGAGTGTGGAACTCAACGTGGGGCTTGATCCGAGGACCCTGTGATCATGACCTGAGCTGAAATCAAGAGTCAGATGCTTAACTGACTGAGCCACCCAGGTGCTCTGGGGGATGCCTTATTCTTGTGTTTTCTACAGTCTGATTATGTCATATTTACAATCCACATGTGTTCCTGAGGAGAGAAGCTCAAGGTATCTTATTCCTTCCTTAGAGACATTGCTGAAGGAGCCATGATGGGAAGGGTGATGAACCTCAATTTAAAGAGTGGTAAGCATTGAGGGAGGACACATTCTGGTCACAGTATGAATCACAGAAATACTTTTTTTGGGGGAAGTTGCTTTTTATTCTCACTCCTGAATCGCACAATCCTAATAAATGTAGAGCTTTTCCAACTTTTTGTTCCCATCTTAGAGCTTATCTACTACCAGAGCAAACAAAACAAAAAACAAGCCTAGAAAACAACAACAAAAAAACTCAACAACAACAACACACCAGGAAAACCACCCATTTACTTGACAGTCAAATGATTTTCAAAGTTTAGCTTTCAAAATATGTTGCCAAGTTCACTGTTCTTTGCATGAAGATGGAATGACAATGCAGTGCTTGGAAAGACTGACAAAAACAAGTATGTCATCCCAAGTTACAAAGAAAACAAAGACACCAGAGAATCCTCACCAAGTTTTAACATGTAGAAACAGCAATGCACTGAACCAGATCCTTGGAGGCTAAATCAAGGGGAATAAAGCAATGGCACAGCACATTTCCATGCGACAAACCAGCCCTGGGAACTCAGATAAGCCCTTAGCTTCATAAATGCTACAAATCTGTTTTCCGTTTTCCTGAAAGTCTTGGCAGTGATTCAAAGCCAACGCATGAAACAGACAGGAGGCCTGTTTCTGGCCAAAGTCTGTGACGGCGGAGGCTCTTTCTCCAGGCAATGTGAACAATAAGCGTCTTCTTTCTGGGTGGTGACTGAGTTCTCCCACAGAGGCCATTGTAAGTCAAAATAATTTCTAGTAACTAGAAGCTAGCTTCAAGACATCTCTACTAGCGGGAATAGTAATAATAATAGCCAACATTTATTAAGTGCTTATTACATGCTAAGCACTATTCTTGGCATTTTACATGATGACCTCCCCTATTATTTGCAATAGCTGTATAAGTTGGTACTTTTACTGGCTGCATTTTATTGATGAGGGAAATGAGGTCCAGAAAGTTAAGTAATTTTTGTTTCGGGTCCCATGGCTAAATGGTATAGCTGGACTGGACTATGGATCCTATGCTCTTAATCACTGTACCATATTATCACAATGGTCATAATAGCAAAAATTATTATCCTCCTATATGTGTATTTGAAGGATAGCATCACTAGGTAAAAACACTATAGTTACTAGTAGACTACCTAGGAATTACCACTCTCCCCTAGATGCCAGTCTGAATATGACATACTAATGTGTAAGAAACAAAATGTCAACTTGTGGCATATTTGTAGAACATTTTGAATGCCTTTGAATGGTCATGTAAAATCAATGTTAAATTTTAAGGGGAGGAAGGGAATAAGGTAAAACAGTTATGAAACTTTTCTTTGGAGGATACGATCATCCTGTGAAAGTATAGTATTCAAAAGGTTAAAAAACATGATTCTTCCATAACTACAAAATGAAGATGTGCAAGAGATTTCCTTCAACTTATTAACTAATGAGGGAACCCAGTAATATGTTAAAACTGGTCCAAAGGGCATTTGGAAAACTCCATATACGCAGGCAATTTACATTGCTGTGTTAGATATAAAGCTGGTTAATATCCAATTTAGCTTAAAATATAAACTTGGGGTTATCTGTTCAACCAGAAAGAAATTATTTACATCTCTACTAGACAAAAATTTACAACTTCATCTCTGTTCCTACAAAGATATAAATTAGATCAGTAAATAGAAAGGAAAGACTATCATTGCACTGGAAAAACAAATAAAACCCAAAACCCTACCCACTATTCTCTTTTATCTAGTTTCAAGTTCAGATAATTTTTCTGACAATTCTTACTAAGGTAGGAGGACAGAGCCTGTGTCTAGCCAGCTCAAAATGGAGGCCAGCAGAGGATATCAATATCTATATCTATCTATATCTGTATCTTTATCTATATCTATCTATAGATATAGATACCCCTAAAGTGGGTTGGAAGTAAGCTTTAAAATTCCTTAATTAAAATATTCCTTTATCTAATTATCAAGGAAGGACTAAGCCATTGGGTCAAGAAAGGACTAAGCCATTGGGTCAAAGAGTGAAGAGAAGGGAAGAGCAAAAATCTCAGTCCTTCAGTACAAAGGATAGTGGGCTCATTTTATAGGCAAAGTGATCAATGATCAAATTTTAAATGAAGGAGAACAGATGATAGGAAATCAATATGCTTCTAGCATATGTTTCTCTGTATCCCTTCAAATGCCATTCCATCCCCTGATCAAAGTAGTCTTTGTTTCCACTCATGTAAAGAAAATGAAATTAAATAGGTTATTTTACCCAGGGTGGCCTAATCTGATAATAATCAAAAATCTCTGTTTTCTTTGAACTTGTCCTCACTTTTGTTTGTGTTATAGGTTAGGAAAAAAATTGAGGCTCTTCAGTAACTAATTAAACATTTGCTAATTCTCAGGGCTTGACGTAGCAGACCCTTTTTCTTTTTTTTTTTTAATAAAGATTTTATTTATTTATTCATGAGAGACACACAGAGAGAGGCAGAGACACAGGCAGAGGGAGAAGCAAGCTCCATGCAGGGAGCCTGATGTGGGACTCGATCCCAGGTCTCTAGGATCAGGCCCTGGGCTGAAGGTGGCGCTAAACCCCTGAGCCACCCAGGCTGCCCCCATAGCAGACTCTTGATGTCAGTACCTACTTGTACTAAACTTTTCTGAGCATTTCAGGAGATTTTGGAGGTTGGACTTTTAAGATACCAATTGCTAATTTCTGTCCTCATAACTATGATTTATGTACTGTGCCCTGGTTTTTATTCAGATTGACAGATAAATATATGTTCCTCCTCTTTTTTTCCTCTTTAGTGAATGAAATGTCAACTCTTCCCTCCTAACGAAACAAAACCAAAATATCCTATTTGGAAAATATTCTATATGGAAAACTACAAATGAATAAAACTGCCATTGAACAAAGTTAATGTATACTTTTTTAGACTATTCTAGAATAGCTGAACATCAAATCATTTTCATTGAATGTTACAAGCATCTCTCCTTCCCCCAGAAGCTAAGCTATAACATAAGACTATGTTTAGTTTTGGGACATCAAGGTGGCTCAGTCATTTGAGAGTCTGACTCTTGGTTTGGGCTCAGTCATGATCTCAGGGTCATGAGATGGAGCCCTGCATCAGGCTCTGCACTGAGCATGGAGCCTGCTTAAGATTCTCTCTCCCTCTCCTTCTATCTCTCCCCCAGATCCCACTGTCTCTTTCTCTTTCTAAAAAAAAAAAAAAAAAAAAGAGTTTAGTTTTGTAAGAAATTATCAAACTGTCTTCCAGTGTGGCTGTACCATTTTGCATGCCCATCAAAAATGAGAGTTCCTGCTGCTCCTCACCATCATTTGATATTATCAGTGTTCCAGTGGCAGTGTTTCAGGTTTTGGCCATTCTAATAGTCTATCACTGTTGTTTTAATCTGTATTTCCCTGATGACATATAATGTAGAGTAGCTTTTCATGTGCTTATTTGCCATCTGTATATCTTCTTTGGTGAGGTGTCCTTTAAAGTCTTTGGCTCATTTTTTAATCAGGTTTTCATATCGTTGCATTTCAAGAATTCCTTTGTATATTTTGAATAGCAGTCTAAAAGCAGATTTATCTTTTGTGGGTTTTTCTCCCAGTCAGTGGTTGTCTTCTTATTCTCCTGTCATTGTCTTTCACAGAGCAATTTTTAATTTTAATAAAATTGGAGTTTATTGATTAATAATTGAGTTTATCAATTATTTCTTTTATAAATTGTGCCTTGAGTGTCATAGCTAAAATTTCATTGCCAAACCCAAGGTCCTCTAGGTTTTCTCCTGTGTTATCATCTAGGAGTTTGATACTTTTTGTATTTTACATTTTTATCTGTAATCCATTTCAAGTTAATTTCTGTGAAAGGTGGTTGTAAGGTCTGTGTCTGGATTCATTTTTTTGCAACAGGTTTTTTTTTTTTAATAAATGCTGTGTATGACTTTTTAAAATTTACATGGTACTCCAGCATACTCTGCAGACTGCAAAAAAACAAATACACTTACAGTCATCAAAATGGAGAGGGGAAAGAAACTTTCTATCCACACTCTTACCAAACTTCCAGTTCCAGTTGAGGACACAAGCTTCCTCCTAGAGTTTGAGCCTTGACCATAGGGGAGGAGGGGGAAAAGGACCTAGAGGTTTCATCATGTCCAGTGTAACTCAGCAGTTTAGGAAAACTGGTAAAGTTTAGGGACAAAACCTTAGCCAGGAATAAAATGCAGATACTTGATTGACTGTGTCCTGCATTGTATCTCTCAGGAATCTAATCCTGATTGAATGTGGACATGTTAATTGCAAACCTGCCATCTGGCATGCTTGATAACATCTGGGTAGGTAGTACTCAGGGCTGGAGGTGGCATGTAGTTTTGCTAGAAAGCCTCCAATGGTAAAGGAAAGAGGAGCTACATTTTCCTTGGACTTTGTACTATCTGGAGAGAGTGATGCCACTGTATTAGCAGAGGCTCTTGATTTTGGTGTAGATTTAATTCTAACCAAAGGCAAGTTTGGGATTGCTAATATCATTCAGCTATATTAGCTACTTCAAGCTGTTGGTGCTACTATTACTGTTATTACTATTGATAATATTAAATAATATTAATAATAAAAGGCATGGTTTATTGTGTACTTATTACATGCTACTTTTTCTATGAGAAAGATATTATATGCCACTGTACAAAGGGAGCAACTAAAACACAGAAATTAAGCATTTTGCCCAAAGTCACACAGCAAGTAAGTATCAGAACCAACTTTTTAATCCAAATATTTTGAAGTAATCACTCTGGGTCTCTTTTCCTATTTCCATATTTCTTAACTAGTAGATAGGGATCAATGTGCTGTTTGGGGAATTTACTCCCACTCTTTCTGTTAAGGATAAGCTGATATGTTAGCTACATAAGGGAGAAGCCAAAAAGAGTGAGTTTTTAGGATTCCTGAGGTTTACCCACAGATTGTCAAAGGCACCTGTCCTTGAGCTTTATATACCAAGAACCTGAGATTAGTCAATTTCTTATACTAGACTGAAAGGGTAGAAGTATCCTGGGCAAATACACAGAAGATAACCCATTATGGTCTGTAAGGCTAGTTAGTATTAGAGGGTGAGATGCGCCCCCCCCCCCCCCGCCCCAGAAATGTTCCTCCTGGTTTAGGATTCTCTGTGAAACCTAAATCAGTCCTGATCAAAGGGGTGGAAATCAGAATATTTACCATAGAAACCTTGAGGCGTTTAGTCAATAAACAGATATTTTAAATGGGTGTCTTCTTTTAAATGGGAAATTATACATTTTCTTAAGTAGAGGTTAAGGAAAAATTCCTGGAATTAGCAAAATTCCAAGACCTAATGAGGAATTTTTAAAAATCATATCCATGGAACACCATGTTTCTAAGAATTAGGTTTTGCTTAAAAGCGGAAGAGTCTGTTTTTCTGTGGCTAAGACCTCTGCTCATGAAGCTAGAACCAGTGACTCAGGAGATAGATGGCTTTGGGGAAAAAAACAACACATTCAGAGAAAAATGGAGGTATATGGAAATACAGTTTTATTTTACAGTTAGGACAGAAAGAGTGGAAACATGAAACAAAATGGGAGGAAGACAGTAAGGTTGGGCAAATGTCTTGAGAAAGACTTTAAGTTGTATGTAAGTATGAAGAATGCGAGAGAGAGAGAGAGAGAGAGAGGGAGAGAGAGAAAGAGAGGGAGAGAGAGAGAGAATAAGGCACAGTGGTAGGTGCTGGGAAATGAGAGTTTGGTGAGTCCAGAATGATGCCCAGGTTTCTGACATGGCAAAAGGGTTGGGTTAAGACGTCATCCATTAAGTGGGGGCAGTCTTGGGAAGCAGTTTCCAGAGGCAGCTCTAGTTAAGAGGAAATAAAAGGGTTATTCTTCAGCGGCCAAGAGTAAAGAATATATACATTTTTTTAAAGTGAGGAAATTCTCTGAGATTTCACAGCAATTAACCTAAGCTACCAGCCAGTGCAGGAGGCAGAGAAAGGCACTCAGGATGCAGGGATGCATCTTGGTATCCTGTCTGGCCCTGACAATTTCTTGTACTGGGGCTGAACAACAAAGTTTTTTAAACCATAGCACTGGAAGCTCTTACTCTCCAAGTGCTGATTTTTGATGACTATAACTATCAACATTGACTGCAGAGGGGAGATTAAACTTTACTTCAGTTTCATTGATGAGAAAACCAAAGCATAATAAGTTAAATGATCATGGAGGTTCATGGCAGACGATGGTAAGAACTTGCAACTGGGAAGTTTGCTTCTCAGAGACACCTGTTAGACAGCTTTGCCCTGGCAGTTGTCACATTGCTGGCTACCATGGCCATGTATATTTATATTACTAGGAACTTCTAATATAGTAGCAAATATGAGCTAGCAAGAAATTCACCAACAGAATGGTATTTTAAAAGCCTGATGTATTCTTGACTATATTCCTTATTCTTGTTTGATAGACATCCCTCTGGACTTTTCTCTCCCTTCCTCTTCCCATTCTTCATCACTGCTCTTCCTATGCTCATGCCCTCCAAATTTTACAGATCAAAAGCTCATTTACTTCCATGGTGAATAAGCAGAAACGTTAAAATATTCCCAAGGCAGCTATTCTCTTCATTTGATCAGATATAAAATGTCTGGAATCCGGATTAGCTTTGCAACTATGGAAAGTAATTTCCAGGAAATCCTGACCCAAAGTTTAAAAGTTAATGCATCTGAGCGTTTCTCTGGACTATGAAAATTAAAATAATCCTATTCCCTAGGAATCAAACGGCATTCAAAACATCTTCACAAAATCATCGAGATTTCTGCAAGATACACTCACAGTTATGCACATGATCCCATCATTAATCGAATCTTGTTGGATTTTCTGAATGGAGGCTGAAGCCTTGCCTGGAAGGTTTTTGTTTTTGTTCCTATGAATGAACAGCTGCAAAGATACAGCATAAGCCCTGCTTCCTCAGCACTAAAACACAATTTTGAAACAAAAGACAGGAAGAGAGAGAGCTCTCAACCTGGATGACATTCAGCAGAGGGTGCTGTTTGATGCAGGCTAGCATTGGTTCCAGCAAAG